>NC_091821.1:28152272-29352272 GCF_038994185.2 Dermacentor albipictus
GAAATTAATTTCACAGGCATCGCTTTCGAGTCTTTGTTTCTTTATTCAGAGTTTCCCTTAGCTGCTGCCCCGAGATTCCAACGAATCTGCAGAAGACGCTTTAGCTGCTCTCGAAGCTGAGCTTGCCACACTACAGGCGTAGTCTTCCAGAGGACATTCTGAATGAATAAAGGTGGGACGTGCAGTGGTCTATGGTTGGAAAAATGAAAAACAGTGATGGAAAACATGTTTCACCGAGTTGCTAAGGTGATGCTTGATTTACTTGTGATACCGCATAGCAACGCAGAGTGTGAGATGATTTTTAGCATGGCACGAAAAACTAGCACTGAATTCCACTCACCAATGGGCAACACAACGCTCCAACACCTGCTGCTAGTGAAGGGACGTCAGTCTTGACCATGTTTTGAGCAAAGCTACTCAGACAAATTTTGGAAGTGAGCAAAGTCTGCTACTGCAAGGTCCCTGCGAAAGGACTCAACGAACACTGCCTGAAAGTTTGACTGAAACCCCCTCCCCTTCCACCTGTCCCTCCGACAGCTGAAACAGTTGAACCCCCCCCTTTGGCTCGAATAAAAAGTATCCCGATTTTTGATCTTGCCTGGTGGTCCCCAGGTAAAGAACCCCAGGTGGTCCAAATTATTCCAGAGTCCCCCACTACGGTGTGCCTCAAAATCCGATTGTGGTTTTGGCACGGAAAATCCCACAATTTAATTTGAGCATTTTAATAATGTGAACCTAGCAACCTGACAAATTAACCTAACTAAACCTAACAACTAGGCCTAACAACTTTGGTTAGTGAGCTTGGCTGTTAGAAACTGTGCTACAGTTTGCAAGTAGGTGCATATTTTAAAGGAGTTCTTACACATGCATTTTAAAGTTGTAGAAACTCTACCGCGTGCTTCTTGCATGTAAAAGGATGACAACGTTATGAAATATTTATGAAGTATTTTCAGATGATACTAATACTAAAGTTGGTTTCAAAACACTGGAGCGGGCATCATCATCACAATGTCATGACACAGAGCAATATGTATTTGTGTAAAATGTGATGTAAGTACTACTGCTGACATGACATTTTTGCCGTGATATTGCTGTTGCTGTACAGGCACATGGCTGATCGCATGGGTACACCATACCTCCAACGGGTACTGAACCAGCAGCTGACCAACCACATTCGAGACACCCTTCCAGGTCTTCGGGACAAGCTGCAAAAGCAACTCATTTCTATGGAGAAGGAGGTGGAAGAGTACAAGAACTTTCGCCCTGATGACCCATCCCGCAAAACCAAGGCTATGCTTCAGTCAGTGCCAGCTTTTATTTTTTTGTTCACCTATTTCGAATATCCCATTTCGGATCTCCTTCCAACATATTCTTAATACGTATGGTAGCCACAATAGCCACTCGTTCATTTTGTTGTTGTTCTCTTGGACTGTTTCATCTCACCTTCCAGTTTCTACATTATGAAACATTGTGTGGGAAAATAGATTTGTACTTGTCATAATTTTAAATTAACTATGCAGCTATTGTTGCCTTCATGACTGTTGTTCCAGTAACTTGCATTTTAATTGTCTGGGGCTTTCTCTTTTCGGTTACCCACTGGGTTAAGAAGTAGTACGCATCTCTCCAGGGTGACCAGGCAAACCAAGGCCAGCAAGTAGCTAGGTGACTCAAGCCCAAAGTGGCATTGCATATCCAAAAGCAGCCCCAAACCAAGTGCCAAATTTCATCTGGCCAGTTTAATACATAATGTGACCGAATCCCCGTAATGGTGTACTCTAAAATTCTCACTTGTGTTTTGAAAGCTCTCTATGTATTTATAACACTGAAGAAAAAATGCTTCAGAATCATTTTTGTCGAGTGCCATCTTGGGCTATGCAATAACCGTACTGGTGCTTTCTTCGTTTTTCCTGAGATAAAAGTGTAAAAGTGAGTGTACTATTTATAAGCCACCTAAAAAAAGCTGTTAAGCAAGAGGATTTGTGAATCTAACAATAAAACTGTATATAGAAATAAAGTGAACTGGCCCAAAGAACGGTAACACATGACGGGGTAATTTTGCAAGGAACTGGAGGACTACGACTCACTTGAGCTAATTTGCTTTTAACAAGTGGGACTGGCCTTGCTATATCTGTGTTCTCGTAGAAAAGCACCTGCTACATTACAAGAATTCTGTTTCAGAATGATTCAGCAGCTTCAGACAGACTTTGAACGGAACATCGAAGGTTCTGGCTCTGCTGCTATCAACACATCAGAGCTCTCAGGGGGCGCCCGTATCAACAGATTGTTTCACGAAAGATTTCCTTTTGAAATTGTCAAGGTAGGCAGGATTGGCCAAGTTCTGTTCTTTGTTGATTCATTTTTTTAACTGGATTCGAGTCGATGAGTACGTTTTGCTTACTATCGATATCATGCGATTGCCTTTTCAGATGGAATTTGATGAGAAAGAGCTACGTAAAGAGATTGCTTTTGCAATTCGTAACACACACGGCATTCGAGTCGGGCTGTTTACTCCAGATATGGCCTTTGAGGCTATAGTGAAGAAGCAGATTGCCAAGTTGAAGGAGCCTTCCATCAAGTGTGTAGATCTTGTCGTGGCTGAACTGGGAAATGTGATTCGGCGATGTGCTGAAAAGGTGCGTTTGTTTACTTACCACTGCTACTTTGAAGTATCTAATCTTTGTGAATAGCAGCACTGTGGTGTGATGTTATCATGGAAATTTGAATCATTGTCAGCTGACAGATATTCTTGCTTAAAGGGCCACTGAAACACATTTTATTAAAGTAATGAAATGTATCTGAAATTAAAATAGACTATTTGAGAAATACTTTGCAGCAAAAAGTACTTTTCAATGCATTTAGTAGAGGCGGAGTTACAGGGAATCAAAAATCACCTGTGATCCTCTTAGCGGTGCTCCTGTTCCTACTGCGATGCCTTACAATACAAAGGCTACAGCTGAGTGGGGCGGGGCCCACAACGGTCTGCCTACTGAATGTCACCATGGTGCGTAGTTCAAATTTGAATTTTGATGTTCACGTGCACGCCACTACCGATATTGGCACCTACAATGCACCGAACTCTTAGGCTATCTCTCAACTTGCGGTGGAGTTCATTGTGCCTCCATGGGTGCCTCATGCCTTTGCTGTGTTGCACTGTATGGGTTAGCTATGCATGGCTGTGTTTTTTTCGCCAAGTGGCGTGAGGAGCACATTTGCTTTTGCATTTATCTCTATGGCTATCACACAATTTCTGAGGGTCGAAGGTGTGGAGATGGGTTTGCACAAGGCTCGCCCTACGAGCGACGGTCAGGAAAGGGCACGACGCTCCTCCACTCCGCATCGCACAAAGGCGCTACAGCAGGGTTCGTCGACTCTCCGACACAGTGCAGAGAAGGCTCCAGAGTCAGATCTCCAACAAATGCGGATTTAATCACCCAAGATACAGCACAGTGTGACAGTCTTGGCACTCACGGGCAAAGGCGCACCGCAAGACCAATTGAGTACGTGCGCCCGCTGCGCTAGGGCCGACCGGTAAACGGTCCGCCAAGCGTGACAATGAGGAGTCGCAGGAGCAAAGGTCCCATGTAGCGAACTCATTGCGGGCCTGTGAGCATCTGCCGCGGTAATGATGCTTCCAGCGGAAGAGAGCTCGGGTGGAGAAGGCGCCCGGGGCCGCCACTCGGGAGGCCAATCAGTACGCGTCCCGGTCACACTTGCTCGTGCAGCGACTTGAACCAGGGAGAGAGAAGTACGGTTTGCGTGGGAAGTTAGCTCCGGCGTGCTAACCGTGTACGCCATGTTGCTGTTACGGTGGCAGTTCCCATAGATCGAGCTAAGCACAACTCGCGAGCTGGGGGATGAGGCATGGGGAGGTACCTCGATCCCCACAAAGGAAACATTGTCTTGGGCTAGTACTTGGGCTGGTACGTCAGCAACATGCACGTCAGGTTAAAGGTGCATTAAAGGGCATGTGTTATAGCCAGTCTGGAGCACGTGTCTTGCATTTTGGCTGCGATCCGGTGTAAAATGTGGACGTGTGCCATGCACTGCACACTTCGCTATGTTGATGTAAATTCGATATATAGATCTGGTGCAATTCAGCTTTATTAACAGCGCTTGGTGCACTTCGTCCTGGCTGGTATGGGAATAGAACATGTCCTACCTCATGCCAGAGCCACTAGACCAGAGTGCATCATGCGCTAGTTTGGCTGGCTGGCACCATGCTGGCCTACAGTTCAAGTGCACCGAAGCGAGTGTGCTGAGTTAGCGCCTTCGTCATCCTGCTGTTGCTGGCGTGACTTATCCAAGTTTGCTGGCCATTGCCTGGCATGTTGGATACGCCGGACTACAGTCGAACTCACTTATAACAATATTCAAGTGCCACGAAAATTACATTGTTATAACTGGTAGTTGTTATGACTAGGTTGCTTGAAAAAAAATCAAAATAGGGGGATGGCAGAGCTGATGTGAAATGGTGGTGAGGTCAGTGCCCCTCCTCACCACCTTCCTTCATTCGGCTGCTGATTGTGTTCCCTCGTTTAACTGCTTCCTGGGCACTCCGATCGCGTGTAACAAGCTGCAGCCGTTGGTGTTAAAGAATGGCACTGCTATAACAACTGCAAAGAGGGGTCACGGGCGGCAAGCAATATACGAGATCTGCCGAGGCATTGCTTTGGTGGCCCCAAAGGGACCTTTTAAAAATGTGAGAAGGTTGCCGTGGCAGCTTGTTAGCTTGCAAAATCCAGAAGAAACGCTGAGGCGAGATTGCCACAAGCATCTTGCCACGTACTTCTCATTGGCTTGCACAAGAAAACCCTACGTCCATCAGCCTTGCATGCTTTACGTGAAGCTTGTCGACATCCTTCTCCAAGGCATCCAGGTGCTCCACGTAGTGCAGTGGAAGGTTCCTTGCAAAAATGAAGCCCTGGAAGGACTAAATCATCTGCAGGGCCTCCTTCGAGGACAGTATTGAGGCAGCCTGCCCTACTGCTTCATCGCTGCCGTCGTCGCCATTGCTATCCAATGAAAGCATGTTTGCAACAATCACCTCATTGGTTAGAAGCACTTGTTTTCCAAATCTATAGCTGTGCGCTTTCTTTTCACTGGCAACGTTGTGCATTGCCAATGATCAGCGGGTGGATCTGCCATCTTCCGTTTCGGCGGCGAGTCAAACGAGGCTGTGAAACCATGTGGCTGGGGAAGATTTCGACACAACCAGCAAAGATGAACATGAGCGATTAAGCTGTTTGCACCACTGCGCTGAACGAGGAGCCAGCGAGGAATCTGGGAGCAGCGCAGTTAGCGCGGTCCATTCGTGTTTCGGAGGGTGGCGCGGCTTAGAGCTATGGGCGCAGCCTATTCATGTTCGGAGGGGTGGAAGGACGACGGGAGAGAGGTGCGCAGAGAAGGCTAAAAAATGAGTGCGCGGTGGCTGTTGGGGCAGTGGGCCATCGTGCAGTGACTCGAATTTCTTATTTTCTTTTTTCTTTTCAAGGACTTCGCATTTCGCTGTCTTTCGGCACAGGTACCCAGCAGCCAGACTTTATTGTTATAACCGATGATGCGATATTGGGTCTTTGTAGTAAGCAGGTAATTTCATCATGGAAAACATGCAAAAGTTGACGGTGCAGCAGCTTCTCATTGTTCCAACCAATATATTGTGAAACCGGTTTTGTGGGTTCGACGGTATATCCATGCCTTAAGCAATGGATGCCACACTTAAGACTTGCGTTCGTTACGAGCTTCAACCATGATGGCAACACACCTCGAAGGTGTGCAACTGGGGAGGCAGACAACCTGTTCGTTAGATGTTGGCGCTTGGGCTGGCTCGCCAAGCGTCTGGTGTAGTACTCTTGCCTGCAACCACATCACCCACAGACACCAATCAGAGCATACGGTTGTCCTCGGCGAGCGACCTCATCACGGCAACTCGTCGTAGCCTCGGTAGCTATGCCACGCAGCAGATACAGCTACATGCAACTGTAGTAGCTAACTACAAGTTTGTATGGCAGGGCTGGAGTGTGCGTGCTCGCGCTCATGTGCTTCCAGTCCGACCGTGCTACATGGTGTGTACTGGCTTTGCTTTGCATCAGCTTTACCAACAAATAGTAGCCACATCCAAATTGTGAATTTTGAAGTGCTATCAATAGATCATTACCAAATTATGTTTGCCAGGCCAGGAGCGTGCGTGTGCTGTCAAGTGTATGTGTAGTCTGATCTTAAATTTTGTGTGGTTAGAGGGTAGTTGAGTGTTCAAAACTAATAGAAATTAGTGAGACCTTAGGCCTATGCCCCTGAGAAACATTGTGGCCAAAGTTTCATTCCTATGTGGGTGTATGCAGCCGATTGTGAGCAGACAATAGTCTGCTTCTTCCGGAAGTACGTAACTCTTACTGAAATTCAAAACACGGATTTTTACTTACTTCACCCCGTTTAGTAAACTGCGTCAGTAAATACACCCAGTAATTGCAGGAAAAAGTGCACTGATCCAAACATGCTTCTCGAATGATGTGAACTATCGGCCAGTGGCTGCGCTCTATGGGATCTGCAAGCTTACATTCTCTATGGTCTCTGCGCTCTATGGGATCTGCAAGCCAACTGCCCTGAAACGGGTGAGAAGGCCTCTGTTGAAAAGAGTGATTGAGCAAAACGTGACTTTGCGTTCCGTTTGTGAGCCCGATGTGCCAAGCACGAGTGCGTAATTTGGCTGAGAAATTCACAGCAGCGTATGCTATCCGTAGAATGTGTTTTTTCACCACGTCTGAGGGGGTTTCTGGCCCCTGTAAAAGGTCCAGTCACATAAAAATGTATAGCGTTCATTGCGGTAAGAATATGCTGGATAGAAATTTGTTGCACTCACTAGCAGTGGGAATTGGTGGTTGCAGAGTATGCCCTAGTTTTTTGACAAAAAGGATTGTTTGATGTACTATATAACAGGAAAAAAAAATGCACTCAAGTAGTGCTGAACTAACACCCCAAACGTATCTTTATTGAAAAGCTATTTGCCCCTTCATTATTTCCTATTTGCTTATTCATCATCATCACAATCATCATCATCATCATCATCATCATCATCTTTTATATCCATTGCAGGATGAAGGCCTTTTCTAGCGATCTCCAATTACCCCTGTCCTGTGCCAACCGACTCCAACTAGAACCCGCAAATTTCCTAATTTCGTCGCACCACCTAGTCTTCTGCCGTCCTCTATTGCACTTCCCTTCTCTTGGTACCCATTGTCACACTAATGGTCCAATGGTTATCTAATCTGCGCATTACATGACCTGCCCAGCGCCATTTTTTTCTCTTAATGTCTATTAGAGTATCGTCTATACCCATTTGCTCTCTGATCCAAACCGCTCTCTTTCTGTCTCTTAAAGTTATACCTAGCATTCTTTGTTCCATCGCTCTTTGCGCAGTCCTTAATTTGCTCTCAAGTTTCTTTGTCTCCAAGTCTCTGCCCCATATGTCAGCACTGGTAAAATGCACTGATTGTACACCTTCCTTTTCAATGATAATGGTAAGCTTCCAGTCAGGAGTTCGCGATGTCTCCCGTATGCGATCCAACCCATTTTTATTCTTCTGTGAATTTCCTTCTCACGGTCAGGGTTCCCTGTGATTAGTTGACCTAGGTAAACATACTCCTTCACAGACTCTAGAGGCTGACTGGCGATCCTGAATTCTTGTTCCCTTACCCGGTTATTTATCATTATCTTTGTCTTCTGCATATTGATCTTCAACCCCACTCTTACTCTCCCTCTTAAGGTGCTCAATCATTTGTTGTAACTCATTCGCAGTGTTGCTGAACAGAACAATGTCATCTGCAAACCGAAGGTTGCTGATGTATTTGCTGTCGATCCTTACTCCTAAACCTTCCCAGTTTAATAGCTTGAATACTTCTTCCAAGCACGCAGTGAATTGCATTGGAGAGATTGTGTATCCTTGTCTGACCACTTTCTTACTAGGTATCTTCTTGCATTGTTTGTGTAGAATTAAGGTGGCTGTGGAATCTCTAGATATTTTCCCAGGTATTTATGTAAGTGGTCTGTACTGCATGATTACGCAATGCCTCTATGACTGCTGGTATCTCTACTGAATCAAATGCTTTTTCGTAATCTATGAAAGCCATACAGAGAGGCTTATTGTACTCTGCAGATTCTAGATAACCTGAATAATGACATGGCTGTGGTCTATTGTAGAGTATCCCTTCCTGAAGCCAGCTTGTTCACTTGGTTGACTTATTTCCAGTGTTGACCTTATTCTGTTGAAGATTATTTTGGTAAATATTTTATATAATACTGGGAGTAAGCTAATGGGCCTATAGTTTTTCAGTTCTTTAACGTCTCCCTTTTTGTAGATTAGTATAACGTTTGGTTTCTTCCAGTTTTCTGGAACTGCTTCTCGCTTATCCAGCGAGCAGGAAACTTCACCTTTCTTTTTAGTGTAGACATCAAGTTTCTTGGTTTCTTGAACAATGGTGTCTTTCTCAGGCTGAAATAGATTCTGTTTACCAAATATGACTGTTGAGAAACAGCTAAAAGATACTTTCATTTAACTCATTCGGGGGGTCAAAAGATCCTTTTACTCATTCAGGGGGTCTCTGAAAGACCTTTGAGTTGAGGGGTGTGTGACAGTGACAGGTACATGTTTGTGGACCACTAACATATAGATCACATACATTGTGCTGTGACCTTTAGTTTGTTTTTGATGCTTGTTATCTCATTTTAAACAGCCTGATTTTCTGATAATGTAATTGGGACACATTTTGTCTTGTAGATGAGTCGTTATCCACGACTTCGGGAGGAAACAGAACGCATTATCACCTCACATGTGCGTGAGCGGGAGCAGACATCTAAGCACCAAATCTCTCTGCTGGTTGAGGTGGAGCTTGCATACATGAATACAAATCATGAAGACTTTATCGGATTCACAAAGTAAGTTCAACTTATCTTGAGCTCCACTTCCTTTTCGTCAACTGTGTGTTGAACTGTTTTGTCTTTCATATTGCAAGATATTACTATGCATGATATGTTATGCACTGTTATGCCTTGATTATGTGCACATGTTCTGTGCCAGTGAGTGCTCTATGTGAATCTTCTTTTACTCTGGTTGCTTTGTTCAGTAGCATGTGTGTGTGTGTGTATATGTGTGTACACTCTTTGTCTCTATTATTTTGTGATTATTGTAGGTTACTGCTGCTTGGTACTCTGGCCATATTGCTTTTGGTACTCCTAGTGAGGCTAACTGAAGCCTATCCATGTTATACTCCAGTTTTGCAGTTTGCATGATATGAAATAACCCGGAATGCTTATTGCATGCTCTGTTTTTGGATCTAGGTTCATGTCTTTGGACGTTTGCTACGAAGCAGCTTCTTATTTGTGAATGCTGTAAGCAGAGTTGTTCAAGTATCATATCCTGTGTTTGGCTTTTTGTTTTAGTTCTACAGCTACATTTTCAGCACATCCACTTTTGACCTGTGCTTCTTGGCTTCAAAAATTTTTTCGGGTATCTTCTGAAAACAGTTGTGGATTATTGGTGCTGTGCCGCATTGCAGATCCTCTTGTGCTTACCTCCTTCAGTCAGATCACACAGATTTCCCTCTCCCAATTCTTCCTTTTGTCACAGGCAGCTTTTTCCATGGAGCTAATTTATTTGTATGAAAACGGTGTATGGAACCAAAGCAGTCTTCCTTCTCATGATATTTCCAGCATTGTTATGACTTATCTTGTTAACAAGTGTCTTTTTATCTGCATCTTATCCTTGATGCTGCTTTCCTCCATGCTTTTGCTTTGTGCTTCTGTAGGTAGTCTCTCATTCCGTGTTTTGCGGCTGTCCCCTGATGCTACCTTAGTCTTACTCTGGTTTAATAGAATAGTGCTTGCTAGTGGCACACTAGTTTTGTGCTTGTTCCTGGTTGCTTCACACTTTGTTGTAGTAGCTGCTGTGGGACTTCAGTGGCTCTGTTTCTTCCCTTTTGTTCACGTTTGGTTCTTTTCCCCCATTGTTCTCTTGGCTCCTTGCAACTCCCCCTTCATGACGGTTCATCTTGTGTTCGTCTGCGTGTGTGTCTGGGCAAAATGTTGCACTCACAGGGACGATTATCACTCTGGGTGAGTTGGACACATGTTCTAGCGTCTGCTTTTTTGAACAGAGCACGCACCAACAAGGTTGTCATTGGAAGCCACGCATGTGCGGCCATCATTTGGGGCTCCAAGATGGGAAGGGAGGTACCTCTAAGTGCAGGCAGTTTCCTAAGCAGGGGATCTAGAACTTGATCTGCCGATTATGTGCCTACTTTGCAGTTAAGTCTGGTAGGTAAAGCCAGTGACAGGGCTTACCTTGTGGGCATTTCAGTATATTGGTGCCTTGGAATGCGTACTTGGAAACTTGCTTCACATTTACCTACATTTGCACAATTTATGCTTTCTAAAATGTTTCACAGCAATATTGTATTGCGCATTATTTCAAAACAAAATGAAGAAGCTAGATATTTTTGATTACTTCTGCTCTTTGGTAAAAAGTGTGACAGAGTGACAAAGTTTGGGATGTTCTGTGTGTGTTTGTGTACTATATATCTAATTAAAAGTTGGCACATTGTCTGGATCTGTCAAAGGGTGCACTCTGGTGGTCCTTGTGCCTGCATCTGTGGACCTCGTTTAACCCTTTGCAGTCATTCAAGAGTTATTTTCAGACACTCTGCAGCGGTACCATTTTTATGCAGAGTTCGCAAGAAATGATTTTATTTCTGCAGCATTGCTCAATAATGTCATCCATTACAGTATCCATTTAACCCAGTGTACTAAGTCATTGCCCTGGCTTAGTACTGTGGCATTTGGTCGGGCGACACAAGTTTGTGGGTTTGATTCCCAACAATGGTGGCTGCATTTCAATGGTGCCAGAATGCAAAAACATGAGTGCACCAAGCTGTAAAGGAAAAATAAAGAACCTCCGCAATAGCTTGGTGGTTACGGCATTGAGCTTCTCAGCATAAGGTCGTGGGTTCAATGCCGGCCTGGGCGGCTGATGGGCATGGAATGCGGAAACTTAGCTTGTCAAAATTAATCTGGAGCCCTCCATTACGACATCTTATAGCCCCTGTGTTGTTAAACCCAAATTACATTCTAGTGCCCATAAGGGGTACTTTACTGTGGTGTGGTAATGCTCACTTTATCCTCCTAGCTGGAGGGTGGGCTTTATGCTGCAGACCCTACAATAAAATAGTCTCTGTTATCTTACTAAAGAGGTAGACTTACATTATTTTTTGGAAAAATGCTCTGGCTTGCTCATCTCATGATTCTTTGTAAAACAAGTGGAGTAAGCTAGCCATGTAATGGGTGTCTTAACCCTTTCAGGGTCAATGATGTAAATATACGGTGCTGTGAACAAGCTCAAAATGGTTGATGCAGTATATTTACGGCGCCATCTGTATGTTTAAAAAGCATGCCAATTTCCTTACTTTTTCTTTTCTGTCATGTGCTGCCACTATGTGGGAATACAGGGAATTTTTTTCGGATGCCTCCCTCTCTGTTTTCGTTGCATGGTTTGTTTTAGAGTTAGTCTGCTCCCACGTGTCTATATACTACCGTGCGCGCGGCGGTTTGGGTTTTGTTCTGTGGGAGGTTTCGGCTTCTTGCGCTTAAAAAACAGATGGCTATCTCGTTACTAATCGCTCAAAGGGCGACCGCTTGTTTCTCACTCGTTTAGTGCTCACAAAGGTGCGCATAGGAAGGATGTCGCCGTGCATGCTTTCCATTGCTTCTTCTTTTTTTTTGAGACTCTCGAAAACTAATTGCCTCTGGTTGGCGATAAGATAAAGATTAGTGGAAGTTTGTCACCCGCTTTGCTTTTTTGACGGGCACACTACATCACAGTTTTCTCGAGTGAGTGCACCTTTGCAGTTTGATTACGCTTTGGATATACATATTAGTGTAAGAGCAGGAACATTCGAGTCTTGTGAAATTTTCTCGTGTGTGCATTTTCAAAGCCTTAAACTATGTGTATAACAATGCATCAAATTTTTAATTCTTATAAGTTTATTTTCTTTTCTATTGTTATTCATGAATGAAGAGTACATATATACTGACACAGAATATTTGTATCTCAATTTACGGTCACCCTAGAAAAGTTACGGTGAATTTTTTTCGAAAAAAGTAAGTCCCAAAGAAAATTGGAATCTGCAATAAAAAAAATCAACCTTGGGCAGTCGCATATGGCAGAAAAAAAAATCGACCCTCAAAGGGTTAAGCTAGGAAAAACATGCCTGCAGTATGTAGGACATGTGTAGTATGTAGGACATGCAAGTACATTGGTCAAACGTTGAAAACTGTTGACAGCTGCTGATGTTATTCAAGAAAAATGTCTGCTAGCATCCTCATTTAGGTGCACTCGTACTTGTCAGGCGCCTGACAAAAGCTGACTTTCACTGCTGTTAGTGGCGGACCAACATTTAATTGCAAAGAGTTAAAAATGGCATGGGCCTGGCGTTACTGCCTCACTATCATTTCTATCTGTGCTGCCTTTTTACACATATAAAAAAGAAAACATTGTGACTATTTCCATCTGTATAGGCAGGTTTCGCTCTTCCCATGACTGAATTTAGATTGGCGTGCATTAACTGCACTGCCTTAGTGCAATGTGCATACTTTCATACATATTTATGCTAGCTTTGAGCTGGCAAATTGGCTGGAAAGGCCATTGACTCTTTTTCAGCTCTGAATTGGAATTTTTGCATTTGTAAACCTTTGTTGATGGTCGCAAGCATTTTGTTTTAGCAACTTTGTGATACAGTTTGTCAATTTTGAAGTGTGCGATAATATTGTGAAGTGACTAGTATCTAATGAACTTAAAGGGACACTAAAGGCGCATACTAACTCGACGTGGACTGTTTAAATACCATCCCAGAAACCTCGTAACGCTTCTTTTGTGCTAAGAAAAGACTTAGTTTACGAGCAAATTGCATCTGAAGGGTCTGAATGCCTTTTCTGAAATTCAAATCTCCCGCCAACGGGGGGAGTGGCGACGTTGCATACGCCATGACCACCCCTTGCTGCCTGCTGTCAGTGAGTAAAACAGCGCCCAACAGACGGCGGTACCGAGTCAAGACAGAGCTGTGGACTCGCCGCTGCAGCTGATTTTTGGCCAAGTGGCGTGGACCGTTCGGGCATCCCGCGACATCACATGGAAGTTGAATTCTCTGCTACTTGCAGTTTGTGCGAGTTTCGCAAGCCAGCAGAACCAGCGCAGGACTACGCGATCAGGGAAGTGCTGAAAAGCGAAAGCGTGGGTGGCACAGTGTCGAGCGTAAATGAAACCTTTTGACTGCCCGCATCATTGCAAACAGCAATGTCAGTGAGTTCTTTTTTCTGAAAAATGAAATAGAACTGGACAAGTAGCATTTTATTTTGTCTTATAATACAACATAAGGATGTTTCTTTGCAATGAGCTGAGCACTAGTGACAGAATTTAACTGAGTGCTTTCGTCATCAGGCAAGTGCTTGAATGTCCCGGGGGAGTCTCGAATTATGCCCTGCATTTACCTCAATTTCTCGATTATTAAGCCTCTGTTCGCGATAATATTGACACCTTAGAGATTCTTGATCACTAATCTATCACTTTAGCTTGACTTAGTATTTGCCTTTAGTGTCCCTTTAAGTGAGTGGAAGTTATTAATAGCTGTAGGACCAGTCCCATGTAGCTTTTCCATGCTTGTTTTTCATAGCCATTAGTCACCGGTGCACTCCTTTGTAGTTGTGCTTGGTGTCACAGCAACTAGTAGCAGTTAGTTGTTTATGAACTTAAAATATGCTAGAAGAAACTTGAAAATGTTTGGGCATCACATGGGTGCACTGATGGAACAGCTGTGCCACCTGTGCTAAACAAACCTTTGGACCACCTCGCACCGAAACAGCATTTAAATAAGTAGGAAATTGCGTCAAACATGTGCTAATTGAAGCTCTCATAAAAGCAAGCTGCAGTTCTTCGTACCTCTGTGTTTAAATAAAATCAAATTATGAACTTGTTTTAGCCAAGGGCGGCAAAACAGCAAAGACCATATTAAAGATCGGTACCAGCACAAACAAAAACTTGCAACATTGCATGAGCTAAGCCAGCATTGCAGTGCACATCCATATTAACTAATGGATATGCATGCACGCACAGTGACTGTTGCTGATTTGTTATTTGAATGTAAAGGCCAAGTGCTCAGTGTTTTTAGCCACAAAAAAATGAAGAATTTGAGAACTAATTAATTAGCATTGAGTTGTTGCGACTAATATGAAGCTTACTTTTGAAGTACGCTGCCTTAACCTTATGTGAAGTTTTGGAGCAACTTGCAGCTGTCCTGTCGCACAGCAGTTCATTGGTCGAAGTACATTTCACCCCTAAAATATCTACTATTTTGCGCCTAGCGAGCAACTGATTTCGTAACAAAGGCAACTACATGTTGTGGCAGTGGGTTGCAGTGGTCACCACATTCAAGCTCTGCTAGCATTTTAAAAAGCTGCTTCATAATCCGATCTGTGTATGTTAATTTTCTGTTCAGTAGCTCTGTGTAGGCTTCAAGTGGAGTTTCATTCTGGTGATTGTGATGTCACATGAAAGCCAAGAAAATGATTTAAGAGGCCTTGTTAGAATACTAAATAACTGAAAAGGAAAACTTCTAGCCTGTTTTCTTTCATTGCCCCAAATCACTTTGATGGAGGGACATTGGAAGATTACAAACATGGCAGATGTACTGTCTGTGGTGAATGCGACAGCAGAGTGCATTATGTTCCATTTGTCGCTGCTAGTATGTCACTTGTGGTGAGTCCCTGAGCCTGCTACTTACCTTTCCTGACCTCACATGCTTGCTATTAAGGATAGTCTAGTGTTTTTGCTACAATTTTGGTCACGGTTAGTCCTAGCACCCCGCCATGCCATATTTATCACCCCATCGTTTGGCCCCACTCAATAGAATCCTCACAGAGAAAGCATGTGGCAACCATGAAGCAGCTATTGATAGCTGATTAGTCACTGAAAACGTGCGAAGCGAGGAGGTAGCTTTTCTCAGAATCGCTGAGTGTTGTGATGCTCATGGCACTTTAGTGCAGTGGGTTGAAATGATAATTCAGTGAAATATGCAGATATTTTGGGGTAGAAATACAGGAGCATATGTATGGGTTAACAATGTGGAGGCCACTGCGACAATGGAACATGATGCTATTGTGCCTTTGGCCATATGCTCCATTGTTTGCATTTCATTTTCCAGTGATGTAACAATACTAATAGGCAGCAAAGCTTGTAGAAATCTTCTTAAAATGTTAAATCGAAAATGACACTGAGGCTCTTAACTCTTTCATGACCATGGTAAAATTGGTAAATTCTTGAAGGTTGTAGTAATTTTTTAGTGTTATCATGGTTACAGTGTCAAGATAACTTATCCTTCGAAAGCTAAATAATCTTACTTTCTAAAGATTCTAATTTTAAAACAAATGTTAGGGCATAACATGTAATATTGTGAAAAACAATTTATTAAAAAATGGGTAAATATTTGCATTGTTGCATTGATAACATAAAAATGAAACAAAGGAGAAAATCTGAAATATACTAAATGTTTTCGCATCAATTGTCTATAACACATTAAAGGTTTACTGTTTTAGGTCAAAGGAACAGGAGCTGCAAAAATTTTTTTCCACTTCATAGAAACTGCCTAGTGATTCTGAGGGTCTCCTTCGTTGTCCGAACTAAAATTTGATAAACTCCATTCATCCTAAGAGTCACTGCTGCTAGATGCATTGAAACAATCACTTGAGGACTCAACAGAATTGTGAGAATGTTGTTCACACTAAGGTCTGGTGACTGAAGCTTCCGACATCATTGTGATCAAATGATACGAACCACTCTTCGTACTGCTATTAAAGCTCGCAGCCATTTGGGGGGGGGGGGGGGGAAACCACTCAAGAAATGAAACTTCAGTTCTTGGACAATAAAATAGATAATGGAACAAGTTTGTAGAAGGGCCAGTAGTTTTAAATTATTGCATATGTAACCCACGCTTAATGGGCGTGGTAAGAAAAGAGTTGAGGTACACTGCACTATCCTCATTAACCTGAGCTTCAGGCCACATTTTTTGTGGGCGACACTTTTACTGATGTGCCAGAAATCAGAAATGCTTGTGGCTGTGCGAAATTCACTTTTTGCTTAGAACATCTATGCCAAAAGGTAAAATAGCTGTTCCATCACTGTTCGTGCTAGTTGCTATCGCTGAGGGATATACTATTGCATGCTATACATGGGGATAGGTTTTTGAGGCAATGCTGGAATCTTAGTTGGAGCTCGGAGTGTAGGCTGCATAATATTTAAGAAAGAAAAAAAGTGAATGGCTGGTGTGCCAGTTTTGTATCGACAGAAGCAGTAATTAATGTGTTGCTTTGCTATTACTGCTTCGTAACACAAATATTTTTTTGCTGGCTTCCACTGACTGTCTTTTGGTTTCCCTATATGTTGCATTGTTTGTTGTGTTTGTGCTGTTTGGTGTGTCAGCTGTCCTGATGAAATGATTTGGCCTTACTTTATTGTTCACTGAATCAATTTTGTAAATTCAGTAAGACTAAGTTGTGACTTAAGCTGAGAAATTATTCTTAACCACCTGACTTTTGTTTTCTTCTCTAGTGCACAACAAACAGCAGACGTGTCGTCAGCTGGTAAAAGGAAACTAGGCAACCAGGTTAGTGAATTGTATGTTCTTAGTAGTGCATTGTAAGTCACTTTATGAAGAATTCTCCTAGTTATAAGTGCTCTTGGGAAACAAATGCGGGCTGGTAATGTACTGCAGCATGATGTAGCTGGTGTTGGCATTCAGATGGAACCACAACAAGTTTGCGTTTAATATTAAATGGCATGAATGAATTTATTCATTGTCAGGTCTTGTATGAGAACACTTTCAATTAAGTCTCCTTGATCAAGCTGGTTAGCCGGAACTACTCTGTCCATTGCAGTGGTTTTGTAACTAATGCTGCTACGTGATAGGAATGACTGTGCTAGGGGTTCAGGCTCAGCAGTTAGGTGTTCAGCTTGTCATACTGGATTCTGTTTTCTTTCTGGAGTGTGCAGTATTAGGTCAGTACATTTTGTGTCAGTGCCATTTTAACTTTTTTGCTTAACCAGGTGCACCCATGTTATATGTAGTTGGCTGCCTCTGGAACTTGCTCTGAGGGTGCTTTGGCAGCACAGATACCATATGCTTTCACAGTGCCATGCTTAATTAGTTTTTCTGACCTTTACTGCCTAAAGCAACAGCTGGGAAATACTTGTGCTTCATTTGAAACAGTGACCTAGAGAAAAATAAATTTCGGTTTCGTGAAAGGGCTTAGAGGTGTTGAGGTAATCATATGTAAAATTTATTTGTGTTAAAGGTACACTTATCATCTGGCTTTTGGTTGCATCATTTTGTTTACATGACTGGACCAGCTGCTGTTAAAATTGGCACTGCCATAATTTGAGTTCATCATCCTCTGCTGCCCTAATATGGGTCTTTCATCTGTGTCATCTCATCAGCTAGAGAGACCCCTTCTGATGTGTCAAACTACATTAGTACACCACTGATAACGCTATTTTTGTTTGCTTTATTGAAGAATGCCATTGCACCATAACAGAAAGTGCCAGTATGGCCAGCATTGCAATAAGGTGGCCTTCTTTGATTTTTGCTAATGGTCATATTATATTGTTCATACTGCACACAAATGTCTGGTCTTAGCTTATGTGAGTATTTCAATTAAATAAAAACTTAAGTGTTTCATGATGAAATAGATATTTGAAATCCTTGGGTTGTTGACATTTGCACTTCTTCCTTGGCAATAAACGGTGCAGGGATAACAGCACCACTGCATCCTTTGTTCATCTCTGTGTCTGGTTTTACTCTGAAAAAGTGAAGATGAAAAAGTGAAAAGTGTAGTAACTTCCATGACTGTCTGTGAGGGCTAGCTTCTGTATGGAAATGGTAATGTAATGCATCTTGTAAACGGTAATCCACAAACCTTTTTTAACATATTTTTAGTTTGCTATGCAAACTTATTGATGCATACAATTTCATAGCGCCCAATGCGGATTCATTAGTAGTCAAAACTGAAATGACTTGACATTTTCTTTTAATGAAGTAGCTCTCCTTTGCATGTTTAACAGTGAATAGTTGCTTGTTTAGTGATTAGTGCCAAGCCTATCTGTCCATCCATTGCCTCACATCAGGGGCATTGTAAGCGGTGTGGCACCACTGCTGCACGCTTCCAGTAGTTGTTGGCCACACCGGGCGATGGTGCTACACACATTGGAATTGCATGGGGGTTATATAGAGGTGACAGCACAGCCAGCATACACTGCATTCAAAGGGTTATGCTATAGCATAAATGGAAAAGAGTGGCACATCACCTTTTGTGCATCACCTTTTGTGGACTGTGGCTGTGGAGGAGCAGTGCAGAAGTATCACATAGGCAATTGTGCATATTGTGTAACTGACTGCATCAAAGAAGTTTTTGTTGCTTGAAGGGATAGCGTGCTGTAAGGTGAAGAAAGCCGTGGATTAGACCAATCAAGCTTGTTGGAGAGGAGAGGACATTGCTGTTTGTGATGTGTAGTTAGCGAAAATTTCTCAAATCTCCAGTCCTTATAATTTCTTCCTGTACAAGTGACACAAGAACAAAAGCATGGCTCTGCTGTAAAGTGCACAGATGTGCAACTTTGCATTCAAAAAGTCAACTTGGCCCTGTGTGTGCATGAGTGTGCTATGATAGCATGTGAACACACTGCATCATTTCATCTGCACAGTATTCTCTGTTGTAGTTACCATCACTCTGTGCTTCACGTCTGTCTGGTTCCACTTCCACTTTGGTGCTAGAACCGTCTTATGGTGATATGGGTGATAACTGGGTTATGATAGGTTGAAAACAGTGCAACAATGGTCTGCACAGAACCAAGAAGACATGCTTGTTTGTAAACTGCAAGCAAACCTTAGTTTAATAATTTTAGATTGGATAAAGTTAATGAAACTTTTTAATTTGCCTGGAGTGCTTTAGTAGTATAAACTACATTATCTCTCTGTTTAGCAAAATAATTTTGCACTAGTGTTTCAACTTATTGTAATCTTTGTGCATCACACAGTCACTTGGCAGCCTCTATTAAGGTGAACTGAATGTTCTGTTTGCTGACTGAGTATTTTTGGTGCCTGACAGAGGAGCTGCGACACACTTGTTCACCAGTCTGACCTCTTCAGTGTGTCTTTGTTCCTGAAAAATTTTGTGGTTCATAATCTGAGGGCTGAGCATTTACAGGCAGCTTTTTTCACTTAACTTGTTTGTATTGGACACAGAAAAAAACCTGTGACTTTCTCGCACTAATGTGTGATGAAATGAACTGATGATAACGACTTGAAATTAGTGTGTACTGCTGCAGTCAACCTTTTAAGAGCTTTGATTGCATTTTAAATATTGGACAAATGCATAAAGCCATTCGAAAGGAACTCATAGTTGAATTAATTGTTTGTGGCCAGGTATGTTTCAAACAGTACTGGCTTGGGGAAGGCAACAGCTCACTATGCTGCAAATATATACATGCAACATAGCAAATTTGTGCGGAAGGACGAGCAGTTGATAGCGTGCATGCACATTATGAGTAGTCGGACCATGTGGGCATTGAGAAGCCTGCACACTGCTTAGATAAATGCGCATCCTGTTTGGTGTTCCGCTGTAGCAGCCGCATGGGGAGAAAATGGTGTGTATTGTGTGGTAGCACGCTGCAGAAAAGCTTGCATGCAGGCAAGGTGTGTCAAGTAAGAGGAAGCACGTTGATTTAACAAAAGCCCGTGGGCAAAGAACTTCCTGGGTGGCTCCAGAGCTTTGCAAACCAAAGAGTGCAAGTGTCACTGATCCTGTGCAGATGCAAACACATGCAGACAAGGAAAATGAGCGAATGTCAAGTTAGACACGTAAATGCATCATGAGTGAGGCAATGAAATATGGATGGATGCCTCCACAGGCTTGCGATGAAGTGCTCTGTGTAGGTTCTTGCTTATGAAAAAAAAGTGCTCTTAGTGAGGCATGCACATTGCCTCTGCTTTGGAGTGATATGAACTTCGGCTAAAATATGATAGCACAGTCTCATGTGAAAAGCCTTGAAGTTACTAGTCATATGCATCTATTCGAAAATCAAGTTTAAATAGCTAGGCTTTGACTTTGGAACAAGTACTTCAATTATGTGAACCCATCCTTTAAAAGTGTCCCTTTGACATGCAATTTCAAGGTCTCTAAATTGGTAGGTGAATTGGCAAGGTAGTTCGGTTGTACACCATTCTGCAAAGGTTTGATGGCTGACATCATCTTCGCGACTGGGGCTTGAGGAGCACATGCAGCAGTAACTAGAGTTGAAGCATGAGGCATTTACACATGCATACATGCCAATCCTCCAAAATTATTTGTAAATTTTACGAATTTGTGCTCGTTTTACAACTTTACAAGGGCTGCATCTGGCGTTATGAAAAATGAATTGTGTTTGGGAAAAATATTCACTCATCAGTCTCGAAACTTTCCATTGGACATTTTTTTGATGGTGAAAGGATGCCAGAAGGGTACTTGCTCTGAGCAAGTGCCTGAAGCAGGTGAAATCTAGGTGAAAAACTAGGTGAAACTGCCCCACCCCCTTTCACCCCCTCCTTCATTGGTGTCATGGCCAGGGATTTTGTGAATTTCGATGTTCACAGGTTGGCAGGCATGCACGTGCTGTAACAGCTAAAAAACGACATCACGTTTGTTTTTTTGCTGTAAAGATGAATGACAACCTCAGAATAAAATTTGATTGCATGCTATTGTGTCAGTTGATTGCCTCAGAAATTGCAGTGGAAGTAAACCAATTCATGAAATTATCAGTTAAAAAATTATTTAGCAAAGGTAAGTCATTAGCATTATTACCAGTGTGTAACAGTTGCATATTTTATGATTTTGCTGGCACTTCTGAAATGTTGTTCCTGCTTGCAGAGCTTTCAGCCAACACAATTCTTATGCTTTATTGCACTGATTTGACGCGTAAATTTGAACTTCTCTTGTAGCAGCCTCACTAGGGAGAAGCTTGCACAGGGAAAATCTGTCTGCGGGGATACTCCAATGCTTGCAGTCAATGAACACACCACTCGCATGTTGAGCAGACGCATTTGTATTTTAAAAACCTTGATGATTTTTACCCGTTCGTGAGATGTTGTCCAAAGAGCCTTTAAAACATGATGCTAGCTGTGCATTAAAAAAAAAATAACCATAACAGTTTTCTTAGAAGTGATTTGGAAAATTTTTTACTGCTATTTCCTCTTGTACAGTGCTCACGGAATGAAACGTGACATGGAGCATTTAGTAAAACCCTGCATACTTGCAAAGTACGCGAGAGCACCATGTCATGTTGCAAGGAATTTGGTCACCAAAGGTGACGAGGACTCCGATGTAAGGGTACGCACCGACATTACGTCAATGTGACACGAACTACAGCCAGTGGAAACGAAAGTATGCGCATTACTTAGCCCTAAATTGACGCGTTTCATTCCGTGAGGACTGTACTTAAACCAAGCTGTGCAACCAGGCATGTTTGTGCAGCATAAAGAGAAGGTGATGAAAGACTAAAAAAATTAAATTTCAATACATACAGATACCTGCAATTCCGATTACTTGCAATCTGACAGGCCTGTAATCTGTTTGTTTTAGCTAATTGTAATGACCTTTTTCTGTCGCAGTTTTTTGTCATAGCATAGTTTATGTTGCTATTGTTCATTGACAGTATGAAGCTGTATTTTGTAACAATCATTTCTTATTATTTTTGCCCTTTGTCATTGACTCGGACACTGCCACACAGCCGTTATTGCTGGGATCGGCCACTTGACAAGGCACATGATAGGAATGGAAAAGGAAACGTTAGAAACTGGTTCCTGCTCCCAGTTATAGATTGAAAATCAACCCTGCAAGAGAATGTGTTTTCTGCGACAGTCAGAAGCATTATTTTCTAAACTAATATGCAATAGATTGAGCACATTGAATATATTCAGATGCACCTTAATTTGAACTGGCTTCATATTTGTCCTTTTTTGAATTTGTTTCCCTGCAATGAATCGAATTTTTGAATTTTTCTTGCTTGCAAACTATCATGCATGGCTCAATGAAAGTGTTTTACTAACATGTTGCATGACTTGCTTAATTATGCTTTTCATTCCATTTTCTTTGCTAGCATGTGCAACTAAAACTATTCTTATTCATTGAGATACGCACATAACGCTCTTGCACTTGACAAGCATTTGCCTAACGTCTGCATGAAAGCATTACTTTATCAGATTCTTTTTGCTTTGTGATGTTGTGAAAGAGTACACTAAAGAGCTTGTTATTTTGTCTTATTTTGCATATTTGGGTTTCCAAGTTGGCAAGAGTTATGTTTCCTCCCATTTTGTCCCTTTGGTGTTTCCTAGTCGGTTTTCGCCGTAAGTCACGGTCATTCTATTGTATCTCTTTACCTTCTTGCTTTGCAGTTTCTTGTATTTCTAGTTCTCTGCAGCTCAGTTTTGACAGATTCCCTGCAGCCACTTAAAAAGAATTTTGTGCTACTTAAAAAAAAAAAAGTGCATGCTGTAGACTTTAACTGCTTTAGGATGTTGAAGTTGCAATTTTTGTTTGCATGAAGAAACTGATCTGTCCTGGAATGGCTGAGCAAATTGTGTTTTAGGGCAGAGCTTGCTTAAGTCTAAAAGTGGCATGTACGGTTACGACTGGGGGCATAAGTCAAAGCATTGAGCTGCCTCTTGGTGTGGTGGTGATCGGTGTGCTGCAGAGGGCTGGGAGAGCTCCTTGGTGCATTGTTCAGAAGACAAAATAAGGGCTTGAAAGGCCAACTGCAATGAAATTTCACTGTGGGTCTAAATTAATTATTATAAATGAGCAGTATAAATTATTGAAACAATTTTGGCAAAGCTGCTTGGCTGGCACTTGCCAAATTTTCTTATTAACAATCTTCAAATAGTGCCTAAGCAGATGCATGCACCTGGTGCTTATTACATATGATGCAAGTCCCAGGAGATGGCATCTAATAGTTTGTGTGCTGTGGACACTGCCTTATCTCTGAGGTTATGCCGAGGAGCTACACTGCTTCTCTATGTTCTTGGTCCTGCGTCATTTCTGACGAGTGATAAGAGTGGCATTATTTTCAGTATCTGTATGAAAAATGTGTATTTTTGCAAGATTCTGTTGGGCATCCACTTGTATTTCAAAGGTTAAATTTTTTCATGGAAGGTGCTTTCTGTCCAAGTTATCTGGAGCTAGGCTTTTTATATGGTCTAAAATTTCATTGCAGAGTGCCTTTAATATCCCTGCTTATTACTGTGTTCCTAGGGAAGTGGCTTGGGAGCAACTTGTGTTGTGAATATCTGTTTGCATGTTGCAAGAGTGCTGGCGGCCGTGTGGCCTTTGGCCATTGGCCATTGATCGTTAGGCATCTTCGATCTCTTTAGTGGTTGACACATCTTGTTACTCAGTGACTCCTAGTGCTTACTTTAAATCCTTTAAAACACACACACGCATGCACATACATATACCGAAGCAGAAGCGAGGGAAGGGCGAGAAATTTTGTGAAACTGAAACTAGGGAAGCTGTGCGGCGCATTATGGCCTAAGATGCCGCTGTGCCAGAAAAACCCACTGCTACTTCTGCTAGGAAAACTGCAGGAAGCACACGTTTTAATTGCTTGAAAAAGTCTTTAAAATGTGCACTTCCCATTTTTGGGAACAGTAATTTCAGAAAGCACATGAGCTTTACTTCATACATATTGTCAATTTAGTTCTCTCACCATTTTCTTTTTCAACTTCCTCATTTTCCCAGTCTATAGGTGGCATACATAGCTTTTTTTCCCCTTCTTTTTAGGAATTACCAATTTGTAAATGTTGACAGAGCAATGAAAGCACCATTACATGACAAAATAGTTCAGCTGAAGCTTTCCTGCGAGGCCTGTATGTTTGTTCTTGTGTTCTACTGTAGTGAATTATGCTGTTACATTAGTGAAAGCACCAATCTCTCTTTCTCTCTCTCTCTCTCACACGCACGCACACACGCACGCACACAGGATTTTTTTAGCTGCACTGAATATTTAAAACTAAGTCAACGTAAATTGCAGTGACATTGTTGTGACCATTCAAATGTCTAGGTTGGCAGCTTCTAGATAAGTAGCAATTTATTTATTTATTTATTTTTTGTGCAGTTATGTGCATAATTAATAATGACATGTTCATTAACTATTATCTATTGATCTTGGGTGGCTAAAACAATCAGTTTAGAGCCAGTCCACAGCATTTGAATGAAGCAGTGGCATGTGTATGTATATGCATGCGTGTTTGAGAGAAGTACATTTATATTTGTACGCATACCAGTAACATTTTAGTCGGTTGTCTGCTTATGCAAATGTGACTTAACCCTTTAGGTGCCTGCTGAGGTTGTCAAGCTGGTTGGTTAGCTTGTAGAGCATCTTGCCAATTGTTCCCCCATCCAGGGTTTAAAAAATAAAGGTTATTATAACCTCAACTAATAAATGCAGAAACTTTTTTTCATGGTACCTTAAAATTCATTAAGTTTTTTTACTCTGTTGACATTGGCGTTTCCTTGTATCTACGTACATCTATAACTTTGAGCCGTTGGTCATCTATTGTTTGTGTGGTTCTAACGTTGCAAGTGTACACTGGCATTATTAATACTATAGTGGATCACAGTGAAGCGGCGTGAAAAATTCTATTTCATTCTTCTATTTCTATTTCTAAAATTCTATTTCATTTATTCTTGGGAGTTTGATACATCAACATTGGCAGCTGCAGTATGTATGGGAGTGTGTGGAACATTTTTTAGGAAGGGAACAAGCAGCTGCTTATATTTTTTGCGATGGTGTACACTTCCTGTTCCTGTTGTAGCATTTTAGAATAGCAGTGCTGTGGGCATTCTTGCTATTTAGCTTCATTTTCAAGAGTCCCTTGTCAGAAGTAGAAGTAATTCCTTTAGTGTGGCCCTGCAACACTTCTTGACTAAGCTATACCAGATGCAAGACAATGCGATTCTTAACACTTGAGCCAAATATTTCTTGGAATAAACTATACCATATGCTATACAATGCTGCTGTTAACACTTTTGAGCCAAATATCATCACTCGCTTGCATGCAGCAGGGAATTTACAATTTTGCTGTAAAGATAGCTCATGCTCTCTTGTGATTTCAAATCCTCTGTTCTTCAGCGGGTCCTAATGACACATTATGGACACTGCGACTATTGGCCAGGTATCTGAATACATAGTGAAAAGACCATTCCTTTGGTAAAAGTGAGAAAGTTGTCCACGATGCTCTCATTTATATCAGTTTGCTTCACAAGACTTATAAAAAGTTAGTTGACAAGAGCAACAAATTCAGTTTTGTACTTTCGATCTTTGGCAACTGTCATCTGCTCAAGTTAAGCTGTCCCTTTGTAGTGCAAAATCATGACATTGATAGTTTCATTGAACACCTCGTCTAAATTGCTCTAGTGAGCTATAGTGTACATTTGTGCTTGTTTTCTAAAGGATGCTCCAGTGTTGGTTATTTCAAGTGTCGTTCTAGGGCACGGATAATGCGCATACAGGATTACTCTTTGGCTCTGTTGTTCATGATGTCTTAGCATGATTACCGCATTACTCTTGTTCTTGGCTTGCACGGAAATAGGATGACAGTTCCAGCAAGTTGTGTGTCTTTAGTGCTTGTTGATGCATGCAGTCCACAATGTATAGCAAGCATGGAATTGCACATGCTCTTGTATTGTGCTTGTGTAAACAAACACAGTTATCCCTTTGTAGATGCATGACATATAATCCTGGATCAGCCATGAAACAGGACATCTCAGAGTTGCAGCATGTTCTACAAAAAGCTCCTTCCTTCACTTGGTGCACTATACAGGGTTTTTTTTAGACAATATATTTTTTTTATAAAAAAGGCATTAAGTGCAGTGAACGGGATGTTTTTGCAGACGAGTTCCTAGGCGAGGTGGACATGCTTTTCTGCTAATAATGGGAGCTTTTGACAACCAATTAACAAAAATTTATCTTTCTTATTAGTGCCTTAGGGACAGTGTTTAAATGGCAAAGTTGAAGGTCGTCACATTTTAATGCACCCTCATTTTTTAAACATATTGAAAGTAGCACCTAGTTCCAAGATATTTATCAGCGAATTTGAATAGTAAATCCAGGCAATATTGCAACTGAGCGCTGCGGGGACACCGAAAAGGTGGCCCCACTATCATATTAGACTGAAACGCCCCATGAAAAGAACGAGGAAGTTTGAAACCGGACGTCTTGGCCATTCGCAGCAGCTACTGATGTGTTGCACTTTGCCTGGCAAGCATGTGCGGCCTCGTCGGGGTCAGGATTCGCCGCTGCATGCTATCATTCAAACTTCACCCCACACTTCTTTACGGGGTGTTGCTCTCTGATGCACACAACAGGACACGCTCAGTCTTGATACTGCCTCAATTAAGCCTTGGAATTTCATGAGACTATCTCAAATTAGGTGTGATTTTCAAAATTTTTAAAAGATGGGTCTGCATGAAAATGTCACTGCCTCCAAATCCACCATTTAAACAACTGCCCCAAGGCACTAATGAGAAGTTAATTAATCACCTCTCGTTAATTCATCTTCCGATGCTCACATTATTAACAGCAAGGTATGTCCACCTCGCCTAGGGACTCGTCTGCAAAGACATCACTTTTGCTTCACTCATTACTTTTTCATAAAAAATAAGTATGGTCTAAAAGAAAGCACCCTGTATATTAGAGCTACTGTAAACTCGGGAAAATTGGTGCTCAATGCAGAAGTAGATGTGGGCAAAATACCTCTAGTAATGACTCAAATGTAAGGCTAGTGGGAATCTCATGGTTTGGTAAGGTTGTCAGTGTCAAAACTGTGACGTAGTGGTAGGGATTGTTCTTTGTGAAAAACAATAGAAAAGCACCATATTATAGTGGTGTAGTGAGCAGAGCACTGTGTGCAACACCACACACTGCTGTAGCCTTCAGCATGCATGGAATTGGAGGAGTTGAGGTGCAATCTCTTATTTCATTCAAACACTGCGCAACTAAATACTTAATGCAAGAGGAACATTGGAAATTGATGCCATTTAGCGCAAAATGCATTTAAAAACTTGTAAGTGTTGCTGGCCCCCTTCGATTGGATCGTGGAACATCTTAGAAAGATGTGAAATATATGTTTAAAGGGCATCACATTGCTGTCTTTTCTAGCTAAAAGGCTATGAATGCATAGTGTGTTAGTCAAGTCAGTAATCAAATGTTGCTTCTGCTATGCTTGTGCTGCCTTCCCGTCCTAATTTAGCTAGTGTTCAGCCTTGATCACACCCTTTGGTATTGGCACATCAGTATTGACCTTGTCAACAGATTCTGCCACATGATGATTGCTTTGTTTTGTAAAGCCTTGCTGCAGCTGTCGGTACATTTTGTCCAATTTTGAATAAAACACATGATTGGCAAAAATTAGGAATGTGGCATCTTGCCTACCACATTTAACAATAGCAATGTTTCATTCAACCACATGCAAACAGCATTGCTCAGTGAACAAAAACATTGCTGAGGATGTTTTGGCTTCTGCCAGAGGTAAATCTGGCAAATAGCCATTCGGTTTAGTGTACCTGCACAATAAGCGCAACAAAAGGTGGTGAGGATTTCAAAAATTGAAGGAGAAGGTCTGTTGATGCATGTATATGATTGCTCTTTGGCTCAGCTGTTTGTGATGTCATTCTCTTGCAACTGGGCAAACGTTTTGCCTTGATCAAAAAGTTTTTCAAGGTGATTTTAAAACATACTTCAAGAACTTTTACTGTTTATGCATAAATGGTGCTCAGGTTTCTTACACTTTTACAGGGGACCAATGTGGTTGTAGGGCCTTTAGTGAGGAATTTCATCTGGTTTTATGAAGTTCTTGAGTGTAAATTTGCACATTCAGTCATGCTCTGCATCACATTTGATTTTTCTCTCATGCATCCTCTTAAAAGTAAGGGGCAAAATGTGAAGGCATTGTCATTAAACCTTTCAGTTTTTTCATTTTTTCTTTAAGTTATGCACAACCAGCATTGGGGTGTTTTCTCTCGGATATTATAAAATGAAGGCAACAGTTTATTTTTGGTTTGACAAATGAGAAAATATGTTGCGAATAATGGCAAATGCATTCTTAGTATGTTCCTCGCATTCTTATTTTCATTTTCTGCCTCCTACCTAGTTTTGATCTGATGCTTTCGCATTAGCACTGTCCTGTCGGGGTAAAGAGATAACTTTCTGTAAATGTGCAACAGATGGCAGAAACACTCAACAGTAGTGGCCCTGCCTTATGACACGAACATTTGAACGGAGAATTGCCACGGTAGCGGGCATAGTTTGGGATTTCGGTGCGTGCTCTGCGCAGTGCAGCCATGCCTATGAAGCGGTGCATCCTGCAGTACACTGACAAAAATTCGGATTGAGAAAGCCCAAAAAGATAAGAAAATATGCTTCTATAAATATACAACAAATGGTGGAACTACCTCGGAGCTTGCCAACATTGTGTTGCTGCGCACATTTGACTGGAGAGAGTAGAGAATGTACGGGTACATCAGTGACATGGCGGGGCAGGAATGTGGAAGTATACCATACGTCAGTGACACTAAAAGGGTTAAACTTCTCTACGTTGAGTCTAGAAAACTACTAGTTGTATTAGCTGAGAATATAATATGGTAGACACTTGGTCGTAATGTCTTGGGCAGGTAAAATTTTAGAAGTGATGCTGCATAGACTTCCAAGGTCTGCTGGTATGTTGAGTCAAGTTTCTTGGTGCATGTAATCTGATCAGATGCATGCATTTTTGCTGTAGTCAAGATAAACTGCCTACATCATAACCTTTCTCTGAACATTACATAAGATAGAAAGTGGCAGAAGTTAGGGACATTGCAACACATTTCATTAATGCTGGGGATCACTTGAATAACCTTGCGAATAATGTCTTAATTGCAATTACTTTTTAAGCCTGTTGAAAAACAAATTGTAATCGGCCAAGTGTCATCTTTACAGTGCGGGTAGACTGCTTTGAAACTGTTCTTGTGTTTAAATAATTAGGCTTTGTAGTATCATTATATCTATGCCGCTGGTTATTTTGCCGGCAGCTTGCTCAAAAAGCCTGGTGATAAAAACCTTGAGGCCGAAGGGCTAGCAAAGGAAAATCACGTAATTACTTTGTAAGCTCTGCCTTCTGTGCAGTGTCGATATCAACTCTGCAAATTCAGGCTGGTCTATCAACTTTTCCCCTTGGCACTGAATCCTCTCAACTCTACAGTGTTCCTAACCTTAGATTGGAAAACAATGGCATAATGCAAAATAAGTACTCTGTCCTTTGTTTACATGTCATAAATTGACGCAGTGAGCTAATTGATGAAAGGCTTTCAATTAACCAAGCTTGAAACAAAATGCACCCTCTGGAGATTTTTTTGATGCAGTATAGGGACAACCAAGAAATGTCAAAGAATTCTGGTGGTCGGGAGAGAAGTGTATGTAATAAGAACTGAATTTTTTTTCAGTTCTTTTTTTTAAGTTTTGCTCGCTTCATATTGAAAAGGTGTTTCAGTGCTTCATGAATGTACACCCTTGCAACTTTTTAATTGTGCGCAAGTGTCAACTGCACAGAACGTCAGTGCCTTAAAACGTCTAAAACAGTATGCCCTGTTGTACAAAGCACTCCAGTGCAAGTATTGTCTGCTGCGCTGTCGCATCAGGAAGACGCATGCCCTGCCAGGGTTATCTTCTGTGCAGCCTTGGTTGTGAAAATCTGGTGCAAGAACAGGTCTAGATTAAGATGTTTCATCTGCAATGCCCCCCCCCCCCCCCCTTTTTTTTTCATACAACTGGAAGCCACGCATATGCCAGGGAGTAAAGATTTAAAAAAAGGTAATTTATGAGAACGTGCGAGGTATTGTCATAAAGAAAGAAGCAGAAATGATGATTGCAAATAAGTGTAGCTTTGTGGCCTGGCTATTTATGGCAGTGCACGATGGGGCTTTGCGGATATCAAAGGCAGGGCTGCGTGCAATCCTTAAGCAAACAGTGTATCTGATGGCGTTTGAACTGTAAATTTGCTTTGCCGCATACTGTCGCCCATCTTGCTGTATTAAGGTGCTGACATGCCGTGCGGTTCACACTAGCACAATTTTATTTAAAGATGTAAGGGTGTAAACACAAAAAGCAAGGTGTTTGCTATTGGACTATGAGTATTTAGCATTGCCACAGTCATGTAAGCAATACTTTGTAAAACAACATAAACAGTTGCCTAACCCCTTCTTTTTGCTTCAATCATGTTCAGGATTCTCAAAAAAGGCCCATGCTTTAAAATGTCATATAACTTTCAAAGATTCAAGCCAATTTTATCTCTTTCAAGTGTGAACTATGCAAATAACGCTGGTTATTGATATAGCAAAATATATTTGAAATGTTGCTTTTGCTGTGACATTTTGCTTGCATTTTCGTAACATGCCATATGTACTGCCAGTAAGCTCTTATGTCTAATCTGCATTAGTCAGAGGCCCTATGGGTGGTGTTCTGTACTGTTCAGGTATGGCTGTCCTTTTAGAGGCAAGATTCTGGTATTGGTGTCAGTCTTCTATGCACTGCCTATCTTTCCAAGAAATTTATGTTTAACCGAGTTCCACACACTCTCAGGCACACTGTAAACTGGTATATCGGCAGAGTAATACTGCCATGGCTTTAAAGCTGTGTTGAAATGCTTCCACATAGCTTGCAGGCCTTTTTCCACATTTTTTATTTTCAGAGTTAAGGCCTGTTGCAAAATTGAAATGCACACTTTTTAGTTCTTTTTTTTTCTAACCAGTGTATAGATCCCAAGTCCTATTGTAACTGCAGAACAAATGTGTAACTGGTACAAAGTGCTGCTTTCCAAAACTGTTGTAACTTGTGCAAGTGTCAGCTGAATCACATTGTTGTGACATCCTACTGCCGGGAGCCCATGTCAAAAGCGACAGTGGTGCATTCTTGCTGTGATTGCAGGGATCCCTTTAGATTGTGTGATACAGCGCGAATTAGGGACATGAGACTCAAGAAAAAAATGAGGACAAGCGCATTTCTTATGTCCCTTGTCCCTGCTTCGTGCTGTACCACACAATCTAAAAATAGAAAACCAACTAGCCAAAACCATCACCATTCTAAATCCCTTTAGAGCTCAGTACACGTGCTGCTTATCACCGTAAATGGCAATTGGTGCTACCACGATGCTTGTCTTGATCGCACGCCTTCACAGAATGGGCTTTCTATTGAAACTCGATGTGAAAATACCAGATTTCTTGCAATTTTTGTAAAATGAGCATTTTTCAGCTGTATGATTTGCTATCATCGGTTTTCAAATACAATGGGTAGCAGTTTAAGTGCCATGAAATAGCACTTCAGTGGTATTGTTTCAAAAAGAAACTATTCAAGTGGTTTTGTACATACAAATTAACTTTTTGAACCTGTTTAAATATTCGAATTTGAGTTGGAAGGCCTATTAGTATATGCTTAAGTTCACAAACGCTGACCCTATCATGGTACAAAGAAGTTGACGTGGTGTTCGAGTCATGCATATCAGGCCCAGTGAAAACATAAGAGTAATGAAAATTGAAGGTCTCTCTGACTTGGCTACTCTGTCTGAATCGCTTGAAAATTCCATGCGTGGTGCCACATGAGTTTACGTGCAAGTGTGGTGCTGCACCTTTGCCTCTTGCAACCCATGTAAATTGAGGAGACAATTGCAGCGATGAATGAGTTGCAGGGTGTGCTCAGGGTGGTTAAGCCACCCAGACCACGCTAAGGGACTTTCTAATTTTTTCGTTTTGCTTGAAAAAGTTGCTTCAACAAAAAAATATTTAAATTACCACATTACAAACCTTTATAACCACAAACCACATTATAACCATTCATCCACCGAACTTGTAACTCTCCTCCTTATGCCTACAACGAGAGGGAATTGGAAAGTGCTTGCCCCTATCTTTTATTAGCCAAAATAAGGTACGTACAGGTAATTACAAATATACATACTATTCTGTGTACCTTACACTAATTTTCTGCATAGTCCCCAAACCGGTTCAGACATTTGTCCCATCGCAGCACTAAACTTGAGGTGAATAAAGAGAAAATCAAACATCCACCCGTTCGTAGCAATTGCTACAAAGGAAACCCATACGGGTTCCTCGAAAGAAAAGCCTCATAGTTGAAGAAAGCAATTGTAGCAATTGCTACGAACGGGTGGATGTCTGATTTTCTCTTTCTTCATTAATTCTCTCCACCTTGCGGGTTTCCGCAGAACTACTACGTCACACTTGCCTTTGCTTCGTGTTGTCGACAAATTCAACTTCGCCCTACCATCTGCTAGCTGCCTGGTTAGCTCAGATGGCAGAGCCGTTTCCCCCTAAAGGCGGTGGCCCCGGTTTCGAGTCCCGGACCAGGACGAATTTTTCTTCAACTATGAGGTTTTTCTTTCGAGGAACCCATATGGGTTTCCTTTGTAGCAATTGCTACGAGCAGGTGGATGTCTGATTTTCTCTTTAATCATTACTTCTCTCCACCTTGCGGGTTTTCGCAGAACTACTACGTCACACTTGCCTTTGCTTCGTGTTGTCGACAAATTGAACTTCGCCCTACCATCTGCTAGCTGCCTGGTTAGCTCAGATGGCAGAGCCGTTTCCCCCTAAAGGCGGTGGTCCTGGGTTCGAGTCCCGGACCAGGACGAATTTTTCTTCAACCATGAGGCTTTTCTTTCGAGGAACCCGTATGGGTTTCCTTTGTAGCAATTGCTATGAACAATGTGGATGTCTGATTTTCTCTTTATTCGTTACTTCTCTCCACCTTGCGGGTTTCCGCAGAACTACTACGTCATAAACTTGAGATGCTCCTGTACCATGTTGCTGTCAGTCAGCGACACACACTGCCTCCCCGAATGCTCATCGTCATTGTCAGTCTGCATGGCCTTTTGCGAACTTGCAATGCCATCGGCTCACACTTCTCAAAGTGAGACGCCTTTCCCTGTGGATTTTGATAGGCATTCGTCCCTTTCTCCCTAGAAAACAAATCACACTTCATTGCTCGTATGCCATGGACATGTGAAGCACAACCACCATCTTCAACTGACAGCAGCGCTGTGCAGCGGAGCTAGCAGTAGATAAGGCCGGGCTGGTCCAAGAAAAGTCCACTGATTGGAATCAATATGTTGACTTCTCATTTACAGCCTTAATTTGGCTAAAAAAAATATATGTGCAAAGACTTTCTGATTTGGCCTAGTGGATTGATTGTTACCAAATGGCATTTTCATCTGCGCACCACTGATAAGCTAGCGCTGCATTATGTCATTTGTTACCAAGAGCTTGTATGTTGTCTTCACTTCCAAAGTAGCAGGTACAAAATAACCATGAGAAAGTGCTGAACTGGCTCCTGCACAACTCCAAATCATTGAGTGAGGTGCACAAGGCATGTGCTGCACTAATAATTGGAGGATGAAAGTGCTGTGCTTCCTGAAAAAGTACAGAAAGGGCAGCCAAATCGAAGACATCTGATATGCAGACCTTGTACACAGCATTATCAGCAGTGTGACCTGAGAAGGCAAGGAAACGCTATTGCTATCGACATGACTGCAGTTGTGGGCAAACAATATAACTTTAAGTTCAAAGTGTGGGACGGCACGTTTCTGCTATTTCTGAAAAATAAACACCGTGCAAATTTGTCAAGCGGGCAACTTAGGGCGTGTAGAAGCAGAGGTGCATTAATTAAAGCACACCACAGGGTCTAGATGACCCTACAGAAACAGTTGCATGTCAAATCGGCACTTCTGAGCCCACTGCGGTAGCTTTGCAGCTATGGCATTGCTCGCGGTCGTGGGTTTGATCCTGACCGTGGCAGCTGTATTTTGATGGGGATGAAATAAAAAACGCTTGTGCAGTTAGATTTAAGGACATGTTAGGGAACACCACGGTGTCAAAATTAATCTAGAGTCTGCCATTGTGGCATGCCTCATAATCCGATTGTGGTTTTGGAACGTACAGCGCCATAATTCAATTAAAGTTTAATATTTCTGCCCTGATGTGATGTGCCATGTGAGGCAGTGACAATGTTCAACTTTCTCAGAGGTTATGAAGTATAGGGCAAAACGTCTCAAGCTAAACACCTCTCCCTGTGTAGCAGTGGTGCACACAAGGTATCGTTTAACATCAACTCGCCACTCTTGTGTTGTACTAAAAGTTGAATCATCACAATTGAAATATCACGGGTAATTATCGTCAGGCAAAACAAACAGCACAAAAAGCTTCGCTTGCATAGATTCCCACAGTGCATGGGATCTGCATATTTTTTGGTGATGTTTGTTATCCAGTTTGTTCCACACAAGAAACAATTCTGAATCATCAACAGCCTGAACCCATTTGCTATTATTGAGGATACCTTAGTAGAAGGCTCTGGAGTTCTTTGAAATATCTTAGATATACATTTTTGCATTGTGCCTCTATAGGAGTGAGGCCACTGTGCTTTGGACTTGTTTTGCAATGTTGTGTTCAGGAGCTAAATGTCATAACCACTGCGTGACCACACTGACTGTTCTATGACTACTTAAAATGATTTCCACTAGAATAAATTTTAGCGAGACTGCATTTGTTATTCAAGATATGTGGTTAGAATTGTCTTCTTCTTGGCTTTAGTTGTGATTTCTTTATGCCTTCTCTGGTCATTGTGGCTGTGCAGTGTACCTTAGGAAAGGGCAACCATAGAGCACTGTGTATGAATATTACTTGGAACTGCTGCTTTTCCGCATTGGTGTAGCAATTTAATAGCATAGACCATCAATAATGTGCTCCCCACAAGACGAGAGAAAAAACTTAGCACAATGTGTCGAATTTTGTATGGTGATGTGCTCTGCAAAGTTCACCTCTTCTGCTTGCAGCCCCCAAAATAGATGAGTGTGATAGAGATAAGCAAAGCAGCGCCTTTTGCCAGGTTATGTGGGATAAGCAGCCTGTCATTTTTAACAGGCAGGTCAGGAACGCCTCCAAGCACAGCATCACATGTATGTGCTAGTGCTTGTCTTCACAGCAGGCACTTAGGTATTGACAGCACAGTTTTGAATTTCTGCTTACACTTGTACACCTTGCAAAATTTTTGGTTTTACCAGCACCTCTAGGCTTATTCTTAAAAACAGTGCTGCTGCTGTACCTGGTTGCAGCTGAAGTTCGGAAACTGCTCCTTTTATACTTGCAATCCTGTGCCTTAGTAGCTGCTGAGTGTATTGAAATAAAACATTGACTGACTGGGCAAAAAAAAAAAAAATTATATAAAGTGGTGTTGCGTTAATTTGAGCACACTTAATTGGAACTTCTGGTTTATTCGAACTGACACTGTAGTCCTGTCAACGTGGTGTGTATTTCAGTGTGCAACAATGCTCCGTAATTCAAATGCATAAGCGTTTGTGAAGGCAAATTTGAACATACTGCGCTGCTGATTGTGGTCTCAACAGCACTCGCAACTCGCGAGGCGGTGCATCCAACCCAGCAATGTGGCTGTGCACAGGCTGCTGCTCTCATTTTATGTTGCAAGTACTGTATTTTGGCACATATAAGCCACACCAAAAATTTTTAAAGTTTAACAGTAAGCTCGGGTTGCAGGTTATATGCAAATTTTGCCTTGAGGTGTGGCTTCACAGCAGTGAAAATTTTGGCCAAAAGTGTGGCTTCACGGCAGATGAGCCACGCTGCTGTGAAGTTGCACGTTCGATGTTGTGAGCTCAGTGCACATGCCCTGCCTAACGCAGCGCTGTGCATGAGTCCTCCATTCAATGAGCTTGCTTTAATTTGTTGAAGGCCTTTTAATTGTAATACGTTTTTGAAACTCTTTGAGTAGAAATTATCGAAATTTGACTGTAGTAGCAGTCTTGGGCACTCTAACTGTTGAGGTAGTGTTTAACTTTGTCACCGTTGCTCAGGATAATTTGTGTGCTTTTTGTATTTAACAGACACAACTAAGTTCTTAAGGATTCATTTTTTGTAGTCAACTTCTTTTTTTCTAAAGTAGGAACTATATATTCCACACGAGTGAGTACACCTTTGTAAATTAGATTCACTAGATTGCTACACAGATTACTGATTTTGTAGGGCTTAATTTTGTTTAAACAAATTTCTCTGTGTGTCTGGGTTCTCTTAGCCCAATGTAAAAAGAGCAATTGGACGGGTTGTTCTTAGCATGTTGCTTAGGGTCTAACATTGTTTTGAAACCTATATTGCTGATATGTGGTTAAGTTAAAGTAGACAATAAGGTTTTCTTCAGTAATTCGTCATGCCTTTGTTTCAGGTGATTCGCAAGGGGTGGATGTGCATCCATAACTTGGGCATCATGAAGGGTGGCTCTAGAGACTACTGGTTTGTGCTCACATCAGAGTCCATCTCATGGTACAAGGACGAAGAGGCAAGCAGATCTGTCTGTTCTTTATAATTGAAGCTTAATTTACCTCAAGTACGTTAAGCACATGCTGAAATTCTCGGCTTGTTTAGGTCAGACTTTATTGTCACATTTTAGAGTTTCCATCAAATTCAACATTCATAGCACACATTTCTAAGTACATCACTTGTACAGGTATGTCAGCTACTGGTGTTTCTACTTTTTCAGCAGTTTTAGCCCTTTGGTTTGGAGAATTGCTCATGGTTATTTATCCATTGTAAAGCAAACCCACTATAGATATGGAACTGTTGTCATGAAGACAACCAAGCAAATAAGTTGTTGTGCTTTTTCATTTTATTAGGACTTTGGAAGAAGCTATGCTCCATGTTGATGCCAGGCATCAACATGGAGCATAGCTAACGTGCTTAGATTTAGGTGCACGTTAAAGAACCCCAGGTGGTCAAAAATTCCGGAGTCCTCCACTACGGCGTGCCTCATAATCAGAAAGTGGTTTTGGCACGTAAAACCCCAAATATTATTATTATTACTTCTAGTCAGCTTACTCTTGATGTTTGGATTTAAAATGTGGACCTATTGATGAAAGGAAATGTGCAGTGTTCACTGAAGCACATGTTGAAACACTGACTGCACTGCCAGCTGAAAAAGAATAGGAGGAGGTGGGAGTACATTTTTTAAGCACAATGAGATTGAAGTTTGTTGCTTAGTCACTGTTCAGGATGTAGCTGCCTGCCTTATATAGCCATGACTATATATAATGTAAATCTAGAACCTTCTGCATAGACTGAATTTCTGATATTGTCACATACTATTGACGGGGAAGAACACAGTACCAAAACTGTGAATGACGAAACTAAGTATTTGTTAGACGAACCTGTGCTCACAAAAACAGGCTGCACTCAAAGCACAGTGATAGTGGCAAACACAGTTGGCGATGGTCGAAATCTGATCTGCGGGTCAAGTGCTTCGTCTTTTATACATCACTCATCGAAGATTTGAGTGTAATGGATGGTGCCTGTGTGGTTTCCAGAAACAGCTACGCAATTCGTGTTGCACATACAATCCGATTATACAAGCTTGGGCGAGGACATGCACAATAGATGGAATCAACGATAACATTTACATAAGTTCCAAATCATGCATGCGCATCTTACGCTGAGCAATAACATTTAACAATTGTTAGTTGGTGAAAAGCAATCGCCAGAGAAAGGTAAACAAGTACAGATGTGAATATTGGAATTGCCATACCTCTCGGAAAAGTTTTTCTTCAGAAGTATAATTCCAAGCCCCAGTACTATTAAGGCAGAAATATTTTTTTGAGACACTGGGTTGCCACTAACCAACTGGTTAGTTCGTTAATGCAGAGTGTTTAATATCAGTGTCTAACCAACTGCCTAATGCAACAGACATCTTAATAAGATGTGGTTTTTATGGTGCTTGTAGTGGTTTATTTTGGTGTAAACTTATATTATGCCAATGGGCCCTTTCCATAAAAATCCTTTGTTTGTGGGTTTTTGAGCTTTGTTGAAACTTTGGCATTTTATTATGTAGAATACACTCAACTCTCTTGTGCCATATTTACTTGCATAATGAACACACTCGCATAATGAATGCACCCCCAACTTTAGTCGTCAAAATTTAGATTTTTTTCTCCAGCGTAATAAATGCACCCCCAGCTTTGATCCCCTGCAGTCCCGCAAATGGCTGTGCTGTAGCTCTCCCACTTGACTCGATCCGGCTGATGTCATGGAAACAGGAGCAGCAGCCGTGTGCCGCCTCCTTGCCTTAGCGCTCTTCTTCTCTTTTTTCTCTTCTTTAATTATGCCAACCCCCTTCAGTCGCTTCTTCCAACATCCCTCCCCCCTTCTCCGCCGCCCTGCCACGCGCATTGTTTTTAGTTTGCTTTCCTTTTTACCTCTGCGCGGCATGTACTTGTTTTTGAAGTATTTGTGCACCATAGCACGATTCACGATCAGTGCGAGTGTAAAGACATCACGGCACACAAGCACACAGCAAGCGAAGATCATGAAACTGCTCACGCCAGCCAATGGTTGCTTCCTGTGAATATGAAACTTTCAGGAGCCGGCGCCGCCTTGCTGGCATCACCATGCTGGCTCTTTTTCCATTTTTTTTTCTCGAGCATACTCGTCGTGTCGCCCCAGCACACGATGCGTGACCGGCGAGAGTCATGAGACATTCTTTAAACAGAAGCAGGCAATGAACAGCACCATCTATTGCCAATTAAGGCTTCTTTACTTCTCCCTTCGGTTGCATCAGGTGCAACACTATAGGATGCACACAAAACTGAAGGGACTGCCGTGCACATCGCATACAGAAAGCGAGTACGAGTAGCGCGAGTCTGCCCATGCTGGCAACCGCTCATTGGTGAGAAAACAAAACCATGAAACGCAGCAGAAGACCTGGCTCTGACGAAATGCTTCAGCTCGGCTCACTGAGCAAGCACGAACCAGCTTCCTCTCTCCAAAAGAACCGTCACTCACTTTTACTCAACCACGGCTCACTTTATTGGACCGAAGACCGGAAAGTTTCCTGGTGTGGAAGAAGAGGTCCTAGAATATGTCCGGGACCTACGAAAGGAAGGCTGTGTGGTTTCGCACGAAATGATCAGGATACATGCACGAGCCACAGCCAGGAAGCACGGCATTGCGAACACCGCTTTCAAAGCGAGTAATAGGTGGACGACATGATTCATACGGCGCAATGGACTGTGCTTGAGGAGGTACACATCACTTTGTCAGCAACTGCCTCCTTGCTATAAAGAGAAGGTAGTGGACTTTCACAAGTTTGTGATACGCCTGTGGCAGGACCAAGAATTTATTCTCGCAAATCAGACCCGCCATGGTTGCTTAGTGGCTATGGTGCTGAGCTGCTCTGCACGAGGTCACGGGATCGAATCCCGGCCATGGCATCCACATTTCAATGGGTGTGAAATGCGAAAACACTTGTGTACTTAGATTTAGGTGCACGTTACCCCAGGTGGTCGAAATTTTCGGAGTCCTCCACTACAGCGTGCCTCATAATCGGAAAGTGGTTTTGGCACGTAAAACCCCATAATTTAATTAAATATTTGCAAATCGGGAACACCGACCAGATGCTCGTCAACTTTGACATGCCAATGAGCAGGACGGGCAATGAGAGGAGCACGGAGTGTGCTTGTCAAAACGACAGGCACCGAGAAGCAGCGTTTGACGATAATGCTGGCTACCATGGCAGATGGCAGGAAGTTGCAAAACTGTGCTGAAGGCCAACTTTCCAGCCAGCACGCACGTACAAGCCCAAGAGAAAGGTTGGACGTTGGCCGACCTAATGGCTGGTTGGGTCCGGACTGTCGGGACTGCGCTCTGGCACCCTGCTTCTCCCATCTCTCCTCGTGCTCGACAGTTTTCGCGGCCATTTGGGAGGGAATGTATGCTGGCAACTAAAGGAGCTGTGTACCGAGATCGCCATCATTCTGGGTGGACTCTCTTCGGTGCTGCAGCCCCTTGATGTTTGTGTGAACAAACCGTTTAGACAGTGTGCGGCGCTTGTACACAGACTGGAGGGTGCACCCTGACGCCGACCGGCAAGGTGAAAAGTCCGTCCATTGAGCTGCTATGCTCCTAGATCTTGGACGCATGGCACTTGCTGCCAGCCGACTTCATCTCAAAGAGTTTCAAGAAGACTCTAATCGTAAATGGGCTAGACAGCAGCGAGGTCGACCAGTTGTGGGAGCACTATGTGGAAGTGACCAGCGACCTGGACAGCAGGTCTAGTGATTCTGACGAAGAGTGAATTATAGAGAAACGAAGATGAGCAAAGTGCAATAAGAAAAGCTGTTTGCAAATCATGTAAGCATATATTTGCCCCAAAAGGTAAGCTATATAAATTTTTTATTTTTTTTGCATTACTGCATTTTTTCTCATCCTGAAAAAGTTGTTGAAAAATTTACCCTGCATAAGAAACGCACCCCCCAACTCTGCAACTGTTTTTCAGGAAAAAAAAAGTGTGTTCATTACGCAACTAAATACAGCAGTTTTGTTTTATTTTAGAGTTTCTTAATGTGCAGCTTTCACAGGCCTTTGTTGTAAGTGGCATTGCATCGTTTCATAATGCTCACTGGTTTGTTAAAATACTGGTTGAATTGCAGTGACCAGTTTACAGACCAAAATTATATTCATACTAGTCTATTCGTTTTTTGCATTTTCCACCATTTTAGGAGAAGGACAAGAAATACATGCTCCCTCTGGATGGCCTAAAAATTAAGGACATTGAAGCTGGTTTCATGTCTCGAAGAAACACATTTGCGCTTTTCAACCCTGACCAAAGGTACCTTTTCTTTACTTTCCTGTGACATTTTTTTTTTACATTCAAGAAAGTTTCTTTGCAGCTTTTCATGCAGTGTATGATTAAAAATTGACGTCTCAAATGCAGTACATAAATATTTTCCCGGTAATCCAGTTGTGGATATGAAGTACATACTTTCATGGGCATCTTTAACAGTGCCTGTGCCAGTTTCTGTACTTGTGGGACTCCTAGCAGTAGTGAGTTTTCTAGCATACTTCTGTGGACTTAAAGACTTTGATGTTTCAATGGTGTGCTCACCAACAGCTCTCTTCAGTATTTGCGTTTTTAAAATTTGTGTGACCTAGAGTTTGACCTATAGCAAAGCCCCCCCCCAACCCCCACCTTTTTCCACTGTTTCTTATAGTTGATGCCAAAATAATGCACAATTTTTTTTAATGTTGCAATGTAGCGGGGCTAATGAAGTTGGGGATATAATACTAATATGAAGTAATTTTGCTTGCTGGATGCTTAGGTTCAGGAGATGCAGATTAATGACAACAAAATATTTCTCCAGTGGTAACTTATAAAAACTCAAGTGTTACAAGAATTCAATATGACTCCACTAGAGCATTTGCAGTTCAACGTCAAGCCTGTTCTTGGCAACTTGCTGCTTTGGAAAACTGTCCACTGCATTCCCTTTTGTAATTTCCAAAAATATGCAATTATCTGACAAAAGCTCGATGAACATATACCCCTGCTTATGGCGCCACATGGAACCACAGTTAAGAAGTGCATATTTGGTTGTACTCCTAATGTGTCACCGTTTCGTTCATGTAAGTGTTTTGTTGGGGTGTTCTATCAGTGCTTTCATATGTGTGGCACCTATGGTCCCTGTTTGGAAAGCTGCATTTTGGCAAGCTAGCTATGCAGTACTTCTTAGATATTGTTTGTGTGGGTAGGTGATGCAAAATTTACCTCACATTGTCTTTCCTACTGGCTCATATTTGACATAGTGTTATCTAGTGTTCGCATGTTTCGTGAACTTATGTTTCAATTGTTGCCTAATGGACAGGCAGTATTTCAAAAGATAAACTTTATACTTCACTTAGTGTTTATGACAAATTAAGCAATTGGCTATGAAGCAACAGCTGTCATGCTACGCCTTGCATTAATGTAGGAAAACAAAGAAGCAATCCTCATTGCAATTTGCAAGGTATAGGGTTGTGTTATGGCCATTCTAAGTGAGCTGGGCTATTAGAGAGCAGCCTGTGATCAAAAGACTGTTCATGACTCCCACTGGAGGAACGTGTACAAGGACTACAAACAGCTGGAGCTATCGTGCGAGAGCCAGGAGGAGGTGGACTCGTGGAAGGCATCGTTCCTGCGAGCCGGCGTGTACCCAGAGCGGGCACAGAGCGCCGCAGGTGATGGTGAGGGGGGCTCAGATGGTGCGGGTTCGGAGGGCGGTGGATCGTCCATGGATCCACAGCTTGAACGCCAGGTGGAGACCATCCGCAACCTGGTAGACTCCTACATGCGCATTATCACGAAGACCTTCCGTGACCTGGTGCCTAAGATCATCATGCACCTCACCATCAACAATGTGAGAATCCATGCTTCTTGCTTCTGTACGGCCGTATCGGCCTATATTGTGGCCAGTTCTTTGCCTTGAGCTTTTAAACTAGTGACAGCTGTTATGCTCATTGTAATGTATTCCTTGAATAAAGGGAAAATCGGACATCCACCCTTTCCCTTTTTCCCTTTATTCATTACTTCTCTCCACCTTGCGGGTTTCCGCAGAACTACTACGTCAATGTATTCTTTGGGCTGGATAATGCTTGCATAGGGCTTGTGATTACTTTGAATTGTGTTTGTCATATTTGTAACTTCATAAGATAGTGACACTTCATGCCTCTAGCATGTACAAGCTGCAGTTTGTGGCTGCTCTGTGGGTCAAGTGTCGAGCTTTCAATAATTGGTTGTAAAGAGTAAAGTTAAGACATTGACTTGTTTTCAAGTGTTGTTTTTATTTATTCTGGCGGAGGGTATTACAATATTTTTAAATATTCTTTATGGAGCTTGGTTCTTCACTTTTCTGTAATGAATGGTATTTTTATGTGTGAAATGTTTGCCGGGTAATATACATGGTATAGTGGGCCTGAAAGACAGTTTACTTAAGCTTGTGCTTTTGTGTTCTTGTGCAGACTAAAGAATTCATCTATTCAGAACTACTAGCAGCACTTTATGCTTCAGGTGATCAGGTAAGGAATAATTTACTCTTAGAATTTTCAACTATAACATTGTTCCGCATTATATAGTGCCAGCATTTTTACATTTTAGTACTGCTTAGTGCCATACTATGTATATACATTTCATCTGCATTTTCTTTTCTGTAGAGCTTAGTCTTGGGTTGGCAAGTGTGCAAACATGTTGAAAAGTTCTTGACCCTGCCAAGAAGGAAATCAAAGGGCTAGGAAGCTTGCAGCTTGTTCAGTGTACTCGCTAGTATTCTGGTAGCACAATTTTGAATAATTCTTTACTCTATAGTATGAAGTATCAAATACTGAGCCCAATATTGCAAAAATCTGGAAATGCCTGCTCTGGTCTAAAATTACTGAAAACATGGTGCACATTGATTACAGTGCCCTTAAAGCACTACCCCCATTCTGCCACTCACGAAAGTTGCTTAAGAGGAAGCTTTAGCTCGGGTGTTCCTATATAAATACACGTAAAAGGAGAATTCGTTTTTCTCGACAACCACTGCACCAAATTTGACGAGGTTTATTGCATTTAAAAGAAAAACTTAATAACTAGCTCTTTGGTTTAAGTCGTCAATTTTTTATTAAAAATTGACAAAAATCAAACATTTCAAGAAAACGAAATTATCAAGTTTACAACTCTAACTCGGCAATAAAAAATGACATCACAAGTCTATGAATTGCATCTAATAGTACATCTAAAGTGGACAAAATTAATATGTTACACATAAATCCTAAAAAAATTTAGTAATATGGAAATACAGCTTTTGCAAAACCCTTGTGCGCAACGTAACAAATTCACGTAAGATATAAATTAACATATCAAATTTGTCCGCTTTGAATGATCTAATGGATGCCGTTTGCAGAACCGCAATATCTGTTCTTGATGCATTTGTAAACTTTGTTCTTGTATTCTCTTGAACTTTCAAATTTTTGAAAATTCTTTTTACAAAATTCAGGGCCTAAATCGAAATCCCGCTTCCAACAGTCACTAGAATTTACCTTTATCTCTCATATGCAACAAATTTCATTAAAATTGGTCCAAGGGTAATCTCAGAAAAGCGTTTTTGCGTTTTACATGTATTTGAATAGGCTACGTCAGAGTTGGGCCCAAGCTAAAGCTTCATCTTAAGCAGATGCAGTAGGCTCTGCTATCATTGCCAGCTCACAGAAAAACGCACATCTCTGATAGCCTTGTGAGTGTGAGTAGAGTACATATAGTTAAGGCACTGCAGAAGTAGTGATGTGGTTGGCAGGTTGATTTTGCTTGATTTTTTTTTGTGTGGATAACTGATGAACTCTGCATCAGCCTGTTGGTTTGCTTCTATCTGAAGCTGTGTATGTACAGTCGCGGACAGAATAAAATGGACCACGGGATCTCCGAAAACGTTCAATTCCCGAGCAGCCTGTAGCAGTAACCAGTAAAACTGCCCACGACAACATTGTTAGCATATTCTAGTCGAGGTCCAAAATGCAAAAACCAGATTGCGTTGTGATGTTGCGGAGATATTCAGCTTTTTCTTAGATTTCATGGTCCATAATATTCTGTCCGCGACTGTACATGTGTGATGTATGGAGGCATTTAAGTTGTAGTGTGGATGTATAGTGCCAAATTGAGAAAGCATGATTTTGAATGAAGGGGAGATAGGGAGACAATTTTTTTACTTCGTTAAGCAGGGATTTGTTATTTTGAGGTTTGACTGCATTATTCCACTGCTTATTAGTGTGAAACATTTAATGAGTGAAGTTCTTTTCTAGTGTTATTGCAAGAGACGATACTTCGCTATCAAATGAATGTGCTGCATGTAAAATTGAATGTGAGGGATTTCCTAATATTTCCTGTATACACTACGAAAGTGGGTGCTTTACATAGCTATAAAGCCTTCCTCACACTCAAAGTCTGGCAAAACGGTGTGAGCGCACCCCTCCTGAAGTTGCAGTTTCGGGCTAAGATGCCCACTACCAGCTTGAGGCTCTGAAGTGAGACACATAGCTCGTCCTCACTTTGCCATGCATAAAAGGGGTGCTTTATGTGTGCGTTGACTCACCATCAAGGCATAGAGATGATTACAGGACTTCAGTCAATGAAGGGAATTATTTCCTGATATGTACAAAAGGCAGGGACGGCCAACAACTACAGCATTCTTTGGAAGGCCTGGTCTGTGTGAAAGTGCCCAGGAAGTCCGTTCAGCTGCATGTGGCTATGGCTATAGTGAGCTAGGTCAGGGCACCACCTCGCTCTTTGTGGTATGGGATGAGGTGCATTGAGTGTTAGAAGGTCGTGGGATCGAATCCTGGCCATGGCGGCCGCATTTCGATGGGGGCGAAATGCGAAAACACCTGTGTACTTAGATTTAGGTGCACGTTAACGAACCCCAGGTGGTCAAAATTTCCGGAGTCCCCCACTACGGCGTGCCTCATAATCAGAAAGTGGTTTTGGCACGTAAAACCCCATATATTATTATTATTATTGAGTGTTAGATATCCAAGAGCACCAAATATAAATTTACCGGGTGACATTTGCTCGGTACTCCTTGTACACTGCAGGAGAAAAATGCCAAGGCAAGGGTAGGAGGGGCTTGCTGCTCAGGCATTGTTTGTGTATGTGGTACATGGTATAACACGAGCTGGGCAAGTGGGCAGCAGGCTGTACATTGTGCCGGTGGCTCAGTTAGTTTGACTGCAATGCAATTTCGGATCGTGTAAAAAGCCTAGTTTCAGATAGCGTAAATATAAAGCTGCCTCTGTGCAAAATGTTACGTTTGAAATGAGAGTGGATGTGTTGGGAAAGGTTTGCAGAATTAGATGTTTTTCATATCGAAACTTCAAAAGAAAGTTACTGCTTGCCAGAAGTGACGCATGACTCGGAATGCACAACTCCTTGGCATGGCCTCCGAGATTAGGCACTGCCCACGGTTGCCTACGGCGTTCTGAAAAATCTCGGAGAGGTGACGTGCTGGGACTGACATCATTTCCACTAAGTGCCGGGTGCACGTGTCATCTGCGTGTGCCATTTAAAGGCTTCTTAGAAAATTACATACCAGTGCTGCAGCTTTGCCAGAACTCCTTCAATAGTAGATACTACTACTCGCTGAATGCCAATTTTAGCCAAAGGAAAATTTCATTACAGTTCGCCTTTCAGGCCAAAATGGCACTTCTCCAGCGGTTGCTTAGGGTGTATGGCCGAAATCACATTTATACCAGAGATGTGGCTACAAGACCTTTTTTGTAGTAAAATTCCCAGTTGGTTTCTGTGAGTTTCACTTGGTCTCAGCTTGTTCGAATTGGCAATTTTGTCATAGCCAGTTAGATATGTTGATCCTATGTACACATTTTCTTTTTTGAGAACTTTGAACGCTTGGCCATAATGTGTAAAAATTTTGTATTGTAACTATTATTGTTGAGTTAATGCTTGCTTCTCACTTCAAGCTCTGCCCAAGCTTTCTCGGTGACTTAATAGTGGATTTTAGGGAAAGCCAGATTGCAGAATTTCCCATGTGTATTGTAGCAAAACATGCAAAAGACAGTGATTATACTAGAAAGTGAAGGAAGGCGCTTCACTACAGGATGGAGAAAGAGAAAAGGGCGTGACTGAGCGAAATGGAATGGCAGGAGGGGACAATATTCACACAAAAGTGCAGAAAGCAGCAAAGAGCATGAGACTTTTGGGGTATTTACTACAAATGGAAAGTATGAGGGAGTATGTGAATGTACATCTGTCTAAGAGCTTGTTTTTCTACTTCTAACTGCAATTTCAGCTCTCCCAAGAAGTCCGCAGTTTGATGGGGGCGAAATGCAGACACCCATGTACTTCGATTTAGGTGCGTGTTAACGAACCCCAGGCGGTCAAAATTAATCTGGAGTCTCCCACTAAAGCTTGCCCTATAATCATATTGTGATTTCAGCATGTTAAACCCCAGAATTCAAATTATTTAGCTGTCACAGAAAGTGCAGAAGTTTATTGCTTCACTTGCTCTGCATAGCTAACCTGACATGTTAGCTTGCTAATTACAGGTGCTATACATGCAGTGTTCTGGGCAGTCTGACGTTTCTGGCTTTTTTGGTCCCTGTGGAGATTGACAGCATTGGCATGTGTTGTGCAGACGCAGCTCATGGAAGAGAGTCCTGAAGAGGCACAGAAGCGAGATGAGATGCTACGCATGTACCATGCCTGCAAAGAAGCTCTGCGTATCATTGGCGACGTATCCATGCAGACATCTTATCAGCCAACACCACCGCCTGTCAAGGATGACTGGCTCAAAATGCAACCCCCTGATTCTCCACGGTGAGCACAGCTAGCAGGCACTATACTTGTCATGTGTGCTTTGAAGCTTAATCTCCGACTCTGTGCATTCTTACTTTACGGTAACCTTTTAAATTTCATTCATCATTATTCTGACTTTCTCCAGGAGGTGAGCATGTCGACTATGGGCAAAATCTCAAGGGGGGCAGAGTGTCTACCAACCGGGAAAACCGGGAATTCTCAAGGATTTTGAAGTCTGGAAATACTCAGGGAAAACTCAGGAAATTTGTGCTTCTATCAGGGAAAATTAGCTGTAATTTTATTGAAAGGGAACGAAAGTCGTCCTAATGCTGGCTCGCCTAACAGAGAGGGATCGTAATGAATCGTCTTTTGACGCCGTGTCGTCGGCTGGAGGAGTTTACAGTCAGTGGCCAATTTTCCGAACGTCCGACGGCTCCGCGGCACTATCACGTACCCTATAGAATCAATGTCTAAGAACGTCTGAAATTTCTGACACAAGAGCCGTTCGCTGTCCGATTTTCCAGACTTTTTGCCGTGATCGCAGATCTGAAACGGCATTAATCACAGTCACGATTGCTGCTGTTTTGATTACCTCGCCACCGTTGCAAACGCTAGGCCTGGCTGCTTCAACGTTCGTTATAAAGCTTCTTCCCATTCGGCACCGTGTTTTTCATTGAAAGAATTCGCCGCTGTAAGCAGTGGCACTGACTCCGTCTTTGTGGTCCTCGCGATTGGCTTCGAAGCTCTGAAAGTACGGCACGCTGCATAATGCCGGTTCCCAAAAGTCAGCTTTGCCTCAATACAAAAGTGTTACGCGGTGAAGCATAACAAGTAGGGGAAGGGGCAATTGTCACAGGACACAGTATCTATTCCTCAATTATACACACATCCATCCACCATCTCCTGTCACAGTAGTGGCACCGATGTGCCTAATAAGCATGATGGTTGGCCTTTTCGGATGTGCCTGTGGCGATTTGAGCCTTCAATTGCAGTAAAAGACACGCATTCATTTTTACGGACTGCCCCATTTTACGGACGTTTTCGCGGCTCTTAGGGAGTCCGAAAAATCGGACGTTGACTGTACAGCTGACGAAGAGGATGCTTCTAATGGTCCGTGGGGCGAAAGCGCGCTAGAAGGAGGACGAGAACAGAAAGGACCTACGCATTGAGGAATGAACAGGGAAGGAAGCCTGCCGCCGCTTTTTTTCAAGGACCTTGAGCTCAAAAAACAAAGTGTTGGCTGACCCTGGAATGCAGGTGTTCCTCATCCAAACCAAAATAAACTCGCTAAAGCAGTGAAATGCAACACTGAGGTGTTGTGCGCGAGCTGAGAGTATGTCAGGAGAGTTGAGGTTGACACACCAGCTGTTGAGAATCTCATTTGTGACAAATTTCGGGCCTCACACCAATGAGCTTGCTATAAATTGATAAAAGTAGCTCATATCACCTTCAGTCACAGCCTGCACATTTGTAGAAGCGACCTATTTTTGCCATTTCTGTGCAGTGGTAGCAAGGAATAGAGCATGAACAGCTTACGGCAAATTGAACGTTCTGTTGACCTAAATAACTTCCATTTTGCTTCTGAGTGATATGTATCATTACAGAGTATCACTTTGGTGAAGGCAATCCCATGTTTTACGTGACACTTGATGTAGGGCATGTCGGTAGCAACCTTGAAATATTTTTTTTTTCTTGAAATGCTTGAGGCTAATGAATAACTTGTGCATGTAGTTCAAGCGAGAGATTTAATGCTTTTTTATGAAGAAGCGTTGCATGACTGACTTTACAATATTCAAATATTTAGTTACTCTATGACTCGGCATAAAATGCTCAAGTCATTCTATCACCTTGATTTACTTTCAGTGGAGTCTCAAGCACCAGCTATGTTTCACACATGTGTATCGACAGTTGATCATAATTCGTGACTGAAGAGGATATTCGAAAACATTCGTTTATGTATGCATCTAATTTTTATTCATATTTGAGAATGTTCCACTCGATTTGCAATGAGTTTTAACTTTTTTTTTTCACAGTTGTCTTATTCGCTGTGCATTTTACTAACCCCTCACTACGCATATTTTAAAATATAAAATAAATGATGCTCTTTACTATTCAAACTGGATTAAGTCATTTCTTAGCATGCTCACTAGAGAGTGACAGCATCGGACGACACAGTGTCAGCCCGTCTTGACGTAAAACAAAGTTTTGTGTCACTCAGGGAATTTTTCAAAGGCACTCAGGGAAAACCTGGAAAACTCGGGGAATTTGTAAATGTCAACTTAGTAGACACCCTGGGGGCACATCTGGTGTTGTATAGTTTAAGAGAAAATGAAATCCTTCTCTATTGGAGAGAACATTAACCTATTAAAGGTTTACTAAAAAGAAAACTAGAGCAAATTGAGTTAAGCTGTATTGATAAATCCCGCTTCTACAATACCAACAAAGCTACTGTTGCCACTTTTCTGGCTTGGTAAGCTAAAAAAACATAAAAAAATAAGATGGATTGTGACACAGCCTTCAAGTTCCCTTACCAGCTCGCTGTGAAGTCATTGATTTTGATGGTGTCTGCTCTGGGCCTAAATTATTGTTTATCGGTAACGATGGTCAAACATTTGGATTCTCTTTCAGTTGTGTAGCAAGGCTGAATCACCAGTCACATGACTACTATGTGCAAGTGTGTGTGTATGAGGGGGGGGGGGGGGGGGGAGGGGACATGACTTCCTGGAGATACGAAAATTCTTTAGGAGTGGATGTGGCAGTTTAGGTGGAGCATCATGATCGTGACAAGTCGCTGATGTGCAGGCCGGCCCCTCCCTCCCCGGGGGGTCCCCGGAGGAATGTGGGATCTTCCCGGGCACCCCCCCCAGTCCCAGCGGCGGCCAGCCGGCCAGCCCCAGTGATCCCATCGCGGCCCGATGCAGCGGGCAGGCCACCCCCGGCAGCCCCACCCAGGCCTATCAGTGCCGGTTTCCAGGCACCCCTTGTGCCTTCGTGAGTATAATGCCTCCAGCTTTTTATCTTCCCCCTTACATATGCTCACCTGCGTACTAGCCCACTACCAACACTACTTGGTTTGGTTCTTGCAGCCTGCATAAGTCCATTTGGCAGTGCACAGGGTTTAAGTTTGTGTGTACTCATGTTGAGTGTATTAGGCTCAAAAGTAGCCTTGTGCTTTTTGGTTCTCTAAAAAAAATTGTGCATATCTTGAGTCATGAAATCTCTGCTGCATCAAGTGGGCTAAAGGCAAATATATTGCATCTCTAAGCTACTGAGTAGTATAATCATGAGAAGCCAACAAACAAAGACACCATGGAAAACATAGGAAAAATTACTTGTACTTTCTAATTGAATTAAATGATAAATTAATGGCAATGAAAGTGGATTGAAAAACAACTTGCCGCAGGTGGGGAACGATCCCACATCTTCGCATTACGCGTGCAATGCAACGCTTCGCGTGCGTGCGATGCAACACCAGATGTGCCCCCCTTGGGATTTTGCCCCTGGTCAACATGCTCACCTCCTGGAGAAATGCGTAATGCGAAGACGTGGGATCGTTCCCCACCTGCGGCAAGTTGTTTTTTCATCCAATTTCATTGCCATTAATTTATCATTTCTTTAATTCAGTTAGTAAGTACAAGTAATTTCCCCTATCTTTTCCTTGGAGTCTTTGTTTTTTGGCTTCTCATGATATGATTAATAAAAATCAGGCCCCTCGGTTAACCCCCTTTCTTCTTGTAAGTAATGCAATGGTATTCTGAGGGGCACTGCAATGCAGTCAACTACAATTGATTTTGAATATACCTAACCCGGATACATTGTTACGGAAGGATGAAAGAAAAGAGGAAGAAGAAGATGGCGGGACGCTGGCTGCTGCATGTTGTTAGTGGTCAGCCATCTTAACTGCGCTGACTCATTTTGTATATATATTGTAAATACAATCTTCTGTACTCCCAACATCCCCTTAACATATTGGCGAGAGGTGCGGGGTACCACGGCTGGAAACAGAGCTCCGCAGTGGACGTCGCATCACCATCCGCACCATGAATGACGGTGAGCACTCGAGATCAACCTCGTTGCTGCCTCCTACGTCACCGTCGCATGCTACGTCGCTGTCACTTTCGGTTGTTTTTGTGCAATCCAACAATCCTGGAACTCTGCGGGACCGATGGCACCGACGTTGAATAGTGGGTGGCCATGTACGAACGTGTGAGTGGAATCAACAGATGGACCCCTACGCTTATGCTAGCTAACATGTTGTTCTACCTAAGAGGCACGGCAAAGGTGTGGTACAAAAACCACGAAGCAGAGCTAACCAGCTTGGACCAATGCAAAAAGAAATTGACAGTTGTTTGGCAAACGAGCCGGCCGTAAAATTGCTGCAAAGCAGGAACTGGCCTCCCGTGCCCAATCCCCCACAGAGTCCTATGCCTCATACATCCAGGACATGCTGGCACTTTGTCATAAAGTTGATCACGACATGAGAAAAGCTAAGACGGTCGGGCACGTGCTTAAGGGCATTGCTGATGATGCGTTTAATCTGCTCATGTGCAAAAGCTGCTCTACAGTTGATGCAATCATTAAAGAGTGCCAACAATTCGAGCAGGCCAAAAGCCGACGCGTCTTGCAACCATTCGCCAGACTTCCCAATACTGCCGCACCGTTGACGTGTGAAGATCAACACGCACAGCAGCATGTGTCACCATCAGAGGACGTGGTGTAAATCGTTGGATGTGAACTAGATATGATGGCGCTCGCAGATTTCTGTTCGCTTAGCCCTGATGCTACCACATCTTCAGTTCCCCTTGTACAAGCCATTGTTCGCCAGGAAATTGAAAACATTGGTTTACATTCTGTGTGTGTTGTCTCCAATCCCAGAGCTAACAAACTCCCTTCTGCAATTTTCACTCCACCCTGACGCTTCTCTCCGCTATATTGCAACCCGACTGAGTGGAGAACTGCGGACGACGAGCCGATATGTTTCAGCTGTCACTGCATTGGTCATGCCGCCCGATACTGTCGCAACTCGTGACCCCCAACACCTCGCACGCCGACCAAGCTGAGCCGTTTTGATAAATGCCCACAATGTTACGCCCATGGCCGAGTCTAACAGCGCCGACAACTCTGCTAGGAACACGTGGTACAGCCGCTCACCATCGCCGTGCGGACATCACTCTCGTTCACCGCAAACACGTAGCCTTTGGTCCCCTGTGGCTTTCGGCCGCACCCTTTCGGAAAACTAGGTAATGCAGCCCTCGGAGGTGGTGCTGCATTGCCGACTACTGCAGCAAATCCTCTGTCTGTGCCCACAAGATGCGTAATTGACGTTAAAATAGACGGCAAACCTGTTCAAGCACTCGTTGACACTGGAGCCCACGTATGTGTGATGAGTGCTAGCCTACGTAGATGTTAAAAAAAGGTCCTCACCCCAGCGGCTGCCTGAGTACTTGGTGTGGCCGACGGCGACGTGCTGGTTGTTCTTGGAATGTGTACTGCACGTTTAAGTATAGCCGGCTGCCCTACTTCTGCTCTCTTTGCCATGATCGACAACTACCCTCACAACGTTATTGTTGGATTGGTCTTTTTATCTATTCATTCTGCTCTCATCGACTGGGCGACCGGCGTTCTTCAGTTAGAACTGCCTCAACTCGCCGATGCTCCGAGCACCGCCCCAACACATTTGTGCTCGCTTCATGATGTGCGTCTGTTACCCGAGGCAGTTACTTACATCACTTTGACCGCCCAGCCACAGGTTCCTGACGGTGAATGTGTGCTTTGCCCCATCATCGACTTGCTTTTGAACCGGAACGTTGCTGTTCCGCATACGCTGGTCACGATTACTAATAGCGACATCGTTCTACCGCTTCTGAATTTCAGCCTGTGCCCTCAAGTGATTCTGGCTGGCATGTTTTGGCCAGTGTTTCTAGTGGTTCCGAATTTGACATTGAGAGTCTGAATGCCGAGAGTGGTTTATTAGCGCCAATTGCAGCCCACAGCTCGGGTTCCTTACCAGATAACTTTGCGAAAATGATTGCACCTGACCTCACCTCTGCACAGGCCACGGGCATATGTCTCCTGCTTGAATCGTACAGTCACATCTTTGATTTCGGCGACAGGCCTTTAGGCCAAACATCTGTTGTTCAGCACCGTATAAACATTGGAGACCCGAATCCTATTCGTCAGAGTCCCCATCATGTATCGCATGCTGAACATTGAGTCATCCAATCAGAAGGGGACAAAATGCTCCGCAAAGGGGTCATCGTGCCATCAGCCAGTCCTTGGGCTTCGCCTGTCGTCCTTGTGAAGAAGAAAGATGGTACCTGGCGTTTTTGTGTCAATTATCGCCACTTAAACAAGATCACGCAAAAAGACGTCTACCCACTACTACGCATCGATGACGCCTTGGACTGCTTGCACGGAGCTAAATACTTCTCGTCAATCGATCTTTGATCCGGCTACTGGCAGATTTCAGTTGATGAAATGTACTGCGAGAAGACGGCCTTCATCACGCCGGATGGCTTATATCGGTTTAAAGTCATGCCCTTTGGCCTATGCAATGCTCCTGCGACATTTCAACGTATTATGGACTCTCTTCTGCGAGGCCACAAATTGACCACCTGTCTCTGTTACCTTGACGACGTTATTGTTTTTTCTCCCACATTCAGCAGCCACCTTACCTGACTTGCTGCCATTCTTGCGGTCTTCCGAAAAGCTGGCCTCCAACTGAACTCCATGAAGTGTCAATTCGGGTGCCATCAGATTACCGTGTTGGGACACCTCGTTGACGCATCCGGTGTCCAACCAGATCCAGAAAAAGTTCGCGCTGTACGCAGTTTCCCTGTGCCATGTTCTGCTTCTGACGTGCGCTGCTTCGTCGGCCTGTGTTCTTACTTTGGCCGTTTCGCCAAAAACTTCACCGATGTTGCTTGGCCTTTGACAGATCTTCTAAAGAAGAGCAAGCTGTTCTCATGGGGCCCAAAGCAGGCTCACGTGTTCGCCGCTCTCATCGGGTTTCTGACCACCCCTCCCAGACTTGCCCACTTTGATCCATCTGCACCGACCGAAGTCCACACTGACGCAACCAGCCACGGCATCGCCGCTGTTCTCGCCCAACAGCAGAATGGTACCGATTGCTTGATAGCTTACACCAGCTGCCTGCTGGCACCTGTTGAGAGAAATTACTCCATCACCCAAGTTTCGGCCATATTTGTACGGCCGCATTTTTTCGGTCGTTACAGACCACCACACACTCTGCTGGCTGTCTTCTCTCTGGGACCTGACAGGCCGGCTTGGTTGCTGGTCTTTGCGGCCCAGGAATTTTTGTTTGTTGTCAACTATAAGTCTGGACGTCTGCACAAGGACGCTGACTGCCTTTCTCGTCACCCCGTGGATCCCCCTGATCCTGCTGCCCATGATTCGGTGACCTGCATGATGGCTTTTACTGACATGACCGACATGTGCGCTGAACAACAACCTGACGAATCTTTACAGTCCATCATCGCCGGAGTGCAATCTGGCAGCACTGACGCCACATGCCGCATGTTCGTTCTGCACGACGGCATCCTCTACCGCCACAATATCAACCCTGACGTCCCTGAGTTGCTCCTTGTCCTTCCTCGTAATCTGCAATCCGTGGCTCTCGAACAACTTCACGATGCACCGATGGCGGGACACTTTGGCGTTTTGCGTACATACGACCGCGTACGGCGCCGTTTCTTCTGGCTGGGTCTCTACCGCTCTGTGCGTCGTTATGTCACCACTTGCAAATTGTGTCAGTGCTGGAAGAAACCTCCCCTGCCACCTGTTGGACGACTCCATCCAATTGAAGTTCCCTCTGAACTGTTCTTCCGTGTAGGCCTTGACCTGCTTGGCCCTTTTTCGACGACGACTAGAGGGGATAATTGGATTGCCGTTGCTACTGATTTTGCGACATGCCATGCGATAACAAAGTCATTGCCGACTAGTTGCACAACAGACATTGCAGATTTTCTCCTCCACGACGTCATTCTCCACCACGACGTCATTCTGCACCACGGTGCACCTCGACAGTTACTTACAGACCGCGGCCGCTCATTCTTGTCTCGAGTTGTCGACGACCTCCTCCGCTCTTGTGCCACTGAGCACAAGCTGTCAGCCGCCTACCACCCACAAACAAACAGTCTTACGGAACGTCTCAGCTGAACAATCACAGAGATGCTGTCTATGTATGTCTCAACGATCACTGCGACTGGGATGCCATGCTGGCCTAGATGACGTTCACTTATAACTCGTCCCGACATGACACCACAGGATATTCACCCTTTTATCTTTTGTATGGTCGTGACCCCACATTGCCGTTTGACAGCATCCTTCCTTCTGTGCCATGTGTTGCAACTGGGTATGCTCGTGAAGCCATCGATCGCGCTCACATGGCACGTCAAGTCGCCCGATCTCGTTTATTAGCCTCGCAGCATGTACAAAAAGAACGTTATGACTGGTTCCATCGCGATGCTAAGTTCGCGCCAGGTGCTTGGGTGCTCCTTTGGTCACCATGTTGTCGGCTTGGCCTCTCCCAGAAGCTTCTCTCTAGCTACGCAGGGCTTATAAAGTTGTATGTCAAGTTAACAACGTAAATTACGAGATTGCACCACTACAGTTGATGCAACTTCAAGTCCAGTGTCTCTTAACGTCTACGTTTTGCTGCTGAAGCCATACTTCGCTCGCAATTCTTTGCCTACCATGCGCCGAGATGGCGCTTCACCACCCAGGGGTCTTGTTACGGAAAGATGAAAGAAGAGAGGAAGAAGAAGATCGCGGGGTGCTGGCTGCTGCGTGTTGTTGGTGGTCAGCCATCTTAACTATGCTGACTCATTTTGTATATATATTGTAAATACAATTTTCTATACTCCCAACATCCCTGTAACATTATCTAATCATTGTCTGTATCGAACAGTCGTGACATCCCCTTGAAAATCCCATGCTAAAGTATAGTGCTGTACTACGCATGTATCAAACTTGCCGTCACCACCACATTTGATATATTAAACACTGCACCGTGCTGCACTCCTGTAAGTATGCTTCTCCAAATGGGAATGTGATCACTTTTTGCGCTGGCGGAAATATTCAGTGCCGGTGAAATGGCACTGTTTTGGCAGATGCTATCAAACAATACGTTGTATCTGAAGGGCTGTATATGGCATGAAGGAAAAATGAGCTAGTGCTTGTCTTGTTATCGTTCGTTAGTTCGTTATAAGCAAGGGTAGATTGCAGCATGGCATCAAGAATGTGAAAGGCCTCCTGTTTTGTTACATGTTCCACAATAAAGTGTGGATGACCTTTGATCTTTTCAATGAGTGGCTCTGGTCATGGGATACTGAACTGAAGAAGTCAGCACTGGCCAGGGGTTTCTGTGAATGGCATTTTAGAATTTCGAAAGCGTCCAAAACAAATTGAAGCTCAACTCCAACTTGGGCATATTTACATCAGTTTGGATTTGGGCTGCTGAGCACGAGGTCGCGGGATCGAATCCCGGCCACGGCGGCCGCATTTCGATGGGGGCGAAATGCGAAAACACCCGTGTGCTTAGATTTAGGTGCACGTTAAAGAACCCCAGGTGGTCAAAATTTCCGGAGTCCTCCACTACGGCGTGCCTCATAATCAGAAAGTGGTTTTGGCACGTAAAACCCCAAATATTATTATTATTAATATTATTACATCAGTTTGGATAACAAAACCACTGCATGCTGCATTCATAAATTAAAGAAAGACGACTATTGCAGCAACACTAAAGACTCATCGCTGTGCAATTTGTGGGTCTACAGTATGCTGAATGTGTTTCATTCATGCTCACAGGGTTACGGGTGAGTGGGAATGAACTATGATGCTCTGTAAACTGAAAGCCACTTTCTAATCTAACAGTGTTTACTTGGTCATCCTGTTGCCTACTTATGATGACTGGGCGTTGAAACCACTTTTGATGCTGTTGTAACGAACACATAGGGGCTCACTCATGTGTGATTTGCAGTACAAGTGCACCAATGGCTGCACATTGCCTAGCCATACATGCTGATTTGCTTCCTCACAGTGTACATGTCTACATTATACTGAATAAAACTGGGCAGCAAACACTTCAACTTGCGTGAGGACCACCACAATATTTTGGCTGAGTGACACGTGCTTTTAAGGTTTGCGTTGTGATCACATGGGACTCTTTCGATTGTAATTGAGCCTGATTGGGATTGAATTTTCAAACCATGATTGACTTCGTTCTGCAGCTTGTGCAAATGAACCAATCAAGAACTTGGAATTCAATCCCAATATGGCTCGGTTGCACTTAAAATTACCCAGTGTGACTAGGGTATCAAAGGCCATTTTGCAGTGTGAGTAACATGCAAGATTTGTGTGCAGAAAATAAGTAAATTTTTGTGCATTCGACATGGCCTTGGGGAAACAAATTGGTTAATTCCCACTTTCCACAGTCCCTGGGAAATTGTCCGAGATGTGCGGAGTTTTCATACTAACTTCGGGTAGGCATATTTTATATTTCATATTATCGATAAATTCAACTATTTCGGGATCCGCTTTGAGATGGATATATCTGGGATGGCCTGTACTGTACCTACTTGAATCTAATGCACACCTTCTCTTGTAAAAAAAAATGGCATGCACTGAAATGCAGTGTGGAAAAAAGGCTCAACCAGCCATAAACACTGTTGTCCGTGGTAACAAGCCTGCCTTGCATGGTGTTTTCTGCATCATTGCACGTAAAAAAAAAAAGGTTGCATGCACCTTTGCACACGCCACTATGGCTTCATGCAACAGGGATGTTTATTCATCCCAAATTCCCAAATGACAGTGCGAAGTCAAAGCATAGTCAAAGCCCAGCTGCTGTGGCTACTGCTTTCACTGAGCACCACAAATAGCATGTTGATAAAAAGTAAGTGAATTAAGTAAGTGACAGTAAAGCAAAAGTTAGAAAACTGCCACGACTGGTTATTATCCAGGTAGTACAGTAGCCATGACAGGTCCCTGCTTCAGATAATTGGATGTGAATGACCTACACATGACTTTGGAAGCTAGTCAACTGGTGCGTTTTGATGCACTTGCAGAACGCCTTTTATATCTTCCTAGGCTAGAAGCTGCTGCTGCTGCTGCTGCTTACAGGAAAATGCAGAGGTCCATATAGAAACTTCACTTGTGTGCGTAATCAAAGAACTGAAGAAAGTGAAAAAAACTAAAGAGATTTAGCTAAATATGGGATATGGGATATGAGCTAATGGATATGGGTATGGGATATGAGCTAATTCAACTCCAAGTGAAGCTCATTCATTCACAGTGGGACTTTCAGCACAGCAGTTATCACTGTCTTAGATGTCAGTTAATAAAGTATTGTCATCATGCTATTGTGTTTGACGTCGTCCTCATACCACTATCATTGTCGTGCCATTGTTATCGCGCTGCCGCCGCTGTTGGCATGATTTCATCGTGTGGTTGTCACAAAGTTTGCGTTATCATTACCTACTGTCTTTGTTGTTATGTCTTCGTTGTCATGCGGTCATCCTTGTTTTCGTTATGCAGCAGTTGTCATCGGCGTTGTGCTGTCTTGGTTGTCCTTCCCCTTCCCCCTCATTGTCATTGTGTTGTTGTGCCAGTAAATGCTTTGCACAGCAAAGGACTTGAGGTTGCCGAAAGTGTCACCATTTTTGATAGAGGAGAGGATACTAAATGTTCCTTCATCAGAGGGTGGGGCCGAATAGGTCTTCCCAGACCCTGTTGGGGCGTTGAGGATGAGGTGCTGCAGTTGGATGATTTCCTTTGAATCTAAGTTTTCAGTCAAGACTGATGTGGTGCTGCACAAAGCACTTTGTAAAGGTATGAATACTCAAGTATTAAGACTGGTGTAGTCAAAGCTTTTATGGCTTACAGTGGCTTATTATCAATGAAAGTTTCATAGCTGCTATTAGTGAACAGCAAGCTGTCAATCTAAATTTTTGCTTGAGGTTTCATTAATATGTTGCTCCTTTGCACAGCACTGGTAAGATATTAGGTATTTTATATACATATCTTTAACACATTCTGTAGGGCCTTTGGGGTGCTTAACTTGTGCTTCTGGTAAAGCTATTGCTATTCTTACGCATCTTTTTGCTCCTTGGAAAGTATTTTCTGTGTTCTATCTTGTGAAAGAAGAAAAGTTTGGGACTCTACTGGTGAAAGGACTACAGAATCATGACATTATGGCCCATTCTTCCTATCATTCTTCGTGGCATGAATTTGCTCCTTTGCAGACGCATTGAGACTGCTAAACTAATGCCACTTTCTTATCTCATTCATAAAGTTTCCATGGCGATTTATTTGCCTTGTGTCTGCCTGTATTACAATTTTTTAGTATCTTTTACTATGGCTTATTGTTTAATAGGAAATTTTATTAAAACATATGCAACTTCCCCTTTTTGATGCAGTTTGTATTTACTAAAATGTGAAAAGTATTTAAGTTCACTTAGTTTGTGACATCGTTTGCTGATGCTGTAGGATTTGAGTATTGCCTTTAATTTGCCATGTTTTCTCTGTTCATAGAGGTAATGAATGGAAGAAGGTTTCATGTTAAACTTATGTTATGTACCATAGGGCTATGATAGAGCAATTTGACCAAACCACACCCGCCACGGTAGCTTAGGCTGCGTTGTGCTGCTGAGCTCCAAGTCGTGGTTCAATCCCAGCCATGGCTGTTGCATTTTGATAGGGGCGAAATGGAAAAAAATACTCTTGTATTAGATTAGGTGCACGGTAAAGAACCCCAGGTGGCCAAAAATAATCTGGAGTCCCCCACTATACGTGCCTCATAATCAATTGTAGTTTTGGCACGTAAAACTGCATAGTTTTCAGGATTCCGTTATTTAAATTTGAAATCTGGAGACAAAAAGTACTTGAATTAAATAGATTTCTTATCTTCTTTTCTGAAAAAGAAAAGGCATAAGTGCATTTGACATGCAAAACTGCTTATTTAAAGAACCCCCTTTTTTTTTAAATGAGAAGTGGGACATTTGGAAGAGGGGAGGGGGTAGGGGTGGACAGAAGTCTTGCAGAAAGGTGCAGCATACAAGCTGGCTGCTTTGTTGCTTGATTACAGTGCTTTGTGGCTCACTGTCCAAATCTGAAGACATAAAGACAGCATGGTCAAATAGTCTCATATAGATGCACCAATGTTGGTCTGAAGTTATGGGCACAATACAGCATATATGGCTGTCACTCCATGACTCTAGAGCAGGCTAGAGTGGACTTGTCATTGTCACCACCATTGTCAGTCACTGCACATTATCTCGTTGCCTTTCATGTGTTCAGAGGCTGCCTGCATGCTTCTCTCCTTTGTTCAAATAAAGCTGGAAAAGTTATTGCACTCGTAACCACCTCCACTGGAGTTTTTGACATCCTCACATAGCTTCTCTCTGGTTCAAGTCTGCAGGCTACATATATGAACTTTGTCGTAATAGACATATAGCCAAGCAGACAGCCAATTTTTTTCATGCCTAATCATTTTCCACATTGTGGTGAGAATGCACAGTAGGACATTGCAAGTTATACGGGGTGTCCCACATAACTTGAGCCAAGAATTTCAAAATGAAAGGCGCTTCAGAAGCAAATTGAACTGAACGCATACTATTCACAATAGCCTATAGTAAATCAGACACTTCTTTGTTTTCCCCATAACTCACTATTTAGTTAAGTTCAATTACCCAACTTTTGAATTATTGGCTGAGGACCCCAAGTATGATACGCAGATTTGTAGAGCACCTTCAGAAACCACCAATAGAATTTTTTCCCTTGCTATGCGTCTCACGTAGTCCTTTTTTCCAGGTTGCAAAGAAATCCCACGAAATATGAAAAAAGCCACGTGACTGAGTGCTTACGCAGTGGTATCGTGCTTCTTTCAAGCGTGCGTTCGGTAAACAAGGTCGGCTGCATCGTGACTGGCGATGGTGAAGCGGCAGGACATTTTTTCTCATTAGCAGGGCTTGGCCAGAAGCATGCACTTTCGCCATCATCCGACAGGAGCCGACCTTGTTCACCAAACGTATGCTCGAGAGCAGCACAATCCCACTGCGCAAGCGCTCTGCCACGTGGCTTTTTTCATATTTCGCTGGCTTTCTTTGCAACCTAAAAAAAAGGACTACTAGAGACAGAAAGGAAACAACTCGATTGTTGGTGTCTGAAGGTGCTCTACAAATCTGCGTGTCATACTTGGGGACCTCGGCCAATAATTAAAGAGTTGGTTAATAAAACTTAATTAATTAGTGATTTATGGGGAAAACAAAAAAAATGTCTGAGTTACTATAGGCTATTGCAGATAATATGCGTTCAGTTCAATTCGCTTCGGACGCGCCTTTCATATTTAAATTCTTGGCTCAAGTTATGCGGGACACCTTGTACAGTGAAACCTTGTTATAATGAAGTAGCATTTGACATGAAAGTGCGTCCAGTATATAACAATATTTGTTATGTGCATATAGTTGTATCTTGATATGTCGAACCTCAATTTAACGAAATTTGGGATATAGCAAGCTAGTTTCACTTCCCGATCTTAGTTCCATTGAAAACTGCATATTTATTTTTGCAATTTAATGAAGTAATTTCATGACATCGTTTCGATATAACAAATTTTTCGCCTATTAAAAACATGTACTTGGAGCCTGTATGGCTTGTAAATCTAGCAAAAGTCTATAAAAATTTCAGCCAAGGTAAAGTTACTTGCAAGCGTCATCCACAAGAAAACTTTAGTGGCAAAAACGCCGTCAAAGTGCCTGGACACGGCATGCAGGAAACACTACTACTGGCGCTCTTTGCGCCATTAAAAACCACATATCGTCATCATCAGGAAACACTGCTACACCATTTGTTACTTTGGTAAATGACTTGTGGAGGTCGCAGGGCATGTGGCAGCTTGGAGTGCTCGTAGAAATATGAGCTGACGATTCCTTCACCCAAGGAGGGTGGGGAAAGGGTAAACATGTACCGTGATCTCAAGCAAGCATTAGGGTATGGTAAAATGGTAGGGTGCCCGCTTCATATGTGGGAGGTTCTGTGTTCAAATCCTGGTGCTGCCGGAAACCCACCGGTTTATCTAATGGGTACTAGAGATGTACCACGACCCAGTGCTTGGTTGTTTATATGGGTTCTCATCTCGAAAGGGGGCCCCTGTAGAGATTTGCGAAGGTCTCTGGGCGCACCTTGTCCCACCACAGCTTTCGTGAAATAGTCGAGCATCTGCTGCTGCCAAATACCTACTTTGAACAGTTCAGTTGGTAGCTTCTGTTCGTAATCGAGAAGGAAGGTCACGCAGAGCAGGAACAGCTGGTTGCCCGAACGGCTCACGCTCGTGCTAAGCACTGGCGATCCGGCTGCCCACTGGTTCCACTGCAGGCACGGAACTGACGATCTGGCTGGCCTTGTCCTTGTGCCCTTCTTCATTACAATTACCCCCAGTGCAAAAGCGGAGCCATCCTGGCGACTTACGACATGGAGACGAGCGGGTCATAGAATTGTTTCAGGCGGTGAACGTGAACATCTCGTCCACGGCGGCGCTTGTCGGATGTCGGTGTAAGCGGCTCTATGACATAGTTGACCGGAGAGGTGCGTTCGACGATGCGGTATGGTCCATCATACTGCGAGAGAAGTTTTGTCGAAAGTCCAGGCGTGGTAGCAGGCACGGACAGCAAGACAAGTGTGCCGGGAGCGAAGTTCGGATTCGTAGCGTTGCCATCACGATTGGCTTTTTGTCGTTGTTGGTCGGCGGAGGTGAACTTTCGGGCTAATTGACGGCATTCCTCGGCGTATCGAGCGACGGCTGAAACGGGAGCACACTCTGACGCATCTGGTGTATAAGGCAAAACCGTATCGATGGTATGGGAAGGATCGCGACCGTAGAGAAGAAAGTATGGAGAAAATCCTGTAGTACTTTGTGTAGCTGTATTATATGCGTATGTGACAAATGGGAGGATGATGTCCCAGTTTGTATGCTCCGATGAAACGTACGTGGCGAGCATATCACCTAGGGTGCGATTGAAACGCTCCGTAAGCCTGTTAGTTTGAGGATGGTACGCCATGGTGGTCCGGTGAACTATGCGGCATTGAGCAAGCAGTGCTTTAACCACTTGCGACAACAACATATGGCCTCTATCACTCAGCAGCTCCTGAGGTGGGCCATGACGAAGAATGAAACGATGGAGCAGAAAGGATGCAACGTCACTGGCGGTCGCTGCAGGTAGAGCAGCGGTTTCAGCATAGCGTGTAAGGTGATAAACTGCGACAATAATCCATCGTTTGACAGCGGGTGTTAGCGGTAGCGGCCCATACAGGTCAATTCCCACACGGTTGAAGGCACGAGCAGGGCACGGAAGCGGCTGTAATAAACCGTGGGCTGGATGAGGCGGAGATTTGCGGGGTAGGCATTGCGGGCACGAGCGGACAAACTTAAAAGTAAACATTTCTTGCCAGTAGCAACGTTGCCGCAGGCGGTCATACGTCTTCAAAATGCCTGCATGTGCACATTGTGGGTCAGTATGGAAAGACGCTCACATGTCGGAACGCAGAGTCAGTCTTAGGGATAACCAGAAGCCACTTGCGACCATCGGGCTGGTAGTTGCGTCGATACAAGAGGTTATCCCGGACAGCAAAGTGGGCAGTCTGGCGACGCAGGGAGCGGGAGATGGAAGATGCAGGCGAGCCAAAAAGGAGATCCAGAAGAGAGGCCACCCAAGGATCTTTGCGCTGTTGTGATGCGCAGGTGGCGATGGCGACCGAGGATACCGCCTCAATGGTGGAGAAGGAGGCCGTGTCGGCTGGCAGCGGAGAGCGGGAGAGAGCGTCGGTGTCAGTGTGTCAGTGTGCTTGCGACTTGAGCGGTAGATGACTTGTATATCGTATTCTTGAATGCGCAGAGCCCAGCGGGCAAGGTGTCCAGACGGGTCTTTTAAAGAGGATAACCAACAAAGGGCGTGATGGTCAGTAATGACATGGAAAGGCCTGCCATATAAATAAGGGTGAAACTTCCCGAGTGCCCAAACGATGGCCAAGCATTCTTTTTCTGTGATGCTGTAATTGCGTTCCGCTTTGGTCAGCGCACGACTGCCGTAAGCAACGACGTACTCGGAGTAGCCAGGCTTGCACTGCGCAAGGACAGCACCAAGGCCAACACCACTGGCATCGGTATGCACTTCAGTTGGGGCAGTGGGGTCGTAGTGTCGCAGTATAGGCGGAGACATCAGGAGACGGCGTAAGGTCACGAACGCGGTGTCGCAAGCAGGAGACCAGGAGACAAGGTCATTAGCGCCACTTAAGAGTTGTGTCGAAGGTGATATAATTGAGGCAAAATTGCGAACAAAGCGTCTGAAGTAAGAACAGAGGCCGATGAAGGCGCGGAGTCCTTTGAGTGTCTTAGGTTTCGGAAACTGTCACAACGCGAAGTTTTGATGGGTCGGGGCAAATGCCGTCTTGTGATATGACGTGACCTAGAATCATGAGCTTGCACACGGCGAACTGGCACTTTTTCAGGTTCAGTTGCAGGCCTGCATTGGTCAAGCACGTCAACACTTGTCTAAGGCGAAGAAGATGCGTGCTGAAATCAGGGGCGAACACAACGATGTCGTCGAGGTAGCACAAACACGTGCTCCATTTGAGACTGCGCAAGATATTGTCCATCATTCGTTCAAACATTGTAGGCGCATTGCATAGGCAAAATGGCATCGCATTAAATTCGTATAAACCATCCGGAGTAATGAATGCAGTTTTAGGGCGATCAACTGCTGACATCGGGACCTGCCAGTAGCCCGAACATAAATCCAACGAAGAAAAAAATTCAGCACCTTGCAAGCTGTCCAGAGCGTCGTCAATGCGTCGTAGAGGGTAGACGTCTTTTCGCGTTATTTTATTAAGATGGTGATAATCGACGCAGAACCGAATAGAACCATCTTTTTTTGTGACGAGAACCACCGGTGATGCCCACAGGCTATTGGAAGGTCGAATGACGCCGCGCTGAAGCATGTCGTCCACGTGCTCACTGATCACCTGACGTTCCTTGGCGGATACGCGGTACGGGCGCTGCCGCAATGGCGCGTTGGAGCCAGTGTCGATGTGGTGGCTGACGGTTGACGTGCGACCCAGAGTAGGCTGAGCGACATCAAAAGAAGAACGGAACTGGGCAAGCAGATGAAGAAGCTGGGAGCACTGCTCGGAAGTAAGGTCATCGGCAATGAAAGGTGTGAAAAAGTCAGGTGATGGCGGAGCAGAAGTGGAAAGTGCACAGAAGTTAGTGAGCTCTGTATACGAAGCATCCGGCACGTCGGTTATAAACATGTCTTCAAGAGGCTGAACGTGGCCAAGTGCTTCACCGCAAAGAGCCGTCAGGGCTGTAGGAAGCGGATTGCAGACAACGATGGCGCTGAGACCGGCTGAAATGTCAAGCGTGGCGAAAGGGAGGGGAACATCTTTGCGGGTTATGAAGAGTTCCGAAGGAGTGAAGAGGACAGTGCCTCCAGAGACAGCGCCACAGAAGACGGGAACAACGGCAGACGAGTACGGCGGTATTGCGATGTCTTCCCGAAGGACTAGCTTAGCGGGAAGAGATGTGGCGCCGACGAGGGGTACGTCATACAGAGGCGATAATTCGACTTCAGCACGTGCACAGTTGATGACGGCATTATTTCGCGAAAGAAAGTCCCACCCAAGTATCACGTCGTGAGAGCAGGACTGAAGAACCACAAACTCCACAATATAGAGAACGCCCTGAATAACAACTCTAGCTGTGCATGCTGCTGAAGGCTGCACTGGCTGGGTGCTTGCTGTGCAAAGAGAAAACCCAGAAAGTGGCATCGTAACTTTTCGTAAGGCGCGAGAGAGGCGTTCGTTTAGGACAGACACGGCTGCTCCAGTATCAATTAGTGCAACGGTAGGGAGGCCGTCCACAGTAAGGTCGACAACGTTCAAAGGCGACAATGTAGGACTTGTACAGATCGATGGCGACGCAGTTCTTGCCTCCTGAACTACGGCGCTTAATTTTCCTCTTGCGTGGGTGAAGGGCGCCGACGCAAGGGGGATAACGCGCGGCGATGTGGGGAAGGCGAACGACGTGGAAGGACCGGGCGCTCGGCTGGTGGCCTGTTCGACTGCCGACTAAGATAAGTGTCTTGGAAAGGTTGCACGTCGGCGTAGGGAAGCAACTGCACCAACCCATCAGAGTGCAGCATGCGGCGGCGGCAGAGTCGTGCAACATGGCCGGGAATACCGCAGGCATAACATATGGGACTGTTGTCTTGTGTGTGCCAAGGATTAGCAAACGCAGGGGCAGGTCGATGAACGGGATGACGAACGGGTGGTAGCGGCCGTGGATGTAGCGCAACGAGTGGTTGACGAGGAGGCTGCGCGGCGACGGATGCATAAGTAGGTGGCGCGGCGCCAGGGTACAGCTGATGCTGCATTGGTAGAGCCTCAGCAACTGGAGTGTGCGGCGACGGATGCGTAAGTAAGTGGCGCGACGACAGGGTACTGCTGATGCTGCATAGGTAGGGCCTCAGCAACTTGCTCTTCAATAACCTGCCGGAGCGTAGGGGCGAGCTGTGTAGGAGGCTGTGACGGCAGCAACTGCTGTTGGGGTAGCTCAGCAAAGGGCATTAGAGAGAGCTGATGTGCAATTTCCTCCCGCACGAAAGCTTGGATTTGTGTGAGCAGGGGGGAGCGATCAGGGAGGATGGTCATGGAAGAGAGGGCCTCGTCGGCCACTGAGGGGCGCCTGGTCAAATCGCGCTGCCTTCTCAACTCGTCGTAGCTTTGGCACAAGTTTATGAGCTCTGCTACGGTGTGCGGACTCTTGGCGATCAACATTTGAAAAATGTCATCGGCGATGCCCTTTAAAATGTGCTTCAATTTCTCATTTTCGGACATAGAAGCATCCACGCGTTTGCACAGGTCGAGAACTTCTTCGATGTAACAGGTGAATGTTTCACCGGGTTGTTGCGCTCGCTCTCGTAACCGCTGCTCGGCGCGCAACTTGTGGACGGCGGGGCGACCGAAAACTTTTGCGAAACTGGCCTTGAACGCGGACCAGGACTGAAAGTCGGCTTCGTGATTTTTAAACCACAGGTGAGCCACTCCCGCAAGGTAGAAGATGACGGCATTTAACTTGGCGGTATCGTCCCATCGATTGTGCAAGCTCGCCCGTTCGTATGTAGACAACCAGTCATTGACGTCCTGCTCATCCGCACCGCTGAAAACCGCTGGATGGTGTTGCAGTACAGTGCCAGAGCAGGCAACGGAGGGTGGCGGCGACGTTGGCTGGGGAGAGGCAGGCATGACGGGAGGCAGAGTCCGAGACCAGAGTTCCAGGGTGTAGATGTTCTTGAATACCCCGCACCTTCCACCAATTGTAATGGAGTGTTTGAACAGTTCAGTTGGTAGCTTCTGTACGTAATCGAGAAGGAAGGTCACGCAGAGCAGGAACAGCTGGTTGCCCAAACGGCTCATGCTCGTGCTAAGCACTGGCGATCCGGCTGGCCCGCTGGTTCCACTGCAGGCATGGAACTGACGATCTGGCTGGCCTTGTCCTTGTGCTCTTCTTCTTCATTACACTACCAGTAAAATAGGTACAAGTGCTCTCCTGGCCTGGTTCTCGGCCACTACAGGATCTCCAGATGCTTGGAAAGGACACCCACATATTGGGAAGTTGGTCGAATGGGACCGCCAGACTCCTTTTCCGAGGCGCTGTGTAGAGTGTTTGCTCACACTGTGACAGCGAGTTTTTTAAATCCTGGAGTAGGATATGTTCAAGTTTGCCCGGGTGTGCATGACACAGATAGAACTATAAACCTTACTTTGTGTAGTTGTCTCTTTGCTACTTCCATCAGTGCTCCACCTTTCTGGCAAAACTGCAACATTTTATTTTCTCGGGAAGAATATCCATATTATTTTGCACTTTTGTATTTAATTTGTGGGCGCTATTTGATGACAGCTGCCAGCACTAGGTGTAGTTAGCCATGGTGTCCAAGATTTACGATGCCGCACGATGCAACACACACAAATCTTGGATGCTGTGAGCCATGCCAATGCATTGCTCTCTGCACGATCTACACTGCTTGCGCTGGCACTTGTAACCACACTATTATGGCCTGACCTTGTTGCGATTTGTTTTTAAGTGCCTACTGACAAGATCCTATCCATCAGAAATGTTGTTAAAATTTGTTAAGTTCTTTTTCTGTTGAAAATTTAAAACTTCGAATTAACGAAATAAGTGATTTAACAGACATTTTTCACTGGAAGTACAACTTCGTTGTATCGAGGTTTGACTGCACACCAGTATCAGCAAGCAACATTTTTGATTTACTTCAATTTATATTTTATAATTTGTTATATTGAGGTTCAGCTGTATGCCAAGGTGTCCGTATTTCATTTCATTTCTCCTTGAAGGCCTGAAGGCATTACAAAAGGGGGGACATAAAGACATGTGAACTTCAATGATTCGAACAAAAATGCAAAATATACAGCAGAAATGCAGTCAGTGAAGTAAAAAATACAATTGATAATACATTGAAAATATAAAGGTAAACAGTAGACAAAAAGAAATATCGGTGCAGGCAAATATTTATTAAGATGTGTTAGTGTAGGGAACAGTGCTCGTCTGAGGCTGCATAGTGCATTCTTAGTTTTTCCCGGAATTCTTCGCGTTCGGTGTATGCCACTGTGTTCTGGGAGGGAATTCCACAACGCTATTGCATTAGGAAAAAAAGATGACTGCATATATGCCATGTGGCCGTTTATACGTGCTATTGCATTTGGTAGTGTGTCACCCTATTTTTTTTATATTGCTTAGTTAGATAATTAGTCAAGAATAATCAACTTCAGCAGCAACGAAGTTAGGCAAAAAATTCCAATTGAAAAGTTGTAGAGCACTTCGCGAAACATCCGATTAGGCATCTTCTCACTTTCTGTCTGTTCAGTATTGGTGTTCTTTAGCTTACTGCCGATGCCTATGAAATACAAAAAAATACCACGTGACATACCCGCTTGCGCGCTGTGATTGCAGCGCTTCCAAACTGTCCGCATACAAATGCATCTAGCAGGGCATGCTGCTGCTTAAAAGGCGACAGAGCAGTGACGAAGGCGTTGTCTGCGCAATTTGCGCCAACAATGTGCTTCCCTCGCAGTGGTTCATGATAGTGATAAGCAGACGCAGCAGCAGCACATCCGTCTAAATGCTATGTTCATTTGTGCGTGGAATGCTTGGGAGCAGTGCAATCACGACGCGTAAGCGGGCATGTCACCTGGTGTTTCTTTTGTATTTAGTGGGCATTCTCAGTAAGCTGAAAAACACTAATGCTTAATAGATAGAAAGACAGAAACTGTTTATTGAGACGTTTTACAAACTGCACTGCAACTTTCTAATTAGAACTTTTTTTCTAGCTTTGTTGCTTCTGAAGTTGGTTAATTATGTTGACTAATTATCTAATTAAGCAAAATACAATAATACTTTGACACACTACATACAAAAGGGAGCAACATGCATTTGGTCGCGTTATCTTGGAGTGCATCGGCATATTTTTAAACTCTGGCTAAAGTTAGCAGAAACACCCTGTCAATCACCCTAGCTACATAGTACAAGGAGGCAAACGGAGGGACCATATGAACTTGGACAAGATTAACTGTATCATTCGTCGCCGACTCACAAATTCATTGAAATAAATTGTGTTCTCATTCAAATTTGCTTTTTTCAAGTGCCCGATAATTAGGACAATTCTGTGGCCCCTTTCCGTAAGGAAAATAGATAGGCGTTGGACTTTAAAAGGTCGAATTTCAATACAATGGCATTTCTATATAACGAAGCCAATTGCCTATTTTACCTACTTGGTTATATTGTGTTTTAACTGTACATCTCTCTTGCTACGGTGCAAAGTAAAACAAAAACACTTCAGACATTCAGTGCGTGTATTTTATTATTTCTCTAAACATTAAGTTGTTTACTGAACCAACAGATTATACAAATAACAGATGTTGCCTTGAATAATTCTCGAAGTCACATGTCACTATGAGTGACGTCGCAGCACAGACACGGGTACGTAGGCGCACTAGCAGGTATACGTCACCCTCCGGCTTGGAGCACCGAGCCCGTGAGGAGAAGGGCAAATGGCGTTCGGTTTGAAATTTCAGCTCTTTCCGCGGCATGTAGCGATGTAATACTTGGCAGACACGATCGTTAGTGTGCATTGTATGCGCTGCGTTTGTCCGCTCAAAATGGCCAGACCTGGTGAGGGGTCTTTTAAAGGGTTTTAAAGCACGAGCTAATGTGAGAGTGAGGAACACTATCTCTCATACTGAAGCCTATGGCTGCATTTCATAACTAGCGCTGAAAGTATATGTGTACCGTGTACTGTGTGTACTGAAAGTACTGTGTGTGAATTTTCTATGAAAGGTTGATAATTCAGTGCCCTCACACGAGTTGCACCCTTTACAGCATTAGTGCAATGAATGACAAGTGCCATACTTTTTATTAAAGTATGTGCAAAAACTTTTGTGTTTTGTGACTGCTGTGTGTATTGCTGGTTGTTGCCCTCTGCAACGCTAACTGTTCTTTTCTTTGCTCCTTTTCTTCCTGACCTCTTTCCTTTCCTGCCCCCTCACCACTTAAATTTGGCTCCTTTCTTTCTTGCTTTGTTGATGCTGTAACAAAATTTGCACTTGCTTTATATAACCCACTCTTCCCTTTCACTTTTTTTTCGATGACTCTTTCCCTCATAATCTGGGGTTCCTGTGTGCCGTTTGCTTTTGTCCCCCTTTCTGTTTGTCCACTCCCCTGTGGACTGGTTTACACATGTGGCAGGCGTGGCTCATTGCCGAGCGTGCCGCCACGCGTCGCTCAGGGGGCCGCGGACATAATGCTGGACGCATTCGGCATGCCCATGAGCAAGTGAAGAGCCCCAGCGGGCAGGGTGCAGCGGGAGCCGTTCGCTTCTGTGGCTCCAACTGCTTTGTCCTGGGCTGCCCGCTCTGCAGCACTTCTTCCCGCACCTTGGGCCATGGCAACCTGTCTACAGTGGGGCGCTGCCCCGGCTGCTGCACCTGCTGCTCCCTGTGCTCGAGGGTGGCCAGCAGCCACCATGCCCACCACCCTTCCTCTTCCTCATCCTCTTGACAACACCCCATTCTCTCTCATGCACAGCATTTCTTGTTGACCTGCAAGGCATGGCTCCACAGGGCTCAGTGTTTCCACCTTGCTTACTTGCCATTGTCTAGATTGACACTGTTCCGGAGGAGGGAAGCATTGCGAGTACACCAGCAAGGGCAGCAGAAAAACGCAGAAGGCTGCATGGCTTATCTGGGAGGGCAATTTGAGGATCTCAGAATTGCGAAGGAAGTGCAGAAATGTAGCTTTGCCTTTTTTCTCCTGGAAAGTCATTCACTCTGCTTGGGAGAGGGTGTGTAAAAAATAAGATACTGCCATAGTATGCCTTGTGCGTCAGCTTACAAGTCTGGCTGAAGTTCAAGTAATATTTGAGGCAGGCAGCCTATGCACTTTCCAACAGGAGGACATTCTGCTATGATGTTTACCTGCAGTGCTGTTTGCGCCATTGCATCTAGTAGCTGCAGCTGGCAGGCAGTTGTTTGTTGCCAAAAGTTAATTTCAAGGCTTTGGCAGAAATCTACCATTGGATAGAGGAAAATTAGTGCTTTGTCACTCTTGTTGGGCATCTGCATTTCTTGTCATGCTTCTACTTCAGCCAGGCCCTAGGTGAAATTGAGTAGAGCTTGCCTGTTCAGAATTGTGGCCTTTAATTGGACTCATCTTGTAGCCAGGAGGGAGTGCTACTACTAATATGTTAACAAGCACAGGTTGTGGTTACTTGAGGCACTGGCTATATGCAGGCTGGTATTACAGTGGTAGCTCATTTATTTTTGTTGCTTCCTTTCAAGATTATGGTGCATTTCTTGAGATCAAGAATTGCCAGAGTAAAATATTTATCATATAGGCTTTGGTCAGTGCTGTGACATTTCTTAACTTGGAACACTTCTTCCAAAGGCTTGTGGTCCTTTGATGGGTGCAGCAACACTATATCGATTGTGATAAGCTTTGGTTTTATGCTTAATTGTGCAAAATTTTCATTCTTTTTAAAAATATTAGTGGAAGTTCAGCGCTTGTCTTTGTCCCACCTTGTTTTGTGCACTGGTATACCACCAAAATGCAGCAACATTGCATAACCAATCTCATTCTGCCATGCTGGCCTGAGATTTAAGCTGTGTTTAAATGTCTTAGCACCATTCCTTGCACATTTCTTGCATTGCACAGTGCCTTCTGGAGCTCTGAAGCATGTGCATGGCAGCTGGTGTTAAGTTTTATTCGGATGGCATGCTCCCGTCATCTTGTAACGCATAACGTGCACATATTTCTGTCTAATGCATCTGAAAAATGAATGAGCAAAAGTTTAAGATTACAACCTTCCACAAAATACTAAACCAAGCTATGTTATGGTGTGAAACTGTTCATGCAGTGAGTGAAAAAATAACATTGCACGTTCATGGTGATGTGCGCTGATAGCTGTGCTGCTCTTCAGTTCAGGAACAAACTTTATGGTTGCCGTATATACTAGATGTTTAAAGCACATTTGAAGACCTTCTGTTTCAGCTGTTCAGTTGTGGTGCCTTCTGTGTACCCCTTTCCCCCTTTAAAAGTAAGCCTGCTGAATTTTTAGAGCCAGCATGACCAGCTGCTTCCACTCCATAGCAGTGCTTCCCTCAAACTGGCTGCCAGCAATTATCCCCATGAAGTATACAGGCTTGCCCATAAATTCAACACATTGCCTGTTCGAGCAGACCAGTACATTTGTGTTAATGTTTGTGTTCAGCTTATGTTTCAAATCAAGGGCATGGACTAATTGCAAATCGCTTATTGCTATTGCAAGCTGTGGAATGCATCGCTAAAAGGAACTTAATGTAGCCAAACCATGAAGGAACACTGCCAAATTTATGCAACTGCTTAGTCAACCATGGAGCTCAGCTTACGAGGATATCGCTGTCAGTGTATTTCGATTGGCTAAGCCACAGGGTAGAATGCCCATAGCTCTAGTGAGGTGTATCATACTAAAACGAAAGTATGTGCGAAAGTTACCAATTGAGAATACAGCCCCAGCACTACTGTGACATGAAAGTGGGAGGCTGCATTGGGCTTTTGTGCAATTTTTTTTTGTTTTTCTTATGTGGGTTCTGTAGCCCAGCAAAGGCCACATCTAAAGGAAAGCAACTTAAAATGGGCAGCTCACTGGAAGTACCACAAGGGTTGCCTTTTTGAATTTCCTTTTAATAAATGCTTCTCTCCTTACTGGGAAAAAGGCTACACAGTAGGTAGCAAGCCAAAAACAGCTGAAACTTGTGTTTTCAAATGCACAATAAAAATGTATTGATGTTGTGGCTCTAAAGTGAACAATTGAAAACTAATGAGTGATATTTACATAACATAAGTAAAAAAAAAATACAGTAGGCTTCAAGTGGCTGCTGAGATAATAAATTGTTTTTATGCGAGTAAAAGGCCTTGCTTAAAAAAAGAAAGAAAGAAGTAAAAATAAAAAAAACTTGGTGGCTTGCTAGCTGCAACATCATTTTTAATACAACATGTCGACGAAACGAGCGAGAATACACATATAATCGCATAGGTCACATTTCAGTGCAAATTGCTGTCTGCAAGGCATTTGCAGTCAACATGACATATCCCTGCTACTTGTCTGCCTGTATTGGCTAAAGTGATGCCATGGAACATGACACAACCATGATTGTGCAGTTTGCAGTTTTATTTCCCACCTTTACTTACACTGAATACTCGTTTACTAATAGTTGTGTGCAATGAAAGGAAAGAAGAAAGAATTATATGTAGTCTCTGATGACTGAAAAAAATGGAGCCAGGCAAGCAGCAGGGATTGTCAAGCTTGAATTGAATAGCCTAGCGCACAATTGGTGCTTGAATGTGCACATCATGTATGTGTGTGTTCTTTCCTGTTTCACTGCCAAACTTCATCATATGGAGCTGCCCACCCAAGTGGTCACTGCTTCCTTATTGTTGTAATGTTGGACAGTAGTACCTTCTATGTAAGCTCAGTTGGATCTCTTCAAGAACACTAGTATTAAGTCAGCATTTCTCCAACATTGTCTTTCTTTAAAAAAAGTGCATATTTATTCTGTCGCACATCAAATTTTTCCTGATTTATATCTTCATTTTATGTTAGAGATACTAGCAGCACTGTATCACTTTTTCCTTTCATTATTCACACGCCTTTGCTGCTTGTGTAAAGGCAAATGGCTGCATCAGTGGCTTTCATTATTTAATTGTGGTCAACTCTCATTGAACCAAACTCCTGTATGCCATATATCTTTGTTTGAATAACCTATGATTACTGAAAGAAGACATGCACACAATTTTATATGTGCAAACCCATGTATGATGAGTTCATTATACTTGGGTAAAACAGCTGTGTGACAGTGCTGAAACGCCCCATGGTGACCTAACTATCGTAGCAGCCTGTGTAAGTAACACAACAAAACAACAGGATCTAGCTCTCTATCAGGTTATGCATCATATTGCACCCTACCTGCTCATGTGCAAACATGCTGACAAACATACTCGAAAAACTCACGGGAAAAAGAAAGGTACTGGTCTTGCTTTTATGGCACAGGTTGTAGGCACTCGGAGTTCGATATATCCAATGTCCAGTTCATATTAAGGGATTTATAGTATGTGAATATCGCTTGAAAACCTTTGCATGTTTGATATAATGCATAAATTACTGTACCCGAGTTACAATCAGGTGTGTCAGTGTGCTGTATCAAGTTCCGAGTTGTGAAAATTTGTCTATTTTATACATTCCTCTTGGTGTTACACATAGCATATTTTTAACTTTATGTTCACTGAAATTCTTAATGCATATCAGGATGCACTGTGTTTTTTGGGGCTGTTCATTTTATACACAGAATTTTTCGGTTTGTGAGTGCCTAAACCTGCAATGAACCACTCCCCTGCAGAAATATATCATATGAATGTTGTGAGCTGTTGTAAACAATAAACCAAGTCATGATGATTGTGCAAGACTTTGATTACGAGACTTGGTTTGCTTTGTAATACCGTGAAGCACAAGTTTGCGTCATATTTTGACAGGTGTGCTATAACATGCCAGTGTAGGCTGTGCTGTGCTCTTGTTTTGACAGTTTGGTGCGATGTTACATTGCAAAAATGGCTTGTTGAAGAGCTGTTTTTATGGATTGTGGCATTTTGTTTAAGTATATATCCCTCCATGTGTGTTGTGAGGCTAACAGCACGGGCAAACACAAACTATTTCTTGAAGTGCTTTGTTTGGATCTGACTGAAGCTGTTGTCAAGTCTTGTTCTTAAATGTTGCAAATGTTGCACACATAACATGTAGGGACAGTGACCAGATCAGTTATTCATGAAGGTCTGAGGGAACAACAGAACAATGCATGAAGCATGGGAGAAACAAGGCCCTTTTCCCTACTTGTCCTCATCCTACCTGTCCTCGCCATTGTGCATGTAATGTGGTAGTCACCCCAAGGCAGAGCGGGTACAGCTTTCCTGTGGTAGCGCTTGTGTTGCTAGTTGTGATCGCAACTATAGGTGTGAGGCTGCAGAACTCGACGTCCGTGTAATGCACTAGGATATTTTTGGAAGCCAAGGTCTGTTTTTAAGTTGTCTAAGCATGGTGGGTCTGCCTTGCAGCATTGGAATACGTCTTTCAGTTGAAAAATCCTTGTTCTGTATCTGGAATCAACGTTAGTCTTGCACACTAAATGAATACATCAATTGGTATTTAATGTAGGTGCTCAAGGCAGACTGGCAGCAGCAGAAAGTTCAAATGGCCAAGCTTTGTGCGGGAGCTTTCCACTTTGTCTTGCTTTGACAATGCCATGTTAATACATTAGCTTTAGCAGACCTTCTTGGTTTTGCTGACATATGGGAAAGGGGCTCTTATTAGTATTGATATTTCCAATTTCTTTTAATTAATAATGTTTAAGTTCCATGTGCATTCTAAGCTATCACTGGAGTTTTAATTTGATTGATGTCCTGTCTGCAATCTCACTTAAACATGGAGACAACCAGAACATTTCTGGCATGCAGGGAAGGTGCACAAATTCTCACCATGAAAATAGATACAAAGCAACATAAGATTTAGATATTTGATGGTAAAATGCATATAAGGGCATCAAAGATCTTGTCAGTCCATAATAATATTATGCTTATGCTGAGGAAGTGACATTAACAGATTTTGCAAAGCCTTTTGTCAATTATTGCTTTACTAAGGCTGGCAGCAAATTATAGGTCCATTCTAATGGGAAATGGAGCTATTTAAAAGCAAAACACAGTGTTATAATGCTGCTTTGCTGGTAATTCACTGGTGCCTGCTTGTTCACTTGAGATTGCTCTTATTGCTCTTATACTTTTAATGTCTAGGTGATAGCAGCTGTTTGCTAGTAGTTGTAGCCTGTCACTCGTTGGTACTTTCCCGGTGTCATAATTTTAATAATAATTTGTACCTTTCACTTGCATAAATTTAGGTAATATTTAGTCTAGTATAAAGCAGTAATCCCTAATCATTTAATAGAAAAGCTGTCTAGCCTATAGATTTGGGCACTACATTATCAAAGACCTGGAACAGATGTTGCTATGTAATTTTATGCATGATGTGCTAGGTGGCAACTCTCCTGTGGTTTTTCCTGATGCATGTATCCCACAGTTACTTCTCTGTATGTTTCGCATAGCTCTTGCTGCTTTTATTTCACTGCAAGTGCTGAGTGGGGCAGCTCTGTGCCCATAGGCTTGAAAGGTGTGCAGACTTAACAGCAATCCAACATTGTCTCGGTACTTGTGCTTTAATTTCTAAAGTTTACTCTGTTCGTGCATTGTCGGATATTTTGAAGCAGTTCTTGTGGTTGAACTGCACTGTTTCGAATACCCCCTGTGCTCGCTCTTTGGAGAAAAATAGCTGTCTTCCAAGTACAGCCACCCTATCTGCAGTCTTGTTGTTAGGCTCTTTGGCACACTGATAAGGGGTAATAAACTGGTTGTGAAGGAGGGAATATTATTTGCAGTCATTAAATGAATGTTTGCAAAACATTGAACAGGGCTTCTGCGTGTTGGCTTGTTTAGCTCTTTCTTTTGCTATCTCTTTGGTTTGTAAATGGCTAGAACTCTTAGCAAAGGGTTCGTACTATTTGAGTTCTGGTTTCTGTTGTGCATGAAGCACATTTATGCTTGTACACCTATGCATGTTTTACTAATGTATGTACAAGTATGTTTTCATGCATACTCACATACTTAAGTTCATACACAATGCATGTTCACATACATATGAGTATGCTTTCATCTTTGCCGGTAATGAAAAGAGAACTGTTACTTGTCATGCTTGACGTGCATTCTGAGGCATTGCATGATACTGGGAGATATTGGGAGAATTTTAGTGTGTGCTAAAATATGCAAGGGTTTGGATGTCTGTGTGTGGAATGAGTTCATTAGTGCCTCATTCTCAGAGCCAAAACTGCTGGGGTGGCATTCAGCCACTACTGCTTCAGTGCTTGAAGTGTTAAGCTTCCTGCTCCAGAAGCATTGTTGTTTCTGCAACATTGTTTCTTGTTTGAAAGTTTGTCGTTGAAGAAACATAGCTGCCGCTAGCAGGTTGCCATTCATGTCAAATGCAATGCTCCTTCTTCATATGTCTCGACATGCTGCTGTTCACCTGGCAACACACCTTAGCAGGTATTTATGCGCTGAGACAAGCTTGAATTATGCTTGGCGTTTTAGTGTTGACCATAAACCACTGATAAGTCAAACATGGCAGGTGCATAAGTTACTAAGATCGTCAATGGGTCTCGAATGAATACCGCTCCTAGAGCTGATGACAAATTGCTGTTGCTGAAAAACTGTTGCATTGCTACTGTGCTGTCCTGTTCTGGGCCGTAAAAACACAATTTCTTTGGGCTGCCCACTTCCTTGGGATGTGTGTGTAGCATGCATGCAACAAGATTTGCTTTTCATAGCTAAAAGGAAGTGTGGCACGTTGACATTCTGAGTCTTACTTAGTGCCAGTGGTCTCATCTACATTTCTTTATTTTCCGTTTAGCGTCACTTCTGCTCATATTTCTTACTGACTTCTTTGTTGCATTCCGCCCTTGTGCCCTGAGCTCCTTTGTGCTTAAATTCTGCTCAAATAGTTTCTGCTCTTTGTATTGGCAGTAAGACGTGTTGCTTTTTATTTTTTTAGTGCAGGTGCACAAAAAAGTGAGTTTTGTCAGGTTTTATTACCACAATAGACGTCTCTTCATGTGGCCATTCATTTGACGAAGGAACGTTGCTTGGCAAGTCGCGTTTCAGGCAGACAATCATCCATCACTGTCCGGAAACACTGCTTTGTAATTGTTGTGAAGTTGCCCTAAACCTGAGTTTGACCTTTTGCTGTTGGTGAGAGGTGGGGAGTGCATGCTTGCTGACGACCATATTTTTTCTGGCTTGCATCTTCTAGGAGTTGTGTGGTAGGAGAAGCTTAATCTGCCTCTAAGGACAAAGAAAAAGCTGGAACTTCTGGCTGCATTGCTATATGTGCAACCCCTGTGTGCATTGTGGGATCAACCTTTTGTGTGTACCTGCTTGTAGTTCTTATTAGCCAGGATTTGCTCATAAGTGCAAGTCATAATTTAAAGGTATGCCCATTAACTGTAAAATTCCACGTCTGTCATTGCAAATTGTAACCATGTGTGACATGTAACAGTACTAGACGTGTACTGTATGTGCTAGTGACTGTATGTGACAGTGGCCATAGAAACTTGGAAGCTTGTTTGCACAAGCTAAATGTGAAAGTTTGTGTGGACATCAGGAAAAAAAGATTAATATGGCAATTTGTTGCACTGTTACTGTAGAAAAGAAAATTTATTACATATCCATTATTTCAGTAATATGCAACAAAAGTTACAATGTTGGTATTTAGATATTTTCAAATTTTGTTTTGTTTGTGTTGGTGCAGTTGCTAGGCAAGCATATGTAGTTTTGAGTGTTATGCAGTCTTTTGTGGGTTCAGCCATAGTAGACTTTTACCTTGGGAAATGGTGTTGATATTTTAAAACATTATTGGCCCTTGGTGAATGGTTTTGAGTGAAAGTATGGTAATTAGTGTGATTACTGCTAACTGCATCTGCCAAACTTCTGCTTGTGTAAACCACTGTTTAAATATGTAGGCTGTTCTGCAGCATTGTCTAGTACTTGTGTCAACAGCAAATAGTAACTACACACTATCTCATTAATTAGCAGACATTAGTGAAGGGTTGTAACTGCAGGGAAAAAAATGAAGGGAAAAAAAAAGAAACCTGATGGCCTGGTACGTAATGCTATAAGAAGCATGAGAAATGAAACAAGCAAAAGGGCCTAGCATAGTGAATCGGTTCTGTTATACACTGTAGCCATGCTACCGTAGTTTTCTCCCATACTTCTCCAGCAGTCCTGTGTCACTGTGAACTAGCCCACCGTTTTGCCACTTTCTTAGTTCTTAATACAAGCCTTATTTTTGCTCTTGCATCCACCCCCGCGTATCGGAGCTTTATTCCTGCTGTATTACACCTGGTCTGCATGCATGAGGAAACTGCAACTGAGCCTAATAGCATAGCTAGCAGCTTTCTTAACATGCTACATTTGCAACCACTTGTATGGAAGGCTGCATTTTGGCTTTGGTGTTTAGTGGGAGAAACATTGTGTATTCACTGTGGTTGCTGACTAATAACCGCTTAAGTAGTCTGTACCTCACCAAGCACTATTTCTGCATGTTTTACTGGCAGAAAGTTCACTACACATATTGAAAATATTCAGTGTGCATAGTGTGGCTTGGCGTATTTTGTGAAGCCAAGAGACAGGATTGGGTCAGTTTATGCAGTGTATTCATGGTAGACTTGCAGCTCTTCTGCATTTTCTTGTTGAGCTATTAGTCCTTCCCATTAAGCCAGGAAGAGTTTAAGCTATTTCGCTTGTGCTTGTTGCTCCTGCCACCTTATATGGTTACTGCATTCCAGCTGTTCGAAATCCAAGAAGCTTTGCTTTATTTTAAGTGTACAACTTTTTGCTTTCTATAGCTTTTCAAAAAACCATTACACATTGATTTGTGAAGCACTGCTCTCTGACTGAGAGGCATATCACTTTGGTCTGTTTTCCTTTGTTTTATGGCATTGTAATTATACACTGACACCAAACAGAAAAGTTGAAGCTTTACTGTGTTTGTTTTCCAAGAGATTTCTTGTACAGCAAAGCTAGGTGTTTCTTTTTGTTCCCAGTTATCTTTAGTTTATGCTGTTCCCTTTTGTTTGTGCACAACATTTAATGTTTCACACTATTACTGTTTGTTTTACTTTGCAAAAACAGGCGCCCTGTTCCATCAGTCCCTCCCAGAATCCCCGACCGGCCGCAGGTTTCATCTTCACAGTGGCCCTACTGAGTTTTCCATCCTTGTGTTCTGTGGAGGACAACCAGCCCAAGAGACTGATTAGAACAGAGAGCACTGTGAGAAAGGGCCCGGTGAAGCTGAGATGTGGTCCAAAGGCAGGCCATGGGAGGAGGGTCGGTGGCACAAGGTGAAAATGTGGGGGAGGACCGAAAGAGAAGCATTCCAAGCAGCAGCGTGGCGCATAGGGCAGCCAACCGCCTGTGATCCCTTGGCAGGGACGTCCCTGTCTACGTCACCAGAGGTTAGGCGAAAATCCAGTGCCCTGCTAGTCCCGACTCTGCCTCACGTTTGTTTGGACTGTGTAAGTTTTGTAATGTAATTTCCTGTGATTGATTCCTTGGTCACTGTGAATTGCTCTTTCTTTGTGCCACTTGTATTTTTTTATGTGCTCACTCAGTCTGCCTGACCAGTATACAGAGACATGTGGGTACAGTGTATTCCCCCCAGCCTGTCACTGGCTGATGGGCTGCCCATAACGAGCACCATGCCATCTGCTATGGTTGCTTCATTTAGCCATGGTCCTTCATGTTACCTACCTGTGTGTCCTCATTTCACCAGTTCCCCCCCCCCCCTTCCCTGAGGCAGTTCAGCCATGTTTTTCTTGTGCTGACTTTTGTGGTTATGTTTGAAGAGAAGGTATTTATTTGGCAAGGCGCATTCTTAAGGAAAGGCTCCATGCAAAATTGCAAAGCTGCGTGAATCCCAGTATGTGTGCCCCAATATGCCCTCACATAGTGACTTGGCAATTTAAAACTGCTTTTTGCAGTACCGTGTTGACTTTTTTTGTGTATTTTGTAGGTACAAATGGCTTTTGATTTTCAAAATTTGATACCGAAGCTTATTTGCAGGTAAGAGCAAAGAGGATTCAGGTTCCTCAACTGGTGTTCACATTCAGCACTGGTGGTGGGGAAGCCATTATTTTATCCTCTTTTTGAGCAAGTGGAAGTGCTTATTTGAAATGTTTGGTTTTGAATGAGCATCTAGCCCTATGCTTGGTTGAAGGGTATTTATTTCATTGTTGCACAGTTTATTTGCCTTACTTTATACAAGCAGGGCAAAGTTTAAAGAGATTGCTTCTCTTCTTGCTATGTAAACTTGCATGTCATTAATGTACCGGTTATGCTTGCATAGTGAGCACACATGTATTGGCATTGATGTATGAAAAAAAAAAAAGATATTTTTTGTGTGTGTATCCAGAGTGCAGCATAGGATATGAAGCTTGCCTACTATTTTCTTGGAAGATATGTCAAGTTGCAGTAAAGACAAAGTGAGTTTTCTCCTTCAGGGTGTCTAGGACGCAATTGTAGTCTGTGTGCTCTGTAGGCTCAGATAGCATTCTAGCAGAGCAATGCCCCCAACTGTTCCCACATGCTAATTATAAAATACCCGAGTAATCATCAGCAGCATGAATGTCTCAGTACAGCCGGGCGCGCACATTATGCTTGCAAAAGGAAGTACATACTGTAAGAATGTATGATATGACGACAGTCTGGGGACCCTCACACCAGTGGTGTACACAGGTGCAGCAATGTGTGTTTGAAGTTGTAAATTAAAGTATCAATGTTGGCGAACTTTCGTGTCCTTTCTATTGACACTTTTGTAATGCATGCTCCTTGGCTTATGAACTGGTCTGACAGTATACTGTAGATCCTCTTCGGGCCTGTGCTTGAGTAAGTATGCTTTCTATATCTTTTTGCTTTTGCAAAAAAAAATTTTAAATGGGCGAGTGTGTACAGTTTGATACCTAGTGAATGCCTGTGCTCAAATAGGCAGTGACTTCTCATATGAAGTAAAAAGTAGGGGTGTTGAAAAATTGGAATTTTCTAATCAAATTGAATAGAGATTGAACACAAATTCTAAAGCACAAAGTGGGGAACCATTTGAGGAATCTGCCTGTGTGGACATTGCAGCATTACATTGATAGCAAATACATGCAGCCAGGGCTCAGCCTATCCAACTGAAACCTGATGCAAGCATGTGCAAGCCTGTTTGGTTGCGTTTTTGGTGTCTTCATTCTACCCCGTCCTTATTTTCAGAAATCTTGCTTTGAACTCGAAGCAGTGGTTTCTGCACACTAAATTATGTGTTGGTGGACCAAATTCAGGGTACGCTCTTCCCAAATGGAAAATTGATTAGTTGCATTGTACATTGGTGGGAATGTTGTCACTTGTTACTACTCTCCACTTAAATGTTTGGCATTGCAGAAACACTGTAAGCACTCAACAGTGAACATGCATAGTGCATTACGATTCATGGTATTGTAGCAGCACTGCATGACTGAGGCAGAGAAAAAGTAGTGTGTGCGTGCGTTGGCTTGGTGGTACTCTGCGCCGGCTGGGCCTTACCTGTGGCTTCCTCCTGGGCCTCATTTCACCCTGTCAATAAACATAGTTCGTAACATCTTTGGTGGAGGTGCTTAGTAAACCTTGAACGATCCTGCACTACCCAGCTCTACCAACTATACGATGGAGTACACTCTTGGCCGGTTTATGAGCACAAGCAACGGACATGGCCGATTCTGGAGAAGGAAATGACGACCCCATCTGCGGCGAACCAGACAGCAATCGCGAAGGGCAAGCTGGCTACAGGACACTGCTGCGAGAGCCACCCACCTTTTCGGGGAAGGCGAACGAAGAGGTCGACGACTGGCTGTGAAACACTACAAAAGAGTCGTCACAACCACTGGAGCACTACGAAGCAGCTCGAAAGCTTGTTTTTTTTTTTCGTGCTGGAACCGCACTCCTCTGGTTTGAAAACCACGAGAACATTCCGACAAACTGGGATAATTTTGTAGAATTCACCAAGTGCTTTGGGGACCCGATCTCTAAGAAAAAGAAGGCTGAGCAGACGCTTTCCCGACGAGCTCAGTTACCCGGCGAAACTCTTACAATGTACATAGAAGCTGTTTCGAAATTATGTGCAATTGTAAGTGCCACCATGACAGACGAAGACAAGGTAAAACATCTGCTTAAGGGAATCTAATTTTCTTATAACGAAGGAAGATTTTAGTACTTCGTCTGATTTGAAGAAACACTGCCGGGCGTTTGAAGTGCTGAAAATGTGTAGGATTGGACCCAATTTTGGACGCTTGGACAATGTCGCCACTATTGCAAGTGTGTCCTTTCCAGCCCATGACATCTCCACGGTGATTTCACTTCGCTCTCATACAGGTTGTTGTTGTGGAGCTCGATTAGAACAATGCGCTGAAGAAAAATGTGATAGTCCCTCGCTCCCTCGTTGTCACCACTGATGGTTGTCTGGTTAGTGGACAGTGAACGTTTCAACCCAATCCATAACATTGCTGCTAGGACTTGCACTGGCAAGTTTTGGCGAACAAGCCATTGTCAGCGTTGGAACGGTCGAAATATAAACTGCCGGAAAAAAAATCTAACCCCAATTACACTGGCATGATAATTCAGTTGACTTTAAGCCCATGATTAACAAGTCGCTATTTTCTAGTGAGCAGTGTCTGCTTCAACGAGTGCTCGCTCGCTGTACCACGGTGTTTGAGTTTGCTCAAGATCAAAGAGCGTCCCATACACCACCGGTATCTCGTATGCAACACCGCATCCATACAGGGCAAGTGAAGCCTTATCGTGTTTCGCCTTTAGAGTGAGAAGTCGTCGCCGAGCAGGTCAAAGAAATTTTACGGAAAGGATTCATCCAGGAATCATGTGGCCCCTGGGCTGCTGCTGTGATCCTAGTCAAGAAAACGACAACTCATGGAGGTTCTGCGTGGACTATCGCCGCCTAAACACCGTCGCAAAGAAAGACATGTACCCCCTACCACAAATAGACAACGCCGTCGACTGCCTCCATTCCGCGTCGTATCTCTTCTGTTGATTTACGGTCAGTATATCGGCAAATTTCAAGGCACCCCTCGGACAAGAAGACAGCCTTTGTGACACCTGACGGTCTGAGTTTAATGTTATGCCCTTTGGTCTATGCAACGCTCCACCGACATTCCAGCGATTTATGGATACCAATTGCTCCGCGGACTCAAATAAGAAGTGTGCATGTGCTATTTAGACGTCATTATCTACGGCCGGACATTTCATGAGCACAATCAGTGCCTCTCTGTCGTTCTTGACTGTATCCAGTTAGCTGGCCTTATTTTAAACTCGAAGAAATGTCATTTCGGTGAGCGTCAAGCCCTCATACTAGGCTTCCTGGTCGACAAAGACTGCGTACGACCAGACCCTGAAAAGATGGCAGCGGTTCGCGACTTCCAACATCCACACACGGTGAAAGATCTGCGAAGTTTTTTGGGCCTTAGCTCATATTTCCGGCGGTTTATCAAGAATTTCGCACAGCTTGCCTCACCTCTCACGTCTCTCCTTCACAAAGGCACCCCATGCTTGACTGCGAGTCAGCGTTTGGGAGGATTTGGATGCGTAAGCATTGTGCAAGGATGTGGGATCGTTCCCCACCTGTGGCAAGTTGTTTTTTCATCCACTTTCATTTCCATTAATTTGTCGTTTCTTTATTTAATTTATTAAGCACAAGTAATTTCCCCTATGTTGTCCTTGGCGTCGGCGTTTGTTGGCTTCTTATGATATCGCTTGTATGGTGTGGTAGCAGCATGCGCCTTTTGCCAAAAGCCCACATCTCTCTATGGAGTCGTTTGATATTGCTGTGACCTTTATCTTCTTTCTAGGCTACCACTAAAACCATTCCCTTGCATTAGAAATTCAAATTTTGTGCACTGACCTAGAAACTGACCTCACGCACTGTGATACCACCTCTGCAGTTGCTAGGAGTGTTACAAACAAGCACATGAAATCCTGTGATGGGCTCTTGTGCATCAGACAAAAGAAAGCTACATCCTCAATTTGCCAGAATAGGGGGCACTAACACTTAAACTACCCTAGAGCCAACCTACAGTAACTAAGCCAATCACTGCACCTTTTCTCTCAATAAACTTGCTCTCTTCGCATATTGAAGGGAGCAATGGTCAAAAAGCACCTTCAGAAATTTATGCTGTTTTGAGGACTTTGGGGCCGTGCTGTTTCCTACGCATTGAAAATTGCAATGGCAAATATATTCATGTCGGTGAGTGCTTAAAAAAAAAATAATCTTGCTGGTCAGTGTCACCTGAGCAGTACCTGTGAAAACAGTTTCGAACCTGTCCTGGCACACCAAAGAATAAGACTTTTGCTGCATATACGTTGGGAAGCCTCGCCACCTTTTCAACTCTCCAAGAGACATGCATGGCTTCAAAAAAAGCGATGCTTCCAGCGGTGTCAGGATTGGGGGCTCAATCCCATCGCTCGTGATCCGTTGTCAAGATTGGAGTCGGGCATGAATTGGAAGGTAGCTGGCCCATGCCGTCGTGCAACCTATCCACGCTGAGGACGTTGATGAAGGGAAGGACTGCTTCTCATCGAGAACGAAGAATATGGGTTTATTTGCAGTATTTATATCAGTCTAACATGACTGTTCGAGAAAGTACATCAGTCGTTATGACTGCTTGAGAGAGAGTGACCTGAGCAGCCGCACAACAGCGGTTTTTAAACACACTGTCCTCTCCCGATACAAGGTGATGCGAATGTTCGTTTAGTCATCGCAAACTAGCCGCCTCTCCGCGGCACGGTTTACACACGCATACACACGGGCGATGTTCCGGAGCCGACGTCAGAGGGGCTTCGTAGAACTCGGGCGCCGTTCCGTGTAGCGCGTTGTCTGGAGTCCTGGTCGGTGCGTGGGAAGGAGTGTCCGTCGGCGTTCCCGCGGCAGCTCCCCCAAGACCGCTTTGTCGTGTTGCGCACAAAGCCTGCTTCGTCAAAACTCCTTCAGTCACAACGCATCCTAGCTGGAGCGACGGAGAGTGGAGGATGCGCGTATTGATACGAGTCTACTTGGCCATGCCGTGGCTAGAGGTTGGCGGCGATGCTCCCGGGATGTTGCCTCCACAGTCGCAACGGGTTGGCAAAACTTTGCACTGCAGCTGGCCGTTCTTAACAGCGGCCAATAAAAGGGCTAGGGTATAAGCTTGAACTGGAACAATGCCTCCTTTACTAGATGCCAGCCGCGTTGCTCGCTTTCCCATTGCGGCGGCGGTTCCCTTAGTTCGTGGCCTCCGCGATTCGCAGCAACGGCGTGCCGCCGGAGCCGATCGCAAAGGCCACGCTTAGTTGAAGTTAGTTCAGCATAAATTTTGTGAGGCGGCGCTCGTTGCCTTTTCAACTTCCGGCGGATGCGGACCTCCGAGATGGCAACAGACGCCATGGTAATCTCCGAGGCCGCAGCACGTGACGCAGACGTCCGCCACAAGCGGCGCTCGTTGCCTTTTCGCGGAGGAGAGTAAAGGGAGAGGGCCAGGAACCGTGTTTACTCTCGTCCGAGTTTACGGACAACGCGGCTGGCATCTAGTAAAGGAGGCATTGACTGGAAGTACTCCATGCCACTTTATGGAGTACATCGAACAACGCCGCTCGCGAGAGCGCTCAGAAGCGACCAGCCGAAGATGGCATAAGTGCAGCCGGAAGTTGGCGTTGCTCCGCCTATCGGGCCAGCTCTCCTCTCTTGTTTACATTTCTCGCGAAACCACGCCGCGCTGCGCGCAACCGTGCTGCTCGCACCCGCGCGCTCCGCAGCAATACTAAACAATCGTTAGCACGTTAGCGTGATTCCGCGCAAGAGGGCAACATTTCCCGCGGATATTCCTTCGTCCGTAGCCATTGCCGTGGCGCGGTACGTTGCGTACAGCGTTGCATGCGCGTTCATTTCACGAACTTTAGTTCCTCCTGTCCCACCTGGCCACAGCATCATCCGGTAGAGCACGGTTCAGATAACGCAGCGCAACAAAACACGGAGACCATCGCAAACCTGCTCGCACGGCGCCTTTGTCACGGTACGAAACGTACGAAGCAACACGTGTGAGCGCACAGAACAATAAACAAAGCTGCCATTGTGGCCCGAAAGGCAAGGCCACTACAGCAAAGAAAAAAAAAACACCAAAACAAAGGAGAACCTACTACGTAATTTTCTCCACACTTTTCTCCTAGCGCGCGGAGGGAGTAGGGCCAGTAGGGCCTCTCCTCAGTTTCCTTCCTCCATGCCGTAGTTCGTATTTCGACATAGAGTTTTTGTAGGAAACTCTACGTATTTCGAGCCATACACGTGGAGCCATATCATAAGCCATTCATAAGCCATATCGGATGGATAGATGGATGACGGCTACATCATAGAGTTTCCTACAGTGGTTTCCTACAAGAATTATATGTAGGAAACTATATGGGCTACATAGAGTTTCTAGGAAGGGCGGCTACACCCTATGCTACACTTCTAACGGGCGGCGGCTGGCGCCACCTAGCCTTTTGCTCCCCGTTGACAAACGCCTGCCCTGAGTCAAAAGGGATCAGGACCACTTACTTAATTACTTGCTCCTATCTTTTTTTATATCCCCTTCGCCTTAAACTAGTTTTCACTCTGCTCCTCCCCCCATAATAGATATCTAAAATAGTATCGAGCCAACGCCTGCTGTTTATCGTGGTGGGGCTGAGGCTGGAGGCTGGAGAGGTGTTCTGTGGCTGGAGCTTAGCAACCCGAATCATCCAAAACATCTTTGAAGGCCGCCAAAGAGCCTTCAATACGATGGTATTAGCATTTTAACTGCATGCAACTGTGAAGCGTGTCGTGCGAAAAGAAAAGGTTTGAGAGATTTCGCTCCCTTGCGATCTTCTTTGATATGACGCCCATGTCAAACAAGAACCAAGGTATGTTTTCATGCTTTTGATGGCTGTTTTGTTTGCATATTGTCCTGCACTTGAGCGGTTTTTCGAAACTACGTTGTTTGGGATATGTGTTTCGGGCCATAGCCTTTTCACTATATTGTGGCGGGCTGCCTACTGCGAGCATAGACGCAGGTTATGTCGGTAGAGTCAACGAAGCGGCGCAGACTCTAGTTTTATGGTACCCTGCCATGTCTCCTGCAGATATTTTGACCGTGTCTTACTACAGCTGGGATAAGGACAAGCTCAAGCCGGATGATCTTGATACAAGCTTGTGCACACACCTTATTTTGGGCTTCACTGAAGTCGAAAACGGCATCCTTAGCAAAGGGTCCACGGATGGGGAGTCGTCCTATCAAGCTGTAGCGAATCTGAAAGCAAGTAATCCTTCTTTGAAAGTCATGCTCTCAGTGGGAGGAGGGGCCAATTCGCGTTGTTTTCACGACATGGTTTCTGATTCTTCGAATGCCGACAGGTGAGTCATTGTGTTTTTTTATTTCAGTTATTCAGTCATGTCGTAAACTGTTTAAATACACTTGCCTTCTAACTTGGCAGATTTGTCGCTTCTGTAGTGGAAACCCTACGGAGAAATAATGTAGATGGCATTGACATTGACTGGGAATTTCCTATGGATATTCGTAACGGCAAAGCCCACTTCACTAGGCTTTTACAGGTATGCTGATGTGTATAAACTCTTTGAACTGAACGGGGTTGTTGATCATTGACATTCTGTTATAGAAATTGCGAACCGCATTTGACAATGAGGCCATTGCTTCAGGACGACATAAACTAATTCTCTCAGCAGCAGTTGCTGCACAGTCTGTCATCGTGAACTCCTCTTACAATATTCAAGAGATTGAGAGGTAAGAAACAACTTTCCGTTCTACCTAGCTGCTTCAGCCGACCTTGTTTAGCTATGTGTATACATTTATTAATTAGCTGTAGACATATTGTCTCTCGTTCTTTCAACCAATGCTTGTAGGAATTATAGGAGCTTTAGTCTAATAATTCATTCATTGTCCTACGTTCACAGATATGTGGGTCATAATGCCGAATCCAATGGCATTACATTTTTTAATTATCGTTATACTCCTTAACATAATGGCAGAGTGCAGCTAATACATTTGAATGAAATTTTTGTCTGTGTATCTCGTAACTCAAAGCATGCATTGCACTGCATTGAAAGAGAGAGAGCGAGAGAGAAAAAAGAAAGTACAGTTTGTGTCTGCCATTGCTGGCAACAGCCAGGAGGCCTTCACTTTTTTTTGCATTAGGTTCTACATGAGTTGTGGAATTTGTTGGTGACTTCTTAAAAACTGAATCATAGATTTGCACTGTGGATGTACTCATTTATTAAGAAATGCTTGATAAAGCACATATTGTATTTTACTGAAACTATGCACCATAGAGCTCAGATGGGTTTAGTCATATCTTAATAACCCATGCAGTGAGACTAAACTTACTGTCTGGAGTTTCTCAGATATGGAAAACTGTAAGACTATATTTGCAGAATGAAATAATAGCAGTAGTCATAATCAAACTTAATAAGAGGTACAGATTAAGGTACTACAAACCTACGCTCCAACATCCAGTCATTGTGATGATGAACTAGATCAGTTTTACGAAGATGTTGAATTAACGATGAGAAAACTGCAAACTCAATATGCTGTAGTAATGGGCGACTTCAATGCAAAAGTGGAGAAAATGCAGGCTGGTGAACAAGCAATTGGCAACTACGCGTTGAACCTAGAAATGCTGGAGAGATGCTGGTAGAATTCGCAGAAAGGAATAAGCTTCGAATAATGAACACCTTTTTCAGGTAGCGTAGCAACAGAAAGTGGGCCTGGAAGAGCCCTAATGGTGAAACAAGAAATGAAATTGATTTCATACTTTTTACCAATCCCAGCACAGTGCCGGATGTAGAAGTTATAAGTAAGGTAAAGTGCAGTGATCATAGGTTAGTGAGGGCTAGGATTCACCTCAATTTGAAGAGAGAAAGAGTAACATTGATCAAGAAGAAACAGGCCAACCTAGATGCAGTAAGGGTACAAGCAGACAAATTCAGGCTGGTACTTGCAAACAAATATGCAGCCTTAGAACAGAGAGATGATGACATAGAGGTAATGAATGAAACTAGCTAGGCTGACTTCAGAGGCAGCAATTGAAGTGGGAGGTAAGGCACCAAGGCAGCCAGCAAGCAAGCTCTCCCAAGTAACAAAAGACCTTATAAAGCAACGACAAAGAATGACAGTGTCCAACTCAAGAGATAAGATAGAATTCGTGGAACTGTCAAAACTTATCAACAAGGAGAAAATAAGAGATATTCGAAATTATAAAGAGAGAAAGACTGAGGAAGCCGTAAAAAATGGACGCAGCGTGAAATCAATGAGAAGGAAACTTGGCATAGGACAAACCAAGATGTATGCACTGAAAGATAAGCAGGGTAATATCATCAGGAATCTCGAGGGTATAGTAAAAGCAGCAGAATAATTCTATACTGACCTGTACAGTACCTAGAGGAGCCACGGTACCTCGATTCGAAGCAGTAATGAACAGGTTGCAGAGGCTCCTTCTATAACTAGCGATGAGGTCAGAAGGGCCTTGCAAGACATGAAACGAGTAAGAGTGGCAGGAGAAGATGGAATAACAGTCGGCTTAATCATAGATGGGGGAGACATAATGCTTGGAAAACTGGCAGCTCTTTGTACGAAGTGTCTTATCAAATTCAAGGGTCCCAGAGAACTGGACGAATGCAAGCATTATACTAGTTCACAAAAATGGAGACATCAAAGAATTGAAAAATGATAGGCCCATTAGCTTACTCCCAGTATTATATATAATATTCACCAAGAACAGGCTGGCTTCAGGAAGGGATACTCTACAATGGATCACATCCATGTCATTAATCAGGTAATTGAGAAATCTGCAGAGTACAGTCAGCCTCTTTATATGGATTTCATAGATTACGAAAAGACATTTGATTCAGTAGAGATACCAGCAGTCATAGAGGCATTACATACTCAAGGAGTACAAGCCGCTTACGTAAATATTGTCACAGTCTGTAATGTGGGAAGAAGACGACGGTGATGGTGGCCTTGAAGACGACAAAGAAGACTTTAGGCTTTTGTTGCTGCTCTACGCTTCTTGGCTCCGCCATTAAAAGCCATCTGTGAATAGCCGTACGCTTCTTCCTTCCCATAACATCATTGGTGGAGTTGCTGGGTAATCACTTGCACAAGACGGAGCTCCGCAGTGGACGTAACCTGGCTGCCATTTCATCTGAAGGAGAGTCTTCAACCATGGCCCCGTCATCCCCACCAACGGTCATCCGGGCCCAGCCTCGCGACCTTAGCATGTTTTCCAGGATTGATAATGTTAACATTGATGACCGGTTGCAGAATTACGAACGGGTCTGTGCACACAACAGGTGGAATAACACGCTTATGCTGGCTAATACAATATTCTACCTAAAAAAACAGCACTGATTTGGTTTGAGACGCCCAAAGAAAAGATTACAAGTTGGGACCAGTGGAAACAGAAGCTTAGAGATTTGTTCGGCAAACCCATCGGCTGCCAACGTGCTGCTAAAATGGATCTTGGGACCCGTGCACAACCGTCCACTGAATCTTACGTGGCGTACATCCAGGACATCCTCACTCTTTGCCACAATGTGGATAATAATATGGCAGAGGCAGACAAGGTCAGCCATGTTTTAAAAGGCATTGTGGACGATGCATTACACCTCCTGCTGTTAACAGTGCAAAACGTAGATGGGACACGAGACGAGAAGACGACACCACAATCGCTGACTTTCAGCAACGTTTATTTGAAAGAAAAACGGCTTCTTATACCATTGCCCACACGTGTCGCAGTCACGTGATTGCACATCATGTGAAACACACACTTTTTTTTTTCACTCAAGATAGCGGTTGTACGTGCAAAAGCCCAAGTTCTTTTTTTTGTTAGTAACAAGGACGGCATGCTAACGCATTGGTCACGAAGTCTGACAATCTCGGCTGCCTCGGTTATCTCCCGAACCAGCTGGTCATTGTGTTTTTTTAGCACTTCACAGCGTCTGAATTCTGTGGCGCAAGCTTTAGAGGGGCAATCCCTGACATGGATACCTATAGATTCCTGTTAGCCTGCTCAACGCTAAGTTTATGTTCCTTTAGTCTTTCGTTTGTGTAGCTTGTAGTTTGCCTTATATACTTTTTTTCCAAATTTCAAAGGTATTGAATACGCCACGGCTTCTGTGCAATCCACGAAACGGCTTTGGTCATTTATCGCGCACCCTTGCTTCTTTATTGGCTCTTCTGCATTGACACGTTGGCAGAGGCTTTTCAGTTTTTCCGGGGCAGTAAGCACTACATTAACTCCAGCTTTGTGCCCAATCTTTTTCAAGTGGTGAGATAAGTTGTGCTTTATGGCAGGGCCACGGTCCTTCGCTTTTCTTTCATTTTTGGCTTCTCGCCACCTTGCTCGCCATGGACACGCTCGAGTTTTAGGTTCTTGCTCATTTGTTCTGCAACAGACACAAGAAGGTGCGACGGGTCACCAGCCCTAGTAAGGCGGTCAAACTGCCGACGAAAACTTTGTTCCTTCACATGGATATACGATTTTTAAGCGCATTTGTTAGACAAAGGTTTGCAATGGCTTTCTTCACCAGTTTTGAATGCGCTGATTGGAATGGCAGTGGTGCCTCGTCGCCTCTGGGTTCATAGGCCCAGCAGACCTTCCCCCTGGAGAGCTCGAGTCTGAGATCAAGGAATCTCAAAGACCCTTGCGTGAGGACCTCGTGTGTAACAGCAAGCGGCTGAAGCATATTACTAAAGCACGTTACTGCCTCCGAAACTACGTCATCTGAATTCGCGCCACACCTATCTCACAGAACTAAGTAATCGTCAACATAACAAAAGACTTTCCAGATGCTTGTTCTGGTTAGGGCATTTTGAAGTAATCTATCTTTTTGGGCAAGGTACAAATCACTAAGTGCTGGTGCAACACATGGCCCTAGACAGACGCCACGTTTCTGGAGGTACACATTCCCCTCCTACATAACATGAGTGGACTTCAAATATACAGAAAGGAGTTCCAGGAACCCACCAGTCGAAACCCCGCAGGCATTTTGAAAAGCGGCAGCACTGTGTGCATCTATACATTTTTCCATGCACTCCAATATCCCATCTTGGGGGATTGAATAATATAAATCTTTAACGTCTACAGAGCATGCTGCAAAGCCAGTGCTAGAATTGTCTTTTAAAAACCTTATTACATCATCTGAGGATTTCACCTGGAAAAGATAGTCAGCAGTTAGTAGCTTTAGTTTTTCCTGCAAAAACGGCAATTGTTTTCTGTCATCTGCCCTTCTCAGACTTTTTCTTTCAAATAAACATTGTTGAAAGTCAGCGCTTGTGATGTCATCTTCTCGTCTCGTGTCCCGTCTACGTTTTGCGCTGTTAACACCAGGATGGAAAACCGACAAGCCCAAGCTGCTATTCTAGCGTTACACCTTCTTGTTTACAAGAATATAACAACGGTCAATGAGATCATTAACAAATGTCACCGCTTTGAAGACGCGAAGAGCTGCCGCTTAGTTCAACAGCTTACGCGTCAACCCAATACCGCAGCTTTATTGACGTGCGAAGACATTTGTCTACAGCGTGAGCCCAACTCCTCCGAGAGCGTCGTACGTATCGTCCGGCGAGAAATCGAATCTGCGTCTCCTGCCATGCCAGTGACGCAGTGCTTTGAAGATTCACGGCCGCTCGTGTCTCTCATTCGGTCGGTTATTCGTCAAGAACTTGCCAATGTGGGTCTTCCATCCATCTGCTCTGCCAACCATCCTGACTTCGCTTCGTCTGCTGCCTCTGCCCCTGTTCACCGGAGCCCATACGGTCCACATCCGAGCTATCGCAACACGGCCCAATGCTGCACACATGATGATAGACCCATCTGCTTTTATTGTGGACATGTGGCCCACATCTCTCGCCACTGCTGAAGTTCCTGGCCAGCCCACTCTTGACAAAGCTTTCCCGCCTACCGCTGCTCCCCAGTGAATCCTCGCCCACCTGCAATCTCCACTGAGGTTGAAGACACACCTGACAACGCTCGAGTCACTGCGACTAGCCACTCGCCATCACCACACAGTCGCCGCTCCCGTTCGCTCCTGCTGCGTCGCTCCGCGTCCCCAGCTTACCGTCACCATTCTCCGATGGGAAACTAACTGGGGCGGCTCCTGGAGGTAATGCTGCCCTAGCACCCCGACCAGAAATTCATCTGCTGTCCCTGCCTTCTGGACATGGACGTGGATGGTTTGCCCGTTACAGCACTCATCGACACTGGAGTGCAAATTTCTATCATGAGTGCGGAGGTTTGAATGCACTTGAAGAAAGTACTCACTCCTGCTCCGACTCGGCTGCTCCAGGTCGCTGACGGTGGAACTCCAGCTGTGCTTAGAATGTGTACTGCACGTGTGAGAGTCGCCGGCCGCCATACATTTATTTTGTTTAGTGTGCTTGAACGTTGCCCTCACGATGGGATCCTTGGACTTGACTTTTTGATCGCCCATTCTGCTCTGATAGACTGTTCAGCCGGTGTAGTACAACTTGACCTACCCCTTCCCGTTGACCTTCCTGCCCAAACTCCAACTCAGCTTTGTTCTGCGGATTTTATTCGCCTCCCGTCTCTAGCAGCAACCTGCATCACTGTTTTAGCCTGCCCACCTGTACCTGACGGAGACTATGTCCTTACTCATACGACTTCAGTCCTGCTTTCTCACAATGTCTCCTTCCCATGCACCATCGTTTCTGTAGTGGGCAATCAGACATGTCTTCCCATCCTAAATTTCGGACAGTGCCCACAAGTACTTCTGTGGAGCATGTCCCTTTCCATGTTGTCACGTTGCACAAATGCCACATTCCGCTCTATCTGTTGTGCCATCTTTGACCAGTGCTCATTCTGCGCCTTCTGCGTCTGCCCCGCCCGACGACTTTACAAAGATGATTGCACCGGACCTATCAACCCAACAAGCTGCAGAGATCCGTGGCCTCCTTGAGTCGTACTCCAACATTTTCAACCTGAACAATCATCCTTTGGGTCAAACTGCGGTCATGAAGCACCGTATAAATACTGGCGATGCAGCACCTGTTCACCGACGCCCATGCCGGGTGTCTCCCTCTGAGCGACAAGTTATCCAGAGTGAGCTTGACAAAATGCTTGCCAAAGGGATTATTGAACACGCTTCCAGCCTGTGGGCTTTTTCTGTTGTTCTCGTCAAAAAGAAGAATAACAGCTAACAGTTCTCTAAACACGATCACCAAGAAAGATATATATTCACTTCCCCGCATTGATGATGCTCTGGATTGTCTCCATGATGCCACTTATTTTTCATCGATAGACCTTCGCTCTGGATATTGGCAAATTTCCTTGGATGAACTAGACCATGAAAAGACCGCATTCGTCACACCAAACACGGCCTATATCAGTTCAGGGTAATGCCCTTTGGCTTGTGCAGTGCCCTGGCGACCTTTGAACGGATGATGGACATGCTCTTACGTGGCTTGAAATGGTCCATTTGTTTGTGCTACTTGGATGACGTCATCATATTCTCTTCAACTTCTGCGACCTATCTTGAAAGAAATTCATTTGTTTTTTCTGTTTTTCGTAGCGCTGGCTTTCAGCTCAATTCGTCCAAGTGCCACTTCGGTCACCGCCAAATAACCATGCTCGGACACCTCGTCGATTCGTCAGGCATTTGCCCCGACCCCACTAAAGTTCATGCTGTGCAGAATTTCCCCGTACCAACTTGTGCCAAAGATGTTTGCAGATTTATTGGCCTTTGCTCGTACTTCCGCAGGTTTGTGGAAAATTTCGCCCATATTGCCTGCCCATCCCCTGACTGACCTCCTCAAGGAAGACACTCCTTTCTGCTGGGGCTCTGAACAAGCGCCTGCTTTCACACAGCTCATCATGCTGCTCACCACACCTCCTGTTCTCGCCCATTTTGATGCTTCCACTCTGACTGAAATCCGCACTGACGCCAGTGGCTACGGTATCGACACAATTTTAGCTCATCGCCAATGTGGGCACAACCGCATTATCGCCTACGCCAGCTGCCTCCTCTCTCCAGCCGAGCGCAATTACTCGATTCCGGAGTGCGAGTGTCTCGCCCTCATTTGGCTGGTGGGCAAGTTCCGACCCTACATATATGGTCGACCATTTACAATGGTCGACCATTTACAGTTGCAGCAAATCACCACGCCCTTTGTTGGCTTTCTTCCCTCAAGGATCCCACCGGACGCCTAGGTCGCTGGGCCCTGCGGCTGCAGGAATACACACACTGTGGTCTACGAGTCGGGTCGTCTACATCAGGACGCCGACTGCCTGTCTCGTCATCCCGACAATGCACCGGACGGTTTAGTGAATGTCGCACCAATCTCCATTTTTTCACTCTCCACCTCAAAAGACATTGGTGGTGAACAACGACATGATGAATTGTTATGACACATTATCGAACGCCTGCTCTCCGATCCGGCTGACCCATCCCTTCACATGTTCGTGCTACAAAATGGCATCCTGTATCGCCGCAACATGCACCTCGACGGGCCTGAGCTCCTAACCGTCATTCTGTCGCATCTTTAACAGATCGTACTCAAGCAACTGCAGGATGTTGCCACCGCTAGACACCTCCGCATCACTCGGACCTATGACCGAATTCGGCGACGGTTTTTCTGGCCCCGTCTCAACCGCTCCGTCCGGTGCTATGTTGCCCCGTGTGAGTCATGTCAACGCTGGAAAAGACCCGCTGTGCATCCTGCTGGTCTGCTGCAGTCTTTGGATATACCGACCGACCCTTTTTTACGCGTTGGCGTTTAGCTCGCGCCATTCCCAATGTCAAATGTCGGAAATAAGTGGATTGCCGTCGCTACGGACTATACGACTGGCTATGCCATTACTAGAGCCCTACCGACCAGTTGCACTACAGACGTTGCTGACTTCTTGCTTCATGACGTTATCTTGCACCACGATGCACCTCGTCAACCTCTCACCGATCGCGGCCGGCAGATACTTTCTTGCCAAAGTCATAGACGACTTACTTCGATCCTGTGCTACTAAACACAAGCTTACTACCACTTACCATCCTCAAACTAACAGTCTTACCGAAAACCTAAACCGCACATTAACTAACATGCTAACAATGTATTGTTTCCTCTGATCATCGCAACTGGAACACTGCTCTACCATTTGTCACGTTCGCTTACAGTTCCTCGCTCCATGACACAGCTGGCTACTCACCCTTCTATCTCCTCTTCATCTGTGAGCCGACTTTGCTTTTCAAGACTCTCCTTTCGACCACACTCGACTTGCCGACAGAGTACACTCGGGATGTCATAGCCACAGCGACCCAAGCACTCCCAATTGCCCGCATTCGTCTTTCTGCTTCACAGACACGCCAGAAGTGCTGTTACGACCAGCGCCATCATGACCTGGAGTACGAACCAGGTACTCTTGTGCTAGCTTGGTCTCCAACTCGGCATGTTGGTCTTTCTGAGAAACTCCTCTTGCGTTACTACGGCCCTTACCGCATCCTTCGTCAGGTGACTCCTGTCACATATGAAGTGTCTCCACTGGATGGAACCGTGCTTTCACCTTTCTCTGACATCATCCACGTCAGCCATCTCGTACCGTACCTTTCTCGGACCGATGAGCCGCACCAATAAGGTGCTTTTTCCGACGCGGGTGATGTCACAGTCTGTAAAGTGGGAAGAAGAGGATGCTGATGGTGGCTTTGAAGACGACGAAGAAGACTTTAGGTATTTGTCACTGCTCTACGCTTGTTGGCTCCGCCATTAAAAGCCATCTGTGGATAGCCGTACGCTTCTTCCTTCCGGTAACAATATCTTGGAAAATATCTACAGAGGTTCCCCACCCAGCTGCCTTAATTCTACACAAGAAAAGTAGGAAGATACTTATAAAGAAAGGGGTCAGACAAGGAGACACAATGTCTCCAATGCTATTCACTGCGTGCTTGGAAGAAGTATTCAAGCTATTAAACTGGGAAGGCTTAGGAGTAAGGATCAATGGTGAATATCTCAGCAACTTTCGGTTTGCAGATGACATTGTCCTGTTCAGCAAACTGGAGATGAGTTACAACAAATGATTGAGGACCTTAACAGATAAAGTGTAAGAGTGGAGTTGATGATTAATATGCTGCAGACAAAGATAATGATGAATAGCTGGGCAAGGAAACAAGAATTCAGGATCGCCAGCCAGCCTCTAGAGTCTGTGAAGGACTAGGTTAACCTAGGTCAATTACTCGCAGGGAACCCTGATCATGAAAATGAAATTCACAGAAGAATAAAAATGGGTTTGAGCGCATACAGCAGACATTGTCAGCTCCTGACTGGAAGTTTACCATTATCATTGAAAAAGAAGGTGTACCATTAGTGCATTTTACGGGTGCTGACATATGGGGCAGAATCTTGAGAACTGACAAAGAAGCTTGAGAATAAGTTAAAGACCCCGCAAAGATTGATGGAACGAAGAATGGTAGGCATAATGTTAGGAGACAGAAATGGAGTGGTTTGGATCGGAGAGCAAACAGGTATAGCTGATATTCTAATTGACATTAAGAGAAGAAATGGAACTGGGCAGGTCATGTAATGCCCAGGTTAGATAACTAGTGGACCATTAGGGTCACAGAATGGGTGCCAAGAGAAGGGAAGCACAGCCGAGGATGGCAGAAGGCTAGGTGGGGCAATGAAATTAGGAAATTCGCGGGCGCTAGTTGGAATTGGTTGGCACAGGACACAGGAAATAGGCCTTCGTCCTGCAGTGGACATAAAATAGGCTGATGATGATGATGATGATGAAAAGAGCACAAAGTGTAATTGAAGTGACAGTGAGAAATTGCAGAAATTAAAGTTAATGAGGAAGATATCATTGCAAACATGCATTGAACTTGCTGACAAACTTACGACAAATTATTTGTCATAAGTTTATATTTGAAATATAACAGGTGTATTTTTTTGTTAACGCTTACATATCTGTCACTGCTTTTTGCTTCTTTCTTCTTTGCACTGTTGTCTTTTGTAATAGGTTTGTCATAGAAAGCACTTGTGAATATCTGTTTACTGATTATTTGAAACAAAATGGTCATGTGTTGCTGATTCTGCAACAGGAGAGAAGTGATTATCCAACCTTTTCAATTACCCCCCTCCCCCCCCCAAAAAAAAAGAAGCATAGCAAGGACGTGCTGTACTAAAATTTTCTTTCCTATTTTATAACCCCTGTATATTTAAGAAAATAAGTTAATAAATTAATATATTGTTGCGGCTTGCTAGCTGGTCTAACACATAGGGAAAATTTAACTTTGTAGTTATTGGTTCACTCATGCATTGCTGCTTAAAATTGCTTTTGTGGTAGAGCTATTGTGGTAGAGCTTTTTTTGTACTCAGCGTCTGTTGAATGGCATTTTTTTTTTAATGCGAGGGTAAATGCCGCAGGGCATACAGGGGTATGGGATGGGGGTGAATAAGGATGATTAAATGAAGAATAAATGAAGAATGGCATTTACATCTTGGACTTACATCTTGGTCTTCACGCTCTTTTAGTGTTACGACATGCCGTCACATCACCTTGTGCAAATTAAATTGTGCATAGTGTGCTGCAAATTTTTTCTCTGTGATTTACTTTCAGATTTGTGGATTTCATTAACCTGATGACATATGACCTACATCTTTTCAAGTGGTATTATCCCTTCTCTGGGCACAACAGTCCTCTCCATGGAAGAAGGAGAGAGATTGGTTACTTTGCTACTCTGAATATGGTTAATAATTTTCCCAAATTTCTTTGCTTTGAGATGCTTTTTTAAGCTGAGGGCTTGCTTTTCTAAAAATTCTAACAAAGAAATGTTTTTTTTAATGTCATCCCTTCCCTATCTTTTTTTCACATGTCCCATCTCATGTTTTATGACTGGTGGAATTGCGCAAGATCTTGCTTGAAGGCCAACAAACCATTGACATGTGAAAACGTTTCTTGGAACATGAGATATAAACAGTGTTAAAGAATTAAACCATTTGTTAGGTTTAAAGGCACACTAAAGTCTAATATTAAGTCAAGCTAAAGGGATAGATGTGCTCGGGAATGTCTAAAGTGTCAATATCTAAGGTCTAGCCAGTGAAGCAACTGTGCATCATTTATGCAAACGAATAGACAACTTGGAACACTGAGCATGTGTGCCAATGGGTATGTAAACATTCTTGGCCAATCTCTGTTTACGAGTATGTGCCAGTCAATGCCTGAATAGACAAGCAGAAAAAGAGGCAACATGATCAGCCAAGCGTGGACAAAAAGTGAAGGGACATTTATGACCGGAACGAAAATGTAACCGAAACATTACTCATTATTTTGTTTCGGAGTGAAACCGAAATATTGTTTACCAGTTTTCGATTCAAGGAGAAAGTCGATAATCTGAAAACAACTGACATTAGGCAATGTCAGCACTAGCGCATATCTCAGGTGTTTGCACTAGCACGTATTTCAGGTAGCGATAGTGCAAACAATAGCTGGTCGAGCGCTCCACTAATTTATTTATTTAGCATACCCTCAGGGCCATTATGGCATTATAGAGGGGAGCAGTTACAAGCAAAACGGTTAAAGTCAACAAACAGGAGTTACTAATGCAGAAAATTATATATATGTATATACAAGAACATTTAACAAATGGCACCTAGATATACAGTGTTAGCTATGGCGTTTGTAAGTACAGGTTGAACAATGTGAAGAAAATGTAAGTGTGCCGCTTGGTGCACTAGCATATCTGCATCCTAGTAAAACCTAGGGCTTGCGCGCTAAAGAACTTATTGTTTCGTTTTCTACTGGTACAACGCTTTGTTATCGAAGTTTTATCATTCATTTATGTTCGTTCTATCGGAACAGCGGTCTCGTATTTCAGCGAGTGCACTCGATGATGTACTGCTTTTGATATCATGCTCAGTGCCTTGACTCAAGCATGATCTGAGAATGCATAATTAACTTATTGAGAAAAATAATACTATGTTTTGATCGCTGCTTTGCTTCGAAAATGTTTGCATGCACACCAAAACCATTATGAACCGTTACGGATCTTTTTTTTTTTTTTCGTTTCGGAGCAGAACTGGAACACAACTTTTTTCAGTGGAACGAAACTAAAACCAGAATGAAAAACATTTCATTCTGACACCCTGCCAGTGGCCCACATTGTGTATTCGGACATATGGCCAGTGGACATACCCAGTGGCTTGACTGGTATATTTGGCAAGGCAGCAGTCAGTAACCAGCACCCTTAAAGTCGGGGGAACAGGCAAAGAAAGCTTTCTGGAGCTGTCATGGAACTTCCTCCACTTTGCAGACTTCTGCAGAACTGATTTGTTCAACATTCATAACCTATTACAGAAGTAATTGCTTATGACCGAGGTAGCCCCTAAGGGAGAAACAATGCATTAGAATTCTGTAACTGCTTATAATTGGAATGCTCCTTTAAAAACAAGCTTTTTGTTTATTATGTGTATGTGTTTTATTGATGACATTGGCACTTTTTCACACTGCTCTGCATCTGTGTACTTGAACATGACTCAAAGGGACACTAAATATCTTCACTGAATCAATTCAGTTGAGACTGGCTGAGTATTTTTTCAGAGCATTATATTCATTCACTTGGTAGAAAAAGGCTGATTATTACGGGAGAAAATGAAGGCCAAGCATCCCTCTCTTGAATTTTGTGCTGCAATCTAAGTGGCAATCTGACCTTATGGTGCAGAAAACATCCTCGAAACTTGCTATGCTTACTTCTTGGTTGTTTTAGCATGCAGCCTAGACCTTCCTTATAGATGAACAATTAACAAAACCCATGTAAAGGCTGCCAAAATTCATAGTCACAGCAAGCTGGTGTCAAAACTTCATGGTGCTGTTGCAACCCATCTCATTTTTGTGTCTTCCCTGGTTTGCTGAGTCTCCTCTCACGAGGAAAGTGGCTGCAGTGTAATTAAAGCATTGTAATTTACAAATGCAGCTTAACTTAATAATTTTTAGTGTCCTTCTAAATTTTTGGTGCAGAAAAAAAAAAGCTATATTGTAGTACAGCACCTGCCCTGATGGAAGACTGGTTTGAGGGAAGAAATACTTTGAGCTGAATTTGTAAGCAAGCTGAATTCGCAATTTGTTTACTATATTGTGTACTTAAAAAAATCTTGCTCAATTCCTGACACTTGGTTGTTGCTTTTTTTTTTTCAATCTGTATTCACAAGGCGTGCACAAAAACTGAGTTTCTTCTGTTTTCTTGCTACTTAGGCATCTTCAGCTAAGTTTTGGGTCTCCAAAGGGATGCCGAAGTCAAAGATAGTGGTTGGCATACCGACATATGGCTTGGTCTGGAGACTTGGTCATAAAGCCTGGCATGGTGTTTCATGCCTCACCCTTGGGAAAGCTGCCGAAGGAGGTGGATACATTACCTATCCCGAGGTTGGTGTTAATCTTGTTTTGCTAAAGCTTTCAATTGTAGAGGGGTCATATTGTGAGAAAGTATCCTTTGAAGACATATTCAGGGACTGCAAGGTTGTTTTTCTCATTCTTGTGATACAGTAAAAGCTCGTTAATTCGAACCGCAAGGGGAAGCTGCTTCAGTTCGAATTAACGAAAGTTCGAACTAACGAAAGTGAAGGAGAGCAACAGTACACTGCAATTTGGAAGCAGTAGGGCATGTCGGAAATTTGGCGTGTCAGAAAGTGATCAAGTCGAAGCTCTGGGTCCGACTGTGCCACACCACCGATGTCCACCGAAACGAACGTTAGCCGAGGCTTAACACCATCACAATGAATCGCGACGGCTGATACCTCCTAAGCTGAAAACATAGGCGCACAGCTGATGAAGACTGCCGAGACAAAGACGCTGAACATGTGAAGGTGGCGAAGGCCCTGATTCGTTGGTTCTTGATTGCAAGTGCAGCTGCGACGTACTTGATTCGCTGTGTTTTGGCACTTGCCGTGCCATCTCCGCACAACATTAGCAGCTGTACAAGATTTGCAAAGCCTCTGAGATTCGCAACGGGCTAGACGTCTCGGAGGTTGCGTAGAACGGAGAGGCGGCAGCCGCCGCTGCCTTCTGGCTGACCCCGCTTCGGTTAGATTTTTTTCCGATTTTGCCTTCTCTCGCCGTTCTCTCCGTTTCGGAGGCAATACAGCCTTGTGTGTAGGCAGTAGGCGCGTTTCTATGGCCGTGTGCCAGGCGAGCGTAGTTCGAATTATCCGTGAGGGAACCTTCTCGCGTTCGAATTAACGAACTTTTTTATACATAGACTTCTGTGGAGCTTGGCCGGACCAAATCGTACAGTTCGAATTATCCATAAATTCGAATTATTGAAGTTCGAATTAACGAGCTTTCACTGTATTGGGTGTTGACCCTCGTATCTCAGGTCAGCTGTTCTTCATGAGAACCCTCTTCATTATAAGTGCATCATTGAAGAACTAAATTACGTTAAATAAAATGTATGCGCCCACTCCTCAAGTAAAACCCATTTTATGGGCTTTTGAGGTATTGGAAATAAGTAGGCAACAGAGCCAGAACCATGTAATGAGGTTGCTCTAATACTAAATTTATTGTTCAGAGCATGAACATGTAATATAATTGGATGTACATAAAGCATAAAATTTTTAATGTAAGTGCCACTCTACATGTTCTTTTTGACTATCAAACAATTACAAAAGAAAAAAAGAAATTAGATTTTTTTTCTCTGTGCCACAGCAACATCAGTAACAGCTCTGAATGCCCGCCAGTGCAGTTATTAGTTTCTCAGTGCTCGTACTATGGCTGGACATGGCATGTGTATGTGTGTATAATTAAAGAACATGTACCGTGTTCTGTGAGTGGCCGTTTTGCAGCGCATATTAGACTTGTGCCTCATGCATGCTCCTCAAAGCATGTCTCAATCATTATCTCTGATGTGGACTGAGTTAGGCCTAGACTGCCTAGACACAAATGGATTGAATTTGAATCTGACTTCGGCTAGCTACCTAAGGCCTAATGGCAATTAGGATGTGGCTGTGCTGCATGACACAATTCATTTTTTTTTGTAGTGGGATTGGGGCACTTTTGTAGGAGATGTATGGTCATGTACATAAAATCCGGAGGATTGGTTAGAATTCAGGAGTCTCCCAGACAAATTGGGAGAGTTGGCAGGTATTGTAATGTCTAAACATGCCACTGTATTTGTACATCATTCAGGGGAAAAGGTTTGTGCTAGTATAATGACCAGCAGCTGAAATGGTGGTATTGTCACGTTGTAGTGACGGTGAAGAATGACGCGGTGTCAAAACTGTGAGTTACAAATTTAATTCTTTATTGGGTGAATTTGTGCTTAGTGAAACAAGTAACACTCAAGCACAACGTAGTGGTGAACAAAGTCGGCGATCGTTGAAAACTTGATCAGTGGGTCAAGCGTGTCGGCGTTTATACATGAGTCGACGAAGGTTCCGGAGTAATCGCTGGTGCCCTCGCATGTTCCAGAAAGTACTACACAATTCGCGTCATACATACATTCAAATTACACAAGGTTCGGGGACAACAGACAACAAATAGGACCATCGATAATGTTCGAGAAACTACCGATACATGCCGGGGCGTCGTGTGCCGAGCAATAACATTTAACATTTGTTATCCGGTGAAAAGCAGTCATCTGAGAAAGATAAACAAGTACACTTGTCAATATCTTTATACAGACGACTTCCATTAGTTTAGTCCTGATGCAGTTGACAATATTGTTATGTGGCACTTGCGCATGAGCGTGACAACAGTACATTGAGGGCGAAGGAGATTAGGTGGTTAAGAAGCACTGCACGAGCTGGCAGTTGGCTTGACTGCTTTATCTCATTGTATATATTGTATAGATACCGTATTTACTCGCATAATGATCGCACTCGCGTAATGATCGCACCCCTGAATTTTGTCGTCAAAATACGATTTTTTTTATTTCCCGTATAATGATCGCACCCTGAACTTGCCGCAGCGATATGTCGTGTGCCATGTCTAGCTAATAATGATCGCGCTTACCATCTGTCGAATGCTACGCGAACGACTCGTATGCACGCACCAAACATGCCTAAGTAGATGCCTCATTTCATTACTTTCATCACTTTCCGCACAAGCAAACTTGCCTTTATTATGGGTAGGCTTTATAATGGTTGTAGTCAACAAAAACAAAAAAGGCGCCTTTCGATTCTTTTCATCTGCACTCGTGAGCACGCAACAAATCGCGCGCGGCAATGATAGTAGCCACGTTTACACTGATACGTTAAAAGTGTACCCTGTTCATACGCCAACGCTTGTAACACAGCTAAGATATTCGCCCACCCTTAGCGGAAACGTGCCGTGTTAGGATAGTAGTGAAAACAGCTGCCGCAGTTTCCGCAGCACGCCGGCCATGGGTTTCTGTCCCCTCAAAGTGGACATGGCTACGTTATTGCCGCAAACTTGCCGATATTAACGATATTATTCATCACTGACACGGAAGAAACTGTTTCAATGCACGTCATGTACTCACGAGAAGAAAAAAAAAAAAAGATCGCGTTCGGTGCGTTCGGCTTGCTCCGCCGGCCGCCATTTTTGTTTTGGTGTCCCGCACCCGCATCCCGCAGCAAACGCGGGACGAAAAAAAAATATTTTTTTTCCGCGGGAAATTTAACCCGCGTAATGATCGCACCCCTGAATTTGCGCCAATTTTTCCTGACAAAAAAGTGCGATCATTATGCGAGTAAATACGGTAACACACTTTTGCTGTTGCTTCACATACATGTAATCCCTGTTTCAATAATGATCAATTATTCTGTGGGTTGAATTAAACAAGAGGCACAATGAACACTGAAACACACTGCTGCTTCATTTGGCAGTATTTTCTAACACGCCCCTGAATCAAACACATCCCTACTTTCCATGTTTTAAAGTAGTAAACTAACGTAGAAATGACATTAGAGCTCCTAAACAAAGTAGAAATCTACCATGCATCCGATTTTTAGGCAATAAAAATGTAGCATGTCCCTGATTCTGGCAATAATAAAAAGACGAAAATAGCAAACTTTACCTTGACAGAATAGAAATTTATTTATGCCTAATCTCCATTGTTATCACTCTCCGGCGGCACTTTATCACTCTCTTTGAATAGGGTTTTTTGTTTTCAAGTTTTATATTTTTTTAATTCAGTGGGTAAAAATTGGGTGCTTTACAGCGGAAGCATACGCCATTCTTAAGGCCATTCAACACATACGGCTCACAAATATCGCTAAGGCTATTGTCTTCACAGATTCATTAAATGTAGTGAGAGCCCTCATTAGCTTATGAAAGCATAAGAATTCGGTTTTTAATGAGCTGTATAGCTTGTTATGCTCCGCATATATGTGCAACCAAGCGATTATCGTATGCTGGGTACCTGGCCATAAAGGTATAAAAGGCAACGTAGCTGCTGACGAAAACGCTACGTCAGTGAGTTTTAGCGACACAGATGGAAATATCCCCATTCCTGCCACAGACCTAAAGCCCTTTCTGCGCCGTAAATTGAGGAATCATTGGCAAGCAGAGTGGGATACACAAACATTGAATAAGTTAAATATTATAAAACCAAGATTGCGGAATTGGATAAGTGACAAAACAGCACGGTACAAGGAAGTACTTCTTTGCCGATTAAGAATAGGACACACTTACAGTACTCACTCCTACCTCTTAACTGGGTGGGATCCTCCTACTTGTAGCAGATGCGGCGATAGCCTGACAGTCCTCCATGGTCTTATCCAGTGCCCTGCAATAGAAACAGAGAGGAAAAAGTATTTCCCTTCTGTATATCGGGAAAATATACCTCTCCATCCTGCATTTTTTCTTAGTGACGAACCATTTATTAAACTGCAAATAGTCTTAGATTTTTTAGCTGAAACCGACACCCTGAAAATCATTTGGCCAGGCAATTTTTAGCACATGACTAAGAGCCCTGCATTCAAGGGCTCTCTTGAAACTCTGGTGTCAGTGTTGTTTTATTGCATAATGTTTTAACGAAAGCCCATTGCCATAGCCCACATCACTGCCTAGTCACCGTCATTATTTTAGCTACTATATATTCTGCGCCACTTGCAACTACTTGTTTTCGACCCTTTTACAGCCGTGTGACATCTACCATGAGGAATTCATTGTGCACGCCATCTGTAATACATCGTCAACATTACCACTTGTCATGGCGCTCTTTGGCCAAACCTGGCCCTTGCGCCATAAAACACCACACATCATCATCATCATAAAAAATTGGGTGCTATATTTAAAAAGGGAAACCGAGGAGAAATTTGGAGTTATGTTGTCCGGCAGAAAAACCGGGTAGAATTTGGTGTTTTATTGCCCGGCATCCCAAAGTTCCTAATTGTTCTGAGAAAGTTTTAAAAACAATAAATCCAAGCAGTGGGTCTTATTTTAAACACAAATGTTCTATTTAAATAAGCGAAATCACTCACATGAAGATGCAATGGCAAAGATAGTTGCTCACAAATTATGTGATTAACTCATCTCTACAAATCCTCATTGTCAGGCATTATTAATACATATTAAAGAAACCGAATTAACAAAAACTACAAAAATAGGCATAGGTTTGGTGATCTATTCTTTACATCTTTCTCTGCGCTTTTTTAATGCTGGAAAAAAGTATGAAAAGTGGTGCACAAGGGCAAGCACAGGAGGTGTGATGCTTTTTCTTAGAAGTGCTTGTTGATCTACATTATTAGTACGTGCATAAGGGGCGTTTCTCTGTCCATCCCAGACCTGCCATGCTTTTCATCCTTGTCTGCTGTCATCTTATTTTACTTAGTTCCAATACAATCTCTTGCCACAAAATTAATTAAAGACCAACTAGATAAATCAGTCACACTTCTTTGAACGTAAAGTAGTTAGGTAAACATAGTCTCAATGTCACAGCTACTGTTTGCAATTAACAGAAATGTCAGTGCTGTGTTAGTTTGCTTCCTAGCGCATTACCAGTGTTTAGATTATGTGATGTGCGGGAAATGCGATGTAATGTGCCAGTGTTGTATTGTTGCGATAATAATTATATGGACACTCCAGGCGCATTTCCGCCATCGCTCTTGCTCTCTTGTTCTACTCTGATGGCGACTGCATATGGCGGAGCGGAGTGCGGCATCCCAGGCCCCATCTTGAACGATCTGCAATGGGTACAGAGTCTAGGTGCACCAAGGGCTGATAGCTTCGTGTGCACTGTGTTCTCGTCAATTAGTTTGTGTAGAAGTGAGAGGCAGCACAAGGGTCAATTGGCTCGCTGCTGCTGCAGCTCTTCCTTACATCAGCATTCTGACAGAGAGTGTCCACCGTCATAGAGTGAGATGTGTTCATTTCATCCTGCGCATGCGTGACACCATGCTTGTTAATTTAATTAGGAAGTGAATGTTTACAAGCCTATATGGCCAATAAAACTACTATCCTAACTTTGTATAGCTGTAAGAATTTATCACAGTCGATGCTTTGGCTTTTGGGCGAAACTGCGACCTCTTCATTTAAGCGCAATTATTAAAAAGCGAACACTCTTTCGTTCACGCAAAGTCTGCACACTCTAAATATATTATAGTTTTATATATAGCTAAACCTTGATATAACAAAGTAGGTAAAATCGGCCATTTGCTTTGTTATATTGAAATTTAGTTCTATTGAAATTTGACCTTTTGAGCAAATAAGTACAGCTGCCGATCAATTTTTCTTACACGGAAAGGGGCCGCAGAATTTTCAGAATTATCAGGCAATTGAAAAAAGCAAATTTGAATGAGAAAACAATTCATTCTGATAAATTTTGGAGTCGGTGACGAATGACACGGTTTCATGTGGCATACGTCGACAATATCGTCTCGGTGGTACGAATTAAGCGAAGTCAGCCACGCTTTCATGTGCGCTCCCCCTCGTAGCTGATAGCATCGCCCGCACTGAGACGACGCTATCTGAAAAAGTGCCGGCAGCGGGGAGTGAATGCTTCGTCTGCCTCTTGTGCCAACGGGTCGCCGTAACTCTAGGTTACGCAACACCCAATACTAAACGCGTGGTAAGACAGCTTACGTGATGCGACGCCGTCTCGGCACGGCCACTCTTTGCACACGAGGCAGATTACCTCAAAAGCAGGGTGCGCGCATGCATATGCGCTCAGCCACATTTGCAGGCATGTGCAGCCACGGCTGAGATGCGGTGCCAGAAATCATGACGCGTGCCATCTTACCCCCGCTGCCCCTCGCGTACGCCTGATTGCGTTACCTTGAGCTCGCTCCTCTTCCCCATTTTCCTCTTGCTCGCGCGGGAAGGCGGAACCCGTGAAGCCACCATTCTTCTTGTCTCACCCTTGCACACTTTCAGTCGCACCTTAAGCACACAGTGTGCAGGGTGTGATAGGATCTTATCGCACTTGGACTTTATACGGAACAGAATGCGGCTCCACTTTGGCCGTTCCTCTTGTCGCGCGGCGTGCGATTTGAGAGGTGTGTTTGCAAGCAGCCGTTTGTAATTTAGTCATCTGACTGTCTGCGTTGGTGGAAGTTTCCATTTATTGTCTTGGCATTGCTTTGCGGTGGCAGTGAAACTTTGTTATACTGAAATCGCATACAAACACACAAAGTGAGGTTCTAAATACATGGTGTTCTATGGACGAGAGGCTATGAAAAGTTAAATACTTCATTATATCAAGAATTTCGTTATATTGAAGTTTGTTATATCGAGGTTCAACTGTGTGTACCAGTTTTTGCTTGAGTATTAAGTATACCATAGTCTGTACCATAGCCTATAGTATTAATAATAAATAATAATAATATGATGTATATATTCACTGCGTGGTCACAAGAAGTGGGCAGCATTCATTAGTTCTGTAACACCTCCATTGGTTTTATCCTTTACAAAAGGGAAAAATTCGGCGACAAATCGGGTTTAACCTAATTTTCATAAATTTTGTTTGGGGGGCAAAAATTTGGCATTATTGTGTTTTATCCAAAAACTAAGGACCTTATCTCCGAACCACAACATGTCCTCTGTACGGATCATCGTGGGTTTTTAATATCGAATTTATCAAACGACTCCGCAACTATCGTAAACGTGATAGGGGCCCACGTTTTGACTAGCCATTTCGCTGGTTCGTCCTGCGGCACATGCCATTCTCCGGAACACCAAAAACATGTGAAGTGACTTGTTGCTGCTAGCTTTGCATCTAACATAACATCCTTTAATTGAGTTTTTGTAATTCAAGACAGAAAGCGGTGCTTTGTTGTCATCATCATGCTACCTGAGAACTAATACTGTCACCATGGGTGCTATAACATAAAACTATTCCGAACATTTCTATTTCAATTCTGTAATCAGTCCACCACGATTGGTCAAATTTTCGGGCCACCCCCCAACTTCACCTGTCTGTCATGCGACATCACGAAAACCGCGATAGCTCCCCATCTGATATGACGTGTGCACACTGATTGTCATCATTAAAAAAATTATTATTCCTGATTTGACGCTTTTTTGTCATTAGCCCTTTGCTTTTGGTCAAAAGTTTTTGGGCTACACCCACTTTTTCTCTGTCACGCAACGTCACAAAACCACGAAAACTCATTGCATCAAAGTGATGTATATGAGTTAAAGATGCACTAATATGCCGATCAAAACTGAATTTTTATTTGACTAGCCAGAGACTGCGCCATTCCGAAAGGAATATACAAGTATTACAGTTCTGTCACATCAGCTGTATTACTTGAATGCATGAACACCACTTGCAAGACATGTTGCATAGTGATGTTAGCCAACTAACAAAATTCACTAATGAACCTTGTTATTAATCACTTTAAAGTGGTCCTGCCCGCACAGGAAAAAAAAAGAAGGAAATTGTCACAGTTAAAGTGAAACAAAAAATTTGGTTCAAAGCGGCACGAATTCAGGTGTCCCAACTGTCAAAAACCAGCTTTGCTGAAGTGGCACATCAGAGGGCTGCGCCACAACGGCTCCCGGTGGCTGTGTGGCCAACCATAGTGAGCCCGCGGTGTTACCATCCACCTCCTTGGGAGTGCAGCCAGCGCTTCTCCGCCATCCAAGAAGGGCTCATCAACCTCTGGGCTGGTGGGCTCCAAGGTCTTGTTTTACAAGGCGAGGCTTTCTAAGCTAACACATCACTTGCAAGAGCACGTGTTCATTGCTTATTGCGAGGTGCTGGACGCAACACTGAGTGTGAAGGTGCATTCAGCAACTAAGGCGGAGTATGAATCCATCGACCGCTCCACGAATGAGAAACCCCTCATTATGGCACCCAGAAAGGGCTTCGTGAGCTAATTTTTCATTCTTGAACACACAGCATAAAACACTATCAAAATGGACACACAAATCTTTCAGTGGAATGTGAGAGGAGTTCTCAATAATCTCGATGATATCATAGAACTTGTCCTTAAATGTAACCCAAATGGGCTGTATGTTCAGGAAACGCATCTGAAACCTGACAATGCTGTCGCCTCGTACGGAGCAGGCACATAGCCGGGGGGGGGCAACCCCCCCCATCCGGCCAACGCACCACTCCTCACACACATTCCTAAAGTGTCGACAAATCAATCTACTCGGCTGTCAACATTTTGCTGCTTTTACAGTGAAAGCAGTGTATGTCTAACTTCTGTAGTATTTTTCGGCTTCCGCTGACAGAAAAAAATCATCATGTGGGCCGATCCTGGTAATAGTGCAAAAAGGGTCAAGAACAATGGCACATACCCCTGTGGACTCGGGGAACCTATAACGCGCCCTTCGAAATTTTCGGGATCGGCCTACCTACGGGGAGTTCTTAATGCCTGCTTCACCTCCGCCGCGGGTGGGCCCGGTATTGCAATATCTTAGAGATCGGCCTACGTATGGGGAGTTCTTAATGCCTGCTTCACCTCCACCGCGGGTGGACCCGGTATTGCAATATCTTCGAAATCGGCCTACGTATGGGGAGCTTTTAATGCCTCCGCCGTGGGTGGGCCCGGTATAGCAATATCTTCGGGATCGGCCTACGTATGGAGAGTTCTTAATGCCTGCTTCACCTTTGCCACGGGTCGGCCTGGCGTTGCAGTACTTTCGGGGTTGGCCCACTTATGCGGGGTGCTTAACGCCTGCTTCACCTCCACCGAGGCCAGTTTTCTCTTAGATTCCGTGCCCGCACGAATAACTCGAGGTGAATTCATTTGTCACCATCTATTGCTGCAGGCATGGAGTAGTTTATAGTTTTAATAATCATATTTATTTTATTTATATAGCCCAACACAATTTTTATGTCACCATGTATTCAACAATCACGTGCATCTCTGTTGCTTCGTTACTTCAACCTTCTTTGTTTAGACTGATCCAGGGGCCAGGAAAGGTATTCGGTTCAGAGTCGGCTGGTCTGTATGGTCGTGGAATGAGTTGTGGCCGGAGAAAACGCCAGTTGCGTTTAACCTTTCCTTTCGCTTCATTATTTCCTCGAGTGACGGCTCGCCGCGACGCTGGCAGATCCTCGGAACCGTATATCCGTCATATGGGTTAGACAAGGTGGAAAATAAAATATTGCGAAACCGCGTCCATCATCAAACCCTACAATAACAGTTCAACCCATAAGCAATACGACTGTCACCCGTTACCTCGTCCGGTGTTTCCCTAATTGTACAGTGCTTTTCGTGCAAAATTGGCAACTGGAAACAAGAGTCGCAAGGAGATGAGAAATTAAGTGATCTACTAAGGGAGAAAGCCAAAGTAACAGCCCAACAGGGAGGAAAAGTGAAAATTGTTAGTGAAAATATTTATGGATCAACATCTTTTTATTGAAAAGGAAGTAGAGAATACGCCGCTGGAAGTGGAGAATAATTCCGTGTGGCTTGAATGGCGCTTCTACAGTTATCAATCGAGCCGCCTGGCGTAGCCACTTCCCTGCTGTGCTAATGGGGGAGGGGGGGTTCTAACCTTCCGCGGTGGGCGCAGTACGTCTAGGACCGCAGCGTCCTGCACTCTACGCGGTTGTACGGGACTGGGGACCACGAATCGTTACACAACTTCCCAAATAACAACTCGAGTCGGTTTTGCTACTTTGTAGAGCAGTAAACGAGGGATCCAAAAGAACTGTGATTGTTCCGCAAATATACATTGCTCTATAATTTTTCCATAGGTAATTCTAAAAACGCTACTAGAAATCTTTATTGTGCACTTGCGCTTATTAACTTGTTCTTGGCAAGGTTCTTCCTGCGCATGTTTCATGCGCGAGTGCATTTGATGTGGTTCTTTATTTGCCAAGTAAAGAAGAGGTGTATCTCACAGGCGTACCTGTGAGATACACGTTATTTCTATTCTCTTTTGCGGCTTTACGCGTCTTTATGGCAAATGGTGGGCATTATTCGCATTTGTACAAGTAAAGTACCCTCCCCCTCATTTGCATAAAAAAGTTACCTTGGGTTATGCACCCCCCCCCCCCCCCCCGAAAAGAAATCCTGCGTACGTGCCTGGTACGGAGGTGTAGCAATAGTTGTAGATAAGTCTGTTGCTTGCCAGAATCTTTCTCTCCAGGCGTCCCTTGAGGTAATGCCTGTCCAAGTTGTTCATCATCATCATCATCATAATCGTCATAATCATCAGCATCCTGTTTTGTGTCCACTACAGGACGAAGGCCTGTCTCTGCGATCTCCAATTAACCCTGTCCTGTGCCAACCGATTCGAACTAGCGCCCGCGAATTTCTTAATTTCATCGCTCCACCTAGTTTCCTGCCATCCTCGACTGCGTTTCCCTTCTCTTGGAACCCATTCTGTAACCCTAATGGTCCAACGGTGTGGGGTTTCGAAGGGTTCTCCTCCGCACTCTTGGGACAAAGGAACGACAACACAGTAGTGCAAACAATCACAAGGGCATTTATTGCACCTTTCATAGATCAATGCCTGCTAGCCGAGTTGCTATCCACACAACATGCCGATGGGCGCGCGACAAATCTAGAAGTTCGACTCACCGCGACCGGAAGCGAGCGAATATGTTCGCCCCATGCTGGATCCCAACGCCTGGTCGTTCGCGTGTATAGTCACGCGAATCGTGGCGCGTTCGAAGGCGGCCACGCGAGACGGTCTCGCCGAAGCATCGGTCGGCGCGCGGCACGGCACGTCCGTCCCGCTTGCTTCCCGAACCCAAAGAGAGCAAGCGCCTTCCTCCCGGCGCCCAAGTAACCTCGCCTGTCGGCGGCGTTAGTAGCGCAACACTCGCGCCATCTCTCGGACTGCGCTTCAACCACATTGACCGCCGCGGACGTCACGCAGGCCACGCGGCGAAGCGGGATTACAGGAGACGTGCTATGCGGGAAAAACATCAGGGGAGGCACGAGGGTCGCGCATCCCCACAACGGATATCTAACGGCGCATTACATGATCTGGCCAGCTCCATTTTTTTTCTCTTGATGTCAATCAAAATATTGCCTATACCCGTTTGTTCTCTGATCCAAACCGCTCTCTTTCTGTCTCTAACATTATGCCTAGCAATGTTTGTTCCATCACTCTTTGCGCGGTCCCTAATTTGTTCTCAAGCTTCTTTGTCAGTCTCCAAGTCTCTCTGCCCCATATGTTAGCACTGGTAAAATGCACTTTTTGTACACCTTCCTTTTTAGTGATAATGGTAAGCTTCCAGTGAGGAGCTGAAAATGTCTGCCATATGTGATCGAACACATTTTTATTCTTCTATGAATTTCCTTCTCGTGATCAGGGTTCCCTATGATTAGTTGACCTTGGTAAGCGTACTCCTTCATAGACTCTAGAGGCTGACCGGCTATCGTGAACTCTTGTTCCCTTGCCCAACTGTTCATCATTATCTTTGTCTTCTGCATATTAATCTTCTACTCCACTCTTACACCCTCTCTGTTTAGGTCCTCAATCATTTGTTGTAACTCGCCTGCATTGTTACTGAATAGAACAATCTCATCGGAAAATCGAAGGTTGCTGAGATCTTTGCCGTCGATCCTTACTCCGAAGCCTTCCCAGTAGCTTGAATACTTCTTCCAAGCAGACAGTGAATAACATAGGAGAGATTGTGTCTCCCTGTCTGACCCCTTTCTTTATAGGTATCCCCCTGCTTTTCTTGTGTAGAATTCAGGTAGCTGTGGAATGGAAGGTAGCTATGTCTGTAGATATTTTCCAAGGTATTTATGTAAGCATTCTGTACTCCTTGATTACGTAATGCCTCTATGGCTGCTGGTATCTCTACTGAATCAAATGCTTTTTCGTAATCTGTGAAAGCCGTGTAGAGAGGCTTATTGCACTCTGCGAATTTCTTGATAACTTTATTAATACATAGATGTGGTCCATTATAGAGTATCCCTTCCTGAAGCCATCTTGTTCCCTTGGTTGACTTATTTCCAGTGTTGACCTTATTCTGTTGGAAATTATTTTGGTAAATATTTTGTATAATACTGTGAGTAAGCTAATGGGCCTCTAATTTTTCAATTCTTTGATGTCTCCATTTTTGTGAACTAGTATAACGTTTGCATTCGTCCAGTTCTTTGGGACCCTTGAAATTGATAAGACACTTCGTATAAAGAGCCGCCAGTTTCAAGCATTATGTCTCCCCCATCTTTGATTAAGTTGACTGTTATTACATCTTCTCCTGCCACTCTTACTCGTTTCATGTCTTGCAAGGCCCTTCTGACCTCATCGCTAGTTATAGAAGGAGCCTCTGCAACCTGTTCATTACTGCTTCGAATCGAGGTACCGTGGCTCCTCTAGGTACTGTACAGGTCAGTATAGAATTCTTCTGCTGCTTTTACTATACCTTCGAGATTCCTGATGATATTACCCTGCTTATCTTTCAGTGCCTACATCTTGGTTTGTCCTATGCCAAGTTTCCTTCTCATTGATTTCACGCTGCGTCCATTTTTTACGGCTTCCTCAGTCTTTCTCTCTTTATAATTTCGAATATCTCTTATTTTCTCCTTGTTGATAAGTTTTGACAGTTCCACGAATTCTATCTTATCTCTTGAGTTGGACACTGTCATTCTTTGTCGTTGCCTTATAAGGTCTTTTGTTACTTGGGAGAGCTTGCTTGCTGGCTGCCTTGGTGCCTTACCTCCCACTTCAATTGCTGCCTCTGGAGCCAGCCTAGCTAGTTTCATTCATTACCTCTATGTCATCATCTCTCTGTTCTAAGACTGCATATTTGTTTGCAAGTACCAGCCTGAATTTGTCTGCTTGTACCCTTACTGCATCTAGGTTGGCCTGTTTCTTCTTGATCAATGTTACTCTTTCTCTCTTCAAATTGAGGTGAATCCTAGCCCTCACTAACCTATGATCACTGCACTTTACCTTACTTATAAATTCTACATCCGGCACTGTGCTGGGATTGGTAAAAAGTATGAAATCAATTTCATTTCTTGTTTCACCATTAGGGCTCTTCCAGGTCCACTTTCTGTTGCTACGCTACCTGAAAAAGGTGTTCATTATTCGAAGCTTATTCCTTTCCGCGAATTCTACCAGCATCTCTCCTCTAGCATTCCTAGAGTCAACGCCGTAGTTACCAATTGCTTGTTCACCAGCCTGCTTTTTCTCCACTTTTGCATTGAAGTCGCCCATTACTACAGTATATTGAGTTTGCACTTTTCTCACCGTTAATTCAACATCTTCGTAAAACTGATCTAGTTCACCATCACAATGACTGGATGTTGGAGCGTAGGTTTGTACTACCTTTAATCTGTCTGTACCTTTTATTAAGTTTGATTATGACTACAGCTACCCTCTCATTAATGCTGTAGAATTTGTCAATGTTGGCCGCTATGTCCTTATGGATTAAGAATCCTACCATGTACTATTGCTTCTTATCTGGCAGACCTATATTGCAGAGGACATGTCCGTTATTCAGCAGTGTATAAGCCTCACCAGTTCTTCTAATCTCACTAATCTTCAACAAATTAATTGCAATCTGTTTTATTTACATACTGCCTAATTACAGTCTACACTCGTTACAACGGACCCGCGTACAACAGGCTTTTGGATAAAATGGACCATATTTCAGCCTTAGTTTGTTCTACCTATTTTATTAAAGCAACGAAGTTCGCTCTTAACGGACCGTGCTACAATGAACTGTTGGCTACAGCAGACGGAATCAGCGGCAATTTCTTTAAAAATAAGACTTATAAAACATACTTTTGCCATGTCGACATCGACTGACAACTGACTTGCAAGGGTCGGCGACATTCGCAGCTCAATACCACGCGCGCGAGGGAGAAAGGCGGGGCGGAAGCGCGCTGCCTTTCGAACACGAGGCATGAGGGGTGGGGGTGGGGTCGAGGCGAGAGTGAGGAAGTTCTACTCCAGCGGCTGCTGCTTATGGCGTGACCACCTTATCGTGAAAGTGATTTGCAATGTGGACAGAGTGTGCGCCTGCGTGGACGCCGTGTCTTGAAAGTGATCTGCAACGTGAACAAAGTGTGCGCCCGCGCGGGCCTCATCTTCAAAGTAATCTGCGATGTGGACAAAGTATGCCCAGTGCTGGTAGCTTCGTATGCCCTGTGCTTTCGAAGTTTAGTTCGCGTTGATGTGAGAGATCGCACAAAGGTCAAATCGCTCACTGCTTTTGACATGCTTATCTGGCTTGATTTGCTACTGCAATCGATGTTTTGCCTTTCGGGTGAACCTGCAACTTTTTCTTTGTTTTTTACTTTGGATGTTTGTGACTCACTCTTTGTAATATTACCAAGTTGTTAGGCATTGCGGCTAAAGTTTCCGAAGGGAGGTGTTTCGGATATTACAGACTTCGAATAAAACAGACGTTTTGTGTAAGATTATCAGGGTCCGTTTTAACGAGAGTCGACTGTACCAACTTAGCAAAACAGAATTCTACAAGCTGATTGAGAAACTCCCAGAACCATACTTGCTGGTGATATCAATGCTCACAGCACATTGTGGGGAGATTCTCGGTGTGGTTCCAGGGGTCGACCTATAGAAAACTTTGTAGTAACCTCTGTTGCGTGCCTCTGTTAAAAAAAAAAAAAAACCCATCTATTACAATATCCACCACAATTCAAATTTCGTCCATAGATTTTGCAATTGGCACTGCAACCCACCTTCCTTACCTAGAATGGAATGTCGTCATGAATGAATTTGGGAATGACTACTTTTCTGTGACGCTGAACTTAATACAGCAACACGATAGTCCACCTCAGGCTGCCCGTTGGAAACTAACGTCGGTTGACTGGAAAAGTTTTAAACATTCAACCTCCTTAACACAAGATTTTGTCAACAATTTTAGTATTGATGCTGCAGTAACATATTTTACCGCTTTTATTCTCGACACAGCTGAAAAATTCATTCCCCAAACGAATGACCTCTCATGTAAAAGGCAGGTCCCTTCGTGGAATGAGGACTGCAGACTGGCACTAAAGGAACAAAACAAAGCGTGGGGCATACTGCACCACTCCCCGACTGCAGAAAATCATATAGAGGTTCTTTTCATAATCATATGAGGTTCTTTTACAGCTCACTTCATCCACCCTACATCAGTCCTCCTGCACACATTTCACTCTGCATTGGTTATCCCCTTCAAGTCGCCCGTCCACGTGTGCACACTACCACTTTTGCCTCATCATTCTTCCCACGTTCAGTCTCGGACTGGAATGGCCTTCCGCATGAAATCGCCGCAATCAACTGCCTATCCACGTTTTTGAACTGTATAATTAACATATTTACCAGCGAGCAAACTTGTACCTAAACATATTTCCCTTGTGTATTCAATTTCTTTTATCAGCTACCCACCCCTTATGTAATACTCCCAACCCTGGGGGTCTTTAAGGTAATAAAGTGAAGTGAAAGGGAAGTCAAACTTGTAAAATTGCAGGGAAAGTGCACATGATGACAGGCAGGGAGGGCTAGCTGGGAAAGGTTTCTCTCTGGCATAACATGTTACACTCTAGAGTCCAAAGTATGGAATGGCCTAAGAAGGCAAAATGGGCAGCAAATCTGCCCAGTGCCCTTAGTTGATGACTAAGGGAATACCTTGGAAGCCCAGGCCGGCACTCTTGGCAAACACTTCGAGCGTATATCAAGTTAGATACATTACTCAAAACCATTCCTTAAATACTAACAAGTAACAGAACTTAAGCCACTGGACGATTAATGCCGGCTAAGTGAACTGTACAACCATCCTTGTAATACAGTCGAACACGGATATATCGAACTCACATATATCGAATTATTGTCTGTATCGAACCCGTAAATTATCCCCTTGAAAATTCTGTGTAAAAGTATAGAAATTCGTACGTTTATATCGAATTATATTTTTACCCGCTATTGGATTTATAGAACGCCGCGCGATCTCGGCGCTCGCTGCACCCGCGTGCTCCGCGCCTCCCCCGAAAGGCTCGGAAAATGTGAGAGCGAGAGGGAGGGAGGCTCAGACGGTACTCCCGCTGCGCACGCTCTCCGACTTGCGGCAACACCCTGCTTGCGGAACTGCTTTTATTTTTCTCTCTCCCAATGTCTCTCATCCTTCCCCCGCGTAACCATAGTGATCGGCTCGGAAAAGGTAGCCAGGAACGAAGGCGGCGGTGGCCTCCTCCTTTTGCCTTTTTTTTTCTTGTTGCTTTTTCACGAGTTTTGCTCAGCCAACCACAGCTTGTGCCTTTCGTATGTCGCTGTCCCCTCGGAGGTGGCCATCGCGAGTGCTTTGTTGGCGGTGGCTGCGCACGTGAATTCTTGTGTTTTGTGCGCGTTCTTGTGTTTCGTGTTCATTATTGTTTTGCGTACGTCTCACGACACGTGTGACTGGATCGTGGTGAGCTGACGTGGAAGCAATGGCCGCAGCAAGCACAAGCAGCGTCAAGAAGCGCAAGAACCTGGACTTTGCGACAAAGCTGAAAGCCATTCAGCGTGTTGAGGCGGGCAAGAAAAGTGCGACGGTGGCAGACGACTTCGGGATTCCTCGGAGCACTCTAAGCACCTTGTTAAAAAACAAGGCGGACATAAAGTCGAAAGCGGCGGAGTTACGAACGTCGGGAGCTTGTCGTGTGCGCGCTCCTGCCCACGAGAAAGTTGAAAAGGCCCTCTATGCGTGGTTTTTAGAGGTGCGGGCTAAGAACATTCCGGTGGATGGCCCAATGCTAATGGCTAAAGCCAAATGGTTTGCCGCTGCACTCGGTGATGACAACTTCGCCGACAACACAGGGTGGCTGCAGAGGTTTAAGAACCGCCATAAGATAGTTGGCAAAACCATTTCTGGGGAAAGCGGAGCCGTCATCAGCCAGGATATCCAGCAGTGGATTTCGAAGGAATGGCCGGAAATTTGCGCGAAGTTTTCATCCGCGAAAATCTTCAACGCCGACGAGACCGGGTTGTTTTGGCAGATGCTGCCCCGCAAGACGCTCGACGTCCGGGGCAGCACGTGTCACGGGGGCAAGATGAGCAAAGTCCGCGTGAGCGTTCTGCTCGCTGCTAACATGGATGGCTCTCAAAAGCTCCAGCCCTTTGTGATTGGCAAAGCAAGGGCACCGCGCTGCTTCAAAAAGTGTAAGCAGCTCCCCGTTCGCTACGCCTTCAATAAGAAGGCGTGGATGATGCGTCAGCTGTTCACAGAATGGCTGCAAGCGTGGGACGCCGAACTGGGCAAATCGGGGCGTCACGCTTGCCTCCTCGTCGATAACTGCTCGGCCCATCACACCACCTGCAAGCTCGAAAACATCGTGCTCAAGTTTCTGCCGGCGAACACGACAGCAAAGTTGCAGCCGCTCGACCAGGGCATCATTAAGTCGTTCAAAGTCGGCTACAGGAGGCGACTCATTGATAGGCTTTTGGTGAACCTCCGCATGGGCACCGAGCTTAAAGGGAAGCTGAAAGGTTTTCCAGAAAAAATGAGTGAACATGTGTACATAATGGTTTTCAACACTCCGAATTCGAATATCGTATCGAAATTGAGCGAAAGAAAGCGCAAATATATTTTATTTCGACGAAAAGTGCAGCAGCGGATAGCCCAGCTCGCGCGTCTCGTTTCCGCCTGTGATTGGTCGGGCGACCCGTGACGTCAACTTTAGCGACCAACCGCTGCCGCTCCACATGAAGCGTGGTGCCAGGTAGTTTGGTGCCGTAATGGAAAATTAAGAGGTAATAGAAAATTTAGAGAGACTGCGTTTTTCTGAAGAGTTCGGCGTTGCTCCCTACATGTACGAGCCGATTGCAAAGAGCCGGCCTCTCGAAGAAGCAAACGATGCTGGTGCGAGCAGTGCTTTCGACGAGAACGAAAGCGAAGTCTTGGGATCTCCTCGTGTTGGAAATGCTCTTTGGTGAGTATGCTGGTGATCTCGCCGATCTAGTGAGCTCGTTTCCGGTCAAACAACTGCAGTGTTGTGTTCCTGCATGCCTCCTCGTGGAACGTAAGCGGGGATGCGATCGTCGGCATTTGTGCGCTGTCCAAAGCTGTCGGCAACCTACAAAGACGGTTCAAACGCGTGAAAAGCTTCCCGGTTCATGCAGTACGTGTAGTGAACTTCATCTGTGCGCCATCCGCACACTACTCGTAACCGAAGTCGTAAAGGCGGCGAATTCCGTCGGCTGCGTGAGACGGTCGGTTTCTCGCTGTGCGCGAGAGACGGGGGGAGCGTAGCGTCCTGGCGTGCGCCGGCTTTCCAGCACATGCAAACTCTACATTTGCACTGCGTTATGGTAGCTGCGTGCAGGCTGTTTTACAACACACGTGCAAATAGAAAATTCGCGGCGCTTTGCGACGAAACCTGCGTCGAGGGCGGGAAATAAACATGCACCTTCCGTTCAGCGTGCTAACATGAAGGAGGTCGCAGTAAATTAAAATCCAGGTTTGGGCGAGTTCGTGCATTCATAAGGCCTTCCAACCCCAGTTATCATCAGTCAGTCCGCACTCGTGCCGTCTTTGTTTTCATTGCTCCGATCTTTTCGCGTTGCGTTTAGAAAGCCTGCTAGTGGAAATTCTGGTGATAATCGTCGTCACGGAAGTGGTTGGAGCACAGCAGTGTTGTTCTTGAGGGCTTGAAATTCTTTCGCTTTACAGCAGCCTCCCACTTCCTTAAAAGCTTCTTGTCTTGTGGGAAGCAATGGAAGACAACATCGTCGCGGCCGCTGGTGTTCGTGCAACCGTAGGCTGCACAGAAAGACGGCATGATCGGCCCACCACATCAGTTGATGCTGCGCACGTTGACCACCACTCTACATACACACAGACGCACCAACAAAGAAATGCAGGGTCGATCGAAGCAGATTACGACGGCACGCACGCAGAAACAAGCACGGTCAGGCACGGTCGCGCAGGCTGTGAAGGAGCAAAACACTAAAGTTGACGTCGCAACACCGCGGTTTCCGGTCTCCGCTCGCATCGTCAGCGTCAGCAGCAGCGCGCGGCATTCGACGGGGGGCGGAGCTACAGCGCAATTTCAACCGACGATTACGTCGCTCCTATTTGAAAAAAAAAAAAAAAAACCAAATTTGACCTACATGGTTTATAAGGTTCCCGCATCCGTATATGAGCGTCTTATTGAATTCGACAGACTCTTCAGCTTCCCTTTAAGGTTGACCTGCTGGGGGCCATTCAAATGATGATGGGCGCCTGGAGAGACGTGAAGCAGGATACTGTGGCCAACTGCTTCCAGAAGGCAGGCCTCGTGACAGCCAAACTTCCTGAAACCTGCGAAGACTGCGATGGCGACAACGAGTGCATGGACGACGCGTTTCGCGAGTTGTCATCCGTTTTCCCGGCTGCCGTTCCAACCGAAGTGTCTGCTGACGATTATGTGAACGTTGACAGCAATGTTCAGGCTCTTGCGAGCCTCGCCGACGAAGATATTGTAGCTGCAGTCGAGGGACCCAGGCTGACAGCTCGAGTGGCGACGAAGATCGTCCGGACGAGGGCGTGGCTACACGCTCGTACTCCGCCGCTGAAGTGGCGGCAGCGTTCAGCTTGATTCGCCGTTGTTGCGGTGACATGGAAGGAACCGGGCTTTCGCACCTGAACAGCCTCAATAAGATCGAGGTTGGCGTCTTTAATTTCATTTGCAAGGCGAAGAAGCAGACCAACATAAGCGATTTTTTTTCACACAAATAAAGCATTACATTGCGTCGTGTGTGCGGAAATAGTTGTCATTCTTGAATGTGCTGATTGGTAGGTCATCGTCCGCCACAGGTAAAGTCTCTGGGCCTGTATTTTTTATATCGAATTTTTGATATATCGAATTAATTCGCGATCCCCTTCGAGTTCGATATATCCGTGTTCGACTGTATTGCCAAGCTGAGAGCTGCCTTGAGCATATGTAGGAGGTATGCACTGTGAGCTGACAGAATCACGTATGACATGATTAAAAACTTACACACCAACACACAGATGACACTTCTGGGACTTTTGAACTCTGTTTGGATTGCCGAATACCTTACATCCGCGTGGAAAGAAGCTATTGTTATTCCTGTTTTGGTGCAGGGTAAAGACACTTCCTCGGTGGAAAGTTACCACCCAATAGCTCTCACAAGTTGCCTTTTTAAGCGTTTAAAGAAAATGATGAATTGTTGACTTAAACATTTCCTTGAATTGAAGAAAATGCTCAATTCCTATCAGTGTGGCGTCGGAGAAGGGCGGTCCACAACTGATCATCTTGTGCACATTGTTACGGTTCAGTTTGAGCGCAATGAATGGAACGAATGGCAAATGCATGGGGGACACGGCGTCCCAAACTGTCATGCTCGTCAACATGAGCGGACTTGTCCATAGTGTTTGTGCAAGGGGAGTATGCGTGGAATGTGCAAATCCTACTCTCCTCCTTCGGACGCTCAACCCCTTTCTGCCAAGGGGTGAACTCCCCAAGCGCCACTCCATCTGGCTTGCCCCGACGTGTCCTGATGGCCGTCTGCAATGGGGGCAACAGAGAAGGAGAATGCCCGGATTGTGGAGGGTATAAGCCAGCGAGCCACCGTGGGTCGTCGCATTTTCTCTGCCCTCGCTTGCTTGCAGGTGCACGCACGCTGAACGCTTTTACATTTTTTTTCCTTGCAGCGCACCGCTCACCTACAACGATGTATTAAGCTTTTGTTATTAGTTTTTACGTCACCTCGTCTTCCCTGCCAAACCCTCTCCAATGGTCACCCTGGTTCGAGCTCCAAGCAGACGCTGTTGGAGACCCACCAAACCCCATCCCCTTAACAGCATTGAAGAAAATATCCATGATGTATTTGTACATAAACAGTTTTTCTAACTGATATTTCTTGATATGGAGAAGGCATACCATGCCATGGAATCTTGTGAGCCTTGTCGGGAATGGGCATCAGTGGAAATATGCTAAACATAATAGAAAGCTATTTGTCTAATCTTACCTTCCATGTCCAAATTAATTATGTATTCTCGCATCCATTCATACAGGAAGCTAGTGTACCCCAAAGAGGCATGCACAGCTACACTCACTATATCGTTAAGGTGTACACACTCTGCGCTTCATTACTACCAGCTATTTTTTATTCTGTCTACATAGACGAAATACAAATAGGTTTCAAATCCTGTAACCTTCCAGTGTGCGAGAGACAAGCACAGCAGTGCTTGAACAGGGTGTCTAAGTTGGGAGATAAAAATGGGTTTCAGCTTAACACCTACAAGATTTATTGTGTTCTTTTTACGAGAAATAGAAGCCTGGTAATTGTAGCTAGTGTAGAACTGTACGGACAACAAATACCTTTGAACAAAGAACATAATTTTTTAGGCATTATACTGGACGCTAAACTTACTTTCATTCAACACATAAAGTATCTCAAGACAAAATGCTTGAAAACTATGAACTTACTGAAAATTTTATCTCGCACAACATGGGACATCGACAGGAAGTGTTTAAAGAACCTTTAAAAAAGCCTCATTCAGTCATGATTGGATTATGGTGTTGTGATATATCACTCTGCTACCCCGGGTGTTTTACTAGGTCCTGTCCCTCATCTAGCTATCCACCGGGCCACTGGCACTTTTAGAACTAGGCCAATTGAAAGTTTATACGTAGAATCAAATGAGTGGTCACTCCATCTGTAGAGAACATACACCAGCTTCACATATTTTCTCAAAGTGCACTCTAATCATGAACATCTGTGTTCCAAAACCATTAACGGTTTGACGTGTGCTACACTTTTTTTATAATGGACCCTCTGTGAGACAGCCTTTTTCACTGCTGTAGGAGTTGGAGGACGGACTTCGGCATGAAAACAAACTTGGAGGGTTTATTTTACATTATTTACAGTGAGACGTCAACGAACAGTCGTACAGTCATTACGGGCTGGCAGCAACTTGGACGCTGCGGCCCGTGGCAAGAAGTTCGAGAGAGGTGAATCTGGGAATGCTCTACGAATCCTCGAATGCTCCTGCTGCTCCTGGTCTCTCTTTTAAGCCCTTCGATGTGGTGAAGACGCGTCATGTTCGGCCAGTGGGAGAGTCCGCTCAGATGACGTCATTTTCGGCCAATGGTAGGCGCCCGTACGGTGATGTCACACCCGGCGGCTCCCTGCGGTCTCGCCTTGCTGACTAGCAATGCGCTCTTCAAAGGCGGAGGGGGGGGGGGGGTGACGGGACATTTGGGCCCCAATTGTCCGAGGGCCCCCTACTCCCGGCGGTATGGCCTTGCTGGCTTGCAAATGCCCTCTTCAAAGGCGGCTGGGCGACACTGCCAGGCCTTCCCGGTACATCACAGCCGTCTGGCTTCACGACCCACTTTGCTTGCAACAGTGCCGGGCTATCCCCTCGTTTTCTGGAAGAGTCAAGCATTGAATACCTCCCCCGGCGGCACACGAAGTGGGGGCTGCCAACTTGTTTGCACGTGCGCTCCTCTGGAATGTGCTTTCCGTGTTTCTGCGCTCTTTACTTAACAGTGGCGCGATTCGATGTGGTCTGGGGAACTCGAAGTAGGCACAGGAAACAGCCCCATATCTAACACTGCGTGTGATGGAGCTTAGCATAGAAATGAATGTCCCACTCCTTAAACATAGCTTAATGCCTCCAGCTAAGCTATTAACGCCTTGGGAGTGGCAGGTGATAGAATGTGATATATCTTTCGTAGAAGTTACAAAGCCCACTCCAGAGCCTGAAATCTGAATGCTTTTTTTTTGACCGTCAATCAAAGTCCTACTCTTGCTCTGAATTCTACACCAACGCATCAAAATCACATGCTGGCGTATCTTATGTGGCTGTTGATCCCTCTTTCTCTGAATCTGACGTATTGAACCCCCAAACAATCGTCTTTAGTGCAGAAGCCGATGCAGTATTGTCTGCAGGGAAACACATAAAGAAATTGAAACTTGAGACGGCAATAATATTCATGGACTCGTTAAGTGTAGTAAAAGTGCTAATGTCTCTACAAAAGCACAAGAATCGTGTTTTTATTAAGCCTTACTCTTGTGCAGCATTTATTCATTTCGCAGACATATGATAACATGCTGAGCTCCTGAGAATAGAGGAATCAAGGGTAATATGCTAGCAGACGAAATTGCCATATCTAATGCATTGCAAGCTAATCCTACCGCTGCTGTCCCTTCCACAGATCTGAAGCCTTTCCTTTGAAGGAAACAGACGCCACTAACAACACATGTGGGATGCTGAAACAAATAATAAGCTGCACGTAATTAAGCCACAGTTAGGTTTCTGTCCCTCTGCATCGAAAACACGATGAACTGAAGTCCTATTCCATCGACTCAGGATACGACACACATATGACACCCACAATTTTCTTCTGACCGGTAATGAACCTCCAACCTTTGGTAGGTGTGGTGAGAGGCTGACCATCCTCCACGTCCTCTTGGAGTGTTGGGGAGCAGAAGCTGAGTGAAAGAAACACTTACCTCTAGTATATCACCTGCACATCCCTCTCCATTTTGTAATGTTTCTTGTTGCAGAACCATGTTTCGACACCAATGCAGTTCTAGATTTTTTTAGTGATGTGTTATTTTGTGTTATTAGCACAAGAAATTTGTAGTACATGCTCTTGCCAGAGGATGCTGTTGTGGTAGCAGTGTTCTGTATAGCATGTGCCTCCAGGCTCTTGGTTTGCAAGGGCTCTGTCAAGGCAGTATTGCTTCTTACAGGTTCTTACCACTGATATATTTAGTATATGTATTATTCTTCTAAAATGTATCTTTCGTGTTCATAATATACATCATTAGTCATTGCATAATCCTATTACATATACAGGTATGGAAGTGCTGTGCCAGTTGCACCATCTTGCGCCGAACCCTCGAGCTGTGCCAACCTGCACCAAAACACTAATTTCAGATCAAGTTGCCAAATTTAGCATGATGTGTGTGTTCAGTGACAACTACACAGCCATAGACATGCATTGTCTAGTGCTTAGCCCTGCAATCCAAGCCTAAGCAATCCGTTTCAGTATCGATGTCTTTGGAGTGTGGGTGTGTTTGGTGGCATAATTGTAACTAGGCCACAAGAAAATAAAAATCGTTTTGTGCTATGCTATGCATTATGAATGTTTTATAAAGGTGTTATGCATTTGTGCATATGCAGGCCAGCTAAAGATGATTTGAACTGGTGCTCATTCCATGGGACAGTTGGGAAAGAAAGCCGCGCTGAATGATAACTCGGAAGGGTTGGGGTGCGAGCTAGTTGGTACGGATCATTGATATTTAAAACAGTGCCAAAAAAAAAGGAAAAGGGAGGACACAGGACAGCGCTCGTCCCCTGTTTGTGATTTTTGGTGCTGTTTTAAATACGACTGAATGATAAGGTCATACAGTTTGCTCAGCATGTAGCTCATAAATTTCATTATATATTGTATCATTTGATTTTGTGCACTATTGGTTGATTATTGTTGATTAATGAGCGAATGCCGTGCGTGTGATGTTCTAAATCTATTTCGCACATGCACCACGTCCGGTTACTGGGATGAAAGTGCGGCACGCTGATAAACGACCTGCTTGCTTTCATGAAACCTCTTTGTCACAAATATTCAATGGCAACCTCAGTCGTCACTCGAGTTTGCACGCAGGCTACACTATTTTCTGCCATGCCACACCACACAAAATCAGGCTCTTGCCGCTGCAGAACACAAGCCAAAGATGTAATGTTTCACATTTAGTCAACCTTAATGGCCAAATCGTGGTCGTAAGGAAACGTTTCCCGAAACCGCAAACCTCCAAAGTTGCATTTGCGGCAACAATGTTCACAACATGACTTGCACAGATCGAGTCCGAAAATTTTAATAAACCATTGTTCGGTGCACGAAATATTGGTTGCCATTTTACATTCTCCTTAAGGCGCCCATGGCGGAACCGCGAATAAGCCTGAATAATCGAGCTTATTCAACACGTTAGTTGACGATGCAGACCAAAAAGCCAGTGAACGTTTTTATCCCTTTACTATTTTCAAAAATATCGTGGAGCTTTTTCTCTGCAAGCGGTGTGAAATACTGGCAAACGTGCAACGACCAGTACGACAGTTTGCATTTATTCTGCGGTATTCTGTTATCTTAAAGGGACCCTGAAACGATTTTGTACAAACATACTGAGTCGTTAGAGTGGGTCCTTCTGATCATTAATTGACGCATGTAAGTGCTCCGCGTAAAGCATGTAATTTATTATAAGGTTTTAAAAATGTACTTCGCTGCCGATCGCAGCACACTGCTCGGCAGAATTTTAAGCCGACCTTACCCATTTGACGTAAATTGCCCTAATGATGTCAGTAGGGCGAGCTATCTGATTGGCTGCCCAGGGCACGTCATCAATCATATTTTTCAACTTAATGGTGAACAAATGTTGTTTGTAATAGTTGGAATGTTAGTTAATCCTTTCAAGGTCGATTTTTTTCGCCATATGTGACTGCCCAGGTTTTTTTTTTTTTTTATTGCAGGTTCCAATTCTTCTCGGGAACCTATTTAGAAAAATATTTACCGTAATTTTTCTAGGGTGACCGTAAAGTGAGAAAAAAACATTTTGCGTTGGTATTTATGTACTCTTTATTCATGAATAACAACAATAAAGAAGGAAATAAACTTCAAGGCTTAGAATATGCACACACAAGAATATTTCGCAAGTCTGAACTGTTCCTGCTCTTACTCTAATATTTATGTCCATAGCGTAATCGAACTGTGTAGGTGAGTGCACTCAAGAAAACCGTGGTTGTGTGCCCATCAAAAAAGCAAAGCATGTGACAAACGTCTGCTAATCTTCATCTTCATTTGGCGCTGCTTCGTTAGCTCTCGCTTGGGGTGGACTGCCAAGCAGCTGCCGGAGTCATTGGAGAGGCTTCGTGCACTCGCTCCTAGAGAACCAGAAGTAGACGACATGATGTGCCATCATGACGCAGAGCCAGTGAAGGCGGAGGTTAGCCCTGGTCACTCAGCAAACGAGTTGAGGAGAAAATGCATGGTTATGGAGCAGGGTAACTTGTAGTTGTCCGTAGCTCTCTTAATATGAGACGCTTCACACAAATTGTGGTGCGAATGATTAACGTTAGTTGTACCCTACGCGTCTACAACATTTGTTTGAACCGTTTCAGGGGTCCTTTAACTGAAGGTCGCCAAGAAATAAAAATTACCTTTGAACACTACGTGAACAGCATTCACTGTACCTTAATGAGTGCTTATAATGGTGGCCACTGTGAATATTTCTCATTCATTATGCATGAATACATTTAATTAGCTAAATTATTTAACTAATCAATGAGATGTTAATGAAAATGTTGTAGGTGACATTGACAAATGACTGATAACAGCATTTAAAACAACCTAGGATTTGTGAAGACTTTTTTGACTAAAATAAAAGCCTGTGAAATAAACAAACAAAACCGCTGTGACCATGACAATGCTTCTGCGCACCAAAGATTGCATCATTCTTTACGCAAACTTCGTCAAATAGGGGCACTGGAAATGAGTGGCCGCGCTTTTTTCTCGCTGCATCAGCAATTTTTGGCGTGCATCTTCGGTCTCTATCGAATGTGAAGTAGCGAGATCTTGTAATGGGTTTGGAAAGCGAACTACAAGACCGTGGCCCAGGTTCGCACGTTCGTAATATGCATAATGCACTAATGACAACACTTACATCTGAGAGTTCTTATGTTACTGGTGCGTGGACACGTCACATGGATTTAAAGGGACTGACAACTGGCCAGAATGAGTTGCGAGACATTGATGGAAATGAAATGACCATAATTTATAGTAATAAGAATCCACCATGCTGTTTGTGATTTCAGTAGGAGTTATAATTTTAAGTTGGCAAAGAAAGTCTCACAAAACAGTAAGTGGCGAGACCTGGCTGTGAAATCTTGGTACTTCGGATGTATTCTATGAGATTACTGTATGTAAGTAGACTGTTATTAAGTACATCATAATTATTGCTTAAAATTGCAGTTGGTATATGATTAGACACTCGCGCATTATTATATGCTTCAGAAATCAAAAAAGCATGGGTGGCTACGGCAACATGCTGAACTCCTTGTCACATGTAAAGGCATCATTTCGTTTTCAACCCGATTGGTTTCGTTTTGACTGGTTAAATACCAAAGCAGTCAGACAGGAAACCACGAAAACATGTAGCTGTTATCGCAGAAATCATTTAACAATTTGGATTACATGAATCGCAGGAACATCGGCTTGATAAACAAAATTACACTTTGTTACAGCACGGCCACACTTGTCGTCTGCCTCCCACTAATGCCGGTGTATAATCGCTATCGTGCTCATCTATCACCATTTTCAGCATGCTTCTAGTGAACGACTACATCCTCACTGCAGATAGAAAAATTCTGATAAAAAATGTTCCACGGCATTTTCTACTTTTGAACTTCATGATTAAACACTCTGTCCGGTGAACTTTCCATTGCACTAAAGAAGACTGGTACCATGAAAATTGGTTGTCAGTCCCTCTAAGAAAATTGGCAGGCTTTTCCTTGTTTTATCTTTTTTTTTGTTGAAAAAAAAAAAAGGACCACACTAGACCTACATTGCTATATACGCTGTTATTGGTCATTTCTCGGCATATTCCACAACCTTTTCATTGATACCTTATTGAATAAGTAAGGTAATACATGTTGGTTCATTAAAATTAAATATTAGTTGCTTGTTCACCATGAAAAAAAAATTCGACTAGCATTAAAACAAGCCTGTCAGTATAGAGTGGGCGCTGTTCACAGAAAGCCCTAGGGTATTTTTTCTTGGCCAAATTTAGTTACTACATCCTGTGTGTAATTTAATGTTGGTTTCTGAGAAACCTGTAGGGGCTTCTTTTGGAGCTTCATGCTACTCTGGTGGGTGACAATTCTTCCCTGTCATAAATTTTGCTCACCTTGCTTGCTTCTGCAAAACTGATCTGCTGTAACATAATACGTAGTGTTCTGCAAAGTCAAATGAGAAACACGTTTTCTTCGTATGCCTATATTTCTCACATATTGACGTTTACCAAGCTTCTCCAAAACGCATATTTACTGCCCCAAAACTTACAATTCATGCTCCAAACCTGCTCCAAAGAGCCAAATTTGCTGCTCCCAGAGCTGCTCCAAAACTTCCTTGGCTGCTTCCATCCCTACGTATACGTATTATGCACTTTACAATGGCTGTTTTAGAGCCCTTTTGCAGCCACATCATAGCTACCTCTCGGAATTCAATACTACACTGCGAACACGTTTATACTAGCCTGGTGCTCTTTGGCCATACTTGGCCCTTGCACCATAACACCCCGTATATCATCATCATCACTTTAAAGCACATATCCCAATTGCAGAATTGAAGCCAAGCAGAAATGAGTAATATCCAGTTAGGAGAAATCCTGTGCTTCGCACCAGCTTTGAGAAATACATAAAAAAATATCTGTGGCAAATGCATTGATGTTCCTTTAACACTATCACTGCTGAAAGTGAATAAACATATTGTGTCAGTGAGACCTATGCAAGCTTTGGAGCTGGTTTTTAGCTTGAGTGAGGGATTCTGATAGTGAAATAATAAATGGCTAAGGATTGTTTATTTTCCTTACCAATTGGTTATTTTTTGTTACCATTTTCACACTAGTGTGTAAGCTTTATTTACTTTGTGACAAGGAGGAAATAGCAGTTTCTTGCTACTATGTGTTTATTCCACGAAAAGAAAGACTTGTTAGTTTGTTTCCTCTGGGACTTGCCAGAAAAAGCAAATGTGAGGCAAGACACTTTTCTCTATTGTGTTTGTTGCTACCATCAGGTTGAGTTACATTTTGCACTGTTGGCAAGGTAATTGCAGCCACACAACCTCAACTTTCTCAGTTTTTTCAGCAACTTTCCCTAAAATTCCATTCCTAACTGTAGGTGTCTGGCATCTTTTGGCTGCTTTTATGACAGAACAGGTCAGTTATATCATGTTTTAGGGGTTGTCAGCAGTAACTGCGTTTGCACAGTTGCTGTGTAGCCAAGCTTGTTGTGTCTTTGGGATGACTCCTTTGTTATATGCCTTTTTAGAAATTGGCAGTTTATTGAGTAACATAACTATGTGAGCAAGACTTCATTGAGAATATTATGTTTAATGGCATTGCTATAGTTTTCTTCCAATATGTATTGCAGGTTTGCCAAGTGATTGCAGATGGAGGAAAAAGGATCTTCGATAAACAGTCAAAAGTTCCATACGTGGTCAACAAGAAACATTGGATAAGCTATGATGACATCAGCAGTGTTGAACTGAAGGTACTTTTGTATAAAAATGTAATTCCAATGACTAGGCTGTTTTGATCTGATGTTTGGCACATTCTATCAGGCATTGAATGTTTTTAAATAGGACAGATTTGTTGGAATTAATATGTTTACTTTTTTCGAACAAAGGGTGAAACATGTGACTGTTGTGCTTTTATGTAAGCAAATTTTGCATACATGATAGTATGCTGTGTCTTAAAGAGAGCAAGAATTTTGTGAAACCACATTTGAACTACAGTAGAACCTTGTTGATATTTTCTTGTTTGTTACATTTCCCTGGTTTAGTTCCCATAATGTTATGTGTATTAGCTTCGTATTTACGTCCAAAAACTGCAGTTGTGAACTACTGATGTGGCACTTTATGTTTACCACCACATGTTACCGCTGAAAATCCTGACTTCGCAGCTCTTGCCGTGCAGCACATTAAAATCAACATTGCCATATTGAGATTGTTGGAAGTCGCCAATCCCAACATGGCTGATGATGTGAAAAGCAAAAATGAGGTGGATGAAGGCACAAGTGGCTGCCCCCACACTCATGTTCACAGATGGTGTCATGGTTTCCGATATTGGGGGTGAGGACTTGCGGAGTCGGCATCTGTCGTAAGCGCCTCTTTTGCGTAGTATGAGGGATCACGTGGCGCGCTCCTCATAGGTTTCACTTACGGCGCTCAATAAAAACACCACGCAGCAGCCCTCCTGGACATTTATGTAAGTACTTTCAAATCGAGGGAAGTTTTTGACTGTCAATATACTATTCTTGGGCAAACCGAAAGCACAGAATCGTTTACAGACGCTATCTCTTTACTGAATACGTACAGTATCCGCTGCGATAGAGTCTCCGTGATGGAGTCTCCCGAACCAGCTTCTTGCGTGAAAGGTAGGCAAACGCTGAGAGTAAACTATGTGAAATATGTTCTTATAGTGGGCTGTCGGTATAACCAAATGGAGCATAACAGAATGAAGCCTCAATGCAGCGATCGCACGGGTTTGCACCGACTGAATGCACCTCTGCATGCATGTCCGCGCACAATGTTTTGCTTTCGCTGTGAGTGCGTTTTCGCTCCATGCCGTGAGCTTTAGGCCGTAGCATATGAGCATTTGACAGTACACTAGCAATCATTGTTGTGTGGACGCTATCAGAACTGTTCAAAAATAATTTCGTCATAGAGACTTCGACGCCTATGGCGACTGTGATGTGCCGTTGTGACGATTCAATCTTTTTTGTCTTCTAAATTCTTGGACATTTCAATATTATTTCTCAAGTTGCGTCGCACAGTAGGCTTATCAGTCTTCTCAGTGTGCGATTTCCCTCTGCTTCTTTTTCATAATCCAGTGCAATAATTCATAACGCAAGCACGACCATCTGCCATGCTTTTTTTTAATGTGCGTCTTACCGCTTCCTTTCCGTTCCAGTGAACTTGCCAGTATCTAGCATCGACAAGTTCATAGACCAAACTTTCATGACATTAGCCAGGCAGCGGGTGTGGGCGAGTGTCTCAGTGCGCATTTTCTGCTACTCACCGAACATCGCAGTCCCGGCGCCGTAGCAGAAATCTTCCTCGCGTCTGTGCTTGCTGCATACCTGAGTTGAAGCCGATGGCTGTCTGCTGGTTCTAAGTTTCGCGAGCCAAGCTTCACGCAGCTCCTTGTCCTGCGGCTACGTGTGAATAAGGCTGACACCGGGCTCTGTTGCGTGTGTCCGGCACTGCGGCATCGAGCAGTAGCCTACTATGCTGCACGCCTTCAAGGGCAGCCACTACCTATTATAGTACTTTCAAATGTTGTCAAGCAGACACCCAAGGCGGTAAAGCCTCACCACTTAACCAGAACCGCAGCGCAGGTGGGACTTTAAACTTTCGTTTTTAGCTCGCTTCGGCGCTTCTGAAGCAGCCGACGTGGCTGCTGTGTCCACATGATCCCTCATGCCACGTCACGCCGACAGTGGCGCCAGCTTTTCCAGTGGTGGAGCTCGCCCCCAATAACCTCTGCGAGTGCTTCGATGGACACTGATATGCAGAATCCGAAAACGGGCTGCAAGTGCTCAAACAAGTCGCACTTTCACTTGAAAGACGAAGCATCCTATTGCGATAGCAAATTAGTAGACAGCTATACAAAGTAAGCATAGTAGTTTTATTAGCTGTATAAACTTGTAAACATAGGCATGCTAACTAAATTAACAAGCATGGTGTAATGCGCGCAGAAGCAAACATGAACACATCTCACTTGATGACCGCAGAAAATTGCTGTCAAAACTCTGCAGTGAGGAAACGCAGCAGCAGCAGTGAGCAAATTGACCCTCATGCTGCGGCTCGCATCAGCGCAAACTAAGTCGCGAAAACACAGCACAGCACGGACTGTGCACCCGTCGCAAATGGCTTTCAAGATATAGCGGCCTGGATGTGCCCGTGTGGCTGTTTGGGCCCCTTGGAGTATAATGTGCCCCCACTCCCTACCCTCCCCCCGAAGCCTTGCGCGTGACGGGAGGCAGTGTGCTTCCTGCCAGCTTTCCTGTGTTGTTTGTGCACGATTGAGCTGCAATCGCCAGCTCACCTTTGCACACTTTCACTTGTACATACAGCATGCGGCGTATGGCGATGATTTTATCACTCTTGGACTTTATGCAGAACCTCGCGGCGATGCTGACGGTAGAAATGTGCCTGTAGTGTCCATATAGTTACTATCGCATAACACAAGCTGTTCTTATCCAATATTCGACCCAAGCGCTTGATGGAAATCACAAGCTTCATTTATTGTGATTCACGGCTATGACTGTTCCAAAAAAGTGTTTAATATTCAATCTAAGCAGTGATAACAAGCTGTATTTAGTGGGTCTCTATTAGGTTGTTGGCTTTCTGTTCAACTTCAAATTACGTTTTGTGTGAGAGTTGCTTTCTGCTTTATCTCTAATACTGCCACATGCTTTATCGGATGTTATGTTTCCCAGATCATGCATTATTCTTTCTTTGTCCTCCAGGAAATGTATTAACAGGGCTCTGCTGTGTTCCTGCATCTTGCACCTGTATAATGAGAGCATGCCTGCCACACATAAAACTTCCAGAAACGATTGATTGTGCCAAAATTGCTTTGATAGTATTCTTTTTTACAGAAGAAAGGGTGTTATAAAGGGGGTTTGTAACAACCTGGCTCCCTTTCCTGTACAATACATACACAAATAATTAAGAAATGGGCTGCTACGGGGCAGGATAGGGAGTGCAAAATATGCAAGTAAATGTTTTTTTTTTTAAATAAAGCCAGGGTGATAAATTGGGGGTGCACAAGTTACCCAAGTGTGCAAATTATGTGAGTAAATATGGTACAGTCGAACCCAGTTATAGGACTGCTGGTTTTAACGATACTTGGATGTAACAAGGAACATCTACAGCACCTTCAACTTTTGTGTGTGTCCAATAGTTAAATAGACCGCTTACTACAATGTCCAATGCCACATTATTGGCTATAATAATGAAATCTGGCTACTTGGTGTCTGAGCCATTATGCCTTGCACCCTGCATGATACGCCTTTGTTGCCCCTCTTCGATCGCCCTTCCACCCAGCACCACCTAGAACAGCTCAAGGCCACAGTACTGCCACCATGACGTCATGAGATGGCAGTGGATGGGCGCTGGAGATTTAGCACCGTGCTGAAAGAACTAACATGCTTTTACGATCACAGTAACTATGCTTCAGGAAGCATATTCACACTGTTTGCATTTCTTGATGTGAACAAACTTTTGGCGAAGACTCTGTCCAAAATATACGCAAAGGACAATGGAAGGGTGTGGACGACATTACCATTCCTCTCGCGAGGGGAAATATTGCACAGATATTTATGCACATGCGACGCAAACTTTTTGTTGCTTATGTTTTTCGGTATAAACAGTTGTGCATTTCTTCAATGTTTCTAGCTTTCTTTTTTTAGATTTAACAACAGCATCCACAGTGTTTTTATTGATTTGGGAAGAAAAGCTTTCTAGCAGTACATTCGTACTGCACCACAGCGCATTCGTCCTGCGCCACAGCACTTGTTTCAGAACCACTTCACTTGTATGCCCATCATCAGAGACGTCAGAATCAGATGGCTGCTTGTTAACAGCCCTAAGGTAAGGTCGATCACTACCTGACGCTGGTTAGGCAGATTTAGAAAGTACTCATTCTTTGATAGATTTTCAACGACAGCGTAGCTATGTGCTACGGCATCGATGACAAAGATTGTTGGGTGTAGCAGCCCACTTTGGCCTAGCACTCTGATGGGACCATAGTGCCTTTCAACAATGGAGATGTCTATTTCTTTATTCACTGTCAGTTCCCCGCATTTTTCACATTTGAGCTTCTTCAATGCAGCATACACAGTGTATCCCGCCACATAGACCAAGACTGTTATGATGTATTTGATCTTTGAGAGCGCCTCCTGAGTCACCACTATGTTGCAGTGAGTAGTTTCCTTGCTTGATTACATTTCAAGGTCCTGCCATCCTTCATCAATGCTACAACTGCTACCTGCTGTGGCGGCCATCGGTAGCGTGCTTTGCAGCCGCCAATTTGTTTTCACATTCATGTACCGGTCTTATTAACACGCGATACTGGGCATCAGCCAAGTGCTTATATTTGCCAAAGCGATTTTCTAATGCGTTGGTTTGAATTTTCCCCAGCAGAATGTAGGACAACTTGAGCTCATCAAAACAGTATCTGGTGCATTCAATCAAGCCGTGTGTTGTTTGGTGAAGGGCAGCATAGGTCTCTTTCATTAGCATCCTGCTGTCGTAGCTCATCGTTCTTCCCTTCCACAGTTGTAGCCAATCAAGGAGCTTGTAGGGGAAATTGATCTTTGGATTGTCCAATGAAAACATTGATTCTTGGTACTGGTTTCTCAGGCGGTCCCCTTTGTGAGGAGTTTTCATGTTCAAAACCTTCCACTATTTCACGATAACCTCAATAAACATTGCTGTTTCTTCTACAGGGGACAAGTTGTGCTTCATGCCAATGACTCTAAGTCCAGGGAGGATAGTGTCATTATATATTTGCAAAGCGAGCTTCACATTCTGTTTTTCTGTTTGAGGAAAAAAGTCATTTTTTATGATAAAGTGTAAGCTTGCCTGAGAAGTTGTCCAAGTTCAATAATATACACATACCTGTTGGTTTGAAAAGATGCTCTACGAGCAATATAATATTAAAAAGTGTGCAAGCCAACCCTGATTAAAAAGAATTTGACAGTACTCACCTTCAAGTACTAAAAGGAGGGAAATCGTCTTATGGTATAGAGAGTATCCACTTTTTGCACATGTGATTACCCTGAGGAAACATGAACACACATACCTTGCATCCTGAGTCATGATTTCCACGACAGTTGGGAACACAACAATTGTTAGGCTTGGTGACATTAATGTTGCACCATTATTGAAATTCGTGCCCTTTTCAAATCGTGTTGCGAGACGGGCACTGACAAGATTTTGGAAAGCATGAGAAATAGCAGACAACTTAACCTAGGAGTGACTTGATTCAACTATGCGGAAAGTGACTGCAGGCATGTTGCAATGTGCACAGCATTCAACAAAAGCTACTGTGCGAAGTGTTTGACAAGTCGCGACAATAGAGCCACGATTGCGATGGCATGCAAACACATTTCTCACATGCCACCGCACCTATGGAGAAGCATGACAGCCAGGAGAGATGCATTCTTTCGATCGCCTCCAGTTGATAACGTATAGTTGCAGACTTAGTCACTCTAGTCACTATAGTGACTATAGTCACTATAGTCACTTTAGTCTTAGACTATACCGGCTCGACAGCCACCGTAGCCCTCCATAAAGAAAGCAACAAAATCCCTTTAAAGAAAGGCGTCAGGCAGCGAGATACGATCTCTCCAATGCTATTCACAGCGTGTTTACAGGAGGTATTCAGAGACCTGGATTGGGAAGAATTGGGGATAAAAGTTAATGGAGAATACCTTAGTAACTTGCGATTCGCTGATGATATTGCCATGCTCAGGGGACCAACTGCAATGCATGATCACTGACCTGGAGAGGCAAAGCAGAAGGGTGGGTCTAAAAATTAATCTGCAGAAAACTAAAGTAATGTTTAACAGTCTCGGAAGAGAACAGCAGTTTACAATAGGTAGCGAGGCACTGGAAGTGGTAAGGGAATACATATACTTAGGACAGGTAGTGACCGCTGTAGGAGTTGGAGGTAATCCAACCACTGGCGCCAGTTGTAGGAGTTGAAGGCAATCCTACCGCTGTCACCAGTTGTAGGAGTTGAGGACGGACTTTGCGATGAAACACTTGGGAGGTTTATTTTACATTATTTACAGTGAGACATCAATGAACAGTCGTACAGTCATTACGGCCTGGCAGCAACTCGGACGCTGCGGCCCACGGCAAGAAGTTCGAGAGAGGTGAATCCGGGAATGCTCTACGAATCCTGGAATGCTCCTCTGCTGCTCCCGGTCTGCGTCTTTTAAGCCCTTCGATGACTGGAAGACGCATCATGTTCGGCCAATGGGAGAGCCTGCTCAGATGATGCCATTTTCGGCCAATGGTAGGCGCCAGTGCGGTGGTGTCGCACCCGGCGGCTCCCTGCGGTCTTGCCTTGCTGACTTACGCACCATCACAAAGGCCAGGTGGGCGATGGCGGACCAAGGCGGGCAGAATTGGTCTTGCCTCGCTGGCTTGCAATGCGCTCTTCAAAGGCGGACGGGGGGGGGGGGGACGCTTGGGTCCCAACTGTCCGAAGGCCCCCTACTCCCGGCGGTATGTCCTCGCTGGCTTGCGAATGCCCTCTTTAAAGGCGGCCGGTGCGACGCTGCCAGGCCTTCCCGGTGCATCACAGCCGTCTGGCTTCGGGACTCGCGTTACCTGGAACAGTGCCGGGCTATCCCCTCGCTTTCTGGAAGAGCCAAGCATTGAATAGCTTCACCGGCGGCGTACGAAGTGGGGGCCTTCAACTTCGCTTCGCCTTCAACTGCGCTTCTCAATTAGTTGTGCTGCGATTCGATGTGGTCTGGGGAACTCGAAGGGGGCTCAGGAAAAGGTCCCGTATCTAACAGCTCGTCCTCGCCTCAGAAGTTCTGAATGGCCGGTGAACTCAATTCGCTGGCCATGAGGAACGCTGAAAGAACCTGCAGGGTACTGGGGTCGAGCCTCGTTTGACGAACTTCGGGATCCTGGGCCCTGGAGAACAATCGTCAAACAAACAAAACAACACAGCGCTGCACCACGCTTAAGCGCAGGCTCTTCACCCCTGACTCGCCAGGCTATTACTGAGTCAAAATCAACCATGATCTTTTATTTCCCCAATTTTGACAAAGCAGTTCCAACCGCCCTTCCAAACCGCTATCCATTTCTCCCCTAATGCCGACAAGACCAGAGTACTATTGCTGTTGCAAAACAAAGGGTCGTTGACGTTGCAAACAACAAATGAAAACAGCCGAACATAACTTAAGTGGCCTAACTACACAAACAGCATGTTTCCAATCTATCGCAGTGGCGTACTTATCGCACGTATTGGTGCCACTGAACAATCTGGTCAACCTCACAAGTACGTAATCACAAGCGCACTAGCCTTGTGGTCACTAAACAGAACGCGTACTTGCATTCTAGGCAAACTTTTCATTCACGCTTACTCACGTTTCTTCCCTGAAAGTCCTACAGGACACGTGACTTAAACGAACAATTAAACTTGCGGGACTTACACACTCCGCAGAACCCTTAAAATAATGCGTCTTTTAATAACTCGTTCCACGCATACTTATCAGAGAAGTCAGAATACGGCTGCCCTCAACACACACAAGCAACCCAGTCATAAATCTGCTTCCTTCCGTCCACACAGGACACGCGCTAAAGGAACTAAGGACGCTTTCAATGCAAATGATGCACTTACTGAAAACCTACGCGGTTAACCTTAGAAAATAAAGAACGCTTATAAAAAAAAGGTCAACTATAACACATGCGCGTTAGGATAGGCCTCTCAACAATAACCTTGACACTCAGGTTACTCACTCACTCACAAAAAAGAGCCTATACACTTATTAACTAACACTCGCGAGACTACATGTTTACATAAACCTCATCTTTCAAATCTTGAGCTTCTCAAACAAAACATAAACAGAGCTCATACCTTACATATTGAAAGGAACTTACATCGCGAAAATTACCAAATGCTCAAAAATAAAACAAAACAGAACATTTTACTTCTACGGAAGCTCTGTTTGCCTCCCGTTCCAAACGTTTACGTCTGACTCATACTTTGAGCCGTACCCGAGGTGGTCGCGGTTTGAAAGCTACTCTGGCTGCCGAGGAACAACAAAAGGGCTGACTCACTATCAGCTCCCCAAAGACGTTACGGTCTCCTGCCAATTTGCGTCCTGGCGCCCCGCTTTCCTCACAAACTCGATTGACCGCGTCGCTACTCCCTACCTGGTCTCGTCCTGCCAACTTGCGCTTCTTCGTACTGCACGCTGAGATTTGAAAAGAACTACGGAATGATGAGGAGTTTAACTACCCCGTGCCCTTTGTCTGCGTCCGTGCAGAACATGCATCGCGGTCCCCCTTTGACCGGTGGCTTGAACGTTTTGGATGCGTCAACATCGTCCGTGACGACCGCACCTTTTTCCTCGTGCCCTGTCCTTTGGGTTTCTCGCCATCTTTGGCGGCGCTACATTAGTTACCGTCTTTCGGTCTTTACCGCACTTCTTTTTACGGCGCTTTCTCTTTGCACTCGCTTTCCTGTCGCCTTCTCATGCCTCGTGCTGGCCGGTACACATTTCGTCGGCCCAGATCGGTCTCTTACCCGCACAGTCTGAGTGATTTACATTTAAATCTACTCTCACTTTGCTTGGACTGGCGGACAGCTCAACCGACTCTGGCACAATGCAGCAGGCTTTACTCGAGTTATGCAACTCGCACTCTTGCGAACTGCCCTCTACTGCATTGCCCAGCTCATGCTGTGCATCGGCACACAGCCCGTCGGTATCGATTGCTGTCTCACGCGCACAGTCCGAATGATTAACAACGGAATCATCCCTATCTAGGCTATCTAGACTGGTGGAGAGCCGCACCGATCCCTGAACAATGCAGTTGTTCTCTCGTGAACTACGGAGCTCGCCATCTCGAGGACTACTCTCAACTTGGATCGTCCAGTTCGCACTTCACTTCTGCACGCAGATCTGGCTCTAAATGGGTGCTCGCGTCCGTCGGGTCAGCAGTACCCTTTTCTTCGCTAGCAACCTCGCTAACATTACAAGCGACGCACCAGCCTGGTAACTGTGCCAATTTGTTCGCAGCTGGCCTAGCTGTCTCTACAGTCATCTGTTGGCACAGCACCTCGTCGCTCTCCTTGCGGCCTTTAACGGCCTCTGTTGCCACTAAGGCATCGTTAGCAGCTAGCCTTTTCCCTTCACTTATGAATCTGCAGCCAATCTCACAGGCACTACTCTTCTCGTCGGCTTTTGGCGAAAATTCGCTCGATGCTGCCTCATTCTTTCGCTCTGTACTACCTACAGAATTTTCAGACAGACGTTGTCTCTGTGCCATTAACTGATCACAATACTGTATCTCTTCTAACAATGCCGCCTTCTCTCTCTCATACTTTTGCTCACGCTTACGTTCCTGATACTCACGTTTGCGTTCATTGTCACGTTCTTGTCGCTCACGCTGACGTTCTTGACACTCACACCTAAGAGTAAGTTCTTGAAGCTCACGCTTCCGTTGATTCTCGCGTTCTTCACGCTTACGCTCACTCTTACGTTCACGATGCTCTCGCTCACCTTCACGACGCTCACGCTCCCGTGGTTCCTGTATCACCTCCCAAGCAAGCTCAATGCTTTTGCCATCATTGCCACTATTGTTAATCGCCTATATGATAGCTGGCGTTTTCATCCGTTCGTCCGCCTCAACTCCCAAATCGTCGCACACCAACAAGTCTAATCTCGTCAACCTTCTAAGATCCATGGCAACTGCCCCGACAGGTGGTTGGAACTGTTTTCCTTTATTAATTCGTGCAAACACACAATGCAACAAATTCCCGATTCCCAGAACTATCAAAATGAACACACAACATTTGAGTCTGGCGAATCAAAAGGAAAAAAACCACGCGCTCACTTACGGTTGCAGCACCCTGCCATCCGGTTCATTTGTCCGCTGTTCCCGGTTCCTCCGGACTCCCTGGGTCGAAGGCTTGCTCTTCTTTGCCACTCCCAGTTTCTTCGGACCTCTTTCGACGAAGGCCCTCTCTTCGTCGCTCTTCCCGGTTCCTTAGGATCTCTCTCGACGAAGGTTGATCCGTAGCGTTGCCACCAGCTGTTGCATTCGGAGGCGATCTCACCGCTGCCGACCAGTTGTAGGGGTTTAGGACGGACTTCGGTATGAAAACAAACTTGGAGGATTTATTTTACATTATTTACAGTGAGACGTCAATGAACAGTCGTACAGTCATTACGGGCCGGCAGCAACTCGGACGCTGCGGCCCGCGGCAAGAAGTTCGAGAGAGGTGAATCCGGGAATGCTCTACGAATCCTGGAATGCTCCTCTGCTGCTCCCGGTCTTCGTCTTTTAAGCCCTTCGATGACTGGAAGACGCGTCATGTTCGGCCAATGGGAGAGCCCGCTCAGATGACGCCATTTTCGGCCAATGGTAGGCGCCCGTGCGGCGGTGTCACACCCGGCGGCTCCCTGCGGTCTTGCCTTGCTGACTTACGCGCCGTCACAAAGGCCAGGTGGGCGACGGCGGATCAAGGCTGGCAGAATTGGTCTTGCCTCGCTGGCTTGCAATGCGCTCTTCAAAGGCGGACAGGGGGTGCGACGCTTGGGCCCCAACTGTCCGAGGGCCCCTACTCCAGGCGGTATGTCCTCGCTAGCTTGCAAATGCCCTCTTCAAAGGCGGCCGGTGCGACGCTGCCAGGCCTTCCTGGTACATCACAGCCGTCTGGCTTCGGGACTCGCGTTACCTGGAACAGTGCCGGGCTATCCCCTCGCTTTCTGGAAGAGCCAAGCATTGAATAGCTTCACCGGCGGCGTACGAAGTGGGGGCTTTCAACTTGTTTGCACGTGCGCGCCTCTGGAATGTGCTTTCCGTGTTTCTGCGCTTCTCAATTAGTTGTGCTGCGATTCGATGTGGTCTGGGGAACTCGAAGGGGGCTCAGAAAAAGGTCCCGTATCTAACACCGCGGATCCGGATCATGAGACTGAAATAATCAGAAGAATAAGAATAGGCTGGGGTGCCTTTGTCAGGCAGAATAGGTTTGGCAGGTGTAACGTTAAGGGATAAGAAAAGAGCAGATTGGGTGAGAAATCAAATGGAAGGTAATGACATCTTAGTTGAAATCAAGAAAAAGAAATGGGAATGGGCAGGACATGTAATGAGGAGAGAAGATAACCGATGGTCATTAAGGGTTACGGACTGGATTCCAAGAGAAGGGAAGCGTAGCAGGGGGCGGCAGAATGTTAGGTGGGCGGATGAGATTTAAGAAGTTTGCAGGGACAACATGGCCACAATTTGTACATGACCGGAGTAGTTGAAGTATGGGAAAGGCCTTTGCCCTGCAGTGGGTGTAACTAGGCTGCTGCTGCTGCTGCTGCTGATGATGATAGTCGCTGACTTCAGGCAGTGCTGCGTCCTTAGCTTGTTCTAGGTGGTGTTCTTGCTTTCCGACGTTGGCAAGAGTGTGAAAAGGAGACGGGATAGGGGAGTGCAAGGTTGGCGATGCAATGCAATGTATGCCTTGCTGGGTGTGCAGCACAAAGGCGAGTGTAACAAAGAGGCTTGCATTTTTTTGCTTTTTTTAAGGCAATGTGATGAAGGCATGCTACGTTGGCTGCGTGGCTCAAAGATGAGTGGGATAAAGTGGCTCTCGCTTTTTTCTTTCTGAGGATTTTGCATTCTTTTTTTTCTTTCGGCGCACACACCCAGTAGCCAGATTTAATTGTTATAACTGACACTGTGACATGGGAGCATTGTAATAAGTGGTTTATTTTACCATAGAACACATACAAAAGTTGACAGTGCATCGGCTGCTCATTGTTATATCCTATATATTGTTTAAATTGGTATCGTTACATGTGGGTTCGACTGTAATTTTAAATCGGAACAAGAGTTGATCTCTCTTGACAGCTACTCAAATATTGCCCACATTTAAGGACGTAAATACATTAATCTTATAAATAATGTCCAGAAAACCTTCATACATCTTGCATCAAGTACAAAGAAGGCTCTGGTTAAGCAGCAGATTAAGTTGATGGCACAGGAGACTCTTCAATACACTTGTGTTTTGCTGTTATGGCTTGGTCTGAATGAACTTCTCTCCTGGTTGCCTGAGCCAAGTACACTAGGCTGACTGGCATATCAGTTGTTGGCAATACCACTTGATCACCAGTTGGGTTCACCATGATGTCTTTTATGGCATACCATATTGTACTGCGATGGGGACCCATTTTGAACTGGTTGCATTCAATAATTACATTATTTGTTGCTGGGCTATGAGGTAATTTAGACTTTGTAGAGTGATTTATGGCCCAACAGCTACTTCTAAGGCAAAACAGCAAGTTGAAAAATTGCATTGTTACTCCTTTAAGTAAATGAGCTTATGCCAGTATTACCACCTTTGCTGAGAAAAAAAGCAACTCGGACATAGATGAACATGCTCTTTTATTTTTACTACTGTATGCAACCCTTAGAAGAAAGTTTAAAAGCCCAGAAAAGGATCAGCTGCTCATTCTCTAACTTTTTGATAATGTGATGGCAAAAAGATTTTGTAATGAATCCTTTTGGAAGAATTCTATGCTGTGTATGAATAGCCCATTGGAGCACTTGTGATGCAGCTTATAATGTGCCGATTTAAGGAGTACTAGCAAAGGGGGTGCCAGCACAAGGGTCCAAATGGCAGCTGGGGCCGTGAAAGAAAACACGGCTGTGCCAGTGGAAACTGACCAAGTGGCAACCCCAGCTGATGTGCTTTCATCAAACACCAACATGTTGTTTACTTTTGCCTTATTAGTCATATTTCCTACAAGTTTTACAGAATGGGAATCTCTGCATTCATATTTATATATGCTACTACTTTCTTTTTTATGCAGGCCAAATGGATCCTTTCAGAGGGCTATGGAGGAATAATGACATTTAGTCTCAACTGTGATGACTGCACCGGAGCTGCTTCTCCAGAAGGTGTTCGATTTCCTCTCCACAAGAAGATCAAAGAGGTTGTGGAGCAAGGGTTAACTGCCTGAGGGTTAACCACATATTATGCATGGGCTGTACCCTGTGCACTGTTGGCTGAAAAATTATGCACATGGTATATTACAAGCTTTGTTTTGCAGAAACGAATTTAAAGGCATCTGTGCATCTGCTGTTTCTAGCTCTTTCATTTTTATGGCTAGCCTCATCTGCAATGCTGATCAACTACGGAAAATTGTAGTGTGGCGCATGGTTGACTCCAGGCTTGTTGTCTCAATGTGCGCTCACTTCTCATTCAGCTTACTGCCCTGAACTAATGCTCCAATCTTTTAATTGATAGTGCTGCCTATGGACAACATGCAAAGACAGAAACGAGCCCAGAATTTTTGTATGTTGTGAGGACTCTGAGTTTATTTGGTACATCGTGAATTGTGACACTAGGCATTAAGGGGCTAATAATTTGAAGTGACTTTTGATTGTGGTCCATGCTCGCATTTGGGATTGAGCCTTGTGTAAATGATCTTGCAAGATTGATAAACCTGTTTTGTGTGTACTACTTTATGTAGTAATTAGCGGCACTGCCAGTCCTTGTGCCGTGTTCATTTTAGCTGTGGCAGTCGGGAGAACTTGGAGTGCAAACAGAACCTTAAAGCTTAATGTTTTGGCATGAAGTTACACGACATAGGGTTGAGAGGGAGTAAGGCAACGTGGCAGTGTCATACATGCTGCAGGCATTTGTCATCTGCTTTAACATTGGGTGGTCTAAAAAGTAACCGTGCACTTGAGTACAGTACATTTCACATGGTTCTGCGGATTTGTCCTACAGAGAAGTTTAACCACTGTTTAACCACAGCCAGAAAATGTTTTTCTTGTTTAGAGGTAGCCTCTTTTCACAAAGGCCATTTACCAAGACTGTGTGACTTTCAGTGTATTGCGGTCCCATAATACCTGTCTAGAATTTGCTTGTACCTATTTTACTAGTGGGCACTTGGCAGCACAGACTGCATCCAAACAGCTGCAGTGGATGATCATCAGCAAAAATACCTGTGGCTGGATGAGGGGTACTTAACATCTCCATGTCCACCACCTATGGCACTTAAGGAACAATATGTCAAGCCTCCTTTTAATACGCTCACCTCTGGGAGGTAGAGTACCAAACCAAACATCACTTTTTTTTTTCTCTTTCTTGTTTAAAGTGACTATCTGTGAAGTGCCTGCCATATGTTTGGTAGCAAATTGCTAAATAGCTGGAAGGTTGTGCTTCATCTATTATCACTTGTCATTTATGCAACAATTTATTATTGTGGAGAAGCAAGTGGCACACTGTACTTGTTTCCATACACAATCAACGAACCAACCAAATAATAATTCAGTGAATAAGTAATAAATAAATAGCAATTTGGCAGAGACACTTAATACTGCTTACATGTTAAAATAGCATTATACCATTTGTAGACCTCGGAACCTAATGAACGCACTTATTTTATACACTCATGACATGGTGCCACTTCTCCCCACTGGCTGCGCCTTCACGTGCCCAATGACGCACACTAGGTCAAACGTTTAGTTAGCCAGATGGCTAATTGCTGTAATATACAATATGAACGAAAAGTAGCCTGATATACAGGTAGGTCCATTGTTAAAGAGAATGCGTATTATCAGATCATGAATGAATTTCTGTCTGTGTGAAGTATGGAAGTGAACAGCTTTGTGGAAGATACATGAAGAAGGTGGCACTGGATCTTCTTTATCCACTGGCATAGTGCACTGACAATGCTTCTGCAAGCATCAGCAGCTGTAGCACCAGCAAAATGTTAGTCAGCTGCCTGCCTATTCTAATGGACCTACCTGTACACCCTATAAACTGGTGCAGACTGTTTTTGTTCATGGGGATTTGAGGATTAAGCTGGCATGGGGCAGTAGTTTTTACCTCTCAATTCATTAGCGAGAAAGCAAAAAAAGAAAGGCAGTTGGAATTGTAAAATGCTAATATCAAATTCTTAATCCTTTACAGACGAGACGTATAAATACCTGAGAAGTATGTTTATTTTCTATCTAAATGTACAAAATGTATCGAGAATAAGCATAATCAATGAAGAGAAAAAGTATTTTATAGAACTTCTTTCAGCTATAGAGGTGAAACACTAGGCAGAAAACTGGAAATAGGCTTCCTCCAAGCCACCTATGGCTTCGTTTGAAATTTGTGCAGACCTCTCTCGTCATATGTGAACCATAGATGTATATTTCATTTCCTTTATATCAAGTGTACAATACCACTGCAGCCGGAGATCTTGCATTGGTCTGTCTCCTCTGACCGTGCTTTCAAAAGTGAGTGATCTTTCAAACTACTATTTCATCGTGCTGTATTCCGGTCTTCAGCCCTTCAAATGACACTTGCTGCCTGTCATTCAGTGTTGGCCAAAGACATTTAGCCAGAAACTTCATACTCTATGCCAAAACTCTGCAAGAAAAAGTGTTTTCTCATGTGTTGTCTGTAGGCAATACTCTTGCGACCTGCCATGGTTGCTCAGGGGCTGTGGTGTTGGGCTGCTGAGCACGAGGTCGCGGGATCGAATCCCGGCCACGGCGGCCGCATTTCGATAGGGGCGAAATGCGAAAACACCCGTGTAGTTAGATTTAGGTGCACGTTAAAGAACCCCAGGTGGTCGAAATTTCCGGAGTCCTCCACTCCGGCGTGCCTCATTATCAGAAAGTGGTTTTGGCACGTAAAACCCCATAATTAAAAAAAATATATTCTTGTGTGAAAGGTTAGTGTGCTGTGCTTGTCTTTTCAGCAGTACGGGACCATTTTTGCATTTGCTTGCATGAGATGTATCATATGTTTGAGATGTTACTCATGGCCCACTTTCTTGTGTCATGGGTAGCAGCAGCTATTGCCTAATCATCTATTAGTGGGCCTGAAATTTTTATTAGCTGTTTCGTACTCACTGTGATGCTGGAATTATTATTTATTTATTAATTTAGTTATGTTACTCTCAAAGCATGAATAAGGCATTACAGGGGAAGTCGAACAAACATCACAAGTAGCAAATCAACATGTTAACAGTAGATTATAGTATTTCTGTGAACATGCCAGTTTTTTTACGATGTACAAAGAGAAGAAAAACAAAACTAAACAACACACGTGGCATGAAAGCACACATTTTAGTAGAACTGCATTATGCTGCTAAAATGACCTGTTAGTCTTGATCTGAACAGGTCCTCGGGAATGATAACCACCGACTCTGGAAAGCAATTTCACTAATTTATTTGTTTGTGGCAAAAAGAGAGTGACATAATGCATTTGGGCTGTAGAAAATAAACTTGATCTTATGACGATGGTCTATGTGCCTCGATGTGTATGATAGGCTAGACAGAAGCAAATCACATAGCACATCATGAAAAAAAAAAATTCGTGACGTAGACACAAGCGTTGTACTTGGTGTTGTGATAACAAGTTTGATAGGAGCAAAGTCGACTTCATGTCACTAACGCTTGCAGTGAAAAAATAGTTGGTATTTAAGAATAAATTGAACAGCAGGGTTCTGTATGGATCCAACTGTGGAAGTTCAAATATGAAACCCCAGATAGAAGTTGCATATTCAAGTTTTGGGCCAACAAATAGCTTTTAAAATTGTAGTCTAAGAAAGGAAGTGACGTTGGAAAATTTGTGTCTCAAGGGGTTAGCCAAGGGGTTATCTAGAAATATTAGTTTGATAATTATGCCACAAGAGGCTAGCAGAGTGTGTTGCCCACTCCTCTGGAACATGTGGTAGCCCTCCTGGAACGAGGGCTTTTCGCAACTACTGACAGGTGGCAACACAAGTTTATGCTAGCGCTGCCTTCATACCAGAGGGCATCCCCATAGACAAAGCAACTTGGCGTTTTTTTTTTTCTTTTCATAAAAGCTAGGCAGGTAACTGCGTGAAATGTTATATTGAACGATTTGGTCTATAAAATGCTCTTTCCACAAAATTTCAGTTTGAGCAGAGCAGTGGTAATCGCAAAACCCTTTTTCTACAATTTTAAGAAGAAAAAAAATTCACATCACTGTTTGGTTTCGATTTCTAAAACTCCTGAACATCATGTGTTCAGCAGCTGTATTGCATCATAAAGTCTAAGCACTGATTTGAAATGTACATAAGTACTTGCTATTGTATGCATCTATGTCTAATGGTTCTTAGAGCAGCAGGAAATGCAAGATGAAGTGCCACTTTTGGATTTCCAAGGCCATATTATTATACCTGTCAACAGCTTTGCACCTTAATATGCAACCAAATTTGGGGTCGTAGTGAGTACTTGGCTCACGGGGTGAGAAACCACTCCATCAGAAAAATCTTAGCAATAGAACCATGAGTGGTGTTTGCTCTAGAATATTTTATTATGCTGAGTGATTAACAAGAGTTTTTCTGATACTGTGAACTTAATAATGCTGAAAATATAATCTTCATTCATATCATATAAAGCATTCATTGCACAGGGACTTTGAAATGTTTTATTAACAAATATGCAGAATATAGCACAAGAATCAACAACAAAAAGAAATTTTCTTGAAGAACAAAAGTGGTGAATGATGTCTTGCATTCTTCTACTGTAAACAGCAAATTGGCAGTGTTGACAGTCAGACGCACACGGAGAAGAAGAAAATGTCAGCAACACACTAATGCCATTGCTTGATTGCTGGCACATTTTCAGCATCTAGACTGATGGCCCGCTTTGTCTTGATCTCCTGCAGGCTTAATATTTACATACATATTGGCTTTCGTGCACTTTTCGTCACTCCTTTACGTAACCAGTGGTGCAGCAAAGTTACGGTGTGACTAGCTTCAACTTCCTTCCATGAAAAAGGCTTTTGCTACAACACATAGTACGCAGCATATCTGACTGTTGGCTTTAATGCATGCACACTCGCTGGCAGTTTTTAAGAGTACTATAAATGCAAGAACAAAGGAACATAAGCAACACAAGGCCTTTATGTGTAAGTTAACATGAAACTAACAAGTTCAACGAAACAATTTTGCTGTGTTCTTTAAAAAACAGCCACCCTCAGAATAAGGTTTCTTTCTTTTTTTTTTTTTTTTGCTGCAGAAAAAGTCAGGCTGGTGAACAAGGCAGTTGAACACAGGAAAAACAAAACTATTTTGCTCAAGGGACAATAACCTGCCGCCTGCAAACTTTGCAGCGAGAAACTCGTGTTCTCAGATCACCCGCCTTGAGCGTCTGTGGGTCTGGTGGTCTGAACATGTCATGGCGTTCGATTGTCGCCAACCAGTAGCTGAAGGCTGTAGTGTAGTAGTTGCACCGGCCATGACCATGACATTCAATAAACGGATTAGGTCGGAACTCTTCAAGACAGGAACCTGGTGAGACCAAGGGCTGGCCGCTGCCCTCCGCTCCCGAGTCAGTGTTCTGGAATGGAGAGAGAGAGAGAGAGAGAGAGAGAGAGAGATAAAATAGACCAAACTTTATATAGCAGCTTATTTCACCGTTTAATATGTAATATATTTATTTAGAGCCCCTTTATTTTCATGGTAGTTCGATTTCAGGGTGGTTGGAGGCAAGAGCATGGTAGTAAATATCCTATATAATTGGATAGAAATAAACTGCTTTGCCTTTTTTTTTTCCTGGAAGCTGTTTCAATACAAAACGAGTTTCATGTCACGGAATATAAATATTCTTTATTCATTATCTGGAGTGCTAAAATACAGTCCAGATAATGAACAATAAAAAATATTTGTATACTGTGCAGCGCAATTTGTTTTGTTTTCGCAAATGAGCTTCCTCCATTGAAATGTTTTTAAAGTGTAATTGTTGCCCAAGTTTGTGAGCACTCAGAAATGGGGCTCAAAGCCGAGATATTTCGGTAGTGAATCTAGGATAGTGACAATTTCTGTACCTTAAAGGGCCCTGAAAGACTTCTAGAAGTTGAGAAATGCATTTGAAGTTGAACTAGATTATTTCAGAAGTACTTTGCAGCAAAATTTTCTTCAGTGTGTTCAGCAGAAGTGAACTTATTGTCAATCAAAGATCACCTTTCGTGAAAATTACGGTGCTCCTGCTCCTTCAATGCCTTGCACTGCGAATGCTATGGTGGAGCAAGGTGTGCGCACAATGCTCCGCCTACTGAATGTCACCGTGACACACAGTTCAAATTTAATTTTGGACATTCGCATAAATTCCACTACTTCCAATTTTGGTATTCAAGATGTGCCATATGTGGTGCTCGGCGAGCTGCAGTGCGTTCAGCAAGCATGCTCGTCACGGCATCATCTTATCTGTGCTACATACAACCTAGTGCGTATGCACAAAGTTTGCTTTGTGCACTACAGGGCTGGAGTGCGGGCTCGCGCTCACGTGTTCTAGTCTGGCCATGCCACGTGGTGTGGACCAGCTTTGTCTTCTATCAGTTTGACAGATGGATAGCAGCTACATCCAACTTGTGCATTTTGAAGTGCTCCCAACAGTTCAACACGAAGCGATGTGTGCGAAGGCATCTAGCCAGGAGTGGCCAGGAGTGAGTGCGTGCTGGCAAGCGTACGCGCAGTTTGGCCTTAAGTTTCAGGTGGTTCGAGGCTAGTGGAGTGTTCAAAACTAATTAAAATTAGTGAGACCACTACGACCCTGATAAGCAGGGTGGCAAAAGTTTAATACCTACGTGGGCGGCCACAGTCGAGCATGAGCAGACGATATTCGGGTTCTTCCGGAAGTACGTAATTCTTATCAAAATTTTAAAGCAGAATTTCGCTTACTTCAGCTTGCTTAGTAAACTGTGTCAATATGCACAATACTAGTAGGAACAAGTGGACTGATCCAAACACACTTCATGATTGATGTCAGCTGTAAGCCAAAAGCAACTGTCTATGGGAATTTTGTATATGATGACATATGCTAATCGCCGGCAGCTTCAAAACGGGTGAGGAGAAGACCTCATTTGGAAAGAGATTGTTTGAGAAATATGTAGTGTTGTGCTCCACTTGTGAGCTCCACATGTTGTGCACGACTCTAAAATTTGGCTGAGATGTTCAAAGCAGCATATGCTATCTTTGCACTGCGTTTTTTTCACCAAGCCTGAGGGGTGTTTCAGGACCCCTTTAATATTTCATATGCCATTTCATGGCCACACCTGAAGCCTCTGTTCAGGCAAGACATTTAAAGGCAACCCTCACCAATGTCATGGCATGCTTAAATAATCTAGGCAAAAAAGAACATTTGCTTGATAATCGTTATTCACTCATTTTAGAGCTGTTTCCTGCTGATGAACAGTGGAAAGTTGGCAGCAGAAGTGCACTATTGTGAATTGTTCAACCGCACAGTTTAGAGCAGGTGAAGCATATCCTGGACCAAGGCCGTTATTGTGAGATTAGAATGTTTTTGTTGATCAGCCCTGTTAGTTGTGAAGCCTAACCTGATATTTATGAAAGTGGCTCAGGTTATAAAAAAATTTAGAAATGTTGGGTTTTTGCCTAAAATGAACAGTGCTGAATTCATCTAGTCAGTTTTGTATTGATGAAATATTTGCAAAAGTATTTAGAGGGGGCACTTGGTCTTGCATTCAGCACCTGTGGTATTGTTAATTTTGCAATTTTGTAAGTTCCAGACAAAGAACACTAAAAATGAAATGAGCATATTATATGTGTGGCTGCTTGCACTTGCAGATTAAAAACTGCTTTTGTATTGTGCCAGCCACAGTACAGTAGCCACTGTTGTACACCTTCAGTTGCATTTAGTCAGATCAGGGGCACTGCTCTTTCTAAAAAGAATGTAAAGCGTTTTGTCACAACTCAGTAAAAATGTCTTCAGAACTTATTGCTCTTATTTTTAGTATATGACATATTTATCGAATTTTTTTTGCAGTAATTAGGATGCTCATTTAGTGTTCTTGATACATTGCTTAACTCGCACCAAACATATTGCTCCCTCTACAAAACTTTACAAGTTTTAACTTTGTGCCTTCATCTACATTAACCCATACAGCTTTATACATATACACAAAAAAAAGAAAAAATACTAGAGGGAACTTTGCTGCAAGTGTCTGTGAGAGCTGCAAACACAGTGGTTCAGCCAGCATGGGAATGATGTTTAAGTATGTAGATTTTTCTAAACTTCATCCTTCTGGCTTCAAACGGGTATGTGAATATGAAAATTGATCATTTGCAACAAAATGGTGTGCTTGTTTCAGAGCATTTTGCGATGATTATGCATGTGTGCAGTCTTATTGGCTTCTGCATTTAGAAACATAGGATCGCCGCAAGATTTAGGGCAATAAAGGCACATAAAATGTGGTAACTAAAGCCACAAAAAAAGTCCTAAACCACAAACGTGAAGGTTACACAAATCCATGTGTGAACCATCGCTTGTTGCGGGGTTCATCGGAGTGTTGGATTTCCCTCTTGCAATAACACTATGCATTAACCTCCTCTGTGCTATTACTATTGAATTCTGACCAAATATGGCCAGACACTTTACTGCAGAATTCTTTTCAAAAACCAATGTAGACAATATTTTAAGTGTTTACATACGCAAAATTTCAATAAGTTATTGCAGAAAGTCAAGTTTAACAGCATCATACAAGATGATAAAATATATTACCAACAATAAAATGAACACTGCAAAAGAAATAGTCTCATGTCAGATAACCTTTTGGCATTTTTACTACAAACGGACGAATCCAGCTTGTTGATTGCTTTGGAGGGGTTAAAGAATCTGTTGTACTCTTCAAGTTTACTTAGTACACACTGTTACTGTATATTTGTCAGCAATATTAGAAACACGAAAGGGGCTCAGTTTATTTTGTGTCATATATAGTTGAGGAACGTTGTTTTTATTCATTGTGCTGAGTTGTTGATTGCCACGTAACAGCAGGAGAAAGCAAACAGTAATGTTCTATTCCACTTCATTGGCTTCAGGATACCTAGGGCCAGAACTCGACACAGCACTCCCCCCTTGAATAGTTTTGATGCAATCCACCTTAAAACGAGTACAAGTTCTTCATTATGAGTAACGCCACCTCAACCTGCACCTCTCCTTTCACTGCTGCCTGCTAGCAAAGCCAGTGTCCTACTTACCATGAAGAAGCTGTAGCCAGACCAAACACCGTCCCAGCCTTCAGGGCACTCTGGTACTTCCAGAGTCTGGCTGTGTATGGCTATGACCTGTTTGTGAGAAAATAGCAAAACACAGGTAAATAAGTTTTAATATGGGTATTTTGTACACTTTTGTCATTGTGCTGGTGGTGTGATGTGTAATGGGACCAAGTCATAGAAAGGAATTCGCTTCTTAATCCACATAATAGTGAATTATTTACATGACATGCAACCAAATGGGACCACGTCATAGAATGCAATTTGTTGCTTACATACTTATCATCAAATGATTGTCTTTCTCCCTGCAAACCTGGTGTGTGTGTGTGTGTGTGTATGTGTGTGCGCTCATAATATTGCATCAACAGTGCAAAATATTCACAGACCCGAATAACCTGTTATGTCCCTCAAAGTACTTTATGAAACCAAACTTTAGATATATATTGAACCAGTCATGCAGATTTTGTAGCTTTACAATTCATGCTACATGAGCTGTTATTGTCACTGCTGCAAAGTACCAAACTGTATACCTGTAACCAGTGCTGTGATGATGTTGGCATTTAAAGAATGTGTCATTCGTTCACTTTTGCCATAGAACAATGCGGGCACTCGCCCGATTGACTGATGCCGACTGATTGTGTGTACCTGCCTCGGATTGCAACATATTGTTTCCAACTTTAATGTTTTTACTCTTGTTGTTGTTGCTGTTACCATGCCTTTGTTATATTGCAAATCTTGCTTCTTAACCATTCTTGTTGATATTTTTGTTTTTAGCTGGTTATGACTGATGTTACCCGTCTTTTGCAATTCTGTTCATTCCTTTCACTTTGACATATATACATGTGTACTGCCATAACTTTCCAGTCTTAATGCAAATAAACATGTTTTATGCACTTAATTACATAAGTTACACATTTTCCAAATTATTGCTAGTTGTGAAATGTGATTCTGCATTCTTTTTTGGTAGGGGGAAGGGGGTTATTAAAGTTTCTGGCATTAAGTAGTGTTCTTCTTGAGCATAATGGCTGCTGTTTCAATGCTACCAGCAGTATTTAATTTTTGTGTGCTTTGTTTCACTGAAACATGGAAAAAAAAAACTGAAACTTGGGAAGCTGTGCTGTATCAGAAATATCTAGCCAGTTTTATGGCTTCTCAGAAGAGTGAAATCATTTTCATACTCTTGCTTTAAGTGGGCATAACTTGAACTGGTCTTTTAAGTCTTACTTAAACTTGTCATGGCCAAATGCATTACTTCAGCCATTGACTCGACAGTGTACACTGGTGCTCTTGATAGTTATATTTTTCAGACTTTTTAGTGATATGCATTTTTTTTTACAAATGGATGAAGTACCAAAGTAACAGAATTATTTTAAGTTGTTACAGGTCAGCACTATTGACGTTAAACAGAGTTTGGAATCTGTTTTTACCACAAGCAGCTCAACTTACTTTATTATTGTGACACATTAAAAAAAAAATCTTTCTTTCACTATTTGCTTGATAATGTAAGAATCTTATGGAGAGGTATCATTTTGCAGTCTATTTTTTATACTGGCAACCCACTGGGCATTAGCGCACTGTCTTCCTGATATGGTTGACAAACATGCACAACCTGCTGTCGTTTGTGAACCCACACTTGAATGAGTATGTTCTGTCAGCCAGTTCTGTCATTCTGTCAAAATGAGTAGTTCTGTCAGCTGGCGTCGGAAATTTCGATTCGACGCCACTTTGTTTAGAAAATCGAATTTACAGTATCTTCATTTTTGTTCCCGAGACTGCCACCGAGAGACTCCCCTTGCAGATGTACCCAGAGTGACTTTTCTCGGAGGTTTCGAAATACGCGCGCGATGCTCGCATGCTGATCGCGCGGACGTGATGTCGTCTTCGCGATTGGACGGGCCGCGCTCTGCCGCGCGCCCTGTTTGGTCTTACTTTCGTGCTTCGGAAGGCCTATTTCGATTTTTTTCTTCCCTTTTCGTGCCGTTATGTTCCGCATATACTCCGAATGCGATAACATCGCTCCCCTCGCGCCGTAGGCTGTGGGCGAGAGGAAAGCGTGCAAAGGTGAGCTGGGAAGGACGATGGCTTGAGGCATCGAATGTTTAAGGTCGTGTGATTAAGCGCGCGCCCTGTGAGGGGGGGGGGGGGGGGGGGGGGCTTCAGGCGACATGCGTCTCCTCATAGCCTAGCCATGGCTGCGCATGTCAACGAGCCGAAATTGCTGGTGGCTTCATGCGTACAATTTTTCCGTGTGCCTAGTTTTGGAGGTTGCATAATCTCAATTTTCAGAGACGTGTTGAAGCGAGAGGCAGCGTGAAGTGTTTACTATTCGCTGTTGGCACCCGTCATCACGCCAGCGTTGTGACGGCGAATGCTCGCGGTCATCGAGTGAGAGCTATTCAGGTTTGCCTGCGCGCAAGTGACTCCATGCGAATACTGCAACTCATACGGCTCATAAAACTGCAAACCTTAGTTCGTGAATTTGTTTGCTATCGCTATCAAAGCTTCGCCTTTCGGGCGACATTGCAACTGCTTTTCTCTTTCTTTACCGCGACCGGCTTTGAAGTGTTAGATGAGTGGTGCCCCCCCCCCCCCCCCTAAAAAAAAGATTTAGTATATCTGGGTGCACTTTTAAGAGCTAGAGTTGGTACATTTTAATGGACCGAGATGTGGTCGTTATATGCGAATATGTGGTTATAGCTTATCTGGGATTGTTATATAAGTGGTGGTAAACCGACTACCAAGAAAAGGAATGGAATGGAAATAATATACTTAAGTAAACATTCGAACACCAAGTGTAAAAGAATTGTTGGGAATATTGAGAAGGGCTGCTTTGTGAAGCACCCACCAACTACGTGGCTTATAAAAATTTTTGCTCTATGGAAACGTCTGTAGGGTGTGCTTGCGTGCATTTTATTTTATGGTACTTTCGTGTTCATATCAGTTGGCGCAGGACAGGCGAAATTGGAGATCGCAGGGAGATGGCCTTCATCCTGCAGTGGACATAAAATAGGCTGCTGCTGCTGATGATGACTCGTGTTCATATCTTCATGCCATGATTTCTGTTTCCTGCGTCACCTAACAGTGTGATTGCATGGTTCACACTGAGTACGGCTCTTTGGGCCCGTACATACTGTAAGTCATAAACATAACTTTGAGAAAAAAAAAAACAGTAGTGTGGGTTAGATATAGAACATCGGTAGAACTAGAGGTACTGAGGTTATGCAATTTGTAGAACGTGGTCTGTTTTTAGTGACAGATTAGGTGCCAATGTAAGGCTAGCAGAGAATTAAGAAATTTGCGGGTATGTGGTACAGTTTGCTACAGGACAGGGGTTGGGGATATCTGGTAGAGCTCATCATCCTGCAAGGGCTTAAAGTAGGCTGACGACGTTAATGGTGATGACACATCGTGGCATTCCGAGCATCTGCGCATTTGTTGCTTTGGTGTGGCAGACTGAGGCATTGAGAGGTTATTTACTGCTTGCGGACATTCATTGGGAAAGCTGTCTGATAGAAGTATGCAGATTCGAACAGTTTTTGGTTATATTGCATGACTGCAAAATCGTGCTTGATCTGTATTGAGATTACGAGAAAGTAAAATGCCAGGTGCAGGTGCAGGGCTTTGATTTTGTTCTGTAGCCTGCGATATCTCCTGGAATAGAAATGGGTGCGGAGCGAAGGTAATCTTGAGCTAGTAAGAGTGTTAATTTTGTTTATAGGGAATGCTTAATATTAATGTCTGTATTAATCAGTATTAGAAGTTTTAGACATTACATTTACAAGCTTTAAAAGCTCGGTTACGAGTACAGCGCTGGTATTAATACTGTAAACTCGCGGTGGTGCCATTGTTTGGGAGTCGCAGTACATATCCGATCGCAGAACAGCATGGATACTCGGCACGTATTTGATTTCGTAAGGGAACATTGCGCTCTGCGTGGTGCTCTAACTCGGGGGCGCGGATTGCGTTTATAGGTTCACATACTTGGGTGGAAGACTCGCAGACACTGCATCGGCTGATGTATTTCTGGATGTCTCTTCCCACAATTGGTGTCATTGCCATAGGCATTGGTTCTGGAGTGCTGAGCCAGTAGCTGTAGTCGTTCCTTGATGCAAAGTTGCAAACATTATTCAGGCTGCAGAACAGGAACGGCATCGTGCTGAATCTCCGCAAGCAGCTTCCGGCGCTTCCTGAAATTTTTAGATTGAAAGCAATCAGGGTGGTTTGCAACGTGGATGTCTAGCTTACTGCCCTTAAATTGAATTTTATGACAGCCTGTAGCTGCCGACAAGTATGTGCGAAAGCACTTAATCTCGGGAAACACTTTCAAGCGACTACGTGGGCACCGGTACGGAGGACGAAGTTTAAACACCTGGAGCACCGACCGCAGGCCATTGTGAAAAGGCAAATAAACATCTATACGGCCGTATAACTGCAGGCCACCCACAGTACGTCCAGATCGAGTTCACATTATTCGGTTTCTGTGAGCCGACGACAATAACTAGAAATGAAACTCACCCAAGTCTTGGCCATGGGCTTTCTCATCGCCGAGTATGTAGAGGAGAGAATAGCCAGACCAGAGCGGATGGGTGCCTCTGGGACATTCCGGAACTCGTGACGTCTGACTGTGCCTGGTGAAAAAGTAGCCTCGAGACCTGGCGGGACCACCCGAAGGACCACGATTTCCTGGACGTCCCGGTGTGCCTGGCTGACCGGGGTACCCTGGCAGCCCTGTTGGAAAGCGTGCGCTGATGTAGTTGAGTGTCTAATAGACAGTTAAGCGGTGTTTCGTTATTCGGCGAGTAGCCAATATGCAGCCAATAAATTGAAGTCTTCTGTTCAGAATGCGTGCACCAGGAGAAATGGAGTTAGCGGGTAGGCAAGGAATTAAATCGATATTTTCCACCACTTCCCACGCGCGCGTCCTTCAGTCGAGACAGTAGGACGTGCTGACTAAACATTTACACGTAACTGTGCCTGCAGCTTCATGTAAAAATTCCTTCCGAGAGAAATTATATTAGTGGAACGCTGCGTGCTATTCCTATAGCCATCAGTGTTTCTTTAACGTTTCTAAGCGGAAGAGTTGTATTTATTTATTTATTTGCCTACGTCTGCTGTTTTCGGCCTATTTTCATGAAATACCTCTCCATTGCTCCCAAGTACAAGTTCTGCTTAGAACAATTTTGCCGTGATGGCGACCGTTTCAGTCTTAACGTGAGCAAACTTCATACCTCCTATGTGATAGCAATGATCATCTTCCAGATAATGACGCCTGTGAATAGCCTCCAAAGCTGCCCGATGCGCGTGGGCGTAGTTCATTAAGGAGCGTCCTTTAAAGCTGGCTTCTCCACAATAAGAGACATGGCGAGAAGAAGCTCGCTCATTCTTTTCCTTTTACAGGCGGTGATAATCTGCATATGGGAAGGATACCTGATAGTGTGGATAACAGAGGACGTTACCATAGAAGCAGTAAGCGTCGTTATAAGCAGCAACTAGAAACAAGACGTATTAAACGGGATTGATCCTGGGCAGCTCCCTCTAATAACATAAGAGAAAGAAGAAACTTTATAGAAAAGAGCACACGAGCGTAGGTAGCTCTTCCGCTGTGCAATGGGTGGTCCCCTCAGTCCAGGAGCCCAGAGGCCTTAGCTGCCCTTTTCGCTCGTTTGACCAGGATGAGCTGGTCCGCCGGGCTGGAGCTGGACAGCGCTTCCTCCCATAGCCGTGTGGTGGGGTGCGTTGCGGGTGTGAGCTGTGGTGTGCTTGCACAATCCCATACCATGTGGCAAAAGCGTCGCGCATTGATCGCAGTGTGGGCATATATAGGAACACAGCGCAGGTTGTGTGGCGTGTTAGAGAGAGATAAAACTTTATTATGTCCTTGATGGGGTCTAGGGGTGGCGGGGGTCGGGAGACTAACCCCCAGTGCCCCCCTTCCTCAGACGGCGGCCAGTTCTTGCTTTCTGGCGGCGTCTTCGGCCATCTGGACAGCCCAGAGCTGCTCCTCTGGGTCCAAGCTGAGCCAGCAAAGTCTCCCACTGCTCGGCCGTAGTTATGATGCGTGTGTTAGTGCGGTAGGTGTTGGTGGGTGAGGATTTGGGGCATTGCCAGATAATGTGATCGAGGTAAGCGCGGGCCTCGCACGCTTTGCAGAGTGGGGAGTATGCATCAGGGTAAATGCGGTTGTATAGCACGGGGTTCGGGATAGTTCGCGTCTGAAGGAGTCGCCAAGTGGTGGATTGAGATTTATTCAGTGTTTTGTGTGCTGGGGGGTATAGCGTAACCGTTCTCTGCGGTAGTGGAGGAGAATTTCTCTGAACGTGACCATTCGGTCCCACGCGTGACCGCGATGCAGAACAGAGGGCTGTTCAGGATCGGAAGACTCGGGAGAAGGATGATGCATCCGGTGTGCGAGAGTTCGGGCGGCATCATGGGCGGCTTCGTTTCCAGCCAGACCCGAGTGACCAGGGGCCCAGATGACCTGGACGCGGCGTTGCCTTGGGGAGGAGTGCCAGAGAGTATATTTTGCGCTTGGTGCGCTATCAGTGTTCTTGTGTAGTTGCGAATGGCCGTTTTTGAATCGCTGATGATGCATTGTGCATTGATAGCCGCGTAGGCCAAAGCGATGGCCGTTTCTTCTTTGGGCTGCGTGGTGAGTATTGATGCGGCTGCAGCGAGGTGGTACTGCGAGCCCGCGACTACGACGACCGCCATGGCGTTTTGGTTGGAGTATTCCGCTGTGTCCACGCAGGCTACGTCAGCGGCTTGGTCGTAGCGCTTTTGTAGTTGTTTAGCTCTTTCTGCACGTCGCTCCGGATTGTGTTAGGGTGTATATTGCGAGGTATGGGCGGGATAACTAGCTGAGCGCGAATGTTTGGAGGGACGGGTACTTTTGGTTCGAATTGGGTGGTGTAGGTTATGCCTAGGGTGCCTAGAATGTGCCTGCCTGTGGTGGAATTGGCGAGTCGTTTGTATTGGCTAATACGCTGCGCTTCAATAAGCTCGTCTATGGTGTTGTGAATGCCGAGGACGTCCAGTTTCTCGTTAGAGGTGGGGATGGGAAGATGTAGGGCTTGTTTATAGGCCCTCTTGATCATGGTATTGAGTTTGAGCTTGTCATTTGTATTGAGGCTAAGGTACGGGGCGACATAGGTGATCGTGCTCAAGGCGTAGGTGGTTACCAGGTGTATAAGGTTGTTTTATTTCATGCCGTGATGTCGATTTGCGATGCGTGCAATGAGGCGAGTGGTTTGGTGTACATGAGTATCTAATTGCTTGAGTATCTCCGTGTTTCTGCCGTTTTGATGGATGCGTAAGCCAAGGATACGGATGCTAGGTACAGTAGGTATGCGTTGCTGGTGCACGTGGATTTCTGTCTCGGGCGGGTGAGGGTCTGGACGCCGACCTCCCCAATTAGGCTTGTATAGAAGGAGCTCCGATTTCTGTGGGGAGCACGCCAGGTCGCGCGGTTCTACGTATGCAACGACCTCGTTGATGGCTTGCTGCAGCGTGTCTTGGATGTCCCCATCGCTGCCCCTGGTGACCCACAGGGTGATATCGTCTGCGTAGAGGCTATGCTTGAGGTTGGGGATGCTAGCTAATGCAGGCGGTAGTCCGAGCAAAGCCACGTTAAACAGAAAAGGGGACAGAACCGATCCTCGCGGCGTGCCTTTGCTGCCGAAGTGAATAATTGGCGACTGCAACCCTCCGATGGTAATGGTGGCCGTGCGACCTGTAAGGAAATTCTTCACGTAGTTGTATGTTCGATGTCCAACCTGGAGTTGTGCCAGTTGGCTCAGTATGGCCTCATGCGTGACGTTATCGAAGGCCTTGGTTAGGTCTAGCTCCAAGATAGCTCTGGTGTCTAGCCTGGAGCTTTTATTGCCATCGATAATTTGGTGCTTGAGCTGAATCATGATATCTTGAGCAGAAAGTTTTGGGCGGAAGCCAACCATGGTATTGGGGACAGTGTGCATTTTTGTCAGTGTGCTGGTCTTCCGTACGGAATATCCCAGACGTTTCAAGACGCAGCGTCCCGCTATTGTGCGTTGTAGTCTTTCTTTCTGGCTTACCAGGTGGGCTTCTACGATTTCCCGTGCGTTGTTGTACACTCCCGATTCCTCAAGGCGAAATGTAGCCGTTCCGGGTGGGAGTCCGAGCGCTTGGTTATACGCCTTGCATATCAGCCGGTCGAGTACCTCCACTTCCGCAGTGCTGAAATTTAAATATGGTGCCGAGTACGCAATGAGGCTCACGATCAGAGCCTGCACTAGTCTGATCAGGTCCTGTTCCTTGAGTCCCCTCTTCCTGCTGGTAATTTGTTGCATCATGCGCAAGACCTCCGTGGTCGTGTATTGTAGCTCCTGTATGGCGTATCCTCCACCCCCCGTCTTTTTGTCAGTGTGCGCCGAGGATGCGAAGTCTGTCCACCTTGAGGATTTCTCTAGGACCTATTCACAGGTGGATGGCTGGTGCCTGGCTTGTTGATCGTCGTCGTGAGAGCTCCTCGATTATGAGCTCCAACTTCTTCGGCGCTCATTGCAGTCTGCATGTCTCAGCGTATCTAGCTACGATGTCCACTGCCTCCTGCAGTGCCTCTTGTTATCCTATGGACCCTCCGACCATCCATATCGTGATATCGCCTGCATACAAGGCATGTCTTTCTTATCGCCGGTGTCTTCTCGAGTTGGGATGGGAGTTTCATCATAATCACGTTGAAAAGTGTCGGCGACAGCACTGCTCCTTGTGGCGTTCCTCTATTAGGTGTGTCTACTCGCTTTGACCTCACATTTACCAGCCTTATGGTGAATGTAAGATCTGTGAAATTAGGAAGGAAGCGCTGGAGAAAGTTCTGCTCATCACTGGATCCTCGCAAGCCGCTGTCACGTATTTGGCATGTAGTCAGGAGCCTACGTTTCCCCCCACAAGACAGGTACCCTTTCAGTGCTCTGGCCCTTTACCAACGCCGCAATGATGTAGAGGTAGCGGACGACTTCTGCAAAATGATTGTGGGCACAACTCAACCAGCCTCTATCCAATCCGAAGTTTTCGCGCCACCTTCCTCAAGTGACCACTACGACTTGCTCTTTACGATGCCCGAATTAGAGGCTGCTCTTGCGTCGTGTCGGCATTCATCTGCTCCTGGCCCTGACGGGATCTCGTACTCGTCTCTGTCTCACCTTGGCAGGGCTGGTCGCACTGCACTGCTCAATTATTACAACGACACATGGGTCTCCGGTATTGTTCCGCAGCAGTGGAAGATCAGCCGCCTGGTTGCTCTCTTGAAGCCTGGAAAGACTCCTTATGAGCTTACCTCATACCGCCCAGTTGCATTAGCCAGCTGTGTTGGCAAAGTTATGGAACGAATGGTCCTGGCGAGGCTCGAATGGTTTCTGGAAAGAAATGATCTTTATCCGAACATGATGACCGGTTTTCGGCGGGGTCGTTCTTCAATTGACAGCGTCATTGACCTCGTTACGACAGTGGAACATGAAAAACGTCAACGCCGACTCGTCGCCGCTGTTTTCTTAGATATCAAAGGGGCCTACGACAACATCCTTCATGAAGCCATTCTCGATGCCCTAGATGACTTGGGTATTGGCGGCCGGCTCTACCTGTGGATTGTGAGCTACCTCAGCGGCCGTTTCGTTTACATGTCCACGCCTGACGGAGACACTAACCGTCATCAGGTATGCCGCGGAGTTCCTCAGGGAGGGGTTCTCAGCCCAACATTATTTAATGTGGCACTGATTGGCCTGGTGGGTGAGCTTCCACCTCACATCCACATCAGTGCATATGCAGATGACATCTGCATCTGGGCTTCTGGTACAACACGCCCACAACTACGTGCGAAATTACAACGGGCTGTGTCATCTACTTCACGATACATACGGCGTCAGGGTTTGTGCTTAGCTGCCGAAAAATGTGCTGTGGTTGCATTCACGCGCAAATCCGTCTGCCGCTACCCGATCTCCATTAACGGTGTCATATTGCCGTATGTCTCCCACCACAGATTCTTGGGCATTATCATTGACCGCGATTTGTCATGGACGAGGCATGTTAACATGTTGAAGCAAAAACTTAATCTGTTTTGCCATGTTCTTCGCTTCGCAACAGGCATGAAATGGGGCCCCACGGAAGGCTCATTACTAAGACTTTATCAGTCTCTTTTCGTGGGCTACATTCGATACAGCCTTCCGATACTCTCAAACTTGAGCATTTCCTGCTTACGGACATTAGAGAGCGTCCAAGCGCAGGCACTCAAAATATGCCTCGGGTTGCCACGGCGTGCCTCCAACAAAGGCACAATTGAGGAAGCCCACGTATGCCCATTACCGATATACCTGTCCCACGAACCACTTCGTGTGTATTTACGCTTACTGACACGACACCATTGCCATCCATTGACGTCGGTTCTACATGAGCGTCCGGAAAGCAGTTTCACAAGTGCACTCCGCTGCCATCTACCCCACATAACAACAGGCTATGCCCTTCCATATCACCCCGTCAAACCACCATGGGTGATGGTTCAACCTTCCGTGTGCGTACATGTCCCCGGCATACTAAAGAAATCATTGGTTCCCGTCAGTGGACTACAACAACTTGCTCTCGCGTACATCTGGTCAGAATACCAGACATATGTTCATGTGTACACAGACGGCTCCGTGTCACCTAAGGCATCGACAGCAGCTGTGGTGATACCAGCCCAACAGATGACTCGAGGTTTCATACTCGACCATAATTCAACATCAACCGCTGCAGAGCTTGTGGCTATTCGGGAAGCGATTCGCCACATCTGCGGGGAAAGACCTCAAGAATGGTGCATTTTCACGGACTCAAAACCCGCGCTGCAAATTTTGGGATGCTTCCTGCGCCACACCGCATATCAGGTTCTGGCCCTGCAGATCACCGAGCTGCTTTCATACGCTCAAGAAAAACACCACCGCGTAGTGTTCCAATGGATCCCGGGACACTGTGGGCTCAACGGTAATGAGATGGCCGATGCTGCAGCAAGGCGCGCCCTCAGCAATGGCCTGCGAACTGCAGTGCCATTCTCCAGACCGGACATCACATGCCTCCTGTCGGAATTATTGAGGAGTGCGACGAGGAGATACTGGGCCCAGCCAGACGCTCGTCACGTCCGCCTTAAAAGCCTGGATCCCGATATGAAATTTCCAATTCTGCGTGGAATTCCACGCCCTCATACATGCCTGATACACCGACTGCGATTAGGCGTCGCCTTCACGCGCAAATATTTGCACATTATTGGACGGACAGACTCCCCGGACTGTTCAGTGTGTGGCGTGGTAGAGTCTATAGAACATGTGCTCGTGGTGTGCCCTGAGTATGCGCGAGAAAGACTGACATTGGCAGGTACATTGAGACAATTACACAATGGACCACTGTCAGAGGACCTCTTACTAGGCGCGTGGCCACAGAGTTGGCAGACGACAGAGACAATGCGTGCACTGTCACGTTTCCTATGTGACACGGGCCTGGACTCACGCCTGTGATATTAGTTGTTTAATGTGTCAATCACCTCGTTCCTCCCATTATCATCCCCCATTGTGACCCTTTTTCTTCCCCTCTTCCCCTTCCCTTACGTAGAGTAGCAGGCCAGATGCTCCATTATCCGGCCGACCTCTCTACATTTTCCATTCATTAAACTACCTCTCTGTGAGGAAAGCCCTCACGTAATTGTAAGTTCGTCGGCCGGAATTCCTGTTACTGAGATTGGCTAGTATGGCTTCGTGCCCCACGTTGTCAAAGGCCCTCTTTAGGTCTAGTGCAAGAATTGCTTTCAGGCAGCCACGGCGTTGCTGCTTTCAGTACTTCCTCTTTGAGCTCCAGAAGCGCGTCTTGCGTTGACAAGTTGGGTCGAAAGCCAAACATCGTGTACGGCATCAGTTGACCTTCTTCGAGATGGGTCTGTAGCCTGTCTAAAATCACGCGTTCGATTGGTTTACTGAGGCAAGATGTTAGCGAAATGGGTCTTAGGTTCTCCAGGCAGGGCGTTTTACCCGGCTTTGGTGTCAGCATAATATCCGCATGCTTGAATTCCGGGGGTAAGGTCCCTGTGCTCCAGCGTATATTGAAGAGTTCCAGTATTGCCTGCATGATTACATCGTCCAGGTCACGTAGCAATTTGGTGATTCCATCCTTGCCAGGGGTGGTGTTTCGAGTAAGTTGCGATCGCTCGCATCAGCTCGGAACGCGCTATAGGTCCCGGTCTAGGTCGAGCTCGCTGTTTTCCATTCCGTCGTAGTCTGCCGCGGGCTCTGCACTGGACGTGGTTCTGCTCTTGGCCTTGGTTCCTCACTTGGACCTGGATCTGCTGCCGCCTCGTTATTGCGATGCCGCCCTGGATCTGGAGTGGGCTTGAGATGGGGATCGCTGTTTGCGGCCCTTGCTTGGTTGTTCCATCGTCACGTCATGATGCCGTCACGTCACGCTATACTTGGACCAACGATTCCATTGGCAAGCATGACGCGACGTAAACGTCGGCGCCACCATTAGAGTGTTTTTATATTAATGAAACTCTAAGCAATTCTGTAAGCGCTGTTGTTTACGTGTCAGCTTGACTGTAGGGCTGTCGGTCCAACTACAACCTGACGCCAAAGCGCCGAGTGTGCACGCGTTGTGTCGTCTACAGGGGCGGACTGACCTGTATGTTTAGATTTCGACACCTGTGTTGAGCCGCGGGCGCCATCAGGACATTGTTGTTGCTGCTGTGCGCCCATTGGCTGTGCCACTCGACGCAGCGTGCGGTTGCGCGCCGCGCATTGTGAGCGCTCATGATAGTCGTAGAGTCCAGCAGCGGTGAATTCACGTCAACGCAAATAAGGCGCGGCGGCAGTGGTGAAAGGCAGTGGGCGTGCGCAGAAAGTCGAGAAACAACAAAAAATGGTAGTGTTTAATTTTTCATACATGGTCAACGGCTATGTCGGTGAGATAAACTCAAATGCTGTTAAATACAACTTCGGTTTGTTCCCTTTGTTTCACTCTGCGCCGGGCGCTACAGTCAGGGACGCGTTTTATCTTCTTCTTTTCTCTTTTCTTTTTTGTTGGAAGGCGCAATAGCCGTTCGTTTCCACGTTTTGCCCGCAGTCTTTGCGTGCTTTGTCATATATACAGTAATAGAATTTTGCACATATACTCTTTACTGTGTGTATGGTGCAATTATCTGCGTTTGTTGCTACTATATCTGGTACAACATATGAAAAAAGAGCGAGCATTTCCGAAGGTGTCTGAAATTTGACCATTCAGAACTGTCATTCTCTATAGGGTCTAGGCGCATTCTAACTCGTTAATTGCACTGTAGAGTAACAATTAAAGTCAAATTAACTAAGAAATTGCGCGATAACCCTTTAAGGGGATTAGGAGTGTCAGGAGATAACTCTTTCAGGAGCACGTTAAGGAAAATGTACACTAAAAAACTAAGTTAAATCGTGGGGTTTTACGGGCCATAACCGCGATCTGATTATGAGGCACGCCTTAATGGGGGACTCCGGATTAATTTTGACCACCTGGGTTCCTTTAACGTGCACCTAAATCTTAGTGCACGGGTGTTTTTGCATTTCGCCCCCATCGAAATGCGGCCGCTATAGCCGGGATTCGATCCCACGACCTCGTCCTTAGCAGCGCACCACCAAAGCCACTAAGCAACCACGGCGGGTCACACGAAAATGAACGTTGAACTGTTCTTAACCGTCTTTAAAAAAAGAAGAAGAAAAGGAATAGAACGTGCATAATAACGAACCGTGCTTCTCAGAAACAATTGAGTTGATTGAGCTCTATAATCGCTTGTCGAGAACCATATAAAGCCAACGGAGATTGAAGCCAAGTAACGCATAGGGGAAATGAACTATCTCTTTAATTGAATTGGCGACTTAATTAGATATGAGAATTGTATTTGCCACGATATTTTAATCAGTAAAGAAATCAACGGGCGTGGAGCATAAAAGAACTTTGCCTCTTGTGGGAGCCGAACCCACAACCTCTGCTTAACGCATTCGGTGCCCTTCTGAACGGCTGTTCCTTTGCTCATTTTCTTGGTTTTCATGTATACGTGTTTATGTTGAAACCTAATTATGAAGCACAACCCCCGGTAACACTTACCAGCAGATGATTAATACTTATGATTAACACCTATAATGGATAAAAATTTAATTAAAAAAGATACAGTTTTTGAGGTGTACTTCGTGTTCCTCTCTGATAATAGCAACCTATCAGAGTGCACCCATTTCCTCGGACCTGCAGGTTGCGCTCCTGTTATTAACGCAGCCTGCAGCGCTTAACCTAACTTATCACTGTGATCATTATGACAGGAAGCATGCCAAAGTTTTGCAGCATTCAAGAGGCCAAAGCGGCTAACGGCTCAAAATTTCTGCCGGAATTTAAGGTGATTCATGGAGGCGAAATATTCAGCAGTAAAGCCACCTGCTGCATATTTTCATGCCAGGCTCACATCCGCACGTCACGAGTAAGCGTTGTATGAAAACGAATTATAGTATTTCTTTCCATATTGCTCACGCACGTACCGTCAGTATAAATTCATACGCGAACAGGAAAAAAGAAAAGAAAAAACCAAAACTGATCAGAATGCCTGTCAGTTACGCCTAATTGCGGAAGCCTGCTATGTGCAGTCCCTCCGTATGCAGCCAGTTTTTAAGCATAGCATCCCGGACCGCACCAGGACGAATCTTCCTTCCACTGCGAGGCTTTTCTTTCGTGGAAACCGAAGGGGTTCCCTTTGTAGCAATTGCTACGATTGGGTGAATGTCTAATTTTCCCTTTATTAAGCATAGCATAATCCGAAATGTACGTTTCGTATCCTCAATTAAGGCTCTGTTACAAATGTAGGCAAACCCGTGGAAATGCAAGAACGCATTGTAGTCGTTGTCGACTTGTTCGCGTTTGAACTTACGCTGGTGGTGACTTACGATGGTGGTGGAGTCTAAACGTGATTGACTAAGAATTACGAGGCACACGACGCCAGCGCACGCGTGACTCATGAAAAAATGACCGTTATAGATACCGGTTCAAATGCATCGTTAAACGCATATATGCACGAACGTACGCAGTTTTCTCGGCTCAAAACGACGATGCGCGCCGTCGTGGTTCGCCGAGGACGTTTCGAGTGGGTCACCTCGAGCGAACGTACGGGGCTGCTGACCATGATTCGCGCCTCCGGCGTCAAAGCAAGCGAAGGGAAGCCTCGAGGGAAATCCGTTTCCATTGAAAGGGACTCTCTCACTCAGCGCATCAAAAGCAGTGACACCAGGAGCATTGCATGCGCAGCCAATGGTGCTCAAAAGACCTGCCTTGGAATCCTTCGTCACCCGGGAGACCTCGAGGGCCGGAGTAGCCTGGAGGCCCCGGAAATCCCGGAAGCCCGTAGTCTCCCGGTTCGCCGTTGACTCCCGGGAAGCCTTGGTCGCCGGGAGGGCCTGGCAATCCGTTGGCGCCTGGGTAGCCTCTGTCTCCTTGGATACCCGGCGGCATCTGCCTTTGCTGGCTCGGAGAGGAGCTGCCACGTACTCCTTTAGCACCTGCACGTTTCATTAAACGGCCACGCAATTTAGAGTTAGCGTGTGGTGGGCATTGCTTTTATTTAATGACCAAGTGGAACAGCCGTCACCAACATACGGCGAGAAATGCTCCGCTATTCATTTTCCTCTCAATGAAGAAAACTAATGATAACAAGTTCCCTTGGCGCCGGGAGGGATGGCGTGTTCAAACGCACAACCGAAACAAAAAACAAACAAAAATATTTTTGAGCCTGTGTTTTCAAGCCACAGTAATATTGATCTGTTCAAGCTTTCGCTGTATTGCTTTGTAATAGAAAATACAAATTTGGTGCCCAAAAGGTGGGCTTCTCAGACACTACGTACTCGGTCATGCAGAAAGGCTTGTTTCGACGAGCTAAGCAACGCGCCATTAAATTCTACAACACGTTTTCTGTGATGATCGTGAGTACACAAATAGAGTAGAAGAATTATACCGAGTATTATTTTATTAATCGGTGCCAAAAGTTTCTCGCATTAAGTTTTATCGAAGCCTGACGACTGTATATTCTATCGGCTCGACGTGCATTCGTATATACGAGTAATTAAGACATACGGGGTGATCATCTTTAAAAGTTATGGAATTTTAAAAATCGTCTGTTGCAGCTAACATAATTCTACTCTTTGAGCTCGATTGTTCATAGAGGCGGATATTACTTTCACGAGAAATCAAAACATATGTTCAACCAATTAACAAAAGTTTGCTAATTAACTTCCTTATTAATTACTTTACGGCACATATTGCAATTTACGAATTGTAGCCGGAGAGTTTGTTAGGCGTATCCATATGGAATCGATTTCCATGATGACACCTGTTTGATGATATGCGCCATCAAACTCGCCGTAAAAGTGCATTGTTACACTTACTTTCTTAACAAAACGCTCTTTCATGTATTGAAGCACAAAAGTGGCTTCTTATGATAGGGAACTCCAACGTATTTCGTCCGAAACTTTGGGCAATAATATATCGAAACTGGTGTCATCCTGGAAATTCAAGTGGATACGCGATATCAACTCATTGGCTACAATGCTTAACCTGCAATATGTGCCGTAACTTAATTAATGAAGAAATTAATTAGTGAATTTTTGGTAATGAGTTGATAATCTGTTTCGATTTCCCGTGCTAGTAATGTCCGCCTCTTCGAATAATCTAGCTCAACGATAGGAATTATGCGATTTGCCACAGGAGATCGTTAAAAATTTTGCAATGCTTAAAAAATGATCACCCTGTATGTGTTGCTCGATTAGTTTCAGATGAAGAATGCGAGAGGGATGAATAATGCTAGAGGCAAGTTTCCGTTTTCTTGCTTGTAGATTTCATTGCATTACGAGTGCGTAAAGTTGGAGGAAGTAAGTCTTCTGGGACAAGTTTAAGGTTTTTTATAAGGCTTACTGCTCTGGCAGCGACACAGACCACCCTGAGCTACGTATCGCACGCCTAAGTATGCTAGTAAAATTACATAACGTACAAACGGTACATACAGCAACATAGCCGAAATGTAGAAGTGCACTAAAACGCTGCTTTCCGCGATCTATATGTTTAGCACTTCAACAATGTTCTTCAGTGCGAAAATATGTGTGGATCCATTAGTAAGAGTCGCCGGGCCTCAGCATAGAAATCGAGGAGGTATAGGGCATGAAATAGTGATTTTTTAAACGAGTTGAATACTGATGGCAGCGAATATAATACGAACCGAACAGTGATGACACCGAATTCGATACCATCAAGTTTAATAATACGTAATGACACCACTGCTCTCGACATAATAGAATATAGCAGTTATTCGAATAAGAGAATATTCAATTCGTCATAAGAACTTATCGCATATGTCTTTGGACAACCATAATAAAAAAAATATGTTCGACTTTTCTTCCATGGTCTTATCTAGAATCACTCCGACACACCTTCAATATCATTCTTAGCGTTTTCTTTTTCTTTTTGCAGCCGATGTGCCGCATTAGTACTGCTCAATATTACACACAACCATTGCACGCAGACGCGTAGTAAGTGCCACAAGAAAGCATTTGCTTTCGCTGTGCTTGGTACTACTAGTTCCAATTATTTGCAACGAAGTAAGCACTTGCCTTTTGTTCCGTTTATTCCGGGCCTTCCAGAGGGTCCGGGAAAGCCGGATTCACCTCTCGCGCCTTTGAGTCCAGGGAAACCGGGGAATCCCGATTCTCCAGGCGCCCCCTTTTCACCCTTGTAGCCTCGCCGACCGTCTTGTCCCTGAGTAGAGAGGGACACTCGTGAATGTGAACACCAGTGAGCTGGTGTTCTCTATTATGTACGCCATTGGCTTGCAGCATACATACCCCCCTCCCAAAGTGCAAGTAGATGTACACACGCACACTTATACACACAGACACATGCTGTATTTATATGTGTTTTAAAAAAAAATCAGTCATATCATAACATTTATTTTCATTCTAGCCGCATTTTTGACCATTTGAACGAATACGATTGGGTGCATTAGTTTAACTGCCGCCGTAGTGGGTAACCGAGTGATCTGCATCTCTGAAAGTGGCGCCGGACGTGCTTGGTAGATGAGGCGCTGGAGGGGCAGGCGTGCAGGGGTTGAGCAGCGAATACTTGGTTCCCACAGCATTGTGTACAGAATGTTCGTCGCCCTTGCAGACGAGGAGGTAGGGTTCTCTGACGCCATTCGAGTTATGATACTAGTAACGCGTTTGGAGCAATCAGAAGTGTAGAGACCGCGCATGCGCAACAGTGCACAGGTGTATGTGTGCAAACTGCTGAGTGCAATTGGGGATTACGGCATAAGCGGCTCCCTACCATATCCAAAACGCTGTTGTATACATTACAAATCACTTTAATGCCAGACAGACACCATATACCGTATAAACTCGTGTAACGGCCGTACCCGTGTAAGGGCCGCACCCCCAACTTGGCAGCCTAAAATTTGGGAAAGATATTTCAACAGAGAAGCAATCGCGTTCGGTGCCCCGATGCCGCCCGCGAGCATCGGCGAATTTTCGCGCGCTGCGCCCTGAGGGTGTGGGCAAGATCTGAGGTGTGCTCGCTGGATCGGCCGGCAACTTTTGACCAGCAGGTTCGGTCCCGTGTAAGAGCCACACCTTGTCAAAATGGCAAAAAAAAAAAGTGCGACCCTTGCACAAGTCTATACGGTATGTAAAATATCTTTTATTTTGTGTAAAACGCAAATGGACATCGGGTGGTTAGGGTGTTAAAAATGTTTGATGCTGACTTTAGAATGTCACTGAACTAGGGTCCTGAAAGTGTTGGCTACGATCTGCAGAGCCTAGATGTGAGAAGATGGAGAAGTGCAATTCGGCACAGTTGATCTGTTCGAGTGGAAAGTGAGCGGCGTCGATGAGCATACAGGGAACGAGTGATTGTTAATTTCTGCAGTTGAAAGCTACATTCAACGACAATCCCCCAAATTCGTATTTCCAGTTTTGTTTAAAACTGGCGGCAATGCAGATTCGCGTGTTTTTGTTGCGTGCTGCTCTTTTCTTTCAGTTATTTCGGCTAGTTTTATTCTTGACTGAATCATATAATCTTCGGAATCTATCCTGCATGTCCGCGAATGTCATCACAGTGGCATGCAGAGAGATCTGCTCAGAATAGTATTTTATTGTTTGTTGTTAAATGACGCGCATAAGCAACGCAGCAAGAATTCAAGTTATATAGCCGGCTTGCATTCGACTTCAATGACACCACCCTTAACATATGGATGAGAACCTAGCTCTGTTCTTGGAGAAAAAAGGAAATTATAGGCGATAGCGTACCCTGGCCCCTGGTATTCCCGGCAAACCAGGAACGACAGGTCCCGGCAAGCCTGAATCTCCTCGGCTGCCCTTTAATCCATCGTTGCCGGGGTAGCCATGCTTTCCCTGAAGTCCGTCTAGACCAGGGGTGCCTGTCGTCAATTAACGAAGAACGTGCATCAGTTTCATTCACGCGAACGAAACATCGTGGGCCTCTCGGCTTCCTACCCTTCTTGGTTTCAGAAGTTTTCACCAAAACCCTTCCCAGTCACAGCCTTTAATATGTTATCTTTACCCAGCCTACATCATGACTAGTATCTCGGCTTGTTGGCCCCTTAGGTAGTGCAAGAGGGTTGACCAGACAGCCTCCTGTTCCCACCAACTTCGGCCGTGCTCCACGTATATAGAGCACAGCTGTGACCCTGATACAATTATCCGAATACGTCCTATTTCTCAAGTTAATACCCTAAAACTGTAGGTTGCAACTTGTCTTGTAGATTTGAAATATCCGTGCAAAAGTATTGTATAAGGAGTAGTATGCCTGTTGCTGTACACGTCAACGGGCAGCACCACACGCCACAAGCAGAAATTATCGCGTGTGGTGAACTACGTCACTTGCTTTCCGACATTGCGAAAATAAAGTGTTTTAACTGGCTAAGCTCGGCGCTCGCCGGAGCGCCCTTCATATCATCATTAAGCCATGGCCAAGAACATGAAGTCAATGTATACAACCTATAGAAAGAAAGAAAAAGAGAAAGAAGAGAAAGGCCGTGATCGGTCGTTGTCTATTACATCTATCTTTCCTTTTTCTTTCTTTTTCTTTTTGTTTTCTTTTCCAAGGGTGCGTGCGTTCTTACAATTGACTTGGATTCCTCTATGATATGACCCTTTTGGATTATTCGTTGATTAGCAAATTGCTTACCGACTGTCGCTGACTAGATGCGCGCGAAGTACTTGCGTTGACAGACGAGTATAACGTTAATGGGAACGTCACCTGGAAGGCCGCTCAGTCCTGTGTCTCCTTGTTCGCCTTTGAAGCCAATCGGGGCGACACCTGGGTAGCCGGGCGGTCCGTCTGGTCCTGGAAGTCCTGGTTGTCCTGCTTCACCTTTGAGTCCCGGAATACCGGGGAAACCGGGCGGTCCGGGGTCGCCTTCGTCTCCTTTCGGTCCCGGGTAGACGTCTGCGAGCGCGATGCACGAACCAAGGTTACACCCCCAGCACGGGCTCTTTCTCTGGCACCAATTTTTCTGAGCGGCAGTTTATAGCGCTTCACGCGCTTTCTCCTGCGGTCATTAGGTTGTGCCCGTAAAACAGGCATCGTCGGCTGCCTATAGCTCTAACCATTTTACTTTCTGTAACAGAAAGTGTACCGACTTTTAAAAGAACGAAAGGACAAACTTACTTGCTGTTTTTTTTTCCTTAAAAAATGAAACTTCTGTGAGATCAACCGTATTTGCACGAATATAAGGCGTGATAGACGTTTGACAACTAAAACAAATAAGAAGAAATACTCTTATTATAACGCGAACTATAACAAAGCATAACGCAATTGCAGCATGATACCCGATCTTCTATACAGCGATGTGCGTCGGCACGGGACCACCTGCGCTGGTGACAGCGCTTTTGCGGGCAGAAATCCTACGCTATTTTAGCCATGATATCACGCGAGAAGCAGAGATCATGCACATACATTTCAATGTGAAACGTGGACATCGTTTAGCGCGATGCTACTTTTTTTTTCCAAGTATGGTCCATATCTACGGGATGCTGCGTGGGCACGCGTAATAGCGACAGCAGATCGCTGCGTTTTCCTAGATGAGCCCGCGATGCTATTTTTCTTTTCAAAGTATGGCTTTCAATAAGAGCGTCGGCCTTCCTATATTTCAGCCAGAGCGAGTAGTCCATATATACAGGATGCTGCGTGGGCTCGCATAATAGCGACAGCAGATTGTTGCGTTTTCCTAGATGAGCCCGCGATGCTATTTTTCGTTTCCATGTATGGCTTTCAATAAGAGCGTCGGCCTTCCAATACCTCAGGCAGAGCGAGTAGTCCATATCTACGGGATGCTGCGCGGGCACGCATAATAGCGACAGCAGATCGCTGCGTTTTCCTAGATGAGCCCGCGCGGGCGTGCATCTTAGTAACAGATCGCGCTTGTCCCATTTTCCTGTTGTTGCGATCCTCTTTCCTTAATGACCATCGTCGAATCTCCAGCGCATGCGCGTGTCGCGAACGGAGGTGTCGCAGTGGAGCGCCAGGTCGTGATGACCAGCGTAGCTGGGTTTGGCGGTCTGGCAGGCGAGGCAAGAGTGGACCGACTGGCGAACATCGGTGTTAGTTCTCGGCCAGACGTACCGCTGTGTAACGATGGGCGAGATGAGACGTACCGCTGTGTAATGGGCGAGATGCAGCCGCTGACATGCCACAAGAGTGGGCCATGAACAAACGGACGAGGAACGAGTTGCAGACGGAATAAACGGGGGAGGGGTCACGCAGCGCTTGCAGCTCAGGGTCTTTCATCTGTGCCCTAGACGTTCCCAGTCCACAGCAGATGTAGAAGTTCATGATTACATTGCGCTTAGTGTTACACTGATTCACAGTGATTACACTTAGTGTTACACTATTACACATCAGTGTAACACTAAGCCAAATATAATCATGAACGTCCACCAACTAGCCCCGTTCATTGCTTTACTAAAAGATGTAAAAGTGCCGAGGGAGGTGATGCGTGAAAGTGCGTCAGCTGCCTCGTTGTCGTGCCTTTGAGGTGCCGGATATCTGGTGTGAACTCCGATATATAGGCCAGTTGACGAAGTTCACGTGCGACGCACTTGGAAGAGTTCGTACGGAAAACATAGATGCTTATGATCGGTTAGAACGTGAAATCGCTGGCCCTCCAAGAAACGCTGGAAGTGCTAGATAGTGGAGTAGATGGCGAGTAGCTCACGGCCGAAAACGCTGTCAAAGAGTCTCGGCAGGTTGGCGCTTCCGAGAGAAGATGCCCAGTGGGTGCCACTCGGAGTTGATTTTCTGTTGGAGAACAGCGCCGATGGCCACGCTGGACGCATCTGCCGTGATGCGAGCAGGCACTTAAGTCCTCGGATGGATGAGCAGTACCGAATCGACGACGCCTTGTTTAGCAACCCTGAAAGCAGCTTGAGCTTCGGGAGACCAGGAAATCGCGGATGAGGAGCCCTTGGTGTACGAAGAAGGTTAGTCAGCGGGTGCAGAAGCTCAGCGCTGTGCGGAATAAAGCGTCGGGAGAAATTCACTAAGCCAAGGAACTCACGCAGCTGACGTAAGGTAGTGGGTGCTGGGAAGTCTCTTACGGCCTGGACGTGAGACAGCAATGAATCAATACCCAGCGCCGAAATGTGGTGGCCCAGAAACTCGAGCTCGGAAGACCCGAAGACGCATTTCTCGGGGTTGACAACCAGGCCAAATTGTTCAAAGTCTTGAAAGAGTTTCCGCAGAGGACGCTCATGATTTTGTGGAGGGGCCTCGCGACGAGCATGTCGTCGATGTAGGCAAACACAGCAGTGAGGCCGCGTGTTAGCTCGGCATTGAATCTTTGAAACGTTTGAGCTGCGTTGCGTAGCCCAAAGGGCATGTACACATGCTCAAACAGGCCGAAGGGTGTAGTAATGGCCGCCTTCGGGACATCGGCAGGCTCAACGGGGATTTGGTGATACGCCTTGACAAGGTCCACTTTGCTAAAGATCGTGCATGCTTCCAAGTGGCCTCTGAAATCTTGCATGTGTCGAAGGGGATAACTATACGAGGTCTGTTAGAAAAGTATCCGGCTTATTTTTTTTTTTTTTGCGAACACCTGATGGATGCGAAACAAGCGCGCTTGCATTAGCCGACCTTGAACCTTCGTGTGCATGCGCGAATTTTTTCTCGACTGCCGATAGCGTCAGTCGCTGGGACGCAACGTTTGAGTGAGGTAGTGCGCGGTGCTCTGGTTGGTTTTTTATTGCAAGGAAAATGGCGGAGCGACTGGAGCAGCGCTACTGCATCAAATTTCGCCAGAAACTGGGCGACGACCAAGTGGAATCCGTTCGGAAGATTCAGACCGGTTTAAAGACAGCCGCACATCGGTGGAGAGCGAGCCACACTCCGGTCGGCCATCAACATGCCGAAATGACCAGGTAATTGCCGAAGTGAACGCTGTGGTGATGCGGGAACGTCGTGTGACTATCCGAGAAATTGCGGAAGAGGTGGGCATCAGCACTTTTTCTGCACATTCCATTATGACCGAAGATTTGGCCATGAAGAGAGTTGCGGCGAAATTCGTGCCGAAGTTGCTCACGGTAGAGCAAAAGCAACTTCGTGTTGAAGTATAACAGGACATGCTGGATTCCACAAACAGTGATTCCGAATTCATGAACACCATAATCACTGGTGACGAGCCTTGGGTGTACGTGTACGATCCGGAAACCAAATCCGAGTCGTCACAGTGGAAGCATTCCACGTCACAAAGACCAAAGAAGTACGCACCACAGGGTCAAACAATCACCAAAGAGTACTACAGGGATGTCCTCCGTCGCCTACGTGATGCTGTGCGGCGTAAGAGATCGGAGTTGTGGTCAACAGGAAATTGGCGCATCCATCACGACAATGCTCCTGTACATTCCTTGCACTTGATTCAGACCTTTTTTAGTGAAAAACCAGACTCCTGTAGTTCAACAGGCTCCTTACTCTCCTAATATGGCCCCCTGCGACTTCTGGCTGTTTCCCAAAATCAACAGGCTATTGAAAGGAGCGCGATTTCAAACAAGAGAGGACATTATCGCTGCAACGACAGCTGAGCTAAACTCCATTCCGAAAGAGGCCATCTCGGAATGCTTCGAACAATGGCAGCACCGCTGGGTGAAGTGTGTCGAGTTCCAAGGAGACAACTTTGAGGGTGATTAGGTTTCCAACGCTCCAGTTATGCCAGTTTTTTTTTTCTTCGGCCAAAGGTTGTATACCTTTCTAACAGACCTTGTACATCATGGACTGTGTGAGCGTTGAGCACCCGGCAGTAGCCGCACGGACGCCAGTCACCCGGTTCTGTCCTGGGCACCAGATGGAATGGGGAGACCCAAGCCTTGGAAGAAGGGTGAATTATACCCAGCTGTAATCAAGTGAATTCCCGTGTAGCCATCGCCAGTTGCGTTTTCATCCGGGCCACCACTGTCGCGGACTGAGGTGTCGCAGCGGAGAGCCAGATCAAGAGGACCAGCGTAGCAGGCTTCTAGAACACCATTGCGCGTGCCGCGTGCTAGCACGTCGAGCACGCGCCGCCCAACTTTTTTTTCGTCGCTATTCGCAGCCGGCACCAAGGCGCCGGCCGAGAGCGCCTATACTGGCGGCGTCCGTGGGCGCTGCATGCATATGTGTACTTCCTAAGACAACGGTCCCAACCATCAGTCTCAGTGACGCGGCCCTTGGCTCCCTTGCAGGCTGCCTAGACTTCCCATGTGGCCCGTTTCACTTTGGCCCCTTCCACCTGACAATGTGCCTGAGCGATAATCAGCAGCCTTTTTAAAGCGAAGCTTTCTTTGCCACTTCCTTCGACTTTGCCACTGCTGCTGTGGCTGCTGCTGCTAAGCAAATTGTCAAACAAACGGTGCCGGGGGGGTCAGATGTATACATGACAAGAGCGAGTCAGAGAGGAACGGTGACGCTAGAAACTCGTTTTCACCCCACGTCGAATGTGCACAATGCCCTCTGGAGCTCCCTGGCTGTAATTATCCTTGACTCCCCTCAGAAGCATTGCAGAAACGTGCGAGTCCACAAGGGACGTAGGAAGGAGGAAGGACAAGAGGCAGTTCCCATAAAAGAGAGTGGGGGGGGGATGTAGTTTGAGAAGGCAAGGTGAGAAGAAGGTAACGTGAAAAGACCCTACTGCTACAAGACGGTGGTTGCGGGGAAACTGGATAAGCTCAAGTTCAAGGTACGGTACAGTAAGTTGCTGCTATTTCTTAAAGACAAACACCTTGCAAATATGTCAAGCGGACAAACTACACAGGGCGTGCAGAAGCAGAGCCGCATTAGTTAGCGCACCGCAGGGTCCAGGCGACACTACGGAAGCGGTCGACCGTCAAATCAACACTTCTGTGCCCGCCGCGGTAGCTTTGCGGCTATGGCATTGCTAAAGGCCGTGGATTTGATCCTAACCGCAGCAGCCTCATTTCGACGGGGGTGAAATAAAAAACGCCCATGCGCTTTGGTTTAGGCACATATAAAAGAACACCACGGTGCCAAAATTAACCAGGAGTGTGCCACTACGGCCTGCCTCATAACTGACTGTGGTTTTGGTACGTACAGCCCCATAATCCAATTCAAGTTTAATACTTCTGCCACAATGCGATTTGCCATGTGAGGGAATGACTACGCTCAACCCTCTTAGAGGTTATGAAATATGGCGCACAACAACGCCTCCAGCAAACACCTTCCCCTGTGTGTTCTATGTACTACCCGGCCAAAAGCAGTGGTGCACGCAAGGTAACGTTTAACATCAACTCACCGCTACCGTGTTAGACTACACGTTGAAAAAAATTTAGCTTTAGCCGTCAACATCACCGCTAATTATCGTCAATCAAAGCATCCAGCACTGAAACCTTCGCCTACATCGTTTCCCACAGTGCGTGGGATCTGTATAATTTTACTCCTCGAAACGCCTTGCTGCGGTTCGCGAGGAGCTGTGTGCCATGTATTCGGCCCGGTGCCAGACTGCAGTTCGTGACCCTTGCCTAAAAATGTTGCCTTGAATAAAAAAAAAAAGCCTCATTCGCATGGCGGCTGAGCTCGCCCCATCTTGAAGCGCGAAAGGCTTTCTTTTCGATATATTTGAAAGAGCGATCCGAGTGTAACTAGAAGCTCTTGTTCAAGCTGGAAATCGCGCGAAAATAAATTTAGTGTATAATTGAATTACACCTTTTGCCTGTTACCTTAATACAGGCCGACATTTACGAGGGGAGGGGCAAAAAGAAAGAAAATAAAGAAAGAATCCTAGCTGCCTTTATGGAGCTCTCCTTGCATTACTGTTCTCCTAGACGGGTGTAGGTAGGTGTATGTGGACACTTTAAAGATCAGTAGCCAAGCCGACGTCACCGTAAAATACCTAACGGGTTTCTGGTGACCTCACAACTGCTGTCGCGCTAATCTTGCGAAATCATGATGTCTGTTCGTAACGGACAGCGAGCCTGCTTGAGATTTTGATTCTTCCTTGGAAAAATGACCAAAGAAACACATGAAATGCTTCAAACGACGTTTAGAGAGGAGGCACTGAACTGTACACTAATTTTCAAGTTGCTAGGGCGGTTGCAAGACAATAAATGATAGTTAAATACCATCCTTATTTTGCCGTACCTTCAACCAGTCGTACCCACTACTAGATTTTCAAGAAAGCTTGACAAGAAAAAAAAAGCGAGAGTCGTCGTTACACAATTGGCAAGATTTCAGAAGCTGCTGGCCTAAGTTGGAGCTCTTATGAGTGGTCTTTGAGTGTTTTCATGCGGCGACGCATGAGATTCGTTGCCACGGTGTTCCCGCCTACTCACAGATGATAAAAAAAAAATCAGACGACGATTTTGTGCCGGGATTTGAAAAGTCACATCAAAAGGGACCTAGACCTTGGGTGACGAAAGCTGGCGCTATCGATATTACCGCGAAACTAAACAAGTTTTGAGTCAGTCGATGGTGCTTTCTTAACCAATACCTGGAAAAGAAAGAAAAGAAGTCGGCAAGTGCGCTCATGTAAAGACGATGATTATCCTTTATTTTTATTTTTTTTTTCTTCGGCGATTGTGGAATTGTGCTGCGAAAATGTGTTCCTCCTGGACGGGGCTGTCAATTGGGGATTTTACTTGGAAGTATCAAGGCGAGTGAGAAACAATGCCTGAGGGAAATGACGCAATGCGGCTGATTCGTTTCTCTATCGCGACAGCGCCGCACTTCGCACTGTTTCAGTAATGACGTGGTATTTTAGCCTCTCGAGGAGGGACCGGCGTATCACACGCACCGAGCTGCCTGTGACCGAGCTCTCTGACCGAGTTTGCTGTCATTGTTTTTCTTCATTTAAAGAGAAATCACTGAAAGGGAGGGGATTTATACTGTGCACGAGGTGAAGGCAACTTCGCAGGGGCTACTTAAGTATGAAGAGCTCCAGCGTTGCTTCGAACAGCGGGAGAAAAGGCTAGGGAAATGTATCGGCTCCGTTGGAGGTTATCTTGAATATAACGAAGAGCTTTCTGCCCTAATATATATATATATATATTCACGCACATTGAGTAATTCCTCAAATAATCATGCCACATCGTGATTCGTGTACACGTAGAAAAATATTCGCCATTAAAGTCAATGTCTACTCTGGCTAACTATACAGAAAGAAAAGAAACGTCTGGCAAGAACATGCGGACTGGCGCGCGCAGTGTCTTTTTTTCTTCTTCTTCTTTTTTTCTTCTTCCCTTTGTACCGCTCACGGCGGATGGATTTCCCCTGTCTAACGATGCCAATGCAAATACAACTGCACGGAGCATGATCTCCGAGTAGGCATGATGTCAGCGAAAGCACTTCAAGCGTACGTATCATGGAGCTTACTTCTGCTCTACAATGTTCTGTAAGGAATAGGCGTTGTAGACGTTGACTTAAAACAACAAATTAGCTACCTCGAAATACATAACAGGAATAAATAGAGAAAGAGAGAGAACAAAAAAAGAACAATTGCACGTCATCTTACATACAGTGATTTGCATATGAGATAGATTAACATGCTTTACTATTTACTTGCTATCCTGCAAAACAAGCCTAAGTTCGCATGCTACAAGGTAACGGATAAAATCCTAATCTTATTTTATTTAGTTATTTATTTACTTACTTGCATAGCTTAAAGGCTTAAACGCGTATTAGTCAAGTTCTAAGGTGCAATTATTATTATTATTATTACTACTACTACTACTACTACTACTACTACTACTACTACTACTACTACTACTACTACTACTACTACTACTACTACTATTTTGTGGCAGGCGCACTGTGGTCATAAGCATACGATACAGTACCAGTAGCGGGTGCTCCTTCCGTTCCAGGTGGTCCAGCGTTTCCAGGGTATCCTGAAAACGGCGGAAAGAAAACTTAAGATCAGCAGTCCCCTCAACCGTAGCGCGCACGGAGAAAAAGAAAGAAAGAAAAAAAGAAAGAAAGAAAGGAAGGAAATGAAGAATCTACGGTCGTCTTTTTTTTAATACTTGTTGTACGACTTATTCTAAATGCATTTTCTAAATGCATTATTCTAAATGCATTTGCATTTATTCTAAATGCGCAACTGGCCGTTCGAGGCAGTTTGCGTGCATTCGCGGGCTTCTTTCACGCTCGGAAAAACACTTTTATGTAGCACGTATTGGGCAGCAGAAAGCTGTGTCGGGAGTTTTTCATGTTGAACTACGACTTTCTCATTGACACTTTTAATCTAATCGTAATATTTGAGAAGTAGTTGATTAATTGATTAAGACTAACTATGTAGTTAGGCGGAATGAAAAAAATAATCTGAGCATCTCCAAGCGACCGCAAACAACATTACCTTGGTTCTGACCAGCTACGAGGCATTCGCATATTTTTAAAATTTGGCTAAAATTAGCTGGGACATTCATACAGTATTCATACAGTATTCACATACATTCATACAGTATTCACATTCATACAGTTTAATTTGCGCCTTAATTTCACTTTAATTCGCCTGTCGCGCACGTTACAGAGTTAGAAAAGCTATTCAGCTGGTCAATTCTTTAACAAGAAGCAGTACTGTTTGCATAACATGAGTGAGAACGTGCACATATCAGCTACCCTAAAAAAAAGTAATGGACATGTTTGAGTATCGTAAAAGGCGCGACTGGTTTGGCGTTACATCTGAAGTAGATACGCCCGCAAAACACCAGCGACTCCTCCCCTCCATTTTTTCTTCCTCTCCTAGTTACTTTCTTGCGGACCCACCTTTGGGGCCGGGCCTTCCCGCAGCGCCCGGCGTGCCGTCGAAACCGGGGTCACCGACCTGGCCCTTCGCGCCTTTAAGGCCTGGGAAGCCGTCGTCGCCGGGAGGACCGCGTGGTCCGGGGATTCCCGGCCGGCCCGGCTCTCCCTTGTCTCCCTTGCTGATCTCGAACGTCGAAAGACCTGCAGGTGGGGGAGGTTCTTCTTAGTCCGCGGTGAACTCTAGTGCAAATTTCACGTGTAAGTACGCGCGTGCTATTAGTTGCAAAATAGATCGAAATAGATTGCGCATATATATATATATATATATATATATATATATATATATATATATATATATATATATATATATATATATATATATATATATATATATAGTGTTTGTGTGCCCGCGGACCTGCCATGTGTGTGTATGCATGCATCTGTTCTTACATGCGTGTCGCGTCGGCGCGCCAGCTTGACACCTTTGTTCATGGATCGAGCGCAATGTTCCTGCGTCATGTCGCCGCCGTGGTAACGTTGGTTCAAGAGTACGTGCATCGCACATGCAGTAGTGCAATTGCGTTTGAATATTGATTTCACCAAGGATGCCTCACATTGCCCACCTCCCTCCCCACTCTTGTCTCAGTTTCTTTCATTAGATTATTTGACTGGAGCGGCTATACTCAATTTGTTGTACCATGAAGCGCATGTGGCTGCTCTGGTTTGCTTTCCTTGAGCCCCTAAAGTAGGGCCGAAAAAAATGAAAAATAAAAAGGTGGGCGCTTTAAGAGTATACTTGTCGACGTGTTAACCAGCGCATTATGCGCTAAACAACGAAAAGAAGTTCGGCCCCTTTAGCCGGGACGGCCCATGCGCCAAAAACCCGTTCCTTCGTGGTTCTTGCTTTGCTGTCAGCGTCCAACATGGAAGTGTCGCCGAATGCATTGCTGCGCGGCTTAGAGTATGAAGTACCGGGAAATCCGGGCTCTCCTGTCTCTCCCTTGATTCCTGGCTTGCCGTCAAAGCCCGGAGGTCCAGGGACACCTGGTGGACCCGATGGACCAGGGGGGCCTGGGCGTCCATCAAAGCCTGAGTCGCCCTGCATGATAGAGGGTACATCAATTCGAGCGCATGAAAATGATCGTTAAGACATATAAAAGAATAGCTTAATATATGGCTATCAATACGTTTTATTATTACTAAAGGATGTCTTTTTTATGCTGCCGTGCTGTGTCGCAATGTCAAGCACGGTGAAAAGTTGAAATGGGCGGGGATAATGCGATGATTATACTTCGATTCCTTCCCTTCTTGCACTCCGTCGATGGCCCGAGCGAGCGAAAGGATCGCGCGAAAGAAACCCCAAAGGCTATTCACTGCACCGATAATACGAAGGCCAGATCCTCTTCCGAGTCTCATGCTTTGATTATACAATTAGTTCAAGCAGCGGCATTTCGTGATAATGTATATGTATAACACGGCCACGAGCATCGCCTGACAAAGGAAAACGAATGAACAACACGCGTCCTCTAGGTTTCTTATGATATCTGTTTTTTTTTGCGGTGCTGTCATGTGTTGGCTACTTTTTTTTTCCTGGTTATGGATTCATTAGTGCCGTCGGAGATGGGTGACAACGCAGAGGCTCAGGCGGCTCATTGTCAGGAGCGCGTCCATGCTCAGGCGGCCGGACAGAGCAAGTGACCACTAGAGTAGAACACAAAAGTGAGAAAGTTGGTGAGCGGTCATAATGAAAAAAGAAAAAAAGAGCGCGAAAAAGAGGAAATTGGCGTAGGCCCCGGTGTCGCGTGAGATCTTCGCGTTATGGTCAAAGTTGACCCGTCTGTGGTGGCTTGCTGCCTTAGTAATGGCAAGGAAGTTTTTTGTTTAGATCTTCTTGGTGTACCTAGATCGTGCCGATTCCGCGCATATGCCAGTCCACGCGTGTTTGCAAGTTTTATTGGCGCCTCAAAATCGCGCGTCATGCAGCGGAACCGATCTACTGAGGTAGGCTTGACACCACATACCCGGTGGCCCGCAAGCAGAGAAATAGCCCTGATTCACTACCTGCGCCAATAACGCCATGAAACACTCGCGCATCGCTCAAAAACACGCTGAATGATGATTGTACGTGAAAGTGTAATGATGCATGCAATAATAGCGCTTTGTTCACTTTCTTCAGATTATTATTCTGTATCAACCTAATGGCTTCGGACGTTCTCTAATCAACGAAATAAGTGCGTAGACGAAGCGGCTCGGCCACACTTTGTGCATCGCGGGCGCCCACAGATGCGAACGAAAGTCTGCGTTCAATCTCAGGGCGGCGCCGGCGACTGTCTCGTTCACAGCCCATGACATTATGGCAGCGCTCGACGATTGGTCACCAGAAGCGCCGTGGCATGAGGTGACAACGGAGGAGACATGAATGCGGCCGACTCACAGGCCCTCAACGCAAGGTGCCATCTACCTTGTGGAGGATAAGGGGGCGTGGCTGAAGACGAGCGATGAAAGTGAAGGCGTGGAGGACATCGCTGCGCCTGCAGCTACTTGGTTACCGCACCCTTTTTTTTTGTATGTTCTTCCGAGAGCATAATTATGCAGTAAGTGTTTTAGAACCACTAGTCAAAGAAATAAATTTGTTGAGAGCAAATGGAAAGCATGCCGACTGCGCCTAATAACTATAGCGTGCGGCCGAATCCCGAACATCGGTCAGTACTACGGGAAGAGAAAAGTGGAGAGGAAGGAGAATATAGTACGCAAAATTTCTGAAAAGCACGACATGCGCTCGGATAGAAGGTCGAACGCGCGCCATCCCGCTATACACCTGTCGCTTAATGCCACGCGGCTTAGGGTCAGGAAGGTTAGGGTCAGGTAGCAAGGCCCGACTCGTCAATGAAATTGGGTAAGCCGTAGTGAACACTATCCAGCGACCAGGTGGATGTGCCGTCAAAGCAGTTTACGCTGTGGATGAACAGGCCGACTGCGCGATATAGTCGGAGCAAGTTTTTTGCAATGTAGTGCAGATATGTTTCTGACGTCTGTCGGATGTGCAGTGAAGCACTGAAGAAAACGAGCGGTATACACAGCTTTTCCTAGCATGCTTGCCTTTAAGCCGGGATATCCTGGAAGTCCCGGGAATCCGTCAGGGCCAGGGAGACCGGGAAGCCCAGGCAGGCCGTCTGTGCCGTCGAGGCCCGCTACACCTTGGAATCCTGGCTCTCCGTCCAGTCCAGGAGGGCCTGTGCAAGAAAATGTAGCATGAGTTCAGCACTCGCTAAGTGGCGAAGGGCTCTTCAGGAGGCGAGGACGACTTCTGGAAAAACGGGTACGCTGTAGTTAATTCGGCCTGTCTACAGCACAACAGCTTCTAAAAGGAGATAAGGAACTGCTTCCTTGCGGTCACTGTGCACTGTACTAGTAGAGCAGCGCAGAAAGGGAAATACTGCTAGCGAAGTTTGACAATGTGACCAAGTGCTAGACACGAGCTATGCATTGGGAATCAATTACACTCATTAATTACCCTTGGGATCTATTCGAAGAATTGTGTCATGGTACGACAAATAAAATTAAGAGGGAAATGTCAAGAGACAGTCAGTGAGAGTGCCACAATTCTTTCTATGCAACGAGCATTCCATCTTCCGAAGCCTTAAATGTTCATTGTACGAATTGAGCTCTACGAAGGGTGCAACTGAGTTCTGAATGAGTTATACGGGACAGTTTCACCACGAGCTTTGCCACGTCACCTCTTCGATATCAGTCGCCATTGGTTGTAGTTTTAGCAGACTGTATGACAACTATAAACTTGGCCTGTCGTACGGTTAATTTCTCAGCGTCTCATTTCTTTCGGCATTCCTATACGACCGAAAAAAACAAAAAACATCAACTCCCGGTACGCCATACCATATTCAATATAACCGGTAAAGGCCTTTGGTGGAAGTCGAAGCGTAGTTAACTTCAGCATTCAGCCGAAGGAATGGAGAAGTGAGGAGTTGCGGTATCATGGCGCTGGCGGAAACCGTGCCTGCGCGCTGTGACGACACGTCCTACAGTTGCCTGTGCACCAGGCGCTGGGCGTGAATAGGGTGGAGTCGGTCTCTTGATTCCGCAAGTGTGAGAAGATGCCGCCCAATCGTTGCCGTGAAGAAGAATATGCAGCTATATACTTACCGGGCAATCCCGGGTTCCCGGGTTCTCCTACGGGTCCAGGATGCCCGGGGAATCCGTCGAAGCCCCTAGGTCCCGGCTCTCCCGGTAGCCCGTCTGGCGCGCCCAGTGCTCGGCCTGGCTCTCCGCGCTCTCCCTTTCTGCCAGGAAGACCCGGAAATCCGACCGGACCCTTTGGACCAGGCAGACCTTGAGATGAAAAAGCGCAAATTGAAATCAGCAATGCACCCTGGCGCACGCGGTTGATATCAATAAATATAAAGCGAAACCCGCGACAGATAATCTGTACAGCAACATTTTTACAAAAATACTCATGTAGGTTTTCTTAGGTTAACCGTGCATATTGCATACTTGCTCCTTGACCGAAAATTCTTGAACGGTGAGCCGCAGGAAACGTGTCGTCTCGGTCGAGAGCTGAGAGAGAACAATGGGTGCCGGGATGCCACGGCGAAAGGCTGGCTCCCCGAGACAATCACGTGTTCAACGCCGGATATCTGTGCCACATGATGCCGCGCGCACGCTATCCAATACCGCGGCTGCCGCTAACAAACATATGCACATACAGAGGGAAACAGCGCCGTGCAGCGGCGGGCGAGGCGAGCAAGGAGCAGTGGCCTAATATCCCATAGAAAACGCGGGGAAGGCGGGAGAGGAAAATTCAAGACGATGAGCAAAACTAGAAGAAGGTGAAAGCAGGAGTCAACGTTTCGACAAGTGCACTTGTAATTGCCATATGTCGCCTTGAAGAAGACAAGTCCACTTGTCGAAACGTTGGCTCCTGCTTTCACCTTGTTCTCGTTTTGCTCATCGTCTTAATATCCCATAGCGACAGTGGTGTGACGGAACACGTCTCGTCTTGGATCGTGTGATTAGTAAAGTGATTACACTGCAGAAAAAAATGGTGCTTGGATGTTTGCCGTTTCAGCACACGCATAAAAAAAAAAAACACGAATTTCGTGCTATGGCTGAGCTATAACCGTAGTTTATTATGTGCTGGACATATTGGTGTAGATCTTTACCAGCTTTACCGGCTCTGTAGCTCTGTGCCAGTCATCTTAAATGGTGCAAGGTGTCTTAACCAGAAAACAAGTGCCGCGTCGGCACTGCGATTCTTCTGGAAAGATCTGTGACGGTGATCGAACCGAATACATTCGACGCTGTCCTATCTAATCGAGGGAAACTGCTTGTTTCTTTCGCGACGTATGTGTGCCAATGCATGGCAGTAATTACCATCGGGTCCTGGGAAACCGTCGTCGCCACGAATGCCTCGTTGGGCCCTGTCTCCCTTCAGACCCTCAAGGCCTGGGTACCCGACGTCTCCACGTTCACCCGGAAGACCCGGCCTGCCAGGGAGACCCGGAAATCCGGGCTGTCCGTTTACGCCCCGCTCTCCTGCAATGGTACATGTTGACATTTTTTGATGTGCAGTCGTTCAACAAAGACAGCTACAGAAGCACAGACGGTTCTGTGTAATTCACACATTTGAGCGCTGTTCTTGGCAGCATGAGGATGACAATCACGATGGTGATGTCCCTCCTGGTGGCAGTGGACTACAGTACCTTACCTAAATGCACTCGGAGGCAGCTTGAATATAACATTCTGTCTGTTCGAAATTAGTGTAGCACACTCCAAACTTGGCTGGATGGACGTTCAGCGTTCGTTGGCGCGCTGTGATATCTGTGGCAATTTACAGGTTGGAAAAGGGCGTTCGCGCTCTGAAATCAGTGCAGCCCCGGGGGTCGCAGCAATTGAACAAGGCCTCCCACTCCGCGGTACCTCCCGGTCGCGATGGGCTACACTCTATTGAGCAGACGGTACGGACAGACATTCTGTAACAGTAATTGCATACAGGAGTAGACTATAATTTGATCACGACCGTAAACATAATCGTGCCGGTATAATAGGCACTTGCTGGCCTGTATTTGAGGTGTGGGCTGTCGCAGCCAGTGAGATTATTATTAATGTAATTATCATCATTATTTGAATTAGAAGCGACAAAACCACTATAACTGAGGTGCGTATATGGTCTGAACTTCTCCACAGCAAATTATTTAAAATGACACTGAACAGCGCTGTACATAATGAATACTATTGAAGGTACGGTCGGCTGACGGCGTGAACAAATTGGCTCCGAAAAGGCAGTTTATTAATATTTTCAAGCAAAGAAATGAGTCTGTTTCATTACGCCTTCGCCAGCATTTGCGCATCATTAGTGGATAAATTGACGGGAGGATGGACCTCTCCCACCCCCCCAAAAAAAGAAATGTTTTTCTTGCCCTGTTTAAGTATTCCTAACTCTTGCGCCAAGAAACTACTTTGGTATCACCGGGTCAAGGCTTCGCGGTGACACGCCCAACTTGTGTAGGCTGCGTACCTTTGCCTCCTTTGGGTCCAGGGTATCCTGGCTCTCCGGCAAGTCCATCCCAGCCAGGTGGGCCAAACTCTCCAGCCTCGCCTTTCCTACCTGTAAGAGTCGTTCACAGGCAACTGTCACAGTTTCATAGAGGAACTTTCTGTCTCCACGCTGCATCTGATTAGAGTTAGGCACGTATAGTACCACAGAATTTCAGTGAAAGTTTAAACTGTATTCCTGCATGGTCAAACAACGGATACTTTCAACTTTCCAGGATTTGTATGGTGGTGTCATGACTGTGAACCGATAGGGTTGCTCCGTTTGACGTCTAGCGATGTCAGCTGCTTGTCGCCGTCTTGCAGTTTGATACTTGCTCCATAGTGCATGGCGCTCTATTATCGCGTCATGAATATGATGCAATGGTTGCTGTAGTAGTGGTAATTATGCAGTGATAACGTCATATATGCATAATATCTTCCATGACCATATTTCAAGTGCTGACTCAAACTATTCTTCCTATTATAATTATGTTTATTACGTCTTTAATGTTGTCTCGTCCAAGTCAGCGGAACTGTCGTGCCTCGCCTGTTTACCGGAAAGTCGGTTTATCTGCAGCGTTCTCTGTACGGTAAGAAATGTTCATAGCCAGTAGCTCATACGATACCGGCCGCTCCCCAATGTTTTCTAATAACTGAATACTATGGCACATAGGAATAAACTGGGTTTTAATTAGTAAATGTAATTGCCTTTCCTGGAGAGCGCATTTAATTTCTGCAAGAAAGGAGTAATTTTATAGCATTTCTGACAATTCGACGTTAGCAGGGTCCTGAACTTATTAAAGTGCAAAGTGACCTCTCTGTGAAGTGCAAAAAATTAGGAGTTATAAACGAAGAAGCACCCTTGCTTTCGCGTAAAACACGCGAAACGATGTCAAGAAGCGCAGGACAGGAAAAAGCGTCACTCGCAACTAGGTCTATTAGGAGTGGTGACTGTATTCATAACAAGTAGTGATAACAATACGCTTACAGCCATAAATCGATCTGCGGTGTATGTACCTTTCGAGCCCGGGTATCCTTCGAGACCTGGCGTTCCTGGCTGTCCTCGGATGCCGGGTTGCCCATCACGGCCCCGTGGTCCTGGTGCGCCCGGTGCTCCCGCTTCGCCCTTGGCTCCAGGCACGCCGGGGAAACCGTCAGTGCCAGGAGTGCCGGGAATACCCCGCTCTCCTGCGCACACCGCGTCGCCATTCAGTGAATGCAGTAGCGTGTAGCTACGTTGAACACGAGTATAGTTGCCGCAGTTAGAGCCCTGGGTCGGTATAACGTAAGGATTGCTTTTACTCGATTAGATTTCTTGATTATCATCTACGCGTTCACGGCCGGCCGATCCCGGCGATAATGTGGGCGCAGCGCCGCTCTGACCACTGACGAAGCGCAAAAACGAATAGTGTTGGAATAGAATCGTTGCATCATTCCGGTCCTTCTTTTCGGCGCGCATTTTGTTCTCTCTCTTCTTTGGCGACGTTTTGGGGAAATGAACAGAAGTCCCACCGGGGTGGTTGCTGGGTGGCAAGATGACCATTCCCTAGCAAGGTTGGTGGATGTGGTGTGAAGAAACTGGATGAAAGGTGCGAGTTTGACAGAAGTCGCGGAGAAGAAAGGCGTTGGCAGGAGTGCGCTGAACCGGCCTGATTGGTGCATGTTTTGAATGGAATCGAACAGCGCAAAAGACGGGTCGTAATAAAGACTGCGTACGTCGTCTCCCGTGTACGGTCCCGTCCTTGGTACCATTATAATATATATATATATATATATATATATATATATATATATATATATATATATATATATATATATATATATAGAGAGAGAGAGAGAGAGAGAGAGAGAGAGAGAGAGAGAGAGAGAGAGAGAGAGAGAGAGAACCCGTTGAATGCTGCGCTGAAGAAGCTACAAGTCGAAAATGACAATATTTACCGTCATTTCCACACCGCATCGTGAAATACGAAGACGTTCGAAAGTGGAGTCAAATATCGGGAAACGAGTTATTCCCGCAAAGGGAGCTACCAACTCTCCGTTTGTTCCCCCCGTATCGGTTATGGGCAGTATATGTTCTAGTGACTATACTCTGAATACAGTGACTTGGACAGCGTTGTAAAACTGGGCATCGTTCACCTGACCGGTGGCGTGAAAGGAAGACAATAAAGGTTTGCTTATAGCTCCCAGCAATTCTGATGCTTTGAGGGGGTGCAAGAATCGTCTTATGAAGGGGGAAAATCGGCTTCACCCGAATGATAGCATGAGGCTACAAAGGAAACACATACGGGTTTTTAAGAAAGGAAAACTCGCAGTTGGAGAAAAAATTCGTCCTTGTCCGGGATTCGAATCCGGGACCAACGATTTTCCGAGGCGGTCGCTCTACCATCTGCAGAGCTAATCAAGGGCTCAAGTTATTTCAAAGTGTCTGCGGCTCAGAATGCTCACTATACGTGGTGCTTCGACAGTCCTAAATGGATGGCGTCTGCGGCAAGCCACTGTGCGAGCGATTGCTGCCTGTGCATCAGTCGGCCTCTACAGCGCGTCGCATTTGCACCGCGCGACTCTGGCGCGTCCAGTTGCTTACCCTTCACCCCGTCGTAGCCAGGAGGTCCAGGGGGCCCCTGCGTACCGATTCCGGCGTCACCAGCGTCGCCTTTCACTCCCTTTGGTCCGCTGTATCCGATGTAGCCTTGTTCACCTGCGTGGACACCGTGCACAGATCTGAGTGACTGCACTCACAACTCGGGGTTAAGAAACCGCATGGCGCTTTTCCAACGTGATCAGAGGGAAGAAGCGGCTTGTTTCTTTAAGCGGAGTGCGTATATCTTGTGCTTTGTGCTGACTGAAACTCTAGATTGTCTTAAAGTTCTCCTTACTGCAACTTTCAATCTTTGCGATTGCGGTATTGGCACAATTTACAGCGACCGCTTAGTTCCAGGTAAAGTCTGCCTCTAACACAAAGACAGTTATTTATTCAAGTTGATGATTTATCAAGTGCACGAGAAAAACAGTGATACATAGCTGGCACGGCATAACAGCGTCCGCCGTGTCTTATTTGCGTTTCCGAGTGATCGAAATGCTCATTATAGTCTTCAACACCTGGGCGTAAAGGGCAGTCTCTGTTCAACATGTCAACTTCGAAGTGCCAACTGGCTGAGACCATCCATTGCTCAAAAGGAAATAGTTTGTTTCTATTGAGTTATCCCTGACTTGGTTCACAGATTCCGAATAGTGAGTTGGGCAGAAATGAAGCAAGGGTTGGCGGGCAAATGGTGTGACTGTCCATACGGCAAATAAATACGTCTGTATCGCAGAACTGAGACATTATGCTGACTTCTGACAAGTTGACGAGCGGGAGAGCTAACATCCGCTTCTCTGGAAATGTTCGAAGTGCACAAAAGGCACGACGATAATTACGCAACAGAGAATTGAGTATGAAAGTAGGTGACGCTACTTTTGCGTACTTCGGCTAAGTGGAGCACTGAGCACGAAAGATAAAGAAAGGTGTACTATGCTCACGGAACGAAACGCGACAGGGAAATTGAAGGTAGACACCGAATAAGCGCAATTACTCGAGAGTGCGATGTCACGTCGCTACTCATTTGAGGTCGAATTCACAAAGCTTTTCTTTGATATCTGCGATTGGTCAGTCTCCTCGGCTAATAATTTGTCCACCGTCAGGATTGCCTATAACTTTATCTTACGAACAAATATAGCGTAAGAGCTTTTTGTGTATGCGGGTCCTAAAGGTAGTAGGGACTCTGATATAAGAGTAAGAGCCAAAATTACGCCGATGTCACACGAACTCGAGACAGCGGACATAAATGTACGCGTATTAGTTCGCTTTAAGTTGACGCGTTTTATTCCGACAGTGCTATACTGCAAAAGCAATAAGCTTAGCCGTGGACTTAGTCATGAACTTAGCCGTGAACTTAGCCGTGGGCTTAGCCGTGGGTGACTTAGCGACTTTCTGGCGGATAAAAGCCTGGCGTTCGCCCCTGTCGCGGAGTCATCCCCGCCAGCGAATGGCACTCGCCTTTCTGTCCCTTTACTCCGGCATATCCCGGCTGCCCGGCCGGACCGGGGCCTCCAGGGTATCCAGGAAGGCCCTGCTCGCCCTTTAGTCCCAAGACACCCGGCAGGCCCTGCGGTCCCGTGCCCTTACCCGTGCCGGTCGGTCCCCGCGGGCCCTGCGTGCACAGCGACCGGACAGAGAGAACTTAATCTCGAGGATGGCTCTGTGGCCTGAGCAGAGAAGAGGGTTAGTGGTGGGGATGATTTAAAAAAAAAGAAAGAAAAAAGGCATGCTCATAGCCTGCTGGTCAAGCCGGCCTCACGCTCGAACTCCCATAGAAAGTTTAAAGTTCGACCAGCACAGGTATACAAGGGGTTTCGATTAGGCGAACGCCAGCGACGTCGGCGCATTGTTCTGCGCGCCGACCAGTCCCCTGAGCGAATGATGAGTTCCGCTCGTTGCCAGTAATTCCATCTCTGGGGAAAAAAGAAACACAGAAAATAAAAGTTGTATTCGTGTCGGCGTCCTATTAGTGCCTATATTGTGCAGTTTTCGCCGCCGATGAATGATTGTTTCGTGACTTTAAGTGAGGTTGTAATCTTTGTAGATGGCACGCGTCGACGGCCACCCACATATGTTCAATACAATAATGTGCTCTTGTTGTTGAGTGAATGAAACGGCACAAAAAATTAACAGAACATGACGTGGGGCGGCATATGCATGCACCAAGATAGTACAAACGGGTGAAGAAGCAACTGGGGTGACCTCAACCGTTCAAACCCGGCGGTTGAGCGCAGTGCTGGCATTCGCACCTTCGGGCCGGGACGTCCTTCGTAGCCGCGCTCTCCGGTCCTGCCAGGAGCACCTCTGCGGCCGGAGGGCCCTTGGTCTCCGGCGAGTCCCGGGTAGCCCTTGAGCCCCACGGGACCCTGTTGGGAGTAGCCCGGCGTGCCGTGGTCGCCCTTGTCTCCTTGTCGCCCGGGCAAGCCGTCGTAGCCGGGCGATCCTTTCTCTCCTGCATGCGGCCGAAGGGCTCGCTCTCGATGCCGGCTCTGCTTCGTATGCACTAAACACTGTCTTGCGCATTTATATGTCTAATTTACATTTTCCTGACAGTCCTGCCTGATGCGAACGCGGTAGTTCTTGTAAGAGTTCTATAATCTAAGTGCTCGAGCTTCTATCCCCTTCAGTCACGAATTATGCTAAGCTGCATGTCGTTACATTTGTCAAAGATACCTAATTTTATTCCTAATTTACTCGTGTTTCTAGATAGTACTCATGATTACAGAATTATTATATGCAAATTTAGCGCAGACTCGTTCATGTCGCTCAAAAGAACAGTCTGATCGATGGCTTACTCTGTATTGCATTACGTGAGGTATAGCACAAACGGGCACCTATAGGACGATACAGGAGAAGAAGAAACAGTGCTTCTAACAACCGATGGTTTATTGCAATATAGAGTTATATTGTCGTCGTGCGTGCCCGTTTGCGCCACACCTATCGTAGTTCATGTCATTTATTTTGTTAATTTGTCATTATGTTGAAATACAATGATGTACCCGATAAATCAAGGAAATAGGAAAGGCCCTTGCTGCAAAAACTGCGGAGGAGGTTGACACGAGATAGTGTTGGACATTTAATCTTGTGCACTTTCATCCTGAAGATTTATGCGGGAAGTTGTCTTGTTGTTGTTATTGTTGTTGTTGTTGTTGTTGTTGTTGTTGTTGTTGTTGTTGTTGTTGTTGTTGTTGTTGTTGTTGTTTATGGTGAATTTGAGTGCTCTACCAAGTGAGCTTTAGGAACGCCTTTCTGCCGGTGGTGATTCGGTGCGCACCATGACAAAGACTTTGATTTCTTCTTTGTGATTTCTGCTGCTGACATATTAGTTTGAATGCTTCTTTAAACAGATGAGTTTCCGGAACAGACTATGTTTTTGCTGTATAACAACTTTTGCACCTCATTAGATCACTTGCGCCTAGCTGGACACATCTAGCAGGCATTGTAGCTACTTGGCTGCTACAGCTGCGGCTTTAGGCTGCTTGCCCCCTTCGTATACTCTATGCGCACCCGCGCGCACAAGAATAGCCCTACATACTACTATACGACTATACTACTATGCTACTATACTACTACACTGCTCGTAGAAATAACCACTTACCTTTTGGTCCTTCTTTGCCAGACTGGCCAGGCAAGCCTGGTACACCTTTGTCTCCCGTCAAGTGTTGGAGGTTGTCCGGAGCGTTTACGGGAAGTCCGGGATCACCTGGAAAAAAAAGAGAGAGAGAAAGAAAAGATCGCAACCTTAATGACTGCTCTACCTTTATTATTCTTGCAAGTTGATTTACTTGCGCTAGCAAAAAGACTATAGGGTATAAAAAAAATAAGCATGAAGATAAAGAAAATATCTTATTATTTCTCCGCCTCTTGCTTGGTCCTATGCGACCCCACTACACGATCGCTGTCAACGCAGTCGCAACAGCCAGCAGTGGCCCGTTTTGGGCGTTGCCATAACAAGCTGTAATTTACCTTCTACTCTCTTTTATTGCCGCCGGTGTTCACGTAATTATCATGTAAGCCGCGCGAAAATCAGAGCCAATTTATAGCTGGTACAAAAATGTATACATACGGGTCAGTCAGAGGACCTGCATGTAACCTTGCCGCGCAGAGAATATGGTAAACGTTCAGAACGTGATCGGGTGAGCCTGCTTGCATATTTGCATAAGCGCCGAAATGGCGGGCTCATTGTCCGCAACGTCGATCAATGTGACATTATCGACACAGCGCGTGTGCTGAGAGGAGCGCAAGCGTATACGTACCCATGTCTCCGGGCGGTCCGGTCAAGCCCGTTTCTCCGGGCTCTCCTTCCTCGCCGTCGTCTCCTTTCTCGCCGATGTAGAAGTCTCCCGCTTCTCCCTTGCGACCAGCCAGACCCGGGAAACCTTCTGCGCCGTCGGAGCCACGGTAGCCAGGGTCTCCGTAATCGCCCTGCACAGATCCGTAAGCGTCAGCTCTTTCAAGTAACGAGAACATTTCATACACGGACGGGTCTCTGCCGTATTCGCGGAGGGGACGTTCAGCCGTTGATAAGCAGTGCGTTTTGTCGTCACCGTACTTAAAAAGACGTGCTCTTCATTCAATAATTTAATTTAAGCGATTAGATCATCATCATCATCTATTTATGTCGCCTTCAGGACGACGGTCTCTCCCTACGATCTCCAATTGCTCGTCTTGCGCTAGCTGATTCCAACCTTGCGCCTGCATATTTCCTAATTTCATCATCCCACATAGTTTTCTGCTGTCCTCGACTGCGCTTCCCTTCCCTTGGGCGATAAGAACATACGTGGTCTTTATATATGAATTCCATAAGAGAGAGAAATGAGGTGGGAAAAGTAGGGTGGTTAAAAGGAAGAATAACATCCGGTTTGCTATCCTACACAAGGGGAGACTGAAAGATAGAAAGAAAACGTAACAGTTAACGCTCATATGGGATTATTAGATATGAGAAGTACGAGCTTTCTTTTCGATAGGGTTCGTCGCTCATATGTCTGCCGGCCATTTCACACAACACGTTATACCTATACGTGCTCGTCTTGTACTTTGATCGTACGCCATCAACGTTGGGTCGGGTTGCTTCTGTGTGTTTTCACGATCACCTTTCGCACGCAAGAATCAAAGAGAGCATGCAAGGTCTCATCATCACTGGCCGTAAGCCACACATTAATGTTGCGCTCTATAATATGAGCGCGAGCCGGATAAGCCCAGGGTCGAATTCACAGAGGTTTTTGACCAGAAGAGCTCTTTGTCTCTGGCTTTTCATCTGGCTACCTTCGCTAATATTACTATGTCGACTTTCATGATTGGCTGTCGGCCGTTTCGAGCGTACAAACTACTTTGCGAGTGCCGATATGCTTACACAAGTTACCGGAAAATCGTGTTTCCTTATACATAATGCCATGGAAGTGTAGAGGATACTGTAGAATAAGGTGTAATTTTTTCCCACGATGCACTATAGCCTCAAAATAATCGTACTGAGCAAAAAAATAAAATAAATAGAAAGTGGGTACGTGCAAGTGTTGTTTATATCATTCCCTTCGTCCTCTGCTCGTTCTCTGAAGCAGCGCATGCAAACAGCGACCATGTATCTCCAACTGCTCTACAAGAAGGTTTTATACAGAATGGCAAATTGAAGACTTCATAATCATGAAAATAACAAGATGCCGTGAGGCGCCGGCACTGCGAATCCCCTGACCACTCACCGTGTCTCCTTTGGAGCCCACGACACCAGGCAGGCCCTGCGGTCCGGGGTTGCCCTCGCGGCCAGGCTGGCCTCTAGGCCCATAGTCTCCGGGTTCGCCCTTCTCGCCCTTGATGGAGCCCGGCGGTAGCGGGCCCGGCGGAAAGATGAACTCGCCAGGGAAGCCTTTCTCACCCTTCTGTCCGTCCCAGCCGGGTTCTCCGTCCCGACCCTGTGACAGGCGTAGTCGCGTACGCTCTGTGGATAATGTAGACTAAACGACCGTCGCTTGCGTTCTCTCGTTTTGATGCGTCCTTTTCCTTGGTTGTTCGAGGGAATGGCAGGGCGACCTTATACCGCTGGTACAAATCACATATGCGTGCCACTTGACAGCAGCGCGGCTTTATCGTCCGGTGCTAAGGTGCGAAGCGAAAGGCTTGTTTAAATGTAACCTTGTGCCTTGCTCATACCGAGCGCACGAGCATGCCGCAGCCAAGTCAAACAAAGTTTTCGGATAACTTTTACGTTGAACGCAATTTCGCTTAGTGACGTACTATAGCGTATTTTTTCTGAGAGCTTAGAGACGCCTAAAACACGATGCGTATGGAATTCAGCAGAAGGTTAATAATCAACATCTTTAAGCGCCAGCTAAAATAAAAGGACACAAAAAATAAAAATAATAAATAAAAAAGCCTTTACGGGAGCCCAACGCTCGACTTTCGCGAAAGCGGCTGTGCTAGCTTATCGCAATGCTTAGGAAAAGATTCTGTGACAGCAACTAAAATATCGGGAACCCTGAACGCGACAGTCCAGACGAGCAGTTGAAGCTAGTCGTGCCCGCTGCATGTCCTTACCGGTAGGCCAGGAATGCCGCGAGGGCCCGTATAACCTCTGTCTCCTTTCACTCCAGGGGCACCCGTACTTCCGGGGAATCCCATTGAGCCGTCGGAACCTGAAAGAAAAATAATAATTAACAAAACAAAAAAGAAGGTTGGTTGTGTAGAAAGAATATGCTTTTGTAACTTGTATCATGAATGATTAATGAATTATGTCCACAAGCTTAGACAATCACAAACAACCACTTAGTAGAAAATACCTTTGGCGGTCGCTTGCATTGCATACAAACGACACGTTAGCGTCTTATTTGTCTTTCTGTTCATCGTACTGTAGTAGATGCTTTGACAACGCTTTGAGTACAGGTAACAACTTACCACTGCGCCGTGCGATGCGTTTATGCTTCAAAAACACGTAAGGGTGCCTGCCCAATGTCACCGATTTTCTTGTCGCCGTTAAGTGCAGACGCACGATCGGTTGCCAGAGACCCATGGTTTAATTAATGAAAAGTTTGTCGGCACATTCACGAAAGACTTGCGGGTTCCAAGTAAAAAAAAAGTGTCACCATGTCCATTATTTATGCACACTTTATCGAGGAAGAAATTGACTCCGCTTTTGATTGCGCATCCGAAAGGAACACATTTCTAATGTTATTTTGTACTGAATGGCGATTTTTAGGTTAATGACGCGTTGTAGATTGCGGCGCATGGCCCGTTCAGATGTGAAACCCCATCATTTACGCGGACAACATGACAATGCGTGCAATCTAAAGGGACCATCAAAACGCAGCAACACCACCTATCACATGCAGGTTGCATGCAGATTGCATGCGGGCACATTTTGACAGAGGCAGATATAAGACGACTATTAAATGCGTGGCAGGCCATGCCGGAAACCCCGGCAACTACTGGCCCACGGGCTTGCGAGCGAGGCACGACTCAATCACCGCTACTAGCCCGTGGGCTCACCACCGGACGTTCTACAGCAAAGGTCTTTTAAAGAGGGATGGGACGGCAAACGGTGCCGAGACTACCTCTTGGCTACTACACTCTAAAAAATTATTGCCCCATTTGGAGCATATGTTGTCCCCAAACAAAAAGCATCATATATGTTGCGTGCCTTTCCTATCTTTAACGCTACGCTCCCGGTAATTCCATGGCCACGTGTTGTCTGCATGACATTTAATTCTCGACAAGGAAGTATTGAGCGTTCAAGAAATGAAGACGCAAGCTAGACAGATGATTATTATTGTTTTGGGGCAAGATACACCCCAAATGGTGGAATATTTCTTCTTTTGTTTTTTTTTTAAGTCTATTCCATGATTCCGACGACCATCTGCCCTAGTGTCCCTCCCAAGAGTGTAAGTCCTTTTAACCGAGGCCAGAGCAGGATACGTCATGACAGAACAAATGTTCGCCTCATCGCAGTGGTGACGGCAGCGCAATGACCCCGACAGCCCGCAATCACCTCCTCAAGAGAATGGCTACGCATCCGCACGGCAGGTAATCCCAAGAGTGTATCACCTCGTGCGATGAGTACGATAACCTAACTACACTCCAGGGCAAGTAGCGGCTTCAAGCGGTGACATTGTTCGAAGACTAGGTCCAGCCATCAGCGAAAGTTATTATGTTATGTTAAGTTATTAGTTATTAGTTACTCATTATGGAAATTCGCTCATGAAGCTTACATAGTGACCCACATTTAGCCCAAGTAGGTCTTGAGCTGGCATTTAAATATATTAATATGTCCCTGTCTCTCTCTATATATATATTTGCATTTTCGCACTTGTCGAGTGGCAAACGTACTTAGGGGGTCACGAAAAACCACAGTTGCAACACAAATGTTCATTGTCCACAGAGTTGCAGAGAGTGCGTCAACCGAGTTTCTGGCTTCAACATTTACCTCATTTCGTGCTGTAGTACTCGACAGAAAACAATGTTGCGCACTCCCAAAAATGACAGCAGGCGCTGTGACGCACCTGGGCGGCCGTCGTCTCCTGGTTCACCGCGATCGCCAGGTCTGCCCGACGAACATTGGCCGCAGTCGTCACCTCTGGGTCCCGGGCGGCCGTCCTCACCCGGCCAACCCGGCCGGCCTGGAAGGCCTGGGTCTCCCTGTGGGCCACGTAGACCTGGGGGTCCAACGGGGCCAGGTCTCGGCACGCCGCGACCGGGTGTGCCCTGGTCACCTGGTGAAAAAGAAAGAGAAAGACATTGATCGCGGTTCATCAACCAGCACGAGATATGGATCTCTCGAGTTGCTCTGAATTCGTTCTGCTTTTGCGTTGTTGACAGTCGAACAAACTCGGAAACACAGAAAAATTGTTATAAGAATCGGTTCTCTTGCTTGATAACTGAAGCTTTCTTTTAAACTTCGATCTAAGGCTGCTTATAGGCCAACTGCTTTCCTTTATTACCTATTTTTGCTCACTACTTACATTCGTCAACCCCCCCCCCCCCCTTTGCCCTTCCCTTTCCGAAAAGAAAAATACTTTCGACTGCACACTATGTTTGTTCTCACCTGTTGGTCCGGGGTCTCCGCGTATACCCGGGATGCCCGGTCGCCCATCTCTTCCGGGACGGCCATCATCTCCCGGAGCTCCTACTACTGTGAGACCCGGCTGGCCTTTATCTCCCTGCGGTCCTTGAGGCCCTGGGGCTCCTTGCTGACCCCGCAGGCCTGGCACTCCCGGATAGCCTGCAGGCGCGCACGGACAGCTGGTGTTGGGTGCGCAAGTCTATGTAGGCAGTTAGGTGCGCAGTGGACATTGGAACGATCATTAGTACGCGTGCGCGTGGGACCTGGGGCCTTCGCCTTGGAACGCTAGAGCTCCACCTAGCTGCGCTACCACGACATCGACGAAATCCAACATTAAGATGAGGTCTCCATTGCAAGTCACCAGCCACTGTGGCGAGCACTACAATCCACGGTAGTCAGAAGGTAGCGCTGAAGCAAAGGAGATTAAGCGAGAACATCGGCACGGTGCCGAAACACACAAAAAAAAGAGAGAAAAAGAAGAAAAATACTTCCGTACAGAAAGCAGAAGAACATGTATAGGATACGAAAGTGGAATAAGCAAAAGGAGAGGCCATTCGTTCAATCAACAACCAACGACGACCACGATGACGAAGAAGAAGCCGTGGTTCTCTACTGATGCACAAAGCAACATCAAGGAGGAGGAGAGAGGAAAGGTAGCGAGTTCAACCACACGCGCGTCGGCTTGCTGCCTTATAAGGGGGAAAGGGGGTTCAGAGATGAAAAGAAAGAAAGGAGAGAGAGGAAAGCAGAGGGAAGGATGCATTAGCATTGCGAACACGTGGGCTGCCCGTGCACCACGGGTACAATCGGTCCACGAGGCCAGTCGATTTCGTAAAGTGAAGTAACGCCCTCGTTGCTTTGTAAGCCTGCGAGCGCACGCGATCACTGTAGAAGAATCTTTATTTGGCAAATTGTCTACAATCTAGCCCGTTTAATACTGTCCGAAGAATGTCGCTTCCGACATTATAACTTATAACGATGACTAAAACGCAACACGTGTTCGATTATCTTTTTAAAGATATGGTTGCGTTAATATACTGCTGCGGGTGAGAGATGGGTGTGAGAGAAAGCGCTAAAGTGCGTGACGTGACATCTTACAGTGTTCGTTTGTTTGTGTTCATTACGTATACGTTTACAAAATTTGCACAAACGTATGGCGCGACGTGTGTTCTGCTGCTTGTGGATGATGTGAGACGGGAAGCTGCCGTGAAATAATGGACATTTCAAAAGTGCGGTGAACTTACCGTCCTCTCCAGGCTCGCCCTTGATGGCAAGACCTCGAGGTCCAGGTGTTCCTGCCTCTCCTGGTACACCCGGTTCGCCTACCGTACCACGATAGCCCATCGCACCGGTGGCACCCTTTTCGCCTGCAGGAAGGGCAGATCATCGGGTACACATGAGGCATGACGAAGCCTTTAGCATCTGGAGTAAGCTGGGAATGAGGTGCTTACCGTCGCGTCCAGGTAGACCCATATCACCAGGCACGCCCTGGGGACCTCTGGGTCCTGGTATAGGCGATCCAATTTCTATGGTCGCTCCTGGTGGGCCCTAAATGTAGCAGTTGGAGCTGTTTAAATGCGCCTGGTTCTCAATGAATAGAGTTTGACACGCATTTAGAGTACGGCATTGAAGATTCGTTGCAGGGCGACTTCATTAATTGTTCAAGTATATTAACTTGGGTGCACCCTTGGACTGAGCGATACACCCTGAGCGCTGGAAAACGCACGTCTAGGCAATAGAAAGTGTTTGTAGCTGGCCGGCGCTTTGCTTGTTACTTCTTTCGCTAAAATCGACGCACAGGTGCCAGCTCCGTCGGTGATACAGTCTGGATAGGCGATCACGGGCGGTGCTTCCCTGTTAGCGATTTATACCAATTCTCTGGTGTCTAAACGTGCTGATCGCATTTAACTGCTGATATCGTGCCCTCCAACGTAATATATTGCACGAAAAACGCAGAATACTGTACGTATAAGAAGCACAAAATACCAGACAGGGAACTAGCACCAGCCACACAATCAAAGTTTTAACACTTGCTTGGCGCACTTTCCGTGGGTATCCAGTTTGCATCATGCCCATTTATTTGACATCGCTATAGCGTCACTTACTTGATGCCACATTTCGTGCTACTCTTGCGCCGGTATACAAAAGGCATAATCCCTCTACGACGAAGGTGAAGTAGCAAGTTTATGCGCGCTCTACTTTACTGGTTTTCAATTGTTTTTTTTTTTACACCGCGGCCAAATGCCCAACGCTCATCGCTTAGTTAGCTTAAGTTAGCTACGTAACTGCTGGCGTCTTATCTCGCATACTAAACCTCAGCTTAGGGTAAAAACCTATCAGCAATTTCAGAAGTGTAATCTACCAATCTGCAATGGCTAAAGAATTCTCATTAGTGACCCTAGAATCTAGGTGGCGCATTCGTTGACCAAAGGCGATAGACGGCCTTTAAGTATATATATAAAAAGATATTTTGCTGCAATGTAAAAACACAACGTATAGCTTGAAGAACGCAAGAACAACGTCTAATTTTCTTTATGGCAACTTCGCTACGGGTAAATTCTTATGCCTGTGAATAAAATGGTGCAGTGAATGTGTTCGATCTGTAGGGATCTATAGCAGGCAGAGCTGTGTCTTGACATATGGCTCTACGTGTTCCGGGTGAAAACATTTATTTTTCAGGAGTTCAAGCATTACTTGGAAATTGTTATTAAGAGAAACACTCACCGGTGGTCCCTGTGTTCCGAGGCTTCCGACTCTTCCTTTTTCTCCCTGTTCTCCCTGTTCGAAACGTCAGAAAGCATCTGGTGACGCTGGAGGGCTTTTTCGAATTCTCAGAAGGTATTAAACCGAAGTTATCAAGACGACATTGTTGCTTTTCTCTTCTTATATTGTAGAAGAAGAAAGAGAAGGGGCACAAAAGCTTAGAGAGGTCTTTCTTACCGCATCACCGGAACCACCATCGATTCCCGTAAATCCTGGTTCTCCTTTCTGCCCTTTTTCTCCGGACGGACCAGTCGCTCCGTCTTTGCCCCTTTTTCCCTGCAGGTGGAAAGGGAAGGCGCCGTGCGTAAAGAAATACGCCGCAGAGGAGCGAAACTCGATATGCATTGAAGGAAGTGAAACACTGAAAGGCGTCTTGATTGACTGTGTTGATCGTGCTGTGACTGAAAGTGGCGAAGAAAGAAGAAAAGAAAGTGGATCGAAATGGAGGCCACCCTTGCCTCACGTGAATCGTGTTTAAAAAGGTCTGGGCTGTCTCGAACATAAACCGAAATCTCAGTACTGATGAGCTTTTCTCTTCTTGTTTTGTTTTCTTTTTTCGCTTTCATGAAGAATGAGATCAGTGTAGGCGGTGTAATCGAATCCGCGATGTCATGATCATCAGCAGAACGCCGTAGCGATGAGTCACCGCGGTCAGATGTCCGGTCCGTTGGTCAGTCATAGGCCGAACATGATTCACTCGTTCTAACCGCGGCACAGAGTGCCCACAAATGGGCGAGTGAGTCGGTCGTTGAAGCATGGCTTCAGAGAAATCTATCTGATCTTTGTGCGTGTTGGACGGAGCATTGAAGACGCAGTGGCCGGACTGTCAGCACTCACCCTTGGCCCTTCTTCGCCTATGTCTCCTTTTTCTCCCTTGAGGCCGTCGTTGCCAGGCAAGCCCTGAAACAGGCATACGCCAGTGTTTATCGTACTTTCGTGGGCATCGCCAATCGTGCGCACAATGAATGTCTTTACTGTGTTGATTTTGGTAGCTTTACTTAGTCTGCAACTCGCGGTGCTGCATTTAAATAATTCATACTTTAGCAGCGTTTCCCAGAAAGAACTGACGCTTTTAATAGGCCCTCTCTGACGGTGCTTTTACGTCTTCCAGAAATGACTACTGGTCTTTACCTTTATTCCTAATATTTAAGTTTCGAGACAATCGTGCAAAATTATCGCGCTTGTTTTTGATGATCCAAACCCTCGTTGATCCTGAAGGGGAAGGTTAAGCAACGCTGCCAGTTAAGCGCATCGATGCAAAACGAGTCGTCCATATGTTACAAGGGCGTGCCTCGACTAAAAATAAAAGAAAAGAAAGAAAAACATCACTTCAGAGACAAAGCACAAAACGACATGAATTCGCTTGTACGCTTAACCCCGCCAAAAGAAATTAAAGACCCTATGTATGCTGTTCTTAGCTCAGCAGAATTAATTGAGGAAAAATTCTGAACTCGGCACCTTTAAAATGAAACAAAATGGTCAGTGCAGCTTGAATTACTTACACTTTCTCCATCCACTCCACGTGTTCCACGTTCACCTTTGCTTCCAATGTCGCCCTGGAAGTTCAAAAGAAATAAAAGCTTCACAAGCTGCCAATCATTTTTAATGATTTAATAAGACGCGTACTTTAAAAAATTATATTTCCTCGCCATATTTGTGCTTGAAGAAACTAATGCAGTTACTGCACTGACCTTTTCACCCTTCGGTCCTCTGTCACCGGGTATTTGTTGAATGGTTGGCGGCCCGACAAAGAAGTACGAGTCACCAGGTGGACCTTGGTCTCCCGGATGACCTGGTTCTCCCTGGAGAAAACATTGACAACTAAAATGTTAGCATCCAATGGGAAAAGAAAAGCGCAAACTTCAATAATTGTGTAATGCGTAACAAGGTCCTCTTCGCATGCACAAAGATGACCAAAACCATCGTTATGCACTGTAAAAGCACAGAGGTGCCAAGCATCTGGACACAGATTCACGAACCGCTCTTAGAGGAAAAGATCCTGGGGCCTTGGCCTAAGCACACTTGCATGCACAAGGCCACAAAAAGCAATGTATTGCGCTTCTCTAAGGCGACTGGACTGTACGGCAGCCGGTGTCTAGGAGCGAACAATACTCTGCGAGTGTGTTCACGCTGGCAGTGATGCTACTGGTGCATTCCATTTCGGAGCAGCTAAAACGCACTACTTCAGTGGCTCAGGAAAGCATGGAATCACTTGGACGTGCTACAGCGTTTTGGGAACATTCAGTGCGATCTCGCTACTTTAAGTGTATCCTTTGAGACGGAGAACTCTGTGAAAAACACGTTGACTGATAATACAGCACGGCCTAATATAGGCACGCCCTCCTTCTTTGCACCCCTATATGAAATCGGCGATTCATTATTTTTTTGTTCATTTTTTTGTTGTTCTCGCAACGTCCCCAAAAGTTAATGTATTGGTAATTTTGACAAAACTAGCGTTATATACGCAAATAGTTGCTTGCATAGGTAGTTTATCTGCTTTGGCAGACACAGTTCTTGCAAGAAAGTAGAGGTGGCAAATAAAAAGTTTTTTTTTTATTTCTCGGTTCTTCCATAAATTCCACAAGTTTGAGTGATCATTTGGAAGACAACTACATTTTGTTTGATTCTTAAAAAACACTTCCGTTCCGAGATAAATGTAATTGAATTTGATCCTTAGTAGAATAATTTCGTATTCATAGGCGGGAGTCTAGGCAAAGACTCTCACCTCCCAAATGACGTAGCTTATTGCGAGGAAATGAATTGTAGCGCTGCTGCTATATGCTCTGCCAGACTTCTTGGCTGGCGTGCTACATGATCTCCTACGTCACATACTGGGTTCGTCTGTGTCAGGACTTTCGCCTCTGAATGTTAAATTAGCATACTGAATGTCAAACTTGATGATGAAAATATTCGCTGACCGACGTTTTAAATTTCTCGCAAGAACGTCCGAATAATCGCGCGGGCAGTCCAAAAACGGCAACTTTTTTTTTTTGGGGGGGGGGGGGGATAACTTATTTGCTTTTTATAACGCCAGTGGTGAAAAATTACTTATTGTTGCCCTGTGCTGGTGCTTGACTGATATACTTGAAGTACCGCGATGCATGTTGATACCGCGTGGGAGGTTCCCTCTCGCTTGTCGCGCATTATCGCGAAGTGCAGATTATTACATCTCAATGCGGCGATGAACATTCCTTAGACGTTTATCATGAGGCAACCCCCCTCCCCCACTTTTTTTTTCATCACTGCAGCACGTGAACCTGACAACCTGAACTAATTGATGAAATTCGTCGAATGCTACGTCGAATGTTACCGTTGGAACGGATTCGACCTCAGATTCCCAGACTGCTATGCGCTTGCGCCATATGCAGTGGCGAAGGTGCATCTTCGGACGCGGAGTTCGGCGGAACGGTGCGATATCATGGGCGGGATATTGCGACCGATTCGGCGATTGTGATTGGCCGCGATACAGTCATCAGATACCCTAGTCTATTCACCTCGGGAAAACGACAGGATTAAAAGCGCCGACCTTTGGTTCAGTGAGAGGTGCTGAGGTGTCCTGATGTGAACTCAGTCGTTTAATACGCTCCTGCACGGAGTGGGCTTCCGTATCTGGAGCCTGTGTAAATAATGTAAAAGTAACCCTTTTTCCTTCATTCCTGCTATCGGACGTATTGGTGGACTCCTGGCCCAAACGCCACCTAGAGCCGGATCAAGATATATGCGCACGATCTTTTAATCTGCAACGCTGGCCGATATGTGATCCGCAACTTCAGTTTGGCGAAAGCGTTCGCGGTAGTTGCTCGCATGTCAGCCGCGGACCCAATCTCGGCCTCCGGCCACCAGTCTAGCCCGTGATCTTACGCCTTATCACCGAGGAGCATTACTGGTCAGACTGGAGTCCACTTTGACGCGATAACCTGCTGCATGGCACGTCGACTGGCAGTGAATTTTCGTTACGGCCGTACGATGCAGCTAGGCCTAACCAGTGTCGAAAGTTTCTGTTGGCTGCATAGTCGACCGAAATCCGAGTAGCTGCCGTATGTGATTTTTAAAGCCGTTTCGTCTCGCCACGAAAGGGAGGAATAGACGACAAATTAAATAGCGGAAAAATTGTTTACGGCCGCCATGTCTGCGGCACTTGAGGCGAAAGCCTCAAGTGCCTCATGAGTGGAAAAAATCCGTTGTCTGGCGTTATAAAAAAAACTGACCGTCCGGCGTTACCCAACCAAAATTCAATGGCACCAAAATTGATGGTGCCACCCACGACCATTGGTGGGACTCGAACCCACGACCTTTGGTGAGAACAAAACTCAATGGCACAAGAGAAGAGTTGACCATGCCCAACGTGCCATAAAGTCACTCTTGAACTTTCTACGTGGGACTGGTTTAGACGACCGCCTCTAGAACCTGTCAGACGTGCAGACAGTGCGAAATGTGTTTGCGCGATAACTTTTTGTGTGGACAAGATTACTCTTGCGTGGACTGTGTCTACAGCACGCATGCGCGTATTGGACAACGTGTATATAGCAGCTCAAATGTACCATATCGTAATCACCTGCCACCTACATTTCCCTCTATCTCCCAGTTCCCCTTACCCCACTGAGGAGTAGCAGGCTAGAGACACGCTCTCCAGACCCACCTTTCCTCCTTTCTCTTCATTGAAATCTACTCCTCCTCCTCCTCAATGGCACAAAAACTGATGGTGCCACCACTGATGGTCGAACGAAGGACCATTGGTGGAAGTCGAACCCACGACCTTTGGTGTTAAGGCAAAGTTAATTAAGACACTCGAACCCATGACCTTCGGCGTTAATTAAGGCAATGTTAATTAAGCCACTGAAACCCACGAGAGGTTGTGGTAATTAAGGCAAAGTTAATTAAGGCACTCGAACCCACGACCTTTGGTGTTAATTAGGACACTCCAACCCACAACCTTTGGTAGGAGAAGAATAACAGGGAGTAACAACACATTTGAATGAGAACGTCAAGTATTTTAATTTATGTCTCGTGAGCGCGCAGGCTTTCGCCTTCATCCTCTTTAGCGTGTGCTAAAGTGACTCAACTTTTTATTGACTTTAGACAATCGTACCTAGGACACTAATAAAAAAGTTAATAAATTAGTTTGGAGCTAATCAGTATTATGAAGCTGACGTTATTATCGGCAAAGTATGTCCACCGCGCCTACTCCTGTGTTAAAAATGAGACGTTGTCTGCGCTCATAACTTTTTATTACGAAATATGTTTGGTTAAAAAACACTATATTTAGTAGTTGCACATCACCATGCAAGCTTGACCATATGGCCTTCCGTTCCTTCCATCCTACCGCGGTCTACATGGTGGTTTGCTGTGTTCATAGTCGCTGCTGCTCTATTAAGACGCTTGGCAACTCATACTAAAACTCCTCCCAAGAGGCTATACAGCCTATTGCACTGAGTGTTATAATAGCGAGAACTCTGTCGCTGAAGCACTTATGCCCTTATTTTCCCGTTTGTTGCACTCATCATGGCAATCATTTTGACCAGCTATTTTGGACAGGTAGCGAATTGTCAAACAGAAGGACTTCGTATTGAGCGGCAAGTCTTGCAGAGTATGCCAGGTGCCATATACATTTTTCTTCTGGTTACTTCGTGCTTCCCGGAGTTGCGCCGGTTCCACTTACCTTAGGTCCTTTGTCACCTTGTGCGTCATCGCCCTGTACACCCTTAGGACCCGGAGATCCTGGAGGACCCGGTCTTCCCTGGAAAGACGACATGACAGGAGAAATTGGTCAGCTCTTTGGCCTTGTTACTTAGTGTTACGCGTTATGCCCTATCGCAGTGCAACACTGACAAAAGTGGCAATTTAGACGCAGCCCGACTGCCGGAAAGGTCGGCCGTCAAGCACAATGCATTCGAAATTGCTGAAGCAAAAGTTGCTTCTGAAATGCCGGCGCAAAACGCAGTCGTACGCTCGCTGGTGCCCATAAAAAAACGAAAGGGGGCGTGCTGCGCTTGCTGCACGACAGAAGACGGAAACGTACAAAAGCACAGTTCGCAATAGGGGATCAGAAAATTTGGGCGTGGTAGTTCAGAGTGTTTTTTTTTTCTTTTTTCATTGTTTAACCTAGGTAGGACATTAGGCAGTATAGTATAGCAAGAGCTTGGTGGCGCAAGCCACCGCCCCGTTCCAAAGGGGACGCTCATAATATCCATCCATCCAGGGTATCTCCTTGTGCGTGCGCGAACAACTCCTTGCCCGCGGTCACGCGCAGGCTTTATCACCTTTTTTCGATGGGTGTGTAAGTAGTGAAATTGCCGAAGTGAATACGAATATTCGGGGCAAACAACCTCCGAATGTCGAGTCGAATACCGAGTGTTTTCTGATTTCTTGCCAAAATGAAAGATAAAGTTGCGCGGAGACCGCTTGATTAAACATAAGTAAAGAGAAAAATAAAGGAAGAAGAGGCTTATTTACATAGTTTGTTATATTAATGTGCGTATAATGCCGCTCGCAATTGGGCTTTCAAATTGAGGAGTTTGTAAACGAAAAAGAATTGCTTTTAGTTATCTGGGGACACCACGACAATGACGGTAATGACACAATGGAAGCAGCACGCCACCGTGATGCATGTAGAGGGTCGCGTTCAGTAAAAAGAAATACTCGAGCGGCGCACATTTCCTTAAACGGTATGCAAAGGTGGTGGAACTGGCCAAATAATAAATTGCTTTCCTCAAATCGAGACAACAGATTCACACAAGCTGCCAAAACGAGGCATTCTTAACGAATGCCTGGAGATTATTGAGCATAACTTATCTGCCCCGCGTGCGTTTGCTCAGGGACTGGCGCCTCTGCGCAACAACCGCGGCTCTCCTGCAGCAGGATATTTCAGAACAGTTCGCACTTGCATCGGTGTCTCTCGCTCTCTCACTCGAGAGTTAAAAATTAAGTTCTGGGCGCCGAAAACCACGACCTGATTGCGAGGCACGCCGTAGTGGGGACATCGGTTTAATTCTGACCACCTGGGATTCTTTGACGGGCACATAAATTCAAGTACACGAGTGTTTTTTTTTGTTTGTTTGTTTTTACATTTCGCCCCCATTGAAATCTGGCGGCCGCGGCGGGGGTCAAACCCGCGATCTACAGCTGAGCAGCGCAACGCCATAGCCACTCAGGTATACCGCGGCGGGTCTCTGTAGGAGTTGCTATCCGTTATATTCGAAGCAAAACGAATATTATACAATTTCGATTGCGTTGCATCTTTGAAAGGACATTTTGTGTCGCATGCGGGCTTAAAACAACAAAAAAAAGTAACAAGGTCACTCACCGCTGGTCCACTGTCTCCTCGAACGCCTTTCTCGCCGTGAAAGCCTGGGAAACCAAGCGCGCCCTACGGTTCACAGGAAGAGAATGAATTGCTGGTTGAAATACAGTGACCAATCCACATCTGGAAAATAATTCAAAGTGAAGCGCTCCTTGGGCTACACTTTTTTTGGTTTCGGTGACTAATCCTACGCTTTCCTTGGCCTCAGTGTATATAGGCCGGCGGTTTCTTTGGTAGTCTATTTATATCTGCTATGTAATTTTCGGTTTACACTTGAGCTTGATTAAGAAGGTACGCTTACAAGTATTTGCATAAGCCAGCACAAATCACGTAATGCTAGTCTCTCTTACTGCTATATATAAACTACGAGCATGTCCTTTAGAGCAATTCACTCTTTTCAAAATTGTTGATATCTAGTGTAAGCTTGATCTTACCTGAGGGCCTGGTCTTCCGTCGTCTCCTGGATCTCCACGAATTCCTAGCGAGTTTATTCCGCCATCTCCAGGCAATCCCTGCAAGTGGCGACGAATCTCGTATGTAAAGTTTTAACAAGTGGGTGCATCAAAGTGTTTGCACGAGTGAGTTTAATATCCGCGGCAGTTGCATTACTTCCTCGAAAGCCAACAGCTTCTTGCTGTTGCTGTGAGGTTATGTCAACGTATACCTTCTTTTTAGACATGTTGAAGGCCAGTTTTTCCTTTACACGAGGCTGAATTCCTTGTACAGAGATGTATGAAGTAAGTTTTTACAAATGTACTATTTCCCGCGTGGCTTCTCTGTATTGCTCCAAAGACCTTTTGGGGAGGTATCGAATGCCAGGCCAGCTGAAACTAGGCGCATGCTTAGAGATGAATCTTGAACGTTACAGTGCAATACAAAACATGGAGAAGGAGCCAGCCGGACCCATTCGTCCGTTCTTGCTTGTGTAACACTGTGTGGCTTGGCGTTCAAGATTTCGCAACGCCAACTAGTCCTATCCCTCACGTTACTTAGAGCCGAAGGCCTTCGAATCGTTAAATTGCGCGTTGGGAGGCCAATTACTGATGCAGCAGAAATTTCGGACAAGGCGCAGGTGCCTCTAATTGTGACCGCACGTGCGTGGTTGTTGGAACCAGCACGTGTGCTTGTTCCAGTTTCTTTCGGCTGAATTTTATCGCTATTACCGAAACAGTGAGTTAGGCTGCGTATTTCCTGCTGTGCGTATTTTCTACTAAATCGTTTGCTGCGGCCTATGCCAATGTTCATTCTTCAGCTTAACCTTCGCAAAGTTACATACATCACAGAGCGCACAAACTACCAGAGCATTGAAAGTGTCGCTTATGAGTTCATTTTTGAGTATCCTGCAGATTAGCGATCCTCTTGCACGGATCGAACGCAGAGAACGTTATCTTCGGCGTACTGCTGCAGTGGTCCTGATTCACTGAACGTGAATGAAAGCATAAGGAGGAACAAAAAAGTCTAAAGGCCCAACAAATGAAAATTACAAGCTTGCGAGCACTACATGTGCCACTTTTTTTCGATGCTTTGAGACGCCTGTTGTTGTGCCATTACCACAAGCCCGGATCCCGAATCTGCAAGATGCAGAATCTATCCTGCGAGCGCCACAATTCTCCCTTCACAAGTCAAGATGCTGCGCCTTCGTGCGGGAGAAGCCTCGGCGAAGCAGCGTGTTTAAACGTGTTCGCGTGTGCCCGACAGCCCGGCGCCGCACCTCCCTTGCCTGGAGGTCACCGCGCGCGCGAACTTTGAACCGGGTGGCCAGCGCGGTCGCTGGTTGGACCCCTCGGACGACCGTCGTGTGCTGACTTTGTATTGGGCCGTTTGAGTGACAATGGGCCTCGGGGATTATAAAAGCAGCGACACGCCGCTCGAAAACAGGATCCGCCGACCCCACCTGGAGAGAGGGTCGCTCCCGACTGGGGTGAGATGTGTCACGCGTTTTCGCCGGACGCCGTCGTGCGAGAACAGTCGCGTTTGTGTGAGCTCTCGGCCCCAGTGCCGATCCGTTTATGTCCTGTATGATAACCTGTATATAATGTATAAAGTCCCTTTTGTTATTCTCATCGACGCCAGGCTCGGAGTCTTCGCTACCAACGCTCTGTCACGAAACGGGTGAAGAGCGCTACGGGACCACAAAGCCGTAATCGTGGTGCAGCGGTGCAAGTTCGTAATACTGGTGGCACCGGTTGGATGTTCGTAACACTGGATGGCAGCTACGGGATTGACCGGCATCAGCTACCTCGGCGCGGTGAGTGCCTGAAGTTTACCTCAAACACCAGACTTTCTCTGACACAGGTTATAGTAGCTTAGGGAAGGATTTGGTGTTGCATTGTGATAACCTTGTGTGTTTCAAGCCTAGTAAGAGTGTTTTGAAAACCAGGGGATGCTGAGGGGGTAAAACGGGGCAGTGTGTGAAATACTTGCATATGTCTTACTAGTAGTGTTATAGTAGCGTACGGCAGGTATATTCAAAAAGGGTAAACAGCAGGAGGACAGTGTGAACGATGGAGAAGTACAAGGTGAAGGAACTTCTCGAAATTTGTGAGGAGTTGGGCATTGAGTTGGGCTCAACCAAAAGAAAGAATGCGATCCTTGAGGTCATGAGGACCGGGGACGTAACGGCTGAGGAAGCCGCTGAGGCCTGGGCGGATATCAATGAACGTCGGGAAAGGGAGGAGAAGGAACGTTGCGAGCAGGAAAGGAAGGAAAATGAACGACGTGAAAAGGAGGAAAGGAGAGAACAGGAACGTCGCGAAGAGGAAAAGGAGGAAAGGAGAGAACAGCAACGTCGCGAGGAGGAAAGGAGAGAACAGCAACGTCGCGAGGAGGAAAAGGAGGAAAGGAGAGAGATTCGTGAGCACGAGCTTAAAATGAAAGAGTTGGAGACCCGAAATAGCTCGCCAGCGCCTAGTCTCACTTCTAATGTTCCAAGAATACGCGATCAACTTCCACCCTTTGTCGTCGGAGAGGATATGGCCAAATACCTCGTGAAATTTGAGCACGTGTGTGAACGGAATAGCATTGAGCGATCCCTTTGGGCACAGAATCTGTTAGCCTTGCTTCCTGGGGAGGCATCAGACGTAATCACTTGCTTATCGAAAGAGGCGTTTGAGAGCTACAGTGATGTGAAGGAAGCGCTACTGCGGAAGTACAAACTGTCGCCCGAAGCTTTCCGGCAGAGGTTCCGGTATGCAAAAAAGGGTAAGGAGTCGAATGTTGACTTCGCGTTTCGTCTAAAAGCCGACTTGGTGGAATGGCTGAAGGGCGAAGAGGTTTACGACGACCGCGACAAAATTGTCGAATGCATCGCGTTGGAGCAGTTCTACCGTTGCATTGATGAGGATGTCCGGCTCTGGCTGCAAGATAGGCTAAAGGAGGTTAAGCTAAACAAGGCAGCAGAGTTAGCGGAAGAGTATTACACCCGCCGCAGCTTGCACAGCAAGGCAGTGCGCATAGAAAAAGCAGATAGAAGAGATGGGTTTTACGGGAAGCCCGACGAACGGAAGGAAATCACGCGTCGCGAGTTTCGGGACGACGAGTCCCTTCCCAAAGAAACTGTAAGGGATGGACAGAATGCATCTCAGAATGATGACGATGGTCCGAAACAGCGAAACGAAATGACGCGTTCTTTTGAAAAACGGAGACCGTTAACCTGCTACAATTGCAAAAAGCAAGGGCACATCGCTGCAAGCTGCCCAGAGAGAATTGCTTTTGCAACGATACAGGAAACTCACAAAAACATACGTCTATTGGAGCCCTATGTGCAGGAAATTAAGGTAAACGGCAAGAAGTGCCGAGCACTGCGGGACTCTGCAGCAACTATGGACGTTGTTCACCCGTCTTTCGTCTCCTCGAGTGATTTTACGGGAGAGTGCGTTAGGATACGGCAAGTGGCCGAGAAGGAGAGTGTCTGTTTACCGATCGCAACGGTTATCATTGAAGGAGAGTTTGGAAAACTTAACACCGAAGCCGCTGTGTCAGCCGCCCTCCCGGAGCAATTTTCCTACCTCTTCTCAAATAACTCGGAGCAGCTGCTGAGGGATCAGGGCAAATCATTCTTTGCCGACGTGGCGTACATGGCCCCCACGCGATCCAAAGCGCGCCCGCTGTCGAGGGAACTTGACTTAGCGTCGGTGAGCGAAAGGCGGTGCGGCACACGGACCGATCACGGTAACTTGAGTGGCGAGCAGTCACGGGAGAGGCAGAGCTCGGAGGCTGGCCTAGGCGAGCGGGTCCTGGAGGTGAGTGGGAGTGACGCGTGCAGTGCTAGCCGCGATAGAGACGCGACGCCGCAATTAGGCGACGCGGGCTCCACACTCGCTCCGGTTTTCGCCAGCTGGCAGGAGCAGGCTGCAGTTGAAAGGGGAACTCGGATTCGCGAGCAACAGGAAGATTGTTCACTAGCCGATCTGAGGAAGAGCGTCAAACGGGGAGTGAAAAAAAAGAGGGTTTCATTTGGCAAGGAATCTGGCTTATTGTACCGCCGCTACACGGATAAGCAGGGTCGCAAATATAAGCAGCTTCGGATTCCGCGAAAATATCACCGGGAAAAATGAATGACCTCATTTGCTTCCTCAGAAGTATGTTTTCGGTCCAAAGCGATTTCAAGGGGACCATTCTATTTGTAATTATTATTGCTGATTAATAATTGTTTCTATTTTGTTGTGTTGATGATTTGAAAACTGATTGTTTGAGCCTTGTGTGCTAGATCGTACACCTGCCTCTTGTTGCAGCGGGAGAAAAAAAGGGGAAAACAATTTAGTTAGGTTGATTTGAATTATGGCCTTGTCTGGTGTTTGACGGGAGACAGAGGGCACTTGTTCGTGTTGGGTGTTGCCTTTTGCCGGTCGGTTTTGCAAGCTGCAGAACGACCAAGCGGGACCAGTGGCGAGAAGCAAGGTCTTAGGAACGACCCAAGCGGAGCTGGTCAAGGTGCCTTGGCGACGACGTGGTGAGCAGAGCTCCTGTCCTGGCGAGTCGGACCTGGGCACGTGAGGTTACCTGGCGTCCCGACACTGGACGTGAACTTGGACGAGCCTTACGAACGTGCGCGCCTGGCATCCGAGCCACGTGGAGGCAGCTCGTCTTCCCGGCGCCTTATCTGAGGGCGGGGATGCTGTTGTGCCATTACCACAAGCCCGGATCCCGAATCTGCAAGATGCAGAATCTATCCTGCGAGCGCCACAATTCTCCCTTCACAAGTCAAGATGCTGCGCCTTCGTGCGGGAGAAGCCTCGGCGAAGCAGCGTGTTTAAACGTGTTCGCGTGTGCCCGACAGCCCGGCGCCGCACCTCCCTTGCCTGGAGGTCACCGCGCGCGCGAACTTTGAACCGGGTGGCCAGCGCGGTCGCTGGTTGGACCCCTCGGACGACCGTCGTGTGCTGACTTTGTATTGGGCCGTTTGAGTGACAATGGGCCTCGGGGATTATAAAAGCAGCGACACGCCGCTCGAAAACAGGATCCGCCGACCCCACCTGGAGAGAGGGTCGCTCCCGACTGGGGTGAGATGTGTCACGCGTTTTCGCCGGACGCCGTCGTGCGAGAACAGTCGCGTTTGTGTGAGCTCTCGGCCCCAGTGCCGATCCGTTTATGTCCTGTATGATAACCTGTATATAATGTATAAAGTCCCTTTTGTTATTCTCATCGACGCCAGGCTCGGAGTCTTCGCTACCAACGCTCTGTCACGAAACGGGTGAAGAGCGCTACGGGACCACAAAGCCGTAATCGTGGTGCAGCGGTGCAAGTTCGTAATACTGGTGGCACCGGTTGGGTGTCGTAACACTGTATACCAGGTGCCGGAAAGCTTTAACCAAGCGGAGCAGCGCGCGTCAGTTCCCTGGAATAAGAGAGCGGTGGATGTTTGCGTAGCGCGAGTGGATGTTGACATAAAACAGGAATAAACAATATGAGGCCCGATTTGGGCATACCTTGGGTCCATAGTCTCCGCGGGGACCGCGCGGTCCTGGCGGGCCCCAGCCACCGGCGGGACCATGGGGACCGAGGGCGCCCTGTGTGCAAGAGCAGAGAACAGCAACCGCATTATACTCGCTATACTGTTAAAAAAAAAAAAGAAAACAGAAAATGTGCTCGGGCTATGCGAAGACAGACGAGCATGGCGATGAGCGTGCGCGTCTTGCTGGAATTAACTTAGTGAGCTTTTCCTTTCTTTATTTAAGCCCGAAAGATGCCTGTAAAGGAGGGTGACACTAAATAACGCTCGTGTGATCGTCCTGTTAACGCGTCCTTGTGTGGTTGTGTTTTTACGGGCAGACAATTGCGCTACCAAGTATGCGCCAAGTACCCCGCCAAGAAGTGCTAGTGAACACTTAAATTTCTGGACGGAAACATGCGAAAAAGAAAAGATTATGTGCACTTATACTTGCGAAGACAATAACTCATGTCATAATCGCCAGCGACTTTAGTCACTTGCGCGCAGTTATTCCTAAGAAAAAAGAAACAGAAAAATCACCTTATTTGTTGTCTGTTCTCGCGGCAAAAGTGTTGAAAGGGTGGCTGGTAAAATGCATCGTAATATAACAAAGAGAAGTGACTTGGCTAAGCGGTTGTAACTGCTCTAACATGATAAGCGGTAACTGAGAAGATCGCTGCTAGTTAGCTGGCAGCGGAAAATGAACTAAACTAGGCAACATTGCGCTCCCTATTTTTTCTCGCGTCCAAATCACACTTTTAAAAATTATTTTTCATTCATTCTCAGGTGCGCGATATAGGGGCAGGTATTTTGTCCGACGGCTTCCGATGAAAGCGAGATGTCTTACGAGCGACAGCGAGGAAAATGCTAAAACCGAAGAAGCTCTGCTGTCTTTTCCAGATGTTTTCTCCAAGGCGTCGAATTGACAGCGTACTCTAGCCCTTAAAGTTCTCCCCTCTGTTACATATTCGAATCATTCAAATTACTCATTCTTAAGCTGTAACCGTTTATACCAGGTGAAGTCTGAAGAGCTGTCGTAAATAATATGAAACAGTACCTTGCTTCCGTTGCAGCCTGGTATTCCCGGCTCTCCAAGCAACCCATCAAGACCGGGTTTTCCCTGTTGCATAAAAATAAAATAATACAAAAAGGAAACTGTTAATGAAGATTACGGAGACCACGAACACTTGATGCCTTTGCAAAAGTCTAGCAAAACAAGTTGTTTAACATGGACATGCCTTCACTGCACTGTAAAGTGCATTGGAGTATGTCTGACGAAACCAGAGCACAGTTTCAAAATATTTTACGTAAAGGTATATCTCTGTCAGTTTCTTTTACTTTAAAGGAACCCTGAAGGAAGGCTGGAAATACGATTACTTGAAGGGCCCCTCATCAGGTCTGGCCATTTTGAGCTAACAAGCGCAGAGCATACAATGCGTGATAACGATCGTGTTTGCAAAGTATTACATCGCTACGTGCCGCGGAAAGACCTGAAATTTCAAACGGAACGCCGTTTTCCCTTCTCCTCGCGGCCGCCGCGCTCCAAGCCGGAGGATGACGTACACGTGCTAGTGCGCCTACGTACACGTGTTTGCACTGTGACGTCGCTCGTGGTGACTTCGAGGATTATTCAAGGAAACATCTGTTATTTGTGCAATATGTTGCTTGCATAGACGAATCAAAGCTTAGAGAAATACTAAAACACACAAACCGAATGTCTTCATGTTTTTGTTTTACTTCGCACCGCAGCAAGAGAAATGTACTCCCGTTTCGTCTGCTTGTTCCCACGTCGTGCAGTCTGTGGTGCAGTCGCGCGCACAGACACCGAAACTGTATCATTTTCTACCGTGTTCCAGCGCGGGACCATGCTCTGTGATCCGATTGTGTCTGCCTCAGTATTCGTGTAGCACTGACTTTTACCGCTAGCCAGGTGTCCTCTTGCACAGTGCGCAAAATGGTGTGCTGCGCGAAACGAGACAATCACAACCGCTCGCGCGCGACGCCGTCAGCGCGAGTGCGCCGCGCCGCAAAAAAAAGAAGCAAGGAGAAAAAAAATGAAGGCGGGGCCGTGACGTATGCGCACGCAATCTTTGAGGTCCGATATGGGAGAACGCAGGGAAGGGATTTCGTTTGCGTAGGCTAGACGGGCAAATGGAGAGTGTCTCGCTTGGCCGTGGAGCTTGCCTCCTGAAATCATGGGTTTGCGGCACTGAAATATGTCTATCTCGGCTATTAATGAGCCGATTTGAAAAATTTTTGCTGCAGAATGCTCCCTAGAGGACACGCAACAAGTTCCAACATATAACCAAAATTTGCTATGGGGCCTGGTGAGGGGCCCCTTAAGTTACACATTACCTCTTTGGAACTTTCCTAAAGTTTGCTCAGCATAACATAAGGCAATCGTTAAAAGTAGTGTCTGAATGCGAAATTTCGCTCTTTCTATTTTGAGCGGTGACGCCATTGCCGTAACTCGGTAAAATTAACTATCTTACGTACTTCAAGGTCCTTTTTTCTTGGGATAAATCTATGGGATCTATATATTTAATAACTTTCTGATGGAGTGTAAGTGTATCGTGCATTTATTTTCTGATACGCAGAAGTTCCACTGTAGTAGTAATGGACATGTTAAAAAGCCCAAGCGGGTGGCTGCGACAACTTGTGACGTTAAACTGATCTGATTCAGGAATGGCAAGCGTTCACACAAAACTGTAAGCTGTGTACTCACCGGTGCACCTGGCCTGCCTGGGAATCCGGTTGCTCCGGGTTCACCCTGCGAATGACGGGAAGAAAAAAATAATAAGAGGCAACACTCTTTATAGGTTGTCTGTCGGTGTCACAAGTCTGTCGATGACGTAGAACGGTCATAGAAAAAGTATGCACTGCCGGGCGCGCTGATCTCGTCCCGTCCTGCATTGAAGTACGGAGCACTTGCATGGGCGTTTTCTTGTTTTATTTTGAAAAGGCGTTCCAAGCCGTTAAAGCCGCATCTGCGATATGACCTAAAACCAGAAGACAATCGAAGTGTGTCCAGTTTTCTATAGCAATTGTTTCTTTCAAGCTGTTGCAGTCCTTTTGATATTCGCTTTTCGTGCATCGCATCAGCACGCAAGTTCTCTTTGAAACAACTATTCGCACTCCCTGCAAATGTAGTCACCATTCAGTGCAGCTTTTTACCTTTGTGGCATAAATCTCGAATGTACTGCGCTTACGCTAAACAACTGTCATTACGCCCTATTAAAGCGGTTATGATAATGAATCTTGATTGCGCGTAATGGTTACTATGATCGTTATGCCAGCACATGTAAAAAATAAACAAACAATCAAGAAATAACTAACACACGCGCGCAAAAAAGTAGGGGGGAGGGATTAAGGAGGCACCGATAGCGGCACAACGCAGTGCTTTCAAGGGAAAGGAGTGAAAAAAAAAAAGAGTTGAAAAACAAAAGCTAAATTGAATAACTGTTGTTAAAAGAAAATCGACTGCGCCTTCAAATTGGTACATGGCCAAATTAGGATGTAAGAATCAGAATTGCACGTCGCATAAATCTATTCCGGGGGAAAGGAAAGTTGCCTTCGCTGCAAGCACTAGGTTGATGGGATGAAGCCGAAGAAGCTGGCGTGGGCGACGAGCAGCATGAGAATTCAGTATATTTTGTTTTCTTTCTGCGACTGTTTTTTCTTTTAATCAATGTTATGTCATTAGATAGCACAGCATCGAACACAATACGCACCATCGTGTCATTAATAATTTGACATTTGTCCATTTCCCGCCAGCAAGGGTCCTTCGTGTTACGGGAATGTCGAGTATGGGACGTAACGAATGTCGCCTGAAACAGCAAAACTGTAACGACAGCTGGGCACCCAACTGCTGACTCTAACTGTTGGCGGTTAAGCCTTGATGAGATCAGTTAAGTTATCGGCGAGCCCCATAAGTAAGCTTAGTTAGAAGGCTCAGTGGCGGCGCGTCTCGTTGGACGATGGTATAGTAATTCACCTGAACACACGACTTGAGGTATTTATCTGCATATAAGGACCTCACTATGATGGGGGCCTTTAGAGGAGCGGAATTCTCACTGAGCTCCGATTTATTGACTTGAAAATTGTAATAAAATATTTTTCCTCTTTTCTGTGAGTTATATTTTGTGAATGTAGTCCCCATAAGCATGAGGAATGTTCGCTATTTTCTGTGCAACCGCGTAAATCCATGTCCAATCCCCAGTAAGCTGTCCAGTGACCGTTAACTTTCTCCGTATTGCCCTCTCGCCACTGTCATGCGCCTTTGGTTGAGCTCCTCTCGCTGCCGTCGGGGCATTACCACGGCACAATGTCGACGTACATTTCTTTCACGAGCCTCGTACTTTGACGCATTAATTTGATCATCACGGGATCCGATACACGGTTAAGCAAAATAAAACGAATAAATAAATAAATATCAGAAATCATATCCTCAAAACTACGTACGTATGCAAGCTTTAAGTAGGCGCAATGTTCCTCCTTTCTCTTTTTCTGTTTCTTCTAAGGTCGGTACAATTTTGTTCCGGTCAGCGATACGAAGGCAGATGGAAATATATACAAGTGCGGCTACTTCACTCTCAAAGGACACGATGGTTGCGAGGCTCACTGCAACGCATTTTGAGACGCTGGTGTTTCCACCGCGAGATATGGCGTGAAAGCTTGCAGGCGGAGGTTTTCATTTCGCGTCAGTTGCTTCTTTTCGTTGGCCTAATTTCTGTCAATAGGTTTAATATTCATGGGCAGGATGACCGAGCAATTCGCGGTGGCCCGCGTAAATGACCTTTATCTAAGACATGCTGGCAGGCTAGTTGGCTCACGGTTCTTAGTTCGACGTCACAGGAGGGCACACGGGCACCAGTCGCAGGCAAAAGAAGAAAACTGAACGCGGCGACACTAAACAACACCTATTGTTTAGCGGCACTCTGCCTTTAAACGCTTTCGTCTGTTGTCTATGGGTGCAGTAGCACCTCGCTCCAACCATTACTTTCTTTTTTATTGCACTCAAACTAGGACAACAGTGTTTTAAAGCACTGGGTCAGACGACTATTTGCGTGGGGGCTGTTTCGCCAGTCGGCAAGTTCTCGTCGGACCGGCGTCGTTACGTACCCGGATTCCTTTGGGTCCGATGGCTCCGGTGTCTCCTGCCAAGCCACGTTCACCCCGGCGACCGGTCGGTCCCAGCGGACCGAGGCTTCCTGGTGATCCCTCGGTGCCCGGCGAACCAGGAAGCCCAGGGTGACCCTGCGCAATGCAGGCACACGAGGTACTCGCACTCTACGTTCTACGGAACGGGTACTAACCGCAGCCACCTGGTTGCACGGCCACCGCTTAAAGACGATAATTTTTTTGTATTTCCTTTAGGCCGTTCGTCTACACACTGCGGGTGATACAAGAGTCGTCGCTGTTGGAAAGACGCACTTCAGAAAAATACCCCGTGCTAGCTTCGTCACAGACAAAAAACTGCACAGGACAAGCGCTGGACCAGCGCTTGTCCTGTGTAGCCCTTCTTTGTCTTCGTGTTTTCCCGCTGGTTTCTTTCACCAGGGGCCCTATAACGTAAAACTATTCCAACATGTTTCTATTCCATTCTCCTGACGTCAAATTTGCGTAACCACCAACGCAAGCACCGGGCTGTCACCGACAGGGTTGTCTGAACTACCAATCAAACGCTGTCCTCGTTCATAGGAGGTCACTTTTGATTGCTTGAAAAACGAACAACATTGCCTACACTGAGCGGCTTGTCGTATCTAATTGGCTGACAAGAGGCGACGAAAACGCTCAAGTGGAATGGATTCGATGGGGCCGAGCCACTGCACTGAAAGCCGATAACCGGATGAAGAGGGTGGTGTCGGCGTCTACGATTGGTCGGCATTCTCTTACTTATAGCTTGCGGTGGCTGGTCGAAATTCGCGGCGGCATGCAACGGAAGCTCAAGAATGACTCTAAAACGGACCCTCAGCAAAGAAGATTTGGCAGAATGAGGGGGTAAACGTGCCGAAAGTGCTCGAGAACGTTACACGGCCACGCAAGAAGTTTTATTATACGCAACTACACCCATGCTCTCCGGCATGTGCGAGTAGCCAGCGTCTGAGTGATCGGTGGCAGCCATCTTCTATTCCTTTCGGAACGGGGCAGCCTGAGGCTATTCCGAAGAAAATTCAGTTTTGTTCGGCATATTAATGCACCTTTATCGCGTACACGTCACTTTGACGCGGTGAGTTCTTGCGGTTTTGTGACGTCGCGTGACAGGCAGGGGAAGTGGGTGCAGCCCGAGAACTTTTGACTAATAGGCGAGGGCTAATGGCGAAAAGAGGTCGAATCAGAAATAACTGTTTTTCTTTTTTCTGTCAAATCATGCATAATCAGTGTGTACACATAATATCAGATGGGGAGGTATCGCGGTTTTCGTGACGTCGCGTGACAGACAAGTGAAGTGGGGGTGGTCGAAAAAAGTTTTTGACCAATCGTGGAGGGCTGATAGCAGAATTGGAATAGAAAAGTTTGGAATAGTTTTACGTTATAGCGCCCCAGGTTTGGCCATCTTGAGCTGACAAGCGTGAGAGACGAAGGCCATGTGTGATGCTTGTCGAGGGAAGAATGGCGATGACAGGTGTATGCGCAGATGAATACAAATACTTCACTGGTATTATAGGGTGTTCTAGAAAGTAATCAAAATCTTTCAAAAGCTAACGGAACAACGACACTACTACATACACTTTCTTGAAGTCTGTAGTCATTGATGGCACTGCCTCCTGAAAGCGTCGTATGATTGTGAGAAAAGAGCCCACTCAACGCAGATTCCACTGTGCTGTGTCGGTGACATGCTGATACAGGTTGCTCGCTACCGCTACCGCTGACGCTTCAGTCACGGGCCCACGCACTTCTCATTTACAGCACAGCGATAAAGCTTCAATGTTGGATAATATTAATTTCAGCGCAAAAGGCACAGTGGGTGACAAAACGAGTAAACATCAGCAAGCGCTGGGCCTTTACGAACAACATTCTTGACCAAAACACTGGGTTCGGTACATTCTTGGCTAAACAGAACGGTTTCATCAAAAAAAAAAAGCGTGGAATATTTTCTCTGGTTGTGCTTCCAACTTGTTCTGACGCTTAGCCGTGCCCTTAGTCTAATCTTCCTGTATGTTGCACTTCTGCGCCGAAGCCATATTTCATTCTGGAACGACGCGCCAACTAGTCCGCTTGTCCTTGTTTTTGTCCTTCAATGCCCATCCAATTTTTTCAAGGGCACCCTGCAATAGTATGAAGTGAAAGTGTAACTCACCACGGCTCCTTTTTCACCTTTGCACAGGCATGGCTGGATGGCGCAACCTTTGCACGCCTGGAAAGCGAGAGAAGAGAAGGAAGAGAAGAGAAGGTGAGTTACTGAGCGACAAAGCAACATCAATGCGCGAATTCAACGTGGTATACGCGGAATTAAGATTCCGCCATGTTTACAACTGCATATTTAATGGACACGTTTCACGGTTTGTAAAAGCACTTTCCAAACAAACAAACAAACAAACAAACAAACAAACAAACAAACAAACAAACAAACAAACAAACAAACAAACAAACAAACAAACAGTTATGGATGACAATGCTGACATTATGTTCAATTGCGAGCTGTGGCGCTGTCCCCGGTTTCATTGACGCATTATCACATTCGCTATTGTCGCCCTGGCCATTAGACATTAAACCTGAAGGGTCGCCTGAAATAGCTAGAGTTTCCCTTGGCTGGCTCGTTCAGTCACTTCCGCTCGCCCCTTCTTTCTACGAGTGTGTACACCTTTCGTTGTCGTCGCGCATTCCTTTCATCAGCATTGTCAATATATGACAGAACGACAGAGAATATGACACTGCGGCCTGTTGTTATAATGCCCTTGCTCTCTCGCCACACATTTTTTCCTTTTCTTGCACTACAAACAGTAATAAATAGGCGGTCATCATATCGCTTCTTGGTACAAAACTGTTTTAAGCGTTAGGGTGAGAAAAAAAAAATAAAAGCGGAGAATTTCATATGTATACAGTATCAAGGCAACCGCAACATACTTAGGTACGTGCTGACGTAGAGTGCATGCGTAAGCGAAAGCAGCCCTTATGCAAACTGGCCACGACCGCAAAAGTGGAGCTGTGAAAAAAGTCGTTTCTCTGTGTCGCAGCCTTTCACTCGACAAATTAAATACACCACCTGATAGCGTTCAATATAGGTGCACTCCGCTATAACACTTTAACGTGCGAAACATAGAGGTGTTATTGAAAAAAAATTGTAGTTGGCTCGAAACCGTTTGCAATTCTTGTCAAGATGTGTGCATTGAGATGTAAATGAGTGTTACAACTTCTTTTGTACAAAAGTTTCTTACTGTATTGTTGTAGTTTGTCATTGGAACGTTTGCAAACAGCAGATGCATGAGGAAAGTTGTGTGGTGTCATTCAGTGTGATTTCGCTAGTCAGCCCGCATATGATGCTTGCACGGAATAGTTCTCCCTCTCACGCAGCAGTGTAAGCTTTTTTTTTTTTCGTAACGGCTGACATGTGGCATAGATGAATAGGTTTTTGTCCGTTCAGGGAGCGAGTGGGCTGCACAGTCCCGCGCAACAGGATTTGTGCTTAAGCCGGCTGGTTATTGCACTTTGTAAATATGAGCGGGGAGAATAGGGGGAATTACCGAGGGGCTCGATTTCCGTTCGTCCCAATCATAAGAAATGACAGGCGATGAAAACACAGGTGAAGTTAATTCTATTGTTAGTTGAAATGCTGAAATAATAAGTCAAAGGAAAATGAAAGCGTCGACGAATGGATAACTTCCTGCAGGCGGGGACCGAGCGCGCACCTCCATTTTTACGCGAGCGGTGCTCTACCTGTTAAGCTGCCCCAGCGGCCATACTCCCTCCCACTTTCGTGTGTGTTTGTGCGCAAGACTAGCCCTGGGAGTGTTAGCCAGCGGCGTTCATGGCTGAAACATCGTTTGAACCCCAGACATCACGTAGTACTTGAGTTCAGAAGCAAGCCCTCGTATGCTACCTTCTGGACATCAAGGCTGATAAATTCAAGGCCCTCGCTACGCATTCAGCGAGCAGAATAGGGAGCACCTAGGTGCTGGATTTTTATTAGTCGCAATCATAAGAAATGAGAGATAATAAAGCGGGAGAAAGCATATGCCTTCTCAGGCTTCATTATCAAGGAGAATGACTTGAATTGCTTCTTTATTGAACGAATACTTGCATTGTTCAATTGAATTTTGTTTCTTGAAATGTAATTTTCGTAACTCCGAGCATTTTTATTGACAGCTGATTATAGAACATTTATTTTTTCTGCTTACAATAATTATACATTGCATGCCTTTGTACTTTAGCTTGTTTGTGTGAGACGCGCGTTTTATGCCGTTTGACCGTTCTCTTTATTGTCTGTGTTTTCGAATTTCGCGTGGACTTCCCCCTTTTCTCCTGCTTACCGAATGTCCCATGCCGTGTCCGAGGAGGGGCCAAACAAACAAACAAACAAGAAACAAATTCTTCGCAAGCACTTTGCAGTTTCGTCAACGTAAAGGGAGAGAAAGACAGAGGAAATGGGAAAGGCAGGGAGGTTAACCAGAGGGGAAGATCCGGTTTGCTACCCTGCGCTGGGGAAAGAGGGGAGGGGGAGGTTGATGACAGAGTAGAGGTGTATTCTGCCCGAACGGCTGGGCCCGCGCAGCAGGAACGTATACTTTGTCGGAGTGGTGCAACAGACAAGGAGTCTTCGTTCACTCTCGAATAGCGAGGCAAAGCTCCGGAGTTCGGAACAAGCAAGGGCAGCCAAAGCTGCTTGGCGCACACCAGCCGCGATCGCGCCCCGTTCGGCAGCGCTCTTCGCTTCGAATTCGCTGCCGCCGCTGCCTCGAGAGCACGGCGGCGGCACTACTCGCCAAAGAGGAGCAGTCGCGGCCCCCAAGAAGCACTTCTTTCAAGGACAGTTATCTCGAATCGGAAAGGATGCCGAGGAAGGAAGAGGCCGAGAGCTACGGTCTCGCGAGATCGTCTTTCTCGTTCGCCGCCGCCACCGCCCCTTCTGTGTATATAGCCAGTCTTCCGGCCCCTCCTCTCACCCCAATTAAGCGCGTCCTTTTTCATTTCACGCAATCCCACCCTCCCCCATTCCTTTACCATTCTGTGCCTCTTCATTTCTTTCTTTTTGCTTTTTCAGCTTTGCCGGTTTTCCTTACTCTGCCTTCTTCTTCTTCTTCTTCGTCTTCTTCTTGTTCCTCTTTCCCTATAGCGCGAACGCACTCTCCATCTCTCTTTCTCTTGCTCTTGGCATACCCTTGTGCAAGTAATGAAACCGCGCCGACTTGCTATGATGTCTCTTGTTTCTGAGCCCATCGTTCCTGACCCCTTGTTCTCTCGCGCGCGGATGCTTCTCCGCAGCCTCTCCTTCCTCCTCGTCATGGAGTTCTCGACCGGCGTCTGTGCATCGTCGCTCGGAGACGTCTCCAGTATAACGAATTTCTCGGGGTATTTTCCGCTCTCGCATTAGCGGGTCGCGTCGGACAACCCTGGGGACGAACGGAAAGCGGGAAAGGTGCTTGCAAGCAAACGCACTTTGAAGTAGTAGTAGTAGTAGTAGTAGTAGTAGTAGTAGTAGTAGTAGTAGTAGTAGTAGTAGTAGTAGTAGTAGTAGTAGCCTTGGAATTGCGAACCAGGGCCTGTATTTACAAAATTTCTCTTATATATAGGTAAGTGCGATTTTTCACTCCCCCGCGTAGTCGAGGCTCCCGCTACTTGCAATCGTCATAGGGATGACAGACAACAATATGATCGGCACGGTGGTAGTGAGTGACGGATGACGCTTACGAAAACTTGCATGACATAACTGACTCGTATTCGAAAAAGCGACGCAGGTTTTTGAAGCGCCGGCGCGCTCGGCGATTTTCGCACCACTGAGAAATGTGCTAGTCCCTAACAACTTATGTGCTTTTACTTCTTGGGCTCAGTATATAGTTTGTTTTCGCGCCGTTGACATTACAGCTCACCGAAGTCGCGTGAACGCTGCTCCATCGTAAGCGGACGTGCAAGGTCCCATTTGTGTGCCTCGTGACACATAGGCCAATAGTTTCGGAGGACGATGGCGGCAAACGCTTCGATGACGTCTAAGCGACGAAATCGCCGCCGTTTCCTTAGTCCCTCGCTTATCTCTCAAGACGTCGCGTGTCTGCTGAATAGTGCCTATAACGAGTCGTAGGAAAGCCAAAAGTATTCGTCACGACCCAAACAGCCTTTTTCGATTTTAAAACCGACAGGGAGAGAGAGATAGAGAGAGAGAGCTTGAATAAAAGCAGGAAGGTAGGGAAGTTAGCCGGAAAAGTGTCCGCTTTGGTACCTGCACATGGAGGAAGGAAATGAACTAGAAGATAGCATCGCGCTACGCAGCCATCTTTGGCAAGCGAACTCTCCGAGAAGCGATCCTCTTCGCTTTTTCCATGGCAGTATCGACACAACATGGTACCTCCGAGATTCAGCGTTCTGGTCGGGAATGTTTGGTTCGCGGTAGTTTATAATCCCCGACACGCACTTACTTGTTCAATCGCCCTGCTGTAGCTCTGCCTACAGAGAGGGAGCAGTTAAACCTACCACGTGCTCTGACGTGGCGATCACGCGTTGGGCCGATACGTTTGGCTTCAATCCTGTTACGCAATGCTCTCTCCCAATTATTTCCTTACTCCATGACCCCTGTGCAGGGAAATGGGGAGAAACACGGTGAATATAACTACGAGTAAGAGAGCAGTTTCGAGCGAAGCGCCGAGAGGCGTGAAGAAGAACAGTGGTCGAAAAAGCGACACGACTGAGTCAATTAGCTTCTGGCGTTTCACTTATTGCGGTCGCAAGTAGATCACCTTGCGCGCGCGAATTTCGCTTCTTGCGCGCGAAGAGACCGAGCCGGAAGCGAAGATCCGAAAGCGCGCTCCCTCCCCCTCTTCTGTCTCACTGCCAGCCGAGGGAGTCGCGCCTGTCGTGGCGAGGACGTGTGGCGAGCTGGAAGGCAGCCAGGCAATCGCCGCCAGACTCGGGCCACAAGTCGCTGTCACCAGCGACACCCTCGCGCCTGTGACGGACTGAGCCGCCGCGTTGTTGGTACAACAAGCGGCGATGCGAATGGCTCGCGCGAGCCGACGCCGTTTCCTATGGCCGCATGTTGCCCTCGATTGTCGAGCATTGTGAAACGAGGCGGGAACACGCACTTGCAGGAGGTCACCAACACGGGCGCGTCGCAAGGTCTCGGACGCAGCTGCTGCCGTGTGTCTGATATACGGCAGCGTTACGGGGACCTTTTGTCACCCCCCTCCCCTGCCGCCTGGCTGCCGCTGCTTCTGCTCCCACGTCTCGCGCCTCTTGGTCCGCCCGTCTTTGGAGCTGTCGCGAACGAACGACAAGCGCCGGGAGGCCTGGCAGATATAACTGTAGTTTCGATGGACTGCCTGCCTCAAAAAAGTTTTCGGGACGCTTGAGGTCTGGGAAAAAAAGTTATATCCCGCGAACTCCACTGTTTCATAAAGCTTCTGCTATAGACAGCACAGCGAGTGTAGAATAAAGAAAAAAAAAAGAAAAAAAAAGTAGATGAAGCAATGAATAAATAAATAAAGACAAGCAAAGGAGACGTATTTCTGATCATAGGCTATTTATCTGCGGCAGAAACGAGTAGTGGAGTCGAGTGCCCCAGCAATAAACAGCAGCACTTCCCACGTCGCAGTGTGAGGGACAGAAAAAAAAAAAGAAAGAGATAGGCAGAGACAGAGGGAAATCGCTAAACTTGGTTACATCTCAATCTCCTTGTTAGGTTCACCTCTAATGACCACAACGGATATTTTGAGGCTGCAGTGATTAGTTTAGACATAATTTAAGAGGAAGCTTTAGCTGGGGGAAACTCCGATTTCCTATTCAAATACATGTAAAGCGCAGACATGCTTTTGAATAAACTGTAGTGAAGAGGTGCTGAAGCTACATCGCCAGTTTCCGGGGCTGCCACACAGCTCGTGATATAGCCTCCTTCCTCCTGAAAAACTTTCCACGTACATAGCCTGAAGCTGTATTACGACCCTCTGATAATACGTTCACCATGAGTCGTCAGGTTGGCTCCTTTCCCGATTTGGGGGGTGGGGGCGGGGAGAGGGTGATTGTAGCGAGGAGGAATGCTCGGCGCTGCAGTCACATCGCCAGTCTCCGCGAAGGCGCGAGCTCGAGATTGCCTGGGCTGCTCTGGTTGAAAAACGCTGCCGACGCTTCCTGCCGCTCTCGTGTCGTGTCCTTTGCTCGGTTAAGAAAACTAAAACCGACTTGAATGAAATGTGTTGTATTTCAGAGAGAAAATTACATTATAGCAACTCTCGGAAGCAGAATTCGATTTAGAACATCAAACATTCTCAAAAATTGTCATAATTCGGTAAGTTGAAAAAAATAAATAAAGAGAAAGAAGCACTGTAAGCTTACAAACAAACCCGTAACTCTGGACCAATACCCCTCATGGTTGCTTAGTGGCTATGGCGTTGGGCTACTAAGCACGAGGTCGTGGGTCGAATTCCGGCCACGGTGGCCGCATTTCGATGGGGGCGAAATGAGAAAACACCCGCGTACTTAGATTTATACGCACGTTAAAGAACCCCGAGGTGGTCAATATTTCTCTAGTCCTCCACTACGGCGTGCCTCATAATCAGAAAGTGGTTTTGACACGTAAAACCCCATAATTAAGAAGAAAAAACTCTGGACTTAAAACAAATATCTCAGTTATGTAAACTACATCTGTTAGAGTATTTTAAGCGGACAAATGTGAAATACGGATTCACAACTTACGTGAAATCGTTACGATGATTACGTAAAAGACCTATTCGCAAATTAATGTTATGTTTCACAGTAATATGCAATGATCAATTTTGTCCACTTAGGTGTATTTTATTAAGTGTAGCTACGGAATCCTGATATCGTTTATTTATTGCTGAATTACAGAGTTATAAGTTTCTTTATTTCCAACGATTCTTGTAAGAAAACTTACGGCCTAAATAAAAATAATTTGTTTCCTACAGGCCCTATATTAAGTAATTTTATTTTTAATGCAGACAAACGTAACCCAATTCCATGCGATGGCTGTTGGGAAAAAATATTTATCCGTTCCCATGTATTTATATAGGAGCTCCCGAGCTAATGCTTCACGCACACACACGCACACGCACACACACACACACACACACACACACACACACACACACACACACACACACACACACACACACACACACACACAAATAAAAAAAAAAGCGGCTTTCAGTGCACAATATCAGGTGCAGGTGTGCCGTACCTACCATCTTTCTTTTTTTCTTTTTCTCAAGATCAGACGGTTTGTGCTCAGTGAAAATATGTTCCTGCCAGTGGCACCCGCTAGTAAGCATTCTCCAATATTTTTAGCATAGCCGTAGTACTTATTGTGTGGGAGCGGCTAATCGAAATAACAATTTCACAAATCCGCAGGAAATGCTCCTGGCTAAGAGCGCTTCTAAGTTGGTTCTTTTTGCTTCTTCTTCTTTTTTATTCCCGAAGACTACAATTTTTCTCCGGATATTAGGAGGAAGTGAGTTGGCTATTTAGTAATCTAAATATGCATTTTCATCAAAATACGAAACGATCACTGCAGAGGCATGGCCGCGCTTGCATGAACAGTCTATTCAGACTACATCTCCTTGATCAAGAATGGAGTATGCTGGGCGACTTGGAACAAATTCATGAATTTATAGCGCAAGAAGAGACAGAGATCAGGTTAAGTAGAGATGACACGAGCGCACTGTCGTTCCCACTTTTCCTTGTCACTGTGTTTTGTTTTGTTTTCGGTAAATGTTACATCTCTCTGCGTTGAAGCACGCCCCCGTCGCGGTTAATTTAATGACAAAACATTTCTCTTCGGGCTGTTCAGCATCTGCAACTAGCCTTTGTAGTGTAAGGTCTGGTAGATAGCGAACTTCAAATCATCGCGACTCGCCTTATATACTGATCAGAAGTCAGATAGTCTATCCATAATTGATTTAAACAGCACTCCAGTTTACAGCCTGAATATACCTATAAAGAATTAACTGCACTTGTATGCTCCTCCCATTTTTTTCCCCCGCAACTACAGAGAAAACAAACAAACAAACAAGCGAACAAACAAGGACGACGCCATTTTTCGAAAGTAAGCGAATCGAGACAACATTAGTACAACAAAAAGAAACGAAAAAAGGGGGGAGTAGACATAAATCCACTCGTAAGGGACATTAAAGAGTAACAAAGTATTTGAACCGTATTATTAATTTATCCTTCCACAGTACCCCAATAAATGCTACTGTTACTGTAAGGACAAGATTGGTTGCGCCATAAGAGACGCGAAAATCGTAAGACAGGTGGTGACGCCGCCTTGCATTTCCCGCACCAGCTCGCCATGACATCATGGTATTTGACGGTGTCTGCTTCGGGCCTACTTAATTGATTTTTGTTATCGTTAAAGATGGACTACATTGCATTATAAAAAGGCGCAAGGACTCAATGAACTTAACTGTTTCAAGAAGCTTCACTGAGCAACAACGGGGAGAAACTGCAGCGAAATCAGTCACGTCACATGACGTGCCGGCACTAGAGCTTCGGCGCGACTTTAAAAAAAAAATATTACCTTCATTTTCTCTTCTAATAACTAAGTCATTACAGCAGGATTAACTAAAACAATGTTTTAAAAAAACAATTTGTTGGTCTAAACTAATTGTTTATCTTTGGTGTCCCTTAAAGAGTCATATGCCGCGTACAAAAGCCATTATGCGCGCCATGATGCAGTACGAAACGCCGCAGGACGGGGGGAAGAAGGGAAGGGGCTACCCCTCGTTGTCGATATGTTCTTTTTTTTTAGTTGCACCACATATTTAAAAAGCACCTGTGGCAGATAGCACAATCCTAATCCTTGAACTTAATTACTCGAGGAGGTGGACATTACTTCCACGAGGAATCAATGCGCAATTGACTGAACAACAAAATTTGGCTAATGAAGTTTCTAACTAAACAATTTACAGCACATATTGCGATGAACGAATTGTGGCTAGTAAATTTGTAAATCATATAGACTTGGAACGCATTCTGATGATGGCACCGGTTTCGCGATATGCGCCGTCGAACTTTCGATTAGAATGCACCGTTGTTGCACTTAATCGTGATGCGAAAGCGTCAAATCGCCCATTGAGCGATAAAGCCGGCGGCGCCTGCAGCAGCGAAACTTCCCATTGGCCGCGACGCCACGTCACGTACACGTCACGAGCGCGCCTCGCGCGCTCTTTACGCTGGCTCGCGCTTGCTGGCTCGGGGCTCGACGGAGCAGAGCGAGCGAAAGGGAAAACCTGCTTCTGCGGTATTGCGTGAGGGGAGAGGGCATCGCCGCGACGCCACGTCGTCCTCGCTCTCTCTCTCTCTCTCTAGAAGGCCCGTGTTAACCGCGCGTTTCTTGTACGCGCAAGCGCTCGCCTGCGTTCTAACTCCTCCTTCGATTGCACTTTCATCTCGGAAAATGGCGTATCTTGACAGGGTTTGAATGGCAAGCATTCCGTAGGCTCTCTAGGTGCGTGGCTATCATTATCAGCATCGCAAATGATGCGCCAGGTTTTTTCCGATCATTCACGTATTGCGCGTGGTAGCACCCTATATATTTATTCCTTCATGGATTCATGAATGTAAGTCAGAGCTGTGTGCGTATCGCTCTCTCATGTCCTTGTCTTTTTTTTGCTGTGTTCTTTTTCCAATGAATCACTTAATGAATCACTAACAAGTCCAAGCTTCCACGCTAAGTTCTAACTGCGTCTCAGTAAGACCAAATCAAAACGTGCCCAGCGTCCCAACGCGCTCGCTTGCCCGCGAGGAGTTCATAACTCGAAGGACCGCTCAGCGGCGTTCTATTGGACATTAATGCTTTCGCATTCGCAACTCATAACAAGTGCTTTGGTGTCCTCGGATGTTTATTTAGGAAAATGCTGTTTTATGCACTGAAGCACTAAAGTAACTGGAACGCCAATGCATTTCGTCGCATACTTTGAAAATTAATATCTCGAAAGTGGTGTCACCCTGAGAATTTGTTCCAAGTGGATACGCCTTGCGAACTCACCGGCTACAATTCGTAAATTGCAATATGTGCCCTAATGTAATTAATTTGAAATGTTAATTACTGCAATTATGTTCATCACTCAAATAATACGTTGATTTTTTTTTAGAAACAATTTCTGCCTCTTCGAGTAATTTAGGTCAAGGGTTAGAATTCGGTTTACTGCCACAAGCGATTTCTTTAAAATTTGCTTTAAATTGGTTTTTAGAATTGGTGCAAAACACAGACCTGGTACACTGCAACGCCGCTTGTAAACATGAACATTGTGTACACCCTAATGCGCATTGAAAATTGTGCAAGAACATATAAAATATAACGAAACCTTCTTTTTAAAAACGAAAATAAAGATGCACTTAATGAGAGATAATTTACGTACACCAATCAGTGATCACGAGGCAGAGTAAAAGAAGAAGGGGGCAACTATGGTTCTAGTATAGCATTTTTAGTATATAAGTTTTAGTATTCTATACAGTAGCCATTTTAGTGTGATATTACCGCGGAAGGCAATTTTCTACGAGACTTTATGGGCCGATTTCCGCAGCGTGGTAGCCACATCTTTTTTTCTCGGAGTATGGAGGCGGTCTCTCACAGTTTGTTCTTTTTCTCTTCTTCTTTTTTAATCTCTGGGTAGAATAAGGGGCTCACAAAGATGTATAGAAAGATGTACATAAACTCAGAAGGGACAGATGTGAGGTGAGAAATACGACAAGGCGGCCGCTCTCTCTGTCGTCATTGGTGTGAGTTACAGCGCGCACTGTTCAAAACCACCAACGGTGGCACAGAGAACCTGATAAAGAATAAACTGGTCACTTTAGGCAACAGTCACTTAATGGGCCAGCCGAGAAAAAAAAAAAAGGAAGGTTGCGGCGCTATTCGCTCCACGGCCTCCCGGCGGTGGATACGAGCTTGTTGTGGAAGAGTGAAAGGGGCCGGGGTGGCGATGTTGCTGCTGACGTCTGTCGAGGCGCCTGTAGACACTAGCAGTATACCATGCGCGCGACAAGCTCGCAATGCGTCTCGATGGGAATGCACAGGCCAAAAAAGTACGAACTGCTGCCTGCTGCATGCGTGCCGCGACCCGTTTCATTAAGGCGGAGGGGGGGTTGGCGCCCGCGTGCCGCGAGCGAGTGGGCGTCGTCTGGCAAACGAGCTTGGGCCCACGTGGAGTGCTTGGCGGCCAGCGTCTCTCGCGAGCAGCTCGCCCGGCCGTGGGAACGCCTCGTGCCACGATGCCTCCATCTTGGTCCCCTACGCGGGGCGGCCGTGGTGCTGCGTCATCCCCCTCGTTTCGGCCACGAGATGCGGCCCCTCTCCGGGTTTGCCTTCTTCGCCTTCGCCCGTTGCGACATGGAGGCGCGAAAGCGAAACTGCGTGCCGCTGCAGCGGTGACGAGTGTGGCCTCGAAAGCTAACGCCACTGCTTTGGTGGACAAGAAAGCACTCACAAATAGGCGGCCAGCGCTGAGGCCGTGGCTCGCGCAGGCGTGTCTCCGCTTACAGCGGTCTGGCCTAAGATAAAGAAAAAAAGACGGGGCGCAATTTTCAGAACGCGTGCTCAGGCGCGATGTATCCGCTTGCTCGGTGCGAGTGGCGCGAGACGCGCGATGAAGAGTTCCGCTTCGCCGCACGCGCCGTCCCTGCGACGTTATCGAAAGGAGGCCGTTGTCTGCAGCGGCTGTCGGACTGAAATGCAACGGCCACTAAGGGAGAACTTCATTATGTGATGCTCTCTGGATGGACAGCAAGAAGGGCCGGCTATAACTACACACTCGAACAAAATATGCAAACTCGAAGCAACTTTCAACTCGAAAGTCAAAACACCGCCTGGTCTAGAAAGATTTCCCTCCTATGAAGCGAAAATCTATTTTCGCCAAGTACGAGGCACGCAGTACGTACACGTGCTTGAGCTAACGCCAGGAATGTTTAATGCGCATGAGTTCAAATGAGACGACGTCTTGTGCGGGCTAAACTTTCATGGGCGACAACCCTTAATGTACCAGGTCAGGTGAGGCGATAGTGCACTTTTTTTGTATGACACGTTAAGAGTTGTCCCGTAGCGGAGTCTAGAGGGAAACACCCGGGAAGGTAGGAGAGAGAAGGACAGCGTGCACGTTCGCACAGCCGGATTATGCGTTTGGTCTTGTGCAACGCGCACTCCCTCTCGCTAGAGTGACAGGAAAAGAGGAGAGTGCGTGGGGAGTAGATTGAGGGGAGAAAAGGAAGAACAAGCACAGCCGACAGCGTTCCTGGCCCCCTTCCGTCGTGTATAATGTTCGCAGCAGAAAGTAGCGCCGGCGAGTACACGAACGCAGGCAGGCGTTGCGACAAAAGTTGTCGCCATACGAAGCACGGCACGTTCGTTCAGCGCCAACAGAGTGTTGCACAGACAGAAGCAGGACAGTCTCGAAAACAATCTGCCTTGCCACGGCTGTTTGGAGAGCGCGGAAGCACTTCGCTTCGGTGTGCGTATGAGAGAAGGCACGCCAGTTCGGAACAGTCGGTGCATGTCTGTTGCTTTAGAGCATGCGCTACCGAGCGGGCGAACCACCGCTGGTCGTTTTCATTGCTTTGGGTAAGTTTGGCTAATCAAGCCCTATTGCAAAGAAGGCCTTCGCCGGGCTCCGGCCGTCATCGGAGCAGGCAAGGAGCGCATATGTCAGCGTCAGCGGAGCATGTCCAATTGCTAAGAAACAAAGCCTCCAACCAGTGGCGTCTACGGTATGCAATATAAGAGCAAACGCAAGCAGAAGCGCACCCTCTCGCACTCTGGACGGCCGTGACGGGGGCTGTATCTCGGGCTGTCGCCTGCAGTTCAGTTCAAGGAAGCCTCGAAGTTTTCTTTCTTTCTTTTTAAGAGTTTTGTTAGTCTGGAAAACGCTTTCCAAATAACGTTTGTACAATATTAGATAATATAAATGTATTTGCCTTGGCTGCGATCTTGGCTGTAGCATTGTGCGAATAACTTAGTGAAAGAACGAATGAATGCACTTCATTTCGATACAGCTGTTGATACTACAAAAATGGTATCTATCTCACTTTCCTCCCACGGAATCGTTGCTCCTGTAATCATATATTTATTTTGCTGGGCAGATATATGCGTTCTGGCTGCCATGCACAGCAATAGTTTGCGGGTGCCGATGGGAGTCGTGGGAAACGTGCCAATCACTCTTCCTCGTTTAAGCCCGCGATAGAGAGAGAGAGAGAGGTGCTGGCATGTGCTGTAGAGTGCGACGAGTAAGATTCCGACCTCACTGCTGTCGTGTGTGTCCTTTGCTCCGGCCCATGGCCGCGACACGCACACGAACACGCAACGTTACAGCGCCAATCAGAGTCGCGCAATCGTTCCCATTATCAGCATGAGCTGAACATGCTAGAAGGTCACGTGCACCAGCCAACGCGGGCGAAGACTTGACAGCCTTATCGTGGTCGATGTTAGGAGGCCGGAAAACAAGAGATTCAATTTTCTTAGCCACTGAAATGTCGCCACGAAGTGCCCTGCATAGTATTGGCATCAGCACAGGCCCGCTCAGACATTGCAACAGTCTCTTTTCGCGCGCTTATTCGTCCTCTCTTAATTTCACGACAGGCGAGCTTCCGTTCAATCGCACAACGCCCCGTTTCTCAACTGCGCTTCTTGGTATCCCTGAAGGGCGAGCGAAGCTGCTCGCACCATGCATGAGCCAAGGCGACGCCTCCGAGAAGCACTGTGGCCCCTTTGCTGAAAGGGAAGGGGGACGCCGAGTTCCCCTAACGAGCCTGCAACCCGAAACCGGCCCGCAGCCGTCGCCGGAACCCTTTGATAACCGCAAATGTCAGTCAGCTGCGTTGTCATTGAAGTATATATTTTTCTTTTTTTCGTAGACCCGTCTTTGCTTGTGCATGCGCTCCAGTCTGATCTTTGTTTTTCTTGCTGCTTGGCATCGGGGACTTCCGTATTGCGATACCCACTGCCGCTTGACAAAAAAGATGAGCAGGCGACAAGGCGAAAAACGAGCGGCAGGAAATAAATGGCAGCATGGCTGCAGCGGCTGGATACTACGCACGCCCGTTGCTCGGACGGTTCGCCGCGGCTTGCGCAATCTGGCACGATGTCATGGTGGGCATGGGTGGCCTTGTGCGCCATTGGTCCCGAACAGGATAAGGGTTGTTGACGCCGCCGGCCGAGCCCTTCGAGCACTGACTACAGGACCCCGGTTTGGTTAGCTGCCCACGGACGTTTGCGCTGTCAGCTATACTATAATGTAGCCGTTGTGTGTCTTCTCCTTCCTCTTAGGGCGGCCTGTGCGACAAATGGCCCTTTCATTTGCCGAGCACGTATTTGAGGGTCCTTGAAGATTTCATGCTGCCCAACATTCAGGCCATAGCGATAACGGCGGCTACCACCGGCTTCCGCCTCCAAAGGGGCGCCTTTGACGCCAGAACTAGCAGCGTCTCTCGCGCACCACACATTCCAAGGTCGCCGTCTGCCCTCCGTCATTCCTGAACAAAGTTGGGAGGGTGGGTTCTGTTTACAGAAAATCACCGAGGCCTCCCGAGGGCTACCATAATTAGGCAATCTCGTGTTGTCATCGCGTACGGAGCAAAGCCCTACGCGAACGTGCATTGCAACGGCAGCAGCGTCTCGCACAGTCCGCGATGAGCCCTACCCTGGGCGCCCGTGCTCTCGGCGAGTGGGGCTGTAACCCTACACTCGGTTGAGCAGCCACTCTGAAGAAGGCAAGCCTATCGGCCCGGGAAAGCTAAACAGTTTCCCGAAATACTCGCTTCCTCCTCCGCATCGGGCAAAAAATTTCTGCCTCGGTCAATCTGTTTATTGTACGCGCCAGTCTGGGCGTGTATTTTCAACAGCAGCGGCGCACGCGGAGCTGCACCCGGTGGGTGCCGGAGTCGGGCGCGCGTGCGCCTGTTTGTTCAGCCCGCGTCTGGAAGTCGCTCGCTCGCTCCTCCTCCTCGCCCGCGGCGGAACGGGACGGCGCTGCTCGTGCTTTTCTCGTCGTCCCGTTTCCGCCGTCGGCCTCCCTCGCCTCGGGCGCCGGGCCTTTCGGGAAGCGCGCAGGCACGCCTCGTCGCGTGTAACCGCGCCATCACTCCCCCGAGAGCAGGACGCGCGTTGTCGCAACAATGCCCGCACCGTATGGTATTATATCGCATCTCGAACCGTCGGGCACGCATGCCTTACGTCGGCAACTCTGTCGGCGTTGTCATTCTTTTAGAGAGAGCGAAAGCGGAAAGAGCGGCGGGCAAGATGGTCTCGCGAGCAGCGGTGCGCCCCAAGTGCCCCCCGCCCGGGCGCGCCCCGCCGAAGTAGGCAGCAAAGAGCGCATAAGAGAACAGTTCAGCATGTGAGGAGTGGGGCGCAAGTCCTAATATATACATGAACGAGAAGCAGGGAGACCGAGGGCCCGGTTTTTATTAGTCATATCATAAGAAGCCAACAAACAAGGACACCAAGGACAGCATAGAGGAAACTACTTGCAATTATTGATTGAATTAATGAAATGATAAACTAATGGAAAATAAAGTGCATGAAAAAAACAACTGGCCACACGTGGGGCACGAACCCACGTCTTCGCATTACGCGAGCGGCAACTGGTTTAATAACCAGTTGCCATCACCCAAAAAGCTCACGTACTCGTGACACCTGCGGCGGGAAGGATGTTCAACATCCGCCGTCATGGCCCTGAGTAGTTGCGCTGGCTAACACTCCCAGGTTTAGTTCTAGCAGATAAACATAAACACTCCAGAAAGTATATCTGGGAAAACGGCGCTGTGGTAGCTCTGTTGGTAACACAACCGCATGCGCAATGCGAAGGTGTGGTTCATGCTCCACCTGCGGGCACTTGTTTTTTCATCCAAATTAATATCCATTAATTTGCTGTTTCTTTAATACAATTATTTAGTACAAGTATTTTCCCCTATGCTGTCCTTGGTGTCTTTGTTGCCTTCTTATGATACGACTATATATATATATATATATATATATATATATAAATTGGAGAGAGAGAGAGAGAGTAGGAGCAAGAGCGTTAGCCGAGGGACCCTTTCTATATTAATCAATTTAATTAATTTGTTAATTATTAATATAATTCATTATTAACCATATCATAAGAAGCCAACATGATACCGAGGACAACATAAGGGAAATTACTTGCCACGGCGGCGGCATTTCGATGGGGGCGAAATGCGAAAAACACTCGTGTGCTTAGATTTAGGTGCACGTTAAAGAACCCCAGGTGGTCAAAATTTCCGGATTCCTCCACTACGGTGTGCCTCATAATCAGCAAGTGGTTTTGACACGTAAAACCCCATAATTTAATTTTTTTAATTACTTGTACGTAGTAATTGAATTAAACAATACAATTTAATGTAAAGGAAAGTGGATTCAAAAACAACTTGCCGCAGGTAGGGAATGATCCCACGTCTTCGCGTTGCTCGCCCGACGCTGTACCAATTGAGCTACCGCGGCGCCGTTTTCCCTTCCACTTTCTTGGGTATTTATGTTTTACTACAAGAACTAACCCTGGGAGTGTTAGCCAGCGCCACCACTCGCAAACCTTGGCGGCGGATGTGGAACATCCTTTCTGCCGCAGGCGTCACGAGGTAACCGGTCAATAAATCCACACATGCTACCTGATATATATACATATATAGTAACTTATTTAGCGACTCTTTATACTGCAGTATATATGCAGGGCGTCCCGCATGACTTGAGCCAAGAATTTAAAAATGAAAGGCGCGTCGGAAGCGAATTGAGCCGAACGCATGTTATTCGCAATAGCTTATAGTAACGCAGACATGTTTTTGTTTTCCCCATAACTCACAAATTATTAATTGCCCAACTTTTTAATTATTGGCTGAGGACCCGAAGTATCATAAGCAGGTTTGTAGAGCACTTCAGAAACCACCGATCCAGTTGTTTCCTTGACGATACTTCTCACGTAGTCCTTTCTTCCGGGTTGCAAAGAAAGCCCGCGAAATATGAAAAAAGCCACGTGACGGAGCGTTTGCGCAGTGGTATTGTGCTGCGTGTGTTCGGTGAACAAAGTCGGCTGCATCGTGACAGGCGAAGAGGAAGCGGCAGGGCGTTCTTTATCTCATTGGCAGCGCTCGGCCAGCAGCATGTACATTTTCGCCGTCATCCGACGGGAGCCGACCTTGTTCACCGAACGCACGCTTGAGAGCAGCACAGTACCAGTGCGCAAGTGCTCCGTCACATGGCTGTTTTCATATTTCGCGGGCTTTCTTTGGAACCCGGAAAAAAGGACTACGTGAGACGTATCGTAAAGGAAACAACTCTATCGGTGGTTTCTGAAGGTGCTCTATAAATCTGCGCATCATATTTAAGGTCCTCAGCCAATAATTCAAAAGTTGGGTAATTAAACCTAATTAATTAGTTAGTTATAGGGAAAAAAAGCCTGAGTTACTATAGGCTATTGCGAATAGTATGAGTTCAGTTCAGTTTGTTTCCGACGCACCTTTCATTTTTAAATTCTTGGCTCAAGTTACGCGGGACACCCTGTATACAGTAGAACCAGTTGACAACTTTACATTGGACGCTGTGCCACGAATCAACGACCCACGCACTTGCTCACTTCCGCACAGGATGCCCTACGCACCCGTCCTCGTTTAGCTTGCATGTCACGAGTCTCCCAATGTGAGCTCGAAATATTGCTCACGTGAAGCCTCGTTCTCTTCAAGCACGCCTCGGATCTCAAAAAAATTTAGATCGTGTATAGTGCGCGCCCGACGACAATTAAACATTTAAGCTTGTGTACCCCGTGGACTATAGACTAATATCTATATATATATATATATATATATATATATATATATATATATATATATATATATATATATATATATATATATATATATAAATATAACCCTGGGAGTGTTAGCCAGTGCCACCACTCACAGACCTTGGCGGTGGACGTGGAACGTCTTTTTTGCCGCAGGCGTCACGAGAACGTGATCTTTTAGGGTGAAGGCAACTGGTCAGTAAACCCACATATGCGACCTGAAGGCGTCAATGAGTGGTGGCACTGGCTAGCACTCCCAGGGTTCTACTAGCACACATAAATACCCAAGAAAGTGGATGGGAAAACGGCGCCGTGCTAGCTCAATTGGTAGACCATCGCACGCGAAATTCGAAGGTTGCGGGTTCGGTTCCCACCTGCGGCAAGTTGTTTTTTCATCTACTTTAATTTCCATTAATTTATCGTTTCTTTATTTCATTTATTAAGCACAAGTAATTTCCCCTATGTTGCCCTTGGTGTCAGTGTTTGTTGGCTTCTTATGATATGACTAATAAAAATCGGGCCCCTCGGTTAACCCCCTTTCTTCTCGTTATATATATATATATATATATATATATATATATATATATATATATATATATATATATATATATATATATATATATATATATATATATATATATATATATATATAGTTCGCCAGACAACAGTCTAAAGGCGTTTGCGTCTGTGACCGTCAGCCTCACCGCTACATTGCTCCAAGAGATAAAACAGAAGCATGCGTGAAAGTCTCTCTTCGTGCCCGCTACAAGTGCCGCGAGAACTCGGACTCGGCAATGTCCTGCAACGTTGCCATGTAGAGGGTGGCCAGCCATTTCTTTCTTCTTATCGCTGTTCCACTCGTACTGACTTGCTTCCTGCCAGCTTCCAGAAGCTTTTGCCAGAAACATGCGGAGTGGTCTCTCCACAGAAACCGTCTGGACTCGAGATCGCCGCTCAGCGACGCACCCGTGTTGCTTTGGCGAATATTTCCGTAGTCCAGATCCCCGCAGCTGGCGCCGTCAATCGCGAAGGTTTCTTTTTTTTTTTTCGCTGATCTCACCAGCGCTCGGTATTTGTTTTTTCTAAGACCCCGCGCGCGGGTGGCTTCATACCAGTTATAGAGATGCTCAAGGTTCCACAAAAGCTCGGTGAGCGAGAGCGCTGCTCCAAAGGCCATTGCGTTCGCCGGTGAAGCGTTGTTGTGGGGGGAAGAAAGAAAGAAAGGAAGAAAGAGAGAGAGAGAGAGAGAGAGAGAGAGAGCCGTTGCGCTTCTTACTGGTCGTGGAAGCACTAGCGCTCTCTGCAGCGACTACCGCCCAGTCAGCGGAAGTCACTTATGGTAGTCGCTGCTTTTCTGTGCGTTCCTCGAAGGCTCTTAGACGGGCCAGAAATTCAACCCCACCTGAACTTTCTGTACGTCCTGGGATCCCAGTGGAAGAGAACGCAAGCAGTGATTTGTGTCGAAGCACTTTTCCGCATAAAACGAGCCAACTGCCATTCCAATGGTTTGTTTGTACCTGATCGAAGGGAGAGTGAGAGAAGTTCGCTGGGACATACGCTCTAATATGCTCCACGAGCATTTTCGCTACCTCAATTGGCCGGTGCCTGTCACGACTGACCGCTGTATGCGCATACAAGCCACTTTATGAATATGGGCCAAAAATTCGCGCAGTAAGGGAAATAAAGATATCAATCAAAGATAACTCACAAGAAAAAATTTGAAAGATAATACAGGTATCTCATGAAAGATGTGAGAGATATGCAATATTGAAACAAGGAGTCAGGAAACGTATAGTACAGGGCAGGAGAGATAGTTCAGAGTGGACCTGGATGCAAAGTTTCGTTTTTCTCAGCCAAATAGTGACTGCGGAGTTGAAGATATAGATATATATATATATATATATATATATATATATATATATATACTTAGGTGGCGCTGCCTGACGGCAATGACGTAAGGGAAAAGACGGACAAACGGACACAGTAAAGCCGTTCTTGGACTCTTTAGCTGCTCTCGCAGAGGCGGGGGTGGAGGAGTGGGGGCTGGGAGGTAAGACAAAAAAAGCTGCTCTTCAAAAAAAGGAAGAAAGAAAATACACCCGAGACAAAACGGGGCACTGACATGCAGATAATGAAGACGTTGACAGTGTAGTCGATAGCTGACCACCATCATCGTTTCCAAGGTAGTCCTAGTAATGAGAAAAAGCGATCGCGTTGAGCATGCTGTGGATCTCAAGAGGGAAGAAGACGCCGGATATCGACGCTGACGATGAAGAAGAAGATAATTCGTTGAGAGCTGGAAACACAACAACAAGAACAAGAACAACAACACTGCAACTTCCAAAGTCGCCACCTCCAGGCAGCGTATGTTTGATTTGATTCATCTGGACAAAAGTGGACATGTTGGCAACTATGTAGTCGCCGGCTTCTGCACAAACCATAAATTGTTCCATGCATGAAGGATGATCACATGCGATGATATCAGAGCGTTCTGGCAATAATGCGCTTTTCCAAAATGAGCGTGCGCAGTCAATCTACAGGGTGTCCCAGTTAACGTCAGCGAAGCGGTATGGTATGGTATGAAGAACTTTATTTGGTCCTGAAGGTCAACCATAGGTAGACGCGGGCCGCTCCCACGTTGGGACTGTCAGGCCGAGCCCTTCAGCCACATCGCGGGCCTTCTGGACTGCCCGTAATTGGTCAGAGAGTGATTCGCTTTGTAGCATTTGCCGCCACCATTCTTCTTTCTTGTCACAGTCTGTGAAGACCGCGGGGCACTGCCAAAGCATGTGGTCAAGAGTAATGATGCCATTGCACTTATTACAGTTGATTTGAGTTTCCCTCTCAGGATAGATCCTGTTAATAAAATATGGACTTGGGTATGTTCTAGTCTGTAGCAAACGTAATGTGACCGCTTGGGCTCTGCAAAGCTTACCGTGTGGCAATGGGTACTCCCTTCTGCTTAAATAATAATGCTTCGTGATTTCGTTATATGTTAATAATCGATCCCTGTGTGCCCCGGGTGAAGTGTAAGTTGCTCGGTCTTGAAGAGCACGGCTAGAAAGTCCTCGTGCTGCTTCATTTGCCACCTCATTGAGGTTTCTCCGAGCTCCGTCCACTACCCCCAGATAGCGGTAAAAAATACAAAAAATTACAAGGTGCAAGATACGATTCGAAGACCGACGTTAATCACACACACACACACACACACACACACACACACACACACACACACACATATATATATATATATATATATATATATATATATATATATATATATATATATATATATATATATATATATGTGACGCACCTAGTCAAACTGTAAAAGCAGGCCGCGTACGAATGTAGTGTCCATTATCCCAAGTAAAGATCCACAGACCCCGTGAAAAGAAGTCACAAGGCGCATGATCACACGAGATACGGGGGCATCCAGTCGGCGTTGCATTGACATTGTTTAAAAACTGCAGAGAGGGAAGTAAACTGTGTCCTCTTTCTCCAGAGCTTTCTTGCGCCAGGAGCCCCACGGGTGCGACACGACGCCGCGTAGCCTTGGCAGCACTCACTCATGCTCCTAGTGGCTTCGTTTCTTTTGACAAAGGATGTATATCCCTCCCTCCTCCCCTCCCCCTCCCCACACACACTCTTGTACGATTACTTCAAAGCAGTAGCTACAGAGGGGGAAAAAGTGTTTTGACGTTCCCGTTGCTTGTAGTAGCGTATATAACTATACATATAACAGCGTATCCGTAATCAGCGATAATCGGCGTCCTTTAAGGCAAGGTCGACTTTGTAACCTCAAACTTACGAGGTGATATCGGCACGCGTTGTTGTTAATGGCTGCCCGATAGCGAGGCGAGGTCGTCGGAGCAGAGAAACCTTAGTCGAAGCTGAAGTGAGACTCGCCAAAAAAAAAAAAAAAAGCGCAGATTGTGGACACGCCAAATACATGAAGGTCGCATGTCCATCCTACTGCTAATGATGGTGCTTTCATAAATACTTTCCCTAGAGAACGAGGGCGTCCTCAATTATTTTTTTTTAAATTTCGGAGTTTTACGGGCCAAAACCACGAACTGGTAATGCGGCACGCCGTAATGGGGGACTCCGGATTAATTTCGACCACCTGGTGATTTTTAACGTGCACCAAATGCACGGCACACGAGCGCATTTGCCTTCCGCTCCCATAGGAATGCGGCTGCCGCGGCCAGGGTTGAATCGGAGACCTTGTGCCAGTAGAGAGAGAGAGACTCTTAATAAAAGAACAGAGATTTTTGCCGGCGCGTATAGAGCCACTGGCATGCTACTCTGCATCATCATCATCATAATCATAATAATCATCATCACAATCATCATCATCATCATCATCATCATCATCCTGACTACGCCCAATGCAGGCCAAAGGCATCTCCCATACTTCTCCAATTACCCCGGTCATCTGCTAATTGTGGCCATGTTGTCCCTGCAAGCTTCTTAATCTCATCCGTCCACCTAACTTTCTGCCGCCCCCTCCTACGCTTCCCTTCTCTTGGAATCCAGTCCGTAACGCTTAATGACCATCGGTCATCTTCCCTCCTCATTACATGTCCTTCCCATGCCCATTTCTTTTTCGTGATTTCAACTAAGATGTCATTAACTCGCGTTTGTTCCCTCACTCAATCTGCTCTTTTATTATCCCTTAACGTTACACCCATCATTCTTCTTTCCATTCTTCATTCCTACTCTGTATAGGGATGGGGAATGGGATTAGAAGATGCCAGAGGAGAATGGGAAAGAAAAGAGAATAAAAATAAATATGAAATGTGCAAGTGGACCTGATACTAATATCTACAGGTGACATGGCGGGTAAATTTAGGCTTTTGTATATGAAATGTTCATTCTTTAAAGCTTTTCTATCAGACCAATTTCTGAGAGGTATTTGAACATTAAATCAAAATTCAACTCCGATCCAGAATCACGCCTCAGGACGTGCCCTTTTGAAGGCGGAAAAAAGCCTGTATGTATATATCTTCGGTCGCATATCCTTCGAGGTGAACGGGCAAATCAGTGGTTCTTCCGTCCAGAAAAAAAAAGTGCTGATTGAAGGATTCCCCTCTGCTTCGTTTTTCCTCTCCTCGTCCACAAGGCAAGAAATTCTATTCCATCTTTGAAAGAGGAGCAATCTCAGGGTGAAACGAGTCAGCCAGCAAGGCCATCGCTATCAACAAGTCTCTCGTCCAGGGCCTCCTTCGGTAATATCGTGTTTCTTTCTTCGCGTGTTGCGATCACGTTGCGAGCCAAAGTGACGGCGGGCTGAAAGCTAGGAACGCGAATAACTTTTTCGAAGAGCATTGAAATAAAGATAACTCCACGCTGTTTCTAGGACACATGTGTTGACACAAACGTTGGCACCTCTGGTGAGAAAAAGAAACGCGTGTTAGCCTTTCTCTCTCTCACACACACATACACTTATGGTAGAGATAGTGCTTGCCTTTTGACAACTCAGCCCTAAATATGAGAATGGCTTAATTTTTGGCAGAATCGGGTAGCAATTGTTATTATCAATGTAAGCTTTGCCACCACGTCGGCGCTATTTTATCATGCATAGTAATAGAATGCGACTGAAGCTAGCAGAGGGAGGGGGGGGGGGGTGGCTGATTAGAATGGCGGGGAAAAAAAAAAACTCTAGCTTGGAACATCTCGTTGTCAGTGATAGCGTCGGTGCACTCGGCTGCACGTTTTATCAATGACCTATATAGAAAAGCTTTACGAGGTTTGCGACGTTGAAATGGAGCGCCCGTGTTGCTCATTATTTTGCCACCACTGCAATAAACCAAAAATAAGAAAAGAAAATCTTCCCGACAGCAAGACTGTTTTCGACATTTCTGCACTGGGTTCTCCATCCTAGCAACGTGGCGATTTCAAAGTTTTAACCTGTGAACAAGCGTTGTAAAGGAACAACCATTGTAAAGGGGATGTCGCTCAGCTGGAGCTTGCTTTACCTTCATTTGTATGCAACTAAAGCACACACCCGTGCACACGTTCGCCTTAGATTGTTCCCCAGCAAGTGCAGTAAAGAAGCACAGCTATATAACCAGGGCGGATTCAGGGCGGCCTCAAAAGTAGGGGAATGGGGGAGGGGAGAATAGGGGGGGGTGCACTCTGGATTCGCCAGTGTATATAACTGCTTTCCAACATACCCTGACAAACGCGAGCTAGTCTCACCTACCTAGCAGAGAACAAAAACTTAAATGTATAGAAAATGATCAATGGAGGTGACACAAGGAGATAAACGTGACGAAGAAATGTTCGACATTACGAAGCCTCTTTTATTTTATTATTTATGTTGGACACTGTTCTGTTGATTCTAAGCTACTGAACGAAGCAATCGCGGTGACTTCAGACTCCGGTATTAACCCTGCTCCACCTCCCTGATTTCTTGAGAACGTGGCGCTTTAGGCTACGGAAACTAGGCCCGACAGAGGCGCTGCGGTCACTTGCTTCTTCCGAGTTCGCGCTCGACCTCGTCTTGTCTGCGCGAGGCTGTGTTCGAACCGTGCGCACGAGGAAGACACGCTTGCGTGACACGTGCTCGCGACCCCCGGTGGCCGCCCCGTCGTCGAAGTGGCCTGGTCAGCCAGGAGGGTACACGCGGCGTGGTCCGAGCAGCCCCTGCGCGGCGCCTGTCTGGCGAGGCTCGAATTGCCGTGAATGAGCAGCCGACTTGGCGTATCGTCTTAGCCTACGCGGGCACAATCTGCGTCCTCGTTGCACAAGCTTTTTTTTACCGAGCCTCAGCGCTGTCGTTATCTGCAACGAGTTCCAGACCAAGCCCGCGGCCCGCGTCCGTGCGGTGAGTGTGACCTTTCGGGTGCGGAGACGCCCGCGAGCGGCACCAATTCCTCACGTCGTCACTTCCACGCAGTTGCCCCGCCTATCTGACCGCTTTTTTGGCTTCATCGTTCGCCGTATCTTGTTGCCGCTACGTAGCGTTTGACTTTCTCAAGACGCCGTCGTCAGCTTGCTTTTCTTGCTTGTACAAAATCCCCCTTCCATTGGTCCGACATGATGCAATGAGGCCTGGAGACAAGACGACGATAAGCGTCCATATTTCTTTTCCTTCACTCTTTCGCTTGTTTCGCTTTTCTGTCGTACACGAGGGCCCGTTTAGGAAGAATTAAAAAAAAATCGGCAGCCTTTAACTGTCTCGTCGTCAGTCCTTCAGCAAAGCGACGCGTTCGCGCCCCGCACATGGTTTCGGTTACAGGCGCGGTGTCGCATTTTGCAACACTGGTGGGTGGCCTGGTTTAGCTGTGATAAAGCAATTATGGTGTTTCGTTTCTAAAGAAAACTTACGTAGCGAAATTGTGCTTTCTTTATCTACAAGTGTCTCTGCTGTTCTCTGTGGGTATGCCCCATAGTACACGTAGTATAAGTTCAAGACGGAAAGATGCACTATAGCGCGTGCATCGCTACTAAGCGTTGTAACTATGTTTCCCTCATAAAATGGCTGCCCTCTGTACAAAAACGCTTCTCTCGTCGCACCATTCCCTTAGCGTTCACTTACGTTCCATTATTTTTGCCCTGCGAATCTGCTTTACCCGCAATGCATGGATGCTGCGGGAAAAGTAGAACTTTCCAAACTTTACTGTACTTTTTTTTCCTGCTAATAAATTTGTTTTAGACTGCAATTCCTTAAGAAAAAAAGGGGGGCAGTGGTTTTACTTCAAACGGATTTCTTTTTCTGTTTTTCTTGCCTAGGTAAGGTGATTATCAGTCTATAATTCCTGACGATAAACTTCGGCAAAATGCCTCAAACGAGAAGACGCCGATACGTATTTTATGAAACGTGTTTTACCGCGCCTTAAAACTTTCCTTTTGACAGTCGACGCCACTATAAGGGTGCATAAACAAGTACTGGCAGCTCTAGAGGAAGTCGGTTTTGGTGACGCTGATCAATTTCCTCGCCTAATGGCGTCGATTGCCCGCATATCCACAATGCCGCGGAGTTCGAGACCTACATTCGATAATGCGTCGACTAAATAGTGCAATATATCTAGGCAGGAGATTTTGGAGGATTCGTCATCCAGAAAAACCTTGACTTAACAAGAAAAAGAACGGTACTGTTGTTGATGCCTTATCACATGTTTCTGTCTGAGAACAGGACTGAGTCACTGACACACTACCTACGCCTGCTTGTCAAATTTGTAAATTTTTTTCAGCACTTTTACAGACTAAAACGATCCCTCATGGGAGAAAGATCCTCGGAGTTTTTCAGCCCTAATTGGCCATGCTACGAACAGCTCAAAACTACCTCAAAGAGGACTTCATTTGGAGTGCATGTGCGATCACACTTAGAGTTACGTCACCTAAAAAAGAGAAGGCGTTAAGGAACAGTAGAGTAGATTTTGTAGAAGTATTTAGCCTCCTTGATTGGGAACCATTCTATCGAACTTAATTTTCAATGGCTGGGATGATAAAAATGTGTCAAATTTGCGTCTGTGAAGTTTGAGAAGCGCAGAGATCAAGGTTTCTTTTTCGTACGACTACAAGCTATACTAAAATTGAAACCGGGTATAGCCAAACACGGTTGGAACGTAGATGCCACTGACTTCCACAAATGTAAACGATAACGAATAACGACATTTCAGGCTTACGTACAGCTCTTCGGGTTACGAGTAACAATAATATATGCGAGCGAAAATAATGAGGCAACAGCTCTGGGGCTTGCAAACACAGGAGAACTCATCACAAGCGTGCCTGATTTGACACAGAGCACTGCGTGGAATAAGTAATGGAGACGAGTTTAGGGTAACAACTCTAGGTGCACTGATAACGCACACTTCTGCCTTTTCTTTTTCTGTAAATCCCAAGAACCATTCTCGGAGGAGTGCGACAGAATGAAATGCCGCGCAGCAACATTTTGGCACAATTGCTTTGCCATGTTAGCTTCAGCACATATTTCCATCAGTCCGCTGCGCAAAGTGAAACTTTCAGAAAAGTCTAGAAAGAGAGGAATAAAAAGGAAATGATAGAAGGGGAGGTTGGCCGGAGCATATATCCGGTTGGTTATCCTGTACTAGGAAAAGGAAGACTAGGTACGAGAGCAAAGGAAACCGGAGAACACTAGAAACGATCTGAGACTCTGCGAGAGCGCCCCCACGCACAGTGTGTCGAAATGGTGGACGAAGTCATAGAGCGACACCCATCGTCACATGCAGATACCTACAGCGTCTACATAAAAGTCTATATTAAAACGGTTACTTTCAAGGCACCGAACACCAATGTAACAAGACCCTTGCTAAGCATATAGAGAGCAAATTGATCTCGAAAGATTGATCACTGCGTGTTCGTTTGTGTCTTAAACCAGTTGCGCTGCTTCCAACGACTTTGTTAGATGTGCGCTGAAGCGCGGGTCCACAACTAGCCGCAGGGAAAGGCATGCAGGAAGCCAGCGAGTCTGCACGATGTGACAATTACGGTTTGCTACGCAACGCTTGGCCCACCAAGCATCAAGTGCTGCACCCGAGCAGAGGCGCTCTTCATTTCATGCAGACAGTGCACGTGCGAAGAACTCGGAAGACTGTCTTGAGCAGAGCAGCTGGCATCTATTAGACTTTCCCTCATTCGCTCTCTTTCGCAACCACCGTTCTATCTGCTGGCAGGCGTTGTGAATATCATTTGTCACAGACACCCAAGTCGCACACGAGAGAGCGCGCATAGAGACTCGGTGCTTATTAGCCAAGCGAGACATCGTAGCTGCTCGTTAGTGCTGACTAACCGTAAGAGCGAAAATGCATGCTCACTCATTATGAAATACCGTACGTGGCCTGCATACAGTTCCCAAAAGTATATGAGATTAAATTCGGAGTGAGGTTCGGTGACAATTTACTCAATATTTGTACCACGTGCATGACAACCTGTCCGAAAAAATAACTGCACCACATAAATAATAACCAAAATAGCGCGTCGCGGCCATGTTTTCGTTGGTTCTCGGTTTCGCTTGATCAACAAACATTTTTTTTTCTTCAGTTTTGTATAACGTTTTGCGCTCCTGGCTCAAAACACTCCAGAAAGAGTTCGGAAGATGGCGGCAAGAAGGCATCAGCACGGATAAATTCTGCAGTTGCAAGACCTTTCTCTTCTTTTTTTTTTTAGCGTAAAAAGTCCGACTAAATTCAAGAGTCAAGAAAACTAACTAGCATATGCTTCCCGTCGAACACAAGTACTTTTAAAGTTCCTTTTAACAGCCAATAAATACGTATCATAAGGACTATAATGCAATGTGTTGAGCGCGGTGGAGCAATTGCCGGCAGCAACTGCAAGGCTAATCCCATTAGTAGCCTACAGCCACTCAACTCAACTCAAGTCAACTAAATATGTTGAGCGTTCTGGAATCGTCATTTTGTTGTGACATCTTTGTTGATCCCGTGCTCTTCCTTATTCTGCCTCTCTTTTCATTTTTTCTATGCCATATGCTCTAGCACGAAAATCTCAGGTAATGCGAGGCAGTACTTGAATTGCCCATTTGCAGCTCTGAGCGACACGGTGCACGGCAGCGTTCTTAGCCAGCACCGAGGGCGTGGTCGGCCAGGCCTTCCCGTGCGCGTGTAGTTGCAGAAAGGCGACCGAACATCGGTGCCGTATGCTGGAACAAGAACGCCAACGGCCGTAAGCAGCTGATAAATGATTAACTAACTAAATAAAAAAAATAACGAACTAGCGCCTTTGGCAGATTCGCAATATTAAGTGAGAGTATGAGGGTGGGTTGCGTAGGTTTGGCCCCAAGGAAATCTAGGCGTGTACAAACCATATATATTCACCCTTCCGGGTTGGTTGCCGACAAGTCGTAACGCAGCGAGTCTTCGAAACAGTTGTGGGCACCATTGAATCGTTTTCTCTCTTTTTTTTTTCTTCTCGTCGTAGCGAGAGTTCGTCTTGCGCTCCTCAAGGTCTTACGTGGGAAGCGAAACAGCGCGCGTCTATAGTCCGGGCTGGTCGCCTTGTCTCATGCAGACTACCAAAGCGTCGGCGATACTTCCTACACGCATTAGCTGAACATTTCGTTTCAATATTTTTTTAAACATTGATCAAACAGGCAACAAATATATTTGCTTCCGGTTGGTTAAGCTTATTGCAATATGTCACAAAGAAATAAAACGTGACGACTTAATGGAGACTGATTTTCAGCGTTTACAGCGTGCGTCACAAAATACAATAGCGTAGCAGAGTAAGTTCCACCGCGACTTTTGCATTGTCCCTGGCCTTCTGCAGCTTGAAGTTCCCTTTCGAGAACACATATAATATGTTGTGGTTAAGTGAGAAATTAAGCTCATAGCCAGAATTCCGTTGCAAAAGGTTTCGTCGCTATTATCGCACAAGTAACAGCGACCCATTTTGGCTCCGTTGCCACACACTGCATTAACTCGAACGCAAGCACGTCAATGCTGGGCTCGCTAACATTCTGTCGTTAATTTTGTTTCACAGCAGCAATGCACGGAAATTGTAACTAACGCTTGGTTGCGGCAGCACGGCTTTTTGACAAAAACTAATGTTCAGTTAATTTCGTCATAAATTTGCCCCACTGTGTGCGTTTAGCAAAAACGAAAGTTGCGCCAAACGCCTAGCGGCACAACGCAAGAGAAATAACGTACAATTAAACGACACGTAATGAGATTATATGTAAAAGAAATTAAACCTCTGAACAAAGCATACTTTTAATTGAAACAACGGAAGAAAGGATCAGTATCAGCTTCGTTGTGATTACGCAAAAACCACGCCTCCGAAATGCGCTACTTTCATTACGTAAAACAAGCTCCGAAAATGCGTCTGAATAGAACTTCTACAGCATCCGAATTAAAGACGTAAAAAAATAATAATAGAAAAGAAATCTGCGCTATAACTGTGTTGCACCAGAGTAGCGCAACTATCTGCCCCTTTCTTCGCACTGAGCCGAAGACTCGGGCCGGAAGTTCCGGATCCCACTGCCTCTTCCAATATGGCGGTATCGTGACGATGCCGCGCTTGGACGCGCCCGGCGCATGTGCTCGCTGATCGCGTGCGCTCGCCTGGACGCCTCTCCCCCTCCCCTCACGGAGCGGCAGCCGCGGAGCGCTGCGGTGGCTCAACTTCGAAAAGAGCGCTGCACCTCTGACGCGCATCGCGGGAAAAACAACACTCGGGACAAGCGCTCGAGGGATTGCTAGCACGGCTCGCACATGTGGATGCGTGCGGGTGGTGCACTTCTACAGCCCGAGCGAGTTCATGCTCGTAGGACGATACTGAAGCAGGAGAAACGAGCTGCGCCGCTAATGTAGAAGAAGAAGGTACCACCGGTTCACCATAGCGGCAAAGAGAAGGAGCCAAAAGAAAAATGCGGCACTTGCACCGCTTTTTTCTTTGCGTTTGAAATAAAAAAAAAAGATGTAGTGCAATACCGGTGGCTAGGCGCAGAGACAAGATGACAAAACTTACCGCAGCGTCGGCGCTGGACGGCAGGTGGAGCAACAGGACGAGTACGAGACCGAGCGCAGATGCAGCGGCGGTCAGCCGCGGCCGAGCGGCTTTGTCCCGGCCGGGGGGCCTCGGCATGGTCTCGCGCGCTCGCTGGTCGTCGCGCTCCCTCCCCCGTGCGCTGGTGCTGTGCCTTTTTTTACTGGGAGACCGCGTGTTCTCTGAGCGAACGCGTCGTGTCTGTGTCTTAGCGGCGCACTCCCGAGCAGCGGCCGCGCTGGCAGCCCCGCTGTGAGACAGCTCCTCTCGCTGCTGCCGGCCCAGTCAGCGACGGGCCACCATGCTCTGCCGGCGGCGAGAGAGTGCCTCTTCCGCTCCTCGAAGGAGCACGTGGGCTTCGCGCCGCGGTATCCGCCCTCCACCCGGGCCACACCACGCAGCAGCAACGGCACTCCGCCGCGGGAACTATTTTTCCGGAGGCGGGCGCCCAAAGGCGCGTCTCCAACAGCTGGCCTGCATGAGCGTAACGTCCGTCCGTCCGCGTGTTCGGTTTCGCGACGGGACCTCTTGCTTCTCTCTTCTTTCTCGGGCGCACCCCCCCCCCCCCCTCACACACACGCGCGCACACCACCCCCAGCCAGCCGGGACCCCCCTTACACGCCCGCTTTGCTTCTTGACTTTTTCTACTTTTGCTTCGCTTTGCTTGTCCAGCAGGCCGCCCTCGCCGTCTTGTGTGGCGGCGGCCAGTGTAGATTTTCAAAGAGGAGAGCCCACGGCCGGGAGTGCCGCTAACCCTTAGCAGGGCCGGAGTAGTTTCATTGAGAAACGGTTCCTTATCCGCATCCGGACAGGCCTTGAATTACGGTGTGTGGGAAGCAACGGGGCCCCTCGTCGTACTTGCGGCATCCAAGGCTCTGGCCAGATAAAAGAAGCGCGTCATCACTTTTCTTTTTCTTATTCTTCGCGATGGCTATCCTGTGACACGGCATCGTCGCGCGATCTCGGGGTGCGGCGGATCCGGCTAGTTTAGATCAACCCTTGAAGAAGAAAAAAAAAAAAAGAACGTTCAAAACCGTTACCCAGCAGTAATTTGTCCTTGGTGCGTTGGCTTGCAGACGTTGAACGCTTACGACGGAAAAAATGTGAACCGTTGTTCTTGTGTTTCTCGCTAGATAGCGGACAAAATGAGTTCAAGGACAGGCAAGGTAGACACCTTGAAGAGCGGAGTGCTTCTCGCCGATAAAAGCAGCAAAGTGCACCACTGTTAAAAGTCTAACTTGTAATGAACTTGTTTGTTATCTACCAGAATGTTATTAAGGTGCATATTTTGTTTAGGTGCACTATTTTTTCAGTGAAGCAAGAGCGTTTAAAAGCAACACAGAAAATGATTGTAATTTTAATTGAGTAGCTTTTCAAATACACTGAAAACCCGTTAGGATGAACCCGACTAAACAGAATCTTCCGATATGCCGAACAATGTGCAAGCTCTTGGTTGGTTTCCCGTAGGCAACGTGCAAAAAGAATAACGGCCCTCTCGGTTAGAACTTCAGCAGCTGTCACCTACTTGGCTCTGCAGCCTTCTCCGCTCAACAAGAGGCCTGGAGTGACCCATAGAAGCAAATTGCCTTCATGTCGACATAAGACAAACAACTACGCCAGTGTCAACAAGATGGGAAAACCTCTAGGGCTGGCATGGAAGGTCATCGAGGTGCCTTTGCAGGCTGAAAATTATGGTGAGGACACTGCCGAGAGAGAGAGAAAGCAAGGAGAGGTTGACGCTCGTCAACCAGACAAGCGTACGTCAGGTTTGCTACCCAACACTGGTCAGGAAAAGAGGGGATAGAAAGAGGGAGAGAGCTAACACGGTGTGTGCGCGTTGCACTGTGCGCAGCGAAGCGCCCTGACACTAAAGTCCAGTCCATGCAGCTGCTATAATCCGCAGATGTTGGGCCGCCATAATTCAAACAGCACATATATCATGGTCGGCGGCAAAGGAAACAGGGCTCCTGTCTTTGAAGTAAATCTTGGTGCTTCCCCATAGCTGGTGATGCGCGTTGAAGTCACCTGGGATGACCCCGGGGGCCATGGTGGTACTGAGCAGTATGTTGCAGTATGTCGTTAGCAGTAAATTGCGGCATTTTTGACTTCTCTGCGATAAGAAGGCTGCGGATGAACCGCAGTTCTTGCTCGAGATTTGCAAGCACTGTATCAAAAGCATCCAGGAATTGCAGCGCAATGCGCGCTGACGGAGTATGCAGCCTACTCAAGAGTATGCGAAGGGTATTCATGGGAGACCGAAGTATCGCAACCACTTGCCGGTCTTCTTCGGGCAATTTGTCGGGAGCCGACGCTGTGACTCGACCGCGGGGCGCTGTATCACTTGAAGCGCCGAGAAGCCACAAGAGCCCGTGGTTCTCACACGTGATGCTGCTGTTAATATCGTAAATATTTTGGTGCGCTTTTTCAACACGGGGGAACTGAAAGTTTCTTTTTTTTTTTTTGAGAAAGTTCAGTGAAATGTCGGCTTCGGAGAATAGCACCCAGATTTTCAAAGCACACGCATTCAAAAAATGCTGAATGGTCTGATTAAGAGGGCATAAATTGACGCTTTAAACCATGCAAGTGCTATAAATATAATCAATAATAAATATAAATATAATCGTTTTGATTTTAATATTTTAATATACTGGGATAGCGGAATTATTGTCTGTCTATCACCTCTGGTTAAGACGAATTTCTGATAGGACGAACAATTTTTTTTGTCCCTTCGACTTCGTCTTAGCGGGAGAGAGAGAGAGAAGAAACTTAATAATGAATGGTCCGGCAGTTTTGTCTTAGCGGGAGTACACTGTTGCATAAGCATAATTACTACACCATAACATAACAGTTCTCCAGTAGTAACCACATAGCAGAGAGAAGAGGAAGCTAAATGTTCCCCTTGAAAAGCACCAATGTTTTGCGAAATGTCGCGGAAGCGAGGTCAAATGCCATAAAATGTAGGCACAGCTTGTCAATGCCGTTTCTTGCGAATTCATGGCTGCCCAAAGAAGGTTGTGTGCGAACAAGCGCAAGGCTCTAGTCTATCCTGTCTGCGGACATAAGCTCGTATTTAGTAGTGGCCCCAAATGACACTTTTAAAGGAACAGCAAAACTAAATATGAACTCGTCAACACTAAACTTCTAAATAATACCGGTTGTCACTGGGAGTCTGGAGTATGTGAAGCGAGGAACCTAGGTTCAAGGAACAAGGAATCAGCTATATTTTGACCCGTCTCACATGGAACCGACTTCACACCCGGTTTATTAATGATGGACTCGGAAGTAGAAGAGGATACAGCTAACAAGTATACCTAGTGATATACCTGGCCGATAAGAAACAGCACCATGGATTGTTGCCAGGTGCCTTGGATGCCATGTAGCATGGTCTAGCACTCTAAATTTTTGACGTATAGTATGGTGAATTGAGCTCGTGCATGTGTAATGTTATGTGAAACGAGCAGAATTTATGTACAGCCCCTAACGGTGGGTTCGTACGTACTACCTGGGCACTACGTTGGAAGCGCGACGTGTGGACGTTTCTATACCTGGGCAGCTGAGCGATGTTTCCCAGGCGGAAATATGGGACAAACTTCATATATATACTTGCACGCTGCTATAGTCCTAACCATAACCTATACTGTGCAGTCTACGTGGAAGTTATAGCTCGTATGGGGAATGGTGGAACAGTTTACTTTGCAAGCTTGGCGAGTGGCCTGCATGAGCTTGCTTTATGACAATACGGTCCGATCCTCAAGCGCCGAACGATGCTGCAACTGTACCACGTCGAAATGCATTCAAGGCCGCCAGTGACAGGCATATAGCTATGCTGCATGATATCCATTTAATTTGTAGACGCGCCTATAGGACTGTCAAGAAGCTCGCTTCATCCCCATCTTCTGCGGAGTAAATTTTATAACGAGCTAAATCTTTACAGCAAGCCACCTCGGGATTTTCTTGTCTTAAACCTGCTGGAATGGCAGGCGTTGTGCCCCTTCCGGTGGCAGTTGCCAGCCTGCCCCTCGCTTTCCCTTTCCTAATACCTGTGTATATGTGTATATGTTTTCAAAACAAATAATAATAATAGGCCCCTTATAGAAGCATGCCGAACATGTTTAAATATATGAAATTTACTTGCAAAGCTACATGTCTGTTTATATTTTGCAATACTGAAGTTTACGTTCCAAGTTTCTGCTGTGGTGCGTCAAGTAGTCTTTTAGAGGGAACAGTACTCCGTTTGTAAAACCTTTAAAACAACTTTCTTGCGCAACTACTACTTCACCATGGCGGCGCGCCCTGTATGGGCAGCAATTAGCTGCAGCGTCGCTACTTTTAGCGGCAGTCACTTACTGGGCACCTGTACTGCGTTAAAAGACGGTATTATAAGCTTCAGATTATCAGCGTTTTCAGGAAAGATGACGCGCAGCTGTGACAAGCCACTGCGCGGCAGACGACTTGAGCGAACCGCGCGCGCATGTGCCTCATCCTAAGTGGCCAGCACGGCACTAATTTTTGCTCCAGTTTATTTGTCAAGGAGGTCGCAGAAGCAGTTTTTGCTATGCAGAGATGGCAACTGTAAGGTTTTGTAAAGGGACCACACCGTATCACTTCAGTGGCGTGTCGGAACTGGTCTTGGATGATGTTACCCGGTTTTCATTGGACGCCACCGTACATGGTAAATCAGATTTTCACAGTCTAACATTGACTCAATATCACCACAGGCTTTTTGCACAGCGCCTCTGCTGCTCAGCGCCTCTGCTGCATATGTCTCGCCTTGCTTGCGTTCTTCTGTGGAGCTGTCATTTGAATACCATGACTTGCAGCTGTCAGAAAAATTCTTATACGAGGACGAATCAGAAAGTATTTGCCCCTAATTTTTATTGGCCAAAATAAGGTACATACAGGTAATTACAAATATACATACCATTCTACGTACCTTACACTAATTTTCTGCATAGTCCCGACACCGGTTCGGACACTTGTCTCATCGCAGCACTAAGTTTGAGATGCTCCTGTGCCATGTTGTTGTCAGTTAGTGACGCACGTGGCCTCCCCGAACGCTCATTGCCATGCAAGTCTTCACGGCCTTTTGCGAACTCGCAACACCACCATTTCACACTTCTCATAGCGAGAAGCCTTTCCCCATACGTGGGCTGCATTTCCCTGTGGATTTCGGTGGGTATTCGTCCCTTGCTCCATAGGAAACGAATCACACTTCGTTGCTCGTACGTTGTGGACGTGTGAAGTACAACCACAATCTCCAACAAGTGACAGCAGCGCTGTGCCGCGGAGCTACCGGCAGATAAGGCCGGGCCGGTCCAAGAAAGGTCCACCACTGGGAATGGACATGTTGACTTCGCATATACAGCCGTAATTTGGCTAAAAAATAGGAGCAAAGACTTTCTGATTCGCCCTCGTATTTGGGAATGCCATTGACGCAGACGGTCTTGAGCCTTGTTGAAGCCTTTGTTGAAGGAAATACTCATAGAGAATAAGGCTGTGCATATATGACGAGTTTTTTTCAAGTTCGTGAGGGGCTGACGAAGCAACTATTCGTCAGCTCCTATAATGCCGTGCTCGTCTCGAAAATCCTGTCGGCATGCAGTTTCGAGACCCGAGTGTTCTTTGATGGTTCGCTATGAGAACCGTTCGCTTTGCCGTTTACGTCACATTGCGCGTCACACGTCGCGGATAATGGATGAGCACAGTCAGAGAAGGGGTCAAAATATTGTGCGATGCTCATATTCTAATTCTGTTAAACACTGTCCCGGCGCATGCTATACTCGTCGAAGAGGGGTGCAACCCAATATCCGTACCTCAACAGCCTCAACCACTGTTCACTATTAACCACGTTATACCGCACATCATGGGTCCATGCAGCGCGAGCCGAGGAAAATGAAAATGTCCGTCATGGCCAGAAAATTTTTCAACTAGCACAGAATATGCACATTTACACAGATTTGGGATGATCGAGTGGGAGCTGCTTGACTCTTTGTTGTGGCGTAGGCTATATTGTGTCGTACGCTATTCGATCCGACGTCAGAGACACGCAAAGCGACATCGCAACTGATGCCATGAATATTAGCAATAAGTAACTCTGCTGCACATACTCAAAAGACGCTGCATATCAGGGTGCGGAACATCGAATGACGCCGGTATTCTGAGTACGTGACACCCGCCGCCGGCGACCATCGACGAATCATACCGAGCAGTGTGCTCCAATGGGTGTCGCTGTGCGGAGACACAGCACACAGAAGGGCAAGGCTGGCCTCCGGCCTACACTATCTAAGGCAGGGCGACTTCGCTGCTGACTTCACCGCCACATGCCCCCTCTAGTCCAAATAGGCATCGCGCTCGGCCATTGGCGGCTGGTTGTGTGCGGCACAGGGCCGTGCGGCTATACCTCACGGTGAATGCCAGCTACAACCACGGTGCCTGCACACCTGGGCGCGTCACAACTCTCACAAGTTTCCACAGTGAGAGCTCCTGAGGCGAATAAAAGCTATTCTGTGCAGTATACGCAGAAGTGTGGCTGCTTTCTTCGATTATATATCGTAGAGATCTTCAATTCTACAGAGAGGACATGTATTATACCAGGTGGAAACGTTTTTGTTTTCAAACACTATGGAGCAAAATATCAGTACCGAAAGGTCAGCTTTTACTTTACGATATCCCTCTGCTTGTCCCGTTCTCTAAATGTATCAGAATAAACACCGAGTGTTGGAAGTCTTACTTACTTCATATTGTCATAGATAAATTTTAAAATATACAATGAATGATTTTGCTTACAATAGGCTCGTGTTTACATTTCAGGCTTCTATACGGAGGCGGAGGTAGACCTAATGCTTTGTTCGAAATAATGTGACGCAACGAGCGCGATGATTAGAAGCGTACATGTGAGAGCGATGAAGTGCACACTTGGCGCCGGCAATATGCATATATTACCGGCCCTTGATGGGCGATAAGTTTGGAGACAACTCGTATACATCACAGGAACTAAAAGGGCAGCTTACAGAGATCGGGCAACGTGCGGTTGTCATATACGCTTCTTGTTCCTCTTCATAGCCACCTCTTGTATGCCTAGAACTCACACAAATTCCAGCTGTGACGTCATGCCGACAGTTTGGCGTAGGAGTCACCGCTGGATCAAGCAAATGGAGATCGGCGTCCACGTTGCGCGAAGTGCGCCCTCGACCTCGTGGGCCTAATTAGAGTAATGATGGCAATCTGCACCGGCGGAAGTTTCGTTGGAAGTCAGAAATAAAAAACTGGGGCGAGTTTCCTGTCGAAGAGCGTCGGTGACAGTGGTGGAGAAGCAGACAAGTTTGGCGCCCTGTACCTGACTCGTCAAATTCGGTTCACAGCGTATGACGCAGCTAACTCTTTCGTTATGATTTCGCCTGACCCTTCCCTTCCTATTGCCTGACCTAGTTGAACAGCATCAGTATGATGCTGAACACAAGAGAGATGTTTACAAGAAGGTGGAGGCTTGACGTGATCAACAGTGGTAGAACAAGAAATTTCGCTGAAGCCGACGTTTCGACAAGGGGATTCATTGAAAGTGACAAGGGAACTTGTCCTAACGAAGACAAGTGCACTTGTCGAAACGTCGACTACAACGACATTCTTTGTCTTACACCACGGTTAATTACATCAATTGGATGGAAGTTCGAGTAGTTTTATGAGGCGCATTTTCATGCTCTGTTATCGTGTACCCGTGGTTTTGTACATGACCCAAGTTCAGAAAGTAGAACCACACGAACCGTAACTGACTGCGTTTATGTGCGCATTAGCTTTAAAGCATGATGGCTGCGTCGACCCCAGTTCAGCCAAGATTCCTCAAAGTCGAGCCCCAGTACATTCCGACATCAGTCACAGCACCTTTATAGTGTATAGTGAACGAAGCTGCACCGCATGTCCCAACCTGACAGGTGTATGTATCCGCTCACTTTATTGCCGCATATGTTATATCGGCTAACGAAATAACAGAATGGACAAATGATAAGTAGGGTCAGTCGTTAGTGACGTTAGTAGGGTTAGAAGCGCCCTCTACACCACATCCCCTCATGTAGAAAATGTGCACTAATTACAGGCTAATTACAGGTCCAATTTCTTTGGCGTCAAAATGCATCGTTCCAATCGAGTGTACCGAGGCGCCGTTTCCGGGCAGTCTGCGTCTGGCAAGCAAGGCACACTTTCGCGGGGAGCCTCCAGAGAAACCACACCACCAAGCTCAGCACCCAAGAGTTCTCGCGCACTGTCAGTTGCCTCCGCTGTCTCCGGCACTGGTGACGGCGCCTTCGAACCAGGTGACCCGCTACGACCAGCAAAGAGAAGAAGCAGATGACGGTTCCGCTGAAGCGCATTGTTCGGTGTTTCCACCACGTAGTATCGCGGACGCTGACCACGACTTAGCACCCGAGCGGCACACCGAGCATCTGTCACCCAGACGTTCTGGCCAAGTTGTAGACCTGGTAGCGGTCGAGCACAGTGGTGACGGTTGTAGTCCGTGGTCTGCCTGCGCCTAGCAGCTTTGTCACGCACTTTGAAGGCTTCGTGGTCAGGCAGTTTCAGAGTTAAATGGTCAACAACTTTTGGGAAACGGCTGCGCAGGCGCTGACCCATCAAAAGCTGAGCTGAACTGAAGCCTGTTGAGCCGGGAGTATCCCTGTACACCAGCAACGCCATGTGACGGTCCACTTTCTTCCTCCACAGTTCCTTCACCGTTCGCACTGCACGTTCCACTTCCCCATTTGACTGGGGGAAAGCGGGGCTACTCGCGCAATGAGTAAAGCCGTACGCCGATGAGAAGTCTGCAAATTCTTTCGACGAAAACTGTGGTCCGTTGTCATTCCGAATGATTTCAGGCCTACCAAATCGAGCCATAATGCCTTATAACGCATTAATGACTGACTTGCTTGACATTCCGCACAGAGTCAGTACTTCTGGAAACCTAATAGGAAGTCATGACCTTCAAAACTGAAGATAGCTGCTCCCATTTGTTGCCACGGCAGCTCTGGGGTAGGCGTCGGTATCATATGTTCTGCCCTCTGCTGTCTTACAGTTGCCCATTGTTCGTAGTTTCTGACCACTTCTTTAATTCTGCGGCTTATTCCAGGCCACCACACCGACTCGCGGGCTCTCGCCTTAGACCGAGCCACTCATAGATGAACTTCGTGCACCAGTCGTAAGGCATCCGCTTGAAAGGCTGCAGCAACAGCCATGGCAGTCGACCTTTCACCAGAAGTGAGTCGGCAACCGAGAGTTCACCACGGTGTTTCCAGTACGCTATCCAGTTTATAGGTAGTCTTGTCTTAGACGACCAACCGTAGTTGCAGAACTTGACCAAGGTAGAGCAGACGCCATCAGACGCGTGATGCTTTCTCATTGTTTCCAAGTCAACGGGCGCGCTAGCTCTCACCAACGGCTTCCACGACCACTTGCATGTATCTTTCAAGGGAAGCAATTGCAGCGCCCGAAGAACCGAGCCCTTGCAAATGTGTCCGCAGTATGCATACTGCCGATACATCTTCAAGGGCTAGCCGCTAGCCTGGAACGTACAGTACCTTGAACTCATAGCGCATCAGCTTCAATCGCAGACACTGTATCCTGGGTGGCAGCAGATCCACCTCCATGTCACCCAGAAGTTTTGTTAGCGGATGATGGTCTGTTTCAGCGACGAATTGGAGGCGTTGAAGAAATTCGCCATAGCGCTGCATGGCCCACGTTACAGCTAAGGCCTCCTTTTCCGTCTGGCTGTATATCTGCTCAATCTTCGTGAGCGAGCATGAAGCAAAGGTCACAGCCCGTCTTTCGCCCATTGGCTGATCCTGCATCAGGGCCGCTCGAGCCAAAAAGAACTTGCATCGGTGGAGATAACCGTTGGGCGAGTTGTGTGATAGCAGGCCATGCAGGTTTCCGAAGAAAGCATACCTTTTACTTTTTCGAAGGCTGTTTGCAGAGGTGGTCCCCAGAACTAAGCTGTGCGCTTGCACAGCTTTGTTCTATCCTTCCCATGAATTTTCAGACACCTCCGACATCCACAAGTGGTTCCATCTCCTGAACAGCTTCAATTTTACCTGGGTCTGGAGAAACGCCTAAGAATTCGGCGCTTCACACGCCGAACCTGCACTTTTCCTTATTTCGGTAAGCCCTGCCCTGCGTAACAGGCCCAACACCTCGCCGCGTCTTCTGTCGTGCTGTCCTCAGTTGCAGCCAGACACCAGAATATCATCCATCATGTCAACCATGCCTTGCAGCCCCTCCAAAATGCGGGACATCCGGCGCTGAAAGTACTCTTGTGCAGACATAATGCGGAAAGGTAGGCGGCAAAAGCTGTACCTACCGAAAGGTGTTATGAATGTGGTAAATTTGTGGATGCATACCGCTAGTCTGATCTGATGAAAACTAGATGTCGCATCCAGCTTTGAAATAACCTTCGCCGCTCGGAGGAGTTCTATAACTTGTTCAACCATCGGTAGCACGTGTCACTCCCGGAGGAAGTACTTGTTCAATTTAATCAAGTCCACGCATATGCGGTAGCTACCAGATTCTTTCCGCACCACCACCACCAGGCCGGCGCACCATTGTATCGGCTTCGTGACCCGTCTAATTATGTCCTATGTTTCCAACCTGTCAAGCTCGGATATTACGACAGGGCACAACGGAATGGGTATCATTGTCGGTATGCTTAAAGGGACACTAAAGGTTAATATTAAGTCAACGTGGACTGTTGAAGTACCATCCCAGAAACCTCGAAACGCTTATTTCCTGCGAAGAAGAGACTTATTTTAAGAGAAAATGCGTTCTGAAGCGTCCGCGTACCTCTAGCGCAGGTCAAATCGCCCGCCCTCCGATCGAGGAGTGGTGATGTCATGGTCTCATCTATGACGTTGCGCCGTCGGTGAGTAAAACGGCCCCCGCAGACGGCGCTACGGCTTTTCTGCGCAAAACGCAAACGCGCGGCCAGAAACAGAGCCAAGGCAGAGCCGACAGCAGCGCGAAAGCGGAACTATGGCGGCTAGCGGAAGGGAAAGCGCACGACGATAAGCTGGTTCTTTAGTTTATGACGCCAACTTTGACGCTAGTTGCAATGGACGATCCTGACAACAACACATTGGCTCGCGATGCTGGGCTCGACTTCAGCGATTTATGCACTGATGAACGTCACCTGCTGCTGAGGGCTCGCGCTGCCGGCGTCGTTGCGTACTACTACGACGGCAACTGTATGTCATGGCTGTACATATTCGCACATTTGTAGCTTTTCCTTCGTGAAAACCAAATGTCGCACTCACCGCCCCGTCTTCGACCTGCAGTTGTTCTTGCGCTTCGGAGTATGCAGGCAAGACCGACGGAACAGCGCTACGGGAAAGCATTGCTTTGAAAGGCACTCCACACGACTTCAGTAAGTCGGCGTTGAACTCGTAATCCTCTGGACGAAAGGGCAACGAGCACACTATGCGATTTTTCGGCTCTTTGGCAACGCGATGTGGCAGAGGTACGGCACTTAACCACTTCGAACGGAGAGGTTCACTCGTTGGCACACAGTGATAAGTAACGTTGGATCGCTGCTGCAACTGCCCTTGGCCAAGTTCCGCGGACTGTTCGCGCATCCCACGACATTACATGGACGTGGCATTCTCGCTGCTTGTTCCAAATGCAAGTTTCGCGAGCCAGAGAACCAGCGCAGGACGACGCGATAACGAAACAACTGAAACTCCAAAGCGCGCGCGGCGCTGAGTCGACCGAGCAGAGTCGAGCGAAAACGAAACCTTTCGATCACCCATACTACTGAAGGGTAACGTCGAAATGTTATTTTTTTCTTAGAATCGAACAGAAGTAGAGAAGTAGCATTTTCTTCCGTCTTATAACCTAATGGAATGATCTTTTTAATACGAGTAGTTGAGTACTAGTGACATAAATTATGATGAGGAGTGCCTTCGTCATCGGGCTAGTACCGGAATGTCGCTGGGGGGTCTCAAATCGTGTCATGCATTTACCTCAATTTCTCGGTAACCAAAGCTCTGTTCGCGATTATATTGACGCCTTGAACGTTGTAGAGCATTGCTTTATCACTTTAACTTGACTTCATAGTAACGTGTCCCTTTAAGGAAAATTGAACGGACCCTGGCTCTATGCCGAGCTCGTGCGGTTCCACTAGCACGTCGAGACCTTCTGTGTGATTGGTGTCGTTTGAATGCACAAAGAAAAGTCCTCAGCACCACGTTCGACAAGATTGGAAACCGTCCCATCACGGAAGCCAGAATTCATGGACCACGGTCCCAGCCGACATCAGCACGAACTTCTTTAAAAGCGCTAGTGTGCTTTTTAAAAGAAACGGGACTCACTGAAAAACTAAAGCATGTGCGAACTGATGCATTCCTTTTGTTTTCTTTTTAACCTTCTCTTGTTTTGTTATCTTTTCTGCCCTAACCCCATTCCTTTGTGCAGAGTAGCCAACCGAACATTTAATCTGGTTAACCTCTCTGCCTTTCACCTCTTGTTTTCTTGCCTTCCTTCCGAGATTTTCGAACAGTCCTTCACTGCTGGACTTCTCGTCCGGAGTCATACCTTCTACAATTTTGACGACTTGCAGTGCTTGAATGGCTGGAGAACCCAGCAGAGGCACCGTTTGCGAGCGCACCAGGTACATTTTCTGCTCTGCCGTTTAGTCTCTTCATCTCAAGGTAGTCCAGAAGGTGCCCAAAACCACCAGCGGCTGCCCTCCGGGGCCCGTTAGCTCAGCTCCTTGAGGCTCGAGACGCGCAGGAATTCCAGAGAACGTGCTTGGTACGACATAAGCTTCCGCGCCACTATCGACCCTGAACTTGAGCAGTGTCCCCCTTGATTTCCACGTCAACGTACTTGGCCAGGGGCAAGTTGACTGAGCCAACCTCGTTCAACCCTATAGTTGACACTAAAGAACTGCACACCGCCGCGAAGTGGCTCTTTTTTCGGCACTTGTTGCAGAGAGCGCGTCGAGCCCGGCATTCCGTTCTTGGGTGGGACGCTCTGCCACAAAAATGACAGACGTGCCCTGAGGCCAGAGTTGAGTAAGCTTTGGCTGCTGCATGAGGCGTTTGTATCGGGCGATTCGTCTTCGCTTTCGCAGCGTCCACGCAGATGGACGAAGACGCTCTTTCTCGGCGTCCTCCTGTTGACGCACCTGTATCAAAGCTTCTTCGAGACTGAGCTTTGTGCATTACGCACAGCTTGTCGGAGAACCTGCTCAGAAGCTGACGACGAAACGGTCGCGTACTAGTCTTTCCTCGACTTCCTTGGAAGGGTAGTTGCACCATCGGGCCATGCCCCTAAGTACGGTGTAGAAAGCGTCCGCCGACTAGCCGGGTTGCTGTACCCGCCGGTGAAACCTAGCGCTCTCGTACAACTTCTTTGCCGGATGAATTACGTAAGAGTTGAACTTGCCGGTGACTTGCTTGAAATCCGCTATTTGCTCCTTCGAGACGTGCAGCAAGCTGAGGACTTCCCTTGTCTGCGTCCCCATAGTGCACAGCAGTGTGCGGGCTCGCACCTCTTCATCGGTAACGTAAAGGCCCGAAGAGTACAGGTAGTCTTCGAACTCGACGAGCCAGTGTTTCCACTGTCCTGGGTTGCTGAAACCGAAGGGCAGAGGCGCCCTGATGTTGGCTGCTCCGAACACGGGAGCCGGTGTGAGTGCCGCTGCACCTGGCAAAGAATGATCTGTCTTCTTATCGTCATTGTCCATGTTGTGCCCTTGCTGCTGGCACACGTCTTCCACCACTGCGAATGAAGGCGAAGGACGGCCACTTCTGACCCGATGTAGTGAACGAAGCAGCACCGCATGTCCCATCCTGGCAGGCGTATATATCCGCTCACTTTATTGCCGTACATATTATACCGGCCAACATAATAACAGAATGGAGAAATGATAAATAGGGTCAGTCGTTAGTGACGTTAGTAGCGTTAGAAGCGCCCTCTACACCACAGATAGAAATGCGAGTAAATAAATAAAGAAAAAACAAGCACACATACAGGCCCATATCCAGTGACCCAAGTTGGCATCAAAGAGGTTCATTGAAGACCAGCACAGATCGAGTGACTCATACCAAGTCCTCCCAGTCGGCGTCAAAGAGTTTCTTCGAACAGCAGTGCCAACAGGTCAAACATCTACAGTGACCCATATCGACATGAAAGAGGTTCGTTGAAGAGCGGCACGTATACGCACGCACTGGCATATACTCAGCGGTCCAAGTTAGTCCGTGTTACCTCAGCACAGCAACCCGATGCGCTAACCATTCAACCATGGACTACCCAGTGACCCAGGTAGGCCGAAAAACGGTCATATACAAACAAACATACACAGATAGATACAAACATACATACAAACATAGATAGATAGCCCCCGGAAAGTGCGTGAGGTACCCTAAGAATGCTAACGCATTAAAATGACGGCACAGAAGAAGTTCACTGCACACAGGGTTAATCAGTGTCTGGAACTTGTTAGGGCTTCATGCGGGCGACGTCTAGGATGTCGGCGCGGAGTTAGATAGACTTAGAGCAGATAGCGACGAAGACAATGGTACGATTTCGTATGTTACGTCGATCACTTGGCGGCACACTCGATGTGGGCCGGTGTACGGGCCACATCGTACGGTGCACCGTACACGGTGCACCGTACACGGTACAGCGTACGGTGTACGGGCCGGTGTAAGCTTTTCAGAAAGCCGGACACAGCGCGCTGGGGTCCAGATGAGGACAAGGGATCCAGGGGCAAAGTGGGTAGCCCTGTTATGGCTATTGTACCGAGGTTGCTGGTGGATCTGTGACTCGCAAAATCGAGCGAGTGCAACATGACGTGCATGGTCGGCACGGGCAATATCCTTTCGAGCATACTCGGCAGCGGGGCACACGCAAGAAGGCCCGCACGTGCCTATGGGCAACGTAGGGTTTCAGCCAAATAAGAGAGAAAAAGGCGAATAACCAGTGGTCTCATGTCTTGACGTGTTATGCACGAATGCCGCAAAATGCAACGCAGTGTCCCAATCTTGGTGGTCGGCAGGCGCATACAGTGCCAGCATGTCGGTAATCGTTGAGTTCAGCCGCTCTACATTTAATTTCGATTTATGTCGTAATTTAAGAAGTTTCCCAAGTTTTCTCTTATGCCACATGCCAAGAGAACCGTATCGTGTGCTCAGAAAGACATCAGCCAACACGCACGTAGTTCCAGAAGGCAGCACACAACTTGGGTCACCGGGTACGTGAAAGGGACTAGATTCATACAGGAAGGTGGCCAGAACTGCCATAGAATGCAAATCACTATAAAAAAATGAAGACGGCAGCGATGGAAACAAGGCTGCCACCGAAATTGTGCGTTGCGTCAGAAAGGGTGAGTACTTCTTAGAGCAGTTCCGGGTTCTCACCCGACCTGCGCGCCCTTTCACAAGCACACCGGTACATAAACTGGTTCCCGCCAACCGCCGGCAGCAGGCTGACGCCTCTACCTCCCTTATCCATTTTGGCCGGGCGTCCCAGGCGCAAGGCCATGGATCAGGTGATGTTCGCTAGGTCATTGGGCGTATATGTGTTTATTGAGAACAGCCACGCGTCGCACGCGTCCACACTGACAACCGTGGCACGGCGGGCAACGCGAAATGCGGAACGCACGATGAAACGTCAAAATGATAAGCGAAAGAAAAGGCCCGCAATTGAACATGGCGGGGTACGCGGTCGAACAAACAGCCTGCGCCATTAAACCATTTCCAATTGTGCTTGTGCCGTTGGATATATTTGTCAGAATTCGCAACTTGGAAATTTTGATGTGGCCACCTTCATCGGTCTTCGCAATGAGTCAGCGTCGTTCCATCGCCTCGTCAGTGCGTCGCCACACGCGGGTGATGGCGGGAGATCGACAGGTGAATGGTAGGCCGGGGTCAGTTTGTGTTGCGTGGAGCAAGACCGTAAAATGTCCTCGATCACCTTCGAAAGATTATGTCTGCCCCGGTTGGTTAGAAGTTGCCGAGGTCCCCGTGCTGGAGAATGACGTTATGGAATAAGAAGTCCGCTACGTCGGTCGCGCAGCTGGTGGGAAGTGGCCGGATGATCGCAAATCGCGTTGCATATGTATACTCTGTAGCAATGGCGACCCATCTGTATCCTGAGATAGAGGGAGGTAATGGGCCAAGTAAGTCGAGGCCGACGCAATGGAACGGCTCACATGGAACGTCGTAAGGCTGAATATGGCCAGCAAGCGGGAGTGGCGGCTTTTTCCGGCACTGACAAAGGTCACACGATGCCACGTAGCGACTCACCGAGCGGGACATGCCTGGACAGTAGAACCAATGGCGTGCGCGATCGTGCATGCGTGAAACACCGAGGTGTTCCGCTGTTGGCGGAACACCTCGGTCGAGTGGAATTGTGCCGGAATCACAATAGGTCAGGATCATCAGGAAGCAAACTGCGACGATGTGTGCTAAACCCAGTCAAGAGTATCCAAAAAGACCCTGATGGACTGCCACAAGAGACCCTGTAAATAGAGACCAATAACTGTCTTTGATGATGATGATGATGATGATGATGATGCGACGATGTAAATGTGCCATCGTATAGCGCGAAAAAGCGGAGAGAGGCATGATGAGTCTGGGAGTTGAGACGGCCGATAATGCGTAGGGCCGGGTCGCGGCGTTGTTCAGCAGCCATGTTGAAAAGTTAAAAGAGATTGCAAGCAGACAAGGACTGGAGTCGCTCGCTGCAGGTTAAGGTTGGTATACGGGGTATCCGTAAAGGCAGTCGGCATCCCTATGCAAACAGCGAGACTTGTAGATGACTGTATGTGAGTATTCTTGAAGCCGTAATGCTCAGCGTCCAAGGCGACCCGTGGAATCTTTGAGCGAAGATAGGCAGCAGTCAGCGTGGTAGACGATGGTAAAAGGTATTCCATGCAGAGGAGGACAAAATTTTGCGATGGCACAAACAAGAGTGAGGCATTCTCTCTCTGTAATGGGACAATTCCGCTGAGCGTTGGAAAGGAGGCCGTTGGCATACGCAATAACACATTCCTGACCACGTTGACATTGAGCCAGAACAGCGCCCATGCCATGGGCACTGGCGTCTGTACAGACTTCCGTGGGAACAGAATTGTCAAAGTGAGCCAACACAGCTAGCGTAGTTACTAATGCGATGAGTTAGGTAAAGCCAGAGAGAGAGAGAGAGAAGGAGAGAGAGAGAAGGAGAGAGAGAGAGAAACAACTTTATTTACAGCATAATGAAGTCGTTATTAGCTTGCCGGTGGTCCAAAGGGTGGTGGCCACTTGCTTGCCATGACCGTTTCGGCCCAGTTAGTTACTTCTGTTTGAATCTGGTAGTCAGGACCCCAAGTAAAAGGAACATTTTCCTTGAGAAGGCATGTGAGAGGCCCTGCTATCTCTGAAAAGTATTTCACAAAGCGACGAAAGTAAGAGCACAGGCTAAAAAACGAGCCCACATGTTGCGAAGAACGGAGAGTTGGAAAGTTGGTAAGAGTGCATACTTTGGCATGGCCAGGCTGGATACCGGCAGCATCAACCAAGTACGGTGATCTCTCGGCTGCCAAAACGGCATTTGGAGGAGTTTAGTTGAAGGGTGTTGCGAAATAGCTGAAAAATAGCCGATAGTCGCTGTATATGACTGAGGAATGTAAGCGAAAAAACAACATTGTCAAGGTAGCATAGGCAAGTAGACCACCTGAGACCGCAAAGGAGGGCCGCCATCATTCTTTCAAATGTTCCTGCGGCATTACACAACCCAAAGGGCATGACTCTAAACTGGTAGAGCTTATCGGGTGTGATGAAGGCGGTCTTTTCGCAATCCTGTTCATTAACTGCAATTTGACAATAGGCGGGCCGAAGACCTAAGGAAGAAATATGCAGCAGATCCAACGTGCTCTGTTCGAATCTATATACAGCGAAGCTTTCCGTAAAGGCATAAGGAATGCTGAAACACGTGTTTGTGTTTGTGAGTGAGATGTTAGTGCAAAGTGAAACCGAAAGTTTTATTCATGTTGGCGAAGAATGCAATGCACCTTTAAATGCAGCCAGAGGTTGAAAAGAAGTTGACAGAGGCAAGCTGGTTCTCAGCGCCATTTGTTTGGGGTACCCGACCATCCCCTTAGAGGCACAGATGCGACCGTCCACGCGATTGCCAGGCGGCGCAACACATACGCAACGTGAGGCTATCTCCTCCGGTGCCCTGTCTCCTGTCTCGTCACGGCACTCTCGCTTTCTCGAAGAGCGATCGACGACCCGCATGCGCAGGCCGGCTTCAAGGTGACGACTGTGGATCATCGACAGTCATGGTCATGGGGTCGTGGGCGTCTAAAGGTGGTGTACTGTCAACGTGTTGACTTAAGAAAACAATGGTTGGGTGCGTCCAAAGTTCAGAATATGGATGCATGTCTCGTTCACCGCAACAGTCACAACAGAGTGAGGGAGAGCAACACATCGCGTCAAAATAACGTCTAGGGAAGGGGAGATAACATAATCACCGTCACAAACCGTGGGCTCTGAGGTCATCTTGATATAAGTCGCGAAAGCTCGTCACAGGCGAACAAACTCGACGACATATAAACGCGGTGTTGAGGTCGAACACGGAAGGGAGTTCGAACTGTGGAAGGCCAAATGAGCAGTCATTGAGGTGGCCAGCGAAGCTCATATGCGCAGGGCACATGCCAACGACGCAAGGTGTACCACCGTCGGCAACACGAACGACAGACGACGTGGCGGGAGTGAAAACCTTGCGAAGACGACGAGAAAGGCGAGAGCTCATGACAGTTAGTAGAGCCCCTCTGTCTATGAGCGCCGAAACAGGCACGCCGTCCACTTCTACGTCCAAAAGGTTTTGTCGGTTATCGAGGGACAACAGAGGATTTCCTGGTCGGTTGGCCAATGCAGCTTCACCTCTTGAAGCTGTACTGGTCAGTTTTTCGAAGATGGACAACCAGTGCGCACCAACTATTTCTCGAACAGACACCATGACTTGCGAGAAGAAGACGAACGCAAGCTAGTTAGAAGCCTGGTGGCCCGAATGACATACAGCCTCCTGTACCAAAGCCACATCAAGAGCCAAATCCAACAGGTGGATTCGATAATGCGCAAGGCGTACAAAACTGTATTCCGACTACCCCAAAACACCTCAACTGAAAAATTCATCGCCCTGGGATTGCAGAACACGTTCGCAGAACTAAGAGATGCACAATTCACGTCTCAAGTGTCATTTCATTTCATTTTATTACCTCAAAGACTCCAATAAATGGAGCGTTACATAAGGGGTGGCAAGAATAAATATACATAGTCACCATAACAGGAAGTTTTTTACATTTTCGATGAACTTCGATGGGCACATAATGACAGCAACGTCGTTAGGAAGGCCGTTCCACTCTGCAGCTGCGCGAGGGAAAAAAAGAATTTGAAAACGTGACAGTGCGTGAGCGAGGACGGGCAACCTGTAGCTGATGGCTGGTGCGGTGAGATTTGCGTGTAGGAGGAAAGATATAAGGTGCGATGCGCATAGGGCGTGCGCAATGTGCAGATTACAGCAGACAGCCACAGGCCGAGCTCTCCTCCAGAGACTCGGCTGCGTTGAGCAGATACGGGAAATCTCGAGGACCGAAGCTATCATAGACGAGTACCGCAGCACGTTTAAAGTAGCACCAATCCGAAGGAACATGGACCCTAACCTCCATAAAGGTCGCAGGGAGGCAAGGGTCGAATATCTCCAGAAAACTTACGTTCCCCAAAAGACAACGGTGTATGAGGGCGCAGCCATATACAGTAGACAAAGTGGAAGCAAGAATGCAGTAGCGACGATGGTCGACTCGGCGCTACGAGAGAGAACCAGCGTTTCGCTACAAGACTGCCCGGTAGTCGAGGCTGAAGAAGTGGCCGTTGCTCTAGCGGCAGCGGAGGGCTACCGGATCGGACAGTCGTTAACGATACTATCGGACTCGCAAACAGCCTACCGCAACTACTTGCATGGCAGAATCAGTCATCGAGCACTCCCCACACTCTGCTCAGTAGACTGTGAAACACAACAACAGGCCCGGAACCACATGCAGCGACCACACACAAGCTCGTATGGGTACCGGGACACACGGGGGTGGCGGAGAACGAAGAGGCGAGCAGGATAGCTCGAGAGTACACTAATTACTGAGCGTCCAACGTCGACAGCCTTGAGGAACCCACGCCTGTACCCCTAGAGTACTCGGCCATTTTAGACACTTACAGAGGCAGCAGGAAGCGGTACCCCCGGCCGCACAAGTCCCTTAGCAGGGAAGAAGCGGTCGCATGGAGACAACTACAAACAGGGTCGTACCCTAACCTCAACGTGCCAAGTAAAATGCACCCCACATTATAGAAGGACAAATGTCCATGATGCAATGAGAAACCCACATTATACCACATAACATGGGCATGTCAACAAACTGACATAGTCTCAATTATATCACGCCCAAGTGTGGAGCTATGGGAGGAACTGCTGTCCAGCGACCGCTGCGAAGACCAGCTAGGTCTAGTGCGGCGTGCACGACGGACAGCAGAGGCCAGCGGAGCCCTGGAGTGAGGACAGCCGGCCAGTGCGATAGAGGATGGACGAAGCAGCGGGTGAAGACTTCCAGGGAAGACAAAAGGAGGAAGTCTCCCCTCAACAATCCGCCCCAGCCGCAGAAAAACAATTACTAGAGCTCAGTAAAGTTTTCACTGACTCACTCGAGTTGGGGGGCAAACCGCAAAACCATCTCTCTCTCTCTCTCTCTCTCTCTCTCTCTATATATATATATATATATATATATATATATATATATATATATGTGTGTGTGTGTGTGTGTGTGTGTGTGACGAGAGTTAAAAAATATGCGATAGTTAAAAGTTAAAAAATAGTTAAATAGTTAAAAAAACTTTGACGAGAGTTAAAAAAATATGTGAATGACACGTAGCCGGACAGAACCAAGGTAAGGTTGATTGCCTTCACTTTGAGTATCCAATTACAGAATTAGTCATAATTATTTATTCACTTCTGAACTATTATAGTTAGATTAAATGTGTCAATGAGGAAATGTAGAGAGATAAGAGAGAGATAGCAAAGAGAGGAAAGGCAGGGAGGTCAACCAGACGAGCGTCCGGTCTGCTAACCAGAAAATTGTAGAAGAACATGAAAAACCCCCTATGTAGCTTTCTTTTGCTCAATACGTGATACTTACAAGTGTTTTTCCGAGCGTGAAAGAAACCCGCGAATACAAGCAAAGTGCCTCGAGCAGCCAGTCGCGCGACAATCTAGCGTGCATTTGCGGGCTTCTTTCACGCTCAGAAAAACAATTTTATGTAGCACAAATTGAGCAACAGAACGCTGTATCGGGAATTTTTCATGTCGCTCTACAATTTTCTCATTGGCACTTTTCATCTATTTATAATATTTCATAAGTTCATTAATTAACTAAGTCTTATTATCTAATTAGGCGGAATTAAAAATAATTTTAGTACATCCATGCGACGGCGAACAACATTACCTTGGTTCTGTCCAGCTACGTGACATTCGCATATTTTAAACCTCTGGCTAAAGTTAGCTGGAACACCCTGTATATCTATACACAGTCATATCGTAAGAAGCCAACAAACAATGACTCAAAGGACAGCATAGCAGAAATTATCTGCACTTCTTAATTGAATTAGAGAAATAATAAATAAAAGGAAATGAAAGTGGTTGAAAAACAACTGGCCCAGGTGGGACACGAACCAACGTCTTCGCATTAGGCGTGCGATGCTCTTGCCAATTGAGCTACCGCGGTGCCTTTTCACCATCCCCTTTCTAGGGTAATTATGTTTTTCCACAAGAACTAACCCTGGGAATGTTAGCCAGAGCCACCACTCACGACCTTGGCGGCGGATGTGGAATATAAAATGGAGTCATACCCGGATATGTCGAACCCGCATAAAACGAATAATTGTGTACATCGACCAGCTGTAAAATCCCCATGGAAATTTTTGTGTATATATATATTCTATATCAAATTACCTATATATGAAACTTTTTTTTGTGATTCCCTTCCGATTCGATATATCCGGGTTCGGAAGTGCATTGGGAATTACTATTACTATTACTATTAGTAAGCGCGTCTGTCAGTTGTTTTTACATTTTATTTATCAATCACACATGGAGAACCATGCGGGCTCGTAAAATTATTTTAATTTGCATTTATTTCTAGAAACTATATAATATCTCGTAATGATGCAGGAACAAAGGCAATGAGTGCCTGACAGAGGTCTCTGATTCCACCCAGTAGCAGCAGTACAGCGCACATAAAAAGCACATATGCTACAGACAATTTTTATTATTAAACTAAACCTGCCGTGGTTGCTATGTGGCTATGTGTAAGCATTGTAAGCATTAGTGCCGGTTAAGGTGGTACAAGTGAAAAGCCGTCAATTAGAATTCTCCAAACTGATGACTTGGAAATTGGTAACTGGGAAGCCACGTCCCGCACGGCAGCATGAGGGCTTTAGGCCATAAAAGCTAGAACATCCGTGGGTATACGCCAGGTCTCAAAGATGGAATCCTCCGCCCCTATTTGTGGAAGCTGCCGGATTGTCTCAGATTTTCATAATTTCTGATGATAGTCGATGCGTGACTGATATATATATATATATATATATATATATATATATATATATATATATATATATATATTCTAAAGGTGTTTATTTGGCAGAGCTCGGGAGCAGCGCAACGTCGACGGGCAGGGCAGTCACAGCTTCCAAGCACGAGAGCCGTTGCTGAGCAGCTCGACCCACTAGCGTTTAGAGCCAGTAGCGCTGAACCCACTAGCGTCTCTTCTACAATCTCTTCGCTACAACCACCCCCCGGGAGCGAGAAGGGAGCCGTCCGGCGACCTAACAGCTCGTCACGATGAGTGGGTCGTAGTAACGCTTTAAACGGTCGACATGGACAATGTCTCGTCCCCGGCGGCGCATGTCTTCAGATGGCTCAACTGGTTCGATGACATAGTTTACAGGAGATGCGCGTTCGAGAACACGATAAGGGCCTTCATACTTAGGGACCAGTTTTGATGAGAGGCCAGGGGCAGTTAAAGGGACTGAGAGCCACACGAGCGCTCCCGGATCGAAGGTGACCGCGGCAGTGGCGTCACCGCGAGTGCTCCTCTGGCGCTCTTGATCATCGGAAGTAAAGGCCCGTGCGAGGTCACGGCACTCTTCTGCATGTCGGACCGTGTCAGAAATAGGGACGTACTCGGATGCATCCGGCCGGTACGGAAGAATGGTGTCGATGGTGTGCGAAGGGTGTCGACCATACAACAAGAAATAGGGTGAAAATCCAGTGGTGCTCTGCGTAGCGGTATTATACGCGTAGGTGACGAATGGCAGAATGGCGTCCCAGTTCGTGTGGTCGGAAGCAACGTACATTGAAAGCATGTCGCCGAGCGTACGGTTGAAGCGTTCTGTGAGGCCATTCGTTTGAGGGTGGTACGCCGTAGTCGTACGATGAACAACGTGGCACTCTTTGAGAATCGCTTCACCTACTTCCGACAGGAAGACGCGTCCGCGATCGCTGAGCAATTCTTGAGGTGGACCATGCCGCAGGATGAATCGGCGAAGCAGGAAAGATGCAACATCGCGCGCTGTAGCTGCTGGGAGAGCGGTGGTTTCAGCGTATCGTGTAAGGTGATCTACTGCCACAATGGCCCAGCGGTTACCAGCCGACGTCAGGGGAAGTGGTCCATACAAATCGATGCCAACGCGCCCGAACGGTTGGGTAGGGCAGGGTAGAGGCTGCAGGCCAGCTGGCGAGAGGTGGGGTGAAGATTTTCGGCGCTGGCAGTCGGGGCATGAACGAACAAACTTTTGAATGTAGTTGTACATTCCTCGCCAGTAGTAGCGTCGTCGGAGGCGCTGGTAGGTTTTGAAAAGTCCCGAATGCGCACACTGTGGATCAGAGTGGAACGATGCGCAGATTTCAGAACGCAGGCTTCGAGGTACAACTAATAACCACTGGCGGCCGTCAGAGGTGTAATTGCGTCGATGAAGCAGGTCGTCGCGAATGGCGAAATGGCGAGCTTGACGGCGCAATGCACGAGTGGTTGGCTGCGATGACGGATCAGCAAGGCAGTCTATGATGGAGGCAATCCAGGGGTCCTTGCGCTGCTCAGAAGCGATGGTCCCAATGTCGACGGAAGAAACGTCAAGCTGGGATATTGCGCAGCAGGCATTGTCGTCTGGCAAGGGAGAACGTGAGAGGGCGTCAGCATCAGCATGCTGGCGTCCGTTGCGGTACAGTACGCGGATATCGTAATCCTGTAAGCGAAGCGCCCAGCGGGCGAGACGGCCTGAGGGATCCTTCAATGACGACAGCCAGCATAGTGCATGGTGGTCCGTGACGACATCAAATTGGCGACCATACAAATAAGGCCGGAACTTGGTAAGCGCCCAGATGATCGCCAGGCATTCTTTTTCCGTGACGGTGTAATTGGTCTCGGCTTTAGTAAGCATACGGCTTGCATATGCCACAACATATTCAGGAAACCCTTCTTTGCGCTGTGCTAAGACAGCGCCGAGGCCAACACCGCTGGCATCTGTGTGTACCTCAATAGGTGCCGTTGGATCGTAGTGGCGCAAAATGGGAGGAGACGTCAGCAAACGACGGAGCTTAGTGAACGCCTCGTCGCACTCGGACGACCACGAATGGAGAGGTCCGTTGCTGCCAAGGAGCTTCGTCAGGGGCGATATGACGGCGGCGAAATTGCGAATGAAGCGCCGGAAGTAGGAACACAAACCTACAAAACTGCGCAGTTCTTTGACGGACGTCGGTTTAGGAAATTCAGCTACGGCACGAAGTTTGGCTGGATCGGGTAGGATTCCATCCTTCGAGACGACATAGCCTAGTATCATGAGCTGCCGCGCTGCAAATCGGCACTTCTTTAGGTTCAGTTGAAGGCCAGCGTTCGCTAAGCAAGTCAAAACATGCCGTAGGCGTTGAAGGTGCGTGGTGAAGTCAGAGGCAAAAACAACAACGTCGTCGAGATAACATAAGCACGTGTGCCACTTCAAACCGCGGAGGACTTTGTCCATCATGCGTTCAAAAGTTGCTGGCGCATTACAAAGTCCAAACGGCATGACGTTAAATTCGTATAAGCCGTCGGGTGTGACAAAGGCTGTCTTCGGCCTATCGACGTCAGCCATGGGTACTTGCCAATAGCCGGAGCGTAAATCTAGAGATGAAAAGAATTCTGCTCCTTGTAGGCTATCGATGGCGTCATCAATTCGCGGCAGCGAGTATACATCTTTGCGAGTGATCTTGTTTAGGCGGCGATAGTCTACACAGAACCGTATCGAGCCGTCTTTTTTCGTAACAAGGACGACAGGGGATGCCCATGGACTGTTCGAGGGTCGGATCACTTCGCGGCGAAGCATATCGTCCACTTGCTCATTAATCACACGACGTTCCGTCGCAGAGACGCGATATGGTCGTTGCCGCAATGGTGGTTGGGAGCCAGTGTCAATATGGTGCGTGACAGCAGACGCCCGGCCCAAGGAAGGTTGCTCGACATCAAAAGAAGAACGAAATTCTTCTAAGATGCGCAGAAGCTGCGAACGCTGAGGTGAGGTGAGGCCATCGGCAATAGATGAATCGAACACACCTGTGGGCAAAGGGTCGGACGTCGACAGAGAACCGAGCGTGTTGTAACTGGCGCAGGACGTGTCTTCGGGAACATCCGTAATTTGTACGGCGTCGAGCACTTCCACGTGGCCAAGACATTCGCCTTGAAGCAGCATCACAGGGTATGAGAAGGGGTTACAGACAAAAATAGCTGTGGAGCCCTGTTTGACGTTCACAGTCGCAAAAGGCAGCAGCAGACGTTTTCGAGTGTAAAAGCGGCCTGATGGAGAAAGTAGTGCGATGGCGTCAGAGAGGCTGCTGCAATGCATTGATACAATCACTGACGAGTTGGGAGGAACGTTGGTGTCGTGCCTGACGAGTAGTTTGTTTGCAAAAGAAGCATCATCGGCAAGTGTCATATCTGAGATCGGCGACAGTTCGAGTTCGGCCCGTGCGCAATGAATGACGGCATCGTGGCGGGCGAGAAAGTCCCACCCCAGGATAACTTCGTGGGAGCACGAGGAAATCACAATAAATTCGACGGCGTATACAACGTCCTCGATGAGAACACGAGCGGTGCACGCCGCAATCGGGTGAATACGCTGTGCGCCTGCTGTGCGGAGGGCGAATCCAGCAATGGGCGTCGTAACCTTTCGAAGGAAGCGACAAAGCTTTGCGTCCATAACTGATACAGCGGCTCCGGTATCCACGAGGGCATATGTGCGCACACCGTCTACTAACACGTCTATTACATTGGTCGGGCTACGTTGAGGACTTCCGCGTTTCGACGGCGTCGCAGCCCTTGCCTCATGGACTACGACGATTAGCTTTCCTCATCCCGAGCTTCGGGACGAGGCCGCATCGGTGATGGGGAGCGTCGGCGTGGAGAAGTTGAGCGGCGGATGTTGGTGGACCGGCGGAATGGTGGTGACGCAGCCCGAGGTTCGTCGTCGTAATAAGGGCGCGGAGAACCCGCCATAGAACTTGGCCCATAAGGTGTAGCGCTAGGCGACTGCACGCGACTACAGTAGCGTGCGACGTGGCCTGCATAGCCGCACGCAAAACATATTGGTCGATTGTCCGCTGTACGCCACCGAGTCGTTGCGGCAGGTCCCATCCATGTGGAAGGACGCGTTGGACGTGGCGCCTGGTGAAGTGATTGCATAGCCGGCTGTTGTCGGGGCATAGCGAGGACTTCGGCGTACGTGAGAGGTCCCCGTTGAGGGAGTTGTTGAGGCTGGGTGACGACTTCCGCGTAGCTTAGTGGCACAGCCGTCGGCATCTGTTGGGGCCTGGCCATGACTTCGGCGTAGCTGTGAGGCGCAGCCGCAGGAACACGCTGGTGGTGCTCAGGCAAAACCTCGTGCAGTTCTTGCGCTATGACGCGGCGAAGCGGAGGCGCAAAACTTGGCGTAGGCGCATGTACCGAATGCGGCTGTGCAACATCCATCAACGAGAGTTGCCGGGCAACTTCCTCGCGGACGAACGCCTTCATTTCTGCGAGCAACGCTGCCTGGTTGGACATGGCAGCCAAACCAGCGAGGTGTTCGTCACGCGGTAGAGATCGACGGGTCAGTGACCGCTGCCTGCGGAGTTCTTCATAGCTCTGGCACAGTGTGACAATTTCAGCCACAGAGCGTGGACTTTTGGCCAGCAACATGTTAAAGGCGTCGTCTTCTATGCCCTTCAGTATGTTTCGGATGCGATCAGACTCCGCCATGGTCGAATCGACTTTCCTGCATAGATCCAGGACATCTTCGATATAGCTGGTGAACGTTTCGCCTGGCTGTTGAGCTCGTTCTCGCAAACGTTGCTCGGCACGCAGCTTGCGAACAGCAGGGCGACCAAATACATCAGCGAGGGAAGTCTTAAATTCCGACCATGTCTGGAACTCTGCTTGGTGGTTGTTATACCACAGGCTGGGCACTCCAGCGAGGTAGAACAGAACATGGCTCAATTTGGCTGCTTCATCCCACTTGTTATGGTCGCCTACCCTGTCGTACGCCGTGAGCCATTCGTCCACGTCAGTGTCGTCCGCTCCAGTGTAGATAGGAGGGTCGCGATGACGAGGCACCCCGGGACACGCAGTGGGTGCAGGAGGAGGCGTTTGCTGGGAGGCGTCTTGGGGCATGATAGATGGTAAGGTACGGGACCGGAGTTCCAGGATGATCGTCTGAGGTTACCCCGCACACTCCACCAATTCTAATCTCTTCGCTACAATATATATATATATATATATATATATATATATATATATATATATATATATATATATATATATATATATATATATATATATATATATATATATATATATATATATATATATATATATATATATGTGTGTGTGTGTGTGTGTGTGTGTGTGTGTGTGCAAGAATCATGCCTTAAGATCATGCCTTCTGCTCATTAGAGACAGACATGGCGACTGGGACGAAACAAAACGCACCTTTCAACATTTTCACTGACGTTGTCAATTCGCTTTTGTAGTGATAGGTTTAGTGGGAAAAGAACATCCGTGCACTTTATCTACGCTAAGACAACAGCTATCACAGCTTGTTTCCAACACCAAACCCGACGTGTTACTTCAGCCGCGGCGCGGCAGATAAGGCTCGATCACGATGTTTTTCTTTATTTCCTTTATTTTGTTCTGGCTAACTCAGAGGGAGCCTGTTCGAGAGCGTTAATTTATTATGCGGGTGGTAGCACAGTCACGTGGTATTTTCCATATTTTGCGAGATTTATTTATCAGTCGTGGAAAATTAGTCCGCAATTTGTACGTCACTGAAAACACCGCAGTTAGGTGTCCCTTGGCTGTGCCTTCAAATGCCTCATTGACACTTTGATAATTAGGATAGTACGTCTCGAGTTAGATAATCAAATACAATTACTTAATTAAATCTCAGTAACAAAAAATGGCTGTGGCTTAGGTAAGGTTAAGCCCAGGATGCGAAGCATACTAGCCTTTATTTTAGTTGTTGAACCACTGTTTAGCCTGGTGAACTGCTGTTGCTTGGCTATATTTGGTTCGGCTAGACGAAGAAACAACTCATGCATTACTGCTTCGCCTTCAAGAGTGGAACGCGACAGCGTTCCCGTCGACCCGCCAAGGGGTGTAAGACAATGGGCTACAGGACAGCGACTACGCGCCCCGCATTGGACGCGGTGAGCGTCGAGCAAAGCAGCGTTCGGCGCGGCAACGAAATGTGCGCCTGAGCAAGAGACGCACGCCTTAGAAACAGCTCGTTTCTAAGGCAACACCGCATTCACTAGAGGCGCTTTTGTACCGCTTTGAAGCATCTTACTCGTGGCTCAGTGGTAGCGTCTCCGTCCCACACTCCGGAGACCCTGGTTCGATTCCCACCCAGCCCGTCTTGCAAGAGTTGAGCCAAAGCCACTTCTCCTCTGTCGTGACGTCACGGTGTCACGTGGTTTCAAGGCGACACCGCCGCGCCTGAGGAGCTGGGTTGAGCTCTCGTAATATGCTTCGCATAAAAATTATGGGCAGCTACTCCACTGTGCTGGAAACAAATTGCACTAGGTTTTCTTCGATAACGCATTGTTTTTTTCTTTAAGTCTTGGTGCATGATAGTTAATTGGGACACCCTGTATATATTTATGACCTTTGCATGCTACTGACGATATTTCTATCCCTAATTGTCGTTGGAAATTATTAGATTTTTTTTTTCATGAATCGTGAGCATTGCCTGCTGGAAAGAGAAGCAATACTGAGACACGCAAGATTCACGTGCATTTCACACGCCATTGATAAAATACTCTGCCGAAGTGATCACTGAAGTCTATAGGGTTTTTTCATGGTCAAAAAAGTACGCAAAGTAATTTGAGGCGTGGTGAGCATACAGCAACATATTCATTCTCTAGGCATATGCGAGTCATACTTTTAGAAATCAATTTGAATTGGCTACCTCCATCTTTTTTCAGAAATGTATAACTTTGTCCTGGGTGTATATTTAAATATCTTTTGTATGTACATGGTCTTTACAGTGGAAATTTAAAACAATGTTGAAATGAGAAAATACGGATGGGGCAGCCGCCGCTGGTGCTTCTAATGAGCTTGTCCTCCTATTGTCAGCTGTTGCAGAAGTAAAGCGAAAGTATGAATTAAGAGCCGTGCACGTCCGCGCCAACAATTATGCAGTAAGCTATTAGCCCCAGTAAAATTTCAAATGAAAAGGTCGAGGAAAGTAAAAAGAAACCTGAAATGATGAGGGTGACAAAGGTAATGGTAATGACAAATGTAATGGCGCTTTAGGTGTGTGTGGGGGTGGGGGTGGTGGAGGGGTCTTCGGCATCGCTGGGGGGGGGGGCTCAGCCCCCCCCCCTTCTCTCGGTAAACTCTGGAGTGGGCTCGGGCCCTGGAGTCCCCTGACACCCCCCCCCCCCCCCTCCCCCTTTGTCGGTGCCTATGCCTACACAGTTCAAATTTTAGGTACACGTCACCAAAACGTGGCCACCCATTGCTTCAAAATATAGCTGCTGCTCTTGCTCCTGCCAAGAAACAAGTGCTAGTGTAACTCTTATTTAGGAAGAGGCTGAAAATCAAATTGACGAAGTCAGAAGTGACACATGCCTTTAGAACAAACTCATATCAGTCTTCAATTGGTATTGAAACGGCTCTGCACGTTCGGCCAATGTCATTTTCACAAACATGTCTACGATAGGTTGTGATTACACAATAAAATTCGTCAGTTAGACCTGTAAGAGGTTTAGCTCGATTTTTTATGGTGATAAGAGACTGAGACACTACGTAGACTATCTCTGGACAGTGATTTAATAGTTCCAGCATTTGATAATCCAACAATTTCATGTCGCAAGGCGCACCAATATTTGGGTGCGACTGACTATATTCAACTCTAATAAATGCAAACTTGTTTCATTTATCGGTCGTCATCACTCACTTCGTTTTTATTATCGGATTGGTAACGTCACCATGGAATTAGTAGAATCTTACAAATACTTAGATGTCATCTTAGCTAATGACCAAACCTGAATCGCACATGTTACTAATGTGATTTAGTCAGCTCACAAACAATTTTGATTTCTAAAACGTCACCATCGTTTCGCTCCATTGAATGTAAAACTGTTACCCTATAAATCATTAATAAGAACGAAACTTGAATATGCATCTTCCATCTGGGATCCGCATAAAGCATACCTCGCCAAAGCCTTTGAAGCAGTTCAAGATCGCGCCATCAGTCATATTCATTCCACATACTCTTACGACCATCAGCATATCACACTTGAAAAAAGAATCTTCCTTATCGCTTCTATCCTTTCGTTGTCGCATAGCCTCTCCCTCTCCCACAAGTTCTACTATTCGACGCTTGATCGCTGACCATACATTGTCCCTCCATCGCGCCGGTCACAACGCACTGGCCAGCCATCCCCTGCAGGTAACCCAACCACATTCACGCACAAGAGATAGAATAAACTTTAAGGGAGATCCAACATTCAGCATCTACTACACGGAGACATTAGAACATTAGGAATTGCAATACAAACTAACCCTGAAACACAGAAAGCCATTGCGACATATGGCAGACAAAGTGGCCTGTTTCGAGTAGTGTAGAAGGGGTCGATCAGCCCATGTGAGAGCGGCAGGAACTGAACATACACCTGAGCCTGCATAAAGCGAAAGATCCCAGACTGAGATGAAGAAGTGTTTCAGCCAACAGTCTGGGTACCCACATTCCCTTCCCTCCTAATCCCTATCAGCGGCCTAGAGCCATCCCCTTCCTTAAAATAAAGGCTTTATTCATTCATTCATTCTCCAAGCGATAAGGTGATCTACCCACCCCTCGACACGCAGGTCAGGGGGCGGGTGCCGCCGCCTCAGATGCAGGCTGGAAGGTCTTGGGTCCCAGCAGCTCTTCAGCCAGTTGGACGAGTCGGAGCTGGAGCTCAGAGTCCGAGCTGCGCAGCAGGGTCTGCCAGGTGTATCTGCTGCCAATATTGTGCGTCCCCCCGGGAGAGTACGGGCATTCCCATGTTATGTGGCCGAGGGTTCCTCTCGCCCCACAAAGATTACGCCTATCGCTCCTGGCTTCGGGGAACATGTGGTTCGCCATAACTGAGTGCGGATACGTATAAGCTTGCAGTCGTCTCCACGCGACTGCTTGTATGTTGTTTAATTTCAGGTCTGGCGGGGATACCAGTCTGCGAGCCAATCTATAATGCTGCGTGATCTCCCCATATTTTAGCATGAACTCTCCGCTCCCCGGTCATCGAAGAGCCCCGTAGTGGCTCGGCGGTAGATATCTCGAGCCAGCTCGTGGGCCGCCTCGTTGCCGGGGACGGCTTCGTACGCCGGAGTCCAAATTATTTGAATTTTTCTATTTAACTTTCTCTGGCCTAGGATTCTGGCCGCTAAGGGCGAGATCCTTCCCTTGCTAAAATTTTGTATGGCAGTTTTGCTGTCATGACAGCAAAAGAGGTATAACACAGCAACAGGTATAAGAGAGCCACTGGGATCGACTAGCTGAATGGAGTTACATTTGAGAGGAATAATAACGCGCCAAAACTTTCTAGGATCGTTAGAAAGCATTGAGGGCAATGTGTATTGAAGGTAATTATTTTTCGCACGTTTTAATCCGTCGATGTAAGCACTGTCAACGAGCTTATAGGAAGCCCAACGCTGTTCGGAGGGAAAGCGCTTAGCTGCCCTGAAGAAACGTTTCTTACGACTCGATAGCCGTTTAAGGCGGACGTTGTACCATGGTTCTTTTGGGTTAGAACGAAAACTGCACAAGGGAATGTATTTTGTCGCCATCTCGTGAACTTTATACTTGAAAGCGTTGCAGTTATTTTCAACCGTTCTTTCATTAAAGTTATCTAGGAAAGGGCCAAGAAAGCGGGAAAGTGCGATGTTAATAATTTCAAAGTTTGCATTGCGGTAGTCGCGTATTAGTTTAATTTTGTTGATAGTTTTTGTGACAGGGATGCTAACTTCGAATGCGAGGAGCAAGTGATCGCTAAGTCGTGCTAAGTAAGATGCTTCAGAGACGAGCTCGGGGTTGGTAGTCAGCACTAGATCGAGGGTGTTAGCGCTTCCACGTGTGATGCTTGTTGGCATGCGAATTAGTTGGGATAACGAAAATAAAAAGCACAGGTCTAAAAATTCTGTACATTGAGTAGAGGGCAATATTTATGCCGGAGGTATGGTAGTCCACGAAATTGGAGGGAAATTAAAATCACTTAATAAAAAGAGCGAGGCATTGGGATGTGGTGTGGTAACAAAATTGAGGGCATTATGCAATTTGGAAACAAAACTAAGGGGATATATAGCAGATCATGCAGAAATAGACAAATTAGAGCTAGCGAAACTAAGATCTATCGTGGAAAGTGACTGACTGCAAATAAATGTGGGTGTTCTTGCGTGAATGCATGATAGCTTATTGTTAGCAGCCCAATCCCACAAACGTTTACTACTCAAATCGGTCTTGAAGCCCCCCCCCCCCCCCTGAATTATGATAAAGTGTCCGGCGAAAATTATTTCTTTTCTACAACACGTAATTGCTGTATCTAGAACGCCGGCGCTTTTTTTTCTCTTCATCTTGTGAATCGTTGTAAATCCATGCGCTACAGGAGATGCGCGGCGTTTGAGAGCACGGGAGTCGAGCTCCATGTGTGTTCCTTGCGGGCCATCATCTGAGCTCCAATCTGATTCCAGTTCTGCATGATACACATTAGAGGTCTCGTTAGGTCGAATTTAAGAAGGGCCTGGATTCGATGTTTCGGCACAATTCGCACCTGAAGGCGTTGAAAGTTTCTTAAGGGGGGGAGCCCTCTCGCAGCCAACGTCATCCTCCTCGGCCGCCTTTTATGTAAGGCGCGCTCCGGCGCTTGTGCCTCGTGCCTCGTGCTGCGAGCTGTGAGGTCAGAAGAAGAATAATAAAAAAGTTTCTTCGGCTCCTGCCAACGGTTCCGACGGTTCTCAGGCCTTTCGCTCGCTGACGCACACATTGCTGTAGCGGACCTAACTTCGGTTCCTATAAGTATAATCCGTCAAACTCAAACCAGTGCTAATCAGGAGTTGTAAGCCTTACAAGAGTGCGATTTGTCGACGAAATTGGTTGCTTGACTGTGATGGCCACGTGTTTGACACGAGGGCTTCAGACATGGCGTGAAGTGACTCGGGCAGCAAGACAAAAGGATACCGATTCGCGCCCCCCACCTTTGACCACGGCGTGCCCACTACGAGCTGGGAGCTAGCACGTAGGACCGGCGCTAGCTGTATCATAAGTTAAACATGTAAGCTTTCAAACGCAAGAATAAATGTCGCTTGTGTGTTTGGTTACGTCATTCCTGTAGCCTAATGCCCATGCACCCTCGCCAGCAGGTACAAAACGTTTCACGTACTCTACTGTGGCTGCATCCCCGACACAGCCTAGCCGATCATTTTGTTCTGGAGTGACGAACCGAAAAGAATAAAAAAATAAAAGTCAGCAGACCTCAGTGGTCCATTAAGCTCTGAGCTCATTCACTGGGAACACAGCATTCTCTGACAGGGACGACTACCATCTTCTTTTCGCTTGCCTGCTATTTCCTGAAATAATTGCGCTCACCCACTACGGGGGAATGGACAAGAAGCCAGTGGTTACGAGGCTCTTGGTCAGAGAGGGGCATGGGTCGAATTATAGAATAAAGTATTCATTTTAGGTAAGAATTTAAACAATAAAGATGACATATTTAATATACTTTTAATTTATAAATATAAATTATGTGACACTACAGAGAAAGAAAAGTGTTTATATAAGTAAGTTGTGACTGTTTTCGTTTTAATGTACGCAACTTCCTTTCTGTATGACATAATAATGCATTTTGTGGAACCCGGTTCAGTTCCAGGTCGAGGGAACAAATTTATAATCGTTCGTGAACCACAGCGTCGAACAGGTTCAGCACGGCTCATATATGACTTTCAGGCTGCCATGTTGTCACAGGACACGGGACTCACAGCTCTCACCGACTAGTCCATGTGCTTAAGTTTCTTATTGAGGCAAATCACCGATGAGCTCATTGGTACGTGGAAGAAAAGATTTGATGGTTCGCATGTTTGAATTATGGCTACCTCAAAGACTTACAGGGTGTTTTTTTTTTTGCCATACAGATTTTTATTAAAAGGCTATAAGCGTAGCGAACCTGGCTTTTTAGCAAATGAATTTCAAATGACACCGGACATGCTTTACCACTAATAAGTGGCTTTCAGAATACTTACTAATAAAAATTCCTCAATAAACTTCTTAATTAGAACATGGTAAAAGGTTCCTTATAGGGCACTTTTGATAGTAGTCACAGGTTAATGTATCCCTATTTTTCTAAAATATTCAAATGAAATAATTCCAGATATTCATAACAAAACTTCAACGCTAATACAGGCAATAATGAAACCGTGCGCGATGGCAGAGCAAAAAAAGGTGGCCCTATCATATCGGACAGAAACGGGCCGAGACGAAAAGCGTGACCATACATATTCTGTTGCAGATTTAGACATCGCAAGAATGGGCAATGTTGCGAAAGGGGTGGACGTAGGCCGCCCTCATTTAGTAACGGGAAATAACGCGCCTTTCAGCGACGACTGCCTCTGATTAATGAAAGTAAGGGGTTCAAAATAAAATGTTCATTTCTGCTAGCCAAGCTTCATGGAAGTGGCAGGTATCACACTTTGAGTGACAATCGCAAGTACAATTATAAGCATTAAAAGTTATGTCAATAACTTTTCAATTATTGAGTTTAGGGGCCTGTTGTAATTGCACAATTAAACACAGCCGGTACTTCGAGCATAAAGTTTTGCTATAGAAACTTCATGCACAGCACCAACTTCCAGGAATACGGACTCAATGTGCGTCCTCATTTTTCAAAGCTGGAGCAAAGCACATTTCTAGCAGAATGTTATGTTTTTAGTATATACTCGCTGACTTCAATTATGTGGTCGCAACATCTCCCATGGAGTCAAAGAGTGGAGTGTAAAAAAAATGGCTGTGGCTTAGCTAAGGTTAAGCCCAGGATGCCAAGCATACTAGCCTTTATTTTAGTTGTTGAACCACTGTTTAGCCTGGTGAACTGCTGTTGCTTGGCTATATTTGGTTCGGCTAGACGAAGAAACAACTCATGCAGGCGAGCGCACGAGCTGAGACCCGGCTATGTAGCTACGCGGCCGCAAGCGAGCGCACGAGTTGAGCCTCCGCTTTTGCAGCTGTTATGACGTCATATGGTAGCTACGCGGCCGCGCGCGGTGCAGCAAGGAAGAGCGTGGTTGTGCGGCTAGTATGCTTCGCATAAAAAAAAAAAACCTCACTTGTCACAGATGACCTAGTTTAGAGCTGCGATAGTCGTCACAGAAACACTCGGTAGACTTGGTATCTGCGTCTGAGACGTTCACCAGGATGGCAGTTTGGGCCCACTGGTATTGCGCAAGGACGACTGAAGAAGCGCGACTCTGGACACAGATAGAAAAAAAAGCACACACAGCGCTTTCGTGTGTGTGTGCACGTGCGTGTGTGCGACACTTCTTTATCGTCCTTACGGTCTGAGACGTTGACCGCAGCTAGGCTGCCGAATACTTGAAACAATTTTGAACTCGCGCACCAGCTGGGAATCGAGGCGTCCCTAATAAAACGCGCCGGGTGCCCCTGGCTAACAGCTCCTCGGAGCGAGCTGCAAGCCTCCCGAACGGCGGCGCCCGGGCGGCCTCTCGTTCTGGCACGCGCCTCCGTGGCTGGCGACCTCGAGAGACGCCCACAGCGTTGATTATGCCAGGGACGCTATCATGAGCTGCGCTAAGCAAGAGTTCGCCGCCGCACGTTGCGCTTCACACTTATCAAATTCAGAGACGATAAGCGACACACTAACACTCGGAGAGTTCTCAAATTGCTCTGCGGAGCGTGTTAGGTGGCAGGTTCTGGTTTCTTATGGAAAGGCTGCAGAGTCATTTGCCCTGATTCGAGCGATGCTACATCTTGGCCAGCTTGTGACCAACGGAAAACTGGCAGTCGCCTCCTCGGTGCTTCAGTGCATTGGCATATTGACAAGCAGTGCAAAACGACGACAAAAACTTGACGGCACCGAGTCACTAAGCGGGTGATCTCCCGAAGGCGTATAAGCTTCGCACTTTAGTTTTAATTCGTGGGTTTTGCCGCAAGGCATAGATGATAAATGGAAATCGCATCACTCCTACAGCTAATTCACGGATATTGCATCACTAACCTTAATTCTGCCGTAAGTCGCCTACGCCGTCCCGAGCTGGCAAAACTTTTACCTCATAGGTGACATTTATCTCAGGCAGCAAAAGCGTTCTGTGTTCTGCGTATACTCTGATATCTGGCTTTCTCGAGTGAGCCCCATCGCTCAGCCGCAGCCTTCTATTCGCACTGAAGTAAAAAAAGGCAGCGATTTAGTGCTAATGGCATACTGTGACGTACTGAGACATACTGCCAACCACCACTGGCCCCTGGGGGATGACGTCAGTGCATATCACGGCGCTTCGCTGCACGTTGTGCAGCGTGCACACATGGTGTTCGCTCCCTCCCTCTTTTCCTTTTTCTATCCCCCTTTCCCTTACCTCCCGTGTAGGGTAGCAAACCGAACGCTCGTGTGGTTGACCTCCCTGCCTTTTTTCTTCTTGCTTTCTCTCTCTCTCCTTCTCATATGTGGCAACAATATTTTCATTAAAAGGGCTGTATTTTGCAACGATCACTTTTCTTTCGATTCTATCGTTATCAACCGTCAAGCCAAAGCGGCCAATATACCATGTGTCAAACGTAGCTTGTGCCAAAATTTTAAAATTTGCAAGTGCTACGTATAGCTGGTAAGAAACAAGGTAATGATACTTTTGGCAATTTTGGCACCAGTTACGTGGAACAGATGGTGTACTGACAGTGGCGGAGAGCGAGCCATTGACGATGGAGTGTACCTATACCGGCAGAAGAGACATTTGGCTACTTGAAAGCTACATCGTTAGTCTCTCTTGCACAGTTCGCGCCAAAAAACTGTATACATACATACATACATACATACATACATACATACATACATACATACATACATACATACATACATACATACATACATACATACATACATACATACATACATACATACATACATACACACATGCATGCATACATACATACATACATACATACATACATACATACATACATACATACATACATACATACATACATACATACATACATACATACATACATACATACATACATACATACATACATACATACATACATAGTGTTCCAGCGAACACTTTCAGTTTTTTCTTAAATTGCCTGTTGCAGATAGCCCAATTCTGGTGCATGAGCTGGTCTACCCGAAGAGGCCGACATTACTTGCACAGAAAATCAAAATGCATAATCGACTAATTAACAAAATTCATCCACACAAAAATAATTGTGTGGGTGACATCATTTGCGAGCTATGTGCCGTGAAACTTTCGGTGAAAATGCACTGTCGTTCCACTTACTTTCTTAACAAAACGTCGTTATATGCGTTGAAGCACGAAAGTAACTGGAACGCCAATGCATTCCTCCGCGAAGTTCGCGAATTAATATCTCGAAACTGGTGTCAGCCTGAGAATTCTTTCCAAGTGGATCCGCCTTGCCAACTCCCTGGCTAGAATTTTTTAATTGCAGTACGGTGCCATAAGGTAATTAGCTAAAAACTTAAGTATTAAATTTTCGTTAACTGGTCGATTATGCATTCAATTTTTCGTACAAGTAATATCCGCCTTTTCGAGTGAACCAGCTCTTGGACTACAATTGTGCTATCTGCCAGAGGCAATTCTTTTTTTTTTAATTTGAAAGTGTTCGCTGAAACACCCGGCATATATATACACACACAGACAGGAGATATCTTCTTTTTCTCTTTTCTACTCTTAAGCTAACAGAATAAGTTAAAATAAAAATTCTATGTAGCTAATAAAAACAGAAAATCACTCAGGTCTGTTGCATTACAAACTGGCCAACAGGGCAACTATATGAGCGACAGCTAACGGACAACACGCTTTATGAGCCACTCCTGTAGTATCTGCACAAAACAAGTATGTGTGCCTTTATTTAGTTTCGTTCTCTCATTATGCCGCATCACGACGTATCCTAATTTAAAAAAAAATAAAGCTCACTTGGCAAATGTAATATAACGAGCCTTTCCGTACATGCTGTTTCTAAGAACGCGTATATTTTCTCGCTTTTCGGGGAGATTTTAGGACGGTAAACGGGCATTTGGCTCACAAGCATAACCTCTGCACAGAAGCTGGCGGCGTGTACGTTTTGTCGCATGCTTCGAATGCCGCACGGTTGAAGGCGTGTCCACGTTTTACGGAAAAATACGCGGTCGGTTGGAGAAATCGGGACCGCTGTGCTATACAGCCGGCACCGCCTTTGAACGTCGTCCTCCCATTATAGTAGTGCGTTGCAATCGGGCGGCATCGTGGCTGCGCATGCGTCGTCGTCCGCATCCAAACTGTTTAGTCTGCCGCAGGGAACACCGCCTTCGGCACACCGCTCGGCCCTTTTTCTCACGCTCTAAACATTACTGAGGCACCCTTGCCGGCGCTAAGGAAGATGGGTGGCGCGGAGCGAGCGCCAATTTTGGCAACAGCGGCCGTGGCACGCTGTTGTGAAGCGGTCTGCAGTGCATCCGGTAGCCACGGGCGATCGCCAATCACTATGATAGAAAAAGATGCGCTGAGGTCTGACAATGCCTAAGAAAAATAGACACTTCTCCTCATTTAGGAAGCCAGGGCTAAGCGCACTGCAAAAAAAAAAAAAGTACAATGCATAGCAGGCAACTGAGCGGGTGGGGAGGAATAAAAATGCACCGCTGAGAAAAAGTGATAGTCGTTAACGGTAACCTATTCTTGGCGCTTGCGTCTGTAAAACGCTAAACGGGATCTGAAACGTTTAACGAACAGGAAACGCCGCAGGGCAGCGCCGATTCGTTGAGAGGAGAAACGAAAGAGTTCCGCTCCGAGAAATGTTTGTTTCTACATTTTGACATGTTTGTTTGTACATTTTGATTGCACCGAAGACGGTGGACAGATAAACAAAAGCGGCAGCTCCCTCCCTCCCTCCCTCCCTCCCTCCCTCCCTCCCTCCCTCCCTCCCTCCCTCCCTTCTCGTCGTTCTTTAATGACAGATGATCCATGGGCTGCAGACACCCTACCCTGCATGGTACGCACTTATACTAAGTTTCAATTTGTTTTTCTCACTGTCGTTATACAGCAGATTGAATAAGCGGTCTCTCGAAAAGAGTATAGTAATCGTGGCTCTGTGTATGCTCGCAATAAAATGAATAGTGCTGAGGGGTACACGTTCATCTTTGCTTAGCGACCTGTGCAAAGCTTGCGGTCTCCGTTTCATGACACCTAGAATGCTGACGTTCACGCGTTGTGCAGCAGAATTGGTAACACGAAGGGCACACAGCCTAAGCTCATCCCCTGAACCTTCAACTGCTGGAACTAAGAGAAGGCGAAAAAAATTTTTTTGGCAGGACGTACCTCAAAGTGAATGCTGTCGTTAATGCGATTAGGTTCAAACTATATATCGACACACCGTATTTCCACCGCAGACACACGAAGGGGCATTCACGCTACCAAGGACAATGCCAAATGACGCTACGACCGAGTATAGTTTGTCACTGCACCCCACTTGAAACTCCTAGTATCCCTGGTATCCTGGCTGCACCTTCGTTGCAATGGCTCTCCATGAAGCGACTGCGCTCGACGCTATTGGGATGCTATCGCTGTAATATCATCATCATCAGCCTGGTTACGCCCACTGCAGGGCAAACCCCGGTCATGTACTAGTGGCCATGCCGTCCCTGCAAACTTCTTAATCTCATCCACCCACCTAACTTTCTGCCGCCCCCTGCTACGCTTCCCTTCCCTTGGGATCCAGTCCGTAACCCTTAATGACCGTCGGTTATCCTCCCTCCTCATTATATGTCCTGCCCATGCCCATTTCTTTTTCTTGATTTCAACTAAGATGTCATTAACTCGCGTTTGTTCCCTCACCCAATCTGCTCTTTTCTTATCCCTTAACGTTACACCTATCATTCTTCTTTCCATAGCTCGTTGCGTAGTCCTTAATTTGAGTAGAACCCTTTTCGTAAGCCTCCAGGTTTCTGCCCCGTAGGTGAGTACTGGTAAGACGCAGCTATTATACACTTTCCTCTTGAGGGATAATGGCAACCTGCTGTTCATGATCTGAGAATGCCTGCCAAACGCACCCCAGCCCATTCTTATTCTTCTGATTATTTCTGTCTCATGATCTGGATCTGCCGTCACTACCTGCCCTAAGTAGATGTATTCCCTTACTACTTCCAGTGCCTCGTTGCCTATTGTTGTTCTCTTCCGAGACTGTTAAACATTACTTTAGTTTTCTACAGATTAATTTTTAAACCCACTCTTCTGCTTTGCCTCTCCAGGACAGTGAGCATGCATTGCAATTGGTCCCCTGAGTTACTAAGCAAGGCAATATCATCAGCGAATCGCAAGTTACTAAGGTATATTCTCCATTAACTTTTATCCCCAATTCTTCCCAATCCAGGTCTCTGAATACCTCCTGTAAACACGCGGTGAATAGCATTGGAGAGATCGTATCTCCCTGTCTGACGCCTTTCTTTATTGGGATTTTGTTGCTTTCTTTATGGAGGACTACGGTGGCGGTGGCTGTGTAATATATTTGAGGCTATAAATACCTCTTGTGTCAGCTTGGGACATCCATACTGGATATCAACCAAGAATTTGCTCGTACCAATAGCACAGACGCCGTGCCGAAGTTAGCTGTTCGGGCACACATACCCAGTGGCACCATACCTGGTGACCCAAGTTGTCTACTATAGGCCAGGCAGCAGATAGCATAAAGTTGTCTGTTCGGGCACATACCTCGTGGCCCACGTTGTCTGCTCGGCAAGACAGCAGCCGGAACATACCTAGTGGCCCAAGCTAGTAGACAACTTGGGTCACTGGGTGAAAGAGGTTAGACACGCACAGCAAAGTGGCTAAAGTTGCCAGAGAATGCTAATAAAAAAGAGGCTAATTTGCTCTTTGTGAATGAGACGCGAACTCCAGCATCCGCTCGCTACATAACGCAGCGATTGCTCCGAACCCGCCGCAAAGGTTCACTGGCAATGGCACTCGGATGCCGAGCACGAGGTAACGAGTTCGGTTCATGGTCAAGTCTGCATAGAATTACTGTGGGATCAGATGGCACAATCACTATAGCACGCTTACTAAATTTTACGCGTACCGTTGGCGCCGCGTGTCCAAAGTTAGTCGCGAGCCCTCGACTATGTGCTTCTCCATAGCCCACTGGGCCGCTTTGGGGCCTAACATTTCGTCATGTAATATTTGCGTTTCTATGCTTCGGTTGTACATTTTGCTCAGACATCAGTTATGAGATCGAAGCTGTTTTCTGCGTCCGTCCTTTCTGTTACGCCGTCGTTGTTAGAATGCGGCCGCCGCGGCCTGGAGTCGCACAGGAGACCTCGTAGCTCAGCAGTAGAACCCTATAGCCACTGAAATGCCCCGGTGGATGTCGCAAGGAAAACCTTGGTTGTGGCACAACACTGTCGTGCGAGCCTGCAGATGTACAGGTACGTGTCGGACTGCGTAGTGCGCAACAGAATGTTCCATACAGGAGCTTTACCGCACTTCACTCCCGATAACAAGAAAACTTGCAAAAGCGTGCCACCGATTTGCCCACGTTCACACCTCGTCAACAACAAGTAACTATAAGCCAAGAAAATTCAGGAGTATCTCAAGAGGAACAGATACATTAGCCAGGAAAAGTGATGAGTCGTTGTTTTTCTCAACAGCACGTTTGAACATCCTCGGAGGATGCTTTAGCTCGAGGGCTCCTTTCTAAATGCATGGGAACAAGTATATTTTTCTCGACAACCACTGCACTGTATTTGATGAAGTTTGTTGCATATAAGAGAAAAAAGTTGAATTCTAGTTACTGTGGCAAGCGGATTATTTATTTAGGCCGTCATTTCTTTAAAAAAAAAGTTGCAAATTTTATTTAAAAAAGCGGATCATGTATCAAGTTAACAATGCTGTAATTCAGCAATAAAAAGTGATATCACAATTCTGTAAAACGCACCTAATAACATATCTAAACCGAACAAATTTCGTATATTATACACCGCTCTGAAATATGCCAATAATTTGTTAGTCGGTCTTTTGCAAAGCCCTTGTAAATAGTGTCACAATTTTACCTAAGCTTTGAACTCATACATAAAATTTGTCGGCTTTAGATGCTCCAACCGATGCAGTTTACAGAATTGCGATATCGATTTTCGGTGAAGACTTACGGATTTGTAAACGTCTTTCCTCAATTCTTTCGAAACTTACCGATTTTCGACAATTTTTGCAAAAGAACTGCAGGCCCTACATAAACATTCCGTTCCCCAGAGTGACGAGTATTTGACCTGCTCTCTCAAGTGCAAAAAAATTCATACAAAGCGATCTAGCGTCTATCTCGCGAAAATATTTCTACTCTTTACGTTTATTTGAATAGGAAAATCGGAGTTAGACTCGTGCTAAAGCTTCCTATTATGTGCATTATATTATGTGCTTTCGGGACGGGCTGTTTGAAATGAATAGAAGCAGGTTTTTCAGACTGTGTATAGTCATTTGTAAACTCCATTTCATGCTATGCTTTCTTCGTGGTTCTTTCATTCCTAAGCGAAATCGGAATGCTCCGATTTCGCTTCAACTTTCACAAGCGTTGGGCGCCAGAAATTCGGCAAAGAAGAAAGAAAGAAAAATAATGACTGACATACTTCATGTCGAAGATGTCCCTAAGCGTTTCCAAAAAATTATTCCGGCGAATCGGAAGGCATACAACATTAATAAAAAAGAACAACAGCATGTTGATGTCGACGGAAGGCTCTAATTTCCTAACCACCGTAAGATTCGAGCCGTTGCGCGGTGTGTTGTCTTTATAACAATGTTAATATCACGTATATGCGTATACCAAACATGGGAATTAACATTTACAATCTTGCATTGGAAATCAATAATGTTAAGCGGTTTCGTTTCCTTCAATAAGCTGTATGACTTTTTTAATTGTATTATTTTAGATATGCTTCATATATATATATATATATATATATATATATATATATATATATATATATATATATATATATATATATATATATATATATATATATATATATGGCGGTGTAGGTGGGAAGCACAGTTTAATACATTAAATTTCTTATTAAATAGAAAAAGAACGGACGCTGGGGCACACCCCAAGTGTAAGACGTTTATACTTTTTCTTTTTGTTATTATTTTCTTACTGCTACGTATTATGTTCGTCAGCACTGTCAAGATCATTCTTTCTGAGGCTTTTGGCTTCTCGTTACCATTGAGGATCGTTTGCACGTGGTAAGCACGCTCCCCTTCCCCAAACCGCTAGAGAGAGGCAATTCGCGTAACGGCGTTGTAAGGAAGGTTATTGGTGCCAAAGTCGAAGCCATGCGACACTCGATCAGTTTAGTTCTTCGCGGGACAGCCGTTCAAGACGAGGAGATGGGAAAGGGAAGGGGGGGGGGTGCGCGCAGGCAAGAGGCACGTAGGACCCCCTACGCACGCTCGGCGGGGAGAGGGGGTCCCGCGGCCGGACTACTTTATTCCTCCGCCCCGAGTGGGTCACGTGGGCAGCCCCCCATCCCGCCCCGGAAGAAGATGCTCGCTCCTCCTCCTCCGAGGCCAAGGCGAGCTCCTAGCTCGGGGCTCCCAACAGGACTAGTGAGGCTTCGCCGACCGCCAGCGAAGGGCCGGGCGCGCCGCACGCACAGGCAGCCAGCCACACTTCACGCCACACACACTTGGGCGGACACGGCAGCGGCGCGACTTCGGCCACGCTCACAACTACACAAAAGAACACAAAGTTCCCTGGGCAGTGAGCGGACGGAAGCCCGACAGGGGGGGTTGTCGCCGTGCAGTGGTCCTCCCTGAGCGGCTCGAGGCAAGCAAGAGGTGCGCAACCCCAGACACCGACGACCATGCCGGCCCCGTGGTGCTGAACAGAGCCGACGAAGCGCATGTCGTCTCCGCGGGCAGCAGAGATGGTGGCCTCGGGTCTAGCCCAAAGGTGAGCCCCAACTTGTACGTCGCGCAAGCGAACGTTGTGTTCCATTGGTTTCGTGTCGCGATTTGCCGCGACAGCTGGTTTCGCTTGAGCGACACGAAATTTGTTGAACGCATGTTACGAATATTCGAGTGTACATTTCTTCTGGATCCGAAAGCGCCATTATCTTACTTGCGCTTTCCGGTACGACAGCACTCTGTCGATTTATTCTTTACTTGTAAGAGACGGACTTTGTAGGGTAAATCATACAGGAGAGGCGAAATGTACAATCAGCGTCGAAAGTATGTGGGCAACGCATATCTGCCTGTTGGGTTATGGTCTTAAGTACTATTTTCCTTTCTTGTTTTTCTTTCTGCCAGATTGCTGCTGCTATCATCACTCGCACTGTGCTTCTATAGCGCACTGTCTTCTAATTACCCGGTAAGTCAACTTCGGCGCATTTCAATGTATTCGTCTCGCATTCCCGGAGAAACGAACGTGATTCGCCGATTATCATCCGCTCTATACGAAAAAAATAAAAAAATAGCAAGATGGAGTCAACATCAAGACATTGACTGCTAAGAATCAAGGAGTGAGAAAAAGGCTGAGATCGGCTTTCTTTTCTCGCGCGAACCGCCGTTGTCGAGTTGAGCGCGCACGTGTGCTGTCTGCTACAGACGCCGGGCTAGCCAGCCATCGCTTCCGGTCGCTGCTGATCGAGCAGTCGCGCCGGGCGGCAGCGGGCCTTGGCGCGAAGGAAAGGGCAAGACGCCTCCTCTGCCATGTTTTGCCCTCTCCCGCCGCGCCACGGGCTTCGCGCTCTCGCTTCACCCGCCGTCTCCGCCCGCTTCCTCCTTTGCATATTATGTGCCGTTCGCATTGCGACTTAGAACCGCCTGGAATGTTGACACCTCTCCCCTTATACGAGCGCTTTTCCAGCGCTGACGAAGCACCACGGCAGACATGTCGCGCACTTCCCTATACGCTCACGCAGTTGTCTTGCCAACAACTCCCTTACCCTTCCGGCAAGTACTACGGATAGCACCTTTTAGCTGCTGTCCGGTGTGATTTACGGGCCACCCTCTGATGACGAGAGCTCGGTTCTCAGCTCTCCAACGTTAATGGCAGCGACATGCGCCGTCCGCCCTACGCGTGCGCGAAAGAAAGACCCTATTTTTTTATCTTTGTGCTCTCCTTTTATTTCTTTTTCTTTAATTTCCTACTGAGCGTTAGAGGTATGTTCGGGTCATCTCTAAGACTCACGTTATAGAGCATGCAGCCTGCCATAGGCAAAACAGGTGTAAAGCTTTCGCCAAATGCTACTGTGCTTAAGCGTGGGATATAATTTCCTATTTGCAAGTGCTAGCACTCAACTTCTGTCGTATGTTGGAAAGTTACTTGGTTATCGAAGTTAATTAAATATATGCACATTCAAACATCGCAACTGCATTTTCATAACCTTTCTTTATCTAAAGCAGAAACAATAGACTTCTCATAGCATTATGCTAGACGGTTATAAATATCACGCTTACTTCCCCTATTCCCGACCAGCGGAAATAATTACAGGTATGTCGACCGCTTAACGTTCCACAACAATCTCCTGAGGATGCACATGACTATTAATAGTAGCAATGACGAATGTTGTTTAATTCTACTACTAATGGTCACGTGTCGTATTTGCCTAACAAACAAAGGGGAAAACTAACTAATCAGTCTTTCTTACGGATAAGCTTTGTTGACGTTTATGCCAACAGATGCCATACCCCTACAAGTTGAAACACAACATAGTCTCATGTCAGCGCGAAGCAACTATGCCATGGTTTTGTAGTTGATGCACTGGTGAGAGACTTTGGTGCAAAATCCTGCAAGCTGGCTTCTCCACGTACCTTGGTCAACAGAAGCAACGTAGTCAGCCTCGTTAAATATATATATATATATATATATATATATATATATATATATATATATATATATATATATATATATATATATATATATATATATATATATATATATATATATATATATATATATATATATACAAGCGTGAGCGCGCTGTTTGGCACGTGACCATCAGACTGGCGCGGCGTTTCGAGCTGTACCTGGGTCATCTTAATAGCAGCCAGTGCGATATGCGGGGAAACCTACTTGCGTGCTTGCATGACCGTCAGGAAAGCAGCACCCATCGTGTGATGACCATGAATATTTCTGCCTCGCTGTCGCTGCCTTGGTTAGGGCAGCTGTAGTTATGGGCGAAAATAGCCGTCAGGGTCAACTTCCTTCCATTTTATCAGGAGGTTAAAGGACAAGTGAGTTTAACTTGCTTAGAGCAATGTGTGCAAGCAGATGTGACCTGTACATCTATTAGCTACGGAAAGTTGCGAGAAAGGGCTAGGCCAGTGTCACGGGTCTTCTTTACACTTCACGACTGGGCTCTCTTAAATTTCTGAAGAGTAGCTTTCACCCCTCATTGAAGCTACGGCTGTTTTGAAGTGCGTACGGAACGAGTGACGCTCAACTGCTTACCATGCCGCGCTCGTTGCATTTTCGTTTTTGGCGATGTGCTTGTGAACTTGGTCTCCTCCTCTCTCGCAAAAAGTAATCGGCGAATGGTCACACTTCTTTTTTTTTTTTTCAGTAAAGCTTATACAAGAGTGGGGCTAGGTATTGAAAGGGGCCGACAAGAATGCTCCTGCTTCTCTTTAAATGAGCTTGTCCATCTTACTAATGTACCGATGCAATTGCAAAAGCGTGCATTTTATAGCACCCGTCCATGTGTTGCGCGTCGGTGTCCCTCGGCGTGACGGCGCCAACGCGCTCGTGCCAGTGCTCGCGCGTTCGTCGTCGTCGATGCCGCTCATCGCGCCAGCGTTGCCATACTGCCCCTCCCTCTGCGAAGGCGCTGACGGCACTGACCCGCTGCCAGACGGTGCGGTGACTTCGGTCTCGAATTCGTTGCCTCAGTATATCGCGAAATGAAAGCACGTATCGAGCTGCGTCTAAATTTAGCATTAGGGCGTATCGTAATCGTCGATCATTAAAAAAAAATTTACGATAATTATTATAGCCCGTTATGCCCTCTGCAAATCTTGCGATGCTGGTTCAGGACTAAGGATGCCTGTTCGAGATACCAAGATGGGGCGTTAGAAGAATGTAAACATTAACACAATTTTTACTTTACCTTTCTATTATAAGGAATATGCGGAGTAATTATATCGTTTAGTATAGGAGCAAAAACAAGAGCGAGCACGTAGAACAAGTTCACACAAGGTAGTGCGGCAAGCCAACTAATTTAGGCTGCAGCGTGTTGGCGACACTTGCTGTTAGCGGCGCTTTTCCGGGCTATTAGAGCTCAGTTTCTATGCTCTTTGGATATTTTTCTTTGACCTAGCTATCCGCATGTTCTGTCGTACTGTGAATGGTCATGATAGCACACGGAAGAGAGCAAACACGCGTAATTTTTTTCAAGTGTGGATAAACTAGGACTTTTTTCATTTCCGAAAACGTTCCTTCCATTTCCGAAGGTTCTTTTTTTTTTTTGGTCATCGACGTTTCGCAAGAACATCAGAAACGGAACGAACCTTGCCTTCGATTTCTGGCTTTCAGATGGCGCTGCTCCTCGCTTCCCTTAAAGTTAATTTTTGCAGGGCGTCATCTTGTCCGCACAGGCAAGCATCGTGCCCCAAGATGTATACGGATGTATTTATTCACTAATGGATGCGCTCTATTATTGTTGGCGTAAAGACAACCAGCCGTTGAGCAAAGATTCATACCTACATTTCTTTTTTTTTTTTTTGCCACACGGCTCTTGTTTGCGATTGACGATCGCTGTCAGTGGAGGTGAGAGAGAGCAGGTTCACCGACATCGCCGCAGAGTCAATCGGTTTTCAGTGAAACGATGGCATCACTCCGGCGAGCGGCGCCCGTGCACACAGCGAGCGCGTCCCACGCGCGCTGCAGCCCGGCCGGCTCGTGTGGCGGCGCTCCAAACCCCGGAAACGCTGTGAATGAACCGCACACGGGGCCAGCTTTGTGTCACCGACCAGCGTCGCCGGGCATCTGGAGCCTGGCTGGCTGGAGGGCGGAAACCACACGCGATTCACGCGGTGCCTCTGGCAGCTGGCCCCCTTCGAAACGACCCGAAGGTATTCGGGAGAGCCAGAACGTGTTCTGCGCGTGGCGCCCGCTTGTTCAGTCACACTCCTGTCTGTGTGCTTCCTGTACGACGTTTGCGTCTTGTTCCGCCAAGTTTGGCCGGACTTGTTCCAAGGCTCCCGCGTACTCATCGTCCCTTCGCAGCGCCAAGCACGTGTCCCAGCTGCTAGGGTTGAACGCCACGCATATGTGCCGGCATACCCAGTCGTGCCGCAATATTATCGATACGTATGTACATTTAATTACGACGAGCGAGTGAAAGAAAGTCCATGGGAATTCGTAGGTCTACGCGGATGACGCGTGGTAGATGCGGTGGGGATAGAAAAGAGGAGGGGGATAGACGCACTTGCTACGTGTTTCACTTTCCCCTCATTTTCCTCCCCCGCCCTTGCTCACTCACGTTGACATTCGTGATACGAAAGTGAGTCGGCGAGAGAAAGAGTACGACGTAGAAAGATACTAAAAGCCAAACGAACTGTGCGCGCAGTCAGCGCACCCGCTGACTGGCATGTATAGAGGTTTCGCTACCTGGCAGTGTGCACGCTTATTCTCCCATCAAAATTACTGCCGCACTGCCATTTAATCCGATACGTGCGATATAACGCGCGCACTATAAATCCGGCTACTGAGATGACCAAATTTCCTTGTACGACCAATCAGTTCTACGGAATCCCGCAAAGTGGAGGAACGTTCACGAAAGGAAAAATTGTCCGACAAACCCGACTGTAGCATGAAGCTAGAAAGTAGACAAAATGTCAAACCAAAAACTTGAAATGAAAGGGTTTCCTTTGTAGCTCCACGCTACAGCAGGTTGGTTGACAATTTTTTTTTCATGAGTTTCCTTGCAGAGCAGTCGGCGTTTCGCCGATTTTCACACTTGCAGAACACAAGCCGTTAGTGACGCCGGCACTGACGCACCTTGGGCGCGTTCGGTAATCAAGACACATGTGTACTATAAAACACGGAGCCGAATGACCACTGGGTCCAGCTTTCTTTCGCTCGTTTTTGTCTGTGACTAGTCGGGCCGGCCCAGGTGCGCTGCTCTGCCCCAAGACCACGGCCTCGTCGTAGCTGTCGCAGGGTGGAGTCGCGCAGCCTGCGTCGTCGTCGGTGGTGGTGGCAGTGCGGGCCTCCCCCATCCCGGAAGCAGCCTGACGAGGCGGCGCTAAAATTGAACTTCTTTCAGCGGGGCAAACTCGGGCCCCCGTCTCTTCGGCTTGCCGTTTTATTTGGAGCGGGACGAGGCCTCAGCGCCCGCCTTTGTTTGGAGTATGCCGCCGGCTGCGCTCACCGTCCCCTGAAAGGCCGCCGATGCGCGAATCCACAGCCCTCGCCCGTGACGCTTGTTCCAAGAGCCAAGCATTCGTTAGGGCGATCCCCAGCAAGCACACGGGACGCCGCAGTCGAGCCGCGGGCTCCACCTCGACATTGCGACTCGTCCTGGAGGCGCAACGATTATCAGAAGAGGGGATGGCTATTTTTGCCTCACAGCCTCCGGATATCATCGCGCCTAAATAGGTGCGCACTTGCCCGTCGACCACAGCTGGGATGCGGTGGAATCGTTCACGGGGCATGTGCGCGTTGTGTACATTCCCAAGTGCTCCGCTCGGCAAGGAACCGACACGGTTTGATTTCGTAAACGTGTAAAGAAGCCTAGTGCATCTCGAATCTCGCAGCGTTCTGTCATTCTCCCGGCTGTGGCCTAGTGGCTGCTGGCTTAAACTAAAGCCCCTCCATACACGTTTTCGCCGACCAGGCTGGTCGGCGAAAAAGCGGCGTTGACGCGTGGATGGAGGGGCTTTAGCTTAAACAAGCCTCTGCCTCTACATCGGGACCAGACCGGTTCGAAACACAGCTGAACTGACACCAAGGCGTATGAAAAGCGGGTACAATGCATCGACTTATCCTAAGCGCCGATAATAAATGTAGGTATCAGCAGTCACCGCGTTTCAAGATGGATGCTCATAACACCCATATATCCGTCCACTTATTAATATCGCTCTTGCACGCCCCGGGCAACAACGGCTCCGGGTGCAACAAATCCGAATGTCTCATTTCTGTATCAGTGCGGAATAATTTCTGAGACAAGGTCCGACCGATGTCGCTTGAAAAACATGGACACACACTGAAGCACGCAAGTCCCTCCGATAGTATTCCACGAAATCGTTAATGCTAAGAATTCTCTACCATAGCCGACCATCCGCTCGTCAAACAGCTCTCTGTTCGATAGCGTTTGTTCGGACGCTGTCGAATCCGCAAGTGGCGGAGGCGTTCCCCCTCACTCCTGTCTCTCCCGTTTGGCCTCCTTGCCCTCGCGGGGTCACGTGCACGTAGGGTCCTTTTGTCGCGCCGGGGAAAGCTGCCAGGGTCATTCTTGGCGTACCCGCATGACGGTGAGGGCCGGCATTCCGCGCTGGTCAGTGCAGCGGCCTGTATGACATTGCGATTGCGCGACCGCGGTGTCACGCACAAAAGCCGAAGAGGGTCCCTCTCGCGGAGCCCAACCTGACGTGTTTGTAACGCGCCACCTTCACGACACTCGCCGGCCGAGGCCCCCTGAATTACGCCGGCCCCGTTTAAAGCGCCCTCTGTTGACGTTGTTGTTCGTCCCTCGCGCATGCCGACTCGTGTTTGCTTAGGCGCTCACGGCCGCCGGTTTCCTTTCTACCCTTAAATGTCCTACAGCAGCGGCCGAAACCTGCATGCCGCTAAGCGAAACACCAAAAAGCAAAAGGGTGTCTGGCAGTCTCTGCCTGCAAACTTTGCTCCAAGACGAGCCGCGGAGTTCCTATTTCTCTCGTTTTTACTACTTTTTGAGCCGTAGAAGCCCAATTGTGGATAGCGACAGGAGCGGCGGCGCCTTGGGGCACCTTGTGGCCATTCTTGGAACTACCTTTGTCGGCAGATTCCTCCTCCTCGGCCTGCCTACCTCCGGAACATATAATGACGTATCCGGTTCCATGTGGGCATGGCCCTTTTATTACATTTTTTTCTTTTGAAAACACGCACTTTAGGGCTCCCTCCCGTTTCGTGCTTTCTTTTTCTGGGCCTCCCGTTGTGGCTCTTCATTTGCTTCGCCTTTACTCTGAGTGATTTGTGGCCAGTTGTTTTGATATTTTCTGCTGCCCTCTTCTTTCCACGAGTGGCGCGTCTATGTTGATTCTTTTTGGGCCGAACACGTTCATGAGATGGGACTCACTGTCGTGAGTTTGATAAGCCAACATGTAGTTCTTCGCGTGACTTGGCTGGGGCAATTACGAGAGCATTTCCAGTTTCGAGGGCTCCTTTGTTGTGCGCCGGCTGTCGCTGGCTCGCATGCGTTTTGTCTGCAGCGATTCCACTGCCGACACGCTCAGCTCTAGACTACATCCACTCGATGGCGAGCTTTTTTATTTTTTCACTGTCTGCACGGCACGACCGCGGTTGAACATTATCGTGTCTTTGGGGTGAACCGCGAAGAATGGGAAACGCACGCACGTGCAATACTAGCCTAGGTCAAAGCAAGGATGATAAGAAGAAACAGCTGATAATAGTTCTAGTGTGTGTATTTCATTACATGTGTGACATGTCCTTAGAAAAATGTTACTATTTCTTTCATACCCACAAGCTGCACAGCTTTCTCTCTCTCTCTTTCTGTCTTTGTACGCCCAAAAATGATAACTGCTTTTAGCTTATTTGCGTAGTATTCAGAGTCGTCTTCTGTCGTAATACCGTTACGCAGGTTTTCTTGAAACTTCACCGCTTTCACAAGTAAATTAGACCGCAGCACATGCTAAAGCCCCTTAAACTTCGTAAAGTACTGCCACGCATTGAAGAATGCCGCCTCCTCCTCGCGCGCTCTGGCCGACGCCGCGTCGCTATTAGTCTAATAGCATCACGTGGGCCCTCGCGCCGTGCATCAGCGCCATTTTTGCTCGAGAAGCGCATACGGAGTGGCGAGGAGCGCTTGTTGGCGCCGTTGCTACGCTCGAGCAGTGTAGGCGGCGCCACGGTCGAGGAGGGAGCGTCAAAGAGAGGAGAAACGAGGAGTGAAGGCGGAGGAGGAGAGTGTCATTACTTAAAGAAGTTTAAGGGGCTTTAGCACGTGCAGGTTCGCAGCGCTGCCTACTGGGGAAACACTACCGCTAGTGAGCAGTGTACAATTCTTTACCTGTGCATTGCGCATAACCAATGTTTAATCACCCCTGAGTCATTACAGCGCTCAGAGGTTGTTCGCTATACGTGTCCTTTAGCCGAGACGCGTGATTTACGACGCGTGCGCAGCGTAACCGTTACGAAACCCGCCGTGGTTGCTCAGTGGCTATGGTGTTGGGTTGCTGAGCACGAGGTCGCGGGATCGAATCCCGGCCACGGCGGCCTGCATTTCGATGGGGGCGAAATGCAAAAACACCCGTGTACTTAGATTTAGGTGCACGTTAAAGAACCCCAGGTGGTCGAAATTTCCGGAGTCCTCCACTACGGCGTGCCTCATAATCAGAAAGTGGTTTTGGCACGTTAAACCCCATAATTTAATTTTTTAACCGTTACGAGTCAATAAAGACGGGAAGTCCTCCCACGTGAACTAACGCCCCACATCGGACAACGTGTTCATTACGCATGCCCCTGGAGGACGCTGTAATGGGACCATGAATGGGACGCTGTGATTCTGCACGCCGCCTGTGGAGCGTTTTTTGAGGTGCTTTCGTTGTCCTTGTCATGTGCAGTGCGCGCGTAAAGTCCGGGTCTTTCGTTTTCTCTTCCACCTTCTTTTTTTTTTCTTTGTGCCTTTTTCGTGCCTCTGAGGTACTGCGTGTAGCTCAATGTCCTGTCGTTAGCATTGCTGTGTTGTCCATCCTTCTATCTGCAACCAATCCGAATATACCAGAATGACTCTAACGTATGATAATTGCTCCTACTAGCTATAGAGAAAACTTGGCTGCTCTTGCGCTCTCCATCGCACACTATTTTTGTGTTGTTTGCGGCGCACTTCCACAGTTTTGCAGCTGGCTACTTCCTCTCTCATCGACGTCGATTCACAGATTTTCAAAAAGAAATTGTGGGGTTTTACATGCCAAAACCACTTTCTGATCATGAGGCACGCCGTAGTGGAGGACTCCAGAAATTTTGACCACCTGGGGTTCCTTGACGTGCACCTAAATCTAAGTACACGGGTGTTTCCGCATTTCGCCCCCATCGAAATGAGGTCGCCGTGGCCGAGGTTCGATCCCGCGACCTCGTGCTCAGCAGCCGAACACCATAGCCACCGAGCAACCACGGCGGGTACCGATTTTCCTTCGCCCTTGAAAAGGGTTCTCCCCGCGATATGTAGAGTACCCTCGTCCATATGTAGTGCATCTTCGACCCGAGCCATTCTAATAAGCACAATGAATCATCAATCAATCAATTAATTTTTTATTGAATGTGTTGTTAGCCTAAATACTGTGTGACCGCTGAATACTGCAATTTCCCGGAACGTTAATAGTGGGCTAGTATACCTATACTAACGTGCGTGAAAACAGGCCTCCGAAAGGGACTAAAATTAGGTACACAAAGACCGTGTGCACCTAATCTTAATCTCATTCACGGCACCGACTTGCAGCACCAAAACTCGCACTGAGGCATTCGGCGTCTAGAGCGGCACGGAATCCAGTTCAGCGGCAGCGGATTCCGCCGAAAAAGCCCTTTCTCCGCCGATCGATTCCACACATTTCTGGAGCCACTGCCGCCGGAATCCGTCGCCGCGGACTCATCGAAGGACAGCTCGAAGGACAGTAAATCGGCTAGTCTTTAGGGCGAACTGATATTCTGTTCTGAACGCGAGTCTTATTGGGCCGCGACGAGCAGGCGACATCGCCTCACCCTGCACTTGAATTTCCGCATTTTTGGCTTCCAATCGAAGAACACCGCATGGCAGATGATGTCGCGCATTGCATCGCTCAAAGCTATCAGAAAAGCAACTCATAGCTCAGACTGTGCACCCACAGAAGGATACGGGATTGTGCTCCACGTGCAAGTCATAGAGGCGTTCCGTTATATCTCCAGCTGCCTACGGCGCTGCAGCATCGAGGCAGCCCCGAGCAAGCGTCGGTCATTAAGGCGAGCGGTGCTCTCGAGCGGCACTGTTGCTCGCCCAGATGGCATTTTCGGGCGCGTCCTTGCCGTGCCGCGGGGAGATTAATTTTCCCCGCGGCGGGTAAACTTTGTATCGCCCCGAGTCAGCGCCCGTGTGTACACTTTCCCGCACGGCCTCTCGTGTGGCGCAGAAAACGGAGAGCGCGCAGCAGTCGGCTCCGAAGGGAGCCCTGCGCGCCCGCGCGCGACTCCGAGGAGGACCCACCCACTAAATAAAACCCCCTCACTTGGGTAGAGGTCGTTGGCACGGCCCAAAGGCTGCTGCTGCTGCTCTGCCATTCGACCCGTCGTCGCCGGGCCACGTCGTGCCGCGAGGAAAGAGGCCCGGCTTCTGGACTTGCTCCGCCGCTCCACGTCTCACTCACGTTGGGAGGGCCCCCTTTGCATATTTGTGGCGGTGGCTTCGCGCAGGTCGGAACTGCGTGCGCCTCTGTTTATGTCTCCTGCTTCCTTCATTCGGCTGCCCGCCGCCACAGGGCCCCGACTCTCTCTCGGTTTAGCTCCGCTCACGTCATGCGCACGGAAAATACAGCCGCCCGGCGATCTCTGGCCGCGCATCTCTCCAGTGGTGGCGCACATGACGGTTATACTTTGCCGTAACGAGTTGCTTGAACGGAGCCTCAAGTAGGTCCGAACGGTGAAGTAAACCTTATCCCGTTGCCCCTGCCCTCACCCGTCTGCGGCAGCCGCCGCTGCGTCTACTTTCGCTCGCTGATGCGGCCGCTGTTTCCGGATGCTTGTTGAAGTTTCGCATTGTGGAGGCACGGAGGAGGGCGAACGCTGCATTAAGTGCTGCTGCGCATAGAACAGAACGGAATAGAGAAGGAGAGGAGAGTGGCTGTTTTGCTAGATAAACGATACGGACCCCGAAGGAACGTGGCGCCTTATAAAATACGCACACAGAACTTACTCATACAGGACTCATACAGAACATGAGGGACAGTGCAGAATCGACGGTGCACGTGACACTTATGCTTGTGGCCATGCCACCAAGCTGCAGGTGATTGCTTGTGGATCCATTCAAGATGTTATTGACCAGTATTCGCGGAAGGTATCAATATTCCAGGCGAATCGAATGCCGAAAATTCGGTCGCTGCGCTGCTCCTTTCATGCTGAGGGAGGCAAGAATAAACAATTCAAAGGCATCTCGTTCACCGTACTGCTTTTCTTCACTCCCTGATTATATTTCTCTCCTTTTTCTTTATTTTCACGTGCGCACGAAAACTGCTTTTCTTTTTTTGCCTGCGTGTTATACATTGCGACACGATTCCCGCAGTTGCGTTCACAAAGCTGTTGTTCGCATGTCTTCAGCCTCAGTTGTTAGCACGTTTTCTAAAATGGGTCAAGTTGCGGCGCTACTCAGTGCCAGAGCGCGGAACAGAGAAGTTCGGCTGTTGGCATGCGCCCCCGGCCTGTAATTAATCCGGCGCCAGCTCCGAGTGTCTGGCGGCGCCATCAAGGGAAACGGATGTGTCGCAACGTGGCAGACAAATCGGATGGAAGCCACGCAGGCGTTAACAGCTCGCAAGCGACACTGGGGCTGTTACACACACACATTCTCTGTAGTCCAGTTACAGGCGCGGTCTGCGCAAAACACCAGCACGCCGGCTCGTCAGCGCGAGTAAGCCCGGCCGCGCGCATAATAACGATCTCGAATCGAGCAGTCTTACACACGAACGGGGAGGGCGATGCACTGGGTGACCTTTCGTGCATAATTAGCGGCAGATAACGCACGACGTGCAACTGCGTGGCTGACACTTGTAGTCCTGCATTAAGCAGGGCCTGTCATCCTGTGCTCCGCCGCGGGATGCGAGGGCGCAGCGCAAGCGACTGCCATGCGCGCTGGAGGGGGAGGAGAAACCGGAATACAGTTTTGACGAAGTCCACGGCCGGCAAGTCTCGTTGCATCACGCGACTGTCTGCCGGGGAGACGTCCGCCCTGTGCAGAGGCGCGAGAGCGCGCTCGTACCCCCGTCCCGCAGGCCGCCGCGGGAGGTCCGCTGCTGCTGGCTTTTCTGTCGCGCCCCGTCAGCCGGAGAGCGTCGCAACCGCTTATTGGGACGATTGTCGCTCGCTATAAAGGCGTTCTCAATCCTGCCCCCCCCCCCCTTCTCTCTCTTCCCTGCAACTCCTCGCTATCTGCCCGCGCAACTCCAAGCCGAATGATACGTGCCGCCAGCGCCTGAAACCACTCACGGTGCACGTACATACATATAGGGACTGTGCAACAACCACCAGGCAGCGATTGCATGGTGAAAGCCGTAAACATGCCGTGACAGCCTTTATGGGCGTGCAGTGGCAATAATTAAAAGAGGAGAGAGAGGTATGCAGAAAACGCAGTGGATGTTTCAAGATCGATGGTGTCCTCAGCTCAATTGTATTTCTCTTACCGAACGCACCTGGTTCGGTCATGCATTAGCGGGGATAAAACAATGACAACATGACTACTTGCTTTTGTGGAAGAGTTCCTTAATGCGTGATATAGAGTGTGGTGCGCATAGTTTGGCTTCGTTTGTCAAGATCCCCTTATGCGACGTAGGGGTAGAGCAGCTGCTATTCACATTTCACGCGCTGTCGCATTCTTGCGCCATTCCTGACTTCGGTTGAATAGAGCACGATGGAAAGAGAGAAAAAGAACACACGAAGAGATAGATTGAAGAAGAAAAAGATGGCCGCGAACGAAATGCGAGCAGCTATCCTGTCGACAGGCGCGCAGCGCACACGCGTGTCGCCCGGAACTTCCAGGAGGTCTCCGACAAGGCCTTTCTACTCTGGGGTCTCGCGCATGCGTGGGCAAGCCTCTTCAATGAGACCAATTAGCCCTCGCTCTCGCATGGAATTAAGACGCCTAGCGCACGAGCGGCACTCCAGAAAGAGCGACACATGCGCGATGTCACACATGCCACGTTTCAGCCGCACTTCTTCGCCAGGGGTGTTCTGTACGCCCCGACACTGAGCACTCGTCTCTCCTCTCATCCAATGTCAAACCCACCGAGCGAGGACGGATGATGAAACACTGTTCGCACGAGCAAAAGTGGTTTGCGGTCGACACGCTCGGAACATTTTAGGTCTTTATGAACGCGCAATTTCTCCTTGAATGCGGCGATTGCGGCACCACTGAAACGGGGCGGTAATTTATTATCATTATTTAATATTAGACGTAGGAAGCAATGCAAGAAACGATATGCAGCTTACCTAAGGACCCAAGTAACAAAAAAAAACGGTTTAGTGCGTCTAACATTAAAATGACTTTGCTATTATGTGCTTATACCTATACGTCTCTATGGGCGCCACTCTCCTTCTCGGTCGTTGAGGAGAAAAAGAAGCTAAGTGCTTGTCTACACTTATTTAACAAACATTGCCCCGGGGCAGGATTGCCCACTGCACGGTATCAGCGACCGTTTTGATGCGTGAGCGGTGAAGTAAAAGAAAATAAGCCGCAGGTAGCAATTTTGAGCTCCCTCGTTGCGTCACTGACCGGCACCAGCGTTATACGCTACATCGGAGCAGTGGAAACATTTTGTGGGAGGAGCGATAGGCTGTCTCCGGGCCGCCGGGTAGAGGGGGCTTTGTCTCAGCGTGGCTCAGAGAACAGGCTTTAAGGAGTCGTTTGTCAATTTCGTCTCCGAGCAACGTCGTCGGCGGCGACGCGTCTGGGACAGACTGCGGGGGGGCACAATCGAGAAGGAGGGGGCACGATGCCCGCTCGGTGGCCCCGGTGGCTGCCCCCTCCGGAGGGGGCCCCAGCTCCGACGGTCGCAGCACGCAGAGCCCGCTACAATCACACGCCAACGCGCTGGGTTCTCGCTAAACGGAGTGCTGTGTGCCTTTCCGCGGCGCCAGTCCGATACGGAGAGCGTGCACCCTTCACCGTTCATTACGCGGAGTGCATGCATTGCGAGGGCTGGGAGCGGAAACAAGTCCACGACCCAGCCGCGCCGCCGCCTTGATGTAGAAGGAACGCTAGGACGTAGAAAAAGATCCATCTGGGAAGCAGCTGAAGCCGCGACTTATACTCGCGCCGAGGAAAGCACATGCGGGTGGCTGCAATAGTATACGTTCTTTCTTCCGTTTTCTTGCTGTTCATTCGTCCTTTTTCGAGGTTTGTCTACTCAGTTCCTTCTGCTTGGTGCTTGCCGTACTTGACTGATCCGCGCACCGCTGCGATGAGCGCGTTCAAGTCAATACGAGGGATGCCTTTTTTGCTTTCGGTTAGCGCCCCGGCGCGAGCGGCTATCGCGCCGTGACTGACCGCGAACGGAATGCGCGATTTACTCGTGCCAGGGGCAATGCAAACCCGGCAGCGGGACAACTCTGCTCCGTAATTACGGTGGCAGCACTTCGTCACTGCCACTCGCGGTTCCTGCCTCGCCCCATCAGAAGTAAGAAAGAGAAACGACGGGAAGCGGGCTTTGGCCCCGACGCTATCGGGACTAGGAAGGCGGAGGATCCTGTCATCTGGCTCCACGGAAGACAGATACGAATCGGAAGGAGTTGAAAGTACAGCTCTACAGACAGAGAGAGGCACATACAGCTGAGGGGAGGGAAGATGATGTGAAGGAAAGACAGCGCGGGCTGGTTCATAACACGGGGGGGAATAGAGACTGGGTGGCGCCTCGCTTGTCGAGCCTTCTTCTCTCTCTTGGGCTCATTACCGGGGCTCGCCTGGGGACGCGCAGGGCGCTCTGTTTTCTATCAGCTTCTCTGTTGGTTTTATAAACAAAGCGGCCCTCCATTGTCTAACCGGTGCTATAAATTTACGACAGGGCACTTACGGCTGGTTACTGATGATATCAAGGCAGTCGGGAAAAAGAGAGAGAGAAACAACAACGAACCTGCCTCTTATACTAGAGGCGCTTACAGTCGAAATGTGTATTTCGCTTCCTCGCTACGGTTTTGGTGTTTTCCCTTCTTTTGGAATTGGTTCAACTTGAGTCGGCTGTTTTGTCTAGCAAGCAGGTTCAATTACGAGTAACGAGTCACGCAAGGCTTGTCAGCGTGACTTCTTTGGTCTCGGGTCATATCGTAAATACTGTGCGACAGCAGTTTTATCTGTTCGCAGATATTTGTTGTTTGTTTATTTAGTTATAGCTCCCGCGTACAGCAGAATAGGTGCGAACATTTGCGTACTGACAATTTACAGCTTCATTTCAACGTCACCGAAGGAAGCTGCGTCCAATCTCACCTTTTATTTTCTGGCACGCTATACATGTTCAGAGACAGGTGTTTATCTCATTTTTTTTATTTTTCCAAATTGAAACAGTAGACAAGTGGGCGCTATAATATTTATCCTGTCGTTCTCAAATGAATGCAATGCAGGAAGGTCTCTATCCCTCATACTGAAGTACCGGCCGTAATATCGCTCTCTATTTTAAAGTCATCACCTTGCGCAATTGGTTCATGTCACTTCTTCGTGACGGCTCCCATGCCTATGCACGCCAAGGTCTGTGCGGTTAGGCGGGAAACAGCCGAAGCTGACTCGGCGACTTGCGACCACAAGACACTTCCGTTCAAGGGAAGGGAATCTCTATCTCAGAGGATTTTTCCACGCACGTGAGGAAACTGCTTTGGAACAGCACCTCTGATATTAGGAAATCGGGCACAAAAGTAAAGCTTGTACATGATAACATTAAGATTGACAATCGATTACTAACACTACATGAAGTTCAGCATGAAATGGTCTCTGTCCGCACGCCAGCTACCAGACAAATCCATATTAAATGAAACGACAAGAACTTTAACAGGCCTATTCGATGCATAAATCTTAACGCTCGTAGCATTCTACCAAAATGTGACGATTTAGACAGTGTCGTGTTAACATATCAACCTCATCTACTTATAATTACTGAAACCTGGCTGCACAATGACGAGATCACACCTCAGGGTTACCGAATCTACCGCAAGGATAGAAGTTCTCGAGGCGGCGGGGTAGCAATAATGTTTTAGGAAACTTCACGAGTCGAAAGATGGGCCGATATACCAGGTCTCGAATGCGTTATCGTGAAGGTAGACTCAGGTTACCTTAAGCTTATAGTCAGCTGATTTTACCGACCCCCAGACACCACGTGAAGAATTCTCTGATAAGATTAATGAATTTCTTTGTTCCGTCCGCGGTTACTCTAGCAATATAATATTAGGCGGTGATTTTAATGTCTCTTCAGGTACATGGGACACCGACTTTCCTGTACCGTTATCAAATGCAGCTAAACGCTTAGTTGATATAGTCCCTTTTCATGATCTAACCCAACTAGTTAAGCAACCTACCCGCATCCAGAATACCACTGCTTCAACCCTGGATCTCTTTTTTGTTAGCAATATCGTGTTACGTCAAGTGTCGGACACATATGTGTTTGATGGAATATCGGATCATAAAATGGTGTACTTGAGCGTTAACCTTCACGAAGTATAAAAAACAAGAGGCAAGAACTCGTGGTCTCTGTCTTCTCGCGCGCCAATGACGTAAAAATACTACACACATTAGACTTATATGTTTCTCGATTTACCATACATTCGGAATCTAACGAATGGTCTGTTGACGGTCTTTGGTGTTTCTTCAAAAACCTTGTATTGCCGTGCGTTCATGATTACATACTGACAAAAGTAAAAGCAATAAGAAATGTAAGTCCGCGGATTACTAAGTCAGTTCTTCACTTGGGACGAAAGGTGAGGAAGATAAGAAAACAGCATCGCCAGAACCAACATTTGGCTAACATGTTATAAAGCCCGCGTCGTGCGCAAACAGTTGAAATACACTGAAATATCGTTGAAATATCAAAAAAGCGAGAGATTACTATTATAATGATACTTTGGAAAACATCTTACTTTTGTCCCCAGCGAAATTCTGGCAGCATTCTTCCCCTAGAAAGAAGTTCTTCCTTTATAAATGGGGCTATTGTTACTAACAAAGAATCAGTTACATTATCATTTAATACGTTCTTCTGCTCAGTGTTTGCCGATGATGATGGTAAAAAACTATGTTCAAAAACAGCTCACGATGTTCCACCAATAAACGACATCTAGATATCCAACGAAGGGATCTTCGTTCTGATATATCGTTCTGATATTCTGATGTTCCTTTTTTAATTCTGTGTGTATACGCTAAAGACTTGTAAAATGCATAAGTACTACCATTTTAGTCACAATTGTTCTAAAGATTCAAAATGTTAAGTTTCATGCACGGTATTCGGTGATGATTTCTCCGTAACATCTGCGTTTGTGTACTTGCCTTGTGAAAGTTTTGCTGTTGTGTTACCACATCAGCTTCTTTTAAATTTTATTTTACGACTCACTCCTGCCTAAGGCCTCATGTGAAAGGCCGGCAGTACTCCTGAAATAAATAAATAAATAAATAAATAAATAAATAAATAAATAAATAAATAAATAAATAAATAAATAAATAAATAAATAAATAAATAAATAAATAACGTCACTGCTGGGACCTGTAAGAAATTGCCGGTGACAGACTCGTAATATAATTCCGTTATTCAACTTCTTCGCATATGCCAATTCCATTGTACGGTCAATTACGCAGCTCTTTCGCTGTTCTCGCCTTTATTATTATTATTACTTTTTGTTGTGTAGTATTTACTTCATCATGAACATCAGCCACTATGATTTGACAAAAAACTTTGGGCGACGTCAGGAATGTTTGTGAGCAAGCACCATTTCCAACCATCGCTCCTACGCAGGCTGTATACCGCCCTGCTTGCAGCCCCCGTCGTAGAAACTACAGTGCCAGAGTTCCCCCTTGTGATTTTTGTTAGAAATTCTATGGCTGCGACCGTCTGTCAGTATACTTTCCCTTAATGCCGTCATGTCGCCGTTGTCGTCATGGCAACTCCTCATTCCGGGCTCAGCCTGGTTAACCTCCATGCCTTTCCCTTATGACTTCTCTCTCCCCCTCATCCTCACCATATGGCTAACAAAAAGAAAAAATTAACGCAGAAACACCTCTGGGAGTTGTCTAAGTTTGCGTAAGCACTGTGCCACTTGCTCATCTCCACGCAGACCGGTGTCATTATCAATGTTATGATACTTGATGAGGCCAGTACAAACGATAGGGCTACGGCGACACGAACTGTTTTGGACGGCAGCGCAAGGAGCATTGATGACGCAAGCAAAGTACCAGCTGCAGGTGGCGGCACCAGGTGCGCTGATGACGTTCCGATCATTATAAGCCGTTATCGCTCTTTAGCACCTTATCGATCCGCGTCGAACCATTATGAACCGTGACCAAACGCACTCAGGTGGCGGCTTCGTATGGCACCGCCCCGCGGGCCGCACCTTGCAAGTGACCTGCGAAGCCAACAAGGAGTGTCAACAGCCGTTAGCTTCGTGCATTGTGTTCTCGACAGTTACTTAGCGTCGAAGAGAGACGCGCGGGCCCGTACATTGAAAGCGATCTGCGGCAGAGCGAGGCGTGTGCTGAGAGCTCCGTGAGCGTTGTGTCCTCGCCGCTTCGGTGGCGTTGAAGCGAGAGGCAGCACGAAAGTGAATTTGCTCGCTGCTGCGGCCGCTATCTGGAAAGCGGTCGTCTCACGGAACGGACGGACGCTTTTCTCGCTGGGCAAGCTTAGCAATGCTTACGCATTTAAAGCTTTGGCTACCGCCGATGCCACTGCAGGGATAGCACTCATGGCCCTGCGGCAATGTGCTAGCCGGATCCGCACTAACCATGGAGCTAACGCGCGGCATTCGCGCTGGACAATCAGTGCGAGGTTTTATATGTGCCACGCTGACTCCGAGAGTGGTGGTATCTGCGCATGTATTTCGGAGGCACCAGTGAGGAATACTAAATACGAAAAGTACGAGAGTGCGTATACATCAGAAACACGGAACTTTATGAGATTTAGAAACAACACGCCTCGTACAATCGAAAGCGCGCATTTCGTAATATAACGACGCCGAATAGTTTCTCATTGCTGCCGCATGCAAAAGTGGGATAACCACACTGTTTCTTTCTTCCTTTCGCTTTCTTTTGTCGGGTTTGACGTACATACTGGTGCACGCTTCCCAGCATTCGTGTGTCGAGCACGTATCCAAAACTCCGGGAACCTCCTTTCCTGAAATTTGGCCACCTTTCTTTCTTTCTTTCTTTCTTTCTTTCTTTCTTTCTTTCTTTCTTTCTTTCTTTCTTTCTTTCTCTCTTTCTTTCTTTCTTTCTTTCTTTCTTTCTTTCTTTCTTTCTTTCTTTCTTTCCGACAGGATATGGCCGTGGAGGTTTCCAGCCTCATCTCCACTCTTTGTTTATTTTAAATTATTTATCACTTTGTCTTTCCTCTTGCTTTTCCTCCTCTTTTGATATTATTTTTTTCGGGGAGTTTCATGAGCCTGAAAGCTCCGCCGGAAAGTTTGCTCTGCCTCCTCCTCCTCCCCGTCCCTCCCCCGGCCCCTCCTTTTGTTGTTTTGATCTTCGGGTCCCCAAAAATACTGCGCGCTGCCTTGATAAAGAAAGAAATAGCGTTTCCGTGTTTGCTAGCGAGCTTCGTTCCGGACCTAGCGTTCCTTTTATGCAGAAGCGGCACTGCTTCCGTATGTGCTATCGAACGATCCCTACGCGCCTCCGAGAAGTTTCTGTACTTTATCTTCTTCGGCTGGCATTTGCAAGGGACAAGCTGTCAGTCCGGTCCGGCGTCGGTTCACTGCTATGACGCGACACCTTACCGATCACCTGTACGAGTAACCGCAGGCATCCCTACGTCCTTGGCCACCACATGTCTTTCTTCCCTCTCACACGTGTTGTCTTCTTTTGCATCCGCGACGTTTCTCCGGATGCAGCGGTGGGCGTTTGTCTCTCTCTGTATTTTTTCTTTTTGACGCTTTCTTTTTCTTGCCTTGTCTGGCGAGCTCGAACATTTGGATCTGAACGAAACGTGTTTTTATTTTTCAGGACTCTTTTTTAGAGGGCAAGATAACCTTCGACACGGAATGCTAATTCGACCGCTTAGAAAGTATTCATTTCTAGCACCAGTTTCTTCTTTCAATCACTTGAACAGCTTAAAAAAAAAAAAGAAAGGAAGGAAGCAATAGCCTCTAAAGAATTTTTCGCTTGCTTTCTGTTCTTTTTGGTAAAATTATGTTTTTTTCTATTTATTCCTCTGCCGTATAGCGTTCCCCAAACCGAAAACTTACCACTCCTGTAGTTCCTACGTGTGGCTGCATGCACGTGGATGCGAGTCATTCCGAAGTGATGAAAAGACAACGGTAAAACTAACTAAACGCACCTGCACTGATGAACTGCATCCTGCTCGCGCACGGTGATCGCAGTTTTACGTTCGCGCACTCGGTGGCCAAAGGAAGGTAAGTCACCGCCAGTGGCACTAACCGTAACAAAATTTTCACCGGCTTTCAATTTAAGATTTATCGTGTTCAATCTGCTTTACATTTACGATCAAATAAATTTTCCATTATGATGCATTGATCATTGTTGGATTAGCTCGGTATTTAATCGGCCGCTGTCGAAGAACTCGGTTTCGCAAAATTAAGAAAACAGCACAACTTATAACCATGGACGCAAGGGCGCAGAACACAATAGAGCTTCGAGGGGCGGAAACCCGGCAAGAACGCGCGAACGACAAGCAGAGCGCTATGGCCGCCGAATATGTCTCCTCTTTCGCGCTGTATCGCACACGGCTCTCGCACGCGTGAGCGAGAGACGCGCAGGGTTGGCGAGCGCACACATCCACGGCGAGCGGAGAGAGCTCGTGGCGCGACTGCAGGTGCACTGATGGAACCGGTGCTATAAACCACCGCGAAAACAGCGGGACCGTGTATGCCCCTCGGTAGGGGGCCGTCTTTATTACGCGCCACAAACAAAGGTCTCGTCGACAGCGCCGGTGACAACGCGGAAGCCCCTCCATGTACGGCGCTCCTCCGCCGACACCAGCTCCGGTCACACGACGCGTCTGGACGCGAAGGGTCTTCAAAAAATAGACGGCGAAAGCCGGCGGCGCAGGTGATGCCACACGCCGCCGCTACGGCATCTCAACGCCAAAACGGCCGCGCGTACATGTGACGCAACGTCGCGCGCGCGAGCCTCCTCGCGTTGCGCGGAATTTGAATAGCGGCGGCGGCAGTTGCTGTCCTCTGGCGCTGTGTCGATCGCGCCTCGGGGGCCCGCGTGGGCGACGCGGCGACCTTAAACAAACTCCCACACGATGGGCGTCGTCGCGGCTTCCTTGTACCGCGACGGCTTCGAATTCGCAGACTGAGCCACTACACACGTATAAGTGCAGCCGCCGCCGCCGACGGTTCCGTATACGTGCGTGTGCGCTGTTTGCGTCCTACGTTGAGGAGGAGAGCGAGGCTGGTTATAGTTAACGAAGCAGGCCGCATTCATGGCGAAAGGGATAGCAGTCTCGCCCGACAGAGTTATACGCATGTGCGCCGACGAAAGCAGGCCTGTTGAAGCGCGGGACACTAATTAATTGTATCAGTGCGCTCCATGACACCGCCCAGGTTGTCGCAGAGCTAAGCATGGGTTCAAACTTCAAGCTGACGCCTTGTTCAAGTCCTTGTTGGCGAGCACGCTGTAGCGAGAGCAGGAGATAAACCGGGAAGTGAGCGGTGTTCTGCCATGCCACGGCGCGACACGTGGGTACATTGATACCGCGTGGGCAAATAATAATAATAATAATAATAAAATAAAAAAGTAAAACAACTAATGAGGACCAAGGCGCCGGCTATTACACCTACGATACTTCTCTTCTAGGCCGGTTAGTAACCCAGCAACTTGCACGGGCCACGTTCACTTAGATCAACAAGATTCGCATGTGCACATAACCACGCCGCCATAGACGCTCGTGATGTGGAAGTTTTAATACCGCTTCACGGCAATTAGCATTGAGTGCTATTTCATCCATGCATGTATAACTAGATGCGTTCGAGTTGGGACAGGCTACTCGATCTAAGAAGTCCCTCGTGTGTTAGTTAAAAGACAAAATAGTCCACATGCTCATAGTGAAGTTGTTGTGCCAAATAGGCAGCGATTGCAAGTAGCCACCTGTGAAGCATTAGCCTCGAAGGTACCAGACAGCGCTTCTGTTGCCGGAGCATAATCGTCGTGGGTGAGTAGGCTAACCAACGCGTGCAAGTATGGCGCCAAAAGCTGACTGGTAATGACCAAGAACGAGCCACTCTCGCACACTGGTGTCTTATGTATGTTGCAAGTGAAGTCGACAATACTTTGGGCGCCTCACGCTCTGACCAATTTGACAACATTCCACGACCATGGTGGTTACAGGTTGGCCGGACCACGGTGGCCGCCTATGGAAGCAGGTGTTCACCCTGCGCTGTTGGCCACTACGGTTTCATGCTGCTGTTCGTCTTACGCCCGTAAGCCGGCACGGAGGACAAATTTGTTTTGAGGTTCATGTCGACATAGCTTAAGAGCAGTGAAGAGGGTGCCGACCAAGACATACTTATGCAGGGCGTCGCGAACAAGCTCATGATGCTGAAGATATGGTAGCATCTTACCCATCTAAGCGCACGTACATTCACGACCTCTTCAATCGCGCGACCGTTGTCTGTAGAGTCGTATAAATATAATCAAGGACACGCGATGTTCTGTCTGTGTGCTAATTACTTAGGTGTGTCTGCCGTGCTAATCAAGATATCGGCACAATCCACCTCATGCATGAATTTCGCTGACATCGTCACCATTGGGTGATAGCGGTGCTATCCATCGACCCCATCGGACTCGCTCATCACGGCGATGCTGTGGCGAATAATTGACGCCTTGCGGCAGCTGCTGCCTCACCCAAATACGCCTGCGGCAAGAACAGCTGTGGAAATGATGCATACCATAGGCGGTCTCCTGCATATATGTGCTATAGTAGCCTCGACCACCAAGGTGGATATGCCGTGCAACGTCCACGTGCGTGTCGCACAAAAGCAATAGACGGTAGCGCTCATCACCACCTTATTCATACCACCTTCATCTTCCTATCCTGCTCCTGCAGTTCCCACAAGCCCCTTCCTCAAAGTGGAGTAGTAGGCTAGAACCACACCACTTAGGCCGATCTCTCTCTCTCTCTCTCTCTCTTTGTGTGCTCAGCGGCAATTTCCTGACATTGCAGTGCAGAAAAAAAAGAAGTTGTCTTTTAATTTTTCTTAATCTTACGGCATATTTGTCGCGCTAGTATGGCGATGTATGCACGATGGCGAAAAAAAAAAAAAAAGATGTCGCTGAAGTTAAGTGCAACTCGTGTACAACTACTGAAACCAAGTCGCTTGTTATATTCACTGGCGACGTTGCAGTCTCGGGCGCATTCTTGGTTGCCGCGCATGGAACAGCTCAGAGTGCATTATTTGCAACCAGACTGCAGTATTTGAAGTGTCGATTGCGCCTTCCTGACACGTGCGTAAGAACGTGCCGAGGAGAAAGCCGTTCGTGCAAACTATAGTATATCTACGAAAACACCGTCTATGCCTCTCCTCGGCTAACGTGGCAGACGAAGCGCTCGCAGCCTCAGCGCGTGCCAGCCGCCCGAACATAGCCCGAACCGCAGGGGTTGACCGCAGGGGTTGACTGGGATGGCGGGGAGCTCAAAGTGCGGTGCCTGCTCGAGCATTGTTTCAAACATGTGCCGCGCAGACGGAAGCCCTGCAGCGGCCCATAAAGGGGTGCCCCCGCTCATCCTCGCCGGCCCCTGCCGTCGCGTGACTGCGGCCCGTTCATGACGTGGCGACTGGCTTCCATCGGGCGCATGTTTACGAAATTCCTTGCCCGCGTTTCCCCTTTCGCGGTCAGCATCCCAAATGGGACGCCTTGTCTTCTGCCGTCTCCGCCAGTTTATTTAGGCTTCGGTTCGCAGAAGGAGGACCGCTCGCTGGCATGTGAGGTGTGCGTGGTCTTCTCCTTCTGCCCTGAGCCTCGGCCGTAGGAACGCGCCTATTTTTTGGCCCCCATCCCCCTGAGCCACATAATATCTTGTTCTGTGCCAGCACTGCTGTTTCTCTCGCTAGTAACCGGCGGGAAGTGAACATGGGTCATGTTAGGGCAGAATTAAACAATAAAGCTTCATTCTGAGTGACTTTGCTTACACGAAGTCGCTCAGAATAAGCAAACTAAGCAGGCAAAAAAAAAAGGAAGTTAGCGTCGCATAAAAAGGCTTGCGGACATGAGCGTGTGGAGTCAAGGTCAACTGAGATGTATGCCATGGACCTTGCGTCCTGGAGGCGGGCAACTGCAAATTTCTTTGCCTGCTGCATTGACCGTAATCTGCACTGAATCGGCTTAAGCTGCGTATTACACATTTTAACAATTTTGTTCACTGGCTCCTTACCTTACCTTCTTAATATAACAAAACCTATAGCTCCTTACTTTAACAAAACATTATGCAGATCCAACTTAACTGCGGAAATATATGTGAGGCGAAGCTTTAGTGAAGCGGTTATAAATGCTATACAATTGTGTTTATTTTCATCCGACGCAACGTGTAACCTCATGCCGAAATGCAAACACGATATCTAGCGGAAGCACACCACGAGATGTCGACGCAACGACGTTACTAGGATTAAGGCCATGTGTGATGTTTGTCGACGGAAGAATGGTGATGCGAGGTGTATGTGCACACACTCTCGAGATGCATACGCACATTTAAGTATGCTATACCTCTTGTGTCACCGTGGCACATATCCATTCTAGAAGACTGGGCAAAAACGGGCACATAAATAGTGGCACAGACCCATTGGCACATGTCCTATACATGACCATTGGGCCAAGAATGGGTAGTCCAAATATAAGAAATTTAATGAAATCAACAAAGCCGTTGAATATGATGCGCTCTTCCACTAAGAGGTCAGTGTGCTATAGAGATGCTCAAAAGCCGACATTTTATGTACAGGTTTTATGTCGTGATTTATGGTTCCTTATTGCGCAGGACAGGCGTGTGCTCACTGGCGCAGTGGCTCCGGGACGCGCTTCATGTGATAAAGGCTGAAAGTCCTCAAAAATGGGCAGTCTTCCGCGATTCAAGGCCGGCCTTGCAATGTGTGCAGTCGTTTCTCCGTTTCTCCGACTCAAGATTAGCTCACGTGCGAAGTCGTGGAAGTTGTCCACCACTTGAGAGAAAAAAAGCAATGCTATCTTATTTCAATGGATACCAGGTCATTGCGGTATCATTGGAAATGATGACGCACATAAGGCAGCGCGGACGTCAAACAAAGGAGACCGCTGCGTCCCCATTCCTCTCTCAGGGACCGACGCTGCGATACAACTTTGCATTGTAGCACACACGCTCTCCTTAGCAGAGTGGAATACCGCATGCACATACAAGGCGCGCCAGACTGCACCGACTATAAACCCTTCACTGCAACTCAGACCTCCGGCCGGACTGCACCGACGCGAAGCGCCTTTTCTGTGTCGGTTGTGGCTGGGAATTGCCTTCACGAAACCTTACTCAGCACTGATTGGAATGGCTGATAGTCCTGCATGTGATGTTTGCGGATGAGAGGAGAACACTGACCACTTATTGTGCCACTGTCCTCAATTTAAAGCACAAACAACAACACTTTGTCCAACACATTGAGGAAATTGGATGATCGTCCTTTGAGTGAAGAGAACACCGCCCCCACCGATCATCGGCTCAGAAGGCAGTGAAGGCACTTTTGTGTTTATGAGAACGTCTGACTTGCACGAGCGGCTTTGACTCAATGACTGTCTGTGCACGTGTCTATGCGCTCTATCTCTCCCTTCTGTCTCTTCCCCTTCTCCCTTCCACAGCGTAGGGTAGCCAGCCAGACTCTTGACTGATTAACATTCCTGCCTTCCTTATATCCCCCCTATCCCTCTTTTTGTCGGCCAATATTCCCTGCTATACAAACCAATTCATTTTGTGCTATTCGACGAAACAGTACGGAAGGACACGAAAGCCGAGATAGTAGGCAAAGAAAGCTTTACTTAGAAGCTGAATTATCATTTAGAAGAAGCACGACCACGCTGATTGACTCATTTTCAGCGTGGCCTATAGGTTCCCAGAGGAATACTGAACGCTATATTCATTGATAGAAACAAGGCGCACGCGGTGCCAGTTCCAGAACGTCTCTGATAGTCGCCTCCCATCCTACCTATACACTTAGGAGAAGAAGACCGACGAAAAGGATCGCATGGCAAGCTAACGCGTGCATACGGCGCAAGACTTTCGTCATTCCGCCATGTCTCCTGCCCGCCCGCCTCGCTGACCATACATCCATGCTGTTGTACTTTGCAAAATATCCCCCGCGACGACTGATATACGAAGCCTTCGTTTTCGATGTTTATGTCACACCACGAAGTGGGGATGAACGTCGTTCACTGCAAAAGCGGTTCTTCCGGAGAGACGGTTCCCGTCGGCCGTATCTCCCTTCGTTTCTCGCCTGTCTAGCGCGCTCGTCGGATCAGAATTTTTTACGGCTGTCGCGCAGGTGATGGAGGGGGTTTGATGCTGCTGCGGCGATCTCTTGGAAGCTCTGCATACTATTACGAGGCGCGAGCTTCGCAAGAGCCGCCGCCGCCGCCGCCCCCATCATAAATTCTCTGCCCACGTATTCTTCTGGCGGCGCCGTTCGCTTCACGACATAGATGGCGAATCCTTTATGCGCCGGCAACTACTGTTGTTGATGTAGAGACCGTTGTAGTTTTTACGCTGGTCGGAGGGCCTTAAGAAAAACTTCGAATATGGAGCTATCGGACTGTCCTCCTGCTTTTAGCTTGCCATACGAGGTGTCAGATGTATACTTTACTAGGAAGTTAATAACGTTCGTCTTTTATGCGGGCGGGACTGTGCGCTTATACGAGTGGGATGTGACATACACAACATTAGAAATGCCGTTACCGTTGCCAGTGTCCGCAAAAAAGTAAAAAAAAAATTAAAAAAGGAAGAAAAAAAGAACGTTTGCGGATCAGCACGTCTCGTGGAACAAATACAGGGGATTTAATGCTGCTCACGATTAGTAGCTTTTGCATGGTATTACTAACAAAACAGTTATCTAAATGTGCAGTCATTGGCAGGCAAGGTACTTTGGATTGGGGCGCGTGGGATGTTTGTAAGACAGGTATGCTCTTGATTTCTTTGGGACGCCACCAAGCGTTTGGTACGACTTATTTTTAATTTAAAGCATACTCCATTCACCTTTCTGTATACGGGTTTGAAAACCTTGCTGCATGCACTGCACGTACGTTTGCACCGCGTCTTTTCCCTCACTGCATGCAGTGCCGGACACTTGTCAGCCTTTGAGCTTCGATTTTTTATTGCGACAGTATCTATGCGGACGCTCGAGGCGCATTCACGCCGTCGGTGCCGCTCCCATCGTTGCCATGCTATCCAGCCTATCTATGGTGCATGCGCGGCTCGCGCTCAGGGGGTTAGCGAGTTTCCAGAGACGCGGAGTGGCGAAAAAACGACGAACCGACGGGGAGGCACCGCCAACGTTGCGCCGAATCGCTTCGGTGGCGGAGCCAGGACTGTCGCGCTCTGCCTTCCGCTGCTGACATGAGCGTTGCGCGCACGCACACTACGAGCACACTGGCGTTCCTGCTGAGCTGCTGGGGGTAGGCTTTGGTCAGAGCAGTACATTTCAAGCTACATCGTGATATAATAGTTCACTAGGCGCGCTGACTAACGCTGACGGCATCACCTTGTGCGCAACGAAGGTGCGACGCCTGCAGCGCCACTGGCGGCGCGCTCATTACGCTAGCGCTGTGAGACGCCAGGGCGCTGTCGCTTCTGACCAGCAGGATGCTGTCTAGCGGACTGCATCGCGTCAATATGTCGAACCCGCGTATGGTTAGAACACCGTAAAAGGACATTAAGCGCAACGGTAAAACCTTGATATCGTCGTCAATGCTTCACCCTTTGAGCGAATTTTTGTTTTTGTTTTTCGTTTTTAGTGTGCAGCTCTTAGGGCGCACGTTCCTGCGGCGTGCGTCGACGTCGGCGGCGTAACTGAGCGAACGAGCACAACAGCGAATGGTGAAAGAGTGAACGAGGAGCGGGGAGATGGAAGGGGGGACGCGAGCCGCGAACGGCGGAAACCAATGAGAGCGACTTCTTCAGTGACGTGCGCGCGGCAAACTAGCGTCATGCGGACCCGCCCGACCGCTTGATGCGTACTCGTATCTGGTCTCAGCCGGACCGCTCGTTTCGTACTATTGTGTGCGCGCGTCAGATCTCGCTGGCGCTTGTTTGGCTTGCTTGGTTCGGTCTTGTTCGCGCTTGTTTCAACTGCCATGGTTTGCGATTGTTTCGTAATCTGATTGTATGCGCGACGTGAATTGTGAAGTACTTTCTGGAGGCCACGCGACACCAGTGATTGCACTGGAACCTTCAACGAGTCACGCATAAAAGCCGACGCTCTTGAGCCGCGGATCAGATTTTCGACGATTTCCGACTCTGCTACATGTCTCATTCAAATTATTTGCCTCAGTATATCGCGAAATGAAAACACGTATAGAGCTGCGTTCAAATTTCGTATTAGGGAGTATCGAAATCGTCGGTGCATTTTATTTTTTTCTGCAAATATAAGTTTGGATTATTACTTTCGTTATGTATGTTTTATTGCCGCGATAAACCAAGTGAGATCGTTGTACTTAAAATTAAGCAGCTAAAATGCGCTTAATGGTGTTTCATTCTTCTGACAGTACGTATTGGCGAGACAGGTGCACTTTAAGGTTAACATGAGTTGCAGAATAAACGTAAGGTCGGGTCATGTGGATATCTGGTGCTTGTCCTGTCTTCAGTGTGCTCTGTAAAAATGTTGGCTGCACGTTGGTGGCTAGAGAGAGAGGTAAGAATAAAGAAATAAAACATCTGCTTGTTTCTCTCTTGTCCACGAACGTGAAAATTTGCATTTTTTGCCCGCGTGCATTTTCGAACGTGCCTCCGCATTGATAACCTCGGTGCCTTCTCTCTCGTTTGCAGGCAGAGTACCGTGCATTCTATCGCGACAACTCGCGGTACAACCGGTCCGGATCGTACAATGGCCGGGACCAGAACGGAAGCCGGCGCGGAGGCTACAACGGCTACGCTGAACAGAGGAACTGCAGCTCCTGCTCGGGATGCAGATGTATAGGAGAAAAAGGATCTCGGGTCAGTTGAATGGCGAATCTCGCTGTTCGTTTGGCTAGCCCTCTTAGTACTGCTCTCATGTGCCCTTTAATGCTTCTTATGGCCATTCCAGTAAAGCTAAAAAATATCCCCAGTTATGTGGTACTGGGGATACTAGGGATGTAGTTAATCGCACACCTTGTGTAGCAAGAAAGGCATACGCAGGTAAAGGCATTCCCTTCAGATCTGATAGATCAACAACTTTCAAGGAGCCTTCGGTTTTCATCCACCCCTTCGTTTGGGTGAAGAACACATGTGGTGCAAATAAATAAATAAATAAATAAATAAATAAATAAATAAATAAATAATAAAATAAATAATAAAATAAATAAAATAAAATAAATAAATAAATAAATAAATACTACAACGTGGCTTCACAATAAACAAAGCGACCTTTTCTTTACCTTTGTTAAACCATCTCTAGAAGGAGCCATTGAAGGAACAAAACAAAATCAGCGAGGATGATGTTCAACGAAAACAAAATAGTGAAGCCAGCAGACTGAACTCAACAAAACACGGTGCCTCGAGTAAGTGCCAGTGATAATTAAAATCGACAGTATCTGGTTTTGCGCTATGCTTCACAAGCGCCTATCAGGGATGTCGTTGCCGACTACTGCAGATTGCGAAACGAGTGCCGACAAGCGAAGAAGCCGAGCCCCTCCGGCGACACACGGCACTTTGAGTAGGCGGTGATGGCCACTTCCCACCACATCGCAATCTTTATCCTCATACCGCAGTCAAGAATAGCATAGCAGTACACCTCTGGCTTACTTGACCTCACCTTATTCAATATGAACGTGTTTTTCAAAAGTGCCAGACAGTTCCCATATGCAGGCTTTCTTGTTCAACAGAAAATCGGACAACTCGAACCTATCACGTTTAACGGAAATTACATTGTTTCGTACATAGCGTTTCCTTCTGCTACTGTTCTTATCGACCGTTATCACTCATTTGCTCCGTCCTGCTCAGCACACGTACTTTCTCGACGAAGAGTGCAGTACAAGAACTGGAGTGTGTTAATGTCGTCCCTAGCTGTGCAAGCGTCTCTGACTGTTCCGCACTGCACTGGTGCTTACAAAGACAGCTTTCAGTGAGAGCTGTCGGTGCGTGCGCCTGTGCAGGCGCAGTGTTTTCCCTCTCCGTGTCATCTATCGTCCCCACTTCTCCTCCTCCACCGAAGGGTGTAGCAAAACCGAAGCTATTTTCCTTATCCTCCATCCATTCCTTCACGCCCTTCTCCATCTGTTCCTCGGTAAACGCGCCAATTCCGCGCTCCTTTTCCGCCAACGCAGGGAACGCCGGGCCTTACCGGTCCATCAGGACCTCCTGGCATCCAGGGACACCCTGGACCCGAAGGCCTGCCTGGTGACAAAGGAGAGAAAGGAGAGGCCGGTCGGGACGGACCCCGCGGCCCCAAGGGAGAACGGGCGAGTACTCTGCGTCGTGATTCGGAGGCGACTCCCCCGCGTCGTGCGTGCGAGCCACGTTTTATACGAACTCGCAGATGGCGCTTTTACGAATTGGCGATCGCCTAATGCTGCAGGCTGCTGTCATGCTGCACGGTGCACTGATATTGGCAAGGAGGGCACGAGCTGCGTGACTTGTGCGCCTACAGAAACGGCTACGGGCGACTCGGGCCCGGACTGACCTTAGACTATAAATTTGACTTGACGTTCTCAAGTTTTTGGTTTTTTTATATGCATGCAAAGGAAACAGCGTATTCGAAATTCAACAGGTGCGATTTTAGGCATGGACTTCACAACGAGTGGGCATTTGTAACGCGAAACAAATAGTTCGGATGAAATGCTCTTAATGTTCCTTATTTCTATCGCAGTGTAGGAGTTACAGTTGTACGTTCTTTATTCTCGTTCTCTTTTCAAAATTTTTGGAGTATAATATGTTTTCGAGCTCGGCATCACGAAAAAGCACTATAGCAAAAAAGAAAGAAACAGGCTTTACAATAGTTTTATCTGTGTAGAGAATTAAGCAAAGAAATACGATGTTATGGTTGCAGCAAGCTTGCAGCGAAATGGAAGTTCGACACTGAGAGATCAAAGAAAAAAAGAAAAGAGCCACTAACAGGAAAAACTCTAAAAATGATGCAATAAAATTCCGAATTATTTAACATAACCGCGGTGATTTTGTTTGGTTTTCATCAGCTAAAAGTTGCAATTCTTTCATCCTCCACAGGGAAAAATGGGCATGCCCGGATTCCCCGGAATTAACGGAATACCGGTAAGTGAAATGTGTTGCTCTCCTAAGGAGCGCCATTAAGGCAGCTGGTGTAGTAGGCGAAGTCATTGCCTTTCGCATGCCTAAATTAAAAATGCACGGCGTAAATATTTCCTCCGTCACGTCGCTCACGGCGATGAGGTCTGCGGCTTGATTGCCTCGCATGATGTGTCCCACTCATCTCCGCAGGGCATTCCGGGATCTCCGGGATCCAGAGGAGCTCCTGGCCTCGACGGTTGCAACGGTACAAAGGTGCGCAAATTCTGAGATTGCGGTTCTAGGGAATGTGCCTAAAGAGGGCAAGCAACCTATATATACTACTTTACAGGTCAGCGGTTCAAACTTGCATCAGGTCTGTAAGGCGTCGTATGAGCGGTGCATGCGCAAAAAGAGGGCATTAATAAGTACTTGCTTCTGATATATACTTGCCCTGTATTTCGTCACGGACAATCTTGGATATATTCGCCATAAATAGCAGAAGTATTTTTCCTGTTAGTTTCGTTAGGCGGTCGGTTAATTTTTTTTTTCCTTTGACACTAGCTTACATTTAAGCGAGATCGCCGGCAACGTCGTAACTTACCAAATCTTACAGCACTTTCCGCGGAGCTCATTAAGGACGTGCCGTGTACTACTCTCCTCACTGTATGTATATCTGAGTGGTGTGAATCAGTCTCTTTGAACGATAGTCAGTTCTGTAAGCATTTCGGCTTCGCATAATAACGGACAGGAAACTTATTCAGTTTAACTAGGAACAATAGAGGACACACGTATGCCTGTCGGCCGCGTTGAATGCTGATTTTCACCAAAATTGTTTTTCAAGCTAATTGCTTACGATACTTTTAGAAATCTGATTTGGGTGCATTCCATCGCTGCCGCCTAAACCACACGGTCACCAGCGGCTGTTTCCAAATAAAACGGCGGGAGCAACAATGCCTCACCACCCGGACATGACATGGCGTTTGTACTTTACTGTTGCAAGAGACACGTCCAACGAGCGCCGGCGATATATAGTTCTCGAAGCCACTGCCCTTTTCGCTGTGATATCTGCACACTTTCTCGTTTCCAGTTAAGCTGGGAACAAAAGGCGTATCTCGTTGCTTGTTCTTCTTCATTTTTTTTCACGTTTTTCTGTTCACATTAACGTTAATCCTGTTGCGTTGGTCACAGGGAGATCCTGGCCCACTCGGTCCTCTCGGACCGCACGGACCACCCGGCGATCCCGGTCCACCGGGTCCTCCAGGACCTAGAGGAGAGCCCGCCTACGGACCCCCAGGAACCAAGGGAGAGAAGGTAAATGCTGCCAACTCTCGCTATTTCGCTATTATCCCTCTAGTCGTTCCGTTCTACCACGTGGATGAAACTATTTCGGTGTAGTTCACAGTTACCTTGCACGACTGAGTATATATTTTCTTCTATCATAATAATTACTGTGGGTTATTTAACCATCTTCCTTAAACTTTTTATTGAGCATATCACTGTCAGCTGTCACTGCCTGCATTTTGCATGCTATTGAGTGAGACTTGGGCTAGCGTGAGAACGCGGAAGCGGCGGCTGACAGCAGCATAATCGACACATTGTCGCATATTTATGCACCAGCGGCTGATACAATGAATCAAGTTCGTTCATTCGCAGTATGCCCACAGGCATGCAGGGGTAACGCATATGCCCGCTACCGTCGCGTAGTTTTTCGTTTTAACGCGCTCTTTTTTATTCGACGCGTTTGAAGACAAATTAAGATTACATATATGACAGGGAATACAGAAAAAGAAAATGCCGGAGCAGGAGCAACATATCTTTCCGTGTTTCATTGACATAAACATAGCCAGAAAGTTTATATTTTAGAAGCCTACGAGTTAGCGCACTCCAGGAAATTAATTGCGTACTATAATATCTACCCTCACTTGCACAGGGCGACGGCAACTAACACCGAAGTAGCTTAACCGTGTAGATTACATCTATATTATTTAAACATTTGACTCAAGTTATTTAGGACACCTTGTACATGCGACAGCCTTGCGCTTTCTCCTCACAATTTGCGTCTGCCACCTGATTCGTTTCCCCGTGCCAGTGAGTACGCACGAAGTCTCGATTTAACAGGAAAATAAATAAATAAATAAAACCTTCATTACGCGTCTTGTGCCCTAATTAGAGCAATGCTATCTTTTTTTCGGCTGCATTTTACGGAGGAAACGTAAATGGTAAGGTATCCTCGCACCGTGATCCGGCGCTTGTACGGTGTAGACTAACTGCTGGTCGTTGTTCCCATTTCAACAGGGAGACCCCGGACGCAATGGTCAAGTTGGACCTCCCGTAAGTCGAGCAGTCCATGATTATACGGTTTACTCCCTGTTTTGTACACTAGCTCAAGAGCTATTTAACAAGCTTAATTACCCGCCTTGCAGGGACCACCGGGAGCTGATGGCGTTCCAGGACAAAAGGGTGACATTGGCCCCGAAGGACCACCGGTGAGCCGTGTTAAGGAACACGAATCCGTCGCAAGGTCCCAAAATAACACCGAAACACTGCATCTCAGCCCCTCGGATATTCAGAATATTTATGTGTGACACAAACCTGGAAAGCTGCGGTGAACTGCGTGCTGTAAGCTTTCTGCCCGGCATACGGAAGTATAGAACAATCAATTGTTTTTTGTTCTCTTTCAGTGATATGTTCCAATTCAATCATATAAAGCTGTAGTTCTTTTCTTTTTCTGGATATCTCATCAGTTTTATTTTCGTTACCATAGAGTGCCCTTTTTCCACACGATACATTGCGCGGCGCTTTGCTTCGCCGTAATGTTCTGTTGTATATTAAACCTGCCTTCTTTTTTCTTTCGCCAAGAGGCGAAAAAAGAAAGGGTTCCATCATGCGCATTCTGTATCTTCTCCTGACTAACAGAGCATCTCGACTTGTGCAGGGTTTCCGAGGGAACGACGGACCAGTAGGACCCAAAGGAAACATGGGCATCGGCTTCACTGGAAGCAAGGGAGAACCAGTACGTTTCGTAATGATCAGAAAGACGGATGCCAGTGAGGAGTGTTTCTGTCACTGCCGTTTTTTTTTTCTAACTAAGCTGCTTTCTTTTTATTTGTCAGGGTGAAAAAGGCTCTCAAGGATCGCGTGGACCACCCGGGAACTGCAGCGAGCCGAGTCACAAAGTTCCTGACAGCATTGTTGGCCCTCCTGGCGAAAGAGGACTAAAGGGAAGCAAGGTACGAACATCTTACGCAGACTCCTCACTGTCCTTTCCCAATGCTGTAGTGGCGGAGAGGATGCAGTTCTGGCATTAACAGTGTGGCCGAGTCAACAACTCAGGGATGCACCAATGAACCGTCCGTCTGCTTTGAATCGGAACACTAATATAGTGAAGGGGCGCTATAACGTAAAGCTATTCCAAGCTTTTCTATTCCAATTGTGCAATCAGCCCTCCGCAATCGGTCAAAAACAGTTTGCCCCCCCCCCCCCCTCCTACTATGCCTGTCAGTCCCGCGACGTCACGCAAACCGTGATAGCTCCCCATCTGATATGACGTGTAGACTTTGATTATGCATGATTGGACTGAACAAAAGAAAAATAGTTATTTCTGATTCGACGCCTTTTCACCATTAGCCCTCGGCTATCGGTCAAACGTTTTCGGGCTGCACCCACTTTACCTGCCTGTCACGCGACGTCACAAAACCGCGAAAACTCACTGCGTCAAAGTGACGTGAACGCGTTAAAGATGCATTAATATGCCGAACAAAACTGAATTTCTCTCTGAATAGCCGCAGGCTCCCCCTTCCGAAAGGAATAAAAGATGGCTGCCGCTGATCGCCCAGGCACTGGCTACTCGCACCTGCCGGAGAGCATGGGTTTATTTGCGTACAATAAAGCTTATCTACGTGGCCGTGTAACGTTTTCTAGCACTTTCGGCACGTTTACGACCTCGCTCAGCCAACTTTCCTTCGCTGCGGATCCTTTTTAGCGGCATTCTTAACCTTCCGTTGCATGCCGCCGTGATTTTCGATCAGCCACCGCAAGCTAATGGGAAACGGACCAATCGCCGACGCCGGCACCACCCGCTTCATACGGTTATCGATTTTCAATGCACTGGCTCGGCCCCATCGAATCCCTCTCAACTTGAAGCGTGCTCCTCGCCTCTTATCAGCCAATTAGATAAGACAAGCCGGTCAGTGTAGCCAATATTATTCGTTTTTAGAGCAAAAAAAAAAGTGACCTCCTATACACGAGGAGAGCGTTTGATTGGTCTGTTTAGACAACCCTGCGGGTCATTGCCCGATGCTTGCGTCGGTGGTTACGCAAATTTGACGTCAGGAGATTGGAACAAAAACATATTGGAATAGTTTTACGTTATAGGGCCCAAGAACTGTCCCTGATCTTCTGAACCCAGAAATCCTAGGCAAGCCGCGTTCGCTGCTTCCTGTCGTTGTGTTTACATTTTCCTGCACTAGACAAAAGTGGTTCTATACGGACTATTGAAAAGACGCGCAGTACAATTCAAGCTTATTAATCTACAACATCATGCTTGCCTTTCTAGGGTGAGCCAGGCATGAAGGGAGATCCCGGACAATCCGGAAATCCAGGACCAAGCGTAAGTTCTGAATCATGCGATCGTCTCCATTTTCTTTGAATCAAACCAATGACTATATAAAGAGCTCCTTTGCGATAACATGATGAAAAAGTTTGCATTGTAGAAGCCCGATTCTTTTCAGAGCAAAATGCATTGAACCGTAAAACACAAAACTCATTAGGTTTTGCCTTAATATTCTTTTTTTTTCTGCGTATAAGGTATCAATTTTAGAAATTTTCTTTAAAATAGTTAAAGTAGCATGATAGTCAGATGAAATCTCCATGCACCATTCCAGGGAACTGTTGTGGCATATTAGTATTTTTCCTATGTTCCAAGGAGTAGCTGAAACTGTTCTGTGGGCATAAAGCGACACATCTCTTTACGCATTAATGTAAATAAAAAGCACTCGACTACTAACTATATATTGTTGCAAAGGTGCTTGCATCGGATTGGGCCAACGCGACCCTATATATGTGCCTTACTCAAAGATATCTTAAGGTAGCTTGACCATCTTAATGACGATTTCGAACTAAGCCGCCCAATCTTTAGCTCTCTATTTCAATGAAAATAACGTTTCCTGTTTGTTACATTAAAGTGGCATTATTGATATGAATATGCATTGTAACACACCATTTTTCTTTGAACAGGGAAAGCATGGCGACATCGGCATGAAGGGAGAAAAGGGCTTGCCGGGACACCCAGGCCCCAGGGTGAATGATCGTTCCTCATGTTTCACTCGTACGTGTCTTAGAGGTGCACTCGTATGATTTTTATTTTCTCGTCTTCTAGGGCAAAGACGGCTACCCAGGACCTGTTGGGCCAGCAGGATTTAAGGTAAGACACGCTTTCGCATAGTTCTGTAGATCGAGAGATGCGTAATTCATGCACACGAGGGTTCCACTTGTTCCCGTTACCTATGCGCGAGATATGCATATATTAGGCATGTTACGTAACGCTTCGCGTTACGAACTTCCAGCCAGTTCGCTTATAGTCGCAGCGTAAAACGAACACTTGTCGAGCCTAAATAATACGGCGCGCAGACTATAAAATGCTTGTTATAGCGGGACTGCGTACTGATTGCACTAATAGGACTAATTGGTAACGCCTTAATTTTGCCTGCGCGTTTTCAGACTGTCGCAGCCGGCGATGTTAACGGAACGTTGCGTTCATCAACGTAACAAAGCGCAGCGCGTGAGCACATTTTCTCTCGGATTTGTCCGAGTTCACGTCGCGTTCGTAATTCTATACGTTCAGACTGCAGTCGTAACGAGCACAGCAATCACACGTGTCGCCGCAAGCGGCACGTTGTGATCATCTGTTAGGAAAACTGCGACAATTAAAACCGTAATTTCAATCTAGCGCAACACTTTTCCTTCCTTCAGACAAGGGCAACAGTCCTGGCCGCTCGTGAACGAATACTCCATTCGTGAGGCATTAATCACGTCTATATATTCCGCAGGGTGACAGAGGAGATGAAGGTCTTCCAGGTTTGAAAGGAGTCAGCGGCCTGCGAGGAGACCCTGGCGTTCCCGGTGAACCAGGTCCCCGTGGTCTGCCAGGACCACCCGGTCTTCCAGGAGTAAGTCGTCCGGCAGTTTTGCTAAAGAACACAGTAATGACGAAGTGCTCCAGCAGCCGCTGTTTGTATGTGCATGCGTTCATAATATCAAGCATCTTTGTATGGCCACCAGCAGCGCGTAAGTTCTCCCTGTACTTTCCCTGTGCTCCCTGTATTTTCGGGGAGATTTTCATACATACATGGGCTGTTCAATATAGGTACATGCGTGTATCTTGGAAAAATCAATAGCCCATAAACATAAACTAATATGCAAATTCAGCCAGTTAACCCTTAGTTAGCTGTATACATGCCATCAATCTTGCATAGCCCATCATCGTTCGTATGGTTTCACTCCGCTCTCTTATAAAAGGACAATTTTTTACAGGCGAGGGGTGATTGAGCCCCCTCACAAAGCTTGGTCGAAGACCCGCTTCTCCCTCCCCCTCCCCCCGCCGTGGCCCCTTTTATTTAACTCCTGATTATCACAATTACGCACACTGGTGCGCAGTCGCCTCCGAGCGCTGCAACTGTTCTTTTTCTGAATGATAAACGATAGATAGGCGGATAAATCTTTCACCTCATTTCGCTGTCTTCGTAGCTTCGAAAATGAGCCTGGCTTGTCCGGCCACAGTCGCGCAACGGCAGTGTTATTGCGACGCAGGGTTCGCAAGGAAGGGCCGGTCCCGCTGGTCCTCCTGGTCCTAAAGGTCAGCCAGGTCCTCCTGGTCCACCCGGGAAAGACGGATTCCCCGGTAAGCTAATCTTCAAGTTCGGTTCCGGCGACTCCTGAAGGAACGCCAAACAAAAATATTAGGTCAAGCTTGATTGGTAGATTTTACAACGAATATTTGATAGAACAACAAATAGCAAATAGAAAAAAAATCAACTGGCCGCAGGTGGGGAGCAATCCTACGTCTTCGCATTACACGTGCGATGCTCTTACCGCATGGGCGCTGGCTAACACTGCCAGGGTTAGTTGTAGTAGTAAAACATAAATACCTCATAATGTGGATGGGAAAACGGCGCCGCGTTAGCTCAATGGTAAGAGCACTACACGCGTGATATGGAGACATGGGATCGTTTTCTTCATCCATTTTCATTTCCATTAATTTATAATTTCTTTAATCCATTTAGTAAGTACAAGTAATTTCCCTAATGTTGCCCTTCGTGTCTTTGTTTGTTAATTTCTTATGATATTATTAATAAAAATTGTTCCCCTCGGTACCCCTACTTCTCGTTAAATAGCAAATAAGTCACTTTTGTCGATCGTGGCGAGACAGAAAGGCAGATAGTGAAGGGAGGTTTAACAGCACTCATTGAGCTAGACGCGTCTTCCGGAATTGGTATTTCAGCTAAACAAAACATCAAAACAGGGAAAATGGTAATGAAATAATTACCGCGATAGCGCTTACGCGGGCTCTAAAGGCTCTAAAAGTCAGCTTGTTTTCTCTCTGTGTGTATGTGCTGTATGTGCTGTATGTGCTCACCACAGTTTACCGAAGCAGGGAGAGTGATTAGAGAAATGAGCGAAACTTCAAGACAGACTAAATGTAATCCTAGTGACTTTTTATTAAATTTGCCCCCCCCCCCTTTTTTGTTGTTGTCGTTGTTCAGGAAAAAAATGAAAGACGGATGTCAAGGCAATGGGGCCACTCCAAAACACCCGAGGCAGCGCCCTACAAAGCCATGATCATTTCTTTGTCTCTATCGCGCCTTGAAGCGGCGCTATATTGTGCCGCTGTTAGATCATAATATATCGTGATCAATTATCCCAGCAACAGGACTTAACTCTGCTGTCAAATGTGGATGCAACAAGGTCATGTTAAGATTCTTATTCTGCAGTGCGCAAGGCTGTGTCATAATGCTTGGCTTTCTTCGTTTAGCGCCTCGCACCTGCCCATCAAATGAGCTTGGTTTTGAATAGTCAATTATACTCACACTGTGGCAGATGGTGCAGAACCGGTGCACACCGTAAAAAACCTAGTAAGTCGCCCTCGCTGCGCTTTTTGCAGGTTTAAGCGAGTGGGAGCACTTATATTATTAGTTGGCTGATTGCTGAATCTAAATCTAGATTTTAAGGGGCACGAGAAAAATGCTAGATCCATGCGAGCCGGAGTTATGCCTGCTCCGCTATGGTGACGATTATATGATGGCCTTTAGCTTTTTTTTTTTAATCTTGCACTCGAGTTATGCAGTTTAGTATCGTCCAAAGAGCAATAAGGGAAGTGATGCGTTCGGCACGCGTGCCTCCGGCGAAGAGCACGCGCTGTCGAAGTAGCTAGTTCCCACAAGCGCGTATTTATTGGCTCACTACAGAACGCAGGCAAGTCTTGCTCATAAAGCTCAGGTACGGACAGGGCAAGTGCACTGATGCGGCGGCTTCTGGCGCTGCGCAGGTGACCTCGGTCCCCGCGGTTTGCCGGGCAATGCTGGAGGACCCGGCCAGCCCGGAATTCCGGGCCGCGAAGGCCCACCTGGCCCGAAGGGTGACAAGGGTGACAACGGACTTCCGGGTCTGCCTGGTCTTGAGGGCCCAACGGGCTACCCAGGAGCCCCAGGTCCCAAGGGTGAACCTGGTCCGAAGGGTGTCCCCGGCATCTCCTACCCGGGTATCAAAGGCATGGACGGCAGCAATGGTCTTGACGGCTTCCCTGGCGCCAAGGGAGAGAGGGGACCCAAGGGAGAGCGCGGTATGCCTGCTTCGTAGCCAGGAGAGTGTTGTTGATGCAGGGATATATATAAACTCTGGCTAAAATTAGCTGGGACACCCTGTATATATATGTAGCGACGTCGGCGGGATCTATTTGATTTCGTCTCATCACAGTACGCGCATGTAAATGACGGCATTGCAGCAAACACGCATGAATACGAGGCGCTTCTGACGTTGCTTAAATTTGTTCTTTGTTACCTGGACACTTCTATCAGAAAGAGCGTCGATGCAGCGTTCGGTCCGTGAACCAGATGACAAGGATTTTAAACGCGATAGCGTTAAGGCCCCGTGTAGCAGAAAATCCGGCGTCGCACGTCGTTTCAGCAAAAACATTTTCGAACCACCCATGCCCAGGCTCTCCATGTGGCGCAAGCAAGTTACTGAATTGTATTTCTCAAGCTAAAATGCGTAAAAAAGTCGTAAAATACGACTCACACACAACCTACAGACATGATAGCTCTCGGATTGTGATGTGAATATATCAGAAAACATAATTCTGTTACGCGAAAACTCAAGTAAACCCCTCTTCCAGCGTTTCTACCATTTATAGACCGGCGACGGCGTCCTCCATTTGCGCGCGCCGGCGCGTGAATATCTCGGAGTCCACGGAGCGGCGCGTCCACTTCCTTGAAACACATCCAGATGGCGCTTGCCTCCGCCGCATCGCGGCTCATGCAAGAGGCCGCGTTTCCACTAGAAAGCCAGCCTTCGTGCCTAACGTTCGCCGTGAGCATTTCCCGGTAAACATTACGGTTACGTACGCTGCAGTTGCCGGGAAGCGTGAGAAGCAGTCAGGGATCTTTGAATGCTATCGCGTTTCACTCTTAAAGGCGAAGGTTAAGCGTCCTCCAATTTTTTTTCTCACAACGTCGGCAGGGCGTTAGTCGGGCAAAAAAAAAAACCTTTAACTTTTCGCGCGCAGACTTCAATACCTCAGCAGCATTGGGAAAATATGCATTTTTCGGCGCTTGTTGCCATGTCTGCTGCAATGACCTCTTCAAGTAGAGGCTGCTAAATTACGCATCTGATTGGATGTATAGTATACAAAGAACAGCAGCCGGCGCGCACAAGAAGAAATAAAACAGTTGTGTCGCCCAAGGGTCAGAATTATCTTGAGGTATAAGTTATAAATGGCGTTCTTGAAAGTTGTTCGACATAATGCCCTAATGAATGCGCACGCACGACGATCCCCGCTGTTCCGCTGTGTGCAGAACGAAACATTAGGAAGTCAACACTTAGACGCCGTCGTAATAATGAGGCTGCCCTTGCTTTTTCTCGAAAACAGTGGAATGGAGAAGAGTAACTCATAAACTTAGATTGAGTAGAGATATCTACTCGAATAATAAATGGTTCACGGTAAATATGTACGTAACAATGGATAAGATGGAGCGCTTGTGCAAAATGAAGAAAACGCACACAAGACCTCATGTGCGTTTTTGTTTTTGCCACTGGCTGGCCTCTCAGTCTTTTTTCTGCAGAGGAAGTATGAAAGTAGGACAGCTTGTTAATCTATATTTCTGTCCCCATGAATCATCTGACCAGTATGTAAAAGTGTTGCTAAGATTCGCGCTGGTTCTCTTCGGCCCCAGGTGCCCCCGGCGACTCTCTGGAGGGCATTCCTGGCCGTCCCGGCCCCATTGGACCGAAGGGAGAAAAAGGCTTCGACGGATTCCCGGGCACACCTGGCACACCTGGAACTCCAGGCTCCAAAGGTGTGTTCTGTTTCAATCCTGACCGCTATCTTCACCAAAGGCATCAAATGATTTCCTGCTGTTATTGAGGGTGTCTGGATTTCAGGACAGACTGTGACGGTTCCTGCACGCTTCCTCTCTTGCATGAGCATATTTTTGCTTATAATTTTCCTTTAACTTCCAGTACCTTATTGCGTACAATATATAACCAAGCGCATTTTGCTGTGGTTACCTTTAGCGCATTTCCGTTGTTTCAGCCGGTCCCTCCAGTGACAGGGCCTCCGCATATTATAAGCTTAGCCTATCTTAGTACACTTGCAGCTGCCCTGCTGCAGTTAACGGCGCAGCTGTGCTTTGCAGTGATTAGAACACTGACATTCCAGCGCGTATGCATAACTCGCAGTTGTTAGCAACAACACACTTTCAGTGCTTTAAGCACCGCCACACAATGACCTCCATTGCTTTCGGCGAGGCGGAGCTGGCTCCGGCAATAACGTATGCACGTAGGCTCGCAAATAACGCCGTTGGTAATCGCGGGGCGATGCTGCATGTAGCGAATGCGTGCTTTTACCAATAGTTTCGAGGGCTGCACATGAACATTTATATTGGTACACAATGAAGTCATCTTATGGCGCTGTTGACTAAGAAGGGACTTGTGTATCAGGACGGCTGACTATATTAGACGTAATTTCGGTAACGTGGTTGGCTCATTGCGCTTTTACTGGCGTATCAAGGACAACATGTATTGGTCCCCGGACAACTTTCGAAAGTGCACTGACGCGCTCTCCTGTTTTGGGCGGGGCGTAGGCGAGAAGGGTGGAAGTTGCCTGTCCTGCGAAAATGGCGATAAAGGCGAGAAAGGCGAGCGCGGTCGTGATGGAGCGCCGGGCCAGCCTGGACCAAGAGGCCATGAGGGAGCATCTGGTGCCCCTGGAGAACGCGGTGACGATGGCCTGCCCGGACCTCCAGGACCGCCTGGCGCCGAGGTGTGTACAGACCTATGATATGCACTTTACCTTCAAACTACATTCGCTTGCTCCACGCGTCAAACACCGCCCATGCAGCAGTTCCGCGGCGCCTTGCAAGGACTCGAAAGGCGATGGAGCGCGGCGTTTTGCCGCCCATAGAGCTTTTTTTCCACAACTCTCTTTGGATACTTGACTCTCTACAGGCCTGACAAGTCCTCGTTAACATCTCTATTCACCCTATTTTATTTACGAAGGGAATGTAGACAACTGCTCATTCCCCATGTAACTCTATTTTCGAGAGTTACCGCAGTTCCTAGTGGAGTACGTGCGCTCTGCTTGTACTCACACAGAGCGAACGCACGCTATGACGGGATGAGGAATACCGTCTGGAAGATCGAGATAAATGTGATACAAAGTTCTATTCCCCCAAAAGAAAGGAGTTACCAGCGCTAAAGCTCCAGTCGTATGTAGAGTGTTGGAAAGAAAAATGCGCGCCAAGGTCCCGAGGTTCTGCCACCTTTATAGAATTCCCGGTAATTTCTTGTTTAATACTCTCTGCTGCGCTTTCTTCTTTGCAGAACGTGCTTCGTAAAGCAAGCACGTCCTTTGAATATTTCGGAAAGAATCGCGTGACCATGCACAAGAGAGAATCTTCTTAAAGGGACACTAAAGCGAAACAGTAAATCAGTTTAGACTAATGAAGCATTGCTTGAGAACCCTGCAGGCAGTCATTTGAAAAAAAAAATAGTTTGATTATTAGATGAGAAAATGAAGGTCCAAGTATTAGTATTTGAATTTCGTGCCGAAACCCCAGCACGTCAGCGTGACGTCGGGGATTCCAAAGTATGTTTTCGCATTTCGGCCGCGTTGGCTGAGTAAAGGTTCCCGAAACTTGCCATGTTTAATATTTGGTTCCTTTAGAACACTGTATAGTCAATCTGTACCGCTATATATAATTAGTAGGCCCTAGAAGATGCCATCAAAATCCAAGACGTCACAGCCCCCAGGTGCGGGAACTTAAGTAGGTGTCGCCACCCGTATTTCGTTCTTGTGCTTTTTCTGGCTTACCAAACGTCTTATCGTTGTAAGAGGGGTGTTTTTGGTGTTGTAGAACGGTAATTTACTGATGCAGAAGAAATAATTTTTTCACCTTAGTGTCCCTTTAAGCACGCTATAATGATGAATTAGCCGTTCTCATGAAGCACTGTTCCTCGTGGCATAAAATAACAATGATGCAAGACGATGTCTCGACTTTATCTCAAAACCAGGATGCAAGCACCGTTATCCCGGTGTCCCCACAGCAAATACTGCTGTCGTGTGCATGTCCTAAACAATGCGGTGGTTGTTCTGCCTCGCGATACAGGCTTTGCCTGCCAAACAAACTATTTCTTGTCTTTCTAGGGTATTCCTGGCAGACCAGGCCGCGATGGGGAAAGAGGAGATAAGGGTGAACCAGCAATTTTCGACAGAGATATCATCCCGCCGGGAGTCGGTAAGTGTTCGCTTCTAATGCTGATGCGCTAGGAAACTTCTCAGCCTATCTCATAAGTAACATTATTCCATAGTTTGTCATGCATTTTCTATTAGAATGGCGAAAGATGCTGCTTTAGAAGCTTTCCTCTTATTGAATAATTTCGCTTTAAATTCGTGAATTATACAGATAGTAAGCTACATCGACGTATCTGTTAAATTACCTCGGATGGTGCCATCGAACTTAGGCTGATTAAAAACCAATTGACTATCTCGTTCTTAGCGGTAGATTTTCACGTACTATTAGTCATGTTCTCTTCATTGACGACATTTCGTTCTCTAGACTCTCATTCGTCGAAACAGAGCTTTTACTGCCCTTTTTATACTGTTGAGGGTTTGTTCCCATGGGGCACACGTACCAAGTGTATGAATGAGGCGCACCTCAATCAAACCTTTCTGTCCTGTGTGAATCCAGATTTCATGGTTAGGAAATTCATTTGCCCTAGCAGCACGTGCTGACGTCAGCATGTCGGTATGACTGAAGCTGCTGTGTTCAATTTCATGCAAATTTTTGAGTTTACTATTCACTATATGTGTATTACTCGCGGCACCTACCTTACTAACTATACATTTTATTGCCAGTCATGGTCATTGCTGCGAAGATCAATGAGCCATGCATTTTTTTACGTTGCAGATGTTTTCTTCGAACTGCGTTGTTTACATTGCTAATGCAACCAATGCGCAGCGACGAGTTAAAAAAGTAGGAGGTTATTTAGTGGGAGTAAGCTAGCAGGAGTGAATATTTGCTTGTTTATTCTCTCTGGAAACCAGGTCAGAAAGGAGAAAAAGGCGTGCCAGGACCACTAGGACCGCCCGGCTTCGACGGCCGTGACGGACCTCCAGGACCTAGCGGTCTTGACGGACTTCGTGGACTGAAGGGCGAGAAGGTGCGCATACGAGATATCCCCCGACAGTTCTGACGTACCAACAGTAGACGTGGTGGACGATCATGATACTGGTGATGATGAAGATGTCTTCATTAAGAATTGATGATGAGTTGTGTTAACATCCTCTTAGCCGCGCTCATCTTGAGTCAAATGAGCAGAGGTGTAGGGCCAAAGAAGGAGTGACAGTTTGCGTCTTCTGTTGGTGTACGCACTCATATGTGTAAGGGCACAGTGCGAAAGACACGAAAAGCTAAGAAGACGCAGACGGCAGCGCTGACTCAAAAATAAGAAACTTCTTTCTGATGAAATTATATACTGTACACAACAGAGAGATAACACACATGGTTTTACAATTACCGATATATGAGGCGTGAAAAAATGGGTCTTATTGGCTTTTTCGGCATACGACGTAAACGAGCCATACCGATAATATATCCTTGGACACATGCTTGCTTCATGCGAGTACAGATCTTCAAGAGAGAATTGCTAGCCTGCTTCTCTTTGTGTAATGTTTCCGCACGTTTATGTTATCAATAATCGGTGTCATAATTGGCCTCTCTCAAGCTCTGCTAAGTTTTTGATTGAAATGGGGAAGTAAACAAGCAATAAGAAAAAAAGGGGGTGAGTTGATAATTTATTTCGAAGAACAATCGTCCAACACCATTATTATTATTATTATTATTATTATTATTATCAGTTATATGGTTCGGACGCATCATAAATGTCACTGGGCTAGAACAAGGGCCCCAAGATAATCAAAAAGAGAAGTACAGGTCAGGAGAAAAACGCCAATATCGTGTGGCCGCCGTGTAGTCGTTGACGTAGAAGCGCAACGTCAAAGGCAGCACTATGCAATTTCGAGGCAACAACAACACGATCTGAAAGGTTCGTGTGTCGCAGGGTTTGCCTGGAGCTCCCGGAACCCCTGGTCAGCCCGGACCTGAGGGTCGGCCGGGTCCTGTCGGACAGAAGGGAGATACCGGATACGGTCGCAAGGGCGAACAGGGCGAGAGGGGCCCCAAGGGACAGCGAGGCTTCACCGGAGGCAAGGGCGAGAAGGGACTGCGCGGCCCGCCAGGTATGAAACTACCCCTCGTCCGCGGCCGCTGTCACGTGTCTTTCCATTGTTTGCCACGCGGGATGTTCGCGAACAAGAAGATTCAACGCGCGTTTGTTTATTCTACGGAGGGAAATGATTTCGCCGGCTTCAAGACCTTCCGCAAGAAAGAAAGAAAAATAAAGCAACTGTTTACGTGACATAAAAAAATGGAAGAGAAACCGCTACCAGGCAGTGGTATCGAGAACACGCGAATAAAGTAAAAAAAAAAATAAGTGATTCGCTTTCAGGCATAACCGGAAATGGATTTTTAAAAGATCCATTACAAGATAGTGCAATCCTGAAAAACCAAACCAGGTAGGGAAATCCTGTCGCGACTTCATGCAACGTGATGGCATGAAAAAGAAAAAAAAGATAGGAAACACAGGTAGTCTTGTGAGTAATAGAGAACGGTATGCTCGAATAAACCAAGTGCACCCGCCGTGGTTGCTCAGTGGCTATGGTGTTGGGCTGCTGAGCACGAGGTCGCGGGATCGAATCCCGGCCACGGCGGCCGCATTTCGATGGGGGCGAAATGCGAAAACACCCGTGTGCTTAGATTTAGGTGCACGTTAAAGAACCCCAGGTGGTCAAAATTTCCGGAGTCCTCCACTACGGCGTGCCTCATAATCAGAAAGTGGTTTTGGCACGTAAAACCCCAAATATTATTATTATTAATAAACCAAGTGGTAATTAGGTTTTGTCATTGATTTCCGATTTGCGCAATTCTGTCGAACTGTGGAGGCATTCGGTTTGTGTCCACATGTGCGCAGACACATCGACCCTTAGAGGTGCACACTCACAAACCGGGACCGCTGTGCCATCGCTTACGTACCTGCTTTTCGGAAGTCTGAGTGCTCATGTAGGCATGAACTTGTGGGCAAGAAGCTGTAGTTCCACGTCGAGCAACGTTTCCACCCGGCGACTGGCGCAGGTCCCGGCAGCTTGTTGGACCCAGTGCGTGGACCTCCTGGACCACCGGGAGAACCCGGTAGGCCTGGACTGGACGGACTGCAGGGACCCAAGGGTGATGGTGGCATTCCTGGTCGCGATGGATTTCCTGGTGTGAAGGGAGACAGAGGAGACTCTGGATACCCCGGACAGCCCGGCCCCAGAGGTGAGCTTCGGTCGTCCTCTGTTTTCACGCGACAGCCTGTAAGGCACTGTATGGGACTCGTTGTGTGGCGCTCGCAAACTGTCACTGACGCCATTGGAAGCACGGCCGGGTGAACTGAATGTTTTCCAATTTCTCCTAACTTTACGAAATAGTGCGAACACAATTTCTATATTTCTTTCCTTGGCTGAAACGGCTGCTTAGCTAGCTTCAGTTAACGGACACCTTGTCTGCACAATTCTATTCACAGGTCTCGTTGACTACACATAGCAAAGACAAAAAAAAAGTGACATCGGAGTTCGTTTTTTGTACTTTGTGGCATAGATGCCATTATGCTGTCGCAGCGCTGGACACGTTCTGCAAATATTCGCCAAAGGAAGATATAATTGGTCGCTATAGGCGTATAACCTAACGTGTAAATGGAATTTTGAGCCCGAGATAAATGGCCCACTACCATTCACTTGACATTCTGTCGCATTTAAGTTTCTGACGGAAGCATACTCTCAAGCTGCGAGAGATGTGATAGCGTGACGAGCACTTGTCGCATAAAACTGTAAGGCCAGCATAAACAGATATACCAGTCTGTAAAGTACAATTTATTGAACGCTTTTTGTTAAGCAATAATTTTTTTAGATCCTAATAACTTCGGAGGCGGTGCAGACAAAAGTGGGTCCTGATAAAGCAGCCGTGGTGCATCCTGCTTCCACAGCCTCTGTGGTTAAGAAATGTTTTCTACAAAAGATATCTGAAATAAATAAAGATGGCGCAACTATGACACAGAGAGAAATAAACACACTGCGCATGCATTCGTGCGCGGTGCAGAAAAGTGTTCCTGACCGTCTGAATACTTTAAATAGGCCGCTGTGGCAAATATAAGGGAGTGTGTAAGGACGTCGCAATTAAATGTTTTCCTGCCCGGAAAAATGCATTTATCTGCCAAGTGTCAGACCTTCCTTCATAATCATACGTAAACATTTTGTGCTCCCAAACAGCCTGTTCTCTCCTGGAATCGCAACCTCTTTTTCTCTATTTATCTTTCTTTTTTATTTCTTCAATTGCGTGGAAAGCAGGAGAAGAGAGAGCAAAATACGTGGGCACTGTTTCGGAGGGCACGTCATAATTCGTAATCCAGGCCTCGCTGAACATCTTATCGTATGGAGGCTGAAATGCGCCGGGTATGGCTTCAAAGATGAAACGCAGAATGCCCTTAGCCCAAGCGATTGTACGAAGTGAGTGTTTGTATGATTTTCAGGTCTTCCGGGTCCTCGTGGCGAGAAGGGTGAACAGGGACCTGGGGGAATCCCCGGAGAACCAGGAGCAAAGGGCAACCCAGGACTGCCGGGTCTCGACGGGCCCCCAGGACCCGTTGGTGAACCTGGCTTCCCCGGCTCCGGCCTGCCGGGACCGCCCGGTCTGCCCGGCTTCCCGGGACTGAAGGGAGACAGGGGATACCCAGGAGGACCCGGCCTTCCAGGTGAGTGGCCCTGCAATTCGGTCTGCTACACGTTGTGGCTGCGCGGACGAGTGCACGAGAAGCGCATTGTGGATGCTTTGGCATGTATACGCAGCACTTACCGCTTGGCACACTTTGCGGCAGTTGCGCCTCGCTAGAGTGACAGGTCAAATTCGTTATATATGAAAGAGCGTTTTAAGTTTTATTAAAAATAACTTAATAGGCTCTTAAGTTTTATTTAAAATAACTTAATAAATAACCGAAAAAAACTCCAAACGAGGCAGCGGTTCACGGGAGGATGGAGACTTATACTACCAACAGTGGTCGAACAAGAGGTTTCTGAGGTTGGAATCACACCTTTCGGCACGGAGGTTTGCCCTAAGGTATGATTCACACATCCGTCGAACACCGGTTTCTCCTCAAAAACGCGACGCCAGTGACCATGGGTGCAGACTACGGGGAAGGGGGGGGGGAGCTCCGAGGCCTGTGACCCCCCGCCCCAGCAATGCCGAAGGTGGACCCCCCGCCCCCCAAACAAACCTAAAATGTCATTACCAGAGTTTTGTCACCCACATCATTTGAAGTTTCTTTTGACTTGCTTCTATCTTTTCACCTGAAACTTGGGGCTAATAGCTTACTGCATCATTGTTGGCGCGGACGGTCACGGTTTTTAATTCATAGTTTCGCTTTATTTCTTCAAATCCTGACAGGAATGACAAGCGCATTAGAAGCATTTAGCGGCGGCTGCTTCCTCCGTATTTTTCACTTCAACGTTGTTTTAAATTTCTATTGTAAACACCCTGCACATGCACAACATATTGAAATATATACGCAGGAAAAAGTTTATTGTATTTTTAAAAGAGGCAGCCAATTAACAATTATTTCTGAAGGTATGGAGAGCCTATGCCTCGAGAATGAACATGTTGCTGTATGTTCACCTCGCTTCAAATTGTTTTGCATCTTTTTTTTTTGACCCTGAAAGAAACCTGCAGACTTCAGTGACCCCTTTAGCAGAGTTCTTTATTTTATTTTTTTTTAATTATGAGGTTTTACGTGCCAAAACCACTTTCTGATTATGAGGCACGCCGTAGTGGAGGACTCCGGAAATTTTGACTACCTGGGGTTCTTTAACGTGCACCTAAATCTAAGTACACGGGTGTTTTCGCATTTCGCCCTCATCGAAATGCGGCCGCCGTGGCCGGGATTCGATCGCGTGACCTCCGTGCTCAGCAGCCCAACACCATAGCCACTGAGCAACCACGGCGGGTGGCAGAGTCTTTTATCAACGACGTGTGAAATTCACGTGAATGATATGTGTTTCAGTATTGCTTCTCTTTCCAGTAAGCAATGCTAGCGACTCACGAAAAAGAGAGAGAGAGAGAGAGAAACTCTTTGAGTAAGTTACAAAATTTATTAGGGATAGAAACATCGCCACTTGCATGCAGAAGTCAAACATATATACAGGGTATCCCAATTAACTATGATGCTCCAAGATTTAAATAAAGAGCAATTGCGTTATTCGAAAAAAACCTAGTGTATATTGTTTCCAGTACTGTGCAGTAGACGCCAGAATTATTTTTTAATTACTGAGAATTATTTAGGTAAATTGTAATTAATTATCTAACTCGAGACGTACTAGCTAATTATTAAAGTGTCAATGAGGCATTTGTAGGCCCAGCCACGGAACACCTAATTGCGGTATTTTCAGCGACGCACTTATCGCGTACCAATTTTTGCCGACTGATACATAGACCCCGCGAAATATGAAAATACCACGTGACTGTGTTCCCACCCGCATCATAAAGCAACGCCCTCGAACAGGCTCTCTCTGAGTTAGTCAGAGCTATAGCGAATTCTAGAACACCATAGTCAGAACGAAATAAAGAAAATAAAGAAAAACATCGTCATCGAGCCTTATCTGCCGTTCCCCGGCCGAAGCAACACGTCGCGTTTGGTGTAGTTGGAAACAAGCTGTGGTAGCTGTTGTCTTAGCGTAGATAAAGTGCACGGATGGTTCCTTTTTTTTTTCCGCGTTACCTACCACCACAAAAGCGAATTGACAACCTCAGTACAAATGCCTAAAGGGGCGTTTTGTTTTGTCCCAGTCGCCATGCCTGTCTCTAATGAGCAAAAGGAAACAGGATCCTTGCCTTGTGAGCTGCAAATGACAACAAGAGGAAGGCCGCAAATTTATATATATATATCCAACGGCCAACGTCACCGCCTATGCCGGTGACGTTGGCCGTCACCGTCATCCCATTTTGGAGGAGAAACCGGCGAGGAAGCGCTGTCTCATGACGGACGCCCGGAGGCCGGACAGTGATCGGGCGGGGCGGTTGACAGCAGTGTGAATCAAGCTTAAGCGAAGTCCTCTGGTCGAACATTGGCTCCAGACAACCGTTTTTCAACCACTGTTTATCATAACAAAATTCACTCATTGGAAAAGCTATCGTGGGAATATATATCCATGACCCATGTCAAGTGGGACTGCCTTTATAGCTGATGCCCATTATTTATTTATTTATTTATTTATTTATTTATTTATTTATTTGTTATTTATTTGCTACGTTTATCGGCTATGGTTTCACAATTGGCGAGATGAAGTTTTGGAGGGGCATTATGTGGGCGTCATGTCTTTTGTTGCCTTCGGTGCACCGACAGTGTGCCATAAAGCGCTCTATGTAGTAATTATTCACGGTAAACAGCAGTGGCACTAAGTACCGTAACTTTATTCTTCACATTTTTGTTGCGCTTAACAAGCGAATTACAATTGCTGCGACTTATTTTCCCCAGAAATGAAAAAAAAAACTTTCATTAGGCTTTCGACAGCGACGAAGGAAGCGGTTGCCACCAGCAGCTTATTTGCGTTACCCGGACAGTCGCTAACTGGGAGAAAATGTGGCACCAAACACTTGGAGCGAAATTAGGGATAAACCTGCGTGGATGGCAAACCTCCTAGCGTCCCCTGGGTCATTGCTGCGCAGGTGAACCGGGACTGCCGGGATTCCCGGGTGCGAAGGGTGACACTGGCGCACCCGGCTTGCCCGGTGTCTTGGGTGAAAAGGGCAGCAAAGGTGAACCAGCCAGAGAAGGGACTCCCGGACCTCAAGGACCCCAAGGTTTGCCCGGATTCCCTGGAGAGAAAGGTTCGTGAAAGACGCACACACTTCTTCGGAATAGCCCTAAGCTGCGTTGGCATTATTCAGGGGCTGTGCTGACTACGGCGTGGCACCGCATCGGAGACAGCCGACACGTATATTGCGCTCTTTAAATGCATTGTGCTGTGATGTTGTCGTCACGGAAGAGAAGGCGCCCAAACGTCTGTCAACGAGATGCAGGATGCCTAATGCTGCTGCTATTTCAGCTTTGTGCGTTTGTAAGACTACAAGACGCAGTTATAAAAGCTTTCATATTGCTGAAGCCAACGCTTGCGTAATTCTGCATAGTGTAAGATGTTCATCCAAAAGAATCTTCTGTCAGTCAGTGTCTAAAAAGTTCGTTAAGCTACAGTTGTGACCATTTTGTCCCCGATCTCAAAGCGTATTTCCTGTTATATCGAAGCTAACCTCAAACTCTGCCATCGTTGCAGGCGAGCCCGGTTACCCCGGCCTATCAGGAGCACCCGGCACACCGGGGCTTCCAGGAACAAAGGGCGAAGCCGGCTTTCCTGGCCTGCCAGGCCTGCCCGGTTTTGACGGAGCCCCAGGAGCGCCCGGAGAGCCCGGACGGGACGGCACAATCGGCTTCCCGGGAGTACCAGGTGCCGCATTTGCTTGATTTGCTTATACATGGTGGAGCGTGGCCGTCACTGACGCTCGGACCAAAAACATTATGATTCGCTTCGATATTCAATTTCTATTCTTTTTCTTTTTTAGAATGTTTAACTTCCCTGTATTAAGCATCAAGTAGCCTGAGGCGCACGGATTGTAAGATATATTAGTTTTACTGACAGATGAAGGTGTTCCTGTCCTACGCATAACACACAAATATCCTATAGTACGTCAAAGAAATGTACTTCGCACGCTGTAAAGATTTCTGTAGAAGCGCTATTTCAATGCTTGTGTGAAATTTTCTTGTAAACTAAATTTTACACGACAGCAAGCTCAAAGAATTCTTGCTATGAGCTAAGCCTTAGTTTTAATCTGTGTGATAATTCTGACCACCCGAAGCGCACCGAAATATATGACACACGTGTTTGACAGCGATAGCCATTAAATTTGATTTTATGCAGTTTTCACGTCGTCTGTAGAATCTTTCCTGTTTACTTGCCACCAGAAGATCGTCAAAAAGGAAAACTTAATTTGTGCCCATCAACGATTTGATTTTACTTCTTAAAGGTGAGATTTTAGCCATGGGGCGAACCAAGTGCCCTTTATGCGCCCATAGTAGTGTTAAAATGTTTATTGTGTAGCGCCATGGATTTTGACAACATCTGTTCGGACCTATTTGATCGTTTACCAATAAAGAAAGACTACATCGAATTCTAAAGAAAAACCAGACTCGACCTAACCAGCTTTGCGAACTCCTCGTGGGCTAAACCGACGAAATATAAGAATATATACATTCCGTGACGTCATGCTGACCAACCGGCTGTGATTTCGGCGCGGAATTGAAGAAATGGAAGTTCAGCCTACATTTACTCTATTAGTACTACACCTTCGCTGAGGTAAACAATGAAAATCGATATTTGTAATAAAGCTTTTCTTGCCCAAATTGATACGTAGCGCCTCTTCACGCCACGTCATTGAAGTGCTCTAGCTCGCTCGCAGTGGGGTCCTACGCGCCAACTCACGTGTTCTGCTCTATTCTAAGGCGAAAAGGGCGACAAAGGAGGTCCTGGCTTCCCCGGAATTCCGGGCCAGCGCGGCACTGATGGAGCCCCCGGTTTGCTCGGTGATAAGGGCGACGCCGGCTACCCCGGAGCTCCAGGCTTCGACGGTGCCCCCGGAGCGCCTGGAGCCAAGGGAGAGCCTGGTCTACCCGGACTGCCTGGAGAAAAGGGTGTGCCTGGCGACGTTTCCGAGAAGGGAGAGAGAGGATACCCGGGTCTTCCTGGATCCCCTGGCCCCGTTGGTCCTCCTGGAGCGCCTGGTAAGCTGAAAACAAGATATACGTCATTTGAATGGCCCTTTCGCGAGTTATGCAACCTTTATCACTGAACATTCACTAACACGCGAAAGGTACTGAGTGGTTCGCCTCCACACCCTTGCCGGTTGGCTCACATAGTAGAGAAAGGAGCCGCTGCATAGAAACAAAGTAATTTGATCAAATAAACTTTGTCTATCCCTTGTCACCATCCGAACCGTAACCCTGTGGCAATGTGTAAAAGTAGTTTGAAAGCTATTTCGCGGGAGAAGAAGGATATTTAAGTGCACAAGAATCGCCATTAGCGCTCGCGAAATACATTCACACGGAGCCGGAGATGACCACTGAAGCAGGCCGGCAGTTATTCTAAGGTACTGAAAATGTAAAAAAAGGGCAAACCGGACATGACGGAAGTAGCGGGAAAATTAGGAAGAAAAAAAGGGAGCGACAGGACAGAGTGCTATTATTATTAAAATTAAGTGGCACGCTGACCCTTCGCTTTATTTTTTCTTCCAGATTCACAACTGATAAGGACAAGTATCCACCAATGATAACATTGCACGAAAGCAGCATCCAGTTATTTTACGATTCAACTGCCTCAATCTGTCAAACACATAAGAAAAACTAAAGTAAGAAATAAACTTCGGCAGCTTGATGCGTCTGCGTTGCTTTTACGGGAGCTTGTGCGCTGTCACGCTTAATTGATTATCATACCCCTTCAATTCTAGATAAGAGGGGAGGTTCCCTAACAGAAAAAAACCGGTACAGGCAGCCGTATACTATTCCTCTAGCGTATACGCTAGAGGCAATGTGTACGGCTGCCCTTCCCGGTTTTTATGTCATGGAGTGTACGCCAGAGGCAACCTTGAGACGCACTGTCAGAAATCGAAGAAATGTTTCGAACTCCTCCGCAGATACGTGTAGACTGCCAGACTCCAGCTATCGACGCATAAATCCTGTTATGTACACACTGCCAACAAATCAGCCAGAAAGTTGGTCTGAGACGGCGGCTTTCAACCCGAAATTGGCCAATTGCTAATTTTTTTATACTCAAGTGCTGCGGGTTCTTGGCCTTGAAGTTCATCATTGCGGTTCTCGCGTCAAATCGGTTAAAAATGTCGGCAAAGCATCCGCTGAAACAGTTCACCTGATTCGCAAAATTATGCCAAGGAGTGCTCGCACTGTTGTAGCTTTGTGGCCCATGCCGTCCGGCAGCCGGAAATCATATACCAAGCCCAATTCCTACGACTTACTGCTCAATAGTGGGACAGACCGAAATGATAAATATAAGCACCATGAGAGCAATTACAGCTCTCACTTGTCTAACAACTGTTCCAACGCTGCAAAAGCACGTACAAATGAGCCAAGTTCACGGCATAAATGCGGCGCAAAGCATCGAAGTGTGGGAAGATATCTGGTGAGCGGAAAGATGTAAAAACCTCTTGAAAAAGGCGGGTCACGTATACCGTTCACCTGCGGCTGTAGTTATATCGGTCAAACGGGGTGCTCTATTAACAAACGCTTTGGAGAGCCCAAAAATGATTTAACTAACAAAAGAAAATACGTCTAATGTAGTACTGAACTGTAGTGGCAGCGGATGTAAGTCTCATTTTGAAACAGCTGTGCTCGATCGGAATGACGATCAGGACACGCTTGAAATATCTGAGGCCTTCTATATTAAAAAAATATATATATGGAGATTGGTGCGTAAGTCAACCTCCGGTGACTTCGCATGAAAAGGAATTTCCTCTTTTGAACCTACGTACCCATTAATTTGCTATCTTTCTAACCGTAAACTTTTTGGCCATACATGTCTTCTCAAAATGTTGCTGCTAGTTCTTAGACCTGCCGACACCGCCACCACAATTGTACCTTATACTGAGCGCGATAGTACTCTGCTCCTGCTGCTGGTCCCTTTCATTTAGCTTGGTCTTGCCCTAAGGCAAAGCCAGTCCGTGAATATGCACTCAGGGATATAAAGAACTGCCCAAATTAATGACTATGAGCGATGGCTCATGAACAATGCATTTCACAAGGCATTGTTGCAGCATATGCGTGAAATATGGGACTCCATGCTTATTTATTATTTAATTTCCACGTTATGACATGTGGCAATCCACGCAAAACAAAACAGTTTTCGTGTGCTGTGGTCATCTTCGCATGGTGAAATTCGCTGTTAACCAAGCGTAATCATCCGGATTCAATGAGAGGCTTAGCGAGGTAGACTTGGGCTACCAGGCTTGTAGCTACTCCCTTAAATCCTGATGAGCATATGTGCAAAACACCTAGTTTATACCCCACTTGACCCTCCCAAATCAAAACTTTTGCTGCCCCTCCTCCTTTAACGCACGTAGGTCACAGCTGCTCACTAGAACATTGGAACGCCAATGCCATTACGAGTGGCACGATGCCAAAGCCACTAGAAGGCCCAACGGCAAACAGGCTTCAAGAACTTTTACTGAATGACTGCATCCTGGGAAAGCCGTGCGGATGACGTGTTATTACAGCCGCGCTGTCTATTTGCAGGTTATGATGGAGTCGCTGGGCTGAAGGGAGATCCTGGACCACCGGGCCAAGGCCTACCAGGTCTTCAGGGCCCACCAGGACCAAAAGGAGCTGATGGCTTCCCGGGAGTGCCTGGAACACCAGGAGCGAGGGGTGCCGACGGATCACCTGGTTTCCCCGGCGTTAAGGGAGACAGGGTAAGGGCCTTGCGGACATCTCAAACATCCACACCGCATACTCTGTCAATGATGACTATCGCTCGGAGCCTTCGTTAGCAGCAAATGTACCCTGACACGAAGCACCCTGACATAATAGCAGTGCCACTATTTGTATTTGACTCTATGATATGTGACTCTATCAACAGTTCCTAATTCAGTTATTACTGAAGTCGAAGTTCTTGTTATTGTACGGAAGGGTCCATACGCTCGTAGCAGGCAATTTACGCTTTATGGCAATTATAAACGTGGTAAAAAGGCATGATTAATAGCGACTATAATGTACATAATTTATTTTTTTTTCTCGGCCAGTTTTCTACTGTAGTTCCTCAACTTCGGTAACGCAAGCGTTTAAATTTCACTGCGGGAGCTCAGGCTGCAACCTGCATACTTGTTTCTTTCAATGCTGTAACCGTAAATTCACAAGTGACATCAATACATCGCTTCAAGTTCATTTCGATTGCACCTAGCAGCGTTACGGATACTCATATAGGTTTTGTAAACGCGGTATAAACCGATGAATTCCCTCTTGATCTTGGTACGCAGTATGCAGATGCAGGTCGCACGCAGAACCTCAGAATACGAGCATCGTACATGTACCCTTAGTTTGTAGCTGCATGCTTAATTTCGGTGCAAATTCATCCACTCAGTGCCTACTGTGTTAAGACAACTTCTTGTTACGCGCGCTTTACTACTTGGCTGCCACGCCATCCAATCAGCCGAAGCAGTGAAGCTCGTATCAAGTGTTCAGCGCTGTAGTCATGGTGTGCAGCGCGCTAACTCTCGCCTGACACACGCAGGGCTTCCCCGGCCTCCCAGGCCCGCCGGGTCAACCAGGACGCGACGGCGTACCAGGTATAATAGGACCAAAGGGATTGGATGGCGCGCCTGGCTTGCCCGGAAACAAGGGCGACCGCGGCCAAGATGGCTTTCCGGGAGTTCCGGGTCCCGTCGGACCTGTCGGACCTACCGGATCACCCGGTTTCCCCGGCCTGGACGGAGGGCCAGGCCAAAAGGGAGACCGTGGATACCCTGGCCTGCCCGGTACGGTGGCGCGCTTAGGCGAAGTTAGTCAAATAGGCTCGGTAAATTAATAAGCCAAGAAAAGCTGAACATCACCTTGCCCACTCACGAGAGCCACAATGTGACGTCGCGCTTGTATCCTGTCCGCATGCGCGAAAGGCACAAAGGGCACTGCAAAGCTAAGAGTCGCTTGATTCAATAGACGTCTCATGGCCGTTCAGTTAAAGGAATGCATGCGCACGGCCGTCTCTCGTTTGGCCTGAACTGGAGTTACTGTAGTATCATATGCTCCCTGTATGAGTGGTCATGTAAAACTCTATAGTCGAAACATTTGCAAAGCTTCGGTCGTTTGATCCTGCGTATTGATGAATTGACATCAGTCGCTCCATTCATCTTTATTATGAACATCGAAATCAAGGGGCAAAGAAGCACTTGGCTTTCCAATGAGAGCTTTACGTACCTTGAATATTAGACATGGCAATGCCAATAATGGTATCGTGGGCAAACAGACGATCTACTAGCGCTTCATTCCGGAGAGTACGAAGGGCAAAGGTTGTCTTCAGCCGTAAACCACTCTTTCATTTGTACTTTACTCTGTGATAATATTAGAATGAGGAGTGCTGTTAGTTTTGTCACCAGTGGCACCCACACACCGCTAGTTCTGTCCCGATCCTGCAGTGTCGTCGCTCACGCCCGTGAATGTGCTTTAAGAACAAGTTCAAGTTTGTGTGCAGAGAAGCGAATAGGGTAGCTGCATATCTCCGTCTCTTCTGTAGCTGCCACCCTCTATATTTTATTACCATTTCTTGGTTTAAATAGATCAATCTCTGCACAGTTATCGCAAACAAAACTTAAACTTTATAGGTGGAAACTATTGAAGACTATATGCAGACTCACAGTGCAATTGTTCCCTCACAAGTGAATCGGTGTTCCCTGCAGGTGAAAAGGGAGAAAAGGGTCTCAAGGGAGACGAAGGCGTTCCCGGATTCCCGGGACTTCCTGGCGAAAAAGGAAACCGAGGATACGATGGAGTTCCTGGACTCCCAGGTTAGAATATGCCGGTTATTTATGTTACATTGTGCATATTCATTTTTGTGATTAATAGAAACTACGTATGCGACTGTGCTTATAGTCATGTGGGCTGTATAGTTGCCCCCCCCCCCACAAGAGTGTGTGAACAACTCACACTTCTTCAGATGAACAAATAATACTGCATAAACAAGCCAGCACAGTTAGCGCGCTTGGCTGCGTTCGAATAAAGTAAAAATGATGCCTCAAAAAGCGCAGTTAATGGCAGAACCATTGACTAGCACGAGTCATAGACACTTGGTTTGTTGTTTTGTATATGTTATTTATTTTGTTGACATAGTATAAAGGAGGGAACAATAACCTCAATGTGTGCAACATCAGATGAGGAAATCGCGTACTACAACTGTTTTACCCATTTTCTGCAAAATGACGCGTGCTCTTTCGCAGGTGACAAGGGAGACAGAGGGACGCCCGGACTGCCAGGTCTCTCAGGTCTTGACGGAGAGCGAGGGTTCCCAGGTGCGCTTGCTGTTTTCGGTTGATCGGTCTTCTCTTACCGGCAACTTTTCTGCTCGCAAAAGAACTTGCGTTTCTATTCGACATCTTACAATCCCTGTTTTCTCCAGGGGCCCCCGGACCTCAGGGCCTTCCTGGTCTTCCAGGCCAAGGCGGAGTAGGTGCCAAGGGTGAAAAGGGCGACGTCGGCCGACCCGGCCTGGACGGTTTTCCTGGACTTCCTGGTTTAAAGGGTGGGTTAGCTCGGGCTAGTGCTTCGAGAATGCTCTCAAACCGTTTTTGACGCTACTCCAAGCCGGCGTACCTAGCCACGCTTGTCTGCTGCTGGCTGATCTATCTGTGCGTGGTTCCTAAACAGGTGACGCAGGTTTCCCCGGGCTGCCCGGCCAGAGGGGACCCCCAGGCGAGTCTCCCACTGAAGGTATACCGGGACAGAAGGGCGAGCGCGGCTACCCCGGTCCGCCAGGTCTGCCTGGTCAGAACGGCTTGCCGGGCCCGAAGGGTCAGGACGGTTTCCCAGGCCTGGATGGTGAAAAGGGAGATGCCGGCTTCCCAGGCCTCCCAGGACCCCCGGGACCACCGGGGCCGCCAGGATTTAATGGTACGCCACGTAATGGGGGCCAATTCACACAATACCTACCACTTCGCGTCGCTCCTGTAGTTACGTTTAGGGTACTTTCTTCAAGTTCAAGTTATTGCGCTGTTCGAGCAACATTGTAAGGAGCTTTAAATCCAGATTTTTTATATGCCGAAGTAATACTTTTTTACAAGCAACATCGCGACCTGCTGGCGAGAGTGACATTCTCGGCTCCTTGACCCAGTGCACAAGGGAGCACAAACTCCTGCGATGCTTCCCACTGATATTCCTGGTACGCTGCCATTTTTTCATTTCTGCAGGCGAAGATGGATTCCCTGGCGAGCCGGGAGTTAAGGGCGACAAGGGCGACGCTGGTTTCCCAGGTCTTCCAGGCTTGGTAGGCCTCAAAGGAGAACCTGGTCTTCCTGGATTCGCTGGTTTGGACGGATCTCCCGGTACGGTTCTATTCGGTATTTTATTAACCTCCTCGTTAAAATTACAATAAAATTCGTGCGCATCATAGCGCTTAAATTCACGCATAAATAACGCAGTGACAATTTTTGTCTAAATATCTGTGAATAGTTTTCTTCTTACCTGCATACCTTTCCAAATTTTGTGACGAAGGGTGACGAAGATGTCAAGCGTGTGTAAGCCATGAAGCCATGTGTTGTTTGCAGGGCTTCCTGGTCCCCAGGGAGAAAAAGGAGAACCAGGCCCTGCCAACTTAGTGAAGGGAGAAAAGGGTGAACGTGGAGAGACGGGTGCCCAAGGCCTGCCAGGACCTAAGGGCAACCCAGGAGCCCCTGGCTTCCCAGGTTCGTACGTCGACGACTGTTGCCAGCTTTTAGTGACAACCTTTACGCTTGTCCGTTCATACTTGAAAACGGCTACTTAACTAAGGTCCGCATCCGTGGATGCGAACTGAATTGTTTTTGTTGCGCGTTACCGAGCGTCTAAGCGGTTTCTAATCCGCTGATTACACCATATATTTAATCGCATTGACTTTTATCCAACGTGTCGTCTTGTGCGGCATTTAATTTCTGATATACGACATACGCTGCCTTGACTGCAATTATATAATTGATTCTGGTACTATCCGCGATTCCATAAACAAGTCGAACTTACCGAGCTGCAAAAATAAAGATTGACAGTAGATGTGGCCAAGCCATTAATGCACGCAAGGCGCGTCACAACAGCTGCTTAAACATCAAAGCAGCTGCGCAGAACGGCTGTCTGGACGACTCTTACCTAAGTAGATATTTTGAACTAGGCTGGACCATTACCTTCCCACTCGGACTCAGCTATTACAAACTGCACGCGACCAGCACATGTGTTTAATGTAGAAAATACCGACTTTGTCTGGGACGACATTGAGTCCAAGACATACAATTGGAAATGCGTTTATATATGGGCTTCAATTGTTCACTGCTTACTGTTCGCCCTGTGGTTCAAACAGCTTAGCGTAGTAGACTGTGAAGCATGAATCGTTGGCCTCCGGCGCAGGGCTGAAGGGTGAGGCTGGCCGACCAGGTCCACAGGGTCCTCCGGGACCAGTGGGTCCTGTAGGACCAAAGGGAGAACGCGGTCTTCAAGGTACCGCGGGTCTACCGGGTCTCCCGGGAGCACAGGGCCAACCAGGCAATCCGGGTCCGCCAGGACTGCCCGGCGGCGACTACCTCATGGGAATCCTGTTGGTCCGCCACAGCCAGTCGGCGACAGTGCCGACCTGCTTCAACGGCATGACCAAGCTCTGGGACGGTTACTCGCTCCTCTACATCGAAGGCAACGAAAAGTCCCACAACCAGGATCTCGGTCAGTAGTCTCCACATCAATCTTGGTTGTCCGCACACAGCCAGAAACCGTAGCAGCGATAGCTTAACGCCATGATCGCTATAGTTTCGCCAAGATCCAATAGGTTTAATCCACAATTTCAATCGAAGGCGATAATGTTTCCGCAGCATTGGATGCAACAAAATGTATTCATGGAGAACTGCCTCCATAAAGATGTGAATGCCTGTACACGGTGGTGACCGAAGAATTCACTACGACCTTCGGCTACAAAGCTTCTCGAACTCTGTGTATCCGCGCTCCAAACGATAGTTCGCAAGAGCCGTGAGGTCACTGAAAGGAGCGAACGTAATTCGTTGGTGCATCTACACAAATTCTCTGACTTGAGCAATGGTGTAATAGTCACTGTGTTCTTAGGTTGTCGCCGACTATAGTTTGCCTCGTTTTGTGACGTCAGACCAAGCCCTTTCTTCAAAGAGCCTTCACAATGCTTCACTATTTCTATCCGCCCCTTTTACAGGTTATGCCGGCTCCTGCCTCAGGAGATTTAGCACCATGCCTTTCCTGTTTTGCGACTTCAACAGCGTGTGCAATTACGCCAGCCGCAACGACAAGTCCTACTGGCTTTCGACGAACGCACCGATACCAATGATGCCCGTTGGCGAAGACACCATCAGACAGTACATCAGTCGATGCGTGGTCTGTGAAGCCCCAGCCAACGTCATAGCAGTCCACAGCCAGTCCATGTCAATACCCGAGTGCCCATCTGGAGGGTGGAACCAGTTGTGGATCGGTTACAGTTTTGCCATGGTGAGTATTTAATGGTTTACCGCACAACATTTTTAACCACCCTGTGAACTAGTAACTTACGCCGGGTTCCAACGATAATACCTATATGACACACAGCGCAACCATGCAGTGGCTACAGCGCTCAGTCTGTATTGTAGCAACTTCGTATTACTTTCTGCTCCATAGATAAACTCAAGGTCAGCAGGTAGTAAACAGAGCAAATGCGGTGCAAGAAAGAGCGCCAGGACAACGTGCTGTCAGTTCTTGTCTTGTTTTCTTCTAGGCTCGATGGTAGCACGAAAACTGCCTAGCGGCGAACTACTAGACAAAGTTGCGCACTTACGCACATATACCAGTACGCGCGTTGTCCTGTCATTCTTGCTGTGACCCAGCTTTGCATTGTTCACCCACACGTTGTTATGCGCCAACAGACCCAAACGCATACCATCACCTAGGTCAACGTGTTGCACTACACGCTACTAACGCGATGAAAGTATGAACGCGACAAGCCTCGCTACCCGCCGCGATAGCCCAGCGGCTATGGCGTTGCGCCGCAGATTCGAGATCGCGGGTCCGATGCCGGCGGCCGCATTTCGATGGAAGAGAAATGCAAAAACTCTCGCGTACTTTGATTTAGGTGCGCGTTAAAAAAACGCCAGATGTTAAATATTAATCTGGAGCCCCCCAACCACGGCGTGCCTCAGTATCGTATCGTACTTGTGAAACGTGAAACCCCAGAATATAATTTTCAACGAGCCTCGCTGCTCTTTTTGGGCCTCCCCATTAGACCTCTCTCTGATTTTACTGTGAGGGCTGTCGGTGGTCCAGCTATATGTGACATCAGAGTTCAAGCGTGCATTTTATCGTTTATATGAGGCGTTGGCAGCAACCACGGCGGTGAAAGCCTCCATGCAAGAGTTGCATGAAGGCTCCCTACCCTGGGCTGACAGCGAAATCGGCGATCTGGTCTTAACAATGCATAATAGGTTTTGTCTGACGACGAGAAAATGCGAGAACCTCCTCCAGTTTGCAAACAAAAAGCGGTATTACGGCGCGAGCGCCGTCTTTTGCACTCCGACGCTGTGTGTTTAGCTCGCTTCGCTGACACCCCTCCAGTCCATTGCATCAAGAATCCCTTGCTAACGGAATCTCTTCAGTTGGAATCGAACCTTCATCACTTCAGGTTGCTCGGGATTTTGATGCATAGTATCATGAAAAGCAAAAAATAAACACCGCACACTCACTGTTCAACTGGCACCCTATTTTGCCGCCATTCCGATAGGCTACACATTAATACAGCTGTATATGTTGGCATTGATAAGCCGGTGAGAGGAATGTACGACATACCTCAACCAGACCGACCTCTCTACCCTTCTTATCAACAACCTCGCCCTCTTCCCGCTAGCAGCACTATAGAGCCGTGGTATCTTTGTGACGGCACAGTGCGAGACAGTTCTATGAGCGTTTTATGTTTATAATGCGGAACACGTCTGAAACGCAGCACACGGCAGCCGGAGCCGAGGGAGGCGGTCAGTCGCTGTCCAGTCCCGGTTCGTGCCTCGAGGACTTCAGGGCCACGCCGTTCATTGAGTGCAACGGCGCGCGCGGCACGTGCCACTACTTCGCCAATAAGCTCAGCTTCTGGCTGTCCACCATCGAGCAGGACTTCCAGTTCGAACGGCCCGTCAGCGAAACGCTCAAGGCTGGCAAGCTTCGCAACCGTGTTAGTCGCTGTGCTGTATGCATCAAAGACTCCAACATCGGCTTCTAGGCGCACAGATGGCGAGTAAAAGAACGACGGACAGTGCCCAGCAGGAGAGCTAAGGACCCACCCGATGTAGCGGGCGGAATGATGTCCCGAAGCACGATGTGGGTTCTTTCTTTCTTTTTTTTTCTGCACTTGATTAGAAAAAATTTTTATTGTTGTTGTTGTTACTGTTTTCTACTTCTTTTTTGTTTTTCCTTTCATCAGCACAGGTGGAACCCAGCTTGTCTTCTTGCCGTTTTGTTGCAGGATAGTAAAGGGCGCATTTGTACATGTTTTCATCATAGCTCTTGAACTTAAACGGTGCTTCGTTTGTTTTCTTCTAGACTCGATGCTAGCATGCAAAGCTGCCTAGCAGCGAACTGCCAAGTCAATATCGCACACATACACACAAACATTTACCGATACGCGAAAACACCTACCAAGTGACTGCTCTTTTAAATGGACAATCAGAAAAGCTTACTGTGCGATTCATGCTGGTGCTGTCTACAAGTTGGACAGTCGCAATGGTGCCGTACAAGGTAGCAGTGGAGAACTGGTCACTCTATTTAATATTCTTCCTTTTGGCTTAGCGTTTTTCTTTTTTCCTTGTTACGTTGTTACAACCAGCGAGCGCATCGAGGGCTCAGAAATGGACATACATCGTCACTACACACATCTGCACCACTATTGCTTATGCAAAGTACGCCAAAGCAGTTCTCTCTTTTTCCTTTCAATAATATGTGCTGCATTTTCTCCTGTAACACTGCCATTTTTATATTATCAGACCAATTTTGTTGGCTGTGCAACCTCACTGTGTGACGTCAAATGTGTTGTTTACTTGAGCAGCGCAGTCTAGAATTGTTTTTCTTAGAGCATCATGTTTGAGGCTTCGGGGGTCGGGGAACACTGCCATTGAACTTAAACTAGTCGCTCTGTGTAAAAAATTATGTTGCATAAAATAAAACAATGCTAAGCATTTTTATGTTCCTAACCGTGGTGTTTCTTTGTGTACTGCTGCGGTGGTGTTCCTGCTGCTCGAGAATAAGGCGCACTCTACTCACGCATGGCACACGCGTGGGCAACGAGTAGTTCTATAGCACTTCAGCATTTATCGCACATCAATTGTCGTACACCCTTGTTCAAGTCAGTTCGCTGAAAGAAACTTCTTCGGGAACAAAACACGAGAACAGACAGTCAAGCAAAGTGCGGATATGCCTTACGTGGTTATCCGTGACAAGTTGCAGATTGCTATAGTGGAGAAAGAGATTCAAACGAACCAGTTGCAAACACAGTTGGGCTTTTAAATGCTGCTTCCCCCCCCCCCAATATACAGAACAATAAAAGAAGAAAGAAAAAAAACAGTGATCTTGCACAAGCAGGGAATTGAACACCGGTAACCTGTGCAACGAGCCCAAGATGACCACAGGTGACAGTGGCCTCCGCGCCAAGCAGACAGGGTGAGCCTGGTGCTGTCACGTGCATCTAAAGCAGACGCAAAGCTCACGATGTATTGCGATGGTAATTATACGGACACTCGAGGCACGTTCGCGCTGTCGTCGTGCTGTCACGGTATCCACAATGCAGGCGCGGCCTGAGCGTGGGGGGTTAGAAGGCCACCAGAGAAGCGCAATGACTGTGACTGCAAATATGTCACACGTGTGCTTATACCTCCGTTTGTCTGCTGCCTTCCCCACAACCTTTCTCGAGTAGGTGAAGTTTGTCTTTGGAGGCTTCGGGCTGGGGTGGCCCTGAAACTTGCTGTCACCCGCGCCTGGGTATCTGCAAGTGACAATCCTACAGCGTGTCCGAAAAGCCCGGCACCGATGTATACGCCACCTGTTGTGGCTGTGCCCTGGTACTAAGAATATTCGGCGCAAGATGATCAGGAAGGCCACACTAAAGCCGAATGTGCCAGATGACTTTACCAGTTGGATAACGTGCGCCAATTAGCAGCTGCAGTACCTGCACCAAACAGGGCTGTGTGCATTCATTGGATGTCTTTTGTTAATTCTTGTCCATATTCCTTTTGGCAAATCCACGAATTAAAAAAAAAAAGAAGAAAGGAGATGCCTTATCCCGCTCCGCTCAATCAGCTCTGCAGCGGAGCCAGGGCGGCGTTCTGCCTTCCGCTCCTGGCATGAACGCTGTGGGGACAAACGATAGCGTTCCTGCTGAGCAGCGGTGTGCCACGGCCGCAGTAGAACGCGAGCTGTGTGCAGGCCACAGCGTGGTGCATACATTGGTCTCGGTGGAACGGACAGTAAGTACACTGCTAGTTACAAGCACTGACAGTTTTCTTTCGGTCTCCTCTGGCTTGCACACTGGTGGTGGTGCTCCTCATCATGACACCCTTGCGACGTGTCCCTAATAAATCCCAGTGCGCTGCTTCTGCTGCGCAGCAGCAGTGGCGTCGCGTGCCGTGTAGAGCCAACGTGCCCCCCCCCCCCCCCCCACACTCCTTCGCTCTTAGAACACCATCTGATGAGTTTCAGCGCACTGCTAAACCTTGCTATCGCTTTCAATGCCTTCGCCCTTCCTACGACAGCGGCCAATTTTTATTGTTCCTAATAGAGTGTGTTTATCAAAGCTTGGGCTTTGGCTGTCGGCACGCCCGACACGACGCAGTTATAATATTCAGTGAAACCTATGCTATAGCCTTAGTCAGTGCAGCCGGTTTGCGTACGTGGCTTCTTCAAGTAGTTCAATTTACAGGTCTCGTACGTTCGCGAAGACAGTGATGACAGTGACTAAATAAGTCCAATAATTCAGCGTAGCATAACGTAGCATATATATATATATATATATATATATATATATATATATATATATATATATATATATATATATATATATATGCAATTTTCACATTCGATTTAGTTACCATCTTAATTAAATTGGTCAACACAGATGCAGGCTTAACTGCTCTTAGTTTACAACAGACATTCTGCTTCGATTGCACACTTCGCTTTTCGAGGCCGTTTTGGAAATGCTTGAAAAATGATAATTTACAAAGAAAATGTGTTTCACTCCACCCTTTCTGTTTGGACGAGGGGGACGAGGGTGGAAAAATGGGACAAATTACACGTACCCTCAAATACGCTGAAAGGGCAACATTAAACACAAACAAGGACCTCAGTATTTTGTTTCCCTTCCCACTTGTGGCTCGGCAGCTTTGGCACGATGTCTGCTTGGCGCTGCACGAAGCAACAAGAAGGACGTCCATGTTCCTGCTCTTCCTTTTATGACCTTCAGAACTATATCCGTGCCACCAGTGCTATTGACATTGTAGGTAAAAAAGACGACGGATGCTTTCTTGCAAAATGGTATCAGCGCAATCAAACAGAAAGCAGTGTCTTTTTTTCACCTTCCTGGGAGGCCACTGAAATTCAATTACTGGTAGGCCCTGCCACTCAGTGACAAGGAGGGTTGTAACTTGGTTTACATAGACGTCAAGAAAATTCACTCGCCGCTCAGTGTGATAGCTGTCTCTTGAACGTCCACTTTTATTGCGATAGTAGTTACATAGACACTCCAGACGCACTTGTGCCGTCACCGTCGCCGTGAGGTTCCCTATAAAACCCAGGGGCGATAAAATCGTCGCCGCGCGCCGTATGCTGTATGCGCGAGTGAAAACGTGCGAGGTTGAGCCGGCGATCGCGGCTCTGTCTCAAGCACGCAAGCAAGGAAAGCGGGGAGGAAGCGTGCCGTATGCTGTCGCGCGCAAAGCACCGGGGGAGGGGAAGGAGGGCGGCGCGTTCTACTCCGGGAAGCCCGGGCGGCCGCCGCGTGCCTGCCCGGGCCGCGTATTTCCAGTTGCTAGTAGGTACAGCGGGGTGTGGCACTTGCGGAGACGACGGACGATTGCCCGAATGCGCGAGTAAGAGCGGGTGCGAGAGAGGAAGTCTGGGGACGTTTGCTCCTTGAATATACGGCTCTGCCTAGGCACTACGGAGAAGTTTCTTAGCGCGTGTTGTATGCACTTGTCCCTAGGCGTGCCGGCACAAGTCGCGGGACGCGGTAGTGCTGAACTTAGCATCGCAAGTTCGCGGCTGGACGCAATTATATTTATTCAATCGTGTGTTTTTACTAATGAAAACAATGTGTCATTATTTTGCATTATTGGCGATGCCTCCAGGACACCAAAGCGGCAACGGGAACATCAAAGCTAGAACCCGGACCGGTCCGTGTTGGGGCTCGCAGAGGCCTGCGCGTGCCAGGGGAGTATAAGATCGTCTGTCCGCTATTGCGGACGGCCAATTTTTTATGCGAACGCCTCGCACGCTTCGGCCTCCGCGGCCCCAACCCAAGGGCCGTCCTTCTTCCAGCTTTGATCCCCCGCAACCGCTTGGGTGCCCTGGAGATCCTGCGGCGCCTGCTTTAATATAACCTCAGGTGCTAACCTGAGGCCTCCGTTTGCCGGTTACATGTGCCCTCCTGGAGCAATGCTTGTAAAAAATGCAATATATCGGCGCGACTAAAAAAGCGACCCGCGACTTACACAACACCAGTCGGAACCTTGCCCCTTCAGAAACAGCGATCACCAAATGGGGCGTCCGTGCCCACTGCCTCACCGCGGGGGCAGCCAGCGGCGGAGCGTAAACAAACTGGACCGGCATGCCTAGGGGATGGACGCATACAACACGCGTTAAGAAACCTCCTCCGTTGTGCCTAGGCAGACTCACATATTCAGGGAGCAAGGGCCCCCCAGATTTTCTCTCTCGCACCCACGCTTACTCGCGTCTGCGCAGAAATGTCGAGCGCTGTGAAAAGCGCCACGCCCCGCTGTACCTACTAGCAATGGTAAAAACGCGCCCGGGCCGCTGTATGTTGAAAGCTATCGGCGATGGGGACAGCGTCCGCCACGCCCTGTGTTTTCGCGCCTTAGTTTGTGTTGATACGAGACGCAGCACGAAGGTCAATTCGCTCGCTGCTGCTGCCGCGCTTCCTCACTCCAGCGTTTTGACTGCGATTTTCCGCTCTTAATTATCAAGTGAGATGTGTTCATGTTTGCTTTTGCGCACGTGACACCATGCTTGTTAATTTAGTTAGTACACCTATGTTTACAAGTTTAAACGGCTGATAAAACTACTATCCTTACTTCGAGTAGCTAGGTGCCCACTAATTTGCTATCAGAATCGATGCTTCGCCTTTCGGGCGAAACTGCGATTTTCTTTTTCTGGGTCATGAATCCCGGGCAGTTCGTTTATGCCGCGTTATACATGATTACATGTTGTAATAATGTCTTCTCAAGCATTTGAGAGAAACTTATAATTAAGGAACAATAAATAGTCAACAACAAACCGTAATTAAAGCTGCGAGAAAAATTTGAAAAAAAGTACACAGCGTGGTTAGGGAGTTGGGAGACAACGTTCCACTGTTCCCTGCATCGCGCTGTCTGGACGAGGAGACAGGAAAGAGAAAAAAACACTTCATACGAGGGACAGTGGTTTATTATGCTTATGAGCTCAGTGGGAAAACATTCCAAAAGTGCACGTTTTCAAGATTTTCTTTTCATGCGCAAATCGATCCTAGTGTATTGGCTCCATGGTTAGTGACTAACAACAACTCTGTTAGTGACTTTTTGCAGACCAAAAGATGGTTTTCCCTTTGCCTAAACTTTACGACGAGGCAGCCACAGGTTAGGGCACGGACCATATATGTATACGGTGGCGCTATATCTGTTTTGGGTTTCTTCATCGTGTGGCGGAGGTGACATCAGAAGTATTTGTTGGAACTGTCCTACTCTTTCAACTCTCCTAGTCCTCCTGCCTCTCCCCTAAGATATCTTTATATGTATATTATACCCGTTGCCTCGTGTCGACGATTCTCTGGACAGGCTGAGGCGCGCGAAGTATTTCTCCTCTATCGATCTGAAGAGTGGCTACTGGCAAATTGAAGTAGATGAGCGGGACCGCGAGAAAACCGCTTTTGTGACTCCGGGCGACCTTTACGAATTAAAAGTACTCCCTTTCGGCCTCTGTTCCGCTCCAGCCACGTTGCCGCGAATGATGGATACTGTTCTCGCTGACCTCAAATAGAAAAGCTGCCTCGTCTATCACGAGGATGTCGTTGTCTTTTCGGAAACTTTAGACGGGCACCTTCGACGCCTTCCGGATGTACTCGAAGCCATTCGATCGGCTGACCTTACACTCAAGCCAGAGAAATGCAATTTCGGTTACCAGGAACTGAAGTTCCTTGGTCACGTCGTGAGCGCGGCAGGTGTTCGGCCCGATCCTGAGAAGACTGCTGCCGTTGCTGCTTTTCCAGCTCCGACCAACAAGAAAAGTGTCCGACGATTTTGGGCTTGTGTGCATATTGCTAACCGCTGTTGTAAATATAACCTGTAAATAGCTGCTCGTCTTACTGACTCGTCCTTCGCGTAACATTGTGGTGGAGGTGGAATGTTCCCCGTCCTCGCCACGGAGCTACGAAGCGGCTGCACCGTCGTCTTTTCAGCCATGGGGCCCTATAACCTAAAACTATTCCAATATGTCTTTATTCCAATCTCCTGACGTAGAATTTGCGTAATCGCCGACGCAAGCAACGGGCGGTGACCTGCAGTGTTGTCCAAAGAGACCAATCAAACGCTCTCCTCGGTCGTAGGAGTTCACTTTTGTTTGCTTGAAAAACGAATAACATTGCCTACACAGAGAAGCTTGTCTTATCTAATTGGCTCACAAGAGGCGAGGAGCATGCTCAAGTGGAGAGGCATTCAATGGGGCCGAGCCACTGCACTGAAAGTCGATAACCGGATGAAGAGGTGGCGCCGTCGTCTGCGATTGGTCCGCTTTGCCTTACCTAGCTTGCGGTGGCTGGTCAAAAATCACGGCAGCATGCAACGGAAGCTTAATAATGACGGTAAAACGGATCCTCAGCAAAGAATAATTGGCAGAACGAGGTCGTAAACGTGCCGAAAGTGTTCGAAAACGTTACACGGCCACGCAAAAAGCTTTATTATACGCAAATAAACCCATGCTCTCCGGCAGGTGCGAGTAGCCAGTGCCTGAGCGATCGGCGGCAGCCATCTTTTATTCCTTCCGAAACGGGGCAACCTGCGGCTATTCAGAAGAAAATTCAGTTTTGTTCGGCGTATTAATGCATCTTTAACGCGTACACGTCACTTTGACGCGGTGAGTTTTTGCGGTTCTGTGACGTCGCGTGAGTGGCAGGTGAAGTGGATGCAGCCCGAAAACTTTTGACCACTAGCCAAGTCTAATGGCGAAAAGCGTCGAATCACAAATAACTATTTTTCTTTTGTTCGGTCAAATCATGCATAATCAGTGTGTACACGTCATATCAGATGGGGAGCTGTCGCGCTTTTCATGACGTCGCGTGACAGAGAGGTGAAGGGGGGGGGGGGTCCAAAAATATTTTTGACCAATCGCAGAGGGCTGATTTCAGAATTGGAATAGAAAATTTTGGAATAGCTTTACGTTATAGCGCCCATGGCTTCTGATGAAACCACCCCGTCGCCACCTACACCTGCGGCGCCAACCACAACGTACGTTACGGTTCCTAGTCTCCGTGATCCTGGGACATTCTCCGGACAAAATGACGTTGACGTCGACGACTGGCTTAGCATATATGAGCGTGTTAGCCAAAGCCACCACTGGGACACTACCATCATGCTTGCCAATGTGATCTTCTATATGGACGGGACATCGCGTGTCTGGTTTCGCGCCCATGAGATCGAGGTTCTCCAGCTGGGACATTTTCAAAGAGCGGCTTCGCGACCTATTTGGCAACCCGTCAGGTCGCCAACAGGCTGCGCGAAAAGAGCTAGCCACCCGTGTCCAGTCGTCGACCGAATCGTATGTCTCCTACATACAGAAAGTGCTCGCGCTTTGCGGAAAGTCGACGAGCACATGACCGAGGTTGACAAGGTGGGCCATATTCTAAAAGGCATCGCGGACGACGCCTACAATTTGTTCGTCTATAACGATGTTTCTTCCGTCGGCGCCATCGTCAAAGAATGCCGCCGCTTCGAATTAGCCAAAAGCCGCCGCGTCGTCCCACAGTTTTTCCGGCTCCCAAACACCCCTGCCACTTCCCCTTGCTCCCCTCTTACCACCACACAACCATTTCAAGAGAACGTCACACGTATAGTTCGCTGATTACGTGAATACCTTATCTGCAGAGGTTCTACAGCTACCTAAATTCTACACAAGAAAAGCAGGAAGATACCTATAAAGAAAGGGGTCAGACAGGGAGACACACTCTCTCCAATGCTATTCACTGCGTCCTTAAAAGAAGTATTCAAGTTATTAAACTGGGGAGGCTAAGGAGTAAAGACCGACGGCGAATATCTCAGCAACCTTAGGTTTGCCGATGACATTGTTCTATTCAGCAACGATGCAGACGAGTTACAACAAATCATTGAGGACCTTCGCAGAGAGACTGTAAAAGTGGGGTTGAAGAATAATATGCAGAATACAAAGATAATGATAAATAGCCGGGCAAAGGAACGAGAGGTCAGGATCGCCTGTCGGCCTCCAGAGTCTGGGAAGGAGCACGTTTACCTAGATAAATTAATCACAGGGAACCCTGATCATGAGAAGGAAATTCACTGAATAATAAAAATGGCTTGGGTCGCATACGGCAGACATTGCCAGCTCCTGACTGAAAGCTTACCAGGCACGTACCCAGGGGGGGGGGGGGGGGCCGGGGGGGCCCGCCCCCCCCCCCCCCCGAAATCAAGTGGCATAACCCCCCCCCCCTCCCCACCCACGCCACCACTCCTCACACACTCCTGAAGCGGCGCCAGATCAATGTTGAGACTTGGCAGCTATTCATCGGTCAGCATTATGCTGCCTTTCTCACTCCTTTTAGATGGCGGTAGTTATCGGCATCTCTTGTAATGTGAAGGCCAATTTTCTCATAGATTCCGCACCCGCGCGATTAACTCGAGATGCGTTCAGTTGTCACCATCTATTCAACCGTCACGCGCATAGCTGTTGCTTTTGTTAGTTCAACCTTCTTTGTTTAGGCTGATCCTGGGACCAGGCGAGGGATGCGGCTGTTACTCAGCTGGTCTGTACTCTCATGGAACGAGTTGCGGCCGCGGAGAAAACGCCAATTGCGTTAAGCTTTCCCTTTGCTTCATTATTTCCTTGAGTTACGGCTCGCCGCGACGCTGGCAGGTGCCCGGAACCATATACACGTGATATGGGTTAGATAAAGTGGGAAATAAAATAATGTGAAAGAACGTCCGTCATAAAACCCTGCAATAACCCTTAAGCCCATAAGCAAGATGACTGTCACCCGTTACCTCGTCTGTTTTTCCCTAATACTATAGGAAATTTTCGTGCCAAATTGGAAACTGGAAACAAAAATCGCAAGGAGTTGAGAAATTAAGCGATCTACTAAGGGAGAGAGCCAAGGCAACAACCAAACTGCAAGCAAAAGCGAATAATAAAAAAGCTAACCGTTGTTTATGAGAATATTTATGGATCAACATCTTTTTATTTAGCAAGGAAGTAGAGAAAACGCCGCCGGAAGTGGAGAACAATTACTTGTTTTGAATGACGCTTCTAGAGTTATCGGTTGAACCGCCTCACGTAGCCACTTCTCTGTTGTGCTTATGTAGGTGTTTTTTAACCTTTCGCGGTGAGCGCAGTACGTCTGGAATCGCAGTCCTGCGCTCTACGCGGTTGTATGGGACTGGCGGCCGCACAGCGTTACGCAATTCGCGGAACTGTCAAAACTGATCAACAAGGCGAAAATAACTGATATTCGAAACTATAACATGAGAAAGACTGAAGAAGCTGTAAAAAAGTTAACGCAGCCTGAAATCAGTAAAAAAGAAGCCTGGCATAGGACAAACCATGATGTATGCACTAAAAGATAAGAAGGATAATATCATCAGCAATCTCGAAGATATAGTAAAAGCAGCGGAAAAATTCTAAGCTGACCTGTATATAGTACCCAGAGGAGTCACGATACCTCACTTAGAAACAGTAATGAAAAGGATACAGAAATTTTCCTATAACTAGCGATGAGGTCAGAAGGGCCCTGCAAGACATGAAACGATGAAGAGTGGGAGGAGAAGGTGGAATAACTATCGATTTATTCAAAGATGGAGGCGACATAATGTTTGGAAAACTGGCGGCTCTTTATACAAAGTGTCTATCGACTGCAAGGGTCCCAGAAAACTGGAAGAATGCAGACATTATACTAATCCACAAAAAAAGGAAACATTAAAGAATTGAAAAATTATAGGACCCTTAGCTTGCTCCCAGTATTATATAAAACATTTACCAAAATAATATCCAATGGAATAAGAGCAACACTCGATTTTGTCAACCAAGGGAACAGGCTGGCTTCTGGAAGAGATACCTTACAATGGATCACATCCATGTCATCAATCAGATTATCGCGAAATTTGCAGAGTACAATAAGCCTCTCTATGTGGCTTATGTAGATTACGAAAATGCATTTGATTCAGTAGAGATACCAGCAGTCATAGAGGCACTACGTAATCAAGGAGTACAGAACGCTTACGTAAAAAGCTTAAGCTTGGAAAATATTGCTACATGCATGTGGTATTTGTTTGTTTGAACGAGGCGCGTGGGCGCCATCACTCCAGAAAAGAGGAGGAAGAATGAACTGGGCTCGCGCTGTGAATCTGACCGGTCTTCGCTGCAACCGTTGTTGTAAATATAATATGTAAATAGTTTCTCGTCTTACTGACTCATCCTTCGCGTAAGAATATCTACAGAGGTTCTACAGCTACCTTAATTCTACACAAGAAAAGCAGGGAGATACCTATAGAGAAAGGGGTCATACAGGGAGACACAATTTCTCCAAAGCTATTCACTAAATGCTTAGAAGAATTCAAGCCAATAAACTGGGAAGGCTTAGGAGTAAAGATCGACGGCAAAACTCTCAGAAACCTTCGGTTTGTTGATGACATTGTTCTATTCAAGAACAATGCAGACGAGTTACAACAAATGATTGGAGACCTTAACGGAGAGAGTGCAAGAGTGGGGTTGAATATTAATATGCAGAAGATGAAGATAATGATAAATAGCTGGGCAATGGAACAAGAGATCAGGATCGCCAGTCGGCCACTAGAGACTGTGAAGGAGTACGTTTACCTAGGTCAATTAATCACAGGGCACGCTGATGATGTGAAGGAAATTCACAGAAGAATAAAAATAAGTTGGATCGCATACGGCAGGCATTTCCAGCTCCTGACTGGAAGCTTACCATTATTATTGAAAAGTAAGGTGTGCATGCAATCAGTGCATTTTGCCAGAGCTGACATATGGGGCAGAGACATGAGAGCAAGTTAAGGACCGCGCAAAGAGCGATCGAACGAAGATTGCTAGGCATGACGTTAAGAGAGAGAAAGAGAGCGGTTTGGATCAGAGAGCGAACGGGTATAGACGATATTCTAATTGACATGAAGAGGAAAAAATGTAGCTGGGCAGGTCATGTAATGCGGCGGTTAGATGACCGTTGGACCATTAGGGTTACAGAATGGGTACCAAGAGAAGGAAAACGCAATCGAGGACGACAAAACACTGGGTGGAGCGATGAAATTAGGAAATTCGCGGGCGCTAGTTGGAATCGGTTGGCGCAGGACAGGGGTAATTGGAGATCGCAGGGAGAGGCCTTCGTCCTGCAGTGGACATAAAACATGATGATGATGATGATGATGATGATGGAGGAGGTGCCCCCCCCCCCCCGAAAAAAAATCCTGGGTACGTGCCTGAAGCTTACCATTATCATTGAAAAGGAAGGTGTACAATCAGTGCATTTTACCAGTACTGACATACGGCACAGAAACTTGGAGAGACCCGCCGTGGTTGCTCAGTGGCTATGGTGTTAGGCTGCTGAGCACGAGGTCGCGGGATCGAATCCCGGCCTCGGCGGCCGCATTTCGATCGGGGCGAAATGCGAAAACACCCGTGTACTTAGATTTAGGTGCACGTTAAAGAACCCCAGGTGGTCGAAATTTCCGGAGTCCTGCAGTATGGCGCGCCTCATAATCAGAAAGTGGTTTTCGCATGTAAAACCCAATAATTTATTTTTTTTAAACTTGGAGAGTGACAAAGAAGCTTGAGAACAAGTTAAGGACCACGCAAAGAGCGATGGAACGAAGATTGCTAGGCATAACGTTAAGAGATAGAAAGAGAGAGGTTTGTAGCAGAGAGTAAACAGGTATAGACGATATTCTAACTGACATCAAGAGGAAAAAATGGAGATGGGCAGGTCATGTAATGCGCCGCTTAGATAACCGTTGGACCATTAGGGTTACAGAATGAATACCAAGAGAACGAAAACGCAATAGGCTGTTTCACATGGCGCGATCGGGGCAAAAAAAAATGTTCTGCCGCGCACGTCGTAGAGCGATTTTCGCTGACAGCGTTCACATGCGTTTGCGGCAGCGCGATTTCCGTCGCAGCGATGCGCAAGGTTGCCTCCTGCTCACGAAGTATCCATGCCTGCATCGTTAAATAAAAACGACATGGAACCTAGTCAAATATTTGAATTTTTCTATATTTATTGGATAACAGAATAGGTACACCATTTTTTAACGCTTAAAAGCGTTGATAGTTTACGACAGCTTGCAGATATGGTGAGTGAGGCGCTGCACAAACCGCAAGTATGAGCGAGCGGCTTGTGCGGCTTCGGTGGGGTGGTTCCGTTCAGTACACTCTATTTTCGTTGTTACTATGCAAGCAACAACTTTTTTTCCTGGATGAGTATTTTCTTTTGGAGAAGAACAAGCTGCTATTGAGTGTGCATATGTATAAGCCGCTGGCGCCATTTGTAGGGATGAAGAGGTTGGCGACGGTGGCGATCAAGTGGGTACGTGCCTTATGTTGAAGCGGCGTCCTTCTGCCGACCTGGATAGCGTGCAGCTTCTCCTTTTAAACGAATTGTGTAAGCGGAAGAAAAGAAAAATGTTGATGAAGCTCCTAAGCCGCAAACGCTGGTGGGTACGCCCTAAACATAGCTAAAAGTGGCGCGTGACATTGCTCGACAGAGCTACCAACGGGTGGTAAAACAGGAAAGCGCCTATTTTGACGGCGCTTTGTTTCGTCACACACATTGCCCCTCCCACAACGCGCCGATCGCTGCGACTGAGCGACGGCGCGACCAACTTGTTGAAATCCAGTCGCGGAGAGCCCACGACGTCGCGGCGGTCGCTGAGCGGCGGAATTCGCTGTGTCGCTGACTGAAAATCGCGCCATGTGAAACAGCCCAATCGCGGACGACAAAAGACTAGGTGGAGCGATGAAATTAGGAAATTTGCGGGCGCTAGTTGGAATCGGTTGGCGCAGGACAGTGGTAATTGGAGATCGCAGGGAGAGGATTGGAGATCGCCTTCGTCCTGCAGTGGACAAAGAATAGGCTGCTGCTGCTGCTGCTGCTGCTGCTGCTGCTGCTGCTGCTGCTGCTGCTGATGATGATGATGATGATGATGATGATCGTTCGCCGTGAGATTGAAGCGGTGATTCCGGCCCCCCTTCATCCACGACTCTCTGACGGTACCTTTGACCAAGCGGTTCCCACTATTTCCGTTATTCAAGCAGTTGTGCGGCAATAAATTGCAAACCTTGGCATCCCTACCGCCTGCTCTGTCTCCCGACCTGATTCGGCTCCCATTCCCATGTCCACAACCTGTAATGACCAGTATTTCCCTCCCAGATCACGGAATCCTGCTGAATGGCGAACCCCTGACGACAAACGATCCACCCGGGTTCGTGAACAAGGGAGGGCTTGGGCACCCCCCGATAGACGGACGCTCCGCAGCGTGGTGGCGCTGAACGATGACTGACCGCCGAGCAGCCGTGCTCGTCGGTGTTTATTGCGGTGCGGTGAACAATGTTGCCTGCCGAGCTTAGTAGGCCACCGAGCCTAGCGGCGAACAAACATTATGCCTGAGGGGCATAATGGGGCGTCATATGCTTGCTACAGATTCGGCTCCCATTCCCATGTCCACAACCTGTAATGACCAGTATTTCGCTCCCAGATCACGCAATCCTGCTGAATGGCGAACCCCTGACGACAAACCGATCTGCCTTCGCTGCCACCGCGTTGGTCATGTATCCCGCCACTGCCGCACCACCTAGATGCCGCCGTACTGGAGCTCATTCCCTGCTCCTCGCTCATACGCCGACGCTCCCCGTTATTCACCTCGCCGTCTGTATACCCTACTTCTGATGCCCCTGACAGCCGCTCCTCCGTGCGATCGCCGTCGCCTCAACGCCGTCGCTCCCCGTCACCCCAACCTCGCAACTATTCCTCGCCGAACCGACGGACGGAAAACTAGGCCATGCAGCTCTTGGAGGTAGTGCTGCATCACGTTCGGCCTGTCCAAATCCTCCGTTGACGCTCCTCACCAACACGAACTTAATTGAAGTAGACGTAGATGGTGTTCCGTTGACAGCATTAATTGATACTGGAGCCCAAGTGTCCATAATGAGCGCTAACCTATGTCATCGCCTCAAAAAAAATTCTTACGCCTGCCATCACTCGAGCCGTACACGTCGCCAATGGCGCCACTGTATCTGTCAGGGGTATGTGCACTGCTCGCATAGGAATTGCTGGCCGCCAAGTTTCAGTCCTGTTCACCGTGCTGACCAGTTGCCCTCATGACCAAATCTTCGGGCTCGACTTTCTGACGACGCATTTTGCCCTCATCGACTGTTCCGCCCGGTACGCTGTGCCTCGAGCTTCCTCTTCTTTCAGACGTTCGCCCCGATCAACCGCACACCTTCTGCACTAAAGCGTTTGTTCGCTTACCTCCAAAAGCACTAAACTTCGTCGAATTGGCCTCACCGGCAACCGTGCCTGACGGCGACTATGTCGTCGCACCTATTCGTGATGCCCTCCTGGCGCGCGATATCTCTGTACCACACTCCGTCGTAACCCTTGGCGCTAATCGGATGTATATCCCCGTTATCAATTTTGGCTTGACGAAGCAAGTGTTACCTGAAGGCATAGCGGTGGCCACGCTCCGGTCAGTGACAGACGACCACGTCACTGCTTTTGCAGCCGACGCGTCTCCAGATCCTCCTGATTACCCACAGGATGCCTTGAACCTCGACGGCACATTGCGTCCCATGGTTGCTCCGAACCTCGCACCTGACGAAGCAGTCACCCTATATCGCCGCTTGCTTTCCTACCGCGACATATTTGACACCGACAATCGACCACTTGGTCAGACGTCCCTGGTTAAACATCGGATAAACACTGCTGATGCTGTTCCGCCGACCGTATCGCGTGTCCATGGCAGAGCGGCAAGTTATTCAGCAGGAAGTAAACAAGACGCTCGCCAGGGGCATTGTTGAGCCCTCATCGAGTCCTTGGGCGTCGCCGGTCGTGCTCGTGAAAAAGAAAGATGGCACGAGGCGTTTCTGCGTTGATTACCGCCACATAAACCGAATTACTAAAATGACGTTTAACCTTTACCACGAATCGACGACGCTCTTGATTGTCTTCACGGTGCCAAATACTTTTCGTCCACCGACCTTTCATCTCGTTATTGGCAACCCGCCGTGGTTGCTCAGTGGCTATGGTGTTGGGCTGCTGAGCACGAGGTCGCGGGATCGAATCCCGGCCACGGCGGCCGCATTTCGATGGAGGCGAAATGCGAAAACACCCGTGTACTTAGATTTAGGTGCACGTTAAAGAACCCCAGGTGGTCGAAATTTCCGGAGTCCTCCACTACGGCGTGCCTCATAATCAGAAAGTGGTTTTGGCACGTAAAACCCCATAATTTTAATCGTTATTGGCACATTTCCGTCGATGAGCAAGACCAAGAAAAGACCGCTTTCGTCACTCCAAATGGCCTCTACCAATTCAAGGTTATGCCGTTCGGTTTATGCAATGCCCCCGCCACGTTCGAACGGATGATCGACTCTCTGCTTCAAGGTTTCAAATGGTCAACTTGCCTTTGTTACCTCGACAACGTCCTTGTGTTTTCTCTTACATTTACATTTGAGACGTATACCTTGAGCGCGTCGCAGCTATCCTTGACGCCTTCCGCAAGGCTGGGCTCGAATTAAACTCATCGAAGTGCCACTTCGGGCGCCAACAGATTACAGTGCTATAGGCCATCTCGTCGATGCTTCCGGAGTACAACCCGACCCGGGGAAGGTTCGAACAGTAACGGCTTTTCCTGTACCTCAGTCTGTCAAAGACGTCAGGAGTTTTGTGGGGCTCTGTTCTTATTTCCGATGGTTCGTGAAAGATTTCGCAGCAATCGCTCGACCACTCACTGAACTTCTGAAGAAAGACGTGCCTTTTACGTGGGGTTCCCTTCGGGCTGCCGCATTTTCACGCCTTATCACGATTCTCACTAATCCACCGGTCTTGGCACACTTTTACCCGTCCGCACCTACAGAAGTCTGAACCGATGCCAGTGGTTATGGGATCGGCACCGTCTTATCGCAATGCCAACACGGACACGACCGCGTTACAGCATACGCTAGTCGCCTCCTGACAACTGCAGAGCGCAACTATTCGATTACCGAGCGCGAATGTCTTGCTCTCCTCTGGGCTGTTTCAAAGTTCCGCCCATATTTATATGGCAAGCCCTTCTCAGTAATCACAGACCATCATGCGCTCTGTTGGCTTCCGTCGATCAAGGATCTTACTGGCCGGCTCGGTCGTTGGGCCCTCCGACTACAAGAATATCCTTAGACAGGGGTAACAAGTCGGGACGCCAACACCAGGACGCAGATTACCTCTCTCGCTACCCAGCCGAAGATGCGACCTCTGCGTCTGATACAGACCCCGACGCCTGTATTCTCTCTGCTTTTCCACTGCTCCATGTCGCCGACAAGCAGCGCCGTGACCCGTCCTTGCGTATCATCATTGACCGCCTGGAATCGTCACTTGCCGACAGTTCCCTTTGCTTATTTGCACTTCAAGATGACGTACTTTACCACCACAACGTTCACCCCTACGGCCCTACATTACTCCTTGTGATCCCTAAACACCTTCGCTCGGCTGTTCTCCCCGAACTTCACTACCTCCCCACTGCCGGTCACCTGGGTGTGCCAAAAACCTACGACCGGATCCGCCGACGCTTCTTTTGGCCAGGGCTTACTCGCTCCGTTCGAAGATACATAGCTGCGTGTGAGAAATGCCAGCGACGCAAGACATCATCGACGCTCTCTGCTGTGTACCTTCGACCACTCGACATTCCAGCGGAACCATTCTTCCGGTTTGGTTTGGACTTACTTGGCCCTTTTCTTTTTTCTACCTCTGGGAACAGGTGGATCGCTGTGGCCATGGATTACGCCACGTGCTACGCCATCACCCGAGCGCTTCTACAAGCTGCACCACAGACGTCGCCGATTTTCTTCTACGCGGCGTGATATTATTACATGGAGCTCCGCGACAACTTCTCGCAGACCGTGGCCGGACATTCCTATCGAAAGGTATCGCGGAGATCCTGCAGTCCTGTGCCACGAGGCACAAGCTATCCACGTCATACCATCCACAAACAAATGGCCTCACGGAGCGTCTCAATCGCCTTCTCACAGACATGCTCGCGAAATATGTCTCTTCAGACCACACTGACTGGGACCTCGCTCTACCGTTTGTCACATTTGCTTATAATTCCTCGCGCCATGACACAGCCGGTTATTCCCCATTTTTCCTTCTGTTCGGGCCAGAACCAGCACTGCCCCTCGACACAACCCTCCCTGTTCACGTGGCACAGACCAGTGAATATGCACTTGACGCCATCGCCCGCTGTGCCTACGCAAGGGAACTTGCCCGTGACCGCCTTCTGAAATCCCAAGAGAGTCAAAGTCGTTTGTACGACCAGCGACACCGAGCGTGCACTTCCCACGTGGTTCTTTGGTGCTTCTATGGTCTCCGTCGCGTCAGGTCGGCCTGTCAGAAAAACTGCTGTCTCGTTACACAGGCCCATACCGAGTGCTTCGTGCCGTGACTCCCGTCACCTACGAGATCGCCTCTGACGCCCCATGTGCTTCCCAGTCCAGTGATATCGTGCACGTTACACGACTGAAGCAGTATCACCCCCCCCCCCCCATTGTTGGCATTTAGACGCTCCGGGACGTCGCTTCTGCTGCCGGGGGATTATGCTACACGCGTGTGGTATTTGATTGTTTTAACGAGGCGCGTGGGCGCCATCACTCGAGAAAGGAGGAGGGAGAACGAACTGGGCTCGCGCTCTGAATCTAACTGGTCAGCGCTGTAACCGCTGTTGTAAATACAACCTGTAAATAGTTGCTCGTCTTACTCACTCGTCCTTCGCGTAACAATATATTTTGTGAATGAGTCTGACTAAATTCTCTTTATTTTGCCGACCTAAACACAAAGAAAAACATACAAATTCGCGACGGCGACGGCCATATGATACTGGATACATCACACGAGCGCATAAAAAAAAAAGATCAAGCACAGAAATACGCGGCTCGGCGCCGTACGTAACTGGGATTTTCCCCTCCCTTCCTCGAACGCGCGCCTCTTCTTTTATCCACGTCTTCCGCGGAGCGCAGTAGGCGTCGCTACTTCCGACTACCGGCGCCGTCCTTCCACCCCACCCCCCTTCACGTATTCCCTCTGGTTAGCATTAAGCAGGCTTGGAAGGGAAATGGTGGAAGGATCGCTGCATGAATCGCTGCAAAGCGCGAAGCATCCGGGTACTTGCGAGCATATATAGTGCATGCCATGTAAGCATTCCCTTTCTCTCTTGCGGCCAAAGTCAAATAAGGTGCGCTGTGGGCTGCGTTGTTGCGAGAAGCGAGGAAGTTCGACGCTGTCCGAGTTTCTCCAGTTTAGTAGGTTTCGTCAGCGCAATTACCACTCCCATTCAGCGTTTGTTCGAACTTACCTCTGTTTGTTTGGGCGCTCAAGCCTTCGTGAGGAAGCAGTGGGGGCTGCCGTTCAGTGTGACATGAAAGTATGGCGTTGCTCATTCGTTGGTCGAGCTGCTAAACTACACTTGTGGCATTGCCTTTGATGAGTGGTACTGCTTTTGCGTCTGTGGAGCGGCCGTTCATTCCAAATGCTTAGTGCCCAGCGGAACCTTCGAGAAGAACGAGGTGAGGTGGACTTTCAGCATTGCACTCGTGAATTGTAGTTCGACTGAACGTCGCCGATATAGCTTTCGCGCGCGCACTTGGTGCCTTCACCGACGAAAAACGCAAATAGACGCCCGCACGCCAAGTTTCATCCTAGACGCCAGCGCTCGTTTCTTCCCTGGCGGAACGATTTCACCTCCCACGGGTGTACGTTTCCGCCGCTTCCCTTCAAGGTAGCGCCCGCGCATAGCTCGCGCTGCACGCGAAACGTATCTTGTTTGCGACGGCGCCTCTTCGGATGACTGGAAATTATTATTGTGTTGTTAACTGTCACAACAGCAATATAAGCAAGAAAGGATTAATGTCACTAGTGAAATGCTGCCGATTCACAAGAAAATGGTACGAAAAAAAGCAGACGGCAGACATGGATTACTGCGGGTGCGCCGAACAAAGTAAACAACTGGCAAACGAAGCGACCTCGTCCATTGACCACTCGCAAGTGCATGACGGTTTTTACATGTAATCCACAGGAACTTCATTATTACTGGGCATATAATCTTTTTTTCTCAAATAAGAACTTTAAGTTTTTAGACCAGCGCTTGTCCTGTATTCTTTCTTGTGTTTCGTTTGTGTGTGCGCTGCCCAAGAATGGAAACCACTTCTGTTGCTTGCGCTAGCAGAGGCCGGAGTTCACGCGTGCCGAGAAATTGAATATGTGCACGATGCATTGAACATGACCGGAGTTCATTCCTGCATCACCACTGCACCGATCGATCGAGTTACTGAACGATACACGCCCGCGCCTTCGTAGAGCTGGCATTGCTGAAGCAGAAATGATTACTAATACTTTCAACTTCCGTCTTTTGAGCACTGTTAAAAAGTGGCCAAGCTATTTACATTGCTGCCTCTATTCTATATTGTAGGAAACGTACTAGTTAAAGCTGTGTGCGCATGTCGTATTTGTGCTATGCGGCGGTATATTTTGTATATTTCCGCACCGTGTCGATGGAAGTCCGTTGTCGCCATCAGAGACAACACGAATTTGTAGCAAACATTTTGTGGGAAACTGCAAAAATGACTTCAGCTAACACACGTCGCATGTGCCGACGATTTCTCTGGCGGCACATACAATGTTGTTTCCAATTACCTGCTGAGCGTCACACATTGCCAAGCAGACGCTGCCCTTTCGCCGCATTGCAACCATGAAATTAATCGCCAAGCGCACCGATCTTCTTAAACGCAAATAGAAGCGTGTACACCGTCCTTCGAATAAAACGTACACGCACACACGCAGGCACACACCACGCGGTATGAAACGTGCCCAAACACGCGCAGTGCAAGAGGCAATCAAGGCGGTGTGAACCACAGGTGGGAGAGATGTACACCCGGCTAGTTGAATTTTGCCCCGCATGCGGCGCTCTCACGCCGGCGAGTAAGAGGCGATTGGAGGATTGGTGGAAGGAAAGTAGGGAAACGACAAAGAAACGGAGACGTATGAAAGCACAGTTCACAATAGGGGATCAGAAAAATTTGGTTGTGGGAGTTCATAGTGTTTTTTTTCTCCTTTTTTATTGTTTAATCTAGGTAGGACATTAGGCAGTATAATAGCAAGAGCTTGGTGGCGCAACCCACCACCCTGTTCAAAGGGGACGCTCATAACATCCATCGATCCATCCATCCGACACGCCGGCACAGGCAGGCAAAGAAGGCGCAATTCCAGCAGGATGAAGTAGCCAGTAAATGGGAAATATACCGGGATAAAAAGTCTATGGTTCACATACTGGTGCAAGCAAAGATAGAAGGTGAAAGTGAACGTTGGTTGTCAGAAATACGTGAGAAAAAGAAAGCCGCACCTAGAATATTTTGGAATCACATAAAACTATTAGGCAGGAAGTCAACAACAATACAACACATCCTAGACGAAGATGGAAACAAACTGGAAGGGGAAGCGGCAATAAATTACATCCGAAAAATAACAGCCGAATCTTTCCAAAGCAAGGACGAGGGTGTATTTGAAGAAGAAAAAAAGCCTGAAGGAGAGCCAAGTGGAAAAGCAGCTGGTGCTGACAAATTTCAACTGGAAGAAAGCTGAAGAGAAAATTCCTAAGCGCACAGCCACGGGGCTAGACGAGGTTCCCGTTAGGCTAATTAATGAATTAGGACCAAAAAGTAAGGAAGCTCTGGTGAAAGCCATGGAAAAAACTCTAAAAGATAGACGAATACCAGACAGTTGGCGACAAAGTAGAATGAATTTGCTTTATATAGCTAAGGGTGAGAAAGATAGAATTCACTCGAATAGACCGTTGACCATTACATCGGTAATATACAGGCTAGCAACGCAGGCAATCAAATTAAAGCTGCAAGCATGGGCAGAGAATAATGGCATTTTGGGAGAACTTCAGAATGGCTTCAGAATAGCTGATAGGCGTTTTGATGATAACTTATTGGCTCTTACTGAGTGTATTGAAATATTAAAAGTAGAAAGCAGACCGTTATATGTAGCCTTTTAAGACATTACAAGAGCCTATGACAACGTAGACCGCAACAATTTGTGGGATATTTTGGAAGTGGAAGGCTTAAGTGACAATTGTCTACAGCTTTTGAGAGAGATTTACCTAGAAAATACCGTTTGCGTTGAATGGGAAAAGATGAGGAGCGAGGAGAAAGTTGATATCAGCAAGAGACTGAGGCAGGGGTGCCCTTTATCCCCACTGCTGTTTATGATGTACATGGCGAGGATGGAGAGGGCGCTAGAAGGAAGTAATATCGGATTTAATCTCTCGTACAAACAGGCGGGTACAGTAGTACAGCAGCAGCTTCCAGGTTTATCTTATGCGGACGACATTGTGTTGCTAGCTAACAAGCAAAGTGATTTGCAACCTCTGGATAATATCTGTCGACAGGAAGGCAACAATTTAGGTTTGAAATTTAGTGTTAGAAAATCAGGTGTTATGGTATATTCAATGAAAACAGTGAACAGACAGTGGAGATACAGGGCCAGGAAATACCTCGGGTAACAGAATATAAATACCTTGGTATATGGATAAACGAAGGCAATGGATATATGGAAACACAGGAAAAAACCATAACAGTAAAGGGGAAGAGAAATGCAGCCATAATGAAGCACAGAGGGCTATGCGTATACGGTAGGTACGAGGTGCGCGGAGGCATGTGGAAAGGTGTAATGGCTCCAGGACTTTTGGAAATGCGATTGTTCGCTTTAAATCAGGGGTACAATCAGCTCTCGATGGGAACCAAAGGTCAGAGGGACGCCTCGCATTGGGCGCTCACGGGAAGACAACAAATAAAGCTGTGCAGGATGATATGGGCTGGACTAGTTTTGAAGTGTGCGAAGCTCGCAGTAAAATTGATTATGAAGAACGACTGAGGAATATGGAAGAAAGTAAATGGGCTGGGTGAGTGTTGAGGTATCTGTACAGGAAAAAAATTGATTCACAGTGGAGGAAAATAACTAGGAAGCTTAGTAGCAAGTATGTAGCCTGTAGGGTGGGCAACACAGCAACAAAGAACGTCAAGCGGAAAGTCAGAGAGGCTGAATTAATCCCGTGGGTGCGGCGATGGAAAAGAAACCTGCCATGAGTAACTACTTAAGAGGAAAAAGCGAAATCAGGAAAGAAACAACTGATGATAACTAAAGGGGAAGCTCACTACTTTTCGAAGCGAGATCGGGATGCCTAAGAACACGCACCTATAAAGAGAAATATAAGAAGGAAGAAGAAGCATGTGCTTGCTGCGGTAAAGCTAGGGAAACGATGGAGCATGTTTTATTAGAATGTGAAGACGTCTGCCCAGTGGTCGTTTTAGGCACCGCTGGCCTCCTTGAAGTCCTTGGGTTCAGCGAGAGCAGTGGAAAAGTAAACATGTCCGCAATAGAGATTCGTAAGGGTCGATTGGGGGATTGGTGGAAGAAAAGTAGGCAATCAACAAAAAACGGAGACGTACAAAAGCAAAGTTCGCAATAGGGGATCAGGAGATTTGGTTGTGGGAGTTCATCGTGTTTTTTTTTTTTTAACCTAGGTAGGATATTAGGCAGTATAATAGCAAGAGCTTGGTGGCGCAACCTACCGCCCCGTTCCAAAGGGGACGCTCATAACATCCATCCATCCATCCGACAGCACCGCTCGGCGGCGCCGTTCTTGTCTATAGCAGGGAGCATGAGGGCGAGCAGCTGGCCTCGCCAAGCCAGCCTCCTATGATGCCGCCCCACGACATTCTCTCTAGCGCCAATCTGTGCAATTAGTCTTTAGGAGTAGGCCCTACAGGGTTATTGGGCTTTTTCAAACACTTCATATGTCTCAATACGGCGATGAGCATTCCTTAGACGCTTTCTACGAGGCAGTCCCTTCATCAGCGCGCGCCTAGACGACGCGGGGCGCGAAATGGACCGTGACGCGCAAGCAAAGGAGCTCACTTCGATCTGACAACTGCCGCGACGATCACTCTACCTGACCCTGACAGGCTGAACTAATTGATAAAAGGGGCCAACGTCGAATGCTACCATGGGAACTGCGTCAGCCTCGGATTCCCAGATTTCTACCCGCTTGCTCCATATGCGGGGGCGAAGGTGCAACATAGGAGGCGGAGTTTGGCGGAACGATGAGGCGTCATGGGTGGGGCGATTGTGTTTGGCCGAGATACAGTCATCAGATTCCCTAGTCTAGTCTCCCGAGGAAGACGACGGTTTTAAAAGTGGATACCGTTGGGACAGTGAGAGTGTGGTGACGTGTCCTGATGGGAACTCAGATGTTTACTCTTGGAGTAGGTTTCCGTATGTGGAGCAAGTGTAAATAATGTAAAATATACACTTTTTCTTGCATCTCTTCTACCGGACGTACTCATCAGTGGATTTGGTGGATTCCTGGCGCAAACGCCAGCTTGAGCCGCAACAGACTGTACAGTACGCGGTAGGCTTTAGTGGCGCCCTCGTCACGCGTTCTCGATTCCACGCGCTCAGCGGATAAAAATTATTGCGTTCGCATCACGTGGTGAGGGCACTTATATATCTGCACTTATGGTAAATATATTGTGTCATAGACCAAATTACGCTTGATTTCGAGGTCCAAACAGGAGTTAAGAAATTATCAGCGCCTAGAATTGCCCGACACCTCAAAAAGCATTACAGTGAGCTGGACCTCCTGCGGTTCTACGGTAAATCGTGGATAATAGAGAGTATTAGAATAGGGGCCCCAAACGTTTCGGGGCCCCAAAGAAATAGCGTCGAAGCCACTGCGCATGCGCAAGACGAAACAGCGTTAGGGTTTTGCGTAGGGAACGCTATTTCATCGATTTAGCGGGAGCCCAAATAGCGGCCCCAAAAGCTTTGCGTCAGCAAACATGGCGGCACCCATCAAAGCGACGGCTCAAACCTTGCACCTAACTGGGTTCGATTCGTGGTAACGCGTGAAGTTCGCAAGTTAGGAGAAGTGAGTGCGGTTATCGCTTTCTCTCAACTAGCGTGTGTTATGAAGATTGATTCATTAGACGCCACTAATTCCGAATTCGATTGTGGATTTTATGGCTCGTAGGCCTAACACGGCTAAGCTTGGCTTGTGAAGGCACGTAAAGTTGGTTTGCTCAAAACTAAGCGCAACTAATTGTTCGCTACTTACAGAATAACCTCTAAATTGTAATTAAACGCGAATACACGCAAGTCAAAATTACTTTATTCCTATCATAATATGGTATATTTTATTTAATTATTTCTAATAGCTTTTCTTTGGCGCCGTAGTGGCGCTGTCAGCGCAAGACGCTACCCGCAAACGCAAAGCCCTATTCTAAAACTCTTCACTCCTGCGTGCCCCAACGCTAGCACCCGCAAAGCTCTTTGGGGCCCCAAACTACTGGGGCATCTATTCTAAAACTCTCTAATAAGTGGCGTTACGTATGATATGTATTTTTGTTGCGCACAATTCCAGCAGGGAGAACTTGTATTTACAATGCAAGACTTCCTTTAGTAAAGTGCTAGAAAGAAAGGATCGTGATCTATGCGGAAGTGGCAAAAATGCACATGCGCCACAGAAACAAAAGCGTGTGCGCGCCGCATGCAAGGACGCATGCCCAAACAAATAAGAATTTGCAGATTTTTTTAAAGATCCCTTCTGCACATTTAATCTTCAGGCGAAATAAATCCAGCAATGCCAAGGTGAATTGTCATACTTATTTGGTTCTTATAAAACACATCGTGATGTCTAAGGAAATTTATTTATGTATTAGCGACTCTCGTGCATACTCTTTTCTGAGTTATTAGCGTTTGTAATCCTTCTGCATTTCCTATATATTAGCCTGGTATGAAGGTATTTTTGTCATTGATATTGTCACGTGCCTCTAAAAAGGACTGAGGACGTTTAATGGCGACAACTGGCGTCTGAAAACAACGGCGATGGGACCAGGCTACCCAGCGGACGGAGGTGGCACGCGCACGTCTTCCTTCTTGGCCTTCCTGTCTCTTCTTCTGCAGTGTCCCCACTACTACAGGTGGCATTTCCCCCCTTCCTCGAAAAGAGAATTGGCTCGATGGTTAAGAAGCGGTGTAAAGGAAACAAAGATGTGGTCGAGGCAGATGCTGGCAGTGACCGCCAGAGGAAAGACACAAGTACAACAGAGGTGAAGCGTGACGTCCAGAGTCTAAAGGAACAGATGTAACCGCATTTGCTGCAGATATGAGCGCAAATAGTTAAAAAATGAGTAAATGAAAAAAAAAATAATCACGAACGCGTAACATATGGCTTCATGCGAACGACGTGAACCATGCCAGGACTAGGCTGTCTACGCTGTGTGTGAGCTGCACTGTCCGGAACGACTTCGTAGTTCACGTCACTAATTCGGCGCAGCACTTTGTATGAGCCAAAATATCGGCTGAGCAACTTTTTACTAAGGCCACGGCGTCGAACAGGAGTCCACACCCACAGTTGGTCGCCGGGGTTGTAGCATACTTGTCTGTGACGGATGTTATAACGCGGTGCATCTGCGTGCTGCTGCTGACCGATGTGAAGCCGCGCAAGCTGGCGGGCTTCCTCAGCACGTTGGGCAAATTCTTCGGCGTCAGTAATTAGGCGCTCGTCCTCTTGACACGGCAACATAGCGTCCAGCATCGTCTGAACTTCGCGACCGTAAAGGAGACGAAATGGTGTAAAGCGCGTCCTTTCTTGTACGGAGGTATTATAAGCGAAGGTCACGTAAGGCAAGTTATTGTCACGTGGTGGTGACGTTGAAGAACACAGTAGCCATACTGTGAAAGACAATAACATTTACTGGGCGAACCTGTGCCTGCAAAAACAGGCTACACTTATAGCAGAACGATAGCGGCGAACACGGTCGGCGATCGTCGAAAATCTGGTCAACGGCTAAAGCGCGTCGGCTTTTATGCAGCAGTCGTCGAACGTTCCAGACTAATCGTTGGGACCCGCGTGCCTTCCACAAAGTTCTACACCATTCGCGTCAGGCGATGAAATCAGATAACACAAGGTTCGGCGACAACAGACAGCGGATAGAAGCATCGATAACTTTCCAGAAACTTTGGATACATGCAGGCGCGTCCCGCGCTGTGCGATAACATTTGTTAGATGGCGAAACGTGGTCGCCCGATAAAGATAAGTACACGTGTCAATACCCCCCTCTTAGAAAGCATCGACCCAATGCTGCAAACAAATGAAAGTAATAAAGAAAAGCACTCGTAGCAAAGAAAACAACAAAATAGGGAAGTCCGTCAGCGTCCGTAAAAGGGTTTAAGGCGCACCACGTGGACCACTTCAGATCGTGCGCGGCGCCGCTGTGAATGCGAAATGCCGTCTGGCACGACCTCATAGTCCAGTGCGCCAATACGTCGGATGACCTTGTAGGGTCCGAAATAGGTCGCAGTAGTTTCTCACTGAGTCCTCGTCGGCGTATCGGGGTCCATTCCCAAACACGGTCGCCGGGCTGGTACTCGACGAAGCGTCGTCGGAGGTTGTAGTGTCGGCTGTCGGTCTTCTGCTGGTTCTTGATCCGCAAGCGGGCGAGCTGTCGGGCTTCTTCGGCGCGCTGGAGATAGCTAGCGACGTCAAGATTCTCCTCGTCAGTGACGTGCGGCAGCATGACGTCGAGCGTCGTCGTCGGGTTCCTGCCGTAAACCAGCTTGAATGGCGTGATCTCTGTTGTTTCTTGCACCGCCGTGTTGTACGAGAATGTTACGTACGGCAGGACCACATTCCACGTCTTGTGCTCGACGTCGACGTACATTGCCAGCATGTCGGCGAGGGTCTTGTTCAGGCGCTCCGTGAGACCATTCGCGTGCGGATGGTAGGCAGTTGTCCTCCTGTGACTTGTCTGGCTGTATTGCACAATGGCTTGTGTGAGCTCTGCTGTAAAAGCCGTTCCTCTGTCGGTGATGAGGACTTCTGGAGCACCATTTCGTAGCAGGATGTTCTCGACGAAAAATTTCGCCACTTCGGCTGCGCTGCCTTTCGGTAGAGCTTTAGTTTCAGCGAAGCGGGTGAGATAGTCCATTGCCACGACGATCCACTTATTTCCGGAAGTTGATGTCGGAAACGGTCCCAACAAGTCCATCCCGATCTGCTGAAAAGGTCGGTAAGGAGTGTTGATCGGCTGTAGTAATCCCGCTGGCCTTGTCGGTGGTGTCTTGCGTCGCTGACAGTCTCGGCATGTCTTGACGTAACGGGCGACATCGGCGGTTAGGTGCGGCCAGTAATACATTTCTTGTATCCTCGATAGCGTCCGGGAGAAACCGAGGTGCCCAGCGGTCGGATCGTCATGTAGGGCGTGCAGTACTTCTGGACGCAGCGCCGACGAAACAACAAGAAGGTAGTTGGCGCGGACTGGTGAGAAGTTCTTCTTCGCGAATAGGTTGTTTTGAAGCGTGAACGAAGACAATCCACGCTTAAATGCCCTAGGGACAACGTCGGTGTGCCTTTTAGAGTACTCGACTAGGGCTTTTAGCTCCGGGTCTCCTCGCTGCTGTTCGACGAAGTCTTCCGCGCTTATTATTCCAAGGAAGGCGTCGTCATCCTCGTCATCTTGCGGCGGCGGGTCAATGGGGGCGCGTGATAGGTAATCGGCATCTGAGTGTTTTCGCCCGGACTTGCAGGCTACAGTGATGTCGTATTCTTGTTGTCTGAGGCTCCACCGTGCCAGCCATCCTGAAGGGTCCTTTAAGTTAGCTAGCCAACACAACACGTGATGATCGCTGACCACATTGAATGGCCTCCCATATAGGTAAGGGCGGAATTTTGCTGTAGCCCAAATGATGGCGAGGCATTCCTTTTTGGTCGTAGAATAGTTGCCTTCCGCTTTTGACAGCGACCGGAAGATATTACCCGTTCAAGACCGTCTTTCCTCTGGACTAGGACAGCACCGAGGCCTGGGCTACTGGCGTCAGTGTGGATTCCGGTATCGGCGTTCTCGTCAAAGTGTGCAAGTACCGGCGGCGACTGCATGCGTCGTTTGAGTTCTTGAATAATTAATGAATAAAGCCTTTATTTTAAGGAAGGGGACGGCTCTAGGCCACTGTTGGGGATTAGGAGGGAAAGGAATGTGGATTCACGGACTGTCGGCTGAAGCACATTTTCATCTGAGTCTTGGATCTTCCGCTTTATGCAGACTCAGGTGCGTCTTCAGTTCCGCCGCTCTCACATGGGTTGATCCACCCCTTCTACACTACTTGAAACAGGCCACTTTGTCTGCCATATGTCGCAATGGCTTTCCGTGTTTCAGGGTTGGTTTGTATTCCAATTCCTAGTGTTCTAATGTATCCGCGTAGTAAATGTTTAATGTTGGATCTCCCTTGGGAAAAAGCTGCACAGCTCCAAATGAGGTGTTGCAAGTCTGCTCTGCATGACTCCTGGCAATGTGTGAATCGGGTATAAGCCTTCGCAATCGTAGCTTGTCTGGGTTGGTGCCATTTCTCAAGTATGTGTGGTGTGTATGCAGCGTTGGCCATAACCTTATTCCAAAAAAACTCTTCCGTGCGAGTAAGCCCGCCCTTGTCGACAAACACATGTACTGGTGTAGCTTCTAATAGTCTCCGTTTACTGTCTGCTTTTATTTTATAGTACGAATGCAATGCATCAGTGCTCTGCTAGGAGAGCCTTCGGCCAATACCTTCAGGTATGGATTTTGGTCCGCGGGGTTTGGCGAGGAAGTGGAGTGTGGGGACCTGTACGTGTAATCGTGAGCGGCTCGCGCAGTTGCCGCGCAAGCCCACCCGCTTGCGCGGCAACTGCGTGAGCAGCTGCGTTTCCTCCGTCCGTGCCGGTGTGCCACGGTGTCCATAGGATTTCAACATTGGTCCCATTGTCCTGTATTCTCTTTAGCTTTTTTTTTTCTGGTGTCGTTGGCCACTGCATCATCTGTCGTAGGTACCGTTAATTCGGTCACCGCTTCGTACGAGTCAGTAAGGATCCGGTAATTATTTCGCACACTCTGCTCTACAATGCCTCCCATGTCAATTGGAATTGTGTTGACCGCTCCCCATATAGCTAAGAGATCAGCGTGCACGGTTGCACCTGCAGGAAGCTGACATGTGTTGGGGTGCAGACGTGCTAACCCAGGCCATGCTTGCTATGTCGTTTGTGATTGCGAAATGCATCGGCCTGCGGCGTTTCCCACTTGAACTCGACATCACATTTGTTTAGATGCGTTAGCGGCTCCGCGATGCGTGAAAAGTCCTTGACAAAGCGCCTGTAGTAGGCACACATGCCAAGGAATCTACGCACTGCCTTCTTTTCGATGGGCTGCGGTAACTTTGCGATGGCAGCTGTCTTCTGCGGGTAGGGGTGGACTTCAGATTTGCTGAAGACCTAACCTAGAAACAGAAGCTCGCCGTAAGCGAAGCGGCACTTTTCAGGCTTCAGAGTAAGCCCTGATGGCGTCTAGTACTGCTGCAAGCCGCCTAAGGTGATCGTCGAAATTTCCGGCGAAGACAACGACGTCATCCAAGTAAACGAGACAGGTCTGCCACTTCAATCCTGCTAAAACCGTGTTCATCACGCGCTGGAACGTTGCAGGCGCCGAGCACAGTCCAAATGGCATAACCTTGAACTCGTAGAGGCCGTCTGGGGTGATGAGGGCGGTCTTTTCGCGATCTCTTTCGCGGACTTCTTTTTGCCAATAGCCAGACTTGAGGTCCATCTAAGAGAAGTATTTAGCGTTCCACAGCCGATCCAATGCGTCGTCTATCCGTGGAAGGGGGTATATATACCCCCTCCCACGGATACACGAAGAAGATACACGAACAAGATCACGAAGAAGGACGTATACGTCCTTCGTGATCTTGTTCAGACGACGATAATCGACGCAGAAACGTAGGGTACCGTCCTTTTCCTTCACCAAAACTACAGGAGACGCCCACAGGCTTTTTGACGGCTGGATGATGTCGTCGCGCAGCATTTCGTCGACTTGGTGCCTTAAGGCCAGAATACACGGAGCGAATATGCGACGAATAGTCGGCGTTCGACGCCCGGCGGCGTACGCGCGACGCGCGGCGGCGGAGGAAACGTCGTTCGCCGCCGATCTAGCTGGCGCAGAAAAGTTCGTCGGGCGTCGACGATACCGGAAGCGGCAAACGAGCGGCGCCCCAAAGCGAGCCAATCTGGTCTCACTATCCGCCCCGACTTCCGACTAGGCTTCCCCGCTTGTCCGTGTATCCTGATCACGCTCTATCGTTCACGCCGGTCTACCGCTTTTCGCATTAACGGCATCCAAAGCGGCGCAGCTGGAATTTAACAAGTTAATAACAGCCATGGATAGACAAGCTCACGTGCGCTACTTTCGGGTCTGCTTGCTTCGGCCGCGCGCGCGTTGAGCCACAGAACAGCTAGAGCCGCGGAGTTGGAGGAGCCGAAAGTTGTTTACCCGCCCAGTGTTGCCACAACGCATAGCATCACCGCTTTCTTTAAACTACATCGGCACTTGAATGTCTCAAATACATAAAAAACACTAGAAATCATTTCTAAACAAAATTTTACGTGTTTTTAGAGTGTTCCGCAATGCAAAAGCGCAATTCAAAAGCCTGTCCTGCTTGGACCCTGAAAAGGGTCTGCAGTATGTACTAAATAAAAAAAAATAAATAAATAATAGTTGTCGTTATAGTTTTTTTTTTTTAGTCATGTGTTTCACTACAGCGCATTTGCCTCGTCTATATTTGAAGTAGTGGCTTAGCGCAAATAAAACTGTCTAGCCACACCGATAACAACGCAGCGACTCGCCGGCGGCGGCCGCCGTGTCTTCGCTCGATGTAGCGCAGCCCGACGAACATACGGCGTCGCGACGCGGCAGATTTTCTGCCGCCCGAACTTCGTCGTGAAAGTTCGCTCCATGTATTCTGGCCTTATAGGTTCATGTTCTCGCGTAGAAACTCGATAAGGGCTTTGGCGGAGTGGTCGAGCACACTCTTCGATTATTATGCGATGCTTTGCGACTGGTGTTTGTCAAATCCTTGATGACGTCGAAAAGCACTCTTTGTATCGTCGAAGTAGACTTCTGAGCTGTTGTTGCTTAATCGTGGAGAGACTTGGATTAATGTCGAAGTCTGGTTCGGGAACTACGGTCATCGGGGCAGATGCGGCAGAATCCGAGAGGACAAACGCATTTCTGGTTTCCAGAATATCCTCGACGTATGCGATCATCGTGCCCTTGTTGATGTGCTTGAACTCCTGGCTGAAGTTTGTCAGCAACACTTTCGTGTTTCCTCCGTGCAGTCGAGCGATCCCTTTTGCGACGCAAATTTCGCGGTCGAGCAGTAGACGTTGGTCGCCTTCGATGACGCCTTCTACGTCAGCGGGTGTTTAGGTGCCGACCGAAATAACAATGCTGGAGTGAGGCGGGATGCTCACTTGATCTTCGAGCACACTCATGGCGTGGTGACTACGAGGGCTCTCCGGTGGTATCGCTTTATCTTCCGACAGCGTTAATGACCTCGTCTTCAGGTCGATGATTGCACCGTGTTGGTTCAGGAAGTCCATACCGAGAATGACGTCTCGTGAACACTGTTGGAGGATAACGAAGGTGGCAGGGTAAGTGCGGTCATGAACAGTAATTCTTGCCGTGCATATTCCAGTCGGCGTAGTGAGGTGTCCTCCAGTAGTTCGAATTTGAGGGCCTTACCATGCAGTTTTAACTTTCTTCAACTGCGCGGCGATGGGTCCACTCATGACGGAGTAATCGGCTCCTGTGTCTACTAAGGCGGCACGTGACCGCGTGGCCGTCGAGAAGCACGTCGAGGTCGGTGGTTCTTTGTCTGGCGTTGCAGTTGCGTCTCGGCGTCGTATCACGGCTGCGTCGTGTTCAACTGAAGCTGGAACGTGGCGTCGTCAAGTCGTCTTTCGTCGGTGTAGTCTCGGCTTCCTGACTTCGTCGGGTCGGCAGCGTGTCGTCATTATGTCGTCGAGATGGTCTCTTCGTCGTCTTCGTCGGCGGCAGAGGATCTTCGTCAATTCGACGAACAGCAACCGCACCTCCATCGGTTGCTGCTTTTAGTTTTCCGGATATGGACTCGCAGAGCGGCCCCGGGCTGGGCCGGTGTATGGTCGGCGCTGCGGTGACAGGTAGCGGCCTGGTGACGGCGAACGGGACGGTCGTCCAGGGCTCCACTGAGTAGCGGCGAGGTAGTCGGCGATATCGCGAGGTCGTTCGCCAATCTGTGGTCGCGGCGCGTTAACGGCGAACCCTCGGAGTCCCATCTCCCGGAATGGGCATCGGCGGTAGATGTGCCTTCTTCTCCGCAATAGTAGTAAAGCGGACGGTGGTCGGAGGAGCGCCAAACGTCAGCCTTCCTAGGAATGCCGCGTGGGGTGACGGGTTGGCGTGCTGGCGGCGGGGGTGGTGGTGGCCGACGGAGCTATGTAGTCACTGGGCTGTCCCGTGGGTGCGGAGAAGGAACGCGACGGCGAGCTACAGCGGCGTACGTCATCGCTTGCGGCTGAGGCTGCGGCGATTCAGGGGCTACTCCGAGTTGTTGTTGGAGCTCCTCACGTATACGGCGTCGGCAATAGAAGCCACTGGAGGCTGTGATGACGGGAACAGCTTCTGTAGTTCCTCCCGCACGACCGCTCGGATAGTCTCGCGCAGTTCGTCGGTGGCCAGTGACTGAATTCCGGCGTAGCTTGTCGAGTTCGTGCGGCGGTTGAATTGCCGGTTCCGCATTTTCAGCGTCTTTTCGATGCTAGTGGCCTCGCGAAGAAACTCGTTGACAGTCTTCGGTGGGCTGCGTACCATTCCGGCGAAAAGTTCCTCCTTTACACCACGCATCAGTAGGCGGACTTTCTTTTCCTCGGACATTTCCGGGTCGGCGTGGCGGAATAGGCGGCTCATTTCTTCTGTAAAAATCGCGGTGGTCTCATTAGGCAGCTGCACTCTGGTTTGTAGTAGTGCTTGGTCTCGTTCTCGGCGTACGACGCTTGTGAATGTCTGCAGGAAGCCGCTTCGGAAAAGATCCCAGGTCGTTAAGGTGGCTTCTCGGTTCTCGAACCATGTCCTGGCAGCATCTTCCAATGCGAAGTAGACATGTCGCAGTTTGTCGTCGCTGTTCCAGCTGTTAAATGCAGCGACCCTCTCATACGTCTCAAGCCAGGTTTCCGGGTCCTCGAATGTTGAACCGCGGAACGTCGGAGGCTCCCTGGGCTGCTGCAGCACTATGGGGGACGCTGGGGCTGCCATTGGGGTTGCCTTGGCGACAATCTTCTTGGCCTTCTCAGGTTGAAGTCCGAGCACCGGGGGCAGCTGTTGAAGACGGCGGCTTGCTCGATGGTCTGGGACTACGTTGCTGTTCTCTTTGCGGTCCGGGCTTGGATCACGGCTTGTCGGGGGCGTCCGGTCCATGAACGAAAAGCACCTCCACCAGATGTCAGGTGGTGATGAAGTTGAAAAACACAGTAGCAATACTGTGAAAGACAAAACTAACTTTTATTGCTGGCCAAACCTGGCCCTTGCGCCACAAAACAACTTTTATTGGGCGAACCTATGCCCACAGAAACACACTTATAGCAGAACGATAGCGACAAACACGGTCGGCGATCGTCGAAAATCTGATCAGCGGGTCAAGCGCGTCGGCTTTTATACAGCAGTCGTCGAGCGTTCCAGACTAATCGTTGGGACTTGCGCAACCCGCGTGCCTTCCAGAACGTTCTACACCATTGGCGTCAGGCGACGAAATCAGATAACACAAGGTTCGGCGACAACAAACAGCGGATAGAGGCATCGATAACTTTCCAGAAACTTCGGATATATGCAGGCGCGTCCCGCGCTGTGCGATAACATTTGTTAGGCGGCGAAACGTGGTCGCCTGATCAAGTCAAGTACACGTGTCAATATGATCCTATGTTTTGTGCTGGACGTTGATGTACAGTACGTCGAGATCATGTCCGTGATGGTCTTATTTAGACGCGCCGTAAGTCCGTTGGACTGCGGATGGTAGGCAGTAGTCTATTGGTGCCTAGTGTTGCTCAACTGAAAAATTTCGTCCATGAGCTGTGCTGTGGACGCCGTCCCTCGGTGTGTGATTACAGTGGACGGGGCACCAGGACGCAAGACAATGGGGTACATGAAGAACTGCGCTACCTCAGAAGCCGTGGCTCGTGGTAGCGCCTCTGTCTCGGCATAGCTGGTTAAATAGTCAGTCGCGACAATCACCCACTTGTTGCCGTCGGTTGACAAAGGAAAAGGCCCAAGAATGTCCAAGCCGACTTGGTCGAATGACTTATGAGGTGTTTCGATGGGTTTCAATAACCCGGCGGGCTTCATGGGCGGTGACTTTCGCCGCTGACAATCGTGGCAGCCTTTAAAGGGTACTATGAAGTTAAGGTAAAGTGATAAGGCAATGCTCTAGAACGTCTAAGGCGTCAATATAATCGCGAACAGAGCTTTAGTAACCGAGAAACTGAGGTAAATGCATGACACGATTTGAGACCCCCCAGTGACATTCCGGTACTATAGCCCGATGACCAAGGCACTCCTCATCATAATTTATGTCACTAGTACTCAACTACTCATATTAAAAATTTAATTTCATTAGATTATAAGACGGAAGGAAATGCTACTTGTCTACTTCTATTCGATTCTAAGAAAAAAATAACATTTTGACGTTACCCTTGAGTAGCATGGGTGATCGAAAGGTTTCGTTTTCGCTCGACTCTGCTCGGTCGACTCTGCGCCGCGCGCGCTTTGGAGTTTCAGTTGTTTCGTTATTGCGTCGTGCTGCGCTGGTTCTCTGGCTTGCGAAACTTGCATTTGGAACAAGCAGCGAGAATGCCACGTCCATGTAATGTCGTGGGACGTGCGAACGGTCCGCGGAACTTGCCCAAGGGCACTTGCAGCGGCGAACCCAACGTTACTTATCACTGTGTGCCAACGAGTGAACCTCTACGTTCGAAGTGGTTAAGTGCCGTACCTCTGCCACAGCGCGTTTGTAAAGAGCCGAAAAATCACATAGTGTGCTCGCTGCACTTTCGTCCAAATGATTACGAGTTCAACGCCGACTTACTGAAGTCGTGTGGAGTGCCTTTCAAAGCAGCTGCTGTTAACAGCGCAAAATGTAGACAAGAGACGAGACAAGAAGACAACGCAGGCCGCCGTCGTAGTAGTACGCAACGACGCCGGCAGCGCGAGCCCTCAGCAGCAGGTCACGTTCATCAGTGCTTAAATCGCTGAAGTCGAGCCCAGGATCGCGAGTCAATGTGTCGTTGTCAGGGTCATCGATTGCAACGAGCGTCGAAGTTGGCGTCATAAAATAAAGAACCAGCTTAGCGTCGCGCGCTTTCCCTTCCTCTAGCGACCATAGTTCCGCTTTCGCGCTGCTGTCGGCTCTGTCTTGGCTCTGTTTCTGGCCGCGCGTTTGCGTTTTGCGTGGAAAAGCCGTAGCGCCGTCTGAGGGCGCCGTTTTACTCACTGACGGCGTAAAGTCAGTATGAGACCATGACGTCATCACTCCTCGATCGGAGGGCGGGCGATTTGAACTGCGCTAGAGATACGCGGATGCTTCAGAACGTATTTTGTTTTAAAATAAGTCTCTTCTTCGCACGAAACAAGCGTGTCGAGGTTTCTGGGATGGTATTTCAACAGTCCAGGTTTGCTTAATATTAACCTTTAATGTCCCTTTACCGTACGTTGGACGCCAGCCGAAAGCCCGGGCCAGTAATACATTTCGCATACTCTGGCAAGCATTCGTGAGGAGCCTAAGTGGCCAGATGTGGGCTCGTCATGGCAAGCCAAAAGAATGTCGTCCCGCAAGACTTTTGGAACCACCAGGAGCTAGGCTCGGTCATGTGAAGGGGCGTTCTTCTTGTAGAGCACGTTGTTTCGCATACAGAAGGACGCCACTACGCGACATGGATGGCGTAGAACGGCTGTTGGCCGGCCCCCTAAGTGGTCGATGATACGTCGAATTTCAGCGTCGTCACACTGCCGTCTTATCAAGTCTGATGCAGTAATGGCGCCCAGGAAGCCGTCATCCTCCTCTGACTCTCGACTGACGTACAGATTCGACGGGTGCACGCGACAGTGTGTCAGCGTCTTCGTGCTTGCGGCCGGACTTGTAAACGATAGTGACGTCAAATTCCTGTAGCCGCAAGCTCCACCTTGCCAGTGGTCCTGAAGGATCGCGTATGTTAAATTCGCCAACCAACATAGGGCATGGTGGTCAGTCACCACTTTGAAAAGACGGCCGTAGAGATAAGGGCGAAACTTTGTGATCGCCCACACAACCGCGAGACACTCTTTTTCTGGGGTGGAGTAGTTCGCCTCGGCACGGAGCAGCGAGCGGCTAGTATAAGCTATTACTCTTTCATTGCCGTCTTGACGTTGGACGAGGACTGCGCCAAGACCGATGTTACTGGCGTCAGTATGTACCTCGGCGTCAGCGTCGTCGTCAAAATGCGCCAGGACGGGTGCTGACTGCATACGTTGTCGTAGTTCAGCGAAAGCCGCCTGTTGCTCATGTGTCCAGGCAAACGGCGGGTCATCCCTTGTAAGGGGAGTCAGGGGTTCCGCTAACTGCGAGAAAGTTTCAATGAAACGGCGATAATGCGCACACAAACCTAGGAAACGCCGCACGGCCTTCTTTTCGGCAGGAGGAGGAAACGCGGTTACTGCGGCAAGCTTGTCAGGATCGGGTCGTACTCCTCTAGCGCTTAAGACGTGTCCGAGAAACTTGAGCTCTTCATAGCCAAAGCGGCGCTTTTCTTGTTTAAGCGTGAGATCATCCGATCGGATCGCTTCTAGCATATCTCGCAGGTGATATATATATATATATATATATATATATATATATATATATATATATATATATATATATATATATATATATATATATATATACATGCTGCGTACTGACGTAGCACCCCCACACGCACTCACGCGTCATTTGCAGCGAAACACGAAGATATATACGCGGCTGATATTAATCTTTTCGCGAAAGCAACACTCGCCCAATCATATGACCAGAGGACCCTGTGCAAGGTTTCCTTGTCTATGGGCGGTTCCAGGTATGATTTTAGTATACGCGAGCATAGTCTGCTGTTTAGCGCCACCACCGCATTGTCATGCTCGGCGGTATAGGTATATCTAGAGTCACAAGAAATTGTTTTCCCAGTGACTCTAGGTATATATATATAGAGTGTTCACTTGCGCTCAGATATTCCCGTGCTGCTTTGTTTAACGTTCCAGCGCACATTTGTTTCGCCGTTTACACAAAATATTTCATTCAGAGTGCAGAGACATCGACAGTAGATGTACAAACGGCAAAATCGTAGAACGGGCATCCACACGCTGCCGATGACTTGACGAGATGCATTCACTCTGCTGTTGTACGATCAAGTCATACTTCGCATGCTAATAGTGACTGAAAATAAAGAACACGCCGTTATGTCCGTGGTTTCGCCGTTTCAATGTCCTAGCGCGAAATTTGTCCTATTTTCCTAAACAATTAAGACTTAAAATCAAGAGATCTAGGGAAATTCCTCTGGAGTTGGCAGCACTACTGCATCGCATTCAACACAGCATTCGCCCAAGCCAGCATGGCAGTGAAATCAGCCGGGTCAGATTTGGCGCCACTGCCTATATGCAGTCAGACAGTGCACTGGATAAAAACGTATATATGTCCCTTATTCGCCAGCTATTTGTCAGCTATCTCCAACTTGTAAAATACATGTATATACGTTTACAAAGTCCTTCGCTTCTTCTCCAACACCGATACTCGTACATTCATCTGCTCCAAAATACCAACGTCAGTCTCAGCCTAGTGATCGAAGACACAGTTCGCAAGAGTGGATCACAGCTCTGGAGTATGAAAAACCCACAGTACGGTGGCTAGATGGCATTCCCACGGCACAAAGAGCGCATCGAACTTCGCTACCATTCATCCTGCTTCCCCAGCACATTCACCAGTGAGCTGAAGCTAACTGACCTTAAGCGTGAATATTTGCTGAAGTGAACACTATTGTTACTAAAATAAAAAAGGCTTTGTTTTGAGCCAGGAGCATAACCACATCTGTAACATTTGAGGCTGAAAACAGCTTCATCGTCAATTTAAATTACTTCTCCCCAAAACGAACAAATCAATACCAGTATAAACATTTTTAAGTGTATATGCTCCTTGCAGCTTCCGCAGAACAAGCATAATAATTGTCAGCAATATCTCGAAAACGTAGCAGAGTACAGACGCTTGAATGGACCTCGACAAAGCTATGATAGATCGAGAAGAGGAGGGGAAGGGTGGGTGGAATGGGTATAGAGTTGGTAATGTCGATGAACGGTTAATAGATCAAAAGTGCCCCGCAAAACAATTAATCTTCATCGATGTTCCCCTTGCACTCAATCGACGTAATCGATCAAACATGTTCGATTAATTATTTTCGAGAGTTACACAGGGTTGGCGCGAAACATTTGAAAACGTACTAGAATGGCGGAGGACGAGCAGGAACTGTGCGACTGTTGCGACCGACTGTTCTAGTCCCGACTGATGCCTAGCTGAGCGCTTCCTCTCTCTTAACACACGCGGCCAAGTCGCCTGAAGTCGGAGCTCTCTCTCTCTCTCTATCCTGCTCTCCGTCTACCGCCTCCCCATCCAACCGTTGTGCGTGGATTGGCCGCTGGCGAAAGACACGTGCGGTTTGTGCCCTCAGTCTTACCTGGCCATTGTATTTTCCCGAGTGTAATTGTGTGTTACCTTCGCCATACCATATAGCCATGCAATCGAAAGAGAAGAGCAGTGCGGACATTTTTTCACTGAAGATGCAAAGACGAAGGCTGCCAAAAATCATAAATGTGGTATGCAGTATTCCAAGCCGGCAACGGAAATCGTCAGATGCCACCTGCTGCACGCCCACTTCATTCAAGGGCAAAAGGGGCGTCCTACAAGGGAAACCACAGTCGGCCATGCACTGGGCCTCCCCTCTGTCTCGGCCAAGCATGTGGACCGCTGTCGATTTCGCCATAACTGCGTTGGTGCAATGTTTCAAAAGTCGGGACGCCAAATGCCTTCGCATTTCAAGGCATACTATAGCAACCGAGTCCTTAATCGTCGTGCCACTCCCAGTAAACTGTAGACGTGGCACTGCATGTGCGCCTATTTGAAGCATAATCTGACATGGCGACGGAGTTCTTGTCGGTTCCAGTAAATCAGTAGCGTGAGAGCGTCTATTCTCGCACGCTAGTTGTGTGGCCATTCAAAGGAGTTGTCAGTTGACACTGTTCGTATGGCCGGACGCCGTGGGTGATACGTCATCCCCTTACCCTCTACTTGGTCGGGCACCGTGGGTGATACGTCGTCCCCTTACCCTCTACATGGTCGGGCACCGTGGGTGCTACGTCATCCCCTTACCCTCTACACGGTCGGGCGCCGTGGGTGCTACGTCATCCCCTTACCCTCTACATGGTCGGGCGCCGTGGGTGCTACGTCATCCCCTTCCCCTCTACTTGGTCGGGCACCGTGGGTGATACGTCATCCCCTTACCCTCTACTTGGTCGGGCACCGTGGGTGCTACGTCATCCCCTTACCCTCTCTTGGCCGGACCCCACGGCGCCGGAGAGGTCATTCACCCGACCTCCTCCCCGGATTCGTCGAAAAGAGGATTCACTTCTCCTTCCCGTGCTCGGTATTGCAGGAGGAGGGGCCCTCTCTCGGTGCCTGTCACGTGTCATCGACGGAAGCAAGATCCCGCCCACAGTTGTGGAGAGCCTATTTAAGGGGCTCCGAAATGTACTTATATATACTTCATACTTGATACTTTATGCTCTTCTTATTTTCTTTCAACTACCTTTGAATAAACAGTGCAAGTTTCGCACTATAGCAAATCGTCGTCTCGCCCTTGCTCGGTCGCCATGGTCTACCGGATGCCTGCAGCCCGCCGACAACGCTACGCTACCCAATAAGTAATGTCGGTCGAGCTTCGAAAGGCAGGCGTCGCTACTTCTCGGCAGCAGTACGGTACGCTACCCTGGAGTACGCAAGAAACAGGTTGCTAACGGTGGGATCGCCTACAAACGCAACAAACTGGTTGTAACGGTGGGATCGCCCCTGAGATGCAACAACACCCAAGCATCTCAGACAATTGGCATTCCTTCGCTCTGTACGAAAAAGCACGTGCTTCAGTGCTTTTATTTTCCCCTTTGCATATTGGAATTTCTTGCGCATTTTAGTCGGACCTCACCTTTCACTTGCCATCATTCTTATTTCTTGTTTAACCGTACAGTGATTCACGAGTGTCATATGTATCTTATTCAATTAAGTTCCATTTTATACCATATATTGTTGATAATTTCACAAGCCACTATATAGGGCCAACTATATCTAGTATTTAACAAATAAAGAGTAGTTCTTATCAAACGTTTATACGAATGTATTTTTATCCTGGTTCAACCCCTCAAACATTAATATAGAGTCTTACAAAATAGATAACTCGGTTTCAACCTTTCTAAAGGGCCCTCCTAAAATATCGATTAATAAATTAATTGATGAAAAACTCTGCATCAAAAAATATTAATCAATTAAAGGCTAAGATGATCCGTGATTAATTGTTAATCGAATAAAAAAAATTAGTCGGCCATCTCTACACGGGTATTGTAATTGACTTGCAGCATTTTGGGCAGAGTGTCGAACCGTAATTTTTTTGGATTCGTTTCGGGTTCGAGCTCACGCTTCTCGGTTCACTACAGGTTCAGCTCCGGAGCTAAAAATATTAGGGGCGAGCCCCACCACTGGAAAAGCTAGCGCCACCGTCGGCGTGACGTGTCATGAGGGATCACGTGGACACAGCGGCCGCGTCGGCTGCTTCGGAAGCGCCGAAGCGAGCTGAAAACGAAAGTTTAAAGTCCCACCTGCGCCGCGGTTCTGATTAAGTGGTGAGGCTTTACCGCCTTGGGTGTCTGCTTGACAACATTTGAAAGTACCACTATAATAGGTAGTGGCTGCCTTTGGAGGCGTGCAGCATGGTAGGCTACTGCTCGACGCCGCAGTGCCAGACGTACGCTACGGAGCCCGGTGCCAGCCTTATTCACACGTAGCCGCAGGGCAAGGAGCTGCGTGAAACTTTGCTGGCGAAACTTAGAACCGGCAGACAGCCATCGGGTACAACTCGGGTATGCAGCAAGCACAGACGCGAGGAACATTTCTGCTACGGCGCCGGGACTGCGCGATGTTTGGTGAGTAGCAGAAAACGCGCACTGAGACGCTGGCCCGCGCCCGCTGCCCGGCTAATGTCATGACGGTTTGGTCTATGAACTTGTTGATGCTAGATACTGGCAACTTCACTGGAACGAAAGGGAGCGGTAAGACGCATATAAGAAAAAGGCACGGCATATGGTCATGTTTGTGTTATGAATGAATGCACTGGATTACGAAAAACAAGCAGAGGGAAATCTCACGCTGAGAAGACCGATAAACATACAGTGCGACGCAACTTGAGAAATAATATTGAAATTTCCAAGAATTTAGAAGACAAAAAAAGATTGAATCGTCGCGACGGCACATCACAGTCGCCGTAGCTAGCCGTCGAAGTCTCTATAACGGAATTATTTTTGAACAGTTCTGATAGCGTCCACGCAACAATGGTTGCTAGTGTACTGTCAAATGCTCATACGCTGTGGCCTAAAGCTCATGGCATAGTGCGAAAACGCGCTCACAGCGAAAGCAAAAAAAAACATTGTGCGCGGACACGCATGCAGACGGGCAGTCGGTCGCTGCGAACCCGTGCGATCGCTGGATTGAGGCTCCATTCTGCTCTCCATTTGGTTATACAGACAGCCCTCTATAAGAACATATTATGCGAATCATATTAACGTAGGTTTCAGGCCTTCGCGCGATGCCCGGCGGTGGCCACCATTGACCCTGAAGTGGGGTCACGTGACATGACGTCACGTGATGACGTCACACCGGCTGCAGATGGGGCCTCATATCGTGCCGTCGGTCGCCTCCCGGAGGTGGCCACCATTGACCCTGAAGTGAGATCACATGATGTGACGTCACGTGATGACGTCACACCGGCTGCAGATGGGGCCTCATATCGCGCCGTCGGTCGCCTCCCGGCGGTGGCCACCATTGACCCTGAAGTGAGATCACATGATGTGACGTCACGTGATGACGTCACACCGGCTGCAGATGGGGCCTCATATCGCGCCGTCGGATGTCGCCCGGCGGAGGCCTCCGCGCTTCGGTTCGCGCCGTCGCGCGCGACGCGGCGGCGGCGCCACAATCGCTGCATCACGTGATATGTGACGTCACGCCAGGGATGAAGCGGCGCGCGCCCGCCATCGCGTCAGTCTCTGTGCCCGCAACCACGCCAGCGTCTTTGCGCCGGGCGTGTATGCGGTCAAGATGCCTCCAAACGCTAAGGATACGCTAAGGTTAAGCCCAGTGGATGCGAATCCACTGGGCTTAACCTTGATAAGCCTCCAATTTTTCCACATAGTTTATACTCTCAGGGTTTGGCTACCTTTCACACAAGAAGTCGGTTCGGGAGACTCTATCGCGGCGACCGCGCGCAGTGGCGTTCACTGTTCGCATTCGGTGAGGAGATAGCGTCTGTAAACGATTCTGCACTTTCAGTTTGCCCAAGTTTATTGTAACGACAATCAAAAACTTCCCTCGTTTTGAGAGTGCCTACATAAATGTCCAGGAGGGCTGCCGCGTGGTGTGTTTAGTGAACGCCGTAAGCGATACCTATGAGGAGCGCGCCGCGTGATCCCTCATACTATGCAAGGGAGGCGCTTCCGCCAGATGGCGACTCCGTAACTCCTCCCCGCCAATAACGGTTCTAAGCGGTTCAGAGCTTCTTAAAACTGTTAATTCGGGTTCAAACGGGTTCGAAGGAAAAAAAAATGACGCGTGCCTGTGGTTTTCACCACAACGGACAGTGCTATTGTCGAAACACCCAAGTTCGCTTGAGTATTGTGTAGAAGCACTGCAGACCGGTTCCCTTTGCACTAGCATAGCTTTCTAGGTTGATGAAGAACATGGCCAAGGATCCAGATTCTCTGCCACTGTGAAGGGTCGACCGTCCAGTTGGCTGAGTGCGCTGTGAAGAGGCTGACGTTGGACGTCAAATCGGGTGCAGTAACAGAGAATCGAGGTGCTCCGCGGTCTCTTCACTTTAGTTACAGTGGTCGCATACAGGGGAGTCGCAAAGCTTTGGCGCCATGCACTGTTGAAATTGTACATCAAGGCCGGGTTCTTCGTGGTGGACTGTGCGGCGATTCAATGCGCGTCCCTCTACTCCTACAAATGTTCCCCTGCATTAGATTCTTAGAGTTGCTCGTGCTCGTAGACTGTACTGTAGAACAAGAAATGCAATACATAATCGAACGCTTAACTATACCCAGGTGCACGTGTTCATATCCGTAAAAAAAAAAAATCCCCGACGATTACGATACACCCTAATGCGAAATTTGAGTGCAGCTCTATACGTGTTTTCATCGCAATATATCGGCTGGCGCGGATAATCTGTCTCGTGCGGCACGTTACAAACGGAGCTAAGTGAGGCGCGACTGCTTGGTTACCGGGAGATCGCGATAGGCCGCGCGTAAATGACGCGTAGGCGCGATTCACAGCAGAAGCCGCAGACAGACCGCTAATGCACCGTTTTGTTTCCGTATATGGTATCGGTGGCGTCATCGGTGAACAGACGACGCGCACTACTCTGGCGCCATCTCGTAGCCATCGTCGCCGCAGAGCCCGTCTTGGGCGGCACTACGCTTTTCTTACGATTTCCCCTCCTCCGAGTTCCTCCTCGCGCTCTCTTCACTATCGCCCTCTTTCATCACCCGCTGTGCTCCGCGTTCGCTCGTTCATTCTTCGCTATGCTTGCTCGCTCGGTTACGCGGACGCTCGCCGCAAGAACGGGCGCCGTGACAAAAAAGAAAAAAAAAGAAGGCTTTCAGTAGGAGAATTCAGTCACATTTCCTAATCTTGACTAAACAGATAAACACATAGTGCGGGCACTCGGAGCATACCTCGGCACACACTGCTGAACATTTTATTTCGATCTAGCAAATAATACGGACACTCGAGGCGCGTTCGCGCGGCCGCCGTCGACGGCATGTGCATGTGCGGCCCCTTGCGTGGGGAGGGGTGATAACGCTTTGCGCCGTGTGCATTTGGCTGCAAAAACGACGCCAGACAAGTGGACGCACCATCACGCTCTGCTCAGTCTGTCCTAGAGCAAAGCCAGAGCAGCGTTCTGCTGCTGGAATGAGCGCCGTGGGCAGATACTAGCGTTCCTGCTGCGCAGCCGTGTGCATACCACACCGCGGTCCGAGCGGAATGGACATAACGTTTCAAGTTGCAAGCGCCAACGGTCTCATCTCGTGCACCATCGACGTGCGCCACCTGCAATGCCGCTGGCGACGCTTCTCATCAAGCCAGTTTTCAGAGACGCCCGTATAGCTGCCGTAGCGCTATTTCTGCTGTACAGCAGCAGTTGCTTAGACCTCCGGGGAAAACAGAACTTTCTTAGCGGCAGGTCAACTGTAGCACTGCAGCACCGATTCCATAAGCGCTGGCGGTGATTTTAGTGCCTTGTTGCGGGGCAATTCTAACTATAATTTATCGATTAATAATTTACCCGCGATTAATCGGATGATGTGGCATGAGTAGAAAATGCAGAAACTCCACGGGAGTTGTCTATGTATGCGTAAACATACCCCCAAATTTAAGTTGGCCCAACCCAAACTTCCAAGTTGGCCTATGCTGAAACTTTAAGTGGGCCAACTTACAAATTTCAGTTGGTCCACCCCACATTTCAATTTGACCCAGCCGCAAATGTCATCTTGGCCCACCCCAAACTTAAGTTGCTCCACCCCCAAAGTCAAGTTGGCCCATTCCCAAATTACAGTTAGCCTCAGAAGAACTTCAGTTTGGCGTAGTTGGTGTTTACTGGATATCATATTGACCGCAAATAAAGACAGAGACAGCGGGAGAGAACACGTTTGTTCATGTGTTCTCTCCCGCTGTCCCCGTCTTTATTTGCTGTTAATATGATATACAGTTAGCCTGCCCCCAAATTTCAGTCGGCCCAAGCCAAATTTCCAGTTGGCTTACACGCAAATTCAAGTTGGCCCACCCCCAATTTATGTTGGCCCTACCCAAATTTCAAGTTGTCCTACACTCAAATTTTAAGTTGGCCCAAGCTCAAATTTTAAGTTCGCCCACATCAAAATTTCAGTTGGCTCACCCCACATTTCAAGTTGGCCCACTCCTACTACAAGCTTCCCCAAGCATTTTTAAGGAGCCCTGTGTATCCCTATAGGTATTGTTACGGGTGGCGTGTAACACCCTGGGCAAAAAGGATGCTCTACCACCATGCCTCATTGAAACGAAGGATGGATTCTTAATTTGCCATGGTTGTCTCGAGTGCATGCCGGTCTGGCGGACGCCCCGCAGTGTTCACAGGCCCCTTTGTGTGTCTGCGTGAAAACCCTTTCCGCGAACCAGACAGGACCATTATGCAAAAAAGCAGTGAGGCGTGCAGACAGGACACAAGAGTAGAGAAGTGGACAACACGAACGCCAGCACGTTGCCTTGCCCGGCATTCGTGTTGTCCGCTTCCCTACTCTTGTGTCCTGTCTGCACGCCACACTTCTTTTTTGCATAATGAATCCTTATCAACTAGCTCAGCTTTCTGTCGTTCTAAGCTTCATTTCTAGTACTCTGAGCGCTTTTCCATGTTCCCCTACTTATCTGCACAATCCTGCTTCGTTAGCTACGGCGTTCGTGTTGTCCATTTCTCTACTCTAGTGTTCTGTCTGCACGCCTCACTTCTTTTTTGCATAATGAATCCTAACCAACTAGCTCAGCTTTCTGTCATTCCAGACAGGACCCCAGGCTGCCGCCAGCAGAGGCACGCTCGTGAAGACGACAACTGAGACAATCGATCAGCCGCCTATCCACAACCAGACGCCCTTTCCACGAACTGTCAAGCACTACAGGGGACGTATTCTGAAACGTTCGCCGCGGCGAACTTTTCGCACTGGCCACGCCTCCGCCGTAGCGGCGCGCGCTGAATGGCTGCTTTGACAAAACCGGAAATTCAGGTGGCGCAAGTGCATTTCCGGTTTTGTCAAAGCAGCCATTCAGCGCGCGCCGCTACGGCGGAGGCGTGGCCAGTGCGAAAAGTTCGCCGCGGCGAACGTTTCAGAATACGTCCCCAGGAGAACTTCTGCGAACCAATGTCGCCTAGAAGAAAGGATAAGCGCCTACGATCCCGGACCTGCTGGTTGCCACCTGCGGTGGCGGGCTCGTGAAATTTCGCCGTGTGAGTGGGTGCCGCCGCCAAACACCGTGGAGCTCAGTGCATATCACGTGACGTTGACGTGAGCAAGATCCCGCCTACGACATTAGTGGGCCAATTTAAAGGGCCCCGCAATGTACTTTATCACTTCATTCTCTTCCTCTCATCTTTCACCAACCATTGAATAAACGGTGCAAGTTCCGCACTAGCCATCGTCTCGTCCTTGCCTGGTCGCCATGGTCTACCGGATGCCTGACGCCCGCCGACAACGCCACGCTACGCAATAGTAACGTCGGTCGAGCTTCGATAAACAGGCGTCGCAACAACTCGGCAGCGGTGGGGTACACTACCCTGGAGAACGCAACAGTATTATCTTATTTGTTTGTTCCTTATTGCTTACAAACCTACTGATCATCTACATTTACACTATTATAACGATGAAATGTCTTAACTTTGCAAATTACGCATTTTTCTGCAGATACAAGGCATTACACTTTTCGTGTGACGGGACTGGATACTCACCAAAGAATGCTTACACATTAAAACAGGAAAGCAGGTGATGTATTGCTGCATGCATTTCCCCCAGGCACTGCACATGACCGCCACCATGCTTGTTCAACTAAGATCCATGGCATAGCATACTGCTTCATGAGCCACCCGAGGGTGAAGCTACCCGCTCGAGAATTAGTGAAAGTCCACCTCAGTCTCTTTAGATTACCAGTTACTTTTTATTTGTTTAGTTATACATTATGAGTGCTGCATTATACTAAAGACTCATGCATTTTGTATACGTTTGTAGGCGAGTAGGTGCGAAACTTTAAAATATATTGTTATAGTGCCCGAGGTTGTCAATGACGCAAGGCAGCTAATGTTCTGCGTATGTTGCAGCTAGACTTACTGCATTTGAGTTCAGATCTTAAACCCTTTACCTCCAGTTAATTATGAAAAAAATTTTTTTTCCAAAATTCTAATTCATTCTTTAAGTGCTTGATTGAATCGCCACACTAAATAAGTGACCAAAATTTTCAGAATAATATAATTATTTGAAGAACACCCACAAAAATTTAATTCTAGAGAAAGTTGTCTCCACTACACTGCTTGAAGTTGACTTTTTCAGCATCAATAAAGTGAACAATAAAGTGATCGTGAATATATATGTATGTGAGTGTGCGCAAGCTATACTGGCCATTATCCTATGATGGCCCTCCCCTCCACTGAAGGGAGACTTTTAAGCCCCGAAGTGCTCTCGGACAAATACATATTTTTGGCAATCACTTACTAAAGAGTATGCACACAAACTGCCTCACAAACAAAAGGAACCAAACAAATGCTATAGAGAGACCCTATAAATTCCCAATATGGCTTATTAATTGTAAAGCACTGCAAAACAGTCGACTCCTCCTCTTCTTTTTAGCTTTGCCGCTTGTGCTTGACCAAGAGAATTTCTATGAAGCTCCGATCATGCTGCAAAAGCAACAGCAGTGACTGAAATTACAGCTGTTACAATGTGACCAGTACTATGTTCTGCCAGAACATGCGCAGCAGGTGCCCTGAGCACAATCATCTTCCCCGACAATGCAGTGTTGGCGACACTGTCTAGTCAGTGCACACCAGCCATGCGTTGAGTACACCCAACATTACGTGTAGTTGAGTAAGCCAATGAGATCACAGTGCATAACCACGAGACTCTGAAGGCGACACTCCGGGCACTGCAACAGGCATCGTCTGCTCTCATAAGGCATGATTGGAGAATTTTATCAGCAGTGTCTCTGGTCTGAACCACAACTTGGACTGAACTTATGTCAAACTGGTTCAGAATGGCTCCAGCAAAAAAATTCTGGTTCAGTTGTAAGAGGGCATAGAAAACATTGGTTCAATTTGACGCCCATTTGAAGTGAAAAATTGTGCAGCTTCAGATAAAATCAGATGGAGTATTATCAGAATTATGGATGCAGATTTGTCAAAGCTGTGAGGAAGGAAATAAAGGATGGAGGTTTAACATGTGACACGACAACACTTGGAAAGTAGAGAGAGAGAGAGAGACAACTTTATTTATCCCATCTTAAAGGGAAAGGAAGTGCGGGAAGAAGGCGAGGGAGGTTATCCTACTCGCGGTAGGCCTCCTTGGAAAGTAGAGGTTCAAGCCCTATGTGAGAAATGGAAGCATAACTCAGCTCTATAAAAGAGCAACAGTATCATCACATAGTCGGACAACAAAATGCTTCATTTTAATCAGGCCATTTGGGTGTAGTGGTGGCGTATGTAACTGCACAGCCATAGTGCAGGTCAACTTCAATGTCTTCTTCACACCGTTATAATGCTGGCGTCAATATAAAAGCCCTGAGTGATAGGCAGTAGTAAATCATTTGTGCTCTTCCTGCTCCATGAGCAGGTTGCAATACTTGTGTGTAACTTTGGACACTTTTTGATGGCGTTAGCAAGTTGCATTGATACCATTTGATGCAAGCTTGCACAAAATTGGACAAAGGCAGGTTTCCACAGCAGTATGTAGCAGGATTTCTTTTATGGCAGAGTTTGATACAAATACAAGTTACACAATTGAAATTTATAAATGATCTTGAAAATTCACCTTTGAAACCCATGGTAAGTCTGTTTAATTCCTATGAGCTGCAGGTACCAAGCTCAGATCATCCAGAGTGTGCAAGCTGATAACAATATTACACACAAAAAAAGTCTTACATGAGAAAGCAATCACGTGGCATCATGAAAAAGTAACAATAATACACAACCTAGCCTAAGATGAATAGTAAAAAGCCCAATACATTCCACTGATGTATTATAACACTCAATATAAGTTGCAACATGTTATACACCCAGCACTCATACTTTCACTCAGAAAAATAACAGGTGCCCTTCTGCTTGTTAATGAGGTGCTACCAGTAACTGAAACGGCATTTAGTTTTGAAGTCGAGGTTTTGACGGAAGCCCGTCTGGTCGGGAGGCATCATGAAGAAGGGTAAAAAGAAGGACACCGACCATGTCATACCATGTCAAAACCTCGACTTCATTAACCTTCGCCGGGTGTACGGCCAGCCAGTCATCACCGAGATTCGCCAGTACATTTCAGTGACAAGCAGAGCTTCTGCATTCAAAAATCATCTTAAAAAAAAAAATGAAGATTGTGAACAAGGCTCCCGTCAGGGGAGCCGAAACGTCATTTCTTGTATTCATTCAGTGGTCGGTGTCCTTTTTACCCTTCTTCATGGCATTTAGTTTTCCATTTTTTTTGTGGCAGTGCTGCCATGCAATCTCGGAACCCTTTCAGTAATGGGCCGTTGTGTCGCAACTTGTACTGAGCGCAATGGTACATACTAAAGAAGGAAGACATAGAGTCAAAATAAATAAATAAATATCTAAACATACAAAACTCGTATATCCTATGATCAAGCTGCTTTCCAACCATGAGGAGACCAAAAAAATTGAGTCGAACTCTTTGTTTATTGCCTCCACAATAAATAAATCAATACCATGTCAACACACAGCCTGGATACAACACATAAAAAAGATGATTGCACGATAAAGGTCACTTCAAAGCAAGATTGCACTCATTACTAGGGGTGTGCGAATAGTAGGATGAACCGAATGGAATACTAATTGAATAGTGCCAGAAACTGAATGAATATGAATCTAATTATGGCAGCAGTGAATTGAATCGAATGTAAAATATTTTTCAATAGTTATCAAGTAATGTACACCTTTCTTACCATTAATATAGAAGAATTTCATATCCCAGTACTCACAAAATTATAAAATTTTGGCAATTACACTGCATGTCATTTGTGCTCTATCTGCTCCATTAGCATATTGATATGCTCGAACTGCAACTTTTGACACTTTTTAATGGCAGTAGTAAGTTGCAGTTCTTTCATTAAATGTGCAAAGGGATTATTAGGAACAATTAACTAAGTAGCTTGTTCATAAAGTCAAGGCTCTTCAGAGCATACGCGGTCCTTGCATTAAAATTTGAAATTAAGAAAAGCAGCCTTGTTAGCGAATGAATATCTGTGTATACCTTCGCGATCAATTAAGAAATTCTAGCAATCTGCACCCTCCCCACAATAGCAGAGCACAAAAAATATTTTTTTTATTCGAATGGCCACAGCAAATGGTGCCACTGTTGTATTAAGTGAAGTATTAGAAAAATTGTTGGATTTACCTATAGTTACTATCCATTTAGAAAACATAATCAAATAGTGACTATCTAATTCGATAGTTAAATTGAATAGGATTTATTTGATTCAATATATGAAAGTTTCAAATATCTGCACACCCCTATTCATTGCACTCTCGCTTACAAACTGCACCAATAAACACTACTAATGGTGTAACAAATAGACTCTGAACAAGGTTTCACCCGCAAAAGTTAAAAGGGAATAATAACATGAGTTTTTAACGGATACTATCGAATAAAACATGCAGTTCTCATTGTCTTAGGGAATTCCTAAATTTAAGGTGTAAAGATTGCCAGGAATGGAGATGAAAAGCTATGATGACGTGAGCAGTCAGTGTAATAGTACATTAATGACAAAGCTGTGCACACTGCACGGTAGCATTAGAATTTATACGACCTTAGCGTGCACTGCTGTAATGAGAGTGAGATCATGAGTTGATCTCTTGCTGCACAAAAACATGCAGTCATAAAATTTGAGAGGAATATTGTATGGCAGCCTTTGTGGTATAGTCAGCTTTAACTCTTCCATCACACATTAACGCAGGAAGGAGTAGGTGAGATGCCTAAAATGCTACTACTGTTTAGATGTTTCTGCAGACACTGATCTTGCGGCATTCATGACAGAGATATCTTATTTGTCAGCATGTGTACAGCAAGGCAGCAATAACATTGAGCATGTCGCAGTAAATTGATGTATTCTGGAAATCTTAAAAGCCAAGAATAACATCAATGCCTGAAGAATACCACAAGCAATCACAACAAGCAGCCCAAAGTTCAATGAAAAAATGAATTGGCATTGCTGCAGAGGCTACTCATGTACACTTAGGCAGTATAAAAATGCAAGTGCATCATTAGCCAAACCAAGATGCATCACATGTAAAAAATGTTGCATGAAAGATCACAGATGCTATGTGCATGCACTTGTGTTTTGATGCATGAAGGATGAAACTGTGGGTCAAGCACAGCAATAAAAATACTGGCAGACAGATGCAGATTGTGACAGGTGAGAAGGGGGTGTCCTTGATGCTACTGTCGCATGAGCCAGCAGCTTCTAGTGAGCTACCCGACCAAATGGTCTTGATCGTCAGACTGTGTGGTTGGGTAGGCCCAATGATAACCAGACCCCCGCCAAGCTTGTAGACATACAGTGAGCAGAACTATTATTTAATTGATAATCACTTCTGAAATAAATATAGCATCAATCAACATTTCATTTTTTTTGTAGAAAAATGTCAAATAGTGGCAATATGGGAGTGACAAAACAATGCACCATGCTTGAAGTTAGAAGTCAAAGAAAAAAAAAACACAGGCGTTTCCCAACTACCGCAACTACTTTAACATGAAAACCTTTGTAGAAGTAACAGGCATCAAATGCTCACTTTCACATTAAGCTCTACATTGCTAAGAACACTTTGAGGGAAATATAGAAAATCCTGCTATGCAAGCAAAGGCAATGAAGGGTGTGCTAAAAATGTTGCACTTTATGCTTTTGCTATCTTGTGATGCTTAATACAGCAGGATGAATTTAAGAAGAGTGACATGTTAGTCTGTCTTTCATGGAGTGAGACGAAAGCTGAGCATAAAGAAGGTGGTCATGTAGGGCTGTCAACATAATGCAGCTCATAATGGCCGCAACCTTCATGCCGAAAAACAGCTGACACAAGGCCGATGCATTCGCCAATCCGGACAGATACGCTAGGCAGCCTGTCACAAAGTTCAGCTATGCCCTGGTCTGACATTCCCTGGTCCATCTCGAGCATTACAACTTTTAGCTCAGGTGCTACTCGTGCCAGGTGCAGCAAACCCACATCTGTCACCTGGGTCTGCACCAAACAGATTGACTGCAATTTGGTCATCCCACCAAAGTTGCCCATGGAGGCTAGTGAACTATCCTTTGTTGCTGTACACCCCACGTAGAGGTGCTCCAACAGAGAGCAGTGGGATGCCACTATTTCCAAAGCATTCTCAGCAATATATGTCCCCTCCACATCAAGTAGTGTAAGCTTAGACAGTTTACGCAGCATGTCCTGAAAATATCCAGTGCTATCCAGGAAAGGGCAGCCTTCAAGGTACAGCTGTGTAAGACTAGGAAGCCAGGGCCAAGGCTTGGCTTCTGCATCAGCCACAAAAAAACAACGACCCAAATCGAGCACCTGCAGCCGCGACAGGTTCTGGCCCTGCCGACTCGCCTTGAAGAACGATGACCTGCCAACAATAGATCCGCGCAGAGACAGGTGCTCCAGAGTATCAGGAAAGTCGGCCAGGCGCACGCATTTGTCGCGTGACGAAGAACGGAAACTGAAATTGTGGATGCGCAAGCGGCGGAGGCGTGGGCAGCGACTTTGAATGCGCCTCAGGGCGCGCGGCGACACGCTACATGCCCAGAGGCAGTGGTGGTCGCCGAACACACGTAGCTCCTCAACAGCAGGAGGCATGGCACGCATCTGAAGCAGCAGCTTGAGTTGCTTGGGGGTCAGCTGCACGTGCGACAGGTCCACACGTCGATGCAGGGTGCGATCCCGCGACAGCGCGTACCACTTGCGGCAGACCCTACGCAAGTAAAATGCATTCAATTGCACGGTAAAGCACAGAATATAAGCTAAGAAAATGTGCAACTTTTAAACGATTTAGATGGTTTAAGTATTGTACTACGGGTTTACGCAGTAGACACTTTGAAACATGCCAGGTGTCAGAGAGCCCAGACAATCGAACAGTGCTGACATTGTACCGACAAGTCCCTTCACTTGCAGTCGCTCGCGATGTCGTGCAAAATAATTATAACTGTCCCACTAGCGGCAGGAAATTGAGAGCTATAAACCGCAGATGCTGCGTACACCTAATCCACAAATGTCGAAGGCAGCAGCTAACGTGACCGGTTACCTAACATAACCGGTTACCCACCTTCTCGTTCAACACAACAAAATCTATTGAAACATTTTTGGCTTACTCACAGGCCGATAACACATAGCTCCAGAAAATCAAGGTAGTTGAAGATGTTGAGGAGAACATAATCCGGAAGATGATCGATTGTCGTTGTGAACCTTCTCTTGGAAAAACGCAGAGTGCTGAAATGGGTCAGTGCAATCTCTTTGAGGGAATCACCGCTGCCGACAAACACGTTTCCCATTTCTTGTCAGGGTGCACGATCGTCCCGCTTAGTGCTTAACATTGTGAAAAAATCGTGGAGGTCCTTACTCGAACACAAACTGTACATTCTCTACACAAGCAATGGGAAGCCGCGCGATTCACAGAGAGTGCGTCGCACTGCTACAGCTGCCATGTTTGTTTTCGATTGATTGAGTGGCGCCAGCAGCAACACACCCAAAAGTGAGCACGTGACTCAAGCTCAGCGGTTTCTGTTTCGGTTCTGTTGTTGTTTTTTTTTTTGTACGTGCAGTGAGAAATAAGATGGAAATCAATGACAAACACAAGTCCATTTAGTAGGCCGGCATTAAAATGTGCACGTATGCCCAGGACCATACAGGAGGCGGCGCCAACTACGATTAACTTATTCACATAAAAGTGAAACGCAGAACTTCTTGTTTAAAGCAAAATACAAATACATGACGCCCCATGCAGAAATTGCTGAACGTTGTAAATTAAATTTGTGAGAAGTTTGCGCACAAATTTCACAATTTCGTGTACCACATAGAGACTCATTGCAAGTTTACCAACAAAGGGGCCGCTGAAGTCTGTAGCGATAGGGTTGGTGAGAGTGCACCGTTATCTGCTACTGTGCGGCGAAGGCGTCTTGTTTGGCGACTTGTTTGGTACCATTTATAATCGGTCATATGGGGAACCACGGTGGGAACCAGCGCTGGAGTTGGATGGATGGATGTTATGAGCGTCCCCTTTGGAACGGGGCGGTGGGTTGCGCCACCAAGCTCTTGCTACTATACTGCCTAATATTCTACCTAGGTTAAACAATGAAAAAAGACAAAAAAAAACACTATGAACTACCACGCCCAAATTTTCTGATCCCCTATTGTGAACTGTGCTTTTGTACATCTCCGTATTTTGTCGTTTCCCTACTTATCTTCCACCAATCCTCCAGTCGCCTCTTACTAATGTTACTACTCTTACCACTGCTCCCTCTGAACCCAAGGGCTTCAAGGAGGCCAGTGGTGCCTAAATCGACCGCTGGGTAGACGTCTTCACATTCTAATAAAACATGCTCCGTAGTTTACCTAGCTTTACCACAGCAAGCACATGCTTCTTCTTCCTTCTTATATATCGCTTTATAGGTGCGTGTTCTAAGGCATCCTGATCTCGCTTCAAAAAGTAATGAGCTTCCCTTTGAGTTATCATAAATGGTTTCTTTCCTGATTTCGTTTTTTCCTCTTAAGTACAGTAAAAGCTCGTTAATTCGAACCGCAAGGGGAAGCCGCTTCAGTTCGAATTAACGAAAGTTCGAACTAACGAAAGTGAAAGAGAACAATAGTACATTGCGATTTGGAAGCAGTAGGGCATGTTTAATGCTTGAAGACATCCGTGATCGCAGTCCACCTTTTTTCCCTGAAGGCGACAGCTAGCACTTTTTGCTCTAACGAGCGAATGTGGTGCAAGGCCTCCTCTTCGCCATCTTCAAAACTGAAGAAGAGACGGGCAGAACTCAATTCAGCCATGACTTGCACAGCGGAGGGCCACACTGGCGCTTCGTCTTCCTCCTCCTCGTCGTCACTGGCAGCTACAGGTTAAGCGCTTCTGACCTGAGAAATTGTGTCCTTATCTTTCAGCGCACCACACACCACTGCACCCTCGTCCACGTCGACAGTCAGCAAAGGAGATTTGCAAAGCCTTCGAGATCCGCGACGGGCAAGAAGTCTCGGAGATCAACGTAGAACGGAGAGAAGGCAGCCGCCGCTGCCTTCTGGCCGACACCGCACCGGTTATATTTTTCCCGATTTTGCCTTCTTTCGCCGTTCTCTCCGTTCCGGAGGCGACGCAGCCTAGTGTGCAGGCAGTATGTGCGTTTCTCTGGCCGTGTGCCAGGCGCCAAGGCGCTGGCACTATGGCGCGTAGTTCGAATTATCCGTGGCGGAACCTTCTCGCGTTCGAATTAACGGGCTTTTTTATGTGGAGCTAGGCCGGACCAAATCGTACAGTTCGAATTATCCATAAATTCGAATTATTGAAGTTCGAATTAACGAGCTTTCACTGTAGTTACTCATGGCAGGTTTCTTTTCCATTGCTGCCACCCATAAGATTAATTCAGCTTCTCTGACTTTCCGCTTGACCTTTGTTGTGTTGTCCACCCTACAGGCCGCATACTTGCTGGTAAGCTTCCTAGTTCTTTTCCTCCACTGTGAATCAATGTTTTTCCTGTACAGATACCTGAACATTCTCCCAGCCCATTTACTTTCTTCCATATTCCTCAGCCGTTCTTCGTACTCAATTTTACTGCGAGCTTCCCTCACTTCAAAACTAGTCCAGCCCATATCACCCTGCACAGCTTCATTTGTAGTCTTCCCGTGAGCGCCCACTGCGAGGTGACCCACTGACCTTTGGTTCCCGTCGAGTCCTGATTGTACCCCTGATTTATAGCAAACAACCGCATTTCCAAAAGTAAGTCCTGGAACCATTACACCTTTCCACATACCTCGGAGGACCTCGTACCTATTGTATCCCCATAGCGCTCTGTGCTTCATTATGGCTGCATTTCTCTTCCCCTTTACTGTTATGGTTTTTTCCTGTGTTTCCATATATCCATTGCCTTCGTTTATCCATATACCAAGGTATTTATATTCTGTTACCCGAGGTATTTCTTGGCCCTGTATCTCCACTGTCTGTTCACTGTTTTCATTGAATACCATAACACCTGATTTTCTAACAGTAAACTTCAAACCGAAATCGTTGCCTTCCTGTCCACAGATATTAGCCAGACGTTGCAAATCACTTTTCTTGTTAGTTAGCAACACATTGTCGTCCGCATAAAATAAACCTGGGAGTTGCTGCTCTATTACTGTACCCGCCTGTTTGTATAAGAGATTAAACCCGATATTACTTCCTTCTAGCGCCCTCTCCATCCTCACCATGTACATCATAAACAACAGCGGTGATAAAGGGCACCGCTGCCTCAGTCCCTTGTTGATATGAACTTTCTCCTCGCTCTTCATCCCTTCCCATTCAACGCAAACGGTATTTTCTACGTAAATCTCTCTCAAAAGCTGTATACAATCGTTACCTAAGCTTTCCCCTTCCAGGATATCCCACAATATGTTGCGGTCCACGTTGTCGTAGGCTCCTGTAATGTCTAAAAAGGCCACACACAACGGTCTGCTTTCTGCTTTTGATATTTCAATACACTGAGTAAGAACAAACAAGTTGTCATCGAAACGCCTACCTATTCTGAAGCCATTCTGAAGCTCTCCCAAAATGCCATTATTCTCTGTCCATGCTTGAAGCTTTAATTTGATTGCCTGCATTGCTAGCCTGTATATTACCGATGTAATGGTCAACGGTCTATACGAGTGAATTCTGTCTTTCTCCCCCTTTCCTTTATAAATCAAATTCATTCTACTTTGTCGCCAACTGTAGCTGGTATTCGTCTATCTTTTAAAGTTCTTTCCACTGCTTTCACCAGAGCTTCCTTACTTTTTGGTCCTAGTTCATTTATCAGCCTAAAGGGAACCTTGTCTAGCCCTGTGGCTGTACGCTTAGGAATTTTCCCTTCCGCTTTCTTCCAGTTTAAATTTGTTAGCACCAGCTGCTTTTCCCCTTGGGTCTCTTTCATGCTCTTTTTTTCAACAAGTATAACTTCGTCATTGCCTTGGAAAGATTCGGCTGTTGCTTTTCGGATGTAATTTATTGCCGCTTCTCCTTCGAGTCTGTTTTCATCTTCGTCTAGGATATGTTGTTGTATTGTTTTATGCGAAGCATATTACGAGGGCTCAACCCAGCTCCTCAGGCGCGGCGGTGACCATGAAATCACGTGACACCGTGACGTCACGACAGAGGAGAAGTGGCTTTGGCTCAACTCTTGCAAGACGGGCTGGGTGGGAATCGAACCAGGGTCTCCGGAGTGTGGGACGGAGACGCTACCACTGAGCCACGAGTACAACGCTTCAAAGCGGTACAAAAGCGCCTCTAGTGAATGCGGTGTTGCCTTAGAAACGCGCTGTTTCTAAGGCGTGCGTCTCTTGCTCAGGCGCACATTTCGTTGCCGCGCCGAACGCTGCTTTGCTCGACGCTCACCGCGTCCAATGCGGGGCGCGTAGTCGCTGCCCTGTAGCCCATTGTCTTACACCCCTTGGCGGGTCGACGGGAACGCTGTCGCGTTCCACTCTTGAAGGCGAAGAAGTAATGCATGAGTTGTTTCTTCGTCTAGCCGAACCAAATATAGCCAAGCAACAGCAGTTCACCAGGCTAAACAGTGGTTCAACAACTAAAATAAAGGCTAGTATGCTTCGCATCCTGGGCTTAACCTTACCTAAGCCACAGCCATTTTTTTGACTTCCTGCCTAATAATTTTCTGTGGTTCCAAAATATTCTAGGTGCGGCCTAGAATATTTTGGCCGCACCTAGAATAGGCCGCACCAAGAGTAGAGTATTTACAAGTAAACAACACGAGCGCCGCCCACTTCTCTACTCTTGTGTCCTGTCTGCACGCCTCCGTTTTGCATAACTAGTGTATCAACCCACATATTAGTAGCGTAGGCGTTTTATTAACTGTGCAATATTTTCAACACTTCCTTGCATGCCATTTCATGTGGAGTATCTTTTCTGGTCACAAATTTGTGCAGCGAATCTATTTGCATGATCGACTCCGGGCCTGTGGGACCGTTCACTTGCACTTGATGCTGAGTCTTTTACATGTATCCATAAATTGCAGGTATGCACATCAGATCCTTGCGAGGATTTTCAAAATTCAATTATTTTAGACAACAGGCACATATGCAATACTGACATAATCCCGAATACCACTAAGCGGGCTGGGACACATTTTTGTTGACCATATTCGCAGGTAAAATAAGTACATCATGTGGACAGCTCCAGCTCATTTTCCATAAATCAGTGTGTACAAGGGGTATGCAAAAATAATTTTTTTCTCGCACACCGATTATTTTGCTGTATAAGCAAGAGAACCCACCACGTTAGTGTAACGTATCTTGTACATCACAATCATGTCTGTATGAGGGAGCTGCTGTGGCTCGGCGTAGGCATTGTGCTTTAATTTACCAAGTGAGATCAGTTACTGTTATGGCTCATTCAGTCATATCACACTGCAAGCTGCATTCATCAATCTTCAATTGGATTTTGCAAATGTTTAATGAAACATGTTTCCCTTTTATGCAGATATGCAATGGCAAGCCCTTCCGTGTGTTCCAAAGGTAAAATTTAAGCTCTAAATTAAAGAAGACATTTCTAGTCAGAAACAAGCAAAAATGGTGAATGCAGAGTATCAGAAGCCCAAGGTACAGAAATTATGAGAAGTGTCGAATGATTTTAAGGAAAGAGTCGTATTTGAAAATGCAAGACTCTTTAGTAGAGGTCAAGCAAGTCAATATAGGTAGAATACTCTACACAATTATGCGAGTGAGGCGATGTCAAACAATGGGTCAGGAAATGCATTGTTTTTCTGCAAAACAAAAGCTGATTGTCATTACATAAGTCACTTTAGCATCATGAGACTGCTGCTTGATAAATTCAGAAATAAACCAAAAAAACAAGACACGCAAAAATAAAAAACAATTTAATGATGCTCTCTCCACACTGGGATAAGTAAAAGCAAACACATCACATCTAATTTGGACATATCAGACGCCTTGTGAAACACTAAAGGAAAAATTCAGTTTCGAGCTATGGCACTTGTCGCATAGATGTGGGGGGCCTTGCACTAATAGTGATAGTTACCACTGCATTTAGAAATTGAAAGAATTCGTGCAGACAAGGATGATTCTTTATATTTTTGGCTACCACTTCAAATGCCTCCATCAAGTGTTACAATGCTGCACGCAGCCACACTAAGGATCTCGCAGCAACACCTGCAGGTAAAAAGCAGAAGCAGTCAAAGTGCTGCTGTGTACTGGACACTATGTTTGAAAACTTTTAGGCAAGAAGAGTGCAAGAAGCAGACATAACAACTGCATTTATTTCCATAATTCCCCATTTGAATGGCCTTTTCTTTTTGCTTAGACAATGCCTACGCCGAGCCGCAGCAGCTCCCTCATACAGACTCCGCAAGCCAAGAGGCCGTGGAGGCAAATGCAGGTAAGAGGCAAGAAGCAATAGTACTGGTATCGACATTCATCTCATTTCTTTATTTTTCTTTCGCTTAGGCAGCCAGCACACCTCGAACAGCCACTTTGACTGCGGGTGTGTCACCCTAGTCGCCAAGGAAACATTTGAGGGAAAGCGACAGGCAATGTGAACAGCCACTTCTACATGTAAACGATACTCTTTCTCTTGGATGACTCCTACGCCTCGCCACACCAGCACACTTGTGCACAAAGATGCCGCGGAGGCACGTGCAGGTCAGAGGCAAGAAGCAGTGGCACTGGTGTCGACATTCACCCAATTTCTTTTTCTTACACTGAGGCAGCCAGCACACCTCGAACAGCCACCTTGACTGCGGGTGTATCAGTAGATTCCTGTTGTACATATGCTCATAACAAACTTCAGTAAACTTGAACTTGATAATAAACTTGAAGGCAAATGGGACATTGATGCATTGTATTATTGAAGATTTATTGTACACATACAATATATGTTATACTTTGCAGTGCTACAGAGCGTATTTTGAAGCTTCCTCCTATATTTTGCACCTTTAATTACGTATGTGTTGTGTGGCCCTCAATGCAGTTCATGTTGTAGCAGCTGCTTTGTCTGTGTATGCACATTGGCTTAAGCTTGTGATATCCACATACTTCTCTCACATATACAAAATAAGGTTCTATGTAGTCCTTAGTGTTACAATAAAAACTGAAAGTAAACAATCCGATTGTGGAATTGTGTTTATTACAGTGATTCCTATCACAGTTACTGACGAGTTGACATACTGAACTGGTCAATCGGTCCATAGCCTCCTCTATTTTTCAAAAATAAAGGAGGCTATGATCCGTCATGGCAAGGAATTGTATGTATACATAAAAAAGGGGGTATGTGTGTGTGTTTGTAGTGGGGGGTATAGAATTAGGGCGGTACGAAAAAATGTACCAACACCGTCCTCTAGACCCATTCCGTTAACGTAGCGTAACAAAGCGTATTACGCATGAAGTTCATACAACCAACTCTGATATTACTACACCGGCCAGGCCATGCCAGGCGACGCGAGCTACGTTTGTCATGACGCATTCGCGACTGCAACGGATGCCCTCCATATTATTCTCGTTAATCGTGCTCACTGCACCGAGGCAAAAGAAAGATCATGGGCGCAGGTGCCTTCAAAACATCTCGACCTTGCGAGGCACTGCTGCGCGTGCCAGGGGAGCTGTCCGTGCGAACACTCCCTGGCACACACCTGCCTCGGCGGCTCCAACCTACGTGCCGTTCTGCTTCGAGCTTTGATCCCCTGTCCCTTGGGTGCCCTGGAGTTCCTGCGCCGCCTGCTTTATTATAATCTCAGGTGCTCTCCTGAGACTTCCGTTTGTCGGTTTCATGTGCCCTACAGCTGGATCAGTACTTATCATAATAAAAAAACCCGATCTATCGTCGCGACGATAGATCGCGAAAGGGGCTTATGCAACATACCGCGCCCGTGCGAAGAGAATTACGGAATGCCACGTCGCATATCGCAAGTGGGCTACCTCGCGGCTACATTCGGATATTGCCGGCGCGCAAAGAGGAAGCGCGGAAACATGCACGCTTGCAGTATCGGAGGGACGCGCATGCGTGCAGGCGTCGGTCTCGACACCAGGGGTTCACCGCTAGAAGGGGAGGAGGGTCGCTTTGCCACGCGCTCGCAGATCCCGCAAACTTTTGCTGTTGACTGTACGTGCATACTATGTATATTTCTATGGGCCCCGCGCATGGGGACTAGGGAGTTCAGGAGCTAGGCGCGTTTTTTACACGACACCAATAGGGACTGTTTGATCCGCACCGATGGCACCGGCTGTTGGAATCTCAGCGCTGCCACCAGCTGTCGGAACCTCAGTGCTGACACCCGTTGTTGCAACCGGACCGTTGGCGCCCGTTGTTGCAAATGGGTCGCAAGCCCCAAGGGTAGCGTTGGCCTGGCGGCCTGGGGCACACTGGAAGCATCCGAAGGTCCCAGCAAAGCATGAGGCGACTGATAACAGAACAACTTGTTTATTCTAGCATCGCAAAGAGCGGGCGGTCAGGTTGACCGAAGTAGAGAGACGGGAGAGCACGTTACTCAACAGAAGAAATCGGAGCCTCTCTCCTGGCGTCCGGGGGCAGCTGCTCTTATACTCTTGGCGTCGCGGGCAAGAAGGAAGGTCACGAGATGACACCACGTAACAGCGAGCTACGGACGGACTGAGAGACATGTAGAGACAAAAAGGTGACGCATCAGCCGGGCCGGCGCCGGTCAGACCTCCTCGCTTCACACTGGGGGAGCTCCTCTCCCCGGCTGCCGCGCTTTGACAAGCGTGGGCACACACACACACACGCACACACAAAGACACGTGGCACTGAACATGCCGGGACGCGCTCGGCGGGGATGCGTCGCGGCCGCTCCGAACGGGCCAAAATGTCCGCCGCTTTGAATGAAGCCCCGGCGTCCGTTGCATCCGCGCAGGCTACACCGCGCGTCATAGGCGAAACGTAACAGACCGCCCCGCCGGGGGAAGGAGATCCCGATGGTCAGGGGACTGCATCCGCTGTCCGGAGGGATGTCGCTCGATGATGCTCATAACCGAAGTCGGTCGTCCCTCGGCGTTTCTTGAGCGCAGCGCACCGAGAAGGCCTCGTTCTCACGTTCAGGTTCACACAGGACACTGCAAAGTGACTTCGGGAGAGTTCTCATTTTTCTCTCGTTCCCAGCAAGCGTTAGAACTACGCCGAAACTCAGCCGCTCAGTCAGCAAGCACGGCACAACCCTCACTAAGCCATGCCAGGCTCTTTCCCCTTTTATACTACTGCCTAGTTCCTTACAGTAGTCTAGCAGCACTCAGAATGCGTCCACAAATCGGAAAATTGCACTAGAAAGCACATCATCACTTTGAAACACTACACAAAAGCAATATGGTAAAAATCCTGCCTCAGGAAGAAAAACATCAATAACAAACAATTTTGAGGCTGATTCCCACGTTAGGGGCTTCGACTTAAGCCATCGGCGTTACCGTTGAGACTCCCCTTTTTGTATAACGCACCTCAAAGGAATATTGTTGCAAAGCGAGGCTCCAGCGCAGGAGGCGGCCATTTTTGGGAGAGATGGTCTGCAGCCATTGGAGAGGGCAGTGATCCGTCTCAATGATAAACCTCGAGCCGGCTAGGTAGCATGACAATTTCTGAACGGCCCACGCGAGACACGCACACTCTTTCTCGGTGGCGCTGTACGCCTGCTCACGACTGGTCAGCTTACAACTAGCATACAGGACGGGGTGTTCTACTTCTCCATTTTCCCGTTGGCACAGTACAACGCCCATGCCTCGCTCACTAGCATCGCACTGAACAACGAACCCTTTTGTGTAGTCGGGCGATCGTAGCACGGGCTGGCTTGTTAGGGCGCTCTTTAGGGCGCTAAAAGCTCTTTCCTTTGTCTCGTCCCAGACGACTGTTGGCGGCTCTGTCTTTCTTAGAGCATCCGTCAGGGGAGCCGCGATATCAGAGTACCTGGGGATGTACCTCTGATAGTAGCCGGCGACACCTAAGAACGACCGAATATCGGTCTTCGTGCGCGGTTGCGGAAAGTCTCGCACAGCGGCCACCTTTATTTCAGAGGGGCGGCGACGACCCCGACCAATCACGTGACCGAGGTAGACAACCTCGGCCTGTGCTAACTGGCACTTGGGAGCCTTGATTGTCAAGCCCGCTTCGCGCAGGCGGGTTAGCACTGCCCGCAAGTGTGCCATATGCTCAGACCAGGATGCGGAGAATATCGCTACGTCGTCTAAATACGGTAAAGCAAATTCTTGCTGTCCCCGCAACACTTTATCCATGAGGCTTGAGAAACAGTATGGCGCGTTCTTCAAACCAAAACTCAACACTTTAGGACGGAATGTTCCCATTGGTGAAATGAACGCCGCATACCTATTAGCCTCTTCTGTAAGTGGAACCTGCCAATAACCCCTGACAAGATCTAGGGTGGAAATAAACTGAGCGCTACTAACTTTCTCAAGGCGCTCCTCGGTGTTAGGGATCGGATAAATTTGATCCTTAGTTATGGAATTTAGCTTGCGGTAGTCGACGCAAGGACGAGGTTCCTTGCCCGGTACCTCAACTAAAATCAAAGGGGAGGTATAATCACTCTCACCCGCCTCAATAACACCGAGCTGTAGCATCTTCTTTACCTCAGCCTCCATAATATCGTGCTGGCGGGGTGACACCCGGTACGCCTTGGATCGTACTGGCTCTGCGGAGGTAAGTTCTATATCATGGGTAAGGACAGAAGTCCTACCAGGCCTCTCAGAGAACTGACCTTGAAACTCTTGTAAGAGCTGGCGCAGTTTGGTTTTCTGCTCAGGCGACAGCGGTGCTTTACTGATTAAGTCACTAATGACTTGATCGGTGTCTTCCCTGTTCGTCACTGAGCCTAGTCCCGGAAGCTCGACCGGAAGCTCTTCGGGAGCGTTTACCATCATACACACTACTGCTTCCCGTTGCTTATAGGGTTTGAGCAGATTACAGTGGTAAACTTGCTGTGCTTTCCGTTTTCCTGGCAGACTGACCACGTAGTTGACGTCCGACAGTTTTTGAACAATCCGTGCTGGGCCCTCCCACTGCACGTCGAGTTTGTTTTTTAGCGATGTGCGCAATATCATGACCTCATCGCCCACCTCAAAACGACGGGCCCTGGCTGTCCGATCATAATAAACCTTGGCCCACTGCTGGGCCTTTGCCATTGCTTCTCCTGACAACTCCTGTGCCCTTCTTAAGCGTTCGAGGAGCTTAAGCACGTACTCCACCACGACTGGGTCGTCGCCCCTGCCTTCCCACGATTCTCGAAGCATGCGAAGCGGAGACCGAAGCGAGCGACCGTACACCAGCTCAGCTGGCGAAAACCCCGTAGCCGCATGCGGCGCGGTCCGTAATGCAAACATCGCCCCAGGCAGACACAGCTCCCAGTCAGTTTGATGTTCAAAACACAATGCTCTCAACACGCGCTTCATGACGGAGTGGAGCTTCTCAACGGAATTCGACTGGGGGTGGTGCACTGAGCTGTGTAGCAGCTTTACCCCGCACCTTTCGAGAAAGGCTGTCGTCAAAGCGCTAGTAAACACTGTGCCCTGATCTGATTGGATTTCCGCAGGAAAACCAACTCGCGCAAATATGGACAGTAGTGCACTGACTATCTCAACTGAGCTGAGTTCTTTAAGAGGCACTGCTTCAGGGAACTTTGTCGCTGGGCAGATCACAGTCAAAATGTGTCTGTACCCCGTGGCTGTTACCGGCAGAGGTCCCACTGTATCAATAACGAGCCGTCTAAAAGGCTCCGTAATGATAGGTACCAACTTCAACGGCGCCCTCGATTTGTCCCCTGGTTTGCCCACCCGCTGACAGGTGTCGCATGTCTTCACAAAGTGGTCTGCGTCCCGAAAACACCCTGGCCAATAGTACTCTTGCAAGAGACGGTCCTTAGTTTTCTTAACTCCTAGGTGTCCGGACCACGAACCCCCATGAGACAAGCGCAACAGATCCTGACGGTAGCACTGAGGCACGATCAGCTGATCGAACTCCACTCCCCTGCGGTCTAGATACTTCCGGTACAGGACCCCACCTCTTTCCACAAAGCGAGCATTTTTCTTGGCGACACCTTCCTTGACAATGCAGCGTATGTTTTCTAGGCTGCCATCCTTCTTTTGCTCGGCTATCAAAGCCGACCGGCTGACTTTTAGCAACCTATTAAGTCCGTCTGACGTAGGCGCGATGAGCAAATCTGCAGATATCTCTTCTAACTTTCCCGCATCGGGCATTTCCGCTCCAGTATCTGGTGCCTTTAACGCTACAGACTCAGTTTTATTCAGCTCGGGCGTGCTCTGAATATCAGCTTGCTGCGCCTCTGACCCTTTCTCATCGTTCGACAACGTCGGCCCCGCCACTACCGCCTTTGCAGCGAGCTCCCGAACCTTCGATCTGGTTAAGGCCTGAACGCTAGCCTCACCAAACAAAAGCCCCTTCTCGCGCAGGAGGTGATCGCACCTGTTCGAAAATAGGTACGGGTACTGAGGGGGCAGCATAGATGACACTGCGGCCTCCGTCTCAAGTGCTCCGAAAGGTCCTTCAATAAGCACTTTTGCTACGGGCAGACACACGCTATGAGCTTCCACGGCTTGCTTGATCCATGCGCACTCGCCCGTGAACATATCGGGTTCTACGTAAGAGGGGTGAACTACATCCATTGTAGCTGCGGAATCGCGAAGCACTCGGCACTCTTTCCCGTTCACGAGGAGGTCTCGCATGTAAGGCTCGAGAAGCTTCATGTTCTCGTCAGTGCTGCATAATGACAAAAACACGACTTTAGTTTTTGTTTCCGGACACTGAGCCGAAAAGTGACCCGGCTTCTGGCACGTATAACACACGCGCGCTTGCCTCGCCTCGAACCGCTTTCTGCGTTCGGCTTCGGCTGCCGCCGTCTCCTTACGTTCGGTCGGACTGCTTTCACTCGCATCCGCACTACGTGTGTCCCCCTTTGCTCTCATGGGCGTGAACTTCGGCCTCTCAAACTTGGAGCCAAATTCACCCTTTTGACCGTCCTTAGCTCCGCGAGCCCGACGCGTCACAAACTCTTCGGCTAGCTCAGCGGCTCTAGCCACCGTACTAACGTCTGGCCTATCCAAGACCCAGTAGCGCACGTTCTCAGGTAACCGACTATAAAACTGTTCTAGCCTGAAACACTGCAGAACTTTCTCGTGGTCACCAAACGCTTTCTCTTCTTTGAGCCACTCCTGCATGTTTGACATTAGCCTGTAGGCAAACTCTGTATATGACTCACTTTTGCCTTTCTCATTTTCTCGAAACTTCCGACGGAACGCCTCCGCGGACAGCCTGTACTTTTTTAGCAGACTCGATTTCACTTTGTCGAAATCCTCTGCCTCCTCTCTCTCCAAGCGAGCGACTACGTCGGCCGCCTCGCCGGGTAACAAAGTGAGCAAGCGCTGTGGCCACGTTTCCCGAGAGAACCCCTGCTTCTCGCACGTTCGCTCAAAGTTAACCAGGAACAAACCAATGTCCTCTCCAAGCTTAAACGGCCGCATCAGGTCAGTCATTTTAAACAATACTCGTTCTCCTGCACCGTGTGCCTGACTTCCATTACGAGCGCGTTCCATCTCCACCTCGAGACGCTTCATTTCCAAAGCGTGTTGACGGTAGCGCTCTTCTTTATCTTTTCGTTCGTTTCGTTCAAGCTCATCTTTCTCTCTCTGTTGCTGTTCTTTAAGTTCGCGTTCCTGTCTTTTTGCCGTCTCCCTCTCCTCAATGGTCTCAAGGCATTCCGACAGCTCGTCATCCTCAGCTCCTAACTCAAGAATAGCCCTTAGCAGTTCTGGTTTTCTGAGTTTGTCTGAGACATCCAGACCCAACTCTCTTGCAAGCTCCAACAATTTCGGTTTGCGCAACGACTTCAAATCCATGGCTGCTCTGAATGCTGCTTTCTCTACTGCCTACTATTGTCTTGCCGCAAACTGACCCGGCAGCAACGACAACCACAATTACCAGCTCTGTTTCTGACACTAACAAAAGCCTGGCAAAACTCAGAAGAAGAAAGTCCCGCACTCACCAAACCTCGCAGCCAAGATTTCAGCGCAGTCGTTCCGCTGCAGGCAACCAGTCATCACACAGGGCTCGTTGCACTGCTCCCGGATGGTCGTTGTGCTGCTCAGCATACAGTCAACCGCATATCTTCGCTGCTGGCCTCCGTTGTCACGATCCCACCGCTGGCAACCAGATGTTTGAACCGCACCGATGGCACCGGCTGTTGGAATCTCAGCGCTGCCACCAGCTGTCGGAACCTCAGTGCTGACACCCGTTGTTGCAACCGGACCGTTGGCGCCCGTTGTTGCAAATGGGTCGCAAGCCCCAAGTGTAGCGTTGGCCTGGCGGCCTGGGGCACACTGGAAGCATCCGAAGGTCCCAGCAAAGCATGAGGCGACTGCTAACAGAACAACTTGTTTATTCTAGCATCGCAAAGAGCGGGCGGTCAGGTTGACCGAAGTAGAGAGACGGGAGAGCACGTTACTCAACAGAAGAAATCGGAGCCTCTCTCCTGGCGTCCGGGGGCAGCTGCTCTTATACTCTTGGCGTCGCGGGCAAGAAGGAAGGTCACGAGATGACACCACGTGACAGCGAGCTACGGACGGACTGAGAGACATGTAGAGACAAGGAGGTGACGCATCAGCCGGGCCGGCGCTACAGTGTACTAGAATACTAGTACACTGTACCGGCGCCGGTCAGACCAATGGGTCAGACCTCCTCGCTTCACACTGGGGGAGCTCCTCTCCCCGGCTGCCGCGCTTTGACAAGCGTGGGCACACACACACACACGCACACACAAAGACACGTGGCACTGAACATGCCGGGACGCGCTCGGCGGGGATGCGTCGCGGCCGCTCCGAACGGGCCAAAATGTCCGCCGCTTTGAATGAAGCCCCGGCGTCCGTTGCATCCGCGCAGGCTACACCGCGCGTCATAGGCGAAACGTAACAGGACCTAGGCTCCCCTAGGGCGAAAAGTTTAGATATATAGTTCCACATACAGGATTGCCCACATGCCCACATACAGGATTTAGAGGCTATACCGACAACAACGGGAAGTCAATGCTAAACCTTAGTGAGCAACATAACCTCGTTATCGTGAACACAGGGCCTAAGTGTGAAGGGCAGATCACGTGGGAAGTGGGAAACCGGTAATCGACCATTGATTGCTGTCTGATGACAGAAGGAATTCATGATAAGTCGAGAGAAATGGTCATTGATGAGGAAGGCATAGCAGCATAGGGAGTGACCATAAACGCATCATTTTGAAAATGGGATATATAGTTGGGAAAGAGAGCAAGTAGTGCTAAATGGCCAGTCCAAATTTGAACGCTGAACAAATAGCAAATATAGTCACTAGAGTCGAGGAAGCACTTGGCAAATGGCTAAGAGTGGGAATATGGTGGGCTTCTAAGTGTAATAACGACAGAAATACGGAAAGAGAAACAACATGTTCGTTGGAAAGGAAGCTGGTAGAACAGGGAGATGCGAGAAGCGATCGCCGAACGACAGAAAGCATCCCGAGAGCACAGGCAGGCAAAGAAGGCGCAGTTACCGCAGGATGAAGTAACCAGTAAATGGGAAATATACCGGGAGCAAAAGTCTATGGTTCAAATGCTGGTGCAAGCAAAATTAAAAGGTGAAAGTGAATGTTGGTTGTCAGAAATACGTGAGAAAAAGGCCGCACCTAGAATATTTTGGAATCACATAAAACTATTAGGCAGGAAATCAACAACAATACAACAACATATATCCCAGAAGAAGATGAAAACAGACTGGAAGGAGAAACGGCTATAAATTACATGCGAAAAATAACAGCCGAATCTTTCCAAGCCAATGGTGAGGTTGTATTTGAAGAAAAAAAGAGCATGAAAGAGACCCAAATGGAAAAGGAGCTGGTGCTGAGAAATTTCAACTGGAAGAAAGCGGAAGAGAAAATTCCTAAGCGTACAGCCACAGGGCTAGACAAGGTTCCCTTTAGGCTGATAAATGAACTAGGACCAAAAAGTAAGGAAGCTCTGGTGAAAGCAGTGGAAAGAACTTTAAAAGATAGACGAATACCAGCTACAGTTGGCGACAAAGTAGAATGAATTTGATTTATAAAGGAAAGGGGGAGAAAGACAGAATTCACTCGTATAGACCGTTGACCATTGCATCGGTAATATACAGGCTAGCAATGCAGGCAATCAAATTGAAGCTTCAAGCATGGGCAGAGAATAATGGCATTTTGGGAGAACTTCAGAATGGCTTCAGAATAGGTAGGCGTTTAGATAACTTATTTGTTCTTACTCAGTAGAAAAGACCGCAACATTTTATGGAATATTCTGGAAGGGGAAGGCTTAGGTGACGATTGTCTACAGCTTTTGAGAGAGATTTACCTAGAAAATACCGTTTGCGTTGAATGGGAAGGGATGAGGAGCGAGGAGAAAGTTCATAACAAGGGACTGAGGCAGGGGTGCCCCTTATCCCCGCTGTTGTTTATGATGTACATGGTGATGATGGAGAGGGCGCTAGAAGGAAGTATTATCGGGTTTAATCTCTCATACAAACAGGCGGGTACAGTATATAGTAGAGCAGCAGCTTCCAGGTTTATCTTATGCGGACGACATTGTGTTGCTAGCTAACAAGCAAAGTGATTTGCAACGTCTGGCTAATATCTGTGGGCAGGAAGGCAACAATTTAGGTTTGAAATTTAGTGTTAGAAAATCAGGCGTTATGGTATATTCAGTGAAAACACTGAACAGAAAGTGGAGATACAGGGCCAGGAAATACCTCGGGTAACAGAATATAAATATCTTGGTATATGAATAAATGAAGGCAATATATATATGGAAACACAGGAAAAAACAATAACAGTGAAGGGGAAGAGAAATGCAGCCATAATGAAGCCCAGAGCACTATGGGGATACAATAGGTACGAGGTCCTCCGAGGTATGTAGAAAGGCGTCATGGTTCCAGAACTTACTTTTGGAAATGCGGTTGTTCGCTTTAAATCAGGGGTACAATCAGGACTCGATGGGAACCAAGGGTCAGTGGGACGCCTAGCATTGGGCGCTCACGGGAAGACAACAAATGAAGCTGTGCAGGGTGATATGGGCTGGACTAGTATTGAAGTGAGGGAAGCTCGCACTAAAATTGATTATGAAGAACGACTGAGGAATATGGAAGAAAATAAATGGGCTGGGGGAGTGTTGAGGTATCTGTACAGGAAAAACATTGATTCACAGTGGAGGAAAAGAACTAGGAAGCTTACCAGCAAGTATGCGTCCTGTAGGGTGGGCAACACAGCAACAAAGAAGGTTAAGCGGAAAGTCAGAGAGGCTGAAATAATCTCATGGGTGGCGTCAATGGAAAAGAAACCTGCCATGAGTAAGGAAAAAACGAAATCAGGAAAAAAACAATTTATGATGACTCAAAGGGAAGCTCATTACTTTTCGAAGCGAGATCGGGATGCCTTAGAACACGCACCTATAAAGCAAAATATAAGACGGAAGAAGCATGTGCTTGCTGCGGTAAAGCTAGGGAGACTATGGAGCATGTTTTGTTAGCATGTGAAGACGCATGTGAAGCAGCGGTGGCGTAGAGGTAGAACACCCGCCTCGCGTGCAAGAGGTCTGTAGTTCGAATCCCGGTGCCGGCAATTTTTCACCGGATTAAAAAAAAAACCGTGTGTTGAGAAAATCGCACAAACAGGCCTGGAGTGCGGCCTGATCCCGGCGACCAGAACCGGTAACGCACTCTCTCACCAGAGCAGGATTGGCCACCCTGGTGCAGTACTTGGCCACAACCTCCCATATGAATACAACAATCAAACCCCGGCCCTCAGTCCCCAGCAGCCGCGAAGCAACTGACCACGGCGGCGGTCAGATCTGTGACGCTGCAGAGGGTGCTAAGAATACCTGGCTCCGGACAGGCCGCCATTGGAATCTGAACCTGGCAACGTTTCACGTTAGAACGTTATCTAGTGAGGCGAGTCTAGCAGTGCTATTGGAGGAATTAGAGGGCAGTAAATGGGATATAATAGGGCTCGGTGAAGTTAGGAGGCCAAAAGAAGCATATACAGTGCTAAAAAGCGGGCACGTCCTGTGCTACCGGGGCTTAGCGGAGAGAAGAGAGCTAGGCGTCGGATTCCTGATTAATAAGAATATAGCTGGTAACATACAGGAATTCTATAGCATTAACGAGAGGGTGGCAGGTCTTGTTGTGAAACTTAATAAGAGGTACAAAATGAAGATTGTACAGGTCTACGCCCCTACATCCAGTCATGATGACCAGGAAGTCGAAAGCTTCTATGAAGACGTGGAATCGGCGATGGGTAGAGTGAAAACTAAATACACCATACTAATGGGCGACTTCAATGCCAAGGTAGGCAAGAAGCAGGCTGGAGACAAGGCAGTGGGGGAATATGCCGTAGGAATATCAGGGGGGAGTTATTAGTAGAATTTGCGGAACAGAATAGTATGAGGATAATGAATACCTTCTTCCGCAAGCGGGATAGCCGAAAGTGGACATGGAGGAGCCCGAACGGCGAGACTAGAAATGAAACATACTCTGCGCTAACCCTGGCATCATACAAGATGTGGACGTGCTCGCCAAGGTGCGCTGCAGTGACTACAGGATGGTAAGAACTCGAATTAGCCTAGACCTGAGAAGGGAACGGAAGAAACTGGTACATAAAAAGCCGATCAATGAGTTAGCGGTAAGAGGGAAAATAGAGGAATTCCAGATCAAGCTACAGAACAGGTATTCGGCTTTAACTCAGGAAGAGGACCTTAGTGCTGAAGCAATGAACGACAATCTTGTGGGCATCATTAAGGAGTGTGCAATGGAAGTTGGTGGTAACTCCGTTAGGCAGGATACCAGTAAACTATCGCAGGAGACGAAAGAACTGATCAAGAAACGCCAATGTATGAAAGCCTCTAACCCTACAGCTAGAATAGAACTGGCAGAACTTTCGAAGTTAATCAACAAGCTGACAGCTGACATAAGGAAGTATAATATGGATAGAATTGAACATGCGCTCAGGAATGGAGGAAACCTAAAAACAGTGAAGAAGAAACTAGGCATTGGCAAGAATCAGACGTATGCGTTAAGAGACAAAGCCGGCAATATCATTACTAATATGGATGAGATAGTTCAAGTGGCTGAGGAGTTCTATATAGATTTATACAGTACCAGTGGCACCCACGACGATAATGGAAGAGAAAATAGTCTAGAGGAATTCGAAATCCCACAGGTAACGCTGGAAGAAGTAAAGAAAGCCTTGGGAGATATGCAAAGGGGGAAGGCAGCTGGGGAGGATCAGGTAACAGCAGATTTGTTGAAGGATGGTGGTAAGATTGTTCTAGAGAAACTGGCAATGCCTCATAACGTCGAGCGTACCGGAATCTTGGAAAAACGCGAACATAATCCTAATCCATAAGAAAGGGGACGCCAAAGACTTGAAAAATTATAGACCGATCAGCTTACTGTCCATTGCCTACAAACTATTTACTAAGGTAATCGCAAATAGAATCAGGAACACCTTAGACTTCTGTCAAGCAAAGGACCAGGCAGGATTCCGTAAAGGCTACTCAACAATAGATCATATTCACACTATCAATCAGGTGATAGAGAAATGTGCGGAATATAATAAACCCTTATATATAGCTTTCATTGATTACGAGAAAGCATTTGATTCTGTCGAAACATCAGCAGTCATGGAGGCATTACGGAATCAGGGAGTAGACGAGCCGTATGTAAAAATACTGAAAGATATCTATAGCGGCTCCACAGCCCCCGTAGTCCTCCACAAAGAAAGCAACAAAATCCCAATAAATAAAGGCGTTAGGCAGGGAGATACAATCTCTCCAATGCTATTCACAGCGTGTTTACAGGAGGTATTCAGAGACGTGGATTGGGAAGAAATGGGGATAAGAGTTAATGGAGAATACCTTAGTAACCTTCGATTCGCTGATGATATTGCCTTGCTTAGTAACTCAGGGGACCAACTGCAATGCATGCTCACTGAACTGGAGAGGCAAAGCAGAAGAGTGGGTCTAAAAATTAATCTGCAGAAAACTAAAGTAATGTTTAACAGTCTCGGAAGAGAACAGCAGTTTACGATAGGTAGTGAGGCACTGGAAGTGGTAAGGGAATACATCTACTTGGGGCAGGTAGTGACTGCGGATCCAGATCATGAGAGTGAAATAATCAGAAGAATAAGAATGGGCTGGGGTGCGTTTGGCAGGCATTCTCAGATCATAAACAGCAGATTGCCATTATCCCTCAAGAGAAAAGTTTAGAACAGCTGTGTCTTACCAGTACTCACGTACGGGGCAGAAACCTGGAGGCTTACGAAAAGGGTTCTACTTAAATTGAGGACGACGCAACGAGCTATGGAAAGAAGAATGATAGGTGTAACGTTAAGGGATAAGAAAAGAGCAGATTGGGTGAGGGAACAAACGCGAGTTAATGACATCTTAGTTGAAATCAAGAAAAAGAAATGGGCATGGGCAGGACGTGTAATGAGGAGGGAAGATAACCGATGGTCATTAAGGGTTACTGACTGGATTCCAAGGGAAGGGAAGCGTAGCAGGGGACGGCAGAAAGTTAGGTGGGCGGATGAGATTAAGATGTTTGCAGGGATGGCATGGCCACAATTAGTACATGACCGGGGTTGTTGGAGAAATATGGGAGAGGCCTTTGCCCTGCAGTGGGCGTAACCAGCCTGATGATGATGATGATGAAGACGTCTACCCAGCGGTCGATTTAGGCACCACTGGCCTCTTTGAGGCCCTTGGGTTCAGCGATAGCAGTGGAAAAGTAAACATGTTCTGTCAGGATTGGGGGCTCAATACCATCGCTCGTGATCCTTTGTCAAGATTGGAGTCCGGCATGAATTCGAAGGTAGCTGGCCCATGCCGTCGTCCAACTTATCCACGCTGAGGACGTTGATGAAGGGAAGAACTGCTTCTCATCGAGAACGAGGAATATGGGTTTATTTACAGTATTTAAATCAGTCTAACATGACTGCTTGAGAAAAAGAGTGTCAGTCCAACATGACTGCACGAGAGAAGTGTATCAGTCTAACATGACTACTCAAGAGAAGTGAGTCGAGCATTCGCACCACAGCAGTTTTTAAACACTCGGTCCGCCGGCGACACAAGGCGGCGAATGTTCGTTTACTCATTGTCAACTTGCCACCGCCCCGCAGAACAGTTTACGCACACATAGGCACACACATTCCGATGTCCGGCGCCGACGTCAGAGGGGTGCCGTTCCGCAGAACAGTTTACGCACACATAGGCACACACATTCCCATGTCCGGGGCCGACGTCAGAGGGGCGCCGTTCCGGGAACTTCGGAGCCATAGTGGGTAGCTCGTTGTCTTGCGTCCCGGTCGCGCGTGGGAAGCAACAAAAAACGGCTTTCCCGCGGCAGCTTGCTCAGGCGTAGCAGATCAGGTCCGCGCTGGAGAGCTCGGGCACAATAGTTCGCCCGCCGAACTCGTTCCGTCACAACGGCGATGGGGCTGGAGGAAGGCGGCGGTTTTCAGCGCAAAGCCCGCTTCATCGAACGCATCCTAGCTGCAGCGACGGAGAGTGGGGGATGTGTGTCTTGCTCCCCGATCGTAACTGGGTGGCAATCTTGCATTGCAGCTCGCCATTCTTAACAGTCCGCAATAGAGATTAGTAAGAGGCGATGGAAGGATTCGTGGAAGAAAAGTAGGCAAACGGCAAAAAACGGAGACGTACAAAAGCACAGTTCGAAATAGGGGATCAGAAAATTTGGGTGGGGTAGTTTATTGTGTTGTTTTTTTTCCTCTTTTTTATTGTTTAACCTAGGTAGGACATTAGGCAGTACAATAGCAAGGGCTTGGTGGCGCACCCCACCGCCCCGTTCCAAAGGGGACGCTCATAACATCCATCCATCCATCCATGCACAGGCTCTGGCAGCCCGCGGGTAGCCCAGAAATGAAAAATCGAAGAAGCCCAATGTAAATGAGCGGCCTGGCCATTTGACTATTTCGTTTCGCCAGATGAGCAGAAGCGCAAATATGAATGGTCTGCACAGTGCAGCCACCTGGTGGCACAGAGCTCAACCACACACAGTAGCAGTAACGAAATGAATTCTTCATTGCTGCTGGTGTAAATGCAGAAATGGTATCATGGTTCTTGCGCAAACTTCGCGCATTGATGTGAAGAATAGAGATATTAGAAGGTGTAAGCAATGGTTTGACTTCGGCTGGTAATAGCAAAGACATGATGAAAAGTATTTGGGGACGAGTGTCCCCAAATATTGCTATTGCTTATTGCTACATTTCCTGCCCGCTGGAAGGAAATGTAGCAATAAGCTACGCCTGCACAAAGATGCGAAAATCAGCCTCCGAGTTTATTCCGAAGACCCTGCTATTGGTTGATTTACGGGCTTTAATCTGACAATTTTCAGTCCATAAAAACTGCCAACTCTTCTCTTTTTTCAGTGCAAGGGCCTTGCTGAATAAACGTTCGTGAGGTGTGCATGTTAATATACGTTTTATGCAGTTAACGCTTTTTTGTGTGTTTTTACGAATGCCGGTGCTGGTTTGGTATATTTTTTTCTTGTTTTTGCATTTACGTCTTAGTTCGTTTAACAGAAATTCACAAGAGTGACACGAACCGCGACGATCCACTTCAGCCGCCGGGTTGCTTCCCCCGGTTTTGAAGGGAAGCAGTACAATTTGATGCCGACATCCCCTTTGCGGTTGTGACAATCCTTAACGCAGTAGTATCTGCGCTTGTTCTTTTTGTTCACAATTCTCACGAAGGAGCTGCCAAGAGGCCGCGGTGAATCCATTGGAAAATTGGAAAAGCAGGCTTTCAGGCAGGCCTGAGCGTACCACGGACAATGATGAAATGACGGTGAGGGCCTACCCGCGGATGCTCACCACCGCTGCTAGATGGCGCGACATGTACAGGCAAACTTCATTGCAGGGTGCCCATAACACAAAGTAATGAACAGTCATAAAGCCATCGACATACGGCTGGCAGCGATTCGGACGCTGCTGCCCGTGGCAAGAAGAACGAAAAAATGAATGAAGGAATGATTGTCTCTTCTCCCTGTCTCTCGCTTTTAAACCCTTCGGTCTTTCGGGGTCACGTCATTTTCGGGCAATCGTCGAACCCGCTCAGGTGTCGTCATTTCCCTCCAATGGTAGGCGCCCATGCAAGTGTCTTCACATTCGGCTCATGGGGTCGCGTCGCTCCAAGGGCTCCACTGTCCGAGGTGTGACTTACCACCGGCGTTGCCTTGGTGTTGTCTCCCCGCTTGAAAGCACTCAGCTGGAGAAGACGGGTTGTTTTCGAACGACCTTTCAGAGCTGCAAAACAGCTTTGCTCGGGACCAAGATCAACTACCTGGAACCGTGTCAGCCTCCCGTTCCACTTTCGGAAAGAGTCAAGCAGGGGTGGAGACAATAGCTCGACGTGCAGCGCATGAGGTGGAGGTCGCCAACTTGCCTGAAATGTCCGGGAACGCGCCCCTGCGCACCATAATTGGAATACGACGGCGATTGGATGTGGTCGGGGAACTCGAGTGATGCCAGGAAAAGGGTGCATATCCAACAATGGGAAAGCGTCACCACTTATGGAGTTTTTCATTGGTTGATTCGGATTCGATTTCTTGCTCCGTGGCAACGAATCCGAATTTCACTTGTCGATCTGGAGCGGGTTCGCCCTTTCCGCTGGTCGTTTCGGATCAACTCGCTCCGCGCCGGATCGCTCTCACTTGCTCCGCCACCGACGCGCGTATTCGGGCGGAAATAGCTCGCGTCACACCATACATTGTGTTGTTTCGCAAAATGGCTGCGTTCGGTGCTGCTGCAGAGCTCGCGGATGGGAGCTCGGACGACAGCAATTACGAGGTGACGCAGGTGCTGCACGAAGCCTTTTATGCACGTTGTCCATGCACAATCCTTGCTGGCGCGACATGGAAATGCGGACTCTGCGACTGCCGCGGTCAAATTTTCGCACGGGGGCATAGCCTCTTATATAGGAGGATATTATGACGGGGGACGGCGACTTTGGTTGCCGTGGAAACGTACAGAGCGGAAGTCGGGCATGGTTTCCGCAACCGGCTTGTGTCACGTGTATGCAGACTTGCTGTGTGATTCCCCGCGGAGCGTTTTTGCTCAACGCTGGCCGATTCGGTTTTGTGAAATTCGAGCGCTCGCGCGAGGATTTCGGCGGCCGCTCCAGATCGACCAGCGAAAAACATCCATTAATCAGAACCGCAGCGCAGGTGGGACTTTAAACTTTCGTTTTTAGCTCGCTTCGGCGCTTCCGAAACAGCCGACGCGGCCGCTGTGTCCCCGTGTTCCCTCATGCCACGTCACGCCGACGGTGGCGCCAGCTTTTCCAATGGTGGAGCTCGCCTATCGCTGTGACGGCAAAAATGCGCCTGGAGTGTCCATATAATTGCTATTGCAATAAAAGTTCTATTTGTTCGGTGGACATCTTTCTTTGTCGAGTAACACTCAAGCACAACGATAGCGGCGAGCAGAGTAGCTGCGATCGTGGAAAATCTGATCTGCGGGTCAAGCGCATCGGCTTTTATACAGGACTCGTCGAAGGTTCCAGAGTAATCGCTGTTGCCCACGTGGCTACCAGAAAGTACTACACAATCAACGTCGCTTATACAATCAGATTACAAAAGGCTCTATTTACAACAACCAATGGATAGAACTATCGATAACATTCGATAAACTTCTGATAAATGCAGGCGCGTCATACGTCGATGGATAACGATTAACATTTGTTAGCCAGTGAAACTCAGTGACCGAAGAAAGATAAAAATTACAGGGTCTCTTAAGATCTCCCGTAAGCGGTGAACGGCGAAAGCCTACTCTTCCTACTCTTATAATTCGTCTCTTTCTCTTTGCCTCTTCCCTTTCTATTCTTTCTTTTAGTCATTACTGCTCACTACTAAGCATATTTAGTCATTTGTACATAGTCGTTAGTAGTCATTACAAGTCATTATTAGTCATTACTAAGCATTTGTAATAAATTGTGGTCATTACAAGCCGTCGTTAGACATATTGGTAATTCCGTGTCATTAGTAGCCATTACAAGTCATTAGTATAGTCATTATTACTCACTACTAGACATGTCTAGTCATTTCTAATCAATTGTGGTGATTACAAGTCGTCATTAGACATAATGGTCATTTCGGAGTCATTGCAAGTCATTAGTAGTCATTATTAACCTTCCCCAATCTCTATTATAACGTCATCAATCACTCACTATCAATCATTTTCCATTCTTAATCTGCCTTCATATGGCGTGATGATGATTCGGCGGACATTCCGGCAGTCAGGTCTGCTTACACAAACTTCACCATGAGCCGAGAAAGGCTTTCGCCTTTAAAAAAAAAAAAAGGAAAAAGAACAGACGACGCGCGGTACTTTGGCGCCATCTCGTAGCGATCGTCGCAGGACACGGCTTGTGCGGCACTACGCTTTTCTTCTCTCGCTTTCGCCATACCCTCCTCCTCGCGCTGTCTTCGCTATCGCCTACTGTTATTCCCCGCTGCGCTCCGCGTTGCTCTTTCATCCTGCGCTTTGTGCTCGTTCGCTCGGTTATGTTGACGTTCGCCGCAAGAACGGAAGTGGAGACCACAAGTACGCTTGAGGACGCGCGCAAGCTCGCGTCCGCGCGCGTAGCGCCTGCCGCGTCTCGCAAGGAATGGCGGTTTGCATCCACAAAGACGCGCGACAGCGCGCGCTCACTGGGCTCACTCACAGACGCCTTGGCAGACGTCAGTTCGTGTTTTGTTATTGACAGTGTTTCAAAATGCTTCGATATCTATAAACGCAGTAATTGTTATATTTTATAGCTGCTAGATCAAAGCAAGAAGGAAAGATGAAGCACTTTCTTGCATGATATAAATCTGCTTCACTGAGAGTTAAACGTTCCGCGCCGTAGCTGCGTAGTCAGGCGCGCCGACGCGAGGCAACCCAAGCGCGCGATAGAGGAGTTGTTCCCCGAGATCACGCTGCGTTTCGACGCGTACGAGCCATGCCGCACTGTCTGCGCATGCGTGGGCGCGTGAACGCGAGCGTGCGCGAGTCTGCAAGCGTACGTGTGGTCTGGGTTTAAGCGCGCGATAACAAAGAGGAGCTAGGACGCTATTCTGGGGTGCTATTCTGGGGCCGAATCTTATAACGGTTCGGAATACGAACTGTTCGCTTCGCCACTTACGTCACTTGATGTGCCACTCCCAAGCCGGCGGTGCAAGAAGGGGAGGACGCGACCAATAGATGAGAGGATGCCACCTCTGAAGTGTACGTCACTATATATGACGAGCTAATCGAGGAATTGCAGAATGTTTCTGCTTACTAAACAAATGTAAAATATAAATTAAATAGGCCACTCTGGTTATCTGGCTGCATATCGTGCTCCGTTTTCACCCGTCCTTGGCCCGGTCCAGGGCCTTGCCCGCCCCTGGGTCTACTCTTCATCTTTTCACGAAGACTTCCGCCACAAGTGGACACCATACGATTCCCGGTCCGACGCCAGGCTGGCCCTCCAGGCCCCTCCAAATCTACGAAGCGGCGCGGCGCCGCGCTAACCCTAACTCGCCGCGCCTGCACCTCTGAAATGCAGCGTCTCACGAAGACCCGCCAGCCGACAGCCACCAATGCCCCGCTGGCCTCCTCTTCTACCGCCGCCGGTGCCACTGAGCCTACTCTGTCAACGCTGAATGTTACCAGCGACGTGCCTAATTCTAAGCCGGCAGCCCTGCCTCAACCGGCTGCGTTCCTGCACTCCGCACACGCCACCGTGCATATTCCGGCCACGCTCAACGCTGTGAGCAACGCTGAGAGCTCTGACTCGACCGCCGCGTCGCAGTCGGCGTTCGTCGCCTCAATGTCTCCTACGACCAAGTTCCACGCTGTCAGCGACGCCAAGAGTCTCGCACCACTAAACGTGTCGCAGCCTGCAGCGTTCACCGCCGCCGCCACGGATGCCGCCGCGTCTATTCCGGCCACATTGGCGCCTGTTGTAAAGTGCTGCAATCAGACATCAGAATCGCAGCTGAACGCGCTTGTTGCAGCCGCTCCCACCGGATCCACCACTTCTGCCGTGCTGGACAGTGCAAACTCTACGCCCGCCAACGTCATTCCCAATGTTTCGAGATGTGTTTCTGTCGCCCCTACCTCCTTTACCACTGTGTATCCGGCTGACGACTCGTCGGCGGAGATGGATTTCACGTCGTCCCCAGACAACGACCATAATACGCCATCATTAGAAAGCGGCTGGAGCACCGTCAGTACCAGCCGCAAACCTGCCTCCGCCGCCCGCCCTCGCACCGAGCTCATCTCAGTTGGGATACAGCTTCCGCCCGGTACCCTCACTCCCAAGCTGCCTCTTTACGACTTGCTTGCCGCCATCGTCTCCGCCGCACATCTCTCCTCCAAAACCAGCGCAGAGATCACCCTTCAGGCCAAGCCAGCTCAGAGCCTAGTATTTCTGAAAACACACTCCCCTCTCACCGCCCAACTCCTACTTTCTCTCACGCATCTTCAGCTCCACGGTAAGCCAATCACCGTCAAAACATATGCCCCCAATCCTCCCATTTCCTGCCTCGGCGTCATTCATAACGTTGGTGGTCACTTTACTCCTGCTCAGCTCATGCATGACCTTGAATCATACACGACTGATATTCTCGCTGCTCGTATGATGGGCAGCACAGAATCAGTGCTCATAACCTTCGCTGGCACCGTCATACCCCACTTCGTATATTTTAAACGCGTCGCTTTCCGATGCCGCCCTCATAAGCCTAAGCCCCCCACATGCACCCGTTGTCTTGCTCTGGGACACCGTGCTCACCAATGCCCTCAGCACGACGTTCCGGCCAAGTGCCGCCGCTGTGCTGCACCCCTACCCGCAGATCCTACCGCTCACGCGTGTGCCCAACCATGGTGCATTCATTGCCAGGTAAACACACATCCCTCTCTCGACCCCACCTGCCCCTTCCTCCTCGCTAAACAACGCGAGTGTGCCAGAGCCGCGTTTCTCCGTCGCACAGCTTTGCGCAGGGCCACGAAGCCCACCCCTTCTTCCGCCTCCTTCGCTAATCATGCATCTCCGTCAAGTCAGGCTCCATCACCTCCAGGCTCCTACGCCGCTATAGTCAAAGGGCCCTCGGTGCAAGCATCCCTTTCTTCCTCTACTATACCCTCGCCATCCCTGACTGACGAGAACCGCTCCTTCGATCTCCGGCTCACAATGCTTGAGCGTCACCAGCGCGAACAACAGCGCATCTCCCAAGATTTACAACAGCAAATCCACGCATTGACACAAACCCTAAAGACAACAACCTCCTCTCTTACATCCCAGCTTACCAAGCTAAATGAGCACCTTGCCACGCTCATCACCCCGTCCCCTAACGCCCAGGTCGCCCCATTGGCTGACCTGGTAGAAACCACCACCACTGCACACCACACTCGCTTGCTTCAGCTCGAAACTTCGATTGTCCAGATCCTCACCACCCTCCAAACCCAATCCAAGCAATTGGAATCATTCGCTTCTATGCTGGGCTCCCTCCAGGAGTCACTGCCCCCGGCCAAAAAGAAGGAACGTGTCCCCGCAAACTCTTCTACCTCTAATCTATCGTAAACATGGCGCCTGGAGAGGACCTCGAGATTGTGCAGTGGAACTGTCGAAACCTTCGCCACAATAAGACCCCCCTCCACCAGTATCTCCTCACCCGCCCTTCCCTGCCCCATTTTCTCCTTATCCAGGAGACTCGGACGGCCCGCACCGTCCCAGGTTACCGCGCCTACCATGCCACGACGGGCACGCCGCTTGCGTCCATTTATGTACGCAGCGACGTCCTCGTCGAGCCACTTGATATCCCCTCCAGCCTCCGTAAATATTTAGTTGGTGTTGTGTATTACGGACCTTCATCGCGCATCTCACTCGCCTTTATGTCTTTCTATAATCCCCCTGCCACATCCTCTTTGTTCACTGCCTTGGGCAAGTTCCTTCATTCTATTCCCGCCACCACCCATCTCCTCCTTGGGGGCGATTTTAACGCCCCTCACACGCTCTGGGGCTACCCCCAGACCCTCAAGCCCGGCCGCCTTCTCCACTGTCTTGCCCAGGAACGCCACCTCACCCTTCTTAATACCCCTGGCTCCCCTACTCGTGCGGGCACTGTCTCACAGCGCTCCACGACACCCGACCTCTCTTTCTCTCGGGGCTCCCTTTCCTTTCACTGGCAGGTCACAGCTGAAACGCTCCTCAGCGACCATTTCCTCATTCATATTACCGCTTCACTTTCCCACATCCCTCGATCGCACTCAACCACTCACACTGACTGGCACGCATTTCGCACTAATCTCCTTTCCGCCTCCTTTGAATCTTACGATGACTGGACGTCGCGCATCTCCGCTGCGCTTTCGACCAGTAGCCGTCGCGTTCGCTCACGGCATCCTATCCCAGACCCGGATCCTCACTTTCTCCGTTTATGGCGTCGGATGAAACGTCTCCAACGTTCTTTGCGCTCCCAACCCCAGAATTCCCAACTTTCCTCTCGGATTGCTGCTCTGCGGGCCGAGATAGTCGCCCATGGCACGTCCCTCGAGCATTCTCGTTGGAGTGCGCTTTGTGACGGCCTCGATTCTGCATTACACTCGCGATCCACGTGGTCCCTTTTTAAATCTTTCTTAGGTACGAAGCCTGCACTTGCTCCCACTCTAGCAAAAGCCCTCACTCAGGAGACTCCCTCCGAGGTCTTTGACAAGCTCACTTCTTTGTATCTCCCACCCCCTCTCACACCTTCCTACCCAGCCTACTCTGGCGATCCTAACCCAGACCTCGACCGCCCTTTCACTCTCCGGGAGCTCGAAGCTGCCCTGGCTGCTAATGCTTCTCGCTCGGCTCCCGGTGAGGATACCATCACATACACTACACTCCGCAACCTCCCCGACCACTCCAAGGAATTCCTCCTTCAGACTTTCAACAATGCCTGGGACAGCGGCTGCTTGCCGAGCGCTTGGACATCCTCCCTTATTTCTATGATTCCGAAGCCGGGCAAACCTCCCTCCCTTTCTAACCTTCGCCCTATCTCCTTGACGTCGTGTGTTGGCAAGACCCTTGAGCGAATGGCTTTGACTCGCCTCTCTGATCTTATTGAAGCGAAAGATTTCTTCCCCCACTCTCTTATCGGCTTTCGACGGCGCGTCTGTGCACAGGACATGTTCCTGATCCTCCAGCACACCTTTCTCTCACCCAATCCCAGCCAGATCCACGCTCTTGTGACTGTTGATGTCCGCAAGGCCTTCGATGGTGTGTGCCACGACCATATCCTGTCTCAGATCTCCTCCCTAGACTGCGGACACCGCATGTACTCTTATCTCCGCTCCTTTCTCTCTAACCGAGTGGCTCGTTTCCGAGTGGACACACATCTGTCCGATCCCCACCCGCTCACCCGTGGCACTCCTCAAGGTGCTGTTCTCTCTCCTATCCTTTTTAATCTTGCTATGACCCCTCTCGCCTCCCAACTAGCCCAGATTCCTGACCTCCACCACATCTTTTATGCCGACGACATCACCCTCTGGTGTTCGTCTGGTTCTCCCGGTCACGTACAGGACACCCTGCAACGTGGCCTCGATCTCATCAACTCCTTTCTCCCCACTGCTGGCTTGTCACCCGCTCCGGAGAAATCCGAGCTTTTCCTTCTTAACTACTCCTCATACCAGCGCTCCCACAACGCCCTAATCTCCCTACATCTTTCCGGCTCTCCCATTCCTGTTGTCCCCCAATGCAAAGTTCTTGGCTTCCCGTTACATGCAGCCAAGAATGTGCAAGCCCTACACCACGCGGTCAGGACTTGTCACTCGGTAACTCACCTGCTGCGGCGCGTGGTCACTCGGCGCTCGGGCCTCCACGAGGCTCATGCGTGCCGAGTTGCCCATGCGCTCGCCCTCAACAAGTTCCTGTACTTTGTGCCTTACGTTTCCTTCACCCACACTCAGCTTAACACCCTCGAGACCGCCCTTGTTGGCCTCTACAAGGCAGCTCTCAACCTCCCTATCACCACCTCCACTGCTAAGCTCTTTGCCACAGGCCTCTTCCATCCTCTTCGTTCTCTTCTCTCTCTCCACCGTGACTCCCAGCTTGCCCGGCTTTCTCTTACCCGTCAGGGTCAATGGTTACTGGCCCAGGCGGGTATCTCTCCCATTCCCGTTTCCTCCTTTACCTCTCCAAAATCCACCCCGGCGCCCAATCTTCGCATTCTCCCCCTCCCGTCTAATATGTCCCCTGTCCTGCATGCCGGCCGTCGTCACGCGGCCGCGCAGCATCATTCCCCCCTCTTTACTACCCAGGGAGTAGCCTACGCGGATGCCTCTTTCATAGCCCCTCGAGGTTCCTGTGGCTACGCTATCTACCATCCCCACCTCCCAGCACCTGAAACTCACACGAGTGGGCCGTACCTACACCCTCCGGATGCACTCTCTCTCGAGGTCCTTGCCATTGTACATGCCCTACAATCATTTCCCTCCCTGCCCTCGCTCCCAGAGTACACGATATACACCGACTCCCAAGCCGCCATTCGCCACATACAGAACCGCACCCTACCCCATTCACTCCAACAAGAGGTCGAACGAGCGGTCTCCGCACTGCAACCTTCCACCGTTTTCCTCCGCTGGGTCCCTGGGCATTCGGGGATTGACGGCAATGAGCTGGCCCATCAGCTCGCCCGTGATGTTTTTAACCGGGCACCGTTGATCCCCTGGTCGGGGCCCTCGCAGGATTCTGGGGGACTCTCCCTGCGCCGCACTATCAAGGAAGTTTACCTCCAGCTCCGTCTCGACAAGCGCCTCTACCCTCCCCCTCATCCATCACTCACTGTGCCGGAGGCTCGCCTTCTGCGGCACATCCAAATGAATGCACTGGTTACCCCTTCCCGCCTCTTTCTCTATCGCTATCGCTCCGACCCCTCCTGTCCCAACTGCCCGTCTACTTATGCAGACCTATCCCATTGCCTATTCTACTGTCCGACTGCTCAGCGATCAAGTTCCTACCCTCCCCCTTCGCTTTCCATCACCACCTGGCTCGACTGGCTTGGCGCTGAAGGTGAAGAAGAACAGCGTCGACTGGCCGCCCAGGCGGTCGATATGCTCGGCCTGTAATTTTTGGCTGAATAAAAGTCTTATACTACTACTACTAAATTAAATATTATACGCCATGTATTGAAGTATAAACTTGTGGTGCCGGGCGTTTACGCAATGCAGAAGTAATTTATTGATGTCATTCTTTTTCATTCTCAGCCCACAGGCGGTATCGTAAGCGTAAATGAGTTGGCCACGGAGTGGGCAGAGCGCAGCGCTATGTCGTCTGCTACCAGGAGCTCGCACGATGCATGCAACAGGAACGCACTACCAGCACTTCTCAAATAGATAGCGCGACAAAACCGTGAACTGTTTCTTAGGGACACCTTTACTAGCCGACTATATCAATTTTCCTTCTTTTTTCGCCCTTCGTCATCGGCTCGGGCATGACTCGCTCGCCGCCGCGCTGCCGCTATCCCTGCGATCTGCCCCACGGCGCGTCGCGTGATCACGGTATATGGGCCCTGCATTTCCTGCGCGAAGTCAAATCGAAGAGTGTGGTGCTGACGGTGCGCGCTGTGCCGTGAAATTGAGAAACAAAGTATGACACTTCCGAAATAGAGAAAAAAGGGCAGCCAAATAAGAGAGCTCTACAATACCTTCCCGTCCTGACTGTATAGTTTTATCAGCCGAACGAAGGAAGCGCTGAACCAGCCTAGGTTGAACCCTTCTGACTGCTGAACGGCGATCTGCGAGCTATTCACACTGGCGATAGCATTGGGAATTCGATCTCACCATGCAAATATCTCCTTGGCATTGACTTTGAAGCTGAGGTCACGGGAAAGCTGACCCAGCCCTTCAACGGGCCAACACAGTAATTGCGAGAGCAACTTTGTGGACAATGTCGGCAGCAGGGATCTAGGCAATTCCGACGAATGCTTCGCGTCCGACTGAGCTCTGGGAGCTGCAAGCCGGTGGCAATGAACCCCAGCGCGCAATATTCCTTCCTCTGCGTGGAATGGCCACTCGTACGCTTGCACCCGAGTCTCCTCCATTTGATAGCGTAGCCTGCAAAAGGTCTACTTAGAAAGCCAGCAAGGGCGGTGCAACTCACTATCCGTCACTTCTTCGAAAGCGTATCGCATTTCCAGCCGTGGTCGACACCGAAAGATCAACGCCAAGCAGACGACGAAGGCAAGTAATCGCCTCCGAAGCAACCAACGCACGCGCGCGCGACGCCCGCGTGTCTCCGCGGACGCGCGACCGGCGCGCGCGGCCAGGGTCACAAGCCAACAGCCAAGTCACAGCAACGGAACCCAAAGCGGACTACCCCTTCGCCGGTTCCTACGACCGGTTCGCTTTGAAGATGATTGACATATGCGTGACGTATTCGAAAATTGCGATACCGCCCCGCTGCCTCTGACGACCTGTGACGTAATCAAAATTTTGGCCAATCAGGTGAGGCCAAAGGAACGGTTCCCCAAGCGAACCGTTATAAGATTCGGCCCCTGGACACGCATGGCGGCTGCACGGCCGCCATTATCCGCCATGTTTACTCTCTGATTGGCTGTCGAGAGGTCACGTGCTTTAATATTTGTGCCGGGAAGCGGAAGTATTGCAAAATGCAATTTTGCGTTTTCATCAAGATGACGAAACGTGACGTGGAGCTGCAAATTTTATGGACTAATACATTTTTTTGGTCCTGGCAGCTATATTGCGATGTTAGCGCTTCAAAAAGAATGTGAGCGGTAGCACGCACAACCAGTGCAATGCATGTGCAATTGCCTGAATATGTGGTGGCGATTCAAGATATGCGCCTTGCCAGCTTGCTGATTGGCTGAAGGAATATCTCGTGATGTGCGTCACAGGAAGGGCTGTTTCGTAAGCGTCATTTTGACGATGCGTGACGTTGCGCTGGGCCGCCATTGCTGAGATTTTCCGCCATAATTTTTGCTGCGACGAGCCGCGCGAATTATGCTAATGGGAAGCCATATGCAATGGCAGCCGAGAGGAATGCGTATCGCCACATTTTCCCCGTCGTTTGGCGCCACGAAAATCTTTTGTTCATAACGCGTGCTCATAGTATTTGCATCACTCTCGGGTGGTGTTGGCATTTGTGTTTGGGGCCATCATTTTTTAAAAGAAAGCGTTTAAACGAAATAATATTGGTTGAACATAGCAAACTTTCGGCAATGTTGTCCACTTTTCACTGCCGCATTTGTATTGTAATCGAGATTAATGCCTTTTCGCACAATCAAAAGTTATGACAACGGCCTCTTTCTAATTTACAAAAAGAAATGTACGCAAGGCGGCGCCTTGAAGTTTCTTCCGTCGGTGCGAGTAACTAGCGAAATGAACAAGAGATGGTAGCGCCGGCGCTTGCGTCGCTCTAGTGGATATCTCTGGCGCGCGCAACGCTATCGGTGATATTCGGCCGTTTCTCAGCCAGCCGAGTCGGGCTGAGTCACTTGCGTTTCACGAAATAGCGATAACGTGGCCTAGAACGTGCGCGCATCACCACTGGTAGGTCGCGTATGTTGTCTCAAGAAAGAAAACAAGCGCGTTGGCGCCAACATGCGGTGACTCATTCCATTTTCCAGGGACACGCATCCTAGCTATTGAAGCAGACGACGGCTTGTACGCAGCAGACGACGGAAGCGAGAAAGCGTTTTCGACGGAATAATCATACGCTTTGAGATAGCTGCTTTATTTTTACTGCGGAGGAAAACTGTTTTGCTTTACCGATAACGCTACATTCAGTGCCTTAATTTCAGTTTCTTAGGCAAAACGTCAAGTTGGCGTCACGTTACGTAAGCAAAACCGGGCCCCCAGCACCATTTTGTTTGCGTCGCGTCTACGTCATGCATCGAAGAAAATGGCGGAATGTCCAGAATAGCGCCCCAGCGAAACGAACAAGAGATGGCCGCGTCGGCGCTTGCGTCACGCTAGGGGATATCCCTGGCGCGCGCAACGCTATCGGTGAAATTCGGCCGTTTCTCAGCCAGCCGAGTCGGGCTGAGTCACTTGCGTTTCACAAGATAGCGATAACGTGGCCTAGAATGTGCGCGCATCTCCACTGGTAGGTCGCGTATACTGTCTCAAGCAAGGAAACAAGCGAGTTGGCGCCAACATGCGATGACTCATTCCATTTTCCGGGGACACGCACCCTAGCTATTGAAGCAGACGACGTCTTGTACGCAGCAGACGACGGAAGCGAGAAGCGTTTTCGACCGAATAATCATATGCTTTGAGATAGCTGCTTTATTTTTACTGCGGAGGAAAACTGTTTTGCTTTACTGATAACGCTACATTCAGTGCCCTAATTTCAGTTTCTTAGGCGAAACGTCAAGTTAGCGTCACGTTACGTAAGCAAAACTGGGCCACCAGCGCCATTTTGTTTGCGTCGCGCCTACGTCACGCACCGAAGAAAATGGCGGAATGTCCAGAATAGCGCCCCTGGGACACTGCGACTCGTTGTGTCTTGCAAGAAGTCTGGTCCTCGATTGTATAGCTTAATGCAATACCAGGTGTGTAGCAGGCTTTCGCTTTCAAGTGTTACGGAGAGTAACATGCTGCTGAACTTTTTGTGTCTGTACGCCCTCAATGAATTTATGCTTGGTGCATTAGTTGATTTTAAAAGAGTAATAATTTTGTTGCACAATTTGTTTCACACTGTTGATGTCTTGTTTTAACTCGTGCAGAATTTTAGAAGGCACTGCAGCTGAGCGCGCCATTCCCTGTGTAAGTAGCTGCATCTTTGCCCGAGGTGGCACGAAGAAGGAAATTCCGAAACACTGATCTCATCGACCAAGTCCCGGTTATTGTCATTAGAAGATTGAAAAAAAGTATTCCAAAGTGCACATCAAGCCTTTCCGATTAGCAGAAATGGTGGGCCTCCTAATCAAAACATGGATCCAGGGCCCACAACACGCTCTTTGTTCAGCCACAGTTCAGTTGTAAATCGAATGTGAGCCACGTGCAATTTCATAAAGACGCAAGACGCCTTGTGAAATGAATGTTTATTTTACTTCATATAAATGCTCATTCCGGGCTTTTCGCACTGCATTCATCCAACCAAGTAAGCACCAAGTAAGCAGCCATAGTTCCCGTACGAAGCTCCACCGGACAACGTCAGTTGAAAAAAAAAATTCAATTACAAGCATGTGTCATTTTGGTATTAATACCTTATAGAGGAACTAGAGGAACCTGTCGTGCAGAATCAAATTCTTTGCCACAGTATGTGACGAATTCAAAACACCTAAACACCTGCGCTCAAAATTCGCATTAGTGAGTATCGTAATAGTTGATGAATTCTTTTCACGTGTGTTACTAATTTTCGCATGTAACTACTCATAATGCCACGCGATAAAGAAAAAAAAGTGCAAACATGGCCTAATGGCTAGAGTGGCCCTAGAGTATCGGGCTACTGTGCTTGAAGACAGGTTCGATCCCACCATCGCGGTCACGCGTCTCTGTTATTGAAGGGGCGAGACAGAAACCAACCTATCACAACATGCCTGGAATGAGGCAAGGAATGCTACGCGTTAGAAACATTACACTTAAAGGTTTATTCAATAATGGTCGACAGGCGCGTAGCCAGGGCTTTTTTTTTTCGGTGGGGGTAAGGTCATAGAATAAAGAACAACTTGTAAGACAGACAGACAGAAAAACTTTATTCATAGCATGTGAGTTCATTATTTTCCGTTAAGAGGAAGCTTTAGCTCAGATGCTCCTATCTGACTACATGCAAAAGGAGAATTCGTTTTTCTCGGCAACCACTGCACCAAATTTGACGAGGTTTGTTGCATTTAAAAGAAAAAACTTAAAATCTAGTGTCTGTTTGTTTCAAATTTTTTATTTAGGTCGTAAATTTTTAATTAAAAATTGGTAAATATAGCAAATTTTCCAAAAGCGAAACTATCAACTCTGCAATAAAAAATGACATCACAATTCTGTGAATTCCATCTAATAGTACATCTAAAGCGGACAAAATTGATGTTACATATGAATCTAAAAAAAATTTAGTAATAAGGAAATAGAGCTTTTGCAGAACCCTTGTACACAATGTAACGAATTTAAATAGCATGGCTAGCCTTGGCTAATCTCATGATTGCAAGTCCAGGTTAGTCCGGTTGTCTAGTTACCTTGCGGCGTTTAGCCAGTCATTCGGCGCGCTGTTCGTCTGTTTCATGGGCGGTTAGTTTCCTCTTCATCTCGTTCCTATGTCGATTCCAGGCCTCCTCCTGCTTATCACAACTGTCGCCGTCCATACTGCCGCTTCAACTGTGGTTGCGGCGCACGCGAGCTCTCCTTTACAATCCACCGACGTGTTATCAGGCATGCGACGCAGCTGGCGAAGCGAGCGGAGGCGAACGCAACGACGAGGAACGCGGTGTGACGTCATGTGCCTCCTCGGAGCACGGCCACGGCGAAATCGCAAGTTCGCAGCGAGTAAAGCGTTCGCTTTAAAACGTTCACCAGGAGCTGACAAGCGCTCACGCTGGAACCCATGAGCACACGACACAACCACCACGTTCACAGAAAGCGCGGAAACTAAGCGTGTGAGCGCGGAGCCACAGAACATTCAGGCCTTCAGGCATTCCGAGCTTACACAGAAGGGCGAAGAGATCCAATAAGATGGCGGCGTTAAGTCATGTGACCGACTAAGCGCAAATCAGCGCAAAACGTACGTGTGCATGCAACAGACAGCGGTGATTCGAATGGGTAAAGGCAGTCACTGCTCTGTACAACGGCAGAGGTTGCAGGCGTTGCAGACACTCTATGGTTGCAGAGGTTGCCGTACTCTTCTTTCTCGATATGTTCGGAGACTGTAGGAATTCGGTTACGCCTTGCGGTAGGTGGTAACGCGCATCTGTTCCGGCATTCTGCCTGTCGCTTTGTGACGTTTCCTCCCGATATATATACTTGTGCAGCTTCGGTCGTTCATTTCAACTTCTCCATTTATCGTCTGCATTGAAAGTTTCATCCTGAGTGCAGCAACTTCACATTGCTGGCTGACATCTCTTTTCGGAAGAGCGTGCGCTGAAGGCAGCTGCGGTAGAGACTTCATATTCCACGATATGATCACGTAGTACGTGTTGGACTGTGTGTGTTGGTCCCACATATGGCCGGTATGGGACATCCCGTTGAAAACATTCTTCGGACATCCATAGGATTCAAGTTTTGAGATTTTGTTTAGATCCCAGAAGTTCAATCGTGTGGATGCCTGAAGGATGTCTTAAATAAGACATCCCGAAATTTATGTCCACATGCTATCCACTGGACGTCCTGACCGGGACTTGGACGTTCGGATCTAATCGGGATGTCGAGGATATTCGTGGTCCAAAGGGACGTAAGATATAAATCGACATACTGAATTTGTCCGCTTTGAATGATCTAATGGATGCCTTTTACAGAACCGCGATATTTGTTCTTGATACAGAACTATTAATTTGTAAACTTCGTGGTTCTATTTTTTCTTTCAATTTTTTGAAAATTTTTAAACAAAATTCAGGCCCGAAATAGAAATTCCGTTGCAAACAGCCACTAGAATTTAATTTTGTCTCTCAAATACAACAAATTTCATTAAAATCGGTCCAGGGGTTCTCTCAGAAAAGCGTTTTTGCATTTTACACGAATTTGAATTGAAGTTGGGCCCGAGCTAAAGCTTCCCATGTGAATTACCCAAAGAAACAACCTACCTGATATATCATCGGCCATTCAAAATAAGGCATTTAATTAAACGGAAACTAAAGGCAAATACCGTTTACGTGGACTGTTTAAATGCCATTCCAGAAACCTCACAACGATTGTTTCGTGCCAAGAAAAAACTTAGTTTACGAGAAAATTGCATCTGAAGCGTCCGAATAGCTTGATCACAATTCAAATCTCCCGCCAACCGACCGGGGGAGTGGTGACGTTGCATACCCCATCACCACCCTTTGCTCATGCTTTGCTGCCGTCGGCGAGTAAAATGGCGCCCGACAGACGGCGGTACCGAGCCAAGACAGGAAAGACAGAGCGGTGGATTCGCCGCTGCAACTTTTGTTTGGCCAAGTGGCGTAGACCGTTCGGGCACCCTGCGGCATCACATGGAAATAGAATTCTTTAATGCTTGCAATTTGTGCGAGTGTCGCGAGCCAGCAAAACCAGCGCAGCACTAACGAAACTACTGCAACGCGAAAGCGTGGGCGGCGCAGAGTCGAGAGAAAACGAAACCATTCGACCGCCCGCGTCGTTCTCAAGGGTAATTTCAATTACTTTTTTCTGAAAATGAAACAGAACTGGAGAAGTAGCATTTTATTTCATCTTATAGTACAATACAAGGATGTTTTCTGCAACGAGTAGTTGAGTATTAGTGACAGAATTTAACTGAGGAGTGCTTTGGTCATCAGGCAAGTGCTTGAATGACCCGGGGGTGTCTAATCACGTTCTGCATTTACCTAAATTTCTCGATTATTACGGCTCTGTTCGCGATAATATCGACGCCTTAGATTCTCGGGCACTAATCTGTCACTTGAGCTTGATTTAGTATTTGCCTTTAGTGTCCCTTTAAAGCATGTAATTCAATATTTGCCAGTCATAAGGGTATAAATAGGTTCAGCAGCAGAAAGTAGTGTGCTTGGTTTTGCTCCAATGGAAGCAAAGTTGCAGTGTAGCAACTTGAAACATCTGTTGATACTCCGGACTCTTTACATATAGTCTTGTTTTTGAACTTTGGAATTACAAGCTTGATGGCATTTCCAACATTGCATTTGAAAGTAAGTCCATAGTTGTTTTAACTCCAAATACATCTTGTTCTTTGCGCACCATATAAGTCAGAATATAGTTCGGCCCATTACCTTGAAGTGGAAAAAAAAAGAAAACAACAAAAAATCACCGCAACGCGTTTATTTTGACAACGGCATTGCTCATCCATCATCAGACCTGCACTCTCATTCATTCGAACTTGCAGAAGTGTCGTCAGAAAACGACCAACCGTTTGTTGCTGGCCGCCTCCCACAGTGCGTCGACCTCGGTGCCACAAGTGAGCACTACATAAGACCACCAATGATGTTTTACGTAGGTTAAATGCTGACAGTTTCCCTCTTTGTGCTAGCCAATACCACACGCTTTTTTCAGAAATGCCAAACTGGCGCTGAGTGGACATGTTGCCGTTCGCTTCAACAACTTTTCTGTTGAACGCAGCTGAAAACTGTCTCCGCATGCCGTTACTCATTCATCACCGGACAAAGGCAAATCACACATGAAGTCGATTGAAAGTGTTCACACAAGTAACAGCGACAAAAAAAAAAAAAAAATCACATTTGGATATGGATACGGCTTTGGCTTTGCCAACCTGCACGCCTTAAGTTGCCAGACAATTCACTCTGCTAAAGGCCGCTATATAATATGAGGCGCGACCTTAGACTGCTTTCTTCAAGAAAATATCTAGATTTATATTCTGGTTTATACACAATGCCAGAAATGGGTTTAACTTAAATAGTACTTTCATGAAAAATGAAAACAATGGAATCATCAAAAAGCACTTCCTAATAGCTACTTAGAGCAGACTGCAACTTGAAATTAGTGATGCACAGGTGATGCATGCAGGTTCAGAGAAAGGCAGGAGACACTCATAACATAGAAAAATTTATTCTAGGATGAAATGCTAGGACAGTGACAATCACGAGATTGTTAAAGTTTACACTAACTTGTTCTGTAATGGTAGCAAAAATGGGTAAGCAGTAGAACTGAACATAAGGTTTATAAATAATATCACAAAATTGCACAAACAGATACAGAATTTGCAACTGTCTGTCGTAATGAATGCTCTAGTGTCATGGTATGCATTTGAATGTCTTCCCTTCTGAACTGTTGCACGCGTGAAATGTGAAGCTTGTGTTGTGGATGACGGGAGGTTTCCTTCATGGACGGGTTAAAACTCTTCTGGCAAACAAAGAAGCGCCAAAATAAATTTGTGAAACAATCACCATTGTCAAATTGATGGTGAATAATGAAAAATTCTTAACATAACTTTGAAACGCTTCCAACATTACTTTTGTGAAGCACACAACACTCTTAAGATTTCTGAAACACCAATACTGTTTTTACAAGAACAAGAAAAAAATTGCATTAACTAATGTGAGACCTTCTGCTTGAGTCATGAGTGATTTAATAGCAGACAAAAGAAAATAAACCTTCTCATACCAAGGCCGGGATAATGTAACAATTCTATTCAAATTTTTTCCTTTTTTTGCGCTTCATCAGTGGTCCGAATAGCGTTCTGCCTACATTGATCCACAAGATTGGCCGATGGTGAATGGTGGATAAGAAAAGCATAGAACAAAGTGAAAGGAAGCATTACATTATACCGGCCCAAGTGTCACAAATGCTAATCATACTAGCCTGTATGAAGCAAAATCTTGTACACACATATACACACAAAAAAGGGGGAAGGGCTTTGCCAGCACATAAATTCAGGCACCCGTGTGAGAGGTTCTAGCCCATTAACTTTGAACCAAGAACTTTGCAGACCACAGCTTGAGAATGCATGCAAAGGAAGGGCATGAACGACTGACACTACTGCTAACCGCTCGGATAAAGAGTGCAAAGCAGGAGCATGTGTCTTTTATGAAGCCCGAGATTTTTTTTTTTCTGATGGCAATACAATGGACCTCCCAGAAACATGATACCTGCAAGCCCTTCTACACAGCTTACATATCAGATGGATGCAAAGCATGGTCATATGTCTACAATGACAATAGACTGATACACTAATGGTGATTAAACAGAGGAAAAAAGGTGATGGTCACTAGGACGCACTGAAACACCACCATCATCACCACAACAGTGAACAACAACAAACGAGAGAACAACAAACATCACCAGACACTGGAAAAAATTGTTTTCACGACTTGAGCACTGATGTACCATGATGAAAAACGCCTGAAAAACTTGCGATCAGCCGCCTGATGCTGCTCATGTTCAGAAACATTCACTGCATCAAAGTTTCATGTTACGGCCAACTTGCTTCAGTAACATGGTGGCCACGACAGTGGTGGCAATGACACTGGTAGGCCACACTTCGGAAAAGGCAACGCCGAGTAAATCGACATGGAGTGCAGCAGCTCTGCTCGAGACAGAGCCGAGCACTGAAGTATTACACGTGCACAGTCTGCGCAGAAGCTCCATGCAGCCACACATGTGCAGCAACCACAACTGGCTGCCACTCCACATTCAAACACGAGAAACACTGGCAATGGCATGCACCCATCTCAGCTCTGCTTTTCGCTTGGCTCCACAGAAGCTGCCACACATTAGGAGCTGCCTCAAGAACACTGTCCTGTGTCGAGTTTTAGCTGACAAATAAAAATAATAATAATAATAAAAAACATTTTGGGAAAGCTAAATTTTAAGTCCTACGAACTAAAGGCTACAGTTGCACACAGACAAAACAAATAATTTTTCTTTGAGCAAAATGGCAAATAACAACATAATTTCACATACATTACCACCTGTTTTCACTATAAAAAGAAGGACAAAGAAACCTAGCCTTCCAGCACATCATACAGTGATTGTGGCATGCATAATACATGTTGCATGCACAAAACAAAAATGGATACAGAGAATACAGAGCACCAGCTAAGGACTGAGCAATGAAAACAGCTACTACATTGGTCAGTACATGTGTACTAGATCAACAGCATGCTTTAGTATTGGCTTTTAGGGTGTGTCTACACCTGCAGCCAGTGCCAACCATGGTTGAGTTCAAGCTAGCACCTCAGCATGTCTTTGCAGCTACATGCAAAAACCAAAGTAGCAGCCATGCAGCTCCCACTGCTTGCTGCAAGTATATCATTCACAAAGACACAAACATGACATGTCCAGAGCAAGAAAAATTCCTTGCAGCCTGCTGGAACTTTTCAGACAAATGCTATTTGGACAGACCTGTTGACAATTCCCTCTCTCTCTCCCTCTCACACACACAAAAACACACACACACACACACACGCACGCACACACACACACACACTCTTTCTCTCTCTCTCTCTTACACCACACACACAGTGGGAGTATGCAATAAATTAACAATGTTACATCTGCTGCAAGTTGCAGAGGCATTCGCACAAACAACAAGGTCCCTCAGGCCAAATATGATCAATTCCCAAATCACTCTCACTGAAACTTTATCGGCACTATCCAAGGCTGGTGTAGGCAGAGACTCGCAAAGAGTTTACCCCTCAGTCGTGCACACTGTTGCTATATGAAATATGCAGAACACCAACGACAGAGACAGAGCCAAAACAAAAAACACAAAGGAACACTGGTAAGAAATGAGTTTCAGTTACAGCCATCAATTTCGCGTGCCTAATAGGCTATGATGGCGTCAGATGGGAGGACTTGATGACGCCATGGTATTGATGCGTTGCCAGAGATCTTTCTTGCAAGACTTGGAGCGCCGCAGGCTGTGCAGCAATTCTGTAAACTGCACCATTCCGCCAGGAGTCAGCATAAAAGCTGCACGGGCGCTACGAAGGGTGTTGATGAATTCATCATATTCAACCGAGGTGATGTGGTACATCTTGGTGTGGGTGCAGGCGATGAACCTGTCATGTAAGGAATGAACAATGGCTCCAGTTAAAAAGAAAAATTAACAAGTTTGAAATGACAGACCAAAACAGAAACTCAAAGGGTAAGCAAACACTAACAACTTATTTTGCAAGTTCTGTGCAACAGTTTCACCACTGAAGTGTGGCTCTGCTTCACGGCAACATGAGATGCATTTGTTTGGAAGTTCTTGCCTTGAAGTGTGGCTTCACGAAAGCAAAGATTCTGCCTTATTATGCAGCTTGATAGCAATGTGGCTTTTCAGGTCTGCCTTCACAGCAGTATGCTAATCTTGCCGTGGAGCCAATTAGACAGGAGCAAAATCTGAACATAGCCCACTCCTTCACTTTGTACTTAAGTTCCCAAATATTTTGATGTGGGCTATATACATAAAATTATGGTAAGTCACCAGCGCACTGCATTTACCTTAACACCACTGTGTGCACCTTTTTCAGTGAAACTGTTGCATAGACATTTAGCATATATGCCCACCAGTATTATTAGTCATTTTTAACAAAGACCCATGAAAAACCTGGTGCCCCTACTAAGCCACAGGACGTCCCTGTGCCCACCCTGATGTAAAGAGAACTAAATATTTCATTAGAAAAAATCAATAGTTGCATTAAAATTTTAGTGATTAAAGTAACAATTTTAAATAGCTGCAAATGTAGAGTGATAACATTCATGCTTGTGGTATTCAGTACATGACAAACTTCAACAATGTAACTGAACAAAATCTGTGATACCAAGTATGATATGTACTTCACCCAAACAATTACTGCGGCCTTTGGGTACATGCAAATAAAGCACTGGCAATGCTCTTTGCGAGAACCTTCTTTGGGAAGTATGTCAAGTAAACATTTCAGAAATAAATAGCGGCAGTTGTAGAACTCGCCACACCTTGAGCAAAAGATGCCAAGGCATCCCTACAGAATGCAAAAGCCACCAAAAGTCTCTGCATATAGGGACATGACATTACAGTTGGTAACACTAGTGCACATCCAGAAGTATCAGTAAGAACGACGAGCTCAATAAATGAAATGCCAACAAAGGAGCCAACCATCACTACTGCTTTTTAGGAAATGCCAACAATACAGTCAATCTGCGATATAATGAATTCGAAGGGGATTACGAAATAGCTTCATATATCGATAATTTGAAATATGAACTATGCCTATCTGAAACTCATCTGAAAGGCACTTCTTGGACAGTCTCCCGAGATGAAGAAAAGCGGTAATTTACGTATTTGTTTCTGCAATGCCATGACAAATGCACAAGAGTTAAGTTGTTTTTTGCAGATGAATATCACAAGTAACTCGCATTGTGGAATGTTCTTTGATAAACTTATTGCAACGCTAACAATAAAAGCCCGTATTGCCTGCCAGTGAGAAAGTGGTGCGCCTTGCATGCGTGGATGTGCTTGTTGCACATTTGTATTCAGAAAAAGGTAGAAATGAATGAAGCACGGAAGCAAACCAGCCCATAAGGATCTTGCCACCATCAGCGCACCTGTACTGCGAATCGCATGTAAATGTGCCAAGCCATGTATCCATTACAATACACCCTTTAAATGGTTAAGCGTCATAGGTTGGGAATGATTCAACCAGGCAGGCGCTTTTATATTCGAAAGTAGCTTTTAGCCTGCAGAACACCAGACTTTGTTCCCACTGGCACGTCCTTGCGAGTACGAATTAAACGTGTTTGGCGTGGACCGTGGGCCTACGAATCGCACAGAGAGTCGTGTGTGCCCCTCCGTAATATTCGTTTTATGAAGCGTATGGTGGTTTTGTTAAATGCAAGTTGTCATGTAAAAATCTGTCCAAGAGGAAGTTGGGATCAGATTCAGTTTGACTGCTCACGATACCCTAAAATGCCATTCACGCAAACAAGTAAAGCCCGGCCGTGCAGACATCTACTGTTTGGCATCCCATGTCTGGAGAGCCCCGCAGTGAAATGATAAGTGCCATCCATGCATTCTTGTGGAACGCACACATCAGTCTGGGAGCCCTTTTGCACTCTTGAAACAGCATGGTGGCGGCAGGTAGTATGCTTCACCGCATTACGCGGCTTTGTTGCGGTGAAGCTTACTTTATAAAGCAAATTTTTCATTATAATGGAAAAAAAGAAGAAAAAGAAAAGAAAGCTTGCAGGCATGAGCATCCACACTGTGACAGACAGACCTTGCTCATTTCTGCTGCTGCCCTTCATATTCAAAATGATAGCATCTGCCACAAGTGTGCCGTTTTGTTGGCCTAAATATTTCTGATGAAGCGAGAAGCGATCGTGGTTCTGTTAGGACAAGCACACTTGCAGGGTTGCAGCATTTTATATATTGAATGTAGCGGTGAACAGGAATTCGATGTACACAGTGGTCCTTTATGAAAGGGAACACGTGAGCGCGTGGCTTGTGCTCTGCAGAGGTAGTTACCATATATGGAGCATATACGGCAACTCTAGAGCACAGATGCTGAAGCTGTTCTGGTGCAGCATGGTGCAGGAATTAGCGTTTGTATCAAGACGGCACAAATGGCACAGGAGTCCCCCCCCTGACTGAGGGTAATCAAGAAGAGTGAAGCTAATTAAAATTATTTTGTGAAATTATTAGACTACAAGGTTAAATCAATGGAGCCTAATCAAGAATATTTAAGAGTACCTTGAGACCAGCTAGATATATTTAAGCAGTCTTAATTATTAATTAATCAACCAAATACCATTACACAAATAATTAAGTCTACATAAAGAATTAATGAAACAATGCGGTTTAGTTACCTAAGGTAAAGTTTGACCTGGTGCACTTGTCTCCTAAACCTCTCTGAATGAGGTGAGGTTTATTCATGCTATGCGGAAAGTGGGGAGCCAGAGCTGCGTACTGCAAAAAAAGCATGCAGAAAGTCTACTGGAGTTGTCTAAATATGCATAAGTCTGCCCCCAAATTTAAGTTGCCCACCCCCAAATTTCAAGTTGGCCTACCCTGAAATTTAAGTTCGCCCACTCCTACTATAGACTTCCCCATGCGTTTTCTATGGACCCTACATATCCCTATGGGTATTCTCTCTAATAATTCTTTTTAAATTGTTCCTCATTGCTTATAAAGCCACCAATCATCTACATTTACACTATTACAATAATCAGGGCGTCTGCCAAGTTGACATTTCCAAATTCCCAGTGTTCTTCAGGTTTTCCCCGAGTGCCTTTGCAAAATTCCCTGAGTGACACAGAGCTTTGTTTTATGAGAAGACAGGCTGTCACCATGTTGCCCGATGCTGTCACTCTCTAGTAAGCATGTTAAAAAAAAAGAAACACCTTAACACAGTTTGGATAGTAAGGAGTAGTAGTGTTTATTTTATTCAAAACAGATGGGAGGGGTGTAGGAGTTGAGGAGGACTTCGGGATGAAAAAAACTTGGGAGGTTTATTTTACATTATTTACAGTGAGATGAGAGTCAAGTAACTGTCGTACAGTCATTACGAGCCGGCAGCAACTCGGACGCTGCGGCCCGGGGCAAGAAGTTCGAGAGAGGTGAATCCGGGAATGCTCTACAAATCCTGGAATGCTCTTCTGCTGCTCCCGGTCTGCGTCTTTTAAACCCTTCGAGGTCTGGAAGACGTGTCATGTTCGGCCAATGGGAGAGTCCGCTAAGATGCCATTTTCAGCCAATGGTAGGCGCCTGTGCGGTGGTGTAACACCTGGCGGCTCCCTGCGGTCTTGCCTTGCTGACTTACGATGCTGACTTACGTGCCGTCACAAAGGCGGACGGGGGGGCGACGCTTGGGCCCCAATTGTCCGAGGGCCCCCTACTCCCGGCGGTATGGCCTCGCTGGCTTGCAAATGCCCTCTTCAAAGGCGGCTGGTGCGACGCTGCCAGGCCTTCCCGGTACATCACAGCCGTCTGGCTTCGGGACTCACGTTACCTGGAACACTGCTGGGCTATCCCCTCAAGCAGTGAATAGCTCCACCGGCTGTGTAAGAAGTGGGGGCCTTCAACTTGTTTGCACGTGCGCTCCTCTGGAATGTGCTTTCCGTGTTTCTGCGCTTCTCAATTAGCTGTGCTGCGATTCGACGTGGTCTGGGGAACTCGAAGGGGGCTCAGAAAAAGGTCCCGTATCTAACAGCTCGTCCTCGCCCCGGAAGTTCTGAATGGCCGGTGAATTCAATTCGCTGGCCATGAGGAACGCTGAAAGAACCTGCAGGGTACTGGGGTCGAGCCTCGTTTGACGAACTTCAGGATCCTGGGCCCTGGAGAACATACGTCAAACAAACAAAACAACACAGCGCTGCACCACGCGTAAGCGCAGGCTCTTCACCCCTGACTCGCCAGGATATTACTGAGTCAAAATGAACCCTTATCTTTTATTTCCCCAATTTTGACAAAGCAGTTCCAACCACCTCTCCAAACCGCTATCCATTTCTCCCCAAATGCCGACAAGACCACAGTACTATTGTTGTTGCAAAACAAAGGGTCGTTGACGTTGCAAACAACAAATGAAAACAGCCGAACATAACTTAAGTGGCCTAACTACACGAACAGCATGTTTCCAATCTATCGCAGTGGCGTACTTATCGCACGTATTGGTGCCACTGAACAATCTGGTCAACCTCACAAGTACGTAATCACAAGCGCACTAGCCTTGTGGTCACTAAACAGAACGCGTACTTGCATTCTAGGCAAACTTTTCATTCACGCTTACTCACGTTTCTTCCCTGAAAGTCCTACAGGACACGCGATTTAAACGAACAATTAAATTTGTGGGACTTACACACTCCGCAGAACCCATAAAATAATGCGTCTTTTAATAACTCGTTCCACGCATACTTATCAGAGAAGTCAGAATACGGCTGCCCTCATCACACACACGAGCAACCCAGTCATAAATCTGCTTCCTTCCGTCCACACAGGACACGCGCTGAAGGAACTAAGGACGCTTCTCAATGCAAATGATGCACTTACTGAAAACCTACGCGGTTAACCTTAGAAAATAAAAAAAAACGCTTATAAAAAAAGAAGGTTAACTAAAACACGCGCGCGTTACGATAGGCCTCTCAACAATAACCTTGACACTCAGGTTACTTACACACACACAAAAAAAGAAAGCCTATCTGCTTATTAATGAACACCTCGCGATACTACGTATACAAAAAAAAAAAAACGCCTCTTTCAAATCCTGAGCTTCCCAAACAAAACATAAACAGAGCTCATACCTTACATATTGAAAGGAACTTACATCGCGAAAATTACCAGGTGCTCAAAAATAAAACAAAACAGAACATTTTACTTCTACGGAAGCTCTTTTTGCCTCCCGTTCCAAACGTTTACGTCTGACTCATACTTTGAGCCGTACCCGAGGTGGTCGCGGTTTGAAAGCTACTCTGGCTGCCGAGGAACAACAAAAGGGCTGACTCATTATCAGCTCCCCCAAGACGTTACGGTCTCCTGCCAATTTGCGTCCTGGCGCCCCGCTTTCCTCACAAACTCGATTGACCGCGTCGCTACACCCCACCTGGTCTTGTCCTGCCACCTTGCGCTTCTTCGTACTGCACGCTGAGCTTTGAAAAGAACTACGGAATGACGAGGAGTTTAACTGCCCCGTGCCCTTTGTCCGCGTCCGTGCAGAACATGCTTCGCGGTCCCCCCCTTTGACCAGTGGCTCGAACGTTTTGAATGCGTCAACATCGTCCGTGATGACCGCACCTTTTTCCTCGTGCCCTGCCCTTTTGGGTTTCTCGCCATCTTTGGCAGCGCTACATTAGTTACCGTCTTTCGGTCTTTACCGCACTTCTTTTTACGGTGCTTTCTCTTTGCACTCGCTTTCATGTCGCCTTCTCGTGCCTCGTGCTGGCCGGTACACATTTCGTCGGCCCGAATCGGTCTCTTACCCGCACAGTCCGAGTGATTTAGATTTAAATCTACTCTCACTTTGCCTCGACTGGTGGACAGCCCAACCGACTCTGGAACAATGCAGCAGGCTTTACTCGAGTTATGCAACTCGCACTCTTGCGAACTGCCCTCTACTGCATTGCCCAGCTCACGCTGTGCATCGGCACACAGCCCGTCGGTATCGATCGCTGTCTCACGCGCACAGTCCGAATGATTAACAACGGAATCATCCCTATCTAGGCTATCTAGACTGGCGGAGAGCCGCACCGATCCCTGAACAATGCAGTTGTTCTCTCGTGAACTACGGAGCTCGCCATCCTGAACACTACTATCAACTGCATCGTGCAGTTCGCACTTCACTTCTGCACGCAGATCTGGCTCTACATGGGTGCTCGCGTCTGTCGGGTCAGCAGTACCCTTTTCTTCGCTAGCAACCTCGCTAACATTACAAGCGATGCACGCGCGCGGTGGTAACTGTGCCAATTTGTTCGCAGCTGGCCTAGCTGTCTCTACAGTCATCTGTTGGCACAGCACCTTGTCGCTCTCCTTGCAGCCTTTAATGGCCTCTGTTGCCACTAAGGCATCGTTAGCAGCTAGCCTTTTCCCTTCACTCATGAATCTGCAGCCAATCTCACAGGCACTACTCTTCTCGGCTTTTGGCGAAAATCCGCTCGATGCTGCCTCATTCTTTCGCTCTGTACTACCTACAGAATTCTCAGACAGCCGTTGTCTCTGTGCGATTAACTGATCCCAATACTGTATCTCTTTAACCAGTGCTGCCTTTTCTCTCTCATACTTTTGCTCACGCTCACGCTTACGTTCCCGATACTCACGTTCGCGTTCATTCTCACGTTCGTGACGCTCACACTTAAGAGTAAGTTCTTGAAGCTCACGCTTCCGTTTATTCTCGCGTTCTTCACGCTTATGCTCACTCTTACGTTCACGACGGTCACGCTCCCGTGGTTCCTGCATCACCTCCCAAGCAAGCTCAATGCTTTTGCCATCATTGCCACTATTGTTAATCGCCTTTATGATAGCTGGAGTTTTCATCCGTTCGTCCGCCTCAACTCCCAAATCGTCGCACACCAACAACAAGTCTAACCTCGTCAACCTTCTAAGATCCATGGCAGCTGCCCCGACAGGTGGTTAGAACTGTTTTCCTTAATTTGTGCAAACACACAATGCAACAAACTCCCGATTCCCAGAACTATCAGAATGAACACACAACATTTGAGTCTGGCGAATCATAAGGAAAAAAACCACGCGCTCACTTACGGTTGCAGCACCCTGCCATCCGGTTCATTCGTCCGCTGTTCCCGGTTCCTCCGGACTCCCTGGGTCGAAGGCTCGCTCCTTCTTCGCTAGTCCCAGTTTCTTCGGACCTCTTTCGACGAAGGCTCTCTCTTCTTCGCTCTTCCCGGTTCCTTAGGATCTCTCTCGACGAAGGTTGATCCGTAGCGCTGCCACCAGCTGTTGCATTCGGAGGCGATCTCACCGCTGCCAACCAGGAGTTGAGGACGAACTTCGGGATGAAAAAAACTTGGGAGGTTTATTTTACATTATTTACAGTGAGAAGAGAGTCAAGTAACCGTCGTACAGTCATTACGGGCTGGCAGCAACTCGTACGCTGTGGCCCGCGGTAAGAAGTTCGAGAGAGGTGAATCCGGGAATGCTCTACGAATCCTGGAACGCTCTTCTGCTGCTCCCGGTCTGCGTCTTTTAAACACTTCGAGGTCTGGAAGACGTGTCATGTTCGGTCAATGGGAGAGTCCGCTCAGATGACGCCATTTTCGGCCAATGGTAGGCACCTGTGCGGTGGTGTCACGCCCGGCGTCTCCCTGCGGTCTTGCCTTGCTGACTTACGATGCTGACTTACGCGCCGTCACAAAGGCGGACGGGGGGGCGATGCTTGGGCCCCAATTGTCCGAGGGCCCCCTACTCCCGGCGGTATGGCCTCGCTGGCTTGCAAATGCCCTCTTCAAAGGCGGCCGGTGCGACGCTGCCAGGCCTTCCCGGTACATCACAGCCGTCTGGCTTCAGGACTCACGTTACCTGGAACAGTGCTGGGCTATCCCCTCGCTTTCTGGAAGAGCCAAGCAGTGAATAGCCCCACCGGCTGTGTACGAAGTGGGGGCCTTCAACTTGTTTGCACGTGCGCTCCTCTGGAATGTGCTTTCCGTGTTTCTGCGCTTCTCAATTAGCTGTGCTGCGATTCGATGTGGTCTGGGGAACTCGAAGGGGGCTCAGAAAAAGGTCCCGTATCTAACAGGGGTTAGTAAAATGCACAGCAAATAAAATATATTAAAAAAAATGGTAAGGACCATTGCAAATCAAGTTAAACATTTTCAAATACGAATAAAGAGAGATGCATGCAGAAGCTTTTTTGAATATGAGCTATTTCTATCAACTGATAGCAAGCTCATTGGTATGAGGCCCGAACTTTGTCACAAGTGAGCTCTCAGCAGCTGGAAAATCAAGCTCAACTGTCCTGACATACTCTCAACCACACACGCCCCAGTGCTGTGTTTCACTGCTCTAAAGAGTTTATTTTGGTTTGAATGAGCGACACGTGCATTTCGGCGTCAGCCAACACTGTTTTTTGGCTCCTTCAAAGAAGCGGCGGCACACTTCCTTTCCCGTTCATTCCTCAATGTGTTGGTCCTTTCTGTTCTTGTCCTCCTGCCACCACGCGTACGCCCTGCAGACCATCTGAAGCATCCTCTTGGTTAGTTGTACTGTCAACGTCATATTTTTCAGACTCCCTAGGGGCTGTGAAAACGTTGGAAAAATCGGGCAGTACGAATTGTGACGAAGAAGATCGGCAGGCTAAAAAGCCCCGTTGCCATTGGCTGCGCCCTAGCTGCCGCTGCCGCGTTGGTCGCTGCTTCTCTAGGACCCGAATAAACCCCCTTTACAATTGGTGGAGCTGCTGGGTACAACAGGAATTCTGGAACTTCCCAACCGGACACTGCAGCATGTCTTCATTATGCCGGAAGGACCACCACAACCACAACCCGCTGCCCGGTGACTACCGTGGTCTGCCCCGGACCATTGTGTCAACGCAACCCACCCACCTTCAGCAGTACCGAAGACCATGACGTAGAAGACTGGCTCGCTGACTACGACCGGGCGAGCATCCACAACCACTGGGACGACACCAAAAAACTGAATTACGTATCCTTTTATATTAGCAGTGTCGCCAGTGTGTGGCACCGCAACTATGAACGTGATCTCACGACGTGGACAGCCTTCAAAACTAACGTGATGGAAGTATTCGGGCGGCCCGCTGTTCTCAAGCTTCGCGCCGAGCAACTTTTGCGCAGTCGTGTGCAACAGTGCGGGGAGACATTTACTAGTTATATAGAAGATGTTGTCGACCTCTGCAACGGCGTCAATGTCACAATGGCTGATGCCGAGAAGATCCACCATATCTTAAAAGGCATTGAAGACGACGCCTCCCAGATGCTGTTGGCGAAAAATCTGGCGACAGTCTCTGAACTCGTCAGTCTCTGCCAAAGCTTCGACAAACTCCGCAAACAATGCATAGCCACCCGCCAATCTCCTCCTCAGGCAACTTCAATGTCGAGCTTGTCTGTTTCCCCAGATAACACGTCGCTGCTGCTGCAGATCAAGGAGTTCGTCCGTGAAGAGGTGGCTCGTCAGCTTTCTCTGATTCCCCTTACACACGGCCAGTCGAATTCTCCAATGGCGCCCGCTCTCCAATCTGTCATCAAGGAGCAGGTAGCCAACCCCATTCCACCTTCTCTCCAGCAGGCTCTGGTTGCCGCTCCCCTGACGTACACCGAAGTTGCTTCGAGGCCTGCACCACAGACCTACGGTCCCCTTCGCCCGCCTTTGCGCCCGCCCGTATCCGCTGCAGTCCGGCCACTGGTGCAGTATGCACGACTACAAGATCATTGGCGCACGGAAGACAATCGCCCAATTTGTTTTTATTGTGGCCGTGCTGGACACGTAGCACGTCACTATCGCCTGCTTACACCGAACGTCTCCAACAATGTGCGTCCATATGCGCCACGTTTCCAACAACGCCGCAACTATTCTGACACCTTTGAATCCCCTGCCGTCGAGACCGCATTCTCCGGTCGCCATTCACCTTCTCCTCTCCACCGCACCCTTTCCCCCATGCACCGTTGGCGGAGCCCTCTGCACCAGGAAAACTAAAAATCACAGTTCAGGAGGTGAGAACTGCGGTGTCTGTGAAATGTATAAGGCCTCACACTTCCCCGAAAAACGTTACTGAAGTCGCAATAGAAGGAACATTGACGCTAGCACTTGTTGACACCGGCGCTGCACTTTCAGCGATAGATGCCCGTATTTGCCGCAAGATAGGAAAAGTGACGACGCCGCTTTCTGGACTGTCTCTTCGCACTGCCAACGCGCAGCACGTCGAGCCATCCGGCGCCTGCACTGCTCGTGTCGTCATTCAGGAGGTCCTCTATATTATAGAATTCATCGTGTTGCCATCTTGTTCACACGACGTCATATTAGGTTGCGACTTTCTCTCCGCACATCATGCGATCATTGACTGCGCCCGCGCCGAAATCGAGCTGTTTCAGTTTTCGGGCGATATTATCACTGACCAGAGGGACCCTTGTCACAAAATCATCGTTTCTGAACACACCGTTATACCTGCCTGGTCTACCGCCCTTGTCAGTATCTCTTGCGACTCTGTAAATGACGGAACAGCACTCTTCGCTCTGTCTGAACTTTTAGTTCACCGCCGTTCACTACTACTGCCGTTCGCCATCCTCGAGTTCAAAACTGGCGCCTCTCTGATGTGCATGTCAAACCCATCGGCTGAACCAATTACTTTACGCTGCCCTGAAAGCCTTGGCAGAGCAGAACCCCTGGCCTCATCTTCAATATTTGACACGACGGACGACTCCACTTATTTTGCCGCTCTCGAGGCATCAAATCCTCAGTCACTGCTGCATTCGTTTACGCCAGCTATTGCCAGTGACCTTACGTTGACGCAGCGCGATGAACTTCTTCACTAGCTCGAAGGCTTCTCTTCTTCCTTTGACTGCCAAGCAACATCCCTCGGCCGCACGACTGTCTTGCACACCATTGACACTGGGAGCCATGCGGCCATTCGGCAGCATCCCTATTGAGTATCGGCGACTGAAAGACGCGTTATCAATGACCAGGTGAACGATATGCTGAAACGCGGTGTCATCCAGCCTTCTAGTAATCCCTGGGCATAACCAGTCGTCCTAGTTAAAAAAGAAGACGGCACCATACGATTTTGCGCGGATTATCGAAGGCTTAACAGGATTACCCAAAAGGATGTATACCCGTTGCCACGTATCGACGACGCCCATGACTGTTTGCAAGGTGCGGAGTTTTTTTCCTCCTTAGATCTCCGCTCTGGCTACTGGCAGGTGCCCATGGCTGACGCTGACTGTTCTAAAACTGCGTTTGTAACACCAGACGGCTTGTATGAATTCACCGTAATGCTGTTCAGTCTGTGCAATGCGCTCGCCACTTTTGAATGCATGATGGACGGCATCCTGCGCGGCCTGAAGTGGCACACTTGTCTCTGCTACCTCGACGACGTTGTAGTCTTTTCCCCTGATTTTCCGACCCATCTTCGCCGTTTACATCAAGTTTTGACCTGTCTCCGGAATGCTGGGCTCCAGCTTAACTTAAAAAAGTGCCTATTTGCAGCTCGAAAACTGACTATATTAGGCCATGTTGTCTCCAAAGAAGGCATCCTTCCTGATCCTGCTAAACTTCGCGCCGCATCCGAATTCCCGAAGCCCACTAACTTAAAATCACTATGCAGCTTCATTGGCCTATGCTCCTATTTTTGTTCGTTCGTAATTTTGCTACTGTGATCGCACCACTAAACGAACTCCTACAAGGTGACAATGTACTTTCTGCTTGGTCGGAGGCCTCCGATGATGCCTTTACGACTCTTCGTCACCTACTCACGTCTCCGCCGATCTTGCGCCATTTTGATCCAAGCGCACCTACAGAATTTCACACTGACGCCAGTAGTGTCGGCCTTGGTGCCGTGCTCGCACAGCGTCAGAACCCTAATGCCGAATACGTGGTCGCTTATGCCAGTCGTACACTCATAAAAACTGAGGCCAATTACTCAGTAACAGAAAAAGAGTGCCTGGCTATCGTATGGGCTCTTAAAAAATTTTGCCCATATCTCTATGGTCGACCCTTTGACGTGGTGACGGATCATCATGCTCTTCGCTGGTTGTCTAACCTCAAAGACCCGTCGGGCCACCTCGCTCGGAGGGCCCTCCGAATTCAGGACTATGACATGCGTGTCGTCTATCGCTCTGGACGCAGACACTTTGACGCCGATGCCCTCTCGCGCTTCCCAGTAACTTCCGACATCAGTACTTCTACCTACAGACCTGATATCTCACTGCTTAACATCCTGGCCATTGCCTCAGAGCAACGTAAAGACCCATGGATTGTCATGATATCCTACTTTTTGTCAAATCCTCCGGCAGCTTCGGCACCTCGAGTGTTACGCCGACAGGCGCAGCATTTCACCATCTGCGACGGACTTTTGTACCACCGCAACTACCACAATGACGGCCACACATGGCTCTTAGTAGTGCCCCGCCACCTGCGACGAGATTTATGCTCCGCTTTTCACTCTGATCCACAGTGTGGTCACGGTGGAGTGTCGAAAACCTACACACGGCTTCGCCTACGATATTATTGGCGAGGGAAGTACAACTTCGTCCACAAATACGTACGCTCCTGCATTGTCTGCCAACGCCGCAAATGTGTCCCGCATTTCTCCACCCGCTTCCCTGCCCAGCTCAGCCATTTGACCGCGTCGGCATTGATTTATACGGGCCTCTTCCATCTACTGGCTCCGGCAACCGATGGATTGTTGTAGCCGTAGATCATTTGACACGATATGACAAAACCACCGCCTTGCCTGCCGGATCAGCAAAAGACGTCGCCTCATTCATTCTGAACAACTTTGTTCTCCGCCATGGCGCACTCCGTGAACTGCTGAGCGATCGGGGTCGCGTATTCCTCTCGAACGTCCTGCAGTCACTCCTATCTGAATGCCAAATTATTCACCGCACTACTACTGCTTATAATCCACAAACCAATGGCTTAACAGAACGATTCAACAGAACTCTTGGTGACATGCTATCAATGTATGTTGCGTCTGACCACTCCAACTGGGATCTTGTACTTCCATTCGTCACATACGCCTATAACACTGCCTCTCAAGCCACTACTGGATTCCCACCATTCTTTCTGCTTTACGGCCGCCATCCCTCCAGCACCATTGATACAGTTCTCCTGTACCGGCCGGACCCTGCTGAGTGCTCACCTGTTTCTACGGTCACTCAGTACGCCGAGAAATGCCGACAACTGGCCTGTTCTTTGACGTCTGCTCAACAGTGCTGCCGAAAAGAGCACCATGACCTAAGCCCACCCCCTCACCCCTTCCCTACAGACTCACTCATGCGGCTTTGGGTACTGCCTGTTGCTGCCCCTGGCCTTTCGTCCAAGCTCCTCCCGAAGTACCACGGGCCCTACCGCGTGGTTGCGCAACCATGACCTGTTAATTACATGGTCCAGCCCGTGTCACCATATCCCGATCTGTGTTGTCGGGGACGAGAGACTGTCCACATTGACCGGCTGAAGCCATATTACGATCCTCTCACCTCTTCCTAGATCGCCAGGATGGCTACTCTTCAATTCCAGGGGTGATTGTGACGAAGAACATTGGCAGGCTAATAGCCCCGTTGCCATCGCGTGGCTCATACCCAGTTCGTTCACTGGCTGTGCCCTAGCTGCTGCTGCCGCGTTGGTCACTGCTTCTCCATGACCCGAATAAACCCCCTTTACAGAATAAATGAATAAATGTCTTTTACTGTCTCAAATCGCCACAGGCACATCTAAAAAAACTCTGAAGGCCTGCCACTACACATATCGGTGCTAGTACTGTGACAAAAGACAGCGGGCGCACGCGTGTATAATTAAGGAATACATGCTGCGTCCTGTGATAATTGCCCCTTTGCCACACTTGTTAAGCTTTGCCACACTACTTCGCATATGCTTCACCGCGTAATATTTCTGTACTGAGATGAAGCTGACTTTCGGGAACCGGCATTATGCAACGCGCCGTGCTCTCAGAGCTTCGAAGTCAATTGTAAGGATTAGAAAGGCGGAGTTGGTGCCATTGCTGACAGCGGTGAATTCTCGCAATGAAAAACAAGGCACCGAACGCCAAGCAGCTTAACAACGAACGTCGAAGCAGCTAGGCATAGCGTTGCTGTGGTGGTGGCTACGCCTCGAACCCGCATGCGAGAGCGCCGGTTCGAGGCGGTGACAGTTTTAGTTTAGTGTAACAGACTATTGATTGTTTTAGTTTAGCATGCACTATACCATTGCATACGCGATAAGAAAGTGGGTCGTCAATGTGCATGCGCAGAACGCTAAACGACCCATAGAATATAGCGTACGCTAAGCAGTGCACATTTATTAGTTTTAGTTGGCCTGCGAGATCTTCTGATCTTAGAGGCTATATGCCATTGTAGTGGTTATCTCCCAACTTCACCTATGAGTGGCACTGACATCTCGAAGGTTGCTTTCGTTAGGCTTTGAGTCGTTCGAAATGGAAGCAATCTCGAAAACTCCGCAAGGTTATCCATAAAACTCTGCTGCCGAAGTGGCTTGAGGCTAAGCGAAAGCCGTTTACACAGTCATTTGCTATGAATGCAGTGAATTTTACAAAAACGACAAATTCAATTCGAAGTGGGCAGCTGGGACTGGTGCCATGTTTTATGCAAACAACGCAAAGATGATAACACTAAATCTCAGAAATAGCGTGCTTACGCTATACGCTATGGGTCATTTAGCGTTCTGCACATGCGCAGTGACGACCCGCCATTTTATAGCGTACTCAATGGTATAGTGTACGCTAAGCTAAAACTATCTATTTAACGTTACCATCTTTGAGTGATTAATGTAGCTTGCGTAAGACGTGGCGGTGGCCCCAGCCACCAGCTTCGAACTGAATTTGGCATTGCTTTTTTTCCAAAATTCACTTAGTTTGTAGCAAATAACTGCATAAACGGGCTTTGCTTAGTCTCAGGCTGCTTTGACAGCAGAGTATTGTGGATAATCTTGAAGAGTTTTCGAGATCAGTTCTTGTTTCCAATGTGTCCAAGCCTAATGACAGAAACTTCTGAGACGCCCCTGCCACCTAACGGTAAAGTTGGTAGATAGGCGTGACGACATCCTATGGCCTCTAAGATAAGGAAATTTCAAAAACTATACTGGAAAGCTTGTACTGCTTGTACTATTTTGCCACAGATCGGTGGTCATAGAAAGTACAAATACAACGCGCTCCTGGCTTTCGTTGCACTGCCTCTTGCACTTTCTGGACGCACACACAGATAGAATCAATTAGGTGCACTATGTATGAGAAATTCAAAGCGTAATCCAATAGTGTCCTGCACGTAAACTACGCTATCACACTATAGTAAAACTAACTTTCTGTAAAATTCGTTTGCAGAATGGTAACGCTATTTCCCTTAACCCCGCTTTTGAGCTAACATTAAACAAAAACTGTCTAATCAAAATGGTGGCGGTAATGGCTTTGACTATTGCCATTTTGGACATGCGGTCACGGCAAAAAGTTAGGAAAATGGGATGGCGGAGGGTTCTTGCGTCTAAAATTTCAGACGTTCTTGTACACTGACTCTACGGGGTATGTGGTGGTGCCGCAAAGACATCTGAAGTATCGGGCATGTCCCAAAAATCGGTCGTTGTCTGTACATTGACAATTCTTCCAGCTGATGACACGGCATCAAAGACGATTCGTTACGATTCCTCTGTTACTCAAGCTAGCATTAGCGCGACTTTTGTTCCCTTTCAATAAAATTGCAGCTAATTTTCCCTGATAGAAGCACAATTTCCCTAAGTTTTCCCTGAGTATTTCCAGACTATTTAATATCCCCGAGAATTCCTGGTTTTTCCATTTGGTAGACACCCTGAATGAATAAATGGCACAACTTCACACATTACGGATTTTTGTGCAGATACAAGGCATTACACTTCTTGCGTGGCAGACAGAACTTGCTGGGGTACTCGCCAGAGAATGCTTATGCATTAAAATATGCAGGAAGTGCCTATTAACTAGCAGGCATATGTTGGCACTTCCATGTTTCAAGTGTGCTACCATACCGAGTGCGGTTTGCTAGCCGCAGACGCTGCGCTGCAAGACCCTGCCCATTGCAAAACCATCTCATGTGGGAGGGACTCCAACAGTCAACTGCCTATCAACCGTGCCTGGTTATTCTGGCTGCCAATAGAAGACGTTACAAGCGGAAGTGCATCCCCTTGCTGCCTGTTGCTGGCACTCTACGCAGCCTCCAAAGAGCAGAGGCCACGTGCTCGTGTGTTCCCTTTCATAAAGGTCAATGCTGTATATACAGCAAAGTATATTTACATATGGTAGGTGAAGGCACCATAGACACCCATATGTCTTGCAATGGCAGCTTGTGGAGGCATGGCAGTGCCACCTACATTTCGCGGGGACAACTACTCAGCGGAAAAGAAAAAACTGTTTGCCCTTGGAGACTTGATGCGCTGAGTCGCCTATTGCGCCTGCTAACACCACATAGCATATACAAACCACAGAACAGTACAAATGAAGCGTAAGTAAGAATATTCGCCGTAACATCGTGTCACAATGTAACCTGGATACATCCATTTGTATGTATAGACCTCATTCTATAACAGCACGCATTACACTGGTGAGCCTTGAAAGTTTTGCATGAATTCATAGAATTCATAGGAATGGGTTCACCCAGATTTTGAACTAAGTACCACACGCATGCGTCCGTAGTACCAACATACATCTGTTATTTTGGTGTTAAGATAAAGTGAACATTACATTGAAATAATTCACAACTACACTTTAATCTTCACTAACACAGCATGCATGCCATCTGTAGTTTTTTTATATCACTGAAGACATATAGAAACTTAATAGTTAGTGAAAAGGCACTTAAAAAATAAAGTTACTGATCAAATCTTATGAAGTTATACCACATATATTGCCATTACCTTCTATGGCTACGCATAAGAGAGTTTTGATGACATTACAATGCTGAATACAGTAATACAATCTCTGCATATTTCAGCACGCATCGCCATGAGCCATGGAGGAAGGAAAAATATAGGAGGGAGCATTACGTCACGCAGCCAACTTTGGAAAGCGAATGCTCCGTTAAGCCACAGTGGTGGCCCAACACGTGACCTCTTGCATAGAGATCACGAAGCAAGAATCGAAATTTGCTGAGATGTTTGGTTTCCAGTAGCTATGCCAGCAGTTTTTATTCAGTGCGCGCTTGGTCAGCTGCCTTGCCGTGACTCTGCCTGCAGAGCGGGAACACTAAAACCAACCGCGTACTTTGACATACAATCCCGCGCTGGGCCACCACTGGCCCAGCAGATTTTGGCTTGGATGGCGTTGCTGTATGCTCCCTCCTCTTTTTTCCTCCCTCTAAGCCATGAGCAAACTTAAGCAAGCCTGCATAGTTTAGTACTCATAATTATTTGTGAATTGAGGAAAACAATCTGTGACTTCACATATTTAAAATTCTATTTACACTGTCTGTACTTCTTCAAATTTTTCCATTTGCGACGTATTGGATGCATAATTTTCATAAACGAGTGTTTTGCCCCGCGAAATGTAGTCGCGCTTCAATTGCACGACTAATTGATGTCGCTGCTCATTGGTTTCAAACTGCATTTCAGCCTTGCCTTTGCGACCATGTGAATTGACCTTGCACAGAGTATGGTGCTATACTTTTATACATGTATAGGATTTCCAAGGGGATGTTAGAACAGTTTGATTTAGGCAGCAGTTCAATAGAGAGTTCTAAAATTGGGGCCCCAAAAGTTTGGGGCCCCAAAGAGCTTTGCAGGTTTTAGTGTTGGGGCATGCAGGAGTGAGAGTTTAGAATAGGGCTCTGCGTTTACGAATAGCGTCTGGCGTTTGCAGTGCCACTACGGCGTGAAAGAAAAGCTACTATAAATAAAAAAATACACCATCCTTATGACAAGAAGAGTAATTTTGACATTCGTGTTTCCATGTTTAATTACAATTTAGAGGTTATTCTATTAGCAGCGAGCAATTAGTTACGCTAAGTTTTGAGTAACCATCTTTACGTGTCTTCACCAGCCAAGTTAAACCATGTTAGGCCTACAAGCTATGAAATCGACCATCGAATTCGGAATCAGTGGCATCTAATGAATCAATCTTCATAACACAAGCTAGTTGAGAGAAAACAATAACTGCAGTCACTTCACCTAGCTCGCGAACTTCCAGCATTACCATGAATCGAACCCAGTTTGGTGCTAGGTTAGAGCTGTCCCTTCGATCGGTGCCGCCATGTTTGTTGATGCAAAGTTTTTGGGGCAGCTTTTGGTGCTGCCGCTAAACCAGTGAAATAGGGTGCCCGACGCAAAACCTAAATGCACATTGGGTCTCGTGCATGCGCAGCGGCTTCGACGCTATTTCTTTGGGGCCCCAAACGTTTGGGGCCTCAAATGTTTGGGGCTCCTATTCTATAACTCTCTAATATGTTGGGGTACGATATATCTGTGATCGACTGTACATGTGTTTGGCTACCTTTCCTTTGTATTGGTGCAACGAAGGTGAAAAGAGCTACTTTTGTGCTAACACAATTTCCAGCTTTTCCTGTGTAAAATGGATGCTGTGTAACACACAGCATCCATTTTAGTTCACTACAATCCTCAGATAAATAAATAACCAAGAAGCTTAAATCATTTGCTAAGGAAAGGGAACGCTATAAAATGTTAATACAATTGAACCTCAATACAGTCGCCGACCGTTTATTCGGACCTCACGGGGACTGCGAAAATGTCCGAATAAACAGGTGTCCGAAAAAGCAGATTGAGAAAAAAAAAATTAAATCCTTTATTTCCACGCACTTATTCGGGCTCGGCAGTGGGCTTGGGAAGAAATCGTGAATGCGCCGTTGCACGCTGCTCCGTTTACGCGCAATCAGATAAGCCGGAATCTCGGAGAGGGTCGTACGGTCACTATTAGCGGCTGGAAGCACAGTCACTGCTTGTACACGCTCCGCGTGCGACGGCAGCGTAGCACATGGTGCGTCATCTTCCGCCTCAGAGTCATCGTCCGGCGGTGCAGCAGAAACCTGACGAATGATCTTGCCGTCGTCGAGTTCTGCGCATGTCAGTACAGCAGTGTCAGCACCTATGAAACTGTCAAATGAGATGGTGTCCGGAATCGCAGTGCAACCACTGCGTAGGTCTCGGCAGAACATTTTCCGCGTCAGTAGGGAGCACATCGGAAGGCGACAAGTCTTGGGCCTCCCGGCACCCGCTTGTTGGCATTCCCCAGCGCAGTCTGCGCGGGCACTGTCGGCGCCATTAGACCCTTGACGCGATGTTTACGTATGCTGCGTTGGATCACCGAAACCTCGACACAGCACGCAAAGCAAACACCACCGTACCGACACCAGTCGCACAAACGAAAAACGCGGCCTGCTCGTAGCGTCTTGCGCAAAGAAAGAAATCAGCTGCTGGATTGTCTTTACATGGCTTACTAAGCTGAAACCGGAACTGCTGTAGAGCCACTCTATTTAACCAGGCAGAAACGATGATGATGAGTGGGGATTTCCAGTAGCACCACTTCGTGGGGCAGCAAGGAAGCTCCATTCAAAACAAAAATGGCGTTCAGCAAGTCGAACCATGCACCGGTCAGAGTCGGTGCATGGTGCTCTCGACCGAGTTGGCTCAAGGAGTGTCCGAAAAATCAGACGAGAGGTTGCATGGTGTCCGAACTTTCGGCAGTTGTTATACATTATGGTCTATGGGGAGAATGGCGGTGCCGTGAGGCTGACCGAATAATCGGGCATGTCCGAATTTTTGGAGTCCGGAAAATCGGTCGGCGACTGTATAACATGATATAAGAACGATCAAAATTCTAAACTTGGTCATACTTTATTTCAATGGAATATTTTCCTGCCAAAAATGTAGGATCTGACATGTTGTTGGCGACTGGAAATATGTATTTTGGTAGCAAAAATGTCAAATTTTTCAGGTGCCTCATTTTTTCTTATACCTGTGAAATTATCCAAACTTCACCATGGTGCTCGCACGTACCCCTAGAACCAATTGTATAATGGCGAGCAAAATTTTGAATGCTACATGATGCACTGATATATTTTTTTCATTATATGCACGTGCAATGCTGCAAACACGGCAGCTGTGAACAAAGTTGCCATCATATCACGACTTGCCACCAAACCCCAGCTTCAGTAGTTGACTTGAAGCTGTGTTGGTTAGACCTTGTGGCCAAGGAAGTACAGCTGTAACAAAAATTTACTGACGGCTGGTGAAGTAGCTTGCGACAAGTCATCGTAGGAAGCTCAGCATCGATAAGTTTGTGCCCATAGACCTCATCAGTGATCAATAGGGAGATGTAAATACAGTCAATGACTAAATTTTCGGACGCCCAAATTTTCGGACATGCCTGATATTTCGGACGTCTTCGTGGCACCACCACGAGCCCCATAGAATCAATGTATAAGGACATCTGAAGTTTCGGACGCTCGAACCCCCCGCCGTCCAATTTTCCAGACTTTTTGATGCGACGGAAGGTCCTTTGGCTCCTCGCACAGCGCCCTTGCGAAGGAAATGGACTTGCAGCCGAAGCATATCACCGCTTTGAACAACAACTAGCCGAATCTAGCCGTCACACACTGATTTGGTCTGGCCACGCTGGCTGTGTTCATCGCCGCAAATGGCCGCACTTCCCCCTCCGGCGGAGTTTCCAGAACGGCGCTATTTCTTTTGTTTGCACAGGCCACGTTTTGGCCTATGTGTTTTGGCTAGCGTGCTGTGTGGTTGTGCTGTTATGTCAAGTGTGCTCTGCGACGCTAGGCCTAGGTGCTTCGACGCTCGTCAGCGAACTCCACTGTTGGCAACTTCGCTTGCCTTCGATGGCCCCCACTTCGTCTTCATCGTCCTCGCCGATGGCATCGAAGCGCGGAAAGCAGTACTGTACCCACAGAAATAACTTTGAAACGATTTGCTGACGCTGACAATGAGCTCAACTTCTGCGCAGAACTGAGTGACGAGGGAATAGTCCGTCAGGTTGTGGGGGATTCAGAAGACTCCGATGTTGAAAATGAGGAGCCAATGCCTGAGCCACCTACAAGCGCCGAGTTGATGCGAGCACTGTTGACTCTTTCATCGGTGTACAGTGATGACATGACCCTTGCTCAGATCGAGGCGAATATGATCGCATGCAACCGGAACACTGTCCAAACAACAATCAAGTTCTTCAAGCCACTGCAGCAATAACACCGGCTGCCAGACGATGCACATGTACATAATAAACCGGCAGTCGGCTGCATACAGAGTTTCTGAACGCCTCTTTTTATAGCACGTTCATTGATGCTTTGGCAGGGTTTTGGAAGCGTGGTACTTCGCCCTTTACCTCTAGAGCCAAGAAAAAAAGAAAAAAAGTTGCGTTTTTTTGCATGGATTCATTTTTTCGGACGCCTGAATTTTCGGACGTTTTTACGTTCCCTAGAGGGTCCGAAAAATCGGTTGTTGACCGTATAAGGTAAATATAGCCGTAGTTGTGGAGTTCCAGACAAAGGTTGCCAACTCCTGTGTCTGAAAAACTGGCCGTCGACAAGCAGTGTGCGAATACTCAAAACTTCAAATAATTGACTGATTCAAATCGGACATTATTCAATTCAATTTGAAACACTTGTACTATTTGAAATATTAGAACCCACAAAAACTGTTGACAGTACTTGAAGTCAGCTTCGCCGCAGTATAGCCTTCTTATGTGGCGAAGCATATTAAAAATAAAGCGAGGCGCAGTCATGGGACCCCTGCTGGTGCTTATGGCTACCCGACGCTATCAGCTTAAGCACCTATACTGTGCTGCCTCTTCACGCACTTAGACAAAACCAGCTGCCAGATGGAAACTTCTCTATTTGTACTACTAATCTTGCTAGCTGCCTAAAAACAGTTTCCAAACTGCAAATAGTACCAAACGGAAAGCTTGGCAATGTTTTTATACCCTCGCTCTTAAGTAGTTGAGTACTACCAGGATGCTTCAATGGCAAACTGTATTACAAACCTGGCTTTAGAAACACGAAAAATTTCAATGTCAAGGAACCTAGATGTTTTAAATCAACAAAAGCTTCTGAAGAGGCTCCTTCCATGTCAGCACTGAGAAAAGATTTGATAAGCTCATCAACAAGCAGCAATTTTCACTTCCGCAAGCATGGGTTAAAAGTAGGGGTGTGCGAACCCAAATAGTAGATTTCGAATTGTATAATAATAATCATAATAATAATAATAACAACAACAATAATAATAATAACAATAATAATAATAATAATATTGAAAAGCCAAATATTGAATCAAATACTGAATATCAGAAAAATTTAACAATATTTCTTGCTTAGAAATTGAGCAAAAATATACGGTGCTCCACATGCTCGGGAGCCTCCTAGCATAGCATAACAAGAATGTTGCAAGCTATCAGTAACTTAGGAACACAGAAATCAAGATATACTGTGTGGTCTACTCTTATCAAAGGGAGCATGAAATTAGTATGCCAGCACTGATCACACCTCAGTTCTAGTCTATCAAGGTCTGGAATATATGTTTTCAATCAATAGAATTTCTATTGATTTTTCGGTTTTTCTCCAAAATACAAAAGGTCTATGCCAACTTTACAGTAGGTAGGTTATTGTAAGGCCAATTTGTGCAACATATGAAAGGACCGGGCATCAGGTGACTTGATCACTGCACCTCAGGCGCCATCCATGTCACTTTATTGTTGGGTTAGGCTTGATTTGCATCTGTCCACCTGTCACCCCCCCCCCCCCCCTTCCCATGCCCCCTTCCTCCCTGTTCATCCGTCACCCATTATCTCTTGCTATTGTTTTGCGAGGCAGTTTGTCAGCTTTCTGAGTGCCTGTCGGCTTTCCATAGCTGCTGTGAATAGATCTGTACTGATCTGACAATAAACCATAAGTTTAGTTGTCAACGACTGATGAAGCACCATCGATTAGGCCTAATGGCCAAGGCAGTGTGGCCGTGACGAAAATTCATTGCTGGCCGATGTAGTAATGGGTTGCAAGATGTCGCAGAATGCTTGCCACTAATATGTTTGTACCTGTGGCTCATCAGTGATCGATGGCTGTTGAAGTGATGTGAAGTTTGTCACCGAGTATCCAACAGGACCTGCATGCCTAACATTTAATTGGCTTGGTCTTCGCACTTTACGAAACATGCATTGCTTTTGCTGTCTTTCCCTCTGTCTGCATAGTGTGATCGTTTCAGATGGCCCTGTTGAGCCGGATGAACCTTTTACTGACTGAGGCGACCCCTGGCCAACATGGTGCCGTTCTGCAAATTGCGGCGTTCGCGCAGTGTGCGCGCAATCCCCACACTGAGCCCACCGTCGGGGAGGCCCATCTGCGGTGCTTTTGGCACTCCTTTTGTGCCAAAAACGTCAAAAAAAGTAAAACGCTCGCATGGGCAAACATAAAGAGTGTCTAAACTAAATATATAGAATGTTAAAAAATTGAATAGAAGATATTTGCAAAGCAAAACGAATTATTTGAATGTTCACTATTCAATTTTATTCAGTAATATTTAAGTATTTCCACACCCCTAGTTAAAGATATATGCATGATCAAATTTTGGGCCAGAAAGAAGATCCATGTGAGTGGTGGTGTAAGCTCAGTGCCAACTGTTGGCTTGGCTAGCGAAGAGGTACCTGCCAATGCCAGACTGCGCCCAGTCAGCAGCTCTTTTCAGTGTCTGAAGGGGGGGAGGGGGAGGGGAAATATCAGCGTGTATATGCTTATAATGAATATCTAATATAATGAAGCTATTTTTATGTCACATATGACATCGTTATAACGAGATTCAAATGCAGAAAGAGTAAGGCAAAGTTCTGGAGAGGGCACAAAAATGAAAGATTTTGGTACATAAGATTAACACAGCAAGTTAACAGCTTTTGTTTATCCTCAACCGTATGTGCATTCAGCAGTCAACTGGTGCTCTGCAAAAAAAACGACCATCTCTGTATAGTCTTTTTTAAAATCCCGGAAGCAGTTTACAAGTGATAAGATCTGCTACCATGCCGTGCAACGAGGATCCTGTAGCATGACTGGCATTCAAAGTCGGGAGAGTGAGGAGCACTGTCCTCCTCAAATTTCTGGGAGCTAGGGCAAATAAAAGTTCTGTGGGGCTAGTAGTATGAAGACACTTTAGTCATCCTATGATCATCCTTGCAGTGGCTTTGAATCTTCTGATAAGAGACTATACATAAGTGCAAGACACAAATTTACAAAAACTGTCCCACAGACCAACACCAGTCAATCTGGTAATTCAGGCACAGCTAACATTTCTTTTGTAACTACTTTCCAGTTAACTGCACCTGTGTCTCAGCACCTTGTATTATTTTTTCCACTTGAGCTGACTGGTATGCATGTGTGACGTATCTGCTAGTCTCAAGGTGGTAAGCTGTGCAGAAGATATCAGACCCTCAAGAAAGAGAGGTGGTCACACATATATACGTGCAAAGATAGATGCCTGCATAAAGCAAAAGCACTTGACTGTGAGATGAGCCCATAGTTTTGTCCTTAATAGTTTTGCCGAAGTGCACATGAAGGAAGAATGACAAAAATTAAAAATAAACAATCAGTTGCAACATGAGATGAGCCAATAGTTCTGCCCCTAATAGTTTCACAAAAGTGCACATTAGGGAAGAAAGGAAAAAGAAAAACAAAGATCAGCTGCGACAAAAGGTACAGAACCGCCACACATACCATGTCACTACTGCATATAAGTGAAAACATTTAGAAAAGCTGCCTGATAAACAAGTGTCAATCACTCACATTTGCTGGCACTTCTGGATGAGTGGTGTGAGAACATGAGATCGGATTGGCATAGACAGTGATGCCGAGCCAGAGCGCGATAAGTGATGGGCCGTGTCCGTGACAATATCATACAAGATGAAGGGGCTGGCTACGCTGTTTACTGTACAGATGCAAAACTCTTGCAAATAGGAGGTACCTGCACAGAAAAACCGCCAAGCACACATACAGCAAAGTTAACAGGCTGGAGTTGACAAGGGCTGAGCACAATCAAATAAAAGCCATAAAACAGTGACCTGTGTCTATCTGACCATAGATCCACATGCACATGATATGAAATTAACTTCATATGGCTTAAAAGACTTTTACTTGGTCACAGCAGTGCAGCACAAAAGTAAGGATCAGAAAGCAACACAAATGGTAATTATTTACCTCAACTTTAAACATAGATTACTTTTTTAACACTTCTAACCACTGTTAATACGCAACCCCGATAACCATCAATCAAGTTGCTCATCAATCAAGAACATGATGGAAAAAACCTCAGTGAACAAGCTGATGATAAAAATCTCAGTAACCTTAACAAATACGCGAAATTTTATTTACAGGAAATGTGCCCATATTAACTTTCAGGTAAAAGTTGCAGGCGGTACCAGCTTATAGGTTTACAGTAGCCTTTAGTTAATTTCCCCATTCCCCAGAATGGGGTAGCCAACCAGAGATACCCTCTGGTTAACCTTCCAGGCTTTCCTTCGCTTTTCTCTCTTCTTAATTTGACTCTAGCTAATATGATTTTTCAGTGAATATGATGCCAACAGAGGATCTCGGCTTGTGCCCATACATTTCTATTGGACAAAACTTTTCGTGTTTGATCCTGAAATTAGTCCTCACCGGATAATAACAAATTGCGACCTCAATGGCTGCAGCAACTATCTCAGTGGCACTAGGCAACAGTGAATGCATTGAAGACACATGTGGGGACGCTCGACTTCCATGCATCCCCCAATGTTTTCTCCGCATGGCTCTTGTGTCTCCTGTAATCTGCCTTCTCTGCATAGCTAAGCGCCGGCAGCAGGTGGTGTGGTTGCAGATCCATCAGTATGAGAGATGGCGTGAGTGTTGCACTATTAACCCTGCCTCATGGCCAGGTTATTGAGGTGCAAAAGGGAATAGCCTGTTCCACTTTGGCTTAGGGTAGGTCAGCTGCGTGGACGTTTCGCGTGCTCGTCAGCCCTTCGTGGGACTGTCTAGCAAAAGGCTTAGGAGCAGGACACTGGAATGGACGAACATGATCATTCAAACCTACTCTTCAGGTGATTGTCCACGCGAAGGATTAGGCGCTGGTGTCCAGCATGAGGGCTCGCTATGCAGTTGCGGTGAGGTGGACTTCTTCGATTTGTCGCGTGCCCATTGGCATGTTCTATTAGTAATAATTCAGCTGGCTAGATTGGTGTATAAAAGGTGCAATAAATGCCCTTGTGATTGTCTGCACTACTGTGTTGTCGTTCCTTTGTCCTGAGAGCACATTGGAGACCCCACACACATTATCTCCCACTAAAACTTAGATGGTTTCATATTTTTTTCCGACTGCCAGAATCGTAGGTCGCGCTATATTTCGATTGTTAAAGAATGGGAGGCACGTTAGATTTCTTCATTTAGGAGTTCTAATGTCATTTCTACATAAGCTTTCTACTGTGAACCCACAAAAACTATGTGCGCATTAAATTCAGGGGCGTGTTATACAGTATCAATCAATCAATCAACCAATCATTTATTATTAGGCATTAATACAATTACAAAGTAAATGTAATACAGAAGGAGTTCCCAAAGTAAAAACTGTCAGGGGGACCTCCGTTAGTACATGCATAAAAAGTTAGAACATATGATTAGCAACTAACGTAAGAACAGCTGGAAAATACAAATCAACATAACAGAAGTACACAAACAAGAAATCACTTCACCTAAGGCTTATGATTAAGGAAAAACACAAATCAACATATTAGAAGTAATTAAGAAAACCTATGGTAGTTGAAGATTACACAGAAATGAGCAAGAATAATTCTATTTTGAAGCACACATGTATGTACAAGAATAAAGTAAATGAATAGGAATATGATGCTTATATAACATTAATAGTATGTAATCCAACACAGCAACAAAAAATTTATAAACAAGTAATAATCTAGAAACATAAACTGAGAAGAACAATGAGATAACTACACAGTAATGTGTATGTATGTATATGTATGTATGCGTGTATTTATGTATGTGTGTATGTATGTGTATATGTGTGTGTGTACGTATGTATCAGGGGCGTAGCCGGGAGGAGGGGCTTATAGGGCTTCAGTCCCGCTCGAAATTTTTTTGTGCTGTCATGCACCGCCAAACAAAACGACCCCCGGCGCCGGAGATCGTTCTGGATTTTGCCTAGAATGTATTTTTCACGCTTGAAAAGACATTTCGGTGCGAAGATTGTGAACTCGGGCTGGATTTCATGGCAACATGCATGCACCTGGAGTCACATTAGCCCCATCCGAGCACAAAGTTTCAAGGGGGGTTTTTATGGTGAGCAGGCTCGTCGCGGCATCTCGCGGAATCTACGGAGCACATGGATTTCAATTCCGAAACTTTGTGGGTATAAAGATCGCATAAACTTTCGATGCGAAAGGTGCATTAACATTTCTAAAGTCGTACATCGGACCATACAACGAGACAATCCAAATCAACACTTTATCAGACAAGTTGAGAAAGCACACAACGAGGTCCGATGAGACGAAGCGTTGTGATGGCTCATTTGTGCCGTCATGTCACAGAAAATAATAACATGTTTTTCACCTGCGCCAAAGCATCGATGTCAAGACACTAAAGCCAGCAAAGGTAACTATGTTCTTATTTATTTTTTTCTACTTTCAGTTTTATTCGCTAGGACACACTGAGCCTCTTCAATTTTCTTGTTCTCACTAACCTCGTGCTGCAAGAGCCAACCAGAGGTCGTGCGTTTTTCACGTGTTGTCCTGACAACAGCGCAGCACACTTCGGTGCGCGTTCATTTTTCTCTGGCTGGGTGGATTTTGGCCTCCCAAAGTTTTGGACGCTTTCTGGCTAGCCGACGAGAAAAAGAAACAATGGTCGCTCGCCACCACCAATGCGGGGACTCGACAGATTGTAACGCGTTCGCTTGAAGGCATCACCTTCATTTGTATGTTATCGCAACCTCTCCGGAAAGTCTTTTTTCTCCCCAGTGTAGGATAACGAGCACATGCATATGGTTCTCCGTGGACCAAGCGTCTCACGTTTACTTCGAGAAAGCAATGGGCCGCAAACTCTTCAGTGCGGGATACTTTTACTATTATTGTGGTAGTAATTATATGGATGCTCAAGGTGCATTCCTGTTATCGCCATCATGTTCCGTATAAAGTCCAAGGGCGATAACATCGTCACTGCGCGCCGCATGCCTTATGTGCAAGTGAAAGTGGGGTGGGGGGTGGGGTGATGGGGTGAGCCGACGATGGTGGGTCAGTCTTGTGTGCTCAACGGAGAAAAGCGGGGAGGAAACGCGTCGCCTTCCGTCGCGCGCTATGCATCGAAATGAGTGGAGCGAGGAGGCGGGCGGGCCTTAGGATCCCGTGATCTGTGATTGCGCAAATGTTTATTTGCCTTGTTTGGCGCACTGTATACAGGGTGTTTCAGCGAAATTTAGCCAGAGTTTAAACATATGCTAATGCACTCTAAGACAACATGACCAAATGCATGTTGCTCACTTTTGTATGCAGTGTCACACAATTTGTTTATTTTGTTTAATTAGATAATTAGTCAAGCTTAATTAACCAACTTCTGAAGCAACGAAGCTAGGGAAAAAAATTCCAATTAGAAAGTTGCAGAGCGATTTGCAAGACGTCCGAATAAGTAGTTTCTGTCTTTTTATCAATTAGGTATCAGTGTTTTTCAGCTTACTGCGGATGCCTGCGAAATACAAAAAACACAATTTGACTTGCCCGCTTGTGCGTCGTGATTGCACTGCTCCCAAGCATTCTGCGCACAGCCATAGGTGCGCAGCCGCTTAAAAAGCAACAAGGCAGCGACGCAAGCGTTGTCTGTTCGATTTAAGCTAGCAACCATTATCGCTTGCACTGCTTAAAGCGACTGACAGATGTGGTCGTGGTGGTAGTTCCAGACGGTGGTAAACAGACAATCATGCATTGGCTGTTAAAGCGAGAGCAATTTCGTGATCACTTTTTTCCAACGAGTAAAAAGCAGACATGATCTTTGTCCTAGGAGCTGCAAGCGGACAGAGAAGGCAGGCTGCAAGAATATTTCGAAGCTGGCACTCGGGTACGCGACCGAGCCTGATGACAATATTCAATACCTACGAGTCGCTGAAGCAAACCAGAAGCTTCAAAAGAAAGAAGCAGAGCTTCAGCCATAAATAATGAGGTTTGCTTCAATGTTTTGTCTTTCATGGTGGCTAATTGACACACTAGCACGCGCAGCGTGGTGCAAAGCTCGGTGTGTCCAACTCAACTACCTGGAGGATTTTGAAAACAACTGGACTGCCCCCCTATCATCTGCAGTTGCATCAATGCCTGGAGTTAAGGGACCTCCAAAAAAGACTCAACTTCGCAAATTGGATTTTGATTCACGAGGAGCAGGATTCTGACTTCCTCACCAAGGTACTCTGGACTGACGTGGCGAACTTTTCCAGAAATTGCGAAGTAAATATCCACAACGCACACTATTGGAGTGAGCAAAATCCCCACTAGCTAGGAAGATCCCGCCACCAATATCAGTGGTATTTTATGTTTGGTGCGGAATACATGACAGCACAGTCATTGGCCCAGTGTTTTTTTAACAACACTCTGACCCGCAAGAGGTATGCGAGTTCCTCAAAGGGCCAGTTAAAGACTTCTGCTGCAAGATGCCACTAGCCAGGCTTGATGCAACGTGGTATCAGCGCGACGGGGCCCCAGCCCACACCTGCAGTCAAGCAGGAACATGGCTTGATGTTACCTTCCCAGGGCAATAGAACGGGCCTGTCCTGTGGCCGGCATGATCCCCCGACCTCAACCTTCTTGACTTATTCTTGTGGGGCTATACTTAACAACACGCATACACCACGGCTCCAGAAGCCTTAAAGGAGAAGATAATTGAAGTCTGCCACAGCGTTTAACCGGCACTACTCAAGGCAGCGACAGCAAGCCTTCTCAGAAGATCCCAGTGTTGTATTGCTGTAGAAGGTGACCTCTTCGAGCACTTGCTGGGAAAGCACATGAAAAATAAACGTAAATTCAGTGAAAGACGGCGGCTGGCCATTTAGGATACTCTTATTCTACCATTTTCAGCCTTCTGAAAACTTAGTTTTTTTTTAAATTTAGGGATGTTCAATTAGCTTACAGCTATCGCGAAATGATGGACCTGTTGCTTCTGGCAGCACAAGCGATAACCGCTGCATCTGCTTATCGCTATAACGAACTGTCGCAAGGGGAGCACATCGCTGGCGCAAATGGCAGTCAGCACCTACGTCGCTGCCCTGTTGCCTTTCAAGCAACAGTGCGCCTATGGCTGTTTGTGTGTGGAACGTTTGGGAGCAATGCAATCACGACGGGCAAACGGGCATGTCACGTGGGGTTTTGTATTTTGCGGGCATCATCAGTAAGCTGAAATACACTAATCCTTAATAGATAGAAAGACAGAAATTGTTTATTCGGACGTATTGCAAACCACTCTGCATCTTTCTAATTGGAAATTTTTTTCGTAGCTTCGTTATTCAGAAGTTGGTCAATTAATCTTGACTAAAAATCTAATTAAGCAAACTACAAATAATAGCATGACGCATTTACATATAAAAGTGAGAAATGTGCATTGTTCGCGTCGTTTTAGAGTGCATTGGCATATTTTTAAACTCTGGCTAAAATTAGCTGAGACAACCTGTATACAGTAACTCTTGCTTAGATACGCAGGTTTGTTGGAGACTTATAGGTATGTTTAAATATCTTGTTACGAGGTTTTGTGGATACAAGCAGTGAACTTTGTTTCCAGTGACATTTCTTTGCCTTTTGTCAAGCTGTATCTTCGCATTTGTGTATTCCATTGTATCTCCGCACTTATGTATATTTTTCAGAACTGCTTTTTATATCTGATGTCTGTTGCGACTATAATTTTGGTGCAATTACAATACACGACTGGTGACAGCTGCTCCTGCGCAATACATTGGAACAAAGGACAGCATGATTGAGATTTTTCCCTGGCCGTTGCATATGTACAAAAATGTAAACAAGTTTCTTGAATGACAATGTTTCACTAAAATATTTGTCCTCAACTCGTTCATTCCACGGCCTTTACATTTATCATATCAGTGGCATGCACTGCTTTGCTGGTTTCGAACTGCTATAGTTCTAAAGTTTGTGCAATATTTTCTTTACTTATTAAATAGATAAAAAACGTGGAGGCATCGATATCAGTTAATGGCACAATTTCTGGGACATACGAACATATTCTTTTATGAAAAAATACATATTTTACTTGTCTTGACAGTGCGTAGCGTCCAAGAATTCGTTTGCAACATCTTTGGCAATGGTAATGCAGTTATTATTCATGTATTTAACCGACAAATTCTGTAAACAGCAGGCCGAGCTCCAACGTGAGCCCCCCCACACACCTGAACGAAATTTCTGGCTACGCCACTGGTATGTATGTATGTGTGTATGTGTGTATGTATGTATGTATGTATGTATGTATGTATGTATGTATGTATGTATGTATGTATGTATGTATGGATGCATGCATGCATAGAGTCGCGTAACATACGTCATTAGTAAAAACTGTTTTAGAAACTGCCGGGCACAATTTAATATTTGATGGCAGAGAATTTCAAAGTAAAATTGCAGAAAAGAATGCTGCCATTTTGCCATAGTTAGTGCTTACTTTTGTAAGCATGAGGCTATTATTAACATATTATATATTTTATGGGGTTTTACGTGCCAAAACCACTTTCTGATTATGAGGCACGCCGTAGTGGAGGACTCCAGAAATTTGGATCACCTGGGGTTCTTTAATGTGCACCTAAATCTAAGTACCATGGGTGTTTTTGCATTTCGCCCCCATCAAAATGCGGCCACCGTGGCTGGGATTTGATCCCGCGACCTCGTGCTCAGCAGCCTAACACCACAGCCACTGAGCAACCACAGCGGCTTATTTACAGAAAACCATGTCTAAAGAATAAATAACCTAATTAAGTTGAAATGTGCAGGTTAATGGTAGAACCTCAAAAGTGCGAGAAATGGTTGCTGCTGATGTGGTGCACGAACTATGGGTAATTATGCGGCCCGGGCGGTCCTGAAAGTGAATGAGGAATGTCAGGTGTATGGGATGCGTGCGCGTTGCCCCACGATGAAACAGTAAGGTGACTGCTAGTGAAAGCATAGTAAAGCGATTTTAGAATATGTTGCTGAAAATAATGCCTTGTTCAAATGAATACACATATGCTAAAAGCAGCCTTCTCAATGACAGAATTTAAGTGAATGTTGTATTTAAGCTGAGGGTTTAATGTAGCACCTTGCAAAGTAATCAAATTAGATGGGGTAATGACGCAGTTATCTATGTATAGTTCAGGGGTTATTGTAGGCATTTTTTGGGACGAGTGAAATAAAAAAGTTTGTTTTAACAGGATTTACTTTTAGCAAGTTATTCTCACAATAAGAAACAACATTCGTGACATAGGCATTTAACCTTGTCAGTAGAATTTTATCACAATTGAATATTATTGTATCATTGGTATAGAGGATGCAGCAAGAATAATTAACCCTTTGAAGGTTTTTGCCGTACATGTACGGCGGCGGTTTTCTGTCCCGCAAGGTCTTTGCCGTACGGGTACGGTTTCGACCCTCCGTTTGAAATTTCGCGCCATAATGACGATGCACGCTTACTGGGAGGTGCTGCCACCTCTTAGGTCTTACCAGAAGCGTTTGAAATTTGTGCTACCTTCTTGGGGAGATAAACAGAACTGACTTCAAGCTTCAGCGCGTCGCGCAGACTGCGGCCACACCCCTTTTGCGGTTTCGGTTTCGCCGCGTGATCGCAACGGAGGCGCGCGAAGCGTCATTTTTCTCTTTGTCGGCACTCTCTTGCAAATGCTGTGGAAGTTGATTTCTATCTTGATTGGCGCTGCTCTTAGCTTGTTTATAACCGCCGCTCGCGAGGTATTCTCGCTCTCAGCGGCAACGAGCTTTCGCGGTTTTGGTTCCGCCGCAACGGAGGCGCGCGAAACGTGATTTTTATCTTTGTCGGCACGCTATCGCAGGGGCGGCGGAAATTGATTTCTATTTTGATTGGCACGGCTCTTAGCTCGTTTATCACCGCCGCTCATGAGGTATTCTCGCTCTCTGCGGCTGCGCGGAGACTCGTGTTTCAAGGAGTACCACACTCTAAAATACTATTGAACATATTGCAGTTCTGAGTGATGCCGACACCAAAATACTGTTCCCTAATATTTTTTACTATTTATTCCCGACTTTATACATCTTGTACATTCAATATCCGCAATAAAATAATTTGACCACCTGGGAAAGTTTTTTTCAAAATAATTCGACCCTCAAAGGGTTAAGTGATGATGGTACGTCATTAATGTAGATAAGGAATAACAAAGGACACAGAATTGATCCTTGTGGGACGCCCTGGTTAGTTGTTATTGGAGAGGGTAAAACACCTCCATACCTAACAACAATGGTTTTGTTAGTAATGTTAGTTTTCCCTTCTATGCTGGATTTATTGGTGAATTATGTGAGAGTAGCCATATTCCTGACATATGTTAAAATTTAAAGCGCGGGAATGAGAGTTGAAAAAATTTCGTAAATTTTACCCCGCGTAATAGGCGCACCCCGAACTTCGAACCGGATTTTCTGAAAAAAAAAAAAGTGCGCCTATTATGCGAGTAAATACGGTATATTTCAAAGGTTCTTGTGCCTCTTAACCCTTCCTTATTTACTCAGGATTTTTGCATGTGATTTGTATGTTCATTCCCTGCATGGGCCTATGAGAGGTCTGCAGTATAAATAAATAAACCAATTAAAATACTTAAATATATGGTGCTGCAAACAAGTCCCAAATGGTCGGTGCCATATATTTACACCATCATTTGTAGGTTAAAAAAAAAGTGCCTATTTTTCAATTGTCTGTAGCCCAGCCATTGCTGCCATCCTGTGTGGATACAATAATTTTTTTCTTTGTACTTGGTTTTAATTGCAGGGCTCCCTTATGCCGCCATGTCGCATATGTCGGTATTGTTTATGGCAGTATTATATGGTGGCATCGTTTTTGTAGACCAGCACCCACCTGTGAACAGATGTAACCACACATCAAATGAATGAGCATCTAGCCACGACCCTTTGAGAGATTAGAAATGAGATAGACATCATTTGTGGGCGCAACAAACGGAAAAGCCCGTGAGATGAAACGTAAACTGCCAAGTAACCGCTGTAGGGGTTGAAGCATGGACTTCGGGATGAAAACCAAACTTGGAAGTATTTATTTTACATTATATACAGAGAGGTGAGCGTCAATTAACAGTCGTACAGTCATTACGGGCCGGCAGCAACTCGGACGCTGCGGCCCGTGGCAAGACGTTCGAGAGAGGTGAATCAGGGAATCAGGGAATGCTCCGGTCTCTCTTGAATGCTTCTTATAAACCCTTCGAGCACTGGAAGTCGCGTCATGTTTGACCAATGGGAGAGTCCGCTCAGATGACGCCACTTTCAGCCAATGGTAGGCGCCCGTGCGATGGTGTCATACCCGGCGAAGAGTCGCCGCTTGGGCCCCCTTGCTTGATCACCTGATCCCCCTGCGCTCTTGCCTCGCAGAATTGCAATCCACTTCTTCTAAGGTGGAGAAAGAGGGGGGGCGCTCATGCTCCATTGTACAAGGGCCCACCTGCTCCCGGTGGCTCGGCTCCGCAGTGGTGGCAAATGCCTTCTTCAAAGGCGAAGGGGGACGATTGGGCTCTATTGTCCGAGGACCCCTTCTAATCCCGGCGGCGTACGACCTTGTTGGCACGTGAACTTGTTGGCTCATGCGCTCCTCTGGAATGTGCTTTCCTGCTTCTGCATTCCTCAATTAGCTGTGCTGCGATTCGATGTGGTCTGGGGAACTCGAAGTAGCCTCAGGAAACGGCGCCATATCTAACACCGCACATTTAATCTTGTTGCATGAATCGTCGCGCTACGAGGCACCAGACGCCGATGCGCAGAATCTTGTACGCTGCAGCAACATCTGGCTTCTCACCGTGTTCGATTTGATTTATGATTTTGAGTTTCCCGGCGAAAGGCAAATTCTGCCGCTCCACACTACCCATCATGGCAACAACGCAGGAGAAGGCCCACAAGGCACAAACACAATGACAAGAAATGCAGCAAGACAACTCGCACTTGCACGACGAGGGCCCAAGAGCCTCTGAATGCTCCGATTAGCTGTCTGAGCAAGTTCTGTAGGCGGAACAGGACTATTTTTTGCAGAGGATTGTCAATAGAGAGTTTTAGTTTAGGGGACGCAAGGTGTTGGGGCCCCTAGCGCTTGGGTGCGTTTGCGTACGCAAGCAGAAACATGTTATAGGTTAGCGGCCCCAAATGCAAGCCGCAGTGAGGTCGCATGCGCTCGCAGCGCCATCAGCGTCTGATCTTTACTGCGTTATCATTTTTAAAACATGAAATCAGGCATATGAAGTAAAGCGCATAAAACTATTCTTATTAAAAGAAGTTAATAGAGAGGTTTAGAGTGTCCGGTATTCGGGTAAACGCAGGCTGGGGCGTTGGGGCAGAGCCATGAACTAGAGCGGCCTGCATGGTGCAGCCACCTGGTGGCGCAAAGCTCAAACAGACAAAAACAGCTAATATTGCAGTAATCAAGTGCATTTTACTTTGCTGCGGGTATAAATTTTTGCCAGCAACACAATTATGCCAGTGCCGAAAATTTACACCAGCAGCGAAGTTGAATAGACTTGGTTACAGCAATATTAGCTGCTTTTGTCAGTACGAGCTTTGCGCCACCAGGTGGATGCACCATGCAGGACGCTCCCGTTTATGGCTCCGCCCCAACGCCCCAACTGCGTTTATCCGAATACCAGACACGCTAAACCATTCTAATATATATAAAAACGACGTCTGTCAACACTTGTCAAAATATTTATTACATTATCTACCCACTAGCTACTTGTAAGTTCTCCTACACCGCGAAAGCCACGTGGCTAACGTGACCACTTAGGGGCAGCGATGTTTTCAGCCGGCCAAACAACCCAAGGACGCAAGCAGACGTAGCGGTCTGCGCATGCGCAGTACCGTCGTCCCTACTTCTTGCGTACGCAAGCCGCTTGCGCCCCTAAACTAAACCTCTCTAATAACTCACACGGCATGGTCACAGTAGGGAGAGCGGGTGTATGGAGCCGTGCCGCCGGGCTAAACCACTTTTGGGACGTGTTGGTGGGTTTTCCTGCCGCTGCAAGGGAAAGCCAACTTCTGTGGGCACTTTCGTGCCGCTTGACATTCGATATATCAGGAGTCGCTGCTATTTTTGTTCGATGTAAGCGTAATTTTTGCTATATATACTCATTGTAACTATACTGTGCTCAGAAATTGTTCGATATACAGGGTAGTTCGATATAGTCGGGTTTGACTGTACCATAAATTGATCATGCCCTTGATTGCCTGTATGGTGCCACTTACTTCTCTATTGACCTTCGATTTAACCATTGGCAGATTGCTGTGGACTCAATAGACTGACAGAAATCCGCTTTTGTAACCCCCAATGGGCTTTACTAGTTCAAGGTCATGCTTTTCGGCATGTGTAATGCCCCAGCCACATTCGAGCGAATGGATTCTCTAGCTTCATGGGTTCAAGTGGTATACATGCTTGTGTTATTTAGACAACGTGATTGTGTTTTTGTTTATGTTTAAAGGACCCCTCACCAGGCCTCATAGCAAATTTTGGCTACAAGCTGGAAGTTGTTACGTGTCCTCTAGGGAGTGAGTGTTCTGCCGCAAAAATTTTTCAAATCGGCTCATTAATAGCCTATATAGAGATATTTCAGCTCCGCAAACCCATGATTTCAGCAGGCGGCCTCCACTGCCAAGCAAGACGCTCTCTCCACTCGCCCCGTCTAGCCTTCACAAGTCAAATTCCTTTCCTGCATTCTCCCATACCGGACCTTGAGGATTGCGTGATGCATACGTCACAGGCCCCGCCTTAATTCTTTTTTCTTGCTTTTTTTTCCCCCGGCACTACGCACTTCTGCTGATGGCGTAGCGCGCGAGCTGTTGTCTCGCTCACACAGCGCACGATTTTGTGCGCTGTGCACAAGGAAACATGACTAGCGGTATAATTCAGTGCTACACGAATACTGAGGCAGAACAAGTGGATCGCAGAGCATGATCATGTGCTGGAACACGGTAGCAAATGGCACATTTCACTACCTGCGCAAGTGACTGCATAACCGTGGGAACAAGCAGATGAAGCAGAAGTACATCTCTCTTGCTTTGGTGAGAAATAGAAAAAAAAAAAAAAAACATGGAGATATTCTGTTTGTTTTATTATTTCTCTAAACTTGAATTACTCAATTCAAGCCACAGATTGCACAGATAACAGATGTTGTCTTGAATAATTTTCGAAGTCGCGTGTCACCACGAGCAATGTCACACTGCAGACACCACTACGTAGGCGCAGGCACATGAGTACGTCATCCTCCGGCTTGGAGCGCGGCGGCCGCGAGGAGAAAGAAAAACGGCGTTCGGTTTGAAATTTCAGATCTTTCCACGGCGTGTAGCGATGTAATACTTTGCAGACACGATCATTATCACGCAAACGTATGCTCTGCGCTTGTCAGCTCAAAATGGCCAGACCTGGTGAAGGGCCCTTTAAGGGAAATAATTGAGCACCTGGAATCCTCTCCCAGCGACTCTGAGCGCATGTTCACTCTGAAGGATGGTACCTTATATGGGTATAATGTGTACCCTGATGGTCTTGATCTTCTCCTAGTTATACCATCACACTTGCGCTCCACAGTTCTCCATGAGCTTCACGATGACCCAACCGCTGACCACCTTGGTATCACTTGCACAGATGACTGTGTGCGCCGTCACTTCTATTTGCCTGCACTAGCCCACTAAGTGTGTCGTTATGTCAACGCCTGCGAGCTCTGTCAACGGCGAAAGAAACTGTCTACACTTCCTGCTGGGCATCTTCAGCCCACTGACGTCCCACCTGACCCCTTCTTCTGTGTCGGTTTGGACCTTCTCGTACCCTTTTCTACGTAATATCGCAATAATATGCTCCAGGAAACAGATCGGTTGCCGTCGCTACTGATTACACGACACGCTATGCAATAATACGAGTGCTGGCGACAAGCTGTGCTACAGACATGGTGGACTTTCCCCTCCGTGACGTAATTTTAGTACCCAGTGCTCTACGTCAACTGCCGACTGACCAAGGCTACACCTTTCTGTCGAAAGTCATTGACGATTTCCGGTACTGCCACTCCAAGAAGCACAAGATCACCACGCCATACCATCCCCAGGCAAACGGGCTCACCGAGCGCTTGAATCGGACCTTAATACCGTATTTACTCGCATAATGATCGCACTCGCGTAATGATCGCACCCCTAAATTTTGTTGTCAAAATTCGATTTTTTTTTATTTCCCGTGTAATGATCGCACCCCGAACTTGCCGCAGCGATATGTGGTGTTCCAAGTCTAGCTAACAATGATCGCGCTTACCATCTGTCGAATGCCACGCAAACGACTCGCCTGCACGCACCGAACATTCTTAAGTGGATGCCTCATTTCATTACTTTCATCACTTTCCGCACTTCCATGACAAAAAGAGGTACAACGAAACTTGCCTTTATTATGGGTAGGCTTTATAATCGTTGTGGTCAACAAAAACAAAAGAGGCGCCTTTCGATTCTTTTCATCTGCACTCGTGAGCCCGCAACAAATCGCGCGCGGCAATGATAGTAGCCACGTTTACACGGATACGTTAAAAGTGTACCCTATTCATACGCCGACGCTTGTAACGCAGCTAAGATATTCGCCCATCCTTAGCGAAAACATGCCGTGTTAGGAGAGTAGTGAAACCGGTGCCGCAGTTTCCGCAGCACACCGGCCATGCGTTTCTGTCACTGGCAGCTAAGTGCGCCCATCGGTTTCCGTCCCCTCAAAGTGGACATGGCTACGTTATTGCCGCAAACTTGCCGATACTAACGATATTATTCATCACTGATACGGAAGAAACTGTTTCAATGCACCTAACGTACTCACGAGAAGATAAAAAAATCGCGTTCGGCGCGTTCGGCTTGCTCCGCCGGCCGCCATTTTTGTTTTGGTGTCCCGCACCCGCATCCCGCAGCAAACGCGGGACGAAAAAAAATTTTTTTTTTTCGTGGGAAATTTAACCCGCGTAATGGCGATATCGCACCCCTGAATTTGCGTCAATTTTTCTGGCGAAAAAAGTGCGATCATTATGCGAGTAAATACGGTATATGCTTTCCAAGTATGTGTTGGCTGAAATCCGTGATTGGGACCTTGCACTGCCATACCTGATGTTCGCATACGATTCCCCCCCGCCACAACACTGCTGGATACTCTTTCTTTTACCTTTCGTTTGGACGTGAACCAACTTTACTGTTGGACACATACCTTCTTTCCCCTGAAACTTCCGACTAGTGAATATGCATGCGATGCCACTGCCCGGGCTTATTACGCGCAGCAGATTGCCTCTAGTAGACTTGCTGCTTCCCAAGACAATCAAAAGCACCTTTGAGACAAGCGATGCTGCTACAAGCATTTTGCTCTAGGTGCCCTTGTGCTACTTCGGACCCCCTCCCGACGTGTGGGCCTTTCTGAAAAGCTTCTTCCTCACTACGCGGGCCCATACCACGCCCTTCGACAAGTGACTGACATCAAGTACGCGATTGAGTCCACCAGTCCACAACATCTTCTGTTCCATTGCCCACCGACGTCTTCCACGTTTCGAGACTCAAGCATTATCACCCTTCCTCTGCTGTGATGCGCCAGGCCGGCGCATCTGCCGCCAGGGGTCATGCTACGTGTTATTCGAAGATGATGATGTGGATATTGGATTTAATGGGACGTACCCATAAGTGGTCGCTGGCTGCTTATAAGGACGACGACGTACCTTGCTTGATGTTGGCTGGTTTCCATGTTGGCCAGTGCTTGCTACCCCATGTAAACACACCCGTGTAAATAGTTATCCTACTGTGCTTCCACGTAACAATATCAACTGAAAGCTACACATGTGTGAATGGTTAAATAGTTCAATCTGCCCATTAAGCTTTGGAAGCTAGTTTAAATTTATTTTTAAGCCCAAATAGCATAGACAGAAGTGCAGGTACTTTAAAAAAAATCTTTGTGTGGAGTTTTTGCTGAGGGATTTCCTAGAGACAGTTATTGCCAACCATCCAGAGACTGACGCAAAAATGATCGATTGAGTAATTTGGTAGGCGTTTGCAAGATTGTAATTAACCTGAGGTTACTTCCACTTGTCAGTCTTGTGAGTGCTGTTGTCAACAGGAGTATATCAAAGGCATATGGCTATGTTGCTGGCCATTGAGTCAGCCAATCAATAGCTTCAGCTTCATGTCAGCATTGGTATCATGGATGCTTTGTGTGTCTGCTCCTTGGACAATCATTGGAACTGCTTCGAAGACTTGGCAACAATTCTCAATTCCAATCATTCTTTATGTATCTTTGACAGCTAACCACAGTCTGGTAACCTACGTATTGCAGATGCACAAGAAGGCCATGGTTTGTAATGCCATAGGCTGCATATCAATATGGTAGTTGCCAAGAAACTTCTAGCTCACCGTCGAAGTCATGAATTTTGGATTCGGAAAATTAGTATCTACATAGGTCGCCCATGTCAAGACCCTCTTGCTTGAGTATGAAATTATAGGAACTAATAGTAATAATGGAACTGCTACTTGCTTATAGTGTTGCTACAAAACTGTTTTATTAGAATTAGTTTCAGCAAAAATTGTTAAATTTGTTCTCCAATTCAATTTTTTTAAATATTTAAAGCATTTAAATGTATTCTGCAGCTGATGACAATATCTGGGCCAGTATAATATAAGGATTCCTTTCACTTGATTCTATTCTTTTATTATCTATCATTCATGGCCAGCTGATCCTGGTGATAACGAGGGTGGAGTGCCGCTCGGACCACAGACGAAACGCATATAGAAAGAGCATTGGAATAGAATCACTACATTGACCTTGCCCTAGTTACAGTGCTGGTGGAGTTGGTGTTGCCAGTTGATATCCAGTCTCGATTATATTCACTTTGTGTTTTGTACCTTCTCTAGAACTGCTAACATGTTTCATGACAATATCTTGCTCTAGGCTGCACAGCTCATATAAAACCAGATTTTTTATAGCCTCATAGTACCAGTGTCAGCTGCGCCCATACTCTCAATAGCAGCTGCTGCCTTCTGGCGAGGACTGTGTGATACAGGAGAAAGTGGCTGCACTTGTGCTGCTTGTTCAGATATTGTGTGTTTAGACGTGCTCTTGCTACACCTCTTGAGGTGTTTGTTTTAGACGTGTTCTTACCACACCTTCTGAGCAGGATGTACAAAGGTTATTGGTCTGAACAACATTGTTTTGTTGTTGCCTGCACCAACAACCAACAAACAAGGAAGCTGGTCTTGCAAAAGCCTTGCAATCAACATTTATGGAGACAAAAATTTGTGTTCATGTGGAGTGCATTCACTGTACCCACAAGGTTCCTGCCATGCCTGAAAAACAACACAACAGGATAGTGATTTTACATAGAAAAGACTTCGTGCCCAGCAAGCTTGCTCTGGTAGGTATTAGTATTTTTGTCACAAACTATGTGATAGTGTGCGTCTTGCCTTCCTGCACTGCGGGCCTGCAATAAAAGCATAATGGTGCCATTTAAGACCTTTTGGCAGTCTTTATTTTGGCCTGGTCACTTCACTTTTCGAACAGAAAGACCCTGGAGGTCAACCCATGCACAAAACTGCATTTTGAATATGAAAGAATGGTAAGAAGAAAGCTTTTGGTTGTGTGTGTACTTCATACCTTGCGCAGCGATTGTTCTGTTATGGGAAATAAACAAGAGTGCATGGAACTTGACAGTTTTTCATGTACAGGCATGAGCCACATTCGAGTACTTGTGACCGCAAGAAGAGAAAGCCGCATGTGACTAGCATGCACAGAAACAGAGCTCCACACGTGTGAATGCCTCACTTCATTTTTTTTTCTTTCATGCAATATGTGGGTGCTTAAACAGCTAGAACTGTACGATGCTAGCACTCAGCTACATAAGAAGCATGTTCAGCTGTTCAACAGAGCTGGCGCCCCTTTCAGTGATGATGTACATAGATATGCAAACTATTGGATGTTCTTTATTCAATGCGAGGGAGAAAATAATAAAGTGTTTGTAACTGGCAGCAAATGTGATATAAAATGTAATGCTTCTATCTCATGCACACTACCCGCCGTGGTTGCTCAGTGGCTATGGTGTTAGGCTGCAGAGCACGAGGTCGCGGGATCGAATCCCAGCCACGGCAGCCGCATTTCGATGGGGGCGAAATGCGAAAACACCCGTGTATTTAGATTTAGGTGCACGTTAAAGAACCCCAGGTGGTCAAAATTTCCGGAGTCCTCCACTACGGCGTGCCTCATAATCAGAAAGTGGTTTTGGCACGTAAAACCCCATAATTTAATCTCATGCACACTGCAATGGCCCACTTGTTCATTATTTTGCTGAGTGCGTCCGTTGTCAGTGTGAAATGCTGCCCATACTTGCTTCACGTTGAAGTCTTACATAAACACGTAGGAGCTAGAGCGTTTCCTGCAACTATGTGCATCTTGCCAATCATAGAAAATAACTATATAGCACTCATATTGATCGTGGTATACTAAAATCACACGACGATCGAGATTACAAAGCAGGGTAAAATGCAGCACAATGTACAGTCGAACCTCGATATATCGAACAGCGCGGTGATCGCAAAATAGTTCGATATAGCCAGAACTCGATATATAAAATCACGTAGAAAACGTGTCAAAAACTAGCACAAATCAATTAATGAACCAATCATGGCGCAATAGATACTCACATGAAGCTTCAAACAAAGTATTTATTTAGTTCGCTGAAAGTACTGAAGCAGCGTAGCCTGCTTCATATTGGCAACCGCGTGTTTGACCACGGCGTCCTCAACATAGTGCAAGCGGTCCACAAGAGACAGTCCAGTCCCTTCTATTGCGCCGCAGTAGCGGCGTACAACGGCCAAAGCAGCTACAGCCTCAGTTGCATTCGGGAGTGGGGCAACATCAGCGCTTGCTGGATCAGCCTCGGCAGTGTCTTTGTTTGGCGGCTCAGCAGTAACTTCTGCAGCGATCTCCACGTCTGTTAACTCCGCCACTGTTCCGGTGCTGTCGTCACCGCCAACGAAGTCCTCAATGCACATGCTGTGTGGCTCAGCACCGACAAAGCGCTCGAACTGGCTCCAGGTTTCTTCAAGCTGGCATTCTTCCTCTGTGCCATCCAACGTCAAATCTTCGGTTGCTTCCTCGGAAGCTTCTTCAATGCGGGTCACGAAACCCGCATGCCGAAAGCATTGAACTTCTCGGCGCCGAGAATGAACGCAAAGTTCTTGGCCTTCTGCTGTAGCATTGGTCCCGATAAAGGAATATTCCGGCCCCTTACGTCGATAAACCATTTGTACAGCGCCTTCTCGACGTCTTCAAAGGCAGCTTTGCGCACCCGCCGCGCGCCTGAGTGCTGGCTCTGTTCCGCCTTGGCCTTTATGTCACTCTTATTTTTCAGCAGAGTGCTCAAAGTACTCCTTGGGATGTTGAAAGCTTCGGCGACGCTCGCTTTCTTTTCTTCATTTTCAACGCACTGTATCACTTCCAATTTTGCAGCAAATGTCAGGGTTGTACGCTTCTTTGCGTTTGCAGCCATCACACTAACCACGACAGGCCTACGCCCCACACACAACAACTGGCGTAGCACAAACGGCAGCACCGAGACGCACGTGTTGTTGATGTCGTCAAACTAGCCAACCTGGCCAAACCACGGCCACGCCAAGCCGCCGCGTGCGTACGCCGCTACGTTCAAATGGCGTCCTCGGCACAACAGATGTGGGCAGCTGTCGTATGCAGCAGTCTGAAACGCCCATCGCTCCGCCGCTATCTTCGAGAGTGTTGCGGGAAAGCTCGCCTCCTGTCAACAGAGCGCAGTTGGTCTGGGGCGGCGGAGTTCGATATATCCATTTTACATCCGGCCCCGTTCGAAATAAAATATAAAAAATGCATGCGATTTTCCACGTGATATAGAAAGTGTTCGATATACGCAATAATTCGATATATCCGTGTTCAATATATCGAGGTTTGACTGTATAGTGGTACTACGTGGCACAAATGTGATATTCGTCTTTAAGAAAGCAAGGTATAGTGTGTACTAGATGTCATCTACTACCTTTCAAACAGTGCCTCAAGCCCTAAATAATGTGCATACTGTAAAAACCCGCGTATAATACTAACCCGCATATAGTACGAGGTGAAATTTTTGGGACATGAAATGTAAAACAAAAAAAAAAGTTTTATCTATGTATAATATGAGTTAGGAAAACTCGAGGAAAACGTTTATTTAAATTGCACTCTGCACTTCAATCGCCGTCTTCCTCAGATGCACTCTCTTCAGATAGTTCCTTGTCGGACATATCTTCCCAGAGGTACTCATTCTCTGTGCCATCGAGCACATCCGAGATGCCGCACTACTTGAATGCGCGCCCACAAGGTCCTCTGATATGCTGGCCCATGTGTCCACAATCCACTTGCATAGCGTGGCTGGCGAAGCCCGCTTCAGCTGCCCGGTCGGCGTCACTGCAGGCTCACCTGAGCCCATACAATCTGCGTAACACTGCTTGACCGCGTCCTTGAACGGCTTGTTCCCGCAAACATCTAAAGGCTGCAGCTGAGACATCATCCCACCCGGGATAACGACGAGTTCAGTGCCGGATTCGCGCAACAGCCTCTTCACCGAGTTGGCCAAATGGCAACGAAATGTGTCCAGTACGAAGATGGACGGGAACGACGACAGTGCGCTGGGCTGCCTACACATGACGGATTTTATCCACTCGAGCACAAGATTCTCGTTCATCCAGCCTTCCTCATGGCATCTCACGACCACATTTTTTTGGCAGCTCCTCACCTTTAGGCACTGTCTTGCGCTTGAAAACGACATAGTGCGGGAGCTTGCATCTGTCTGCCGTGCACAACAACATGACGATAACTCGCGTTTTCTCATTGCCAGTGGACCGGACATAAACTTGTTTAGAGCCCTTTTAGTGCACGGTGAGGGGCGATGGCATGTCCAGATAAACCGGCGTTTGGTCAGCATTGCCAATTTGCCCTGGCTGGAAGTTCCTGGAGTGGCACAGCGAAATAATGCGGTGCTGGAAAGCTGCGAGCAGCTCTTCTAACGATTTGGGAAGCTTTTGCAAAATTGAAGTTCGGCGGTGTAAAGAAAATCTAGCACGGCACATGTAGCGATAAATCCAGTGCTTGCTCGCTTTGAAGGCGGAGCTCGGTAGCCCTTTTTCTCTTGCAAGCTCTTTAGCTTTTGCCTGCATAAGCTCCACGCTCACAGCTAGATGCGTGGCTCGCTGTTGGTATACGAGCTCCGTCTGGGCGAGCTCGATTTACGGGAATGTCCCACTTTTCGGGCCACGAAAGCTTCTCCGCATTCCACTGCACACGAAAAGGGTATCCTTCTGTCGCCGCCATCCGCAAATGCTTGCCTCGTTGACGCCAAACTGCCTCCTGGTCGCACTGTTGCCGATGTCCTGTGCGGCTAAAATAACCTTTCTCTTGAAAGCAGCCGAGTGCTGTTTTCATGGTCCGGACATCTTGGTCCTTCAATGTGGAATAAAAAAGATGCACTTCGCAAAGCATGGTTTGCACTTGTGCTGCCAAGGTGCGCAATCAACAATAAAGAAACGATGCTATAGTGACGCAGCAACAACGAAACCAAGCCGTAGCCACACAGTAATGAGGAAGCCAAGCCACAGCCATGCAGCAATAATGAAACCAAAACTTTAAGCTCAAATTTCTGAGTGAAATTTTGTTCGGATCTACATATAGTACGAAGCGAAAATTTGGGATGCTAATACTAGGGAAGAAAAAAAAAAAACCTCGTATTACACGCAGGCTTTTACGGTAATTAGGCAGATCTTGTAGAAAAAAGCTTGGCCAACTGCACGACATCGCAACTCCAATGAAGCAGATGCTGCTGCAGCTCCGTTGAAGGAGACGATGCCGCAGTGTGCTCGTGCTAAATTATCTCCATGGGATATTTTTGTGATCTGAAATGTGATCACATCGAAGAAGACACACTGGCATTCAGAGACGACAAGACAGCTGCAGCGCTTTTGGAACTAGCCACCACAGGTGACTGATAACTGTAAATGTGCTGTGGCCTGCTGCCACCCACCCCTTTCATGCAGTCCCCCATAATCCCCACCATCATCATCATCAAAACAGAAAACATGGTGGCCGCCTACAGGTGTTGGAAATTTCGGTCTACAGATTTTGATTGCTAGCAAGCATTGCAGTAATCTGTCACTATCTAATACAGAAAGACAGCGTACCTAGTTTTTTGGCCACTCCTAGAAGCCACTTGACATCTTCTCCATAAGGCGGGTTTCGTGCATACTTCGCTTGAGGCCGGTCATCATGCACCCTGCGAGCCAGCGTCTCCATGGCGAGCAGCCCCACACGATATGATGACAGGAGGTAGTTCAACTGTGTCTGATTTAGCTGAAAAATGAATGGAAAGCATTAATACTGTATTTGTGGTCCCACACCGCAAGAGCATTCACAAAATAAGAAAATTAGCAAATTTTCAGTTTGATACCTTTGCAAATGAATCTACAAAACTCTCATCGCACTGCTAAATGCTGAATTCAGACACCATAGAACAATCCTGACAACTGCATCACTGAAGGGAATCACGGTCACTGACCAAGTCTGATGAATAATCTGACGTTTTGGAACCACGTACGGGTTCCTTGTTCACTGAGTTGGACAGGAAATCGTCGTCCCTTATATAGCCAGCACATGGCGTAACGAACGTGCGTAAATGGCAGGCATAGTCCCTGGTGTCCGGTCCATCGTAGCTGGCGTCGATTGAATGACTGAGTAAGCACATGTTTAATTTTTGCTGCTCAGCTAATTACTTTGCATCAAGCTATCCTAGAAGGCGAGCGTTCTTCCCAGTCAAGGCACAGATGTTTTCTAAATACTACATGCCCTCTCAACCATAAATGGTACAGTAGCCTGCCTGTTACTAGACATGGTCTCTCTTTATACTATACTCTGGCAAAATAGCACGAAGAAAATGTTTTAGAGCACAGTTTTCAAGTGTCCATTCCTGCGGTGAGCATCAGCGTCGTCCCTTGGCATCCTTGGAACCGAGCAAACGAGCACAGCAAAGGGTGAAAGAGTGAATGCGGAACACGGATTAGAGACGGCAACAGCAAAGAGAGTGTGAGGAGGAAAGCGGAGGAGGAGGGTACGGTGAAAGTGTGAGAAGAAAAGAGTGGTGCCGTTCAAGATGGGCTTTGCAGCGATAATGGCTACGAAATGGCACCAGAGTGGTGTGAGTAGTCTGTTCACTGATGACGCCATTGATACCATATGGAAACGAAGTGCAGCAGGAGTGGAGGTCTTGTCGGCGGCGGTTGCTACGAATCGTGCCCACGTGTCACCCACGTGCTGCCCCTTACGACCTCCCCATTGGCAAGGCAGTCGCATCTGTGCTTAAATTTCGCATTAGGGAGTATCATAATTGTTGGTGAATTTTTTCTGTTGCAATGTCCTTGCCATAAAGCGAGTATTTCATAAGATCAGCTACATTCATATCCTGATTAGTCCACTGGAATTAGGTATGCACAGAAGGTCAGTGTGATGGGTTTTGGAGTTTTTAAGAAACAGCAAAGTATTCATGCAGACTATATATATATATATATATATATATATATATATATATATATATATATATATATATATATATATATATATATATAAACAAACCTGCAGAGCACGAGGTCAGGAAGGGAGTACCGCAAGGTAGTCTTTTCAGCCCGTTTCTTTTTAATTGTGTGGTGGTTACCTAGCCGACTGGTAACTAGGCTGCACTGTTCTCTTTACACTGATGATGTCTGCCTTTGGGCTTCTGGGTCCAATGTAGGTAACCTTCAAAAGACATGATGATGTGTGGTGTTTTATGCCGCAAGGGCCAGGTATGGCCAAGGAGCGCCATGACAAAGGTAATGTTAACGGTGCATTGTGAATGGTGTAGACAATCAATTAGACAATGAATTTCTCATGGTATATGTGACATGGCTGTAAAAAGGCCTAAAATCGGTCGCTGTGGATGGCGTAAAATATATAGTTGCTAAAATAATGACACTGACTCAGTAGTGCTGTGGGCTATGGTGAAGGGGTTTCGTTAAAAGCATGATGCAACAAAACATAACATTGACACTTTAGCTTCAAGAGAGCCTTTGAGTACAGGGACTGTTATATGTGCGCTAAAAATTCCCTGGCCAAATGATTTCCAGAGTGTTTGTTTCAGCTAAAAACTCTAAGACTAGTTTTGGATTAAAAGCAGTTCATTGCTAAGAAAAAATTTTGTGTGAAGAGGAATATTTTCACGATATGCAGAAATGAAATACCTTTTCCTCTGTGCTTCTATTACAGGGCATTGAATAAGAACATGCAGGACTGTGAGATTTTGGCCGCACTTACTACAAGTCGAAGGATACCCCCCAGTCAAGAGGTAAGAGTGAGTGCCGTAAGTGTGTCCTACTCTTAATCGGCAAAGGAGCACTTCGTTATATCGTGATGTTCTCTCTGATACCCAATATCCTAATATGGGTTTGATCAAGTGCAGTTTGATATCTGAGCTTTCCACTGTTGCTGCCAGTGGATTTTCAGCTTGTGACGCAAGTATGCTTAAAGATCTGTGGCTGGGATGGGTATGTTTATGTCCGTGTCACTAAAAGCTACTGAAGTAGCTTTCTCGTCAGCAGCTTCGTTGCCTTTTATGCCACAGTGGCCAGATACCCAGCATAGCATGATCATTTGTTTAGCACTACTATAAGCTGAACATAGCAATGTATACAGTTCATTAAAGACAGTGTTTTTATGTTTACGTACATTCATTAGGGCTCGCACTACACTCAATGAGTCTGTGAACACAATAGCCCTAGTCAGATTCGTTTGCTTGATGTGCTTTACTGCAGAGAGTATTGCATATGCTTCCGCCGTAAAAATACATGTATGTGGGTTCAATGTACCGGTGTGGGGATGCGCGACTCTCGCGCATCCCCTGATGTTTTTCCTGCACGGCGCATCTCCTGTAATCCGGCTTCGCCGCGAGGCCTGGATGCCGCGATGGTCGGAGTGGTTGAGGTGCAGTATGAGAGAGGGCACGAGTGTTGCGCTGCTAACGTCACCGACAGGCAGGGTTACTTGGGCGCTGAGAGACAAGGCGCTTCCTCTTTCCCAGTGGATCGGTGAACAGCATGGACGTCCCGCACGCGTGCCGACCCATGCTTCTGCGAGACCGCCTCGCGTTGCCTGCCTTTGAACGCACCACCGTTCGCGTGACCGTACGCGCGAACGACCAGGCGTTGGGATCCAGCATGGGGCGAACATATTCGCTCGCTATCCGGTCGCCATGAGTCGGACTTCTAGATTTGTCGCGCGCCTATCGGCATGTTTTGTGGATAGCAACTCGGCTAGCAGGCATTGATCTATGAAAGGTGCAATAAATGCCCTTGTGATTGTTTGCACCCCTGTGTTGTCGTTCCTTTGTCCCAAGAGCATGGGTGAGAGACCCCACACCGGATATTAAAAATGCTTGTCCTAGTGCTGCGTAAGCAACACCAGAAGGAGACTTAGAGGCATCTGTGTAAAATTCAGCCCAAGAATACTTCTCCTGAAGCTCAAGAAAATGTGAACGTATGTGAGCCTGAGGTGCTTGTTTTGATATTTCTGCAAACGAGATGTCACATTCGATAGTCTGCCACTCCCACGGCGATGGGAGCCGCGTAGTTGCTATTATGATATTTTTTAAAATCGACGTGCCCGTTTCTTCGGACAATGCTTCCAAGCGAAAGGACAGAGGAGGTCTAGTGCCTGGGCGGTTATGGAAAAGCCTAACTGTAGACAGGTCGTAAATAACTGAATGGCATGGATGATGGAAATCTGATTTCACCTTGAGGGCGTAAGAGAGACTTAAATATGTTCTTTGAAGATGTAGGGACCATTCGTTAGATTCAGCATACAGGATTTCTACGGGGCTAGTCCTGAACGCATCAGTAGCGAGATGGATACCCAAGTGGTGGACGGAATCGAGCATCTTCAAAGCACTAGGCATGGCAGAGTTATACACAATGGCTCTGTAGTCAAGGCGTGACCGTATAAGACTTTTGTACAAGCTTAAGAGGCATCTTCTGTCACTTCCCCAAGATGTGTGGGACAAGAGCTTCAGTAGGTTCATTATCTTCAAGCATTTCATTTTCAAATATTTTAAGTGTGGGATAAAAGTTAGCTTGGAGTCTAAAATGAGGCCTAGAAATCTATGCTCATGACTCACAGATAGCCGTTCTCCATTAAGATTAATAATGGGCTCCGGTATTACACCTCTCTTATTGGAGAAAAGAATGCATGTACTTTTTTCAGGGTTTAGTTTAAAGTCGTTCTCGTCTGCCCACTTAGACAACTTATTCAGGTCAAGCTGCACTTGTCACTTGCAGATACTAAGATTACATGACTTGTAACCTATTTCGATATCATCCACGTATACCGAATAAAACATTGTATGTGGTATGATAGTACGGAGCGAATTCACTTTTACAAGGAATAAAGTACAGCTCAGCACTCCACCTTGTGGCACACTAGTCTCCTGAGTAAATAGACGAGATAGGATGTTACCAATCCGAACATGAAAGGTGCGGTTGCACAGATAACTTTGAATCCTGTTCAGCAAGTTGCCTCGGAAGCCCAGTCCAGCTACCGTAAAAACCGGAATATAGGTCGAACTTTTTTTCATAATACCATTGCGAAAAGTCGACCCTCGTCTTATATACCGGACATTGGCGGAAAAGCTACGGAAGTCTTGCAACAATGGGCGGACGAAGTAAACAGCCGCCGTCGCCATCAGCAGCTGCGCGGCGTGGCGACATTGTGGCACCGGTATTTTGCGTTTCCATTGTCACAAAGTTATATTGGTTAAAGGCTGCCTTTTCACATTTTGCTTCAAAATGAGCGGAAGCCGACGGCAATTCACTGTTGCCTTTAAGAAAAAGCCGGCTGAGTACGCGGAAGCCCACGGCAACCTGGCGGAACAGCGCGAATTCGGAGTATCCGAAAGGAGCAGTCGGTACTGGCAGAGGCAGAAACAGCGTATTACAACTTGCAGTAACCGAAAGAAAACGCCATTTCGTGGGCGGTCCGAAGCGGACCGCAGAACTGGAAAACAAGGTCGCGGAGTTCGTCCGGGAGCTGCGTGTAAGATCACTGCCTGTGACTGCCAAATGCATTCGTGTAAAAGCGGTAGAGATCGCGCGTGCCTCTGGACTGGGCAGCTCCATTTCAGATGACTCTGATCAAAGGCGTTGCTCTGATTCAGAGTAGCGCTTGCACACTTCGTGCCCTTCTGTGTACTGTACACCCGGCCAATTTTTAACAGTATCGCGCGACTATCGACCCGCGTGTTTGTCAGCACCTTATCATCACGGCACGGAGCAGCGAAACAGCGAAAGTAAGCACATGTGTACAAATGCGCGTATCTCGTTTGTTTCGCCGCTCAGCGCTGTTAATAAGGTGGTGACAAGCACGTGGGTCGATGGTCGCGCAATACTGTTAAAAACTTGGCCAGGTGCACATGCGAGCAGCGTTTAAATAAATACTGTCACCATCGTGCAACTGGCTGATTCGCATTTGTTTCAAGGTAAGGGTGTCTTTCGGTACTTTTGCCATTGAAAAATATTTTTTTTTCATTTTTAGAATTCGTTAGTTGGGGGATCGACCTATATTCCGGTCCGACCTATAGTCGTTTTTTACGGTAGATCACGAACGATTCCGAAACGCCAAGTAGTATCATATGCTTTTTCCATGACTAAAAATACTGATGAAAAAAAACTGTTTGTGCATAAAGGCATCCCGGATATTTGTCTCGATGCGGACAAGCTGATCTGTTGTGGATCTATGTTCTCTGAAGCCGCACTGCAAGGGATCTAGTATCTTGTTACTTTAAAAAAAATGCACCAGGCGCCGGTTAGTAATTTTCTCAAAAAGCTTACATAGGCAGCTTGTTAGAGCTATATGCCTATAGCTGCTGGCCAAAGACGTGTCCTTGCCCTCTTTCATAATAGGGATTATGACTGCTTGCTTCCAGGCTGACGGGATGTAGCTGGCAGAGAATATGGCTTTAAAAAGAGAGAGGAGTGTCTTGTGTGCTTCGGGATGTAGGTGTTCAATCATCTCGTAAACTATTCGATCGGTTCCAGACGCCGATTTATTACAACTATGTAGTGCAGCCTGAAATTCCACCATATTAAAAGGACGGTTGTAGGATTCATTGCTCTTGCCTTTCCGACCCAGAGGCAGTCGCTCAGCTTTTTGCTGGTATCTTTGGTATTTTCGGTTTTTGCGGCTACGGCAACTGCATTTAGATGGATGCATTTAGATGGAGCATTTAGTCGTAATTTCCGGAGTCCCCCACTACGGCGTGCCTCACAATCAGAAAGTGGTTTTTGCACGTAAAACCAGATAATTTTTTAACCGATAATGCGGCATCGGGGCATTGTAGGAAGCAGGTTATTTGATCATGGAACACATACAAAAGTTGACGGTACAACAGCTTCTCATTGTTATTGGGGGCGAGCTCCATCACTGGAAAAGCTGGCGCCACCGTCAGCGTGACGTGGCACGAGGGGTCACGTGGACACATTGGCCGCATCGGCTGCTTCGGAGGCACCGAAGCAAGCGGAAAACAAAGTTTAAAGTCTCACCTGCATTGCGGTTCTGATTAAGTGGCGAGGCTTTCCAGCCTTGGGTGTTTGTCTGACGATATTTGAAAGCACTATAATAGGTAGTGGCTGCTTTTGGAGGCGCGCAGCATGGTAGATTACTGCTCGGTGCCACGGTGCTGGGCGTTTGCAACGGAACCTGATGTCGGCCTTATTCACATGTAACCGCAGGACAAGAAGCTGCGCGAAGCTTGCCTTGGGTGTGCAACTGCATACAACTCCGGTATGCAGCAATCACAGGCGCGAGGAAGGTTTCTGCTACGGCGCTGGGACTGCAATGTTCAGTGAGTAGCAGAAAACGCACACTGAGACGCTCGCTCGTGCCCACCGCCCGGCTAATGTCGTGACGGTTTGGTCTATGAATTTGTTGATGCTAGATACTGGCAAGTTCAGTGGAATGGAAAGGGAGTAGTGAGAAGCACCTTAAAAAAAGGCATGGCATATGGTCATGTTCGTGTTGGGAATAAATACACTGGATTAGGAAAAAGAAGCAGTGAGAAATCACACGCTGAGAAGACCGATAAACATGGAGTGCGACGCAACTTGAGAAATAATATTGAAACGTCCAAGAATTTAGAAGAAAAAGAAAGATTGAATTGTCGCGACGGCACATCACAGTTGCTGTAGGCGTCGAAGTCTATAACAAAATTATTTTTGAACAGCTCTGATAGCGTCCAGGCAAAAATGGTTGCTTGTGTACTGCCAAATGCTCATATTCTGCGGCCTAACGCTCGCGGCACGGTGTGAAAATTCGCACGCAGTGAAAGCGAAACATTGTGCGCAGACATGCATGCAGACGCACAGTCGGTCGCTGCGAACCCGTGCGATCGCTGTATTGAGGCTTCATTATGTTATGCTGCTTCATTTGGTTATACATACAGCCCACTATAAGAACATATTTCACATAGTTTTCTCTCAGCATTTGCCTACCTTTCACGCAAGAAGCCGGTTCGGGAGACTCCATTGCGGCGACCGCACGCAGTGGTGTTCACTGTACGTATTCGGTAAACAGATAGAGTCTGTAAATGATTCTGCGCTTTCAGTTTGCCCAAGATTATTAAATCTACAGCCAAAGCTTCCCTCGTTTTGAGAGTACTTAGAGAAATGTCCAGGAGGGCTGCCGCGTGGTATTTTTATTGAGCGCCGAAGTGAAACCTGTGAGGAGCGCGCCGCGTTATCCCCCATACTACGCAAGGGAGGCGCTTCCGGCAGATGGCGACTCCGTAAGTCCTGGCCCCCAATAATCGATATATTGTTAAAACTGGTATCGTTCTAAGTTGGTTCGACTATATAAAGATGTCAACTGCAGTTGAGACTGGTGAATTTCTTATAACATTAGATTGCATGTTTTCCCAGTTAGCATATTTTCTCTCTCATTTTTTCCCAAAGCGTTTGAACAAGGTTCTACTGTAACTGTAAACAGAACGGTCAATATTACTGCGGATACTAGATATGCGAAGCACAATGTCGAGGAAAATGCCTGTGCGATTTTAGAGAGGAAGAGAGGGAAGAAGTGCAAGACGCTGGAAGATGCAGACTCATTTATGGTTATTAAAGCACAGTGAGATCTTCATGTTGCAATATACTTCAAAGACTTGCAGATACAACATGGAGTAGGTCAGTGTCATGAATGCTGTAGGTTCACAAAGCTCTCGTAAGACAAAAGATATCCAATTCTTCCCCTATTATACATGGCCGTTCCTGTAGCTAAGACAAGTAATTGTGACCTCAAAGAGCTTGGTCGCCATGACGCGCTTGCAACTTTGTTCGTATTCTGGTGTCACGTAGTTGAGTTGGTCCCAAAGCACAGAATCGGCAAAATATTTCGAGCAGATATTACTGCACTGGAGCACAACACTAAGCAATAAGCACATTAGCAAAGTATTAGGTGGCTAGCAGAGTAAAATTTCAGTGAATTACTGTCCTAGTTTCATTTCATTAAAATCTATTTTCCTTGTGGCAGCTTTTAAAGTCTTGGTGACTGTAAGTGCACATTATATACAACACTGAAAGGAACGGAAAAAGGGGACTTACCTGGTGCACCTGTCCCTGTTGAGGAGCAGCTGGGGGTGGCGGAGGTGCTGGAGGTGGAGGGGCCATTGGTAGCACAGCCCGAGCCATTGATGTCACGTGCACACCAATCATTTGATGGGTGTATGGAGGCGGAGCCTGCGGAGGAGCACCATGCCGACTGGCAGCTGCATAAAACTGCGCGTGGCTGGGCAGGGGAGGATAATGGTAGGTCGGTGGAGCCTGGAGGTAGGCTGGGTGCTGGGTGACCAGCAAGTGAGGGTGGTGGAAAGTTGGAAGGCCACTGAGATACGGGTAGTGGGGGGTTCGGTACGGCAGTGTGTACTGAAGTGGTGGAACCATGGGAAGCTGAGGTGTTGGAGCAGGGCCCAGGCTTTCCATGACAAATGGTGTTGCCACATCAGGCAACCCATTTCCTTCCAAAGATGGTGCAGCCAGGCCCGGGGGAGAGTTCCCACGAGGCGCTGCATCCCCTCCAGAGGCAGGAGCATCTCCTGACCCTTGGGTGGTTTCTTCATACAGCTCGAACCTGAGTGCAGGCATGAGAGAAGCTGAATGAATGGAAGTACTCCACTGTAAAAAAAGATTTCTACTTTCATTCAAGTGAATTCAATGCCTAAAAAGTGTAATGTCTTTTGAGGCCTCCATTTGGTCAGATGTATGCAGTGCCACCACCCAGATACATTGTCATGAGCACGTATAATTTAACGCTATGAGTGTCAAGTTTTTTTATTGCAGATATAAATTATCCAAGTGTCATACCTAGAAACAAAATTTTTTTTCAGGCAATGATGGAAGCGACACTTGGTCTTTTTGGAACAGTTTTTGGAACAGAAAAGCACAGTTCAGAGAAGAAATAATGCTTTTAAAGCAGGAAAATTTGCAGTTTGGAGAAAGGAAACAATGCTTTGGAGCAGTAACTTACTGCTCCGGTGCAAAGAGGAAGCGTCACATGCAGTTAACGGAAAAGACGCTGCATAAATTAGTATTTTCTGGAAAATCGCACTCATTATGTATTACACTAAGATGCAACTTTTTTTCTTCAACTTGCTGTTCCATTTCCTTATTAGATAAATAGATGACGATAAGCGCAGATTTCACCTGAATTCACAGTTAATTCTGCATTTCAATAAAGAGTTCATTCCTCCCAAGCTGTCATAGGCTTCATTATCGATCTGCTATATAATTGATTTGTTAAAGCATTTCATCTGCTAAACTCATGCCCATAAGTTGATACAAACCGCCGCCCAATTCAAGGACACTTTTTTGTTGTTGTCCTCGCAGGCAGAGGAATAGCATCTGTGCTGTGTAGCTTGTGTGCTCGTGTCTAGTTCCTTGTTCTATTTTCACATTTTTTTTTTCTATGTCCAGGCCACCAAGTTGTGATAAAATGTGCCATACACAAAAGATAGGTGTGTCCTCACAGTTTTGCATCAGCATAAATATATAAAATAATTACTTCAGAACTATGCACAGCAGATGTCAAACACTAATAAAAGGCATGTAGATACAGTCGACGATTGATAATTCGGACTCCATGGGAAACGTAAATAAGTCAGAACTATCGAATATCCGAAAAACGAATGTATCCAAAAAAGATCATTTTTTACGTTCTAAGGGGGACCCCGTGCCTGAAAACTTCTTTTAAAATTCTTAGTCGATTTTGATGAAACTTGCAGAGTTTATGTATTTCAATGTGCTAGTTTTAAATATACATCCAGTTTTCTTGCAGAGTAAATAACTTTTTAGAAATTGGAGAAATTCAGCTTTATTGCATAATTTGCTTGGAGGTGAGCTATCTACCAAACTATACATGGCATAATAAATATTGACATACGAAAGTGATGTGGAACTAGCAAAGAGTGCAAATAAGCAAGTATGGTGTTCTAACCCAATATTATATCTAATGAGAACATTGCAAACTTGAGTGAGAGAAATCTATCTAACTGCTAAAAAAAGGAACATTTATTAAAAATCTTTTTATTAATACAACAATGTTATCTCACTTATTTGCACTCTACACAGCTTTGCCTTTCTGGAAAAAAAAAAAGAATTACAGTGATAACACAAGTAGAAGTAGAGATAGTGCACCTTTAACCCGGTATCATCATCAAAATTGTGGTTTTGAGAAAACAACAAAAACATTTTCTAACCGATATATTGAAAGAAAGTTTGAAAAAACAGCACCAAAGGCCATCAATAGGCACGAGGTATAATTCATGGCTGTTTGGCCGTTGCCGGTCGGCGACATAGCATGCACTGCGAGTATGTTCACTTCAAAAGGATTACACGTTTTCGGGCCCTCAATTCCCAACAAGCTCTATCCTGACGCTACTTTACCGCAGATCTTGCAAACCGTAAACCATAAAAGCGAGACCATTATCCTGATCGCTCCACAACAGCTACGCAGAACCACCGCAAGTATTGCACGTGAAAACGCAGTGAAGATTGTTCACTGCTGGAAGTCCCACAATAACGTACGGAGTAGCAGGCTTTGCGACTCAGGCTGCTGCACTATCAGGAGTGGGCTCTTCAACAAAGCGCCGAATCGTTCGCTCCGTGACCATCGTAGATGCAATCTTGTTGACCACAGCTTCTCATGCGCTCTTATCGTATCCACTTCTTCTTCAGTTATGACAGCAGTGTTCAATTTTCACGCGAGTGTAACTGGTGTGTGGATATGCACGATCCGGCAAAGCAGTTGAGGTGTCGCCATTCAGCGGCGGTACGACTTCAGCGGCGAGGTGCCAGGTACATGTGCCGACTGGGATGATGGAATCGCTTTTGGAAGTTTATTGCGCCTTGTATGTTTCAACCCGTAACGATTCACGGAACGAAACTTTGTTGGACCTCCAGCATATCCAATGTCGTGGTCGCGAGACTAAGACAAAATGGCGGCTGCTTTCGTCTGAGCGCTCGTGGCCCTCGGAGGCAATCATGACTCGCCATCTTGGTCACATGCTCAAACCGGCCAATAAAAGCGCTACGCCGCTAATTTCTTTTTTGTGTATTTTTTTTGTGACCGCAGTGCCGGCAATGTTGCCGACCGAGGAATAAAGAAAGCCAGAAATGTGAGCTTTCGAATGATACCAAAATGGTGTTGGCAGAGGGCGTAGTTATTGAGTTATGCGCGTCAAAAATCGGTGCGATTTGTCCCCAATTTAAAGGGTAATGCTTGTGGATGCGCATCTTTAGATTACAATAATGTCAGAACTCTACGGCATTTTGTGACCAAATTTCGGAGATAGGCACAGAAACGTGTCAGGAACGTGGAAAATGAAGATTGAAAATTCAAATTTTGGGCCGATTTTCAGTCCCAATGACCCGGGTCTCCCCTTAAGACCCCTGTGCAAGGAAAAAGTGGTTGATTTATTGCTGCACGCACTTCTACTTACGTACAACCAAGTCCACCCATATTTCTGCCAGTTTTCTGTTGTCTTTGTACGCTAATGCAAAGACTGCAAAGGCTCTACTCAGATCTGCATGTGAAGGCTCTGGAGCACATGGCACATAATCACTATCCGAGTTGGAGTCGCAGTTTGACAGTAGGAGAACTTGTTCGATTGTTTCGTCATCGTTCAGTTTGTCACACCACAACACCACGCTGTCGAGATCTGCAAAGTCTTCAAATGTAACGGCGGCAGTAATCGACACACCACAACCTAGCATGCCATCAATGATGTCTGCATTTGAGCTCGTTGTGGTAGGCGGCAGTTCAGGCTCTTCAGTTGTGGAGCTGGGCTCATTGGGATTGCAACTCTAGACTCCTTCGGAGTCAAACTGCGAGGGCACTGTTGGTGCAATTTGATGTGGACTGTCGATAACTTCACGAGAAAGACTTCTTGGAGCCAGCAGAGTGCTTTCTGGAACGCACACTATACAAACAAACAAGCACAGAATACCGGAACGCTGTCTGAAAGGCAAATTCAACAAACAAGAGCAGGCCATGCGCGCCAGTGCCGGAATGGATGTGATGAGTGCAATGTTGATGCGAACTAACAATTCAGGCAAAGCCTCCAAGATCAGCGTTTGCAGTTAAGTTTCTGAGGTGCAGTGCTGCGACCAAGGCAAGGCCTCAGGGATTTTCATCTAGCGTGTAATCTCCGAGGCCATACTTGATTGTCTCACGGAAGTTGCCGGAGAAGATAATGGTGGCAGAGTCTGTGTACGCTACAGCCGTGGACGGAGTCAGGAAAAATGAATGTAGCGCTGGCGGCTGTCTTTACACACTAAGTCTAAGGGGCTATTGGTGATGCCGCAAAGCTGTCTGAATTACCGAGCATGTCCAGATTACCGGTGGCCGATTTATCGGTCGGCGCCTGTACAGTCGACTCCCGATAATTTGAAGCCACTTAATTGGAATTTTCGGTTAATTAGAAATGAAGTGCTGGTCCCGTCAGTTTTGCATGTAATCCTACAGAAGAAATCGCTCGATAATTCGAAGTCCTCATCCAGTAATATTGTTTAATTGGAAGTTAATTTTCAGCCGGGATCCTCGAGGTGACCGTCATTCTTTGGTAGAATGCGCAATTTTTCAAGTGTTGCAACAGTTCCGTGCTCCGCGTTGGTGTCATCGCCACCGCAGCCGCCCGCAACGCGATCCTTCTTGGTGCGGCGCGATTATTAATTGCTACGGCTGCCGTGGCCTCCGCAATCAACTCCGGCGGAAGCCGCTTCGCCTCCCGCCGGAGGCCACGCGCGGCTGCCGCGCGTGGCCCGAGCCGATCGCGGAGGCCACGCGGGTGCCATAGGTGCACGCAGCGCTGCATACTGGCAGTGGTGAGATTGTGTGAGATTAGTCTTGCAGCGTGCGCAGCGTATGTTGAAACCTGTGTTGGTCGAGCGCCTTTGTGCGGGTAGCTCGTAGGCTAGGTTGTTCCACGGGTGATTCGGAATTGACTGTACCTAGTCGCACAGTTTACAGCCATGGCAAACCGTGGCTCTTATCGCACGCTCGACCTGGCAACGAAAGTCGAGGTTTTGAAGGAAGTTGAGAAGGGAGGTGTCGCCAAACAAGACATAGCGCGGAAGTACGGGATCAAGCCGAACACGCTCTCCAACTACATCAAGAACAAGCGCACAATAATGGATGCATTTGAGAACGACAAGTTCAAGACTTCTCGGAAGCGAATGCGCACCGGCGCTTACCCAGAGTTGGAGAAGGCTCTGCTGGTTTGGATTAGGGAGGCCAGGAGCAACAAACTTCCTCTCAGCGGAGACATCGTTGCGATGAAAGCCCGAACGCTTGCAGCAATGTTGGGGATCGATGACTTCGTTTCGTCAGATGGATGGCTGACGCGCTTTAAAGATCGCCATGACCTGGTTTTCAAGAGCGTGTGTGGTGAAAAGGCGTCCGTTAACCAGGAAACATGCGCCACATGGAAGGATGGAAAGCTGCTTGAATATCTCGCCGAATACAGACCGGAAGACATCTTCAATGCAGATGAGACTGCACTCTTCTATCGGCTTCTACCAGAGAAGACCCTGACATTCAAGGACGATGACTGTGCTGGGGGCAAACGCAGCAAGGAGAGAGTGTCGGTGCTGATCGCGGCAAACATGACTGGCACGGAACGATGTCGCTTACTTGTGATCGAGAAAGCCGCGAAGCCGAGATGCATTAAAGGCGTGAAGACGCTGCCTGTGGACTATGAGGCGAACAAAAAAGCGTGGATGACGGCCGAAATCTTCAAGAGCTGGATAAGCAAACTGGACCGCAAGTTTGCTGCTTCGAATCGCAAGGTGTTGTTCCTTGTCGATCACTGCAGTGCTCACGTGAATGTGCCAGCCTTGAGTGCAATACGCCTTGCATTTTTGCCTGCAAACACAACGGCTGTTTTGCAGCCAATGGACCAAGGCATCATCAAGAATGTTAAAGTCCTGAACAGGCGGCACCTCCTCGAGTGCATCGATTTTGTGTATGGATAGCTCCACAAAGTACGAGGTGAGCCTGCTTAGTGCCATCCACATGTTGGCGCGAGCATGGGATCGTGTGAAGCAAGAAACAATCGCAAACTGCTTCAGGGCTTGCGGTTTTGTGGCAGCTTCTTCGGAGGATGCCTCTGAAATTTCAGCGGAGGAAGTGTCAACAAGCGAGCTTGACAGCACTGGTTTTGGTGATGCTCTCGGGGACGTCAATTTTGAAGATTACGTCGCCATAGACAAGGCGGTCGAAACGTGCGGTGCGCTGACAGAGATTATTCGGCCCCAGGAAGCGACCCAGGAAAGCGACGATGACGTTGAAGGCGAGCCGCAACCTAAGGCTGCCGATGTAGCTGCGGGCCTTGCTCTCGCGGAGCGCTTCTTTGCCGCTGAAGGTAACGCGGAAGAAGCGTTCAACCACATCTACAGCCTGCAGAACTTGCTTTCAGAAGCGCGATTCGGCAAGAAGAAGCAAAGCAAGATGACCGACTATTTTTCTTAGAGAAAATACTAGATTTCGCCACAAATAAAGTGCTGTTTTTTGTGTTTTGTGCTTAATTGGAAGTTCGTTTAATTCGAAGGTTTTTGCGGTCCCCGTGAACTTCGTATTAACGGGAGTCGACTGTACCATTAATTATCATGTAGCAACTGCAGATATCTGGCACTTGTTACAGCGAGAAATCATGTACCACGGATGAACACACCATGACAAATATAGAGGCATCAATAAATGAAAAAAGGCGCATTTCAGCTAACTAGATTATGTATTGGTCCTATTGCAATACCGTGAAACCACGTTAAGCCGTAAAAAGCTCGAAAAAAGTACGTACTAAACGGTAGTACTGTTTAACCGAAATAGCAAGAGATTGCCCACTTACCTGTCGCAAACAGAACTCAGAGATAGTGCGATGAAATGGGAAAAAAAATGCAGTATTTAATTACCTTGCACAACAAAAGCGTTATTTTTGTTTGATGCCGCGGTGGCCTAGCATGATGACAGCGGCCTTAAACTTATTGAAGCTGCCTGCCAGCTTCTCAGCCAGCCCCCTCTTCTCGACAAACACTCGCATGGCAGATTCCTCGTTGGCGTTATGTATTCTCGGTGCATGCGCGCAGTAGTGCTGCAGAAGTCCTGGGGCGCCTTTTTCATTGCCGGGTGCCGGATTTTGGAATACTTTTCGTTTGGAATATAGTTACGTTATTGCGCCTCTGTTCTCGTCGCGATGATTGCATTCATGAGGCTTACATAATGCGCAGCTTATACGACTGTTGGGCCTGAATCGCCTGTGCTGTCGCTTTCCATGTCGTCCTAATCACTGTTGCTAGTCGACCCTTCGGCAACAACAGAGGCAACGATGGCGAAAAGTCGAACCACGTAGCCGACATGTCTTCGCTGTCGCAGCAGCGCTGCCGATCAACTTCTTTGCATTCCAAATGCCACACCCCGTAGTCAAGAGCAGATCCCTGTCGCGTGCCAGCGCCGACTTCTTTGTGTCACGTTCGATAGCACGGACTATGTTTAATTTTTCTTCTATGCTGGGCACCCGGCGTCTTTTATATCCGAGCTTCGGCATGACACGAGTCCTAGCTTTCACGACGCCATAACGTTCTCTGGCACGGCGTCAAAATGATGCTGATGTCGATGTGGCTTCACGCGCAAACGCACAGGGCGCTTGGAGGCCGTTGTTTCATCTCTGAGGCTTGTTGTTCTGCCGGAACCCGATGGAGACGACGCACCGTAGTGTTTGTGCGATGAAAAGTTGAAACCCTACGTTTTAACCGATGCGTATGCAATAAGCTGGTATGGTTTATGCGGATACAAAACACATTATGTTCAATGGCCGCTGAGTCGGGGATTTGACTTTACTACTTTTAAACCGAAACTACTGTTTAAGCGGGTACGGTTTAACGAGGTTTTACTGCATATCCGTCACTGATAAATTTTCTAGACCTGCTCCGATTATTTGGACTTCCCCACAGCACTGCCGCGTTCTCCATAGGCAGTGGCGGATGCAGAAAGGGAGAGGGGCCCAGGGCCCTGTCAGAGATATGCTCATTTGCTTCAGCGCCTATAAAGAACATGATCTTTTTTTCTTTTTTTTTGTCTGCTCGAATGTTCAGAGCAGATGCGGGCCGGCGCAAGTGTGGCACAATACACGTAATAAAAGACAATTTGGTGCAGCATTTAGCAGTATTTCTTACGTAGAGAAGTTCGGCGCATTTGGCGTAGCACTTTCATCACAGTTGGCTTAAGGGGGAACGTGGCTTTGAAAATCAACTTCCTTATTTCTTCATGGATGTTGATGAAAATCAAATGTTTAGAATGTCTCCCTGATGCTCCCATAAAAGTTTCAGAAGGATACCTTGAGAACATTATATTGAATTTTATTGAGCAGAATTTTTCTCCCTAAAACTTTCTGGAGGGCCTGCGAGCTTAAAAAACGCAACAGAAGGCTTGTTAAGTATTTACTGCATAGCTAAATGTGTGCTGAAGGCCGTGACAGTATTGCTTTTCTTTTTTTGCAACACAAATTTTTTGGAGCATTATTTTTTATGTTACCTTCACACCAAGCACACTTTCGAGGTAGATGAATAGCCATATCATAAATTTATAAAAAGTCAAGGTAAGACAGCGAGATTTGCCACGACCTGCACTGCAGCCTAAGAAACGTAAAAAAAAAACTCAGTGAAAATATGCTAAACGGTAACAAAGAAATCAGTTCTAGATACTGAGCAGAAAGGCAAAAAAAGATACTGAGCAAAAAGGCTGCCTAGTAGTGATAAAATGAGTCTTACGCATTTGTTGATATACTGTTACAGCAATCGTGAAAATGGGGCATCAAGCTGCTGTGCATTGTGTGTCCCCATAATTACATAAAGTACAGTCTACGCTCATTACAATAGATATGCATATAAGAGGCTTTCGGATATAGCAGAGTACATTTCAGCCTTAGTTTGTTCTACCTATTTTATTAATGCAACGCAGTTCAATTTTAACGGACTGCTTTGCAATGGAATGTCAGCTAGAGCAGATGAAATTGGAGGCTATTTTTTTTCAAAATCGGGCGTATACTAAAAACTTTCATCGTGTTGACACGGGTTGACAACTGACTTGCTAGGGTCAGCGGATGATCATAGCTCAATCACGCGTACGAGGGAGAAAGGCGGGTGGCAATGTGCAGTCTTTTTTTGACCGCGAGGCATGAAGGGGAGGGGGGGTGGGGGGGGGGGGGCAGGAGAGCTCTGGTGGCTGCTGCTTATGACGCGGCTGCCGTATCTAGAAAGTGATCTGCGATGTGGACAAAGTGTGCCCAGTGCTGGTAGCTTCGTACAAGCTCTGCTTTAGACGTTTATTTCGCGTGGAAGTGAGAGACAGCATGAAGGTCAATTCGCTTGGAACTGCTGCTGCACTTATCTTGCTTAATTTAGTATGGCAATCGATGCTTCGTCTTTCGGGCGAAACTGTGACTTTTCTTTTGGTAGGTTTTTTACTTTGAACAATCGTAAATCACGCTTTGCAGTAAAGTTATTAGACATTGCGACAAAAGTTTCGGAAGTGAGGCGTGTAGGATATTACGGAATTCGGATAAAACGCAACGTTTTTTGTCAGATTATCAGGGTCCGTTGTTATGAGAGTTGACTGTAATATTTATTGTGATAGCAACTATATGGACATTCCAGGCAAATTCTCCCATACTCTTTAACATCGAAGTAGCCGTGAGGTTCTGCACAAAGGAAAAAGTGCGATAAGATCGAAGCCGCAGGCAGTAGCGGCATCGAGCACAAGGGGCTCCACAGCACTCGCGACATGTTACACTGCGCGAGTCTCTACACTGAATATATCAAATATTAGAAAAATAAAATGTAGTATATATTGTTCACTATTCAATTTGATTTGGTGATAGAGTATTCGCACACCCCTACTGTACCATATATTTTTAAGAACTCATGGGAGGTAACAGCTGTAGTTGCAAGGGAAAGTGTCGAGAGTGAGTCGAGAAGGATGGTAGCTTGATGCGAGGAGTCTTCTTGCATCGAAGGGCGCGAGGTGAGCGGGGGGAAGTGAATGTGCGTTAGGCAGGGAGTGGGGGGGGCAGGCTAGTGCACATGTGCTCTTCTAGTCTGGCTGTGGAGGCGCATGGCGCAGCTGAGTGCAGCCGCGTGCGCCCTATCTTGGAGATAGTTTGCAGTGAGTGCAAGGTATAGGTGGGTTGACATGGTTTGACAGCTTCGTGTGTGCTTTGTTTACCCATGCCTAGTTCATGTTGAAGTGAGAGGCAGCATGAAGGGGAATTCGCTTGCCGCTGCTGCTCTTCACCCCGCCAGCATTATGGCAGAAAAAAAAAAAAGTTTAGAAACATGGTGGAAGATACAATTATAAAACCTGCAGCTAATAGGATTGATCATTACCCATGCTTTCTCATTTCACAAGATACACGCTCGCTTTGTTGCCGCTCCCTCTGTCTGTGTTGCATTTTTTCTAGTGGTCTTATCGACCCAGACAAAAACTTTTACCGACAGAGGTGCCTTTCTGTGAATTGCGCCATTTCAGTGCTGTGTGTGCTATTCTTGAATTTGGCCAATCCTTGCACTAGACGTCGGGGAGTACTCACAGTGACAAAGTCCACTGTCGCATCAGCTGGGGTAGCCTGCCTGTGGAGCGCTCGGTGCTTCTTTTGTGCCGAAAACAAAGTGAAATGCTCGCTTCGGCGGCACTGAGCACAAGGGGCTTCGTAGCACTCGCGACATGTGCCACTGCGTGGGTCTCTACACCGAATATATCAAATATTCTAAAAATTGAATAATCAATATTGTTCACAATTCAATTTGATTTGGTGATAGAGTATTTGCACACCCCTATGGTAAATATATTTTTAAGAACTCACGGGAGGTAACAGCATCTCTGAGAAGATGTTAGACGGTGTTTTGTGGTTGCCATTGTACATGCGTGACAGTGACCCTCAAAGGTTCAAATACTACTTTATAATAAATAAATAAATAAATAAATAAATAAATAACAATAATAAAATGCCTCAGCCAAGAATGACTTGGCCTAAACATATCCTCTGAGATGTATCTGAAGTGTATAAAAAATTTTGCCCTTCACTAAAAGCCAGAAGACTACAGCATCTGCAACTTGCATATTTCACAATATTCAGCAAAAAGCAGATTCAGGTAAGCCCAAAAACATTGCATACACACTGCAAGCTTATCACTAACATACCATCGACGAGCAACGTCGAAGAGAACCTCCGGGTAAACGCCGCCTCCCTTGGCAGCAGACTCCACCGCCAGGCATGCCTGCTCAAGCACAGCAGCTGACTGCTCCTTGCACTGGAGGAGGGCTCGCTGGATTTCATTGGGGTTGAGAGCGTGTGCATGCGGCAAGCAGGACAGAGCCAGCTGTGCAGCTGCCCGCACCATGGCTGGATCTCGGCCTCGCGATGCTTTGTCTGCCAGAGACGCCACTTCCGGGGGTGTCAGGTGGCCCTCCCACGTGTCCATTAGAAACATGAGTGCACTGCTGCCAATTTCCATGGCTTGCCCTTGGGTCAAATACAACGGCAGTTCATAAAGCAAATTTTTTCCTACTCAAGCCATGACATGTACAGTTAAAGCTTCACACAGAAGTCACCAGATCACTTCAATTGTACATGGCATACCATAAGGCATCAAATTACTTATTTGGTATAATTGCCAGAGACAGGTTTTTTAGGTACTAAATATGCGAGTTTCAGGTTCCTAAAACAGGCAATTAAAGCCTCACTTTAGGCATAATAAGGATCAAAATTAAATTAACAGAAGTCAAACTAAAGAAGATACTGCAAAAACTTATTTTTAAATTTCTTCCTTACAGGCGTTCCTTTCTGGGTGTACAGTCGCCGACCGATTTTCCGGACTCCAAAAATTCGGACATGCCCGATTATTCGGTCAGCTTCGCGGCACCGCCATTCTCCCCATAGACCATAATGTATAACAACTGCCGATCCTTGAGCCAACTCGCTCGAGAGCACCATGCACCGACTCTGACCGGTGCATGGTTCGACTTGCTGAACGCCATTTTTGTATTGAACGGAGCTTCCTTGCTGCCCCACGAAGCAGCGCTACTGGAAATCCCCGCTCATCATCATCGTTTCTGCCTAGTCCGATAGAGTGGCTCTGCAGCAGTTCCGGTTTCAGCTTAGTAAGCCATGTCAAGACAATCCAGCAGCTGATTTGTTCGTGCACGACGCTGCGAGCAGGCCGCGTTTTGTCGTTTGTGTGACTGGTGTCGACATGGTGGTGTTTGCTTTGTGTGCTATGTCGAGGTTTCGGTGATCCAATGCGGCATACGGAAACATCGCGTCAAGTGCCCGCGCACACTGCGCTGCGGAATGCCGGCAAGCAGGTGCCGGGAGGCCTAAGATTTGTCGCCTTCCGATGTGCTCCCTACCGACGTGGAAAATGTTCTGCCGAGACTTGCGCAGTGGTTGCATTGCGATTCCGGACACCGTCTCATTGACAGTTTCACAGGTACTGACACTGCTGTACTGACATGCGCAGAACTCGACGACGGCGCGATCATTCATCAGGTTTCTGCTGCACCGCCGGACGATGACTGAGTCGGAAGATGACGCACCATGTGCTACGCTGCCGTCGCATGCGGAGCGTGTACAAGCAGTGACTGTGCTTTCAGCCGCCTATCATGCGCCTATAGTGACCGTACGACCCTCTCCGAGATTCAGACTTATCTGATTGCGCGTAAACGGAACAGCGTGCAACAGCGCATTCACGATTTCTTCAAGCCTACTGCGGAGCCCGAATAAGTGCGTGGAAATAAAGAATTTCATTTTTTTTTTCTTAATCTGCTTTTTCGGACACCTGTTTATTCGGAGATTTCCGCAGTCCCCGCGAGGTCCGAATAAACGGTCGGCGACTGTACTAAGCTGTCACCATTTTCTCTAACGCAATGTGATATTTCAGGCACTTCTTTCATTTAGTTGCAAGTTTCAAGGTTTCTTTACATTCGCATAAATGGAGCCTACCATTTAACTCCTTTCACGTGGAAAATTCAGCTGTGGATAGGTGCCCATTATGTTTGCTTTCATGTTCTGTTCCATCTCCTGCGTATGCCGATTCCAGTAAGGGTGAGAGAAAGAGGAGTTGAAAGGTTGGCCTACCTGTGATCCAGGAAACGTGTGAGGAGTAGGTACGTGACAGCCAGTTTGGGGAGACTGCATTGTGCAAGCCCAAAGCATAGAGGCCAATCTGGAAGGCGCACATGTGCAGTGCTCGGTGGGGGCCCCGATGGTTCTGGCTGGCCGAGGGCTGGGTGAACAAAACCGCCGTGCTCGAGTTGCCACCGGCCTTGGTCAGCACAGTCTTGGCTAGCTCAAACATGAAGTGGGCCGAGGCCTCGCTCGGCTGGTTGGGCAGGCTCGGGCATGCACCTCGCTTGCCCTTCAGGCGGCTTGGAGGTGGGGGCTTCTGAGGGGCTGCAGCTACAGCAGCCGGAGCCCGAGACCCGGAGCTGGCCCCAGAAAGGGCCCCACCTCCGGATGCCAGGAAGCGTGAAGGTGCTCCCCCTACAGATGCATGCAGGCTGGGTGGCGGGCTGTCCGATGGTAGCACGCACAGGCTGCGCATACAGATCCCAATTAGGGAAGGTCACTTACAATTCAAGCACGACCTGGGCAGATCACTAGCTCATGGGTCCTTTTCAATGGCTATCAAGATGATGGCCTTTTAATATTCACAAACTCTATTGAACTCGTACAAATTTTGTTGCTACACGGCAAACCTAACGGTAGCCAAAATGTTTAAATACTCCCGAAACCTGTGGCACTGCTAACAATTCTGACAAAGAGGAATGGGAGCACCGCAAAGGGGATCAAAAGCGATCTTTCATTGCCAATACAGTGAAACCTCATTAAACGGTACGCGCTTAAATAGTTTCGTTTTAAAAGTAGTAAAGTCAAATCCCCGACACAGCGGCCATTGAACATAATGCATTTTGTATCTGCATAAGCAGTACCAACTTATTGCGTACCTATATATAGTTTAACACGTAGTGTCTGCACTTTTCGTAGCGCAATCACGGCAGTAGCTTGGCCAGGCATAAGAACAAGCATCAGAGATCACAACGGCCTCATAGGGGGGCAAATGCAGAGGGCGCTTGGATTGGTGAAGCCATATTAACATCAACATCCCTTTGGCGCTGAGCCAGAGAGCATTGTGGCTGGCTACTGGTGGCCCATGTTGTGGCTTCATGTAAGCTAGGACTCGCATCATGCCGAAGCTTGGACAAAAGCCAGGTGCTCAGCATAAAAGAAAAATTGGACATCGTTGGTGCTATCAAACATAGCACAAAGTCGGCGCTGCCACGCGAGAAGGATCTACCGTTGACTATGGTGTGCGGCATTAGGAATGCACAGGAGCAGACGCTCGGTAGTGCTGCTGGGACCACGAAAAGATGCGAGCTATGAGGTTCAACTTTTCAAGGTTTGACTTTTCGCCATTATTGACTGTGTTATAGCTGAAGTGCCACCTAACGACAGTGATGAAGTCATGGAAAGCGACAGCACGGGCGATTCAGGCCCAACAGTGGCAGAAGCTGTGCGTTACGTCAGTCTCATGCAGGTGTTTGCCGAGAAGAGGGGGCTGGCGGAAAAGCTGGCTCGCAGCTTAAGGGGGGAGGCTATCCTCTGATACCAACTTTTTTGTTTATTCAGATATCTTAATGAAACTTTCAGGATACACTCATAGCAAAAGCACTAGTAGGACTACAAAATTTCATGCAGTTATGTTCACTGTTTCTAAAGTTACATCAACATGTCAGAATGGTGCAAATGGTTTCCTCATTCCAGGCCTGGAGAATTTTCAAAAGGTGCTGCACCTGCGAAATTCACTATGATGATTCCCAGAGGGATACCTTAAGGCAAGACAGAGCCCTTTGTTTAAGTTTCCTTGCTCACAAATTTTAGCAGACCACCGAAGTTAGTGTTGGTGATTAGAATTTTATCAATGAAATTTTGATTAAATATCACAAATCACAGACATAACATACACTCTAAAAACAGTTGCACCCTTTGGGGTGTATATTTGTCCCACAATGATAATCGTCATCTGTCTTGCCCGCGTTTCCTCTCTTTAACGCTGCGAGCCCAATACTTTCCAGTCACAAACGGCATGCGCATTATCAGTGTGACGCAGCATTCTCGACAGGAAAGTAGCGAGCGTTGAGTTTTCAAGAAAGGAAACGCAAGCAAGGCAGATGACGATTATTGTTGTGGGACAAATATACACCCTAAAGGGTTCAAACAGTTTTTAGAGTGTATAAAAAAAAAAGGGCTTGTCTTGCCTTCAGAAATTTATTCAGATACACAGCAACAACAACAACAACAACAACAACAACAACAACAACAACAACAACAACAACAACAATAATAATAATAAAAAGCTTCTGGAAATCTGATGAGCGGTTACAGAGATATGGCTTGAACAAGCAGCCTCACCAGCCAAAAAAGTCATTTTGAGAAAATTAGCTTTGAAAGTTTTGAGCACATATATTGGTCCTGCAGTGTAATGGAGATATCCTTAGGCACTCTCTTCTTTTTCCGCCTTTTGACCTTCTCTTGTGATCGCTTCGTGGCCTTTTTCAAGTGCAGAGAATCTTTCTCGGTGTTGAGCTGCTGAGCACGAGGTTGCGGGAACGAATCCCGGCCACGGCGGCCACATTTTGATGGGGGCGAAATGCTTAAACACCCGTGTACTTAGATTTAGGTGCACGTTAAAGAACCCCAGGTGGTCGAAATTTCCGGAGTCCTCCACTACGGCATGCCTCATAATCAGAAAGTGGTTTTGGCACGTAAAACCCAAATAATTTAAATCTTTCTCGGCTTCCCGTTGAATGGCCAGGTGGCCAGGTGTTAGCCCCACTGATGAACATAGCTCTTAGGTGGCCCTGTGGCAGCCAGCATATCTTAAAACTGCCTCGTGCAGTGTTGTCTCCACAGCAATCAGCGACGCATACTGCTCTTTGGGCATCAGGGACCACAGCACGGAGCAAAATGACTCTGATGCATTCTGCCTCTTTGCTCGCAGGCAGCGTTGCAGAAGAAAATCCTGTGAGAAGCACTCATAAACAGGTAGCAGTGCTTCTGCAACATAGCCTGGAAGATTGTACGGATGCTTCGGAGGTGGCACACCATCACTCTTGCTGGCGTTATGACGACACCACGAGTCTGCACCCTCAGGGCACAAGTCGTGGTGAGGATCCTCGTCTGTTGATGTCACATGGTGGTACGATGCCATCACTGCACGCTGCATTGCAGCCACATCGTTGGAATTGTTTTGTAGGTCCCAGCCATAATAGTCGGTCAACTTGTCAATGAGGGCCTTTGTCAGCCTGCCCTTCCCTCCTGAAGCCCGGTCACTTTTCTGCACAAGGTTGCGCAGTGCTGTCCCCATCCTCCTCTAGATGTGGTTCAGGCATTCCTCTTTCGAAATGGGGACCAGTCCATAAACATTTGCAATGCACAAGGGCAGAGAAGGTGGCACTATCTCCGTCAGACACGAGTGTTGTGTAACGGAGGTTGTACTTTGGCACCGGACCTGAGAAAAGGATGACAGCTGCCTAAACCTCCATCCTCCCAGACTTAGTGTTCTTCTGGCACGCATGATCCTCCTGCCAGCTTGCATAGCCTGGGTCCAGGCTTTGGTCCTACTTGGCAACCAAGGCACTGGTTCAATAAAAAATTGACCCAAGATGAGGTCCGCCCGTATGATATTCAATTATTGCACTAACTCCAATATGGGACGTGTGGCCACGCTTGTGCCATGTTACATCAAAGTTTACTGTGATATCCCTGCTGAAATATGGATCCATTTCCTTGTAGGTAGTTTTCACAGCAGAAGCAGATTCTACATAAAACTTGTCTACGCACTGTGTCTGCGGTTCCCTGAATTTCTTCAAGTGCTTCTGAAAAGTCTCGATGCAGGCCACGATGGGACACGTTCATCGCTGCCCAAGAGTCATTGAGGGCTGTTTGTCCCTTCCCTATCTGTTTTGTTGCCACAATGGCTCTCATACACACGTCAAAGGCCATTGAGTCATTCTGACGAGCAGAACTCCACGAGCTTGCAACTACTCCACAATGTAAACATAGCAGCTCAACTGTTGTTGCAAGTCCAAGTTCGGTGCCTCCTTGAACCTTCATCGCAGTCGCGAAGCATCGCTGGCACGGGGTCCCGGATAGCAGGTCGCCTAGGACATCCATTTGCACAAGGAGAAATTTTTCGCCTTCAGTTGTAGCTGTGGCAGCTTTAGGATTGTGCTCCATTGCTTTAAATTTTCACTCTGTCGCTGACGTAGCGGCAAGTTTTCGCTGCACAGCAGCGCATTTTTTATTCGCCGCCTCTTTCTCCTCACATGTCAGGAAACATGTTTTCAAGTGCACAGTGGACGACGTGATTGCACTGTCCAAGGCAGATGAAAGAGAGAATTTGGAAGCCGCTGTCGATGAGCACGAGACACCAGGCGCACTCGTCACCACAAATTCTTGCGCCGGTGGAGCAGGAGTCACGTTACTAGAAGCGTCGACGCAACCACGCTCTTGCATAATGAAGCAGAAGCTGCCCCACAGGAACTATCGGCACGATCATCGTCGGCGTGCTGGTGAGTGGCGACCATCGCCATGCGGGTGAGCTTTATAGAACGCTTCCTTGCACCGAATGCGTGCGACGTCGAGTTTTTTTGGGCCCATCGTGGTCGACCGCACAACAATCGGCAGGCTAAACACAACAATGGTCTCATAAAGACAGTAGAAACTTCGAGAATTTGTGAATGGCTGCAAAGATAGATGATAGCAAGCGGAACACACAAAGGGCGCTGGCGATGGAGGAGCCGAAGCAGACGACGGCCGGATGCATTATGCAGGAGACCACTACGTCATTGCACGCAGCAGCCAACGGAAGTTCTGGGCTCCCCCATGTCCTTGAGGAGTGCATGCTTCGCCTAATCTCAGCTTCGCGTCTCAGCCGTGGGAAACTTGAAAGCTCTTGCAAGCCCTCTAATGAGCCATTTACGCCTCTCCCGCGCTGCCGCCGCCGCGGGTGGAGGGGAAATAAAAGCAGAAGAATGCACAAACAAAACAACACTAAAATGGCGGCGCTCGGGGGAGCGGTGGAGAAATGGCGTTCGCACCAAGCAGGGGTATTTTGAGTGCTTGCTTACCGCTCGAGGGCTGCCGTGGCTCGTTATAAACTTTATTTCAAATAGCTTCGCGATGAATTAGACGTTGATATTTAGAGAAATGGTAGTTTATAAGACATACTGCCTGAATATGTGGTTTTCCAAAATTAGACTTTTTAGCAATTTTTCGGTTCTCAAAGGCAGAGTCCCCCCCCCCTCCTAAGGAGGACGTGGCTTTGAAAATCAACTTCCTTATTTCTTAATGGATTTTGACGAAAACTGGCACAAATGTTTAGAATGTCTCCCTGATGCTTCCATAAAAGTTTCAGAGTGATATGTTGAGAACATTTTATTCAAATTTATTGAGCAGAATATTTGTCCCTCTAACTTTCTGGAGAGCCTGGGGTAGATTAAAAACGTGATAGAAGGCTTGTTAAGTATTGACTGCATAGCAAAATGCATGCTAAAGGTCGTGACATTCTTGCATTTTTCTTTTTCGCAACACAAATTTTTTGGAGTACCATATTTTATGTTACCTTCGCATCAGGCACACTTTTGGGGTAGACTAATAGCTATATTGTAAACTTACAAAGGGTCAAGATAAGAAAGCGAGAATGTCACAATCTGCATTGTAGCCCAAGGAACGTGACTGAAGAAGAAAAAAAAATAAATAAATAAACAGAGTCATAATATTTACACGGTAACAAAGAAATCAGCTCCAGAAACTGAGCAGAAAGGCAGAAAAACAGTTTTGAGAAAATGTGGGGCTTCTTGTACATGTGGCCTCTGGTCTGGTGTGCTCGACACCCCCCCCCCCCCCCCCTTTATTATAGGGCATTCTTTGTTGTTGCTGCTCTAAAAAGAGCATGGTGCCCAAGTTTCAAACCAAGTGACGTGCAGAACTCTGTGTGGGCATGAATATAGTTCCGGTGTACATTCAGGCAGCCTGTACCCACAGGCTGCCCGATTGATAGCAATCTCTAGTACAATCAGTGAGGTTTTTTTTCTTTTGGTAGAATTGACCATATTACTGAATGAAGGCTCTGAGAGTCAGTAGCCTCTCAAGTCATCTTTACTTGACAATGGCTGTAGAACTTAGGATCACAGAGCCAGCGATAGATATGCAGCTGCTAGGTGCTTTCCAGAATTGTACTTTTGTATGATGCCTCAAATCACTTCTGCAGCCAGGTGTCTGTGCCAGCCCAAGGGGCCTGTGAAAAGAGCTCATGATGAAGCTCTGTTTATGAAGGAGTGGTATGACAGATATTGTTACGAGCTATCATGACAATAAGATCATAGAGTGACGGCGCAATATGCTTAGTTGTGGGTCCGAGGTGCCAATGTGCGAAATGCCTAGTCGCAGATACAAGGACCTGACGCGCGATGTGCTTAGTCGCGCAGTTCGAGGTGCCGATGCGCGAAGTACTTAGCCGCACAGCCCGAGGTGCCGGTGAGCGAGATGCCTAGTCGCGGACTCGAGGAGTTGACGCTCGATGCACTTAATTGCGCAGTCCGAGGTGCCGACGCGCGAGATTCCTAGCGGCGGGCTCGGGGAGTCGACACTCGATGCGCTTATTCGTGCAGTGCGAAATGCAGGTGCGGGAAATGGCTAGTCGCAGGCTGGAGGAGTCGACACTCGATGCGCTTACTCGCGCAGTCCGACGTGCCGATGCACGTCCGAGGTTGTCGCATGGGTTAAAGAATATCTTACCCTGCGCCGGCAGGTCGTGGTTGTAAACGGGGTTCAGTCGCGCCCGCAAGCAGTTACATCCGGTGTACCCCAGGGCTCCGTCCTGGGGCCTTTACTTTTCTTATTGTATATTAATGATATTGGCGAAGGTCTTACATCGCAGCTAAGGCTGTTAGCAGATGACTGCTAGTTATATAGGGTGACTAACAACATGGATGATGCCAGTCTGATTCAGGAAGACCTCAGTCTAATTAGTGAATGGTGCACTAAGTGGTGCATGCAGATAAACCTAACCAAAACAGTCAACATGACATTTACTCGAAAGAAGAACCCTATAAATTTCTCTTACACCTTGAATAACAATTTAATAGCTAAAGTAACACAGTTTAAATACCTAGGTGTTTGGTACACTCCAGAATTATCATGGCAGAAACAGGTTAACTATGTAACCGCTAAGGCAGGGAAAATGTTAGGTTTTCTTCGTAGGAACTCCAGAGCATTCAGCACGTCTACACGAGAGCTGCTGTACAAGATGTACGTAAGGTCTGTCCTTGAGTACGGCTGTGTAGTGTGGGACCCTCCGACGGCACGTGACATTAATAAATTTGAGAAGGTACAGAATTTAGGTGTGCGGTACGTGTCAGGTCGATACAAAGTTAATTTCAGCGTTACGAGTGCTAAGGAAGAGTTCAAATGGGATACCTTGGAGGTACGACGCAGAAGGCTGCGACTGAAGCTTTTCCATTCCATATTCTACGGTACAATTGGTATAGAAATGGACAAATATATAATGCCACCTCATTACCGATCACAACGCGTGGATCATGCGCTAAAGGTACGAGAAGTTCCATGCAAGACAGAACTGTATAAGAAAACATTTTTTCCAAGAACTATACAAAAATGGAATAGGTTACCTGCCAGTGTCGTCAACGTCGTGACAAATGATGTATTTTTTGCCCTGTTGAAGTGACTCAGCTAGCCCATTTCTTTTACCATTAGATTGAATTTGCCCATGTATAACTTACCGTGTCTTGAAAATTCTGTAAGTTCTGTTGAACTTTTGTTGTTTTTTCTCACGTCAGGTGAAAAAAAAAATATATATATTTTGCGAAAGTTTATACCTGTTCTGTTAAACCTTGCCCCGCACTGTAATGCCTTTTGGTGCCTGTGGGTACTGAATAAATAAATAAATAAAAACATGCTTAGGCGAGGGTCCGAGAAGTCCGCGCGTGATGTGCTTGATCGCCGAATCGGAGACTCCCTAGGCACGAAATGCTTAGCCACGTGTCTGAGAATTGCGTGCGCGATGTGCTCCATCACAAATTCCGAAACACCGAGTGCTGAAAGGCTTAGTCGCATGTCTGAGGATTCTGCGCGTGAATCTTGGTCGCGAAATCCGCATCGCCAATGCTCAGAATGTTTATCCGCGAGTCTGAAACGTCTGAAAACGTCTGAAACGTCTGAAACAATCATAGGGATCGGCCATGCTACTGCGATGTCTGCGTAGTGCCCGTTTTGACACGTCGAGATTACGGCGAGTGGTGACGTACAGACTCTCGACGTGCAAAGAGTGGAGCAGATGAAGCGAGTGCCGGACCAATGGCGAACCGCGCTGGAGTCACGTGGCGGGCGCGGCCAATCGCAGACTCCGGCATGACGTTCAATCATTTGCTTTTTGTGCACTTGTTTCTGTATAGAGGAGATAGCTGAAGCAACAAATTTAAGGACGGAGAAACACATATTCCAACGGGACCAGGATGGTGGCGCTCGGTCGTGTTGTTCCGGAGATATTGTGGCTTGAAAAACGCTGTTCTTTCTTGATTTCCACAAGATTTTTCGCCACCTTGGCTGATAAAACGAATTTTTTAGATCGCCTCCAAGTGGATTACAGTGATGATATTTGGGTATCAAATAGAAAAAAGGGTTATAGAAAACTGAAAACGTGTTTTTCAAAAAATCAATTTTTTGGCAATTTTTCGCGATGCGCAAGCCGCGTCCCCCCTTAAGAGAGTCTGACGCCGCTGTCGTCACTGCTAGGCTGCCGGGCCATGAAACAAAAATAACAGACTTTTGTCACGCGAAGTGAATAAATACTGCATGTTTTCGCCCTTTCATCGCACTCTCTCCGAGTTCCGTTTTTTACAGGCAAGTGGGCAATCTCATGCTATTTTGGTTAAGCAGTACTACTGTTCAGTACATACTTTTTCCGAGCCCCGGCCAGCTAAGGTTTAATGATGTTTCACTGTATTCCACGAAGTGTCCCAACATGTAGCAGTTGCATGTAGCAGTTGCGTGTAGCTGGACCTGGTCAACTCAAGCAGGCTAGGTGACTATTTGTCACTGCCTCGTTTCAAAGGGGATGCAAATAATTGATCAGCAGCAGCATCATATCCGTGTGCATTTTTGGTCGCGAGCTGCTCGCGGCCATAAACACTGTAGCGAGTCTCGGCAGGTTGGAAGTTCATATAGAAGAAGCCCAGTGGATGCCACTCGGAGTCAATTTGCTGCTGGCGAACAGCACCGATGGCCACACTGGAAGCATCGACCATGATGCGACTAGGCACATTAGTTTTTGGGTGGATGAGAAGCACCGAATTGGCAATAGCTTGTTTAGCAGCCGTGAAAGTAGCTTGAGCTTCAGGAGACCAGGAAATTGTGGATGAGTCCTTGGTCGTGCGCAGGTCAGTCAATGGATGCAGAAGCTCAGCACAGTGCAGAATAAAGCACTGGGAGAAATTCACTAGGCCCAGGAACTCACACAGCTAGTGTAGGATAGTGGGTGCTGGGAAGTCTTGCACAGCCTGGACATGGGAGAGCAATGGACGAATTCCTAGCATAGAGATGTGGTGACTCAGGAACTCAAGCTCGGAAGACCCAAAGACTCATTTCTGGGATTGACAATCAGGCGAAATTGTTGAAGGCATTGAATGAGTTCCCAGAGGTGATGCTCGTGATCGTGTGGATTGGGACTCACGACGAGGATGTTGTCGATGTAGGCAAATACAGCCGAGAGTCTGCGCGTTACCTTGACAATGAATCTTTGGAACGTTTGAGCTGTGTTGCGTAGCCCAAAGGACACGCGCACATACTCCAACAGGCTGAATGAAGAGAATGAAGTACAGGCTCAATGGGGATTTGGTGATAGGTGTTGACAAGGTCCACTTTAGTAAAGATTTTGCATCCTTCCAAGTGGCCTGTGAAATCTTGAATGTGTGGAAGGGGATAGCTATCATGGACTGTGTTGAGCGCCTGGTAGTCACCGCACGAATCAATCCCCTGGTTCTTTCTTGGGTACCAGATAAAGTGGGGAGGCCCAACTGCTGGATGGACGGCGAATAATACCCAGCTGGAGCATGTGCTCAAATTCCCGTCTAGCAATGGTCAGACGCTCACCAAAGTAGTGACGCAGACGAGTAGCAACGGGTGGGCCATGTGCGACAATTCAATGGGTTACGCTGTGCTTCGATGGCCGATTTAAATTGCAGGGCCTCGTCACCTCAGCAAATTTTTCGAGGATGCGGGTGTACGGGCATGGCAGAATGCCAGTGACGGCGACAGCCAACAGAACTCTAGGGATGGAGTGTTACGTCTTGCTGTCAATCAGGCGACGGCAGCGCATGCTGATGTTGAAGTTGAAATGGGTCAGGAAGTAGGAGCTGAGGATAGGCTGATTGACATTCACAACAATGAAGACCTACCAGAATATGCGCCGCAGGTCAAAGTCGAGAGTGAGGGACTGTAGACCATATGTGGCGATGGAGGTAGAGTTCGCCGGGCAGAGTGCAGGGCCAGGTGACTAAGAAGCGTGGTCACGCTAGGAGGACAGCAGTACACTGACCTCTGCACCAGTGTCCACAAAAAAGCGGAGGCCAGAAATGCGATCCACGACGAAGAAAAGGCGAGGTCACAGGCCACCGTCAGTGATCTCGCCGTGCATTTCCCGACCACTGGAATGGGGACTTACTGGCGAGCGTGGTGTTGGAAAGTGCTACGGTAGCAGCAAATAGGCGAGCTTCAAGGATTGCGCGAGCGGGGACAGCTCGAGGTAGAGGGACGGCGGGTGGGACGTGAGGAGGAGCCGCGTTGGTCACGAGAGGATGTCCGAAGGGAATCGACGGAGAAGGGCGAGCTGGTCGATCTGAGTCTCTAAGGGCTGATTTACGCTCGAGCCGCCCATCGCCGCAAGCCGCACTGCACGCTTGCGGTCGCGCGAAAAATTGCATGTATCCAGCACTTGTGCACAAATTACCATTTACACTGTGTGCACAGTGTATACCTCACACATCGTAAACCTAAATTTATGCACAAGTGTTTGATACGTGCAATCTTTCGCGCGACCGCACGCGTGCGGTGCGGCTTGCGGCAATGGGCGGCTCGAGTGTAAATCGGCCCTAAGTGGGCCATGATCGAGGACTCTGGTGTTGAAGAGAGAGCGGTGACAGAAGAAGTCGCATCGTGGACTCGATCAGCAAACTGAGTGAGCTGGGAAAGGTGGTCGAGGGTCAAGTCTTCTGTAGCGGCCAAGATAAGGTAGGTGGACGGTGGCAAGCGCTGCAGGAAGCGCTCCTTCAACAGTGCCCTGTTTGCGTCGACGTTGCTTGAGCCCAGGAGCCGTGGCATGCTGTTGAGCAGCTGGGAAGGGCAGCAATCTACAAGCTCCTCAGAGGTGAGCAGGTGCTGGAGGCTCACACTCTCAGACACCATGGTGCAGTCCAAAATACAGTAGAACCTCGTTAATTCGAAGTCCGTCGGACCGCGAAAAATCATAGCATTAACAGGGTTTCGAATTATCAAAAATGGACGAAAAACGAGACATAAACGTACGAAATGTGGCTGTATCGACACTGCACATTTATTTATTTCGCCTGAAAAACGGTCACTTGAAGTACCGTATTTACACTATTGTAAGGCAACTCGACTGTAAGTCCCCCCCCCCATATCGCGTGACAAGAAAAAAAATAAAGAAAAGGGAGCATACTTGAGGGCACATTCGATAACGAAAATTTATTAGTAGCTGACATGGTCACTGGACTACTCATCTTCACTAGCGCTGCCATCCTCATCGTTGCTATGGTCCCACAGCGCGTCGTCGTCCCGCGAAATTTCGCATTTGGCAAACGAGCGCACCACGACATCTTGTGGAACAGCAGCCCACGCCGAATGCACCCAACCACACGCAGCCTTCAGGGTGGCTCTTTTGACAGGTCCGGTTGGCGTAATTTCGCGGTCTTCTGCCGCCAGCCACTCGCACTCACAGCGGAGCAGGTCCTTAAAAGGCGAAGATCCGGGCTTGTTTTATGACCATGTCGCACTTGACTGGCAGGGACCGATCGCGCATTTCAGCGATGTACGCCGCAAGCTTAGCCTACAGCCCCGGAAAGCGTCCAGACTTCGGCACGTGGGAAATTCCCCACTTGCCGTAACAGGTGAAAATTTCGCTTCGCTGCAGTCGCCACTCTCGCACCACCTGTTCAGAAGTATCGAACTTGCGGCCCGCTGTGCAGTGATGTTTCTACGGCGTAAAGGATGGCAGCCCTCTTGAACGCTGCTGTAACGAGTGCCTAATGAATAGTGGCCCTGGAGCACTCATGACGACTGAGGAAGCATAGAAGTAGCACGTAGCCGCCAGTCAAGTGAAACATGTCAAACCAATGCCTTTTGTCAAACTATAAAGAAAGCTAAGTGCAACAGGCGAAGAGAAACCTGCGAGCAGTACTCTTCCACGAACTACCGATACTACCCGCAAGCGCCGCCATTCTGAGGGTGCCGCCACGAATGGAACAGCGGTGCTTCCATCAGCTATCGACACTCCCTCATGAGTGTTGTGTGCACTGTAAAACTCTCAAAAACGTTGAAAAACCCTTCCGAAAAGCGAACAAATATGCGGGATAGCGAAAAGCTACAGGTAGGGCCATAGAGCAAACATAAAATTCTAACTACGTTGTAGCCCCCGTTGGTCTCGCTTTTTGTGCAGTGCCATGTTTTGGTTTCGATTGTAAGTCGACCCCCCCAACTTCAGATTTTCAAATTTAAAAAAAAGTGGTCGACTTACAATTGTGTAAACATGGTAGTCAGTAATGCGCGACTGCTTGGTGCGGTAGTTCGCCGCATCATTGGCTGCGCCCTCCAGTCTGCTTACAGTGCGCAGCAATTCACTGTTACCGCCGTAGATCACGAAGGGACGGAAAAATAACGGAGGCCATGGTTTAAACTGACGTATTATCCGGATATGGGCACGCTGGCTGTTCAAATTATCCGGCAAAATTTGCATGCAAACTGTTGGGACCGCCAGAAACCTTCGAATTACGCAGGATTTCGAATAGTCCGAATTCGAATTAACGAGGTTTTACTGTACTCTGCTTCATTTGCTGGTATGGGACATCACCCAAAGGTGCAGCGATGACGTCCTCCACCTCATGAGCAATCTCAGGAGACAGGTTGGCAAGTAAGTGGCGATACCGAGAAGTTTCTGAAGTGATGTGGTATAGATCGAAGGAGGCTTCGACCTGGGTAATCCAAACTTGTGGGTCTTTGTGCCAGAACGGAGGCAGGTGAAGCTGTAGAGCTGCGATGTCCTGTGGGTGCAAGGTAGCGTCAGGCGGAAGGTTGCCTGAGGGTGTTAGGTTGCTGGGGTCGGTCATCTCGTAGTCCGGAGTCGCCAAATGTTGCGAGCCGAGAGGTTGTAGCAGAGCGCCAGTACAAGAGGACCAGCATAGCATGTTCTTAGAACGGACTAGCGTGTGTCATGCTTGCGCTGCAAGCACGCGCCGCCCAACTTTATTTTCGTCATCTTTTTGCACTGTCGACTGATAGTGCCGACCTTTAGTGTCCGCATGTAGCAGCGTCAGTGGGCCAGTATCACGAGTCAAGGAATGCGACGTGGGCACTGCATAGTCTAGATACCTGTTTTCCCTTCAGCACACGTTACGGCACGTCGCAAGGTATGAACCCTCTAGTGTGTGCCACCGAAAATGGAGCTCCCATGGAAGTGCTTTTCCAGCTTATGGGTGCTGTGTTGTGTACTATGCTGTGTGTGCCGCGCAGGCCTGTGAGCATCTGCATACGTGGATAGCACATTTTTAATGGCACACTTCAAGGAATTTGTACGTGCTTTGCACAATGTGCTCTTCACAGCAAAGTACTAAGAGGATGACCCTGTTTTCTCTGGATGCGTTTGATGGAAATAACTCGCCTGAATTGAGTTGATCAGAAGATAATTTTTGTACTGAGGAGGAATACATTTCGCTAACTCACGAACATCCTTCGATGAGATGACTGAAGAAGAAAGTGACAATGAGGACCCAGAGAAAGTGGTTCCTGTGGTGATAACCCACAATGTGATGCTGGTGGGGGCAGTGCAATATACAAGAGCCTGATGACTAAAAAAAGTTTTCAGAAATAAATGACCCATTATGTGTTCAGACCAGTGCTCTTTCTTTGAGGAGTCTAGAACGTGTGAAATGGTTCCCGACCAGAAAGGCTGCAAAGTGCATAAATGCTCCTGACCACAAAGGGTTAAAGGGGCTCGGAACCACCCCTCAGGCTTGGCAAAAAAACACGGTCATATGATAGCATAGGCTGCAGTGAGCTTTTCAGCCCAATTTTGCAGTTGTGCTGGTACGTGGATCTCGCAAGCGGAGCGTGAGATCTCTCAAACTCTCTCTTCAATAGAAGCCTGCTCCACTCTCTTTTCTGAACGCTTTATCTCATAATATAGTGGATTACCATATGCGGCTGCTATTGGCCAATAGCTGAAATCAATCAAGAAGGGTGTTTCAATCAATATGCTTCTACCTACTGTTACTGCGTATATTTATTCATACAGTTTAATAAACAGGCTGAAGTAAACAAAAATCTGCATTCGAGTTTCAATAATAATTACGCACTTCTGGAAGAAGCCGACTACCGTGTGCTCACACTTGGCCGCAGCTGCCCCACATAGGAATTAAACTTTGACCCACCTGCTTACCAATGTCGTAGTCGTCGGGTGTCACTAATTTCAACTAGTTTTGAACCCTGAACTAGCTTCGAACCATGCGAAACTTAAAGGGGTGGAGACATCAAAATTTTCGTTCATGCATTTGTTGATTCAAACGTTGCGTCATGCTTAAGGGAGCACGATACACACAGCGGGATTAATATATATCCGATAAATAATTTAATAACAGCATTATTATACCGAGCGATTTCGGTTTTGGTTTCTGGGCTCCGGGGGATGTATGACGTCACAGAGGAGGAAACGCAACTGGCTTGGCCACGTGGGCCACAAAAGATAGCGACGTAAAACGATGCTGCGTCGTCTGCTCGCGCGTACGCGTGCTCTCCCAGCAGAGGTAAACAACTGGCGATTCGAAGTGCACGTTGCGATTATTATAGTTATTGCGAAGAGTGACAACAACGGTAAGAAAATATTGCGGCTTGTGAGAGTCGGTGATTCATTCCGAAGAGCCGTAAGCTTTAGCTTTGAATTGAACCGGAAAAGGCCTAGTGATGATATCGGCGGTGAGGCTGCCGTCGGTGCCAGAGTGACCACTTCTTGGTCGCTGATTAGCTGCTTCGCCGTAGGGCTGCCGCACAAATGGGTCCTGGGCCCGTCTTCTGTATGGCAAGGAAATCTCGCCGTTCGTGAGCAAAACCGCCGTCGCAGGGGGCCCGTGAACGGCAAACGGCGCGCGGCGAGTCTCCGTGCCGGTATCGTGGACGGGCGCTCACATTGAGAAAGGCCAAGCAAACGAGAGACCGCTCCAAGCTGCCGAACTATGCGACTATGCGAGGAGAGAAGCGGACAACACGAACGCCGCATATCCATGGTCCCTTTCGGAGTCGGCCGGCTAGTTTTACACGCAGTTTGCCGTTCGCGGGCCGCCGTGTGGCGTTCGTGTTGTCCACCTCTCTCCTCTAGCGTCCGAGTCTGCACGCCTCACCCCTTCTTTGCATTAAGAAAGGATTTCCATATGCCTGTAGCTCGGTCATAGTGGAGGCTATATATGCTCAGTCGCTCGGCTCAACAGGCTCCGTAATCGGCATTTCATCGCTACTCATCGTACGTCACGTATTTGTGCTAGCGTGCTATGAGGTCAATATTTTCGTTCCTCCTCTGTGACGTCATAACTGCCGCGCTAGCGAGGGGTCTCGACCACGAGAAGGAGTTTTTAATGACTTTTTGGAGCTGAATTAAAATTATTTTGAAATGCTTGCAGCGTCCAATACCTCGCTCTGGGTGTCCTTGCATACGGAAGCAGCCTACAACATGCTTTTTATAGCCACAAAATTTGGTGTCCCAACCCCTTTAAGGTCACACCACACACGCGCTTGCCAGTGCACACTACTCACTCCTGGCAGCTCCTGGTTAGATGCCTTGAGAGAGAGAGATAAAACTTTGTTATGTCCTTGATGGGGTTCAGGGGTGGTGGGGGTCGGGAGACTAACCCCCAATCCCCCGCCCCCCCCTCCTCAGACGGCGGCCAGCCCTTGCTTTCTGGCGGCGTCTTCGGCCATCCGGACGGCCCAGAGCTGCTCCTCTGGGTCCAAGCTGAGCAGCCTTGACAGACTTCGCTTCGTAATGAGCTTCAAAATGCACAAGTTGGAAGTGGCTACTATCCATCGGTCAAGCTGGTGCAGGATGAAGATGGTCCGTGCCATGTAGCACAGCCACAGAATAATATGAGCGCGAGTGAGCACAAACTCTGCAGTTGCATGTAGCTATGGATTGCTATGTAGCGTATATACCGCGGCCCCCACAGGATGCGGAGACGAGTGCGCTAGCTGAGCCCACTGCGGCTTGCCGAGGAGAACTGTGTTTGGCACGTTGTAGGTGGCAAAAGTGAAGATAGTGGCGCCTAAGAGAACATCCAAAATCAAATTTGAACTGCACGCCACGGCGACATTCAGTAGGAGGAGTATTGTGGGCACACCCCTCTTCGCCGTAGCCTTCACAGTGCAAATCTTCGAAGGAGTGGAAGCACCATGAACGGTGTGTTTGATTGCCAATAACTACACTTCTGGTTGAATGCATTGAAGCAATTTTTGTGGCAAAGTATTTCTGAAATAGTCTAATTTAACTTCAAATGCATTTCTCAACTTCGATAAACAGTGGTTCAGGGCACCTTTAACCCTTTGAGGGTCGAATTATTTTGAAGAAAACTTTCCCAGGTGGTCAAATTATTTTATTGCGGATCTTGAATGTCCAAGATGTATAAAGTCGGGAATAAATAGTAAAAAAAAATTAGGAACAGTATTTTGGTGTCGGCATCACTCAGAACTGCAAAATGTTCAATAGTATTTCAGAGTGTGGTATCCTTGAAACACGAGTCTCCGCACAGCCGGAGAGAGTGAGAATACCCCATGAGCGGCGGTGATAAACGAGCTAAGAGCAGTACCAATCAAGATAGAAATCAACTTCCGCCGCCCCTGCGATAGCGTGCCGACAAAGATAAAAATCACGTTTCGCGCGCCTCTGTTGCGGCGGAACCGAAACCGCGTTGCCGCTGAGAGCGAGAATACCTCACGAGCGGCGGTTATAAACAAGCTAAGAGCAGCGCCAATCAAGATAGAAATCAACTTTCACCGCATCTGCAAGAGAGTGCCGACAAAGAGAAAAATGACGTTTCGCGCGCCTCCGTTGCGATCACGCGGCAAAACCGAAACCGCAAAAGGGGTGTTGCCGCAGTCTGCGCGACGACGCGCTGAAGCTAGAAGTCAGTTATGTTTATCTCCCCAAGAAGGTAGCACAAATTTCAAACGCTTCTTGTAAGTCCTAAGAGGTGGCAGCACCTCCCAGTGAGCGTGCATCGTCATTATGGCGCGAAATTTCAAACGGAGGGTCGAAACCGTACCCGTACGGCAAAGACCTTGCGGGACAGAAAACCGCCGCCGTACATGTACGGCAAAAACTGTCAAAGGGTTAATGAAAGGCCCTTGTAGTCTGCCAAATCCCTTACCCGTCTCTCCAGCACTACTTAAGGGGGGACGCGGGTCTTGAAATCGCGAAAAATGGTCAAAAATGGCAATTTTCAAAAATTGCGTTTTTGAAGTCTTTAATGTCCCAACTATGCCTCTACAAAATATTATGGCGCAATTCCTACTCAAAGTATAAAATAAACGGTAATTTATAAACGTCGGTGAGCCGAAATTGAACGCCAAGCGCGAAGATTTGCCTCATTTTCAAGCTGCCGTAGCTCCGCGCGACGCGTACCGATCGGCGCCATCTTGGTCTCGTTTGAAAGCTGGTTTCCCGCTCTCCATTCTGGCGCCCCTCGGCACGCTGTTGACCCTCGTGCAGCGGAGGGATTGGCACCCGTTCTCAAGCGGGAAATCGTCGCGAGACAGCCGCTGATTGGGTGAACCGGGCGCCTCCTCGAGGCGCAGCCCTCTGATTGGCCGTGACGTATGCTTCGCCTTCCGCGGCCGCTTGTCCGACTCCTTCACGTCGTCTGCTTTCGCCTGCACGCACGTCATTTTTCGAGCTCCTCTTTGTTTCCTAGTATTTTTCGTTCTGCCTTTTTCTTTATCGTTCTTCTAGATATTTTGGCTATTGGGTCGCTTCTTTTAACCACGAATTTCTTGCTTTTGCGTGCCTGGTGGCTTTGTTCCGCGTGTCACGATGGTGCGAGACGCGCGCTTGAAAGCAAGCACGCGAAAAGCAGTCGGCAAAAAGAGACGCGCATGGAATAAGAACAGCGCTACATCGTCGAGAACTACAGCTTCGGTGATGCCGCAAGCTGCTGTGCCCTTGGTGGATGCGGCAGGACTGAGCTCGCCAACAACAGCTTCGCCGGTGGATGCGGCTGAACAAACCCCGTCGACGCTAGCTTCGCCTGTGGACGCAGCTGGACAGTGCCCATCAGTGTCAACTTCGTTAACGCAAGTCTGTGCAGTGCCGGTGGATGCGCCTGGACTAAGCCCGTCGAAAATGCCAACTTTTGAGACGCTGCAAGTCGCTTCGGATTCCGTGTCGTCGGAAGCGGCTGAGCCGGCTGACCTAAGCCTAACGTTGACTTCGGCGTTTCCGCACGCCGCTTCGGTGCCGACGGACGCGGCTGAACCGAGCTCGCGTGCTCAACGCTTCGACACGGTGTTTTTCACGGAGGCGGAGTGCGCGGGGCGCGAAAATTACGCAGACAACATTAAAACTTCATTGGCGAAGCAGTCCGCGACTTCCCGCAAGTTCGAGCTAATGAACGTCGGCACAGCAAGTGAAGATGACGATCGCGGCACAGAGTACATCATCGTTGATCTCTCAGTGCTAAAGAAGATGTTTGTGTCCACAAGCTGCAGCAAGTGTGGGATGACCACTCTCCAACTCGCAAAGTGCAGTGAGAGAGAATACGGCCTAGCAGTGAAGTTGGAGCTCACATGCTCAAATTGCGATTTCGCCGAGCGGCACTTCTCGTCGCCACGAGTGCCCGGGAAATCCAACATCACGCCCTTTGAAGTCAATTTGCGGGCAATGAAGGGAATTCAAAGTATAGGCAAGGGAGCGACTGCCCTAGCAGATTTTTGTGCCACCATGAACCTCTCTCACCGAGGACTTCACCACAAGACTTTCAGGGGGCATATGGACACCATGGTGAAAGCTTGCCAGGCAGTAGCTACTGCTACAGAAGCAGCAAGCGTCAAAGTGGTGAAGGACATGTACAAGAACTTCCTGAATCCACCAGGAAATGTAGATGTCATATTTGATGGCACATGGAAGACACGTGGTCACAATTCAAATATTGCAGTAGGCTGCATCATAGAGCTATACACTGGCCTAGTACTGGACCATGTTGTGCTCTCGAGGTACTGTCGTGGGTGCCAAGGGGCACCTGATCCCAGTGATGATGGGTACGGTGACTGGGCTGTGAACCACAAGTGCATGAAAAACATCGACTGCAATGCCGGCCGGATGGAGACTGAAGCAGCTATCATTTTGTTCAACAGGTCTCTGGAAAAAAATGGGTTGCGGTACACAACTATACTTTCTGATGGTGATAGCCGCACCTTTCATGCATTGACCTCAGGAGAAGTGTATGGATATATATCCATTGAAAAGAAAGACTGCTTGAACCATGTCCACAAGCGGATGGGGACGGCTCTTCGCAACTTGGTGGAGAAGAAGAAGGCACAAGGAGAATCTCTTGGCGGAAAGGGCAACCTCACCCAAGATAAGATAAAGAAAATTACAAACTACTATGGGTATGCCTTGCGGAGCCACAGCCACGACGTTGCAGGCATGAAAAAGGCAGTGCATGCCACGCTGTTGCACATGACCTCGACAGATGAAGCCCCAGACCACAGTTGCTGTCCTCAAGGGGTTGATTCGTGGTGTGCCTTCAATCGTGCTTTGGCGAACCAAGTGGAGCCGTCACCACACAAAAACCCTCTGCCAGGCCACGTTCGCACTGCTCTTGAGCCAATATTTGCAAGGCTGGGCGACGAGGCCCTCTTGGAGCGCTGCAAAGATGGCATGACACAGAACGCCATTGAGTGCCTACACTCTGTCATTTGGAGCCAAAGCTCCAAGAACACGCATGACTCTTTGCTGGCTGTTGAAAGAGCTGTTGCAGAAGCAGTTTCTCGCTTCAACCAAGGAATGGCAGCAACCAGCAGAGCTGTTGCAGCACAGCTTGGTTACAGTCCTGGGAGCTGCCTCATTCGTAGGAGCCTTGAGAAAGATAAACAGAGGCTGTGCAGGTCTGATAAAAGTCACACCAACGCTGAAAAGGTGAAGAAGAGGATGGCCAAGAAACACAAGCCTGACAGAACCCAGGACTACTGCCCAGGACTTTTGTGAATGTGTGGCAGATTCATAGAAAATAGCAGGTGACTTTTTGAGCTTTTTTTTTTGTCAAAGGCCAACGCAATACAGAAGTTTTCACAATCTTTACATGAACAGATTTCTGTGAGTTTGGTGTTATTGTGTTCAGTAATGACTGGGCTGCATGCTAAAGCATTAAATTTTTCCATGTGATAGGTAAACAAAAGTGGCAGAGTAAGCAAAACTTTGAATGCAATTTTCTCAGCTTTGCTTTTTTGATCAAATGCCTTTGCCTTACGGAACTTTTCATAATGTTTGCATCAACTGATTTTATTGAATTAGGTATCATTTTTTTCAGTGAAACCTCAGCTGCATCCTAAAGCTTTCCATTTTTCATTAAACCAAATAGACTAGCAATTAGGTCAGGTGTAAGCTAATTACTCCTGCATTGTTTTTTTCTTCCTACTTTGATATTCATTCATGACCTATATGATGACTTTTTAAAAATTTCTTTAGCTTTAGGATGTGCAGTAGGTCCTTGGAAATGACAGCTATTCTTTAAAACTAGTTTTTTCAATTAAGAAATTACCATAATGGCCCGTAACAAAAGACCTATGTGGGATCAGTTATTTTGCGATATCTTCATTTCTAAATGAGATATATCAAATCTGAATATATATTTGGAATCAGCATTGAAAGATATATCTGCATGCGAATTTTCAGGAAGATACGTTAAGAAATAAAAAAAAAGTTTTCAAGACCCTCATCCCCCCTTAAACACAAGCGAGGTTCTGCTCCAAAAACACAGTGAGGTTAGCAAACACAGTCACCTGTCTGTGTGCCGAGCCTTGACACCTGTGGCCCGATCCCCAGAGGAGCTGGACACAACTGAGTCACTACTCTCGCCACTGCTGCCACTGTCACTGCCAGGTCCACACGGGCGACCCCAGCCACCACGCCGCACCACTGTGGGTGAGTTGTCGCTTGATGTTGTTTCAGGTGCACTGCTGTCAATGCTGGCCATGCCTGCGAATCACAAAGCGCATATATGTGGGCAAGGTAGATATTGTGGCAATTACAGAGTTTGATGCACTACAACCTCATAAAGATTGTTAGCAAGTGTAAGTTGTAATTCCATAAGTCCTCGCCCCCAATAGTAGTATTTTCTGCAGATTTTTCCTCTCACATCACTCGCCTTGAACAAGTTCTCGAGTGTCTCACTGCCACAGGATAACTTCTAAACTTGAAAAAATGTCATTTTGGCGCCCGTAAACTTATGATCTCAGGCCACAAGTCTCGAAAGCAGGCATCTTACCGGATCCTGCGAAGCTTCGTGCAGTTGTCGATTACCCCAAGCCCTGCACTCTAAAGGAGTTTCTAGCTTCATTGGCTTGTGCTCGTATTTACGGCATTTCATATGCAATTTCGCCTCCATTATTGCCCCCTTGATGCAGCTTCTTACCGTAAGCACTGCCCTCTAGACTTGAATTCCCGAGTGTGATGAGTCATTTTATAACGCTTCGCGGACTCCTCACGTCCCCTACAATACTACGTCACTTTGATCCTAGCCCACCTACTGAGATGCACACAGGTGCTAGTGGTATCGGACTTAGTGCCGTACTCGGTATTACTGGTGCGGCATGTATCGCTATGTTTGCCAGTATGTTCGGTCATGCCCTACGTGTCAGCGCCGCAAAACACCTCCTCACAGCACTGCTGGTCCTCTATAGCCATTGCCTTGCCCTGCCCGCCGTTAGACCGCGTTGGAGTCAATCTTTTCTGTCCCCTTCTGAACACTCCTGACAGCAACCGGTGGGTCATTGTTGCCGTTGACCACCTCGCACAGTATGCTGAAACATCGGCACTGCCAACCACCACCACGACCAACCACTGCTAATCACCACTAATGCTATTTCGGTTTAACAGTACTACCGTCTAGTACATACTTTTTCCAAGCTCCAGCCAACTACGGTTTAACGAGGTTTCACTGTATATAAATTCTGCAAGACCCTTCTAATTATCAGTTCTATGTGTCATTCTGGATAGACAGACCCTACTGTGTGCTGATGTTTTCAGCTTTACTGACCTGCTGAATGCTTCTTTGTTGTTCGGAAGTTTGTACATCGAAATTTGGCTTCCCAAGCCTTGAAGTTCTCCTCCCAGCCAGGACTTGAAGCTCCCTCGCTACGATCACCACTGTCACCAGCACTTCTGCACATCATGCAAGTCACACACAGTTGGGTCAATGAGTGAACCAGCCAAAACCTTAACATGTACTATATACTGCAAAAGTTCCACGCCAGTTGCAACAGTGGGCACAAAGCCATGCGGCAGCACTTTGCTTGCCAGTGCTAGTGTGTTGCAAGCGCATTGTCACGTCTTAGTGAAAGTGAAGATAGAGGAAAAATCGATCGTCAATTGTCGGTTGACAGTAATTGAAATCTGAATTGACGGGTCAACTCTATCTGCTATATTTACATGTGGTATCCATATGTTCCAGAGTGATTGCTGGTGCTCGCTTACATTCGATAATGTAAAACACAATTCACGGCGTATGCAACATAATTTTGTTGCCAGTGGCGTGCAGCTAAAAACTTTTACAGTGCGAGAGAGAGCGATTGTGGAGAGGAAAAGGCACTATTTTCTGCAGCCATTTAGGGAGCATGGCTCAGAACCTACAACGTAGAGAGGCATGTAAAGCTTTTCCCCTCTTCTCTCCCTCTGTAATGGGGGATCGCATGCTAATAGTGGCAATGAACTGGTAGTTTTAGATGCATCTTACTAAACAGAGACCACAACTCAAGTAAAAGCCGCCCGTCCTATCATCACTCAGGCTTGCAGAGCAATTATTATCAAAAAACAAGTAATGTCATGTGCTTCCCATTGTGGGGAGCACAATAATACTAGAATTTCTAGCAAACCCAATTTTAAACCTTTCTACATCAGTCATGCTCAGCACAAGTTATATTCTAACTACAGTAATATCTCGTTATAACAAAGTCAGTGGGACGGCGAAAAAATTCGTTATAAGCTGTAATTCGATATAAGCGACCACTCGAGAAAAGCTAAAGCAGTTGAGCTTTAATTGCGCCACAACTACGAGGAAGTAAAAATACAATATATTCAGTGAAGCAAAACTTTATTCAGGTGCAAAACAGGCAGTGAGCTTTGGCTGCTTAAAGTTCTTACCGGGCGTGTCCGAGATTGAGGTTGTGTTTGTTGTGTCAAAAAAATGATTACCCGCTTATTGTGGGTGTGCAGCGCGACCGTCAAAACTGAACAGTTTTGCAGTAGGGGCTTTGCATGATCTCTGGGCAATTTTTTTCTGAGGTGTGCAGCCATGAGGTTTGCAAAACGACAGTTTTCTGGCGCACCGCTGTCGATGACACTGCGCTAATTCTACAGTTCGAGTGTCAGTGTTTGCGCACCGTCGCGTCCGTTCCACTAACAAATGTCTAGGAACAAAATTCAATGACCCTACCACGCATTTAGACCGTTTTACTAAAGTCGAATGGCGTGAATCAAGCACGACCCGCTCGAGAAAATCACCTGGGAAGCACCAGCTTGTACTGACCTGCCATGTTGACAGCCTGACTAGCCACTGGAGACGCTCGGATTTTTCGTGTTTTCAGCAAGTTATCAGTCGATTTGCACCATCAAAAGTGCAATGAAGCTAGGGGTGGTGTTTTATTGCAATGCAGGCTGATTATGGCAAGTGGCAAGCAAATTTCTAGACCGGCTTCCCCAAACTCGTCTTCCCGATTTGTTAACCCTTTGAGGGTTGAATTATATAGAAATCAACTTCTACCGCACCTGCAAGAGAGTGCCGACAAAGAGAAAGATCACGTTTCGCGCGCCTCCATTGCGATCATGCAGCGAAACCAAAACCGCAAAAGGGGTGTTGCCGCAGTCTGTGTGATGCGCTGAAGCTAGAAATCGGTTCTGTTTATCTAGAAGGTAGCAAAAATTTCAAATGCTTCTTTAAGTCCTAAGAGGTGGCAGCACCTCACAGTGAACACACATCATCATTATGGCGCAAAATTTCAAACGGAGGGTCGAAACCGTACCCGTACAGCAAAGAACTTGCGGAACAGAAAACCGGCGCCATACATATACGGCAAAAACCTTCAAAGGCACTTATAATATGAGGGACACTTCTTTTGTGCTTTTCAGCACGTTTCAGTGCCAGAAGTGCTCTTTAGAGTGGTAAAACTTTGCTCATCGAGCGCACCCCATGGAATGCTAAGGTGCCCGCTGTCTTTTGGCCACTTTTCGGCATCCAAGAGACTGCGGTTTTCTGACATCCCAAAGCATCGGGAAAACTTTATTTTCGTGTGGGTTCTATCACGGGGGACCACCAGCGAAGCGATTGCGACCAAGATTAACGGCTTGGGCATGCTGCACCATGGAATTTGACAGCTTCCGTTCTCTCCGGAATAAACAGCTGGGAGCCCTTGCTTTAGACCTGTTAATAGGCAGTCATCAGTCATGGGTTTGGTACTATTGTGGCCTGTTCTGTGCCTACATGAAACTATTTCGTCAGTGGTATTAATTTGACACTGCATTCACAAAAGGGCCACCACTCATCAGCGCCACCACTCAGCGACGCTGATGCCTCCACTCGCCACTTCGCTCTAAGCAGGTCAAGGTCCTCGTGCGCTTCGAGTAATGCGGCTTAAAATGCATGCGTTTGGGCCGGGACCGGAAGAAATTTCAAATGAAGCAATATTTCGAGTAAGGTGATTTCGTTATAACGAGGGATTACTGTATATTCATAGCTCAAGGCACCTTCAATGTCATCAATGATTTTAAATTTTACAGCACTTCTGTCTTCACGAACCACAGCACACATCAGTTCAATTCACCTACTTATATCAAACATACAGGCAGTGGCTGTCTCTCCAGGGGTGGGGTTAAGACGGCCGCTGCCATCTTGCTGTCCCCCTGGGAGACAGTTGTCTGTTCCATGACAATTCCATGACTTTATCAAGCGCGTAAAAACTCCCCCGACATTCCCCATTTCGCTTAGTCACTCAGCAACCTGCAATAGGTTGCCGTACCTGTTGTGCCGGTGTGATTTGACCCTTGCTCCCCCAGAGTGCTCCTGGCGTACCCCTCCAGAAGCCAGAGGTGGCGGACTTCCTGGCTCAGCTGTTGCTGCTACCGTGGCTGCTGGTGCTGTTGCTGCCACCACTGCAACGCCATCACCAAGGCAGTCGGCTGCACTAACACAGCTGGTGGAGTCACTGCTATGCTCTGCAGCATTGCTTGCAGAAAGTGCAGATGTGGATGGTGCCAGGTCATCTGCCTTGGTCTGTGGCGTGCAAGAGGAGCTGCCCGAAGTGCTCTCGGATGCAGGAAATGCTGCGTTCAATGCAGTTGCCACAGGGGGAGTAGAGGTGCTGTAGTAAGAACTCAGTGGTGGGCTCTTATACATTTGGTGGACCTCTTTGTCCAACAGTCGATCCATAATCTGGAAGACAAAAATTCAATGGTGATTTAGCAGTGAATGCAAGAGAAATGCATTTAGCGTTAAGTCCCTCTGAGGTCTCATATTTATTATTTAAATCCCGAGTTCACCACATTGCAAAGTGTTGTTCAGGTACTCACTTGACACACGTCCTGCCTCTTCGAAGAGTGAAGTGCAATTTATTTATTTATTTAAAGCACCCTCAAGGCTTTACAGCATTGTAGAGGGGAGGGGCACAGACACAACACTTACAAATTTGATAAGAAGCACTTTACAAAGAACAAAATCAGAAAAAGCAGCAAGAAAAAAAAATTATACAAGATAATGGCATGTTGTCATAATGTACATGGAACAACATAGTGACATACAGGTCATCCTGCTATGCACGCATACACGCATTGAACAAAAAAAGAAAAAAGAAAAAGACATCAAAAGGACCTGTCAAGTTCCTCGCGGAATCTTTCTGGGTTAGTAATACTGACGGTTGAGGCTGGCAGGTGGTTCCAGTCACGGCTAGTTTTGGGTAGAAATGAATGGGAATATGTCACCGTGTTTCCTCGACGAATATGAACTTTGCAATGGTGATCAAGGTGTGAAGATATGAAATGAGTAGGCTGTATTCAGCGCGATTTAAGTACGTTATTATGATAATAGATCTTTTGAAAAAGGCAGAGGCGAGATAATTTTATGCGCATGACAAGGGTAGGGAGATTAAGGCTATTTTTCACGGTGGTTCTGGAGCAGAACACCTTAGTTGCACCACACACACGCGCACACCCACGCATGGACGCACGCACACACGCACACACACACACACACTCTCTTCTAAGCTTTCCCATTCTCTCTCCACCTCAACTACACGACCGGCTTCCCACACGTCAGAGACATACACTATTTTACACTCCTAATGCTAACGCGTTAAAAAGAAAGCATACGTAACAAAATGAAAAGGTTCCATAAAAAGGTCAAGACTGCCAGAACATACTTGGATGCTCATTCATATTTAAAGGTGAAGGATGCTGTCTAAAACATGCTACACGAGTGATGAGGCATGGATGTAAATTTTATTGTACAGCAAAACCTCGTTAATTTGACCTTCCTTAATTCTGAAGATCAGATAATTTGGACTCGTCCTCTTGACCTGACAGGTGCATGTATTATTTAGTGGCATCAAACTCTCATTATTCTGGACATATTTGTTGGCACACCAGGAGAGCGTGGAGTGCCACAAATGTGCGATGCCAAAGAGCAAGAGCAGCACTAGCTTCCAACTGAAACTAAACTGGGGAGTCGCATTGCCATAGTTATCAGAAGAAACCATATGGGAAAGACAGGAACACCGGAACGCCTTGTACCTATTTCGACTTTGTACTTTTGTGCCTGTATAGCTTTATTAATTCAGCAGCATTAGTATGGTCATGTGAACAAAAACCACTCTGTCGGCTTATGTATGGTAGACAAGGAGAGACGAATAGAGAGGAGGCCGACAAAAGTGGAAGGGGAGGAGGCACCTGACAAAAGCGTGCTGAAATGCGGCCTCACACAGCTGACACTTGGCCATCAGTGGAAGCACATCGCTCGCAGGCAAAGTGCGGACATGTGTCGCGAGTTCTGATAGTCACGTACATAAGTGGCTACATTTGTGGTCTGTGTGCTGTATAGATTAAAGTAACAATGGATGCTGCACCTTCCATAGAGGAAAACTAATGTTAATGCGTTACTGTCGCAGGAATCCCATTTATCACCCTCATTTTTTTCTTGTGTTTACCACTGCACGTGACACTACGATGGCTGCGCATCCTCAGAACTGCATGGTCGTGATCGCGTCGACAGTGACCGTGGTTTCGTCTGCAGTGGTTGTGGCAAACAGTAGTTTCATTTTGACTCTGTGCGCGTTGGCCACATGCCTTATCAAACACGCAGTCAGCATCTATGATCATGTCAAAATGTGAATAATGCCTGCAGTTTCGTCTGCAGTGGCTGAGGCAAGCAGCAGTTATTTTTAGACTCTATGTGCATTTGCAACGTGCCTTCAGAACGGCGTAGTCACCTTCTGCGATTGCGTTGATAGTGACCAGTTTTATTCGCAGTGGTTGCAGCATGCGCTGGTTTTGTTCTGACTCAGTGCAATGTGCACACAATGTCACGAACATGGCAGAAGTGTCAAGGATGAAGAGCAATTTTACCGCGGCCCACATGCTGGCATCAAACTCTCCAGCTGCACTGCGATGGACGGATGATCTGTTGACCAGCTCATCGTCCTAAAAATAATTGAGATCTGTCTGTGGTAGTGAAAAGCATCTTTCGAAGTAAACGTGGGTCTTGCGCCATGGCCGTACTGTGAAGGAAGGTGTAAGGGCTCCGTTACTGTGAGCCTAAACCATTCACGAGATGAGAATTGCAGCTTCAGTCAGTAAATAAAAGAATGTTGACGTAGTAAGTAATTGTTTATTGTTTTCTTGATACCCTCGATAATTCGACATTTGGTTAATTTTGGCTTTTTCTTTTTTTGGTCCTGTGAAATCTGAATTAACAAGGTTTTACTGTAACAACAAAGGCCTTGCAGCTCTTGCTAAATCTCAAGGTAAGGTACTCAAGAAAATATACCTTGTGTGTCTTGGTTGCCTTGTGCACTAACATTATATTTAAAGCCTAGCAGCTAAGCTCAATTATCCCTAATCTATGCTTCATTGCATGCTCCCTCAGTGCTCTAGACAGAATTACGGCTGCACACAAATACAAGCACAGTAGTCCACTTGCAACCTGCCACCGTGACTGAATCAGGCACACTGAAACTATGTGTAATAGGAACAAAGTGCATGAAATACACAGAACAGCCAACAACCTGTACAATTCAGTGGCCAGTGCTCACAAGCTCAGAAAAAGCAGCTGTTTAAGATTCTAGGACATCGCCAATACCGTTTAGGTGGTTGCCCCATCGTTGCTAGGACGACTGATCACCAATTTTTGAATGGATGTGGCATCATGGGCATTTGCACAGGAGAGCAGAAAATGCACGCTACTCATACCCCCTTTCGGTGCCCCACTTTATGCATTATGACTTCAGGGTTTAAAGGATCTGTGCATATCCAGCATATCTGCTTCAGAGTACCTGGCACACTGCTGACACACTAGTGGAAAATACAAACCTTGGCAAGCTTTTCTTGATCATCTTTATAGAACACGAGCAAAGTAATGCTGAGGTCGCCCCTTTGCCGTCTCGTTCCTTCACACAACAATGGATGCTCAGCTTCTGAGACATTTGCTTTTAATCCTGCAAATAAATAAATGAGAAGAAAAAAAAAATGGAAGATTTGTTATAACACCTGAGCAATGTGGCCAGCTCAAGGCTTAATTAAGCTTTACAATGGTACGTAAAAGTGATTACCTAGAGCAGCAACAGCTGCTTCAAAACCTAAAGCCTCATCTGATGGCAGCTTAGTGCCTGGATTTGGTGCACCTTTAGTGTTGTTTTCTGTAAAGAAGAAGAAGGAAAAAAAGTTACAGTCGAACCTTGATATATCAAACAGCGCGGTGATCGCGAAGTAGTTCGATACAGCCAGAATTTGACATATAAGATCACATAAAAAATGCGTAAGGAACTTGTATAAATCAACCAATGAACCAACTGTGGCGCAGCAAATACTCCACACAAAGTATTTATTTCTTTGGCTGAAAGTACTGCCGCAGTGTAGCCTGCTTCTTATTGGCAGCCATGTGCTTAACCATGGCGTCCTCACATGGTCTAAACAATATACAAGCAAGAGGCCGGTGCCTTCTATTGCGCCGCAGTAGCAGCATAGAAGGGCCAAAGCAGCTACAGCCTCAGTTGAAGATGGGAACGGGGCGAAATCAGCCCTTGAATTGATTAACTTCAGCAGTGTCTTTGTTTGACCACTACTTCCACTGTGATCTCCACGTCCCGAGTGATGAGCCCCCTCTACACCATGCGACATCCTGAAACACCAAAGAGAGGGCGGAGGCAATGAGGACGCCGGCACCGAAATTTACATGCTCAACAGGCGAAGAGTTGGCGCCGACTTCAAACACACGTGTACCCAAATCTACATACACTTAGCTATATTCACCACACAAGATAGATACACTATATATATATAATATAATATATGGGGTTTTTACGTGCCAAAACCACTTTCTGATTATGAGGCACGCCGTAGTGGGGGACTCCGGAAATTTTGACCACCAGGGGTTCTTTAACGTGCACCTAAATCTAAGTACACGGGTGTTTTCGCATTTCGCCCCCAAGATAGATACACTGACGAATGCCAGCAGTGTGTTCAAAGGAGCTGGTTGGTTCATCTTTAGAATAAAAAAAGGAACAACACAACACAGGACGAGCCAGTAAAGAGCACAGGACAGACCGCTCTGTCCTGTGCTCTTCACTCGCTTGTCCTGTGTTGCACTGTTCCTTTTTTTATTCTAATGATGAATGCCCGTGGTGCAGTGACACCCCTACGTCACCGCACATCAAATGGACGTGCTTAAACAGAGCAACACATACACATTCCAAACACAACTAAAAACACAAGATTTTAAAGGCAGTAGGAGGCACGGCTTACAGACGAGGATCAAGATAGCCAACTGGTTCTCCTAGACCAAGCCCAGTGAGCCACTCATGCCAGTGAATCCCTGAACTAGAGGCCCCAACCATGGGATCCCAAATTTTGTTCTTTACTATAAAGTTTCTCTCTCTCCATGTTCGTCAATCGAAGCATTTTGAAACACTGTTAATAACAAAGTACAGTAAAACCTCGTTATAATGAAACAGAATATAACGAACTAATGGATATAACGAAGCAATCGTGATTCCCCTTGAAATTCCAATAGATGCCCACGTATTGAAAACCTCCTTTTAACGAAGCTAAAATTTTCTCGCAATGGGTATAATCAACCTTTCTTTAGAGCACAGCTATTTGGCGTCCATTCCTGCGTTTCGCGGCACCGTTGTGCGTCGTCATAACCAGCTCGGTAGCCGGGGCCAGCGTGCTCCTGGAGCCATCTCTCGCGCACGGCACGAGCCTTGCTCTCTTTGCTCCTCCTCCAATGCAACCTCTGTGTGATGGCAATCAGAGTGCCGGCTCGGTGGCGGCTGATCTTGATGATGTGCTGCTGCCCAAGCCGAAACGCATAGCCGCCGCTGTTCGCCACTGCGTGCACCTCTTCTCCCCCTCCTCTCCTCCGTGGCGGCACCTGCATGAGAGCTCGCAGTGTTCTCAGGTTGCCGAAGTGCCGGCTTGGTATCAATGGATCACGGTGGGTGCTTCCCAAGCCGAAACGCAAAGGCACCTTCAGTTGACTCACTAGCAGTGTCAGCGGCGTCAGTCAGTCGCTGCTATCTCTTCGCCGCGCAATGTTCCAAAGGCACCTTAAGTTGACTCACTAGCAGCGTCAGCGGCGTCAGTCAGTCGCTGCTATCTCTTCGCCGCGCAATGTTCCTATGCGCCTACGAGCTGTTTCCCATAACCTCCCGATCAGCGAGGCAGCTGCGCCAAGCTACGCTCAGTTTGCAGCAGCTGGTGCGAAATGTTCCACACCAGAAAGATTGTCCGAAGCTCACAGCCGGTTTATATTAAAATATAGTCTGTCTGCCTACATAAGTAGTTTATTCTCAGCCAGTTCTTTCTGAGCCATGAGTGAAGCAACCGGTGGAAGTCCTTCGTCTGCCGCTGCTGCTAAACGAACTGCCCGAGCAGAGGTCAGCGCCATTGCCACCAGAATCCAGTGGTGCACTACGCCAAACCAGATATCGGTGCAGCAAGTCTAGCATATATCCATCTATTTCTCCTACCACAAAGCTACCTTCATGACAATCAAGAACTGGAAGTAGAGTGTTTCTTGAAGAAGTGAAGAATAAAAAGTTGCAACTGTACATACATGTCTTGCTTGAATTATCTGCCTCAGTATATAGAGAAGCCGAAACAGCTAAAGCGCTGCGCTCAAATTTCGCATTAGGACTTGTCGGTCTGATGTGGGGATTCTCACACCGTACTCTTGGGACAAAGGAACGACAACACAGCAGTGCAAACAATCACAAGGGCATTTATTGCACCTTTCATACATCAATGCCTGCTAGCCGAGTTGCTATCCACAAAACATGCCGATGGGCGCGCGACAAATCTAGAAGTCCGACTCACCGCGACCGGAAGTGAGCGAATATGTTCGCCCCATGCTGGATCCCAACGCCTGGTCGTTCGCGTGTATAGTCACGCGAAGCGTGGCGCGTTCGAAGGCGGTCACGCGAGGCGGTCTCGCAGATGCATCGGTCGCCGCGCGCGCGGAGTGTCCGCGCTGTTCGGCGACCCGCCGGGGAAGAGGGTTGCTGCACGTGCAACACGACCGTCCCGCTCGCTGTCTCGAAGCCAAGCGAGAGCGCCTTGTCTCTCCCGAACCAAGTAACCGTGCAGCGGCGCGACGCTCGCGCCATCTCTCGGACTGCGCTTCAACCACATCGACCGCGCTGACGTCACGCAGGCCACGCGGCGAAGCGGGACCACAGGAGACGCGCTATGTGGAAGAAAAATCAGGGGAGGCGCGAGGGTCGCGCATCCCCACAGACTGCACGCCAGAGTCAGATGAATGCGCAATATTGCACAGGCTTAAGAATGAAGATAAGCGTCTTATGGTAGAGGCATGGCATACCTATAATGGTGGAAGTGCGTGCCTGAGTCAGCCTTCGATTTTTACATAAGGAAGAGATTAAGTGGCTTAACAGTTATCTCTCACGTAGACCAACACATGCACCCGAAAAGGCTAATGGAGCATAAAAGGTCGTTAACCGGTGGATCGCCTTCTAATCTTTCCCTACATTGCCAAGATTGTAACTGCACGCCAGAGTTAGATGAATGCGCGATACTGTACAGGCATAAGAATGAAGATATACGTCTTATGGGAGAGGCATGGCATATCTATAACAGTGGAAGTGCGTGCGTGAGTCAGCCTTCGATTACCTTAAATAAGGAAGAGATTAAGTGGCTTAATAGTTATCTCTCACGTGGACCGACACATGTACATGACTGACACGTGGTGACACCATTCCTGAGCTTTCGCAGATGAGTTTTGTGTCTTCTTTCTTTTTTCGCCTCAGTGCTCCCTTCAGTCGATAGTCAGAGTTCGTGTTGTCCACTTCTCTACTCTTGTGTCCCGTCTGCACGCCTCATCGCTTTTTTGCATAATGAATCCTTACCAACTAGCTCAGCTTTCTGTCGTTCTAAGGGTCGGTACTTTTGCCATTGAAAAAGATTTTTGTTCATTTTTAGAATTGGTTAGTTGGGGGGTCGATCTATATTCCGGTCCGACCTATAGTCCGGTTTTTACGGTAGTTGGCTTAGCTTGCTCGACAGGAAAAGGCATATTCATGTAAATGGTGATGTATGAGTATATGCAATATGATAAATTAATATGATGTGCTCCTACTGCATCCTTGTAAATGCAGCTAATTGCGCTAAGTGTCCATCTAGCGAGGCCTAGCTCCTTCGTGACGTCCAAGCGCTTGCTCTTTGGGTCTTGTGGGGATGCTCAACTCTGATGCGCCCTCCAATGTCGTTTTCCTCGCATGGCTCTCGCGTCTCCTGTTATCCAGCTTCTCCACGCAGCCAAGTGCTGGTGGCAGTCGCTGTGGTTGCAGCATATTGCGAGAGTTGGCGCAAGTGTTTCCCTGCTAACACCACTTAACGGTGGGGTTACTTAGGTGCAAAAGGGATCTGCGACCTGCCTGTTAGCTGATCAACCTGTTCCTTTTTGACTTGGGGTTGGCAAGCTGCGTGGATGTCTCGCGCGCTTGCCAGCCGTTTGCGGGACCATCCTGCGAAAGGCTTAGGATCAGGAAAGTGGAATGGACGAACGCCACCGTTCACTTGTGCGGTCAAGCGATTGATTAGGCGTTGATGTCCAGCATCCTGTCGTGGTGAATAGAATTTCCTATATTTGTCATGTGCCCATCTACATGTTCTATTGGTATTGATTCGGCTAGCTGGCATTGGTGTAGGAGAAGTACGATAAATGCCCTTGTGATTGTCTGCCCTACTGTATTGTCGTTCCTTTGTCCCAAGGGCACGTTTGAGACGCCCACATCTGGCTGCCCAACGTGGAGCTCTTGGGGCATCGGATGATAGTTTTGACAGTCTTGCTTGGTTTGAAGCAACCTTTGAACTAAAGCATAGGCCTAACAATGATTTTGGTCACTGGCATCGGCAGCATGCTTTCTTGAACAAGGCGATGGTTGCTGTAGCGTGTTTGCACTTTTCAACATGCTAAGCATTTCTGGAAGCGTTTTTGAATTACACTTGTTGGTACGAGCGCTATATGGTCTGCATCTTGGCAGAGTGAGGCCTAGCTTTCATTGCTTTCATGGCCCCAAACGGTGCCTTTCAAAAATTGGAAAAAGGCTGCTGCAGCAGCCTGTCGGCTTGAGAAATCAAGAAATGCTGAGGCGAAATCGTCGCAAGCATCTCACCATGTACTTCTTACTGGCTTGCACGAGAAAACCTTATAAAGTTTGTCGGCCTTCCATGCTTTACGCGAAGCTTGCCGATATCCTTCTCTAGGGCATCTAGGGGGACTATTCTGTAAGAGTCCACCTAGTGGACCGTCCGTTTCAGTCGCTGCTGATTGGATGTAGCTGTACGAGGGAGGAGGAGACGAGCGGCCCTAGCCAATCAGCAGCAGCCAAAATGGACAGTCCATTAGGTGGACTCTTACAGAATACCCCCCAAGTTCTCCACGTAGTGTAGCGGAAGGTTCCTTGTGAAAATGAAGCCCTGGAGGGACTGAATCATCTGCCGGGCCTCCTGTGAGGAAAACATTGAGGCATCCTGCCTTACCGCATCACCGCGTCATCGCTACCGCCACCGCCGTCTGATGTAAGCACGTTCACGACGACCACCTCATCGGCTAGAGGCAGTTAGTTTCCAAATCTAAAGCCGTGCGCTTTCTTTTCACTGGCAACATTGTGCATTGCTGATGATCAGCAAGCGGGTCAGCCGTCTTTCGTTTCGGCAGCGAGTGAAACAAGGATGAGGAACCGTGTGGCCAGGAACGATTTTGACGCTACCACTAAAGACGAAAGCGAGCGATTAAGGGGGGATGTGGCTTTTGCATTGCGAAAAATGGCCCAAAAATAAATTTTTTTGATATCACACTTGCAGTTTCTACAACTCCATTTCTACCTGATTCCAAAATATCATCACCGTAAACCACGTAGAAGTGCTCTAAATAATTTTTTTATCAGCCAGGTTGCGAAAAATTTCGTGGAAATCAAGAAAGAAGAGCATTTTTCAAGCCACAATATCTCTGGAACGGCGCAACCGAGCACCGCCATCTTGGTCTTGTTGGAAAGCCATCTTGGTCTTATCTTCAAATTTGCCGCTTCAGCTACCTCCTCCATACAGAAACAAGCACACAAAAAGCAAATGATTGAAGGTCGTGCCAGAGTATGTGAATAGCCGCGCCCGCCACGTGATTCCAGAACGCGTCACCATTGGTCAGGCGCTCGCGTCGTCTGCTTGGCTCTTTGCAAGTCGCGAGTCGGTACGTCACCACTCGCTGTAATCTCGACGTGTCAAAACGGGCGCTACACGGACATTGCAGTAGCGTAGCCAATCCCCACGTTTGTGGACATCTCAGACCCGCGGCTAAGCATACCGAGCATCGGCGACGCGGACATCGCGACCAAGATTCGCGCGCAGAATCCTCGGACACGCACGCGGCTAAGCCTTTCAGCACTCGCTGTTTCGGAATTCCCGACTAAGCACATCGCACATGCAATCCTCGGACCCACGACTAAGCATTTCGCGCATAGGAGTCTCCAACTCGGCGATCAAGCACATTGCGCGCCGCAATCGTAGACCCTTGCCTAAGCATTTTTGCATCGGCAACTCCGACTGAGCGACTAAGTACATTGAGCATCGACTCGTCGAGCCAGCATCTAGGCATTTCGTACATCGTTACCTCAGACTGCGCAAATAAGCCCATCGAGTGTCGAGTCCTCGAGCCCGTGGCTAGTAATTTAGTGCGTCGGCACCTTGGACTGCGCGACTACACACATCAAGTGTTGACTCCTCGGGCCAGTGACTAGGTGTTTTGCACCTCGGTACCTCAGACTGTGCGGCTAGGTACTTCGCGCTTCGACACTTCGGACGGCGCGACTAAGTACATCAAGTGTCGACTCCTCGGGCCCGCGACTAGGCATTTCGTGCTTCAGCACCTTGGACTGCACGACTAAGCACCTCAAGTGTTGACTCCTCGAGCCTGCGACTAGGCATTTCGCGCATCGGCACCTCAGACTGCGCAGCTAGGCACTTTGCGCGTCAGCACGTCGAACTGTGTGACTAAGTACATCGACCGTTGGCCATCAGTGAGCCAGAAAATAGTCTCGCGTGCACGAAATCAAAGGGCAGAGACCCAAAAAAACCACCTGTAAGTAAAGACAGCAAAAACTACAATCCTGGTGCATTTTGAGATATGTGAACTGCTCCAAACACTATTAGAGACATTTTCTCAGAAGTGTGTTTTGGGCATTCTGCATTGTCTATGGAAAGGGTAGCATGGGAATGCTTGGTGTAATGGACGCGTTCGGTGCAAGGAAACGTTCTATAAAGCTAGCCAGCATGGCAAAGATCGCCGCTCGCCCACGCACCTACAATGATCGCACCGATGATTCCCGTGGGGCAGCTTCTGCTTCATCTAAGCAAGAGTGTGGTTGCGTCGACGCTTCTAGCAATGTGACTCCTGCTCCACCAGCACAAGAATTTGTCGTGACGAGTGCGCTTGGTGTCTCGTACTCATCGACAGTGGCTTCCAGATCCTCTCTTTCATCTGCCTTGGACAGTGCGATCGCGTTGTCCACTGTGTACTTGAAAACAAGTTTCTTGACGTGTGAGGAAAAAGAGGTGGTGAATAAAAAATGCGCTGCTGTGCAACGAGGACTTGGTGCTATGTCAGCGATGGAGCAAAAATTTCAAGCAATGGAGCGTGATCCTGAAGCTGCCACTGCTATAAGTGAAGGTGAAAAATTTCTCCTTGTGCAAATGGATGCCCTAGGCGACCAGCTATCAGACCCCGTGCCAGAGGTGCTTTGCGACTGGCATGAATGTTTAATGGGGGATGTGGCTTTGAAAATCAACTTTCTTATTTCTTCATTGATTTTGAAAAAAAATTGGCACAAATGTTTAGAATGTCTCGCTGATGCTTCCCTACAAGTTTCAGAGTGATATCTTGAGAACATCTTCTTTAATTTATTTGAGCAGAATTTTTCTCCCTTTTACTTTCTGGAGAGCCTGGGGAAATTTAAAAACATGATAGAAGGCTTGTTAAGTATTGACTGCATAGCTAAATGCGTGCTGAAGTTTGTGACATTATTGCATTTTTTTTTCGTAACACAAATTTTTTGCAGAGCCATATTTTATGTTACCTTTGCATCAATACACTTTCGGGGTAGACGAATAGCCATATCGTAAACTTACAAAGAGTCAAGATAAGAAAGCGAGAATGTCACAACCTGAACTGTAGCCCAAAGAACATGAAAAAAAAAAAAAAGAACGGAGTCAAGATATGTTAAACGGTAAAAAAGAAATCAACTCCAGAAACATAGCAGAACGGCAGAAAAACAGTTTTGAGAAAACGGCTCCCAAAGTTTCCCCTTCTCCTCGGTTCACTAAAAGGCACCAAATTTGTAGTCTTTGGGGTATTTGGTGATGTGTGGCTTCTCGTACATGCGGCCTCTGGTCTGGTGCGCTTGGCCCCTCCCCCTTTTCTTTCTATAGGGCATTCTTTGCTGCTACTGTTCTAATAGAGCATGGTGCCTAAGTTTCAAACCAAGGGACGTGCAGAACTCTGTGTGGGCATGAATACAGTTCCAGTGTACATTCAGGCAGCCACTACCCACAGGCTGCCCGATTGATAGCAATCTCTAGTACAATCAGTGGGGTATTTTTTTTTTTCTTTTGGTAGAATTGACCATATTACTGAATGAAGGCTCTGAGAGTCAGTAGCCTCCCAAGTCATCTTTACTTGAAAATGGCTGTAGAACTTAAGATCAGAGAGCCAGTGATAGATATGCAGCTGCTAGGTGCTTTCCAAAACTGCACTTTTGTATGATGCCTCAAATCACTTCTGCAGCCAGGTGTCTGTGCCAGCCCAAGGGGCCTGTGAAAAGAGCTCATGATGAAGCTCTGTTTATGAAGGAGTGGTATGACAGATATTGTTACGAGCTATCATGACAATATGATAATAGAGTGAACGCGCAATATGCTTAGTTGTGGGTCTGAGGTACCGATGTGCGAAATGCCTAGCCGCAGATACAAGGACCTGACGTGTGATGTGCTTAGTCGTGCAGTTCGAGGTGCCGACACGCGAAGTATCTAGCCGCGTAGCCCAAGGTGCCGATGCGCAAAATGCCTAGTCGCAGGTGGAGGAGTCGACCCTCGATGTGCCTAATCGCGCAGTCCGAGGTGCCGACGCGCGATATGCAAGCTTGTGGAGTTCTGCTCATCAGGATGACTCAATGGCCTCTGACGTGAATATAAGAGCCATTGTGGCAACAAAACAGATAGGGAAGGGACAAACAGCCCTTAATTACTTTTGGGCAGCGATGAACATGTCCCATCGTGGCCTGCATCAAGACTTTTCAGAAGCACTTGAAGAAATTCAGGGAACCATAGAGACAGTGCATTGACAAGTTCTACAGAGAATCTGCTTCTGCTGTGAAAACCACTTATAAGGAAATGGATCCTTATTTCAGCAGGGATATCACAGTAAACTTTGATGGAACATGGCACAAGCGTGGCCACATATCCCATATTGGAGTTGGTGCAATAATTTAATATCCTACGGACCTCATCTTGGAGGACATTGTTTGATTGAACCAGTGCTTTGGTTGCCAAGTAGGACCAAAGCCGATAGACCCTGGCTACGCAAGCTGGCAGGAGGATCATGTGTGCCAGAAAAACACCGACTCTGTCCTGAGGCAGCTGTCATCCTTTTTTCAGGTCCGGTGCAAAAGCACAACCTTTGTTACACAACGCTCGTGTCCGACGGAGATAGTGCCACCTTCTCTGCCCTTGTGGATTGAAAATGTTTATGGACTGGTCCCCATTTCGAAAGAGGAATGCCTAAACCACATCTAGAGGAGGATGGGGACAGCACTGCGCAACCTTGTGCAGAAAAGTGACCGGGCGTCAGGAGGGAAGGGCAGGCTGACAAAGGCCCTCATTGACAAGTTGACCGACTATTATGGCTGGGCCCTACAGAACAATTCCAACGATGTGGCTGCAATGCAACGTGCAGTGATGGCATCGTACCACCATGTGACATCAACGGACGAGGATCCTCACCACGACTTGTGCCCTGAGGGTGCAGACTCGTGGTGCGTCATAATGCCAGCAAGAGTGACGGTGTGCCACCTCCGAAGCATCCGTACAATCTTCCAGGCTATGTTGCAGAAGCACTGCTACCTGTTTATGAGCGCCTCTAACAGGATTTTCTTCTGCAACGCTGCCTGGGAGCAAAGAGGCACAATGTATCAGAATCATTTCGCTCCGTGCTGTGGTCCCTGATGCCCAAAGAGCAGTATGCATGCCTGATTGCTGTGGAGACTGCACTGCACGAGGCAGTTTTATGATATGCTGGCTGCCACAGGGCCACCTAAGAGCTATGTTCATCAGTGGGGCTAACACGTGGCCACCTGGCCATTCAACGGGAAGCCGAGAAAGATTCTCTGCGCTTGAAAAAGTCCACGAAGCGATCGCAAGAGAACGTGGAAAGGCGGAAAAAGAAGAGAGCGCCTAAGGATATCACCAATACGCTGTAGGGTCATTTGAAACCAATATATGTGCTAAAACTTTCAAAGCTAATATTCTCAAAATGACTTTTTTGGCTGGTGAGGCTGCTTGTTCAAGCCATATCTCAGTATCCGCTCATCAGATTTCCAGAAGTTTTCTTTACTGTGTATTTGAATAAATTTATGAGGACAAGACAAGCCCATTTTTTTTATATATTGTGCCTGTGATTTGTGATATTTAATCAAAATTTCATTGATAAAATCTTAATCACCAACACTAAATTCGCTGGTCTGATAAAATTTGTCAGCAAGGAAATTTAAAAGAAAGGGCTCTGTCTTGCCAAGGTATCCATCTGGGAATCATCATAGCGAATTTCACAGTTGCAGCACCTTTGAAAATTCTCCAGGCCTGGAATGAGAAAACCATGTGCACCCTTCTGACATATTGCTGTAACTTGGGAACCAGTGAACATAACTGCATGAAATTTTGTTGTTATAATAATGCTTCTGCTACGAGTTTATCCTGAAAATTTCATTAAGACATCTCGACAAACAAGAAAGTTGGTATCCGAGGGTAGCCTCCCCTCTTAAAGTGGGTGTTGTGCCAAAATGCCCTACAAATGGAGGTACTAGAGTAAAGTTCAGGAAAAGTGAAGTGCTGTTCTATTATGATAAATGTAATGATCTTTGAAGACATGTACAGTAATTAAACAAAATGTTTTTATGAAACAATATGCACACAGCTCAATAAAAAGGTCACTTCCAAACATACAATGACCATCATGTCTGAGCACAGGGCAATACAACTTACTGGAAAGTACCAGGGCATCAAAGATGTAGCTTGACAGCATGAGTGGAAGCAGTGCATCACCCCGAGACTGCAGCCTGTGATCACGCAAGGCTTCGGCTTTCTCCCTGATGTCATTCAGCTCTGCATCTCCCAATGGTATCTTCTTCAACAGACTGACGAGATCTTGCTCTTGGTTTGCCAACTTGACCTGTATTATATACACCACATTCCGCAGTAAGTACGCAGAGCCACTACTATTGGGCAAGCAGTCTTATTTATTTATTTAATTGTAAAATACTCTGCAAGGCCCCTAACATAGAGCATTGAGTAAAAAGGGGGCATAGAACAAAGTACACACATAAAAGTGGCAAGCTCGTGACAATATCAACACATATTAGAACAATAAAATCAACTCAATAAGTCAAAAAGTAAAAGAAAGCAAAACAGTGAGTATGATAGTGAGTATGATACAAGAAACATTGATAATTTCTCCGAAAATTAGGCACGTGCGAGTAATCTATTTGAAAAATTCGCTAATCACTGAATATTCCTTTCTGTTTCAATATCAGGGATAACACTTATTGGAGTCATTAGGCAGTACCGATGTAGGCGAGGACTGTCCTGAATGGCTCTGCTGCAGGATCCACGGTTGTTGTGCAGCGGTACCATTTTTGATCAAAGACATGAAGGAGATAACTTCTTTAATTTCTACACATTAAATGAGAATTTAGGAAGAGCTTCGTATCAGGATTCTAACTATAACTTCTGCACTAGTGGAGAGAAAACCCTCTGGGTTTTGAAAAGTAGTAATGCAAGGTGCTGTAAATGAGTGAAAACAAGCAACCAATTTGTTTTTTAGGGCATCTAACACAGTTTGGAATTATATCACATACTGGAGCGAACATTTAATGAGGCTTCGCTGTAGAAACAGAGCTAAATTTTAGCTTTAAAATGTGAAGAGTGCAAACTGCAATCAGTAAATGAAACTTGAAGCTTTCTAGGTAGCAACAAAAGGCTGAAGCAAAGCCCAGCTTGAACTTACTTCAAGTGCTTTTGTAGAAGCTGGTGGTCGAGACATTTCCAACCCGAAGAGCCCAATGCGGAAGGCCAAGTGATGGTGTTCCTGGTTTTCTCCGAGCACTTGGCACAGGAAAGCAGCCTTGGCTAAAGTTGCTGATGCCAAGAGGCTCACCTGGGAGAAGAAGGCAGATGCATGCTATGTCAACCAAATATTTCCTTTTAGTGGTAGAGTTTACAAGCAACCTGTTCTAGGACTAAGTAAACATGTGAGTACTGTCTGCAGGTGTAAGAAATCAGTGCAAGAAAACCCTGTATAGCCTATGAATTCTAGCTAATGCATGCACCTCGAAGAAGTGAAAGTATTTTAAAAGTGAGAGAGAGAGAAAGATGGAAAATGTGGCAGAATTTGTACCCAAGTGTACTATATGGCCTGTATTGAGGCCAGTACAGTCGAACCCCGCAATAACAAAACTGCTGGGAAAGGAAATTTTTTTTCGTTCTCCCGAGAATTTCGCCGTCACTTATTTGTTTCAGTCACTTCATGACTCGGGCCCCGCAGCTTGATAAGCAATCCATAGCTTCATCGTCATCGTTGACACCAAGGAAAGCCTAGGTAACGTCGAAAGCATCAAGCACATCACATGAGCTTGCTTGCCTTTCTTGTGCTTGGTTTTCGTCATCCTCATCATCACTCTCCTTATGTCCTTTGCACAAACTGCCGATAATAGCGATGCCGCTAAACTGCCCGTTCGGCGTCTGCACACAAAAAGTAATCCAGTTCAAGAGCGTCTGGCACCATGGTATCCACACGGCGAATCAGGTCCCATGCTTCAGTTAGTGGCTGTAGATTGTCTTTACTGGCAGAAAGACTCGCTTCCCGCTCTGGCAAGGCTGCCGAGGCATGCTGATGAGCCATGAAAATGGCGTGCCTGAAGCAATTCTGGCTAAGGGCAGTCGCAGTAACAGCTCACCCCCTGGCAAGACTCTCCAGCGACATGAAAAGATCACTTTTAGTTGGGTGGATTCATTTCTATGTTTAACAACATCCGCCGGATGAGTCTCCCCAGGTATGCACAGTTAACAGTCTTAATAACTCCTTGGTCCAGAGGTTGTATTAACAGATGTGCAGTTTGGGGGAAAAAAAATCAAGCGAACACTCGTCAGCGTTTTCGGTGTGACTGGCACTGCTTCTGCATCAAAGGCTTCCAGCCAGCTGGAGAGTATCACGCACATCATCGAAGCTTTCTAATTAGCAGCGTATTCGACCGGCAGCCTCCAGTTGCCTTTAAAGTACTGTGGCTTTTTGCTCCGGCTGATGACGAGGAGGGGACGCTTGTCGGAGGCATCCATGTTTGAGCACAAATGAATGGTCACCCGTCTTTTAAGGCAAAAGCCTTAATTGGGGGACTCGGGTCTTTGGGACCGAAAATCGGCCAAAAATTCAAATTTCCAATTTTTATTTTCCACGTTCCTGGAGTGTTTCCACAACTACCTCTAAAATTTGGTTACAAAATACCGCGTAAAGACGAACCTTGTTAAACCATACCCGTTTAAAGAGTAGTAAAGTCAAATCGTTGACTCAGCGGCCATTGAACATAATGTGTTTTGTATGCACATAAATCATACCAGCTTATTGCATACGTATCGGCAGAGTCCTTCAATGCTTTTCTAGTCACGAAAGTCAACCATAACGCTATGGGAGAGCTTGCTACGTTGCCCCAGCTGCCACGCGGTGGCGCTGAGAGGTTGGTGGGAGCTAGACGAAAGCTGCACGCTGCATCAGTTGGTTCTTTATTCTATGGCTGGGTGCCCAAGTAGTATGGTGGCATCAGCAGTCGGTTTTCCTCATTTCAAGAGATAATTTGTTGATCTGTACCGCATTGTCACTTCGGCTACAGATGTACGAGCGAAAAGGTATCGTTATTTTGTTTGCCTAGTGACGCGTCGATGAGTGGGTGAAGTGGAAACATGCAATACCGCGACAGAAGCTGGTGGCTTTACCTTCGACTCTGAACAAGTCAGAGTGTGCGAAAAAGATTTTGACACCACGGACGTTGTTCGAAGCGATAAGTTCATTGTGAAAGGAGACGCTGTCCTTGCCCGGTGCCGTTCCTTGGCTGTTCGAAGGGCTGCTGGTGTACTAGGCAACACGGCAGAAATTGTACATTTTATTTCTCAGATGCCACCTGCACTTCTTCACAAGGAAAAAGAACAAACTTGCACGGGCAAGTAAGCGCGCAACATGTCCAGCCGGTGGGGGCAAGGAAGTGATGTGCTGAATTGCTTCCTTAATGGTTTCAGCCATGCAAGCACGCAGCATTTTCTTTTTTCAGTGCATTTTCTCAATGCGATAGATACAGTCGCCGACTGTTTATTCGGACCTCACGGGGACTGCGAAAATGTTCGAATAAACAGGTGTCTGAAAAAGCAGATTAAGAAAAAAAAAATGAAATCCTTTATTTCCACGCACTTATTCGGGCTCGGCAGTAGGCTTGGAAGAAATCGTGAATGCGCCGTTGCACGCCGTTCCGTTCACGCGCAATCAGATAAGCCTGAATCTCGGAGAGGGTCGTACGGTCACTATTAGCGCCTGAAAGCACAGTCACTGCTTGTACACGCTCCGCATGCGACGGCAGCATAGCACATGGTGCGTCATCTTCCGACTCAGTCATCGTCCGGCGATGTAGCAGAAACCTGACAAATTATCTTGCCGTCGTCGAGTTCTGACCATGTCAATACAGCAGTGTTAGCACCTATGAAACTGTCAAATGGGACGGTGTCCGGAATCGCAATGAAACCACTGCGCAGGTCTTGGCAGAACATTTTCCGCGTCAGTAGGGAGCACATCTTAAGGCGACAAATCTTAGGCCTCCCGGCATCCGCTTGCCGGCATTCCCCAGCGCAGTCTGCGCAAGCACTGTCGGCGCCATTAGAGACTTGACGTGATGTTTCCGTATGCCGCGTTGGATCATCGAAACCTCGACACAGCACACAAAGCAAACACCACAGTGCCGATACCAGTCACACAAACGAAAAACGTGGCCTGCTTGCAGCGTCGTGCGCAAAGAAAAAACTCAGCTGCTGGATTGTCCTGACATGGCTTACTAAGCTGAAACCGGAACTGCTGTAGCGCCACTCTATCGAACCAGGCAGAAACGATGATGAAGAGCGGGAATTTCTAGTAGCGCCACTTCGTGGGGCAGCAAGGAGGCTCCGTTCATAACAAAAATGGCGTTCAGCAAGTCGAACCATGCACCAGCCAGAGTCGGCGCATGGTTCTTTCGTTCGAGTTGGCTCAAGGAGTGTCCGAAAAATCAGACGAGAGGTTGCAAGGTGTCCGAACTTTCGGCAGTTGTTATACATTATGGTCCATGGGGAGAAAGGCGGTGCCGCGAAGCTGACCGAATAATCGGGCATGTCCGAATTTTTGGAGTCCGGAAAATCAGTCGGCGACTGTACATAGAAGACGTGGACCTTTGCAAACGCATCGATCCATCGATGACTGAGTCTGACAAGATTAGTCACGTAATGAAGGGCATTGAAGATGACGCATTCCAAATGCTCCTCTCGAAAAGCCTGCGGACCGTGGTCGAAGTCGCAGAACTTTGTCAAAGCTACGACGAACTCAGGAGGCAACGTCTACTCACTCGACGTTCTCCGATCCCCGATACTTCCATTGCAAGTTTAGCCGCTGTGACTAATAACGACCATCTGTTCGGCGAAATCAAGGAATTTATGCGCTTCGAAGTCACCCGCCAGCTATTCCTACTGACCGCCGTCCCAGGGCCTACGCCATCCTTGGCTCCTACATTGCGTCAGATGCTCCAGGAACAAGTGTCCGAAGCTATTCAGTCCCCTCGTGCAGCGCCACCATTGCCTGTACCTCTAAGCTATGGCGAAGTTGCAGCACGACCACCTCCATCTACTTTTTCAGCACCACCGTTTGCTGCACTGCCACGTCCAATCCCTCAAGTGTACACCACCAGATCACCATCCAACACGGGAGCCTTGCGTACACCCGACAATCACTCCGTGTGCTTTTTCTGTGGAATCCCTGGTCACGTGGCACGGCGCTGTCGCGTCGCTTATGGCTTCACAGTAATGACCAACCTGTCTGCTCCTACGTTTTGTCAGCTTCATCCTTCTCGCCACCAAATGACTCGCACTTGCCGTCTACGAGCAACGTCATTCCTTCTGCCCGTGATCGTCGCTTGCCATCCCTTCGTCGCCGCTCACTTTCCCCCATGCGGCGGTGTCCAGCCCCATCGGAGCAGGAAAACTAGCTACCGCAGTTCAAGAGGCGAACTGCGTTCCAGTCGAACCACACAAAGCCTCGCTCTCTTCCGACGAACGTAATCGAAGTATCTGTAGAAGGAGTCGTCACACTGCCATTAGTCGACACAGGCGCCGCCGTTTTAGTGGTTATGGAAGAACTTTTCTGCAAGCTTCGAAAAGTAATGGCGCCCTTATCTTCGCTGTCACTCTGGACAGCAAGTTCCCAGTGCATTACCCTTGTTGCCGCATGTACCGCCCGCATCGTCATTCAAGGATACACATATACAGTCGAGTTTGTTGTCCTATCATCCTGTTCATACGACGTCATCTTGGGGTGGGACTTCCCTTCCGATCATCAGGCCATCATTGATTGTTCTCGTGCCGAAGGTGAATTTTCTCCACTTCCCAATACCCATTTACATGACCTTGACGATTTTGGCGACAAACTGGCGGTTACAGAAGACACCACGATCCCTCCGCACTTTTCTGTGATTGCGAATGCCTGCTCTACTTTCGCCACTGACACTACTGCCATGTTTGTTCGCCATTTTTTTTGTTCGCTGATGATGTTTCCTTCCCTGTCCTAACTGTCAGCGGTGGCTGCACACGACTGCTCGTTTCTAACGCTAAGGCCATGCCCTTTGTCTTACGTCGTGGCGAGTGCCTTGCATGTCTTCAGCCTGCCGACTCAGTAACCATCTTTGACGCACCTCTTGACAACACCTGTTCAGACGTGAAGTCATTGACTTATAGCTTGCCTTGTTCCCAGCCTACGCAAGACGTCTTCCATAGCTCAGTAGATGCCCTCCTGAGCCATACGCAGCGTTCGCAGCTTCTCAGCCTTCTACGGAAATACCAATCTACGTTCGACTGTCAACAAGCCCCACAAGGCTGTACATCGACTGTACGTCACGAGATCGACACCGGCACCCACGCAACACTGCGCCAGAGGCCTTATCGTGTATCACTCGCGGAGCGCCGTGTTACTGAAAACCAAGTAAGCGAAATGCTTGAGCGCGGAGTGGTTCAACCCTCTAATAGTCCCTGGGCGTCACCTGTAGTCCTGGTTAAGAAAAAAGATGGCTCAATTTGATTTTGCGTCGACTACCGCCGTCTTAATAAGATAACTCACAAAGACGTCTACCCTATACCGCGCATCGACGATGCTCTGGATTGTTTGCAAGGCGCAGAGTATTTTTTTTCGCTCTATTTACGCTCAGGCAATTGGCAAGTGCCTATGAATCCTGCCGATCGCCCGAAGACAGCCTTCGTGACCCCAGACGGCCTATATGAATTCAACGTTATGCCGTTTGGGCTTTGCAACGCCCCTGCTACATTCGAACGAATGATGGACAATCTCCTTCATGGGCTAAAATGGAAGACATGCCTATGTTACCTTGACAACGTCGTCGTCTTTTCTACAGATTTTCCCACACATCTGTACCGTCTTGAACAAGTCCTGCAGTGCATCACCGAGGCAGGCCTCCAGCTCAACTTGAAGAAATGTTGCTTTGGAGCCAAGCAGCTTGAAATACTCGGACACGTCATATCGAAAGATGGCATACTACCTAATGCTTCCAAACTTCGCGCTGTCATCGAATTCCTGAAACCCACGTCCCTGAAAGAACTTCGGAGCTTTATCGGGCTCTGCTCCTACTTTGGTCGTTTTATCTGGAATTCAGCTTCTACCATTTCTCCCTTGACTCAGCTGCTTCACGGCAACACACGACTTTCTGCTTGGACCACAGCTTGCGCTCATGCTTTTGAAACAATGCGGCGTTTGCTCACTTCACCTCCCATACTGCGCCATTTTTATCCCACGGAAGTCCACACCGACGCCAGCGGCATAGGACTTGGTGCCGTGCTTGCACAGCGAAAAAGTGGGCATGATGAATACGTAGTAGCCTATGCAAGCCGAACACTAACAAAAGCGGAATCTAACTACTCAGTCAACGAAAAGGACTGCCTGGCTATCATCTGGGCCCTTGGAAAATTCCGACCCTACCTGTACGGCCGCCCCTTTGATGTCGTTACAGATCACCATGCTCTATGTTGGCTATCGACTTTAAAAGATCCATCTACGCCTTGCGCGATGGGCTCTACGGTTACAAGGCATCATTTACCGGTCTGGCCATAAACACACTAACGCGGATGCCCTCTCTCGGTCACCCACACCAAGTGAAATGACTTGCATTTCAGTCACCGAATCGTCGCTTTCGTCGCGTGTGCACGTCAACATGGCTGTTGAGCAACGCAAAGATCCCTGGATTGCGGCACTTATGGATTGCATTTATGACACTTCAACAACACGCCCTTACGCGCTATCCGCCGCCAAGCTTCTCATTTTGAGTTACGGGATGGTGTTCTCTATCGTCGAAATTACGCTTCCGATGACTGCAAATGGTTATTAGCCGTCCCCTACCATATGCGCACAGATGTTAGCTCTGCTCTCCATTCAGACCCGCAATGGACCATGCCAGCCTCTTCAAGACTTACACCAGGTTTTGCTCCCGCTTTTATTGGCGTGGCATGTATACTTTTGTGCAAAAATACATTCGTTTGTGCACAGCGTGCCAACGACGCAAGCTTCCTGCCCCTCATTCTTCTGGTCCTTTGCAGCCCTTTCCTTATCCGTCCCGACCATTCGACTGCGTCGGCATCGACCTCTATGGTCCTCTTCCCTGCACATCAGCTGGCAATCGCTGGATTATTGTGGCTGTCGACCACCTCACCCGCTATGCAGAAACTGCGGCACTGCAAACAGCGACAGCCCGCGACATTGCGTCCTTCCTCCTGCATCACTTCATACTGCGTCATGGGGCATCGCGGGAACTTCTGAGTGACAGAGGGTGTGCGTTTCTTTCCGAAGGTCTTCACACCCTTCTGACCGCGTGCCATACCGTCCATCGCACCACTACAGCTTATCATCCGCAAACGAACGGCATAAGAGAATGGTTCAATCGTACTCTGGGCAACATGCTATCCATGTACATTACATCAGGTCATAGCAACTGGGACCTTGTTTTGCGATATGTTACGTACGCCTGTAACACCGCTTCACAGGCCACAACAAGATTTTCGCCATTCTTTCTCGTATATGGCCGTGAACCTACCTGTACGCTCGACACTACTCTCTCTTACCGGCCTGACCCATCGGAGGGCATGCCTCTGTCTGAAGCTTCCAAGTATGCTGAGGAATGCCGTCAGCTCGCCCGTTCGTTAACGGCGAAAGACCAGAGTCTCCAAAAATTCCGTCGCAATGATGACCGACTTCCCTGCACCTACAAGCCGGACTCACTAGTCTGGCTGTGGATACCTTCAAGCACCCCTGGTCTATCCTTTAAACTCCTCGCTCAATACCACGGTCCCTATCGCGTCGTACAACAGATGACGCCAGTCAACTACATCGTGGAGCCGCTAACACCATCTAATGACTTGAGCCGTCGCGTACGCGAGACAGTGCACGTCCAGAGGCTTAAACCCTATTATGACCCCTTTGTCTTCGCTTCTCCTTGAGTCACCAGGGTGGCTCCTTCTACTCCAGGGGGCAGTTGTAGTGAAGAAGACTGGCGCGCCCTATGGACGCACTATCAACATTGGCCCGCTGACGAAGAGGGGCTCTCGCTCTCGGTGTCTGATGCTCAACTGAGACGGTCGCGTTTCTGAGTGCTCAATGAACCGCGTTACAAAATGGAATATTTGTGGCACTTGAATATTTTTATAAGTGGGTTTGACTGTATTCTAAATCTTGCAGTTTTCAGCGTTACGTTGCCAACCTGTACCTTTACGTCTCGATCCAATCCTTAAACAAACCGATCAAGTCTGACCGAAGTCGTAAAATTTTTTTTCCCGAATCGATGCTATTTTCACAGTGCTTGTGATTGGTGTTACGGCTGCAGTGCTGCAGTACCCTGCGGCCTGTCACACTTCGATTCCGTTCATTTGGGTGACATACTAGCACATTCAGTATGATGCCGCTTCGAATGATGAGTAATTTTGATGGCCAAAGAGCCGGGAAACTCCGCCGCGACTCAACGTTGGTGATTTGTGGATGGCGGAACCAGTGGCCAGCCCTCTTAAATGTGAGGCCGGTTGGAAGGGCTCCGTGGACCTCGTAGAGGCCTGTTACTGCCCCTGAATTAAATGGTTGCATGGTCTTTTAAGAAGTACTTAATCTCAAACAAGCATGGAAGAAGACTTGATTCTCGAGCGACCCCTTTCGGAGATAGTTTCGCTTTCACAAGACTTGCCTCGTCCCGGCACCGAACCTCTCGAAGTATGCGGCCGACAGCGCTCTTGGCACAGTGTGAAGATAAGGAGCTTGGCACAGCATCAGAAGCACTTGTCAGGGATTCATTTGTGCCGAGTCGTGAAAATTTATGAAAGTGAAACCTATCTCCTAAAGAGATCACCCGAGATACCGCACAAGGAAAGCTCTGCCACCGCCTTAGATGACGATGATGATGATGAATGAAGAGAACTCATTTCTGAATTGTGATTCCTTGAATAAAGGTACTATTTATTTTTCAGTTCATCTCACGTTACAGTTGCAGTTTTTTATTTTATTTCATGTGACTGAAAAGTCTTCCCTCGCGTTACAATCGCGGTTGCGTTAGATTCGAATAAATACGGTGACATAAAAAATATTCAGCACTGCAGCATGTGGTTTGGCATTGCCGGATAAGCTATAATACTAATATTTTTTTTTTTGCATTTTCAGCATTATCTACAGCTTTCAAACAACTACCCACTGATATAACACTCACGAGAGTGTCCTAAGATCAAATTACAACACTCGCATGCACCAGGTGTCCTCTCAACATTGGAATTTGCGCATGTCCACAAATGTTTACAAAGCGTCACGGTGTACGCATTCCAGATGTTCTATGGGAAGTGTTGTGCAGTGCAGAGCAGGGCAGAACTCGGCTAGCTAGTGAACTGCTCACAGTAGATCTCTGCAGTGTTCGTGGCACTGCCTTCTTCCTCGTTTTATGAAAAGAAATTCAACGATGCAAACAAGCAATGTGTGGACAAGCTCCTGGAGAAAATGCATAGAGAAATGTCTCGCATGTTGACCCAAGTGATGAGGAGAAGGAGATTGAAAGGAAAAATTGTCATCCACTGAGTATAACACGAAGCTACAATTCAGCATGTTGATGGAGTTGATTTTGACAGTTCCACTTGCATTGAAGACGCGGTTGAAGGGTGTGGAGGACATGAAATTTACAGGTATTTGTGGTAACGTGAAACATGATGAAATTTGTTTTTTTATGGAATAAATAGCCTTTAATTTGACACCACTGCGCACACCACAGATGTGGTGTGTAACAACAATTGAAATTTTAGACATCTCACAGTGCGCATTTAGATTTTTTGGGCACCATCCGCATAACAGTTTGTAAACTTTAGACACAATGACGACTAAAGGGGAACATCTTAATCTTTATATGCTGTCAGCGCCTCTACGAAACCGAAAGTAGCTAAAGGGCAAGACTATTTTGGACTAGTCAATCCAGTAGCCACTTGTTATGCCCAAACCATTGCAGAGAAAGCGGTTGACCTCAGCTTGAAGCTGACTGAAAATTTAGCACTTACTGTTCATTTTTGTCTCCATCTAGCAATAGCATGACAATGGCTGAAATAAAGACTGGTCTAGTTGTGTGCACAGCAAAGTCTATGTGTGCACAGCAAAGCATTGCAAGCTTTTCTGGCCACTTGACGAATAAGGGCACTTCAGTATCAAAAGCAGCAGAGCATCTACTAAGGCACTGAAACTGCAAAATGAGTTTTGGGTAAGGAGGGCACCACAAACCTGATGCCAAACAGGGTTGAAGCGACGTCCACGGCGATTGCCGGTTGTCTTCCCAGATTGAGCTGATGCAACCAATCCTTCCACTTCTAGGCTCGGCGGATGAGCAAGCAGCTCATGTGCCAGACGTACTGCCAGTTTGCTGGCCTCTTGAGTGTGACCATGAGCATGCAGTGCTTCTGCACGAGCAAACAGAATCTGCAAGGCCGAGCCGAGAAGTTAGAAATGGTCAAACGAGAACATGCAACTGCTTCTTTTCTTTGCAAGAAGGGGACACCACACCCCTTAATGCCTAGTAAATTAGAAAAAAATTATGCAAGCAAAGCAGAATAATTGGACTTACTTTTTTAAAAAATGAACAGTTTAACATCTAGAAAGTGCACAGTGGGTTAGAGCAACACTGTAGTGGAGGGCTCGGAATTATTTTGACCACTGAAGGTTCTTTAACATGCACAAAAATGCATTTCTGAATTTCACACATATTGAAATACAGCCACCATGGCCGAGAATTGAACCTGCAACCTTGTGCTCAACAGCAGAACGCCATAGCCACTGGGCCACCATGGCAAACAACTTATTTCATGCTGAGTATAACACGAACGGCTTACAACAAAGAAATAACAGCTCACCTCAAATGGATCTTCAATTTTCTTGACTTGCACAGGCACACAGTCTTCAGCTTGAACCCTGAGATCCCTGTTTCTGTCACCACTTGGAGCCTTCCCTTGAGAGCTGAAGTAGTAGATATGGTACTCCTCACCGGCTGTCACTCTATCGTCCCCCCTCACATCCATGTTACAGCTCCTAAAACAGCAAAATAACTTGCTAAGTCCAAAAATCTGGGTTAAAAAAAAACAAACAATTTAGCAGCAACGTAACAAAATTTGAATGTGCCCCTAGCTGGCTACACAAATGATTTAGGCCAAGCAATTACACGAAGGATGTACTATGCAAAAAAATTGGTTGCGAGCACAAAAGTAAATACAGTAAACATCTGTTAATTTGACTCCATTTAATACAATTTTTTGGTTAATGTGATCTTGACTGAAGGTCCCGGCTAGTGCCCTTACATTTCTATGAGACAAACTTTCATCATTCCAACCCTGAAATTAAATTGGCCTCTATCATATTTAAACTTGGCTGGTACGCACGCACACGTCTGACCTAAATATGATGAGCCCAATAGTGGCAGTGTCTCTCTAGGTGGAGCTTAGGGGACAGTGAATGCATAGAATGCATGTTATCTCTTGCCAAAAACGCCTAAACTATATATTTCTTTCTAGCGTAAACAGTAGCTCACAATAAATGATTCAGTATTTAGGTATTTTAAAGTGTGCCTTTTCTCCCCGCCAAAATTTGTTTGAAGACTGCCTGTATGATTGCAATTGGTACAGTGCAAACGCGCCTTCCCTTACACCCTCAGTTTGTTCTCTTCAATCATGCTTCACAGCAGTGCATGCGATTCAGGATTTGTCAGGATTTGTCAAGTCAGGATTTGCGATCACCACAATTGCTGTGGTTGTGGGGCTGCACTATAGTTGTGCACTGTGATCAACCGCAACTGTGAAAGCGGAAGTGAGAGTTAAATAACGAAAGATACATGGCCAGTAGCGCGTGGACACTTGCGCCCTTGTTTCTGAGAAACCGGTGCCAGCACAACCACTGTGACTCTGCCCTAAGCCCCAGACCTCCTTGCCTGCACTCACTCGCCGACCTGGGCGGCTAGATAAAGAATGTTGCTACCTTTACTTTAACGGGATAGCGTTAAGGGCCCTGTGCCGCAGAAAATCCGGCGTTGGCGTCCAGCGTCGACCATCTTCGAGCAAAAAAATTATTCTGAGCCACGCAGGCCCTCCACGTAGTGCAAAGACGTTACTGCATTAACTGAATTTCTGAAAGTAAAAGGCATAAAAAAAAAAAAAACCTGTAACGTACAACTTAGACACAACACCTTCAGACATGATAGCGTCAGATTCTAATTTAAATATACGAGAAAACATAATTTTGCCACGCGGAAACTCGAACATAAACCTCTTTTCCAGCATTTCTACCATACATAGAGCTGCGCGCCGAGCTCGGTTCCTTGCAACAACATTATCAAGATGGCCCACGCAAGAGGCCACGTTTCTACCAGAAAGCTCGCCTTCGTGCATAGCATTTGCCACCAGCGTTTTCTGGTAAATATTACAGTTACATATGCTGCAGTTGCTGGGAAGCGCGACTAGTAGTTGGGAATCTTTGAATTTTATTGCATTCCCCTCTTAAAGGTGAAGCTTGAGCGTCCTCCAAATTTTTATTCAGGGGGCCTAACAGGGTGTAGCTTCCATTATTCTTCCGCTCTCTGCACAATTTGGCACAGCAATTTGCCTGAGTATCAACATGGTGCACTTGGTGCAGGATTTGCACCCCTGCATTAAATGAAATTAAGTGTAAATAAACGTCTGTTATGTGACGGTAAGCTCAGCTAGTGCAATTTTTTACTGCCAGAATCTGAGGCATGCAACATTTTCCTTGATGAAAGAAATTGAGTGCATATTTTGATTTTTACTTCATTTAGGAGCTCTAATGCCATTTATACTTTTGTTTTCTACTTAGGAATCAAAAACTGTACTTGTTTGATGCAGAGGCATGTTAAAATCCAGCAAATATACTATACTTTTTTTAATTCAGCTTTGATTAATTCGATCTTGACCCAAGGTCTCAGCTGGTGTCCATGCATTTTTATGGGCCCAAATATTTGTTATTTTGATCCTAAAATTGGCCTAATTCAAGCACGACCAGTCAGCCAACGTGCACCTATGACCCCTATGGTGACCCCAATAGTTACCCTTTCAGTGGCAGCATCTGTCTCGGCCGAGCTTAAAGGGACACTAAAGGCTAATATTAAGTCAACGTGGACTAATAAAATACCATTCCAGAAACCTCGCAGCACTTGTTTCGTGCCAAGAAAAGAGTTAGTTTAAGAGAAAATCATGTCTAAAGGGTCCGCACATCTTTAGTGCAATTCAAATTGCCCCCAAGCAGGGGAGTGGTGACGTTGCATATGCCATCAATACTCTTTACTGCCATCGCTGTGTTAAACAGCACCCGACAAACAGCGCTATGATCTTTTCGTAAAATGTAAATGCACGGCCACGGAGAAACCAAGCCAAGGATTCTCCACTGCAGCTGCTTTTGGTTAAGTGGCGTGGACTGTTCGGGCATCCCGCGACATCACATGGATGTGGAATTCTCTGCTACTTGCAGTTTGTCCGAGTTTTGGGAGTCAGCAGAACCAGCACAGCGCTACGTCCACGTGATAACAAAACTAGTGAAACGCAGAAGTGTGGGCAGCATAGAGTCGAGTGAAAACAAAGTCTTTCGAATGCCTGCGTCATTGTCAAGGGCAACATTCAGTTCTTTTTTTCTAAACAAAGAATAGAACTGGATTGACTGAAAGTGCTTTATGAATGGGGAGGCTCAGGTCTTATATGGGAATGAACGGGGAGTTGCCAGACTACAGAGTCATTCACATGGTCAGGGTTTCCAGTCGTTCGAGTGATAGTTCTGCCGAGGCTGTGTGCGGTCAGGACCATGGTTTATCAGTCCCCTTAGACCATCCTGATCAGACTGCTCTGACTACATTATGGGAAAATAGCTGCGTGCTAGGATCAGTGAGCAGCGCTTTATGGTAGTTTGTGCATCGTAAAGCCTATATGGCCATTCTCCCTGTATCGAATGCAGAACACTGCATATTTAAATGATGGTCTGCACAGCAGCGCAGCTCGCAGTGGGTGCATGCCACTGTCATAATGTCGGGTTGCCGCCATTTGTTATAGAGTATGGTTAGTACACGGAATTTATAATAACCTGATTGACGAAGACCTCTTGAGAGCATGAAAGGGGAGACTCGCTCGAACAGAGGACAGGCGGTGTAGCCTGCTGAAAACGTTTACTTGAAATACACAGGGACGTAAGCACATCGTGCATGGTGGCTACCGAGGGAGCCATTTGGCTTGGGAGCTCATACGGGTTCACCCTGAGGGATGGGGAGAGAAAATTTGGTCGACCAACCTGTGGAAGCAGCAGCTGCATGTGCCTAACAAAGGATGCGTTGAATAGCAGAAGCTGTAGCATCCTCCGAGGCTGGGCGAAGTATTTCAGAGTAGGCTTTGTGAGTCAGTGAAGAGACAGATCGGTTTCTGCATGGTGTATGAGAGGCTTGCAGTTGCTCTCCAGAAAGCAAGGAGTTCAGCATGCACTGGGGTACCAGACAGTGGCATGGTGTATGAGAGGCTTGCAGTTGCTCTCCAGAAAGCAAGGAGTTCAGCATGCACTGGGGTACCAGACAGTGGGTAGCAGCTACAGGCCCCTGTGTAGGCGGTGGTGTGCGTGCAAACCCATGCCGTATAGGCCTGTTTTATCAGAGAGAGCTGTGTCAGTGTAGATGTCAATTGTGTCTAAACTCGCGGCCTTTAGTTGTTGCATGTCGCGTCGAGAAGCAAGTGGCGTTTCCCATGGGAGTAAGGACAGATTGAGAGGGGGTACGTCATCATGTTGCTCATAATCCCAGGCCGAAAGGTGACGACCTTGCGGCGTGTTTTCCATGTGAATATGATGTCGAGTGTTGGCTTCACGGACGACGTTCTGTAGTAGAGGCAAGCCCGCAGCACGTTGAAGTGCAAGTATCTTAATGAGTTAAGGGAGTCCCTTAATCGTGTGGAGGGTGGCCCTATGAAGGCGTTCCAAATTTGGGATGTCCTTAGGAGAGAAGGTGTATACAGCTGCACCACACAAAATCTTTCTAACGACCACAGCTCACGCAACAGTTCTACAGGCAAGTTGTCGCGCTTCCTTGTATTTGTTGTAAAGTCGACGTATCGCATGTAACATGGCCGGCCATGCCTGCTGCAGTACGCGTACCCACTTTTATGGGCTGTTGCAGCTGGCTGAAGGTCGACCTAGGACTTTGATCTGTCCATTTTTTTCACTGCTTGAGGTGCGATCTAATGTGGAGCGAGATGCATGTGTTGGGGTTGGTGCAATGCTTGCCATCTATGCTGATAAGTTCTGTTTTATGCGGAGCGAGCTGCAGACCTATTTCCTCAAGACTGGCCTCTAAACTGAGCAGGGCTGCCTGCAGGTCGGTCTGCATTACAGTCGCCGACCGATTTTTCGGACTCCAAAAATTCGGACATGCCCGATTATTCAGTCAGCTTTGCGGCACCGCCATTCTCCCCATAGACCATAATGTATAACAACTGCCGAAAGTTCGGACGCCCTGCAACCCCTCGTCTGATTTTTCGGACACTTCTTGAGCCAACTCGATCGAGGGCATCATGCACCGACTCTGACCGCGGCGCATAGTTCGACTTAATGAACACCATTTTTGTTTTGAACGGAGCCTCCTTGCTGCCCCACGAAGTGGCGCTACTGGAAATCCCCGCTCATCATCATCGTTTCTGCCTGGTTCGATAGAGTGGTTGTACAGTAGTTCCGGTTTCAGCTTAGTAAGCCATGTCAAGACAATCCAGCAGCTGATTTCTTTCTTTCGTGCACGACGCTGCGAGCAGCACGTTTTTCGTTTGTGCGACTGGTGTCGGCACGGTGGTGTTTGCGTTGTGTGCTCTGTCGAGGTTTCGGTAATCCAACGCGGCGTGCGGAAATATCGCGTCAAGTGTCTAATGGCGCCAACAGTGCCCGTGCAGACTGCGCTAGGGAATGCCGGCAAGCGGGTGCCGGGAGGCCTAAGATTTGTCGCCTTCCGATGTGCTCCCTACTGACGCGGAAAATATTCTGCCGAGACCTGCGCAGTGGTTGCATTGCGATTCCGGACACCGTCTCATTTGACAGTTTCACAAGTGCTGACACTGCTGTACTGACATGCGCAGAACTCGACAACGGCGAGATCGTCAGGTTTCTGCTGCTCCGCCGGACGATGACTCCGAGTCTGAAGATGACGCACCATGTGCTACGCTGCCGTCACATGCGGAGCGTGCACAAGCAGTGACTGTGCTTTCAGCCGCCTATTAAACCGTACGACCCTCTCCGAGATTCAGGCTTATCTGATTGCGCGTAAATGGAACAGCGTGCAACGGCGCACTCACGATTTCTTCAAACCTACTGCCGAGCCCGAATAAGTGCGTGGAAATAAAGGATTTCATTTTTTTTTTCTTAATCTGCTTTTTCGGGCACCTGTTTATTCGGACATTTCCGCAGTACCCGTGAGGTCCGAATAAACGGTCGGCGACTGTATTTCTTTGTCAGTATAGTCTGCCGCTTCTGTCCATATAGTAAGGTCATCGGCGTAGATGGCAAATCTAGCTGTTGTGTCCCGTTCACGGTTTTTGGCTACCTTGCACATGTCCAGATTAAAAGCATTGTTTCTAAGATGGATCCCTGTGGGACACCTCTGTCCAGGTAACAAGTCCTTGGGCTTCATCCAAGTGACGCGCCATTTAAGGGAACGGGTCGAGCTACAAGAATATTTCTGATCCATGTCAGGGCACGCTGGCTGGGGTATTGGTTAGCTAGCTTTTCAAGAATGATGTCATGGCAAACATTATCAAACGATTTCTGCATGTCAACGGCCAGCGAGGCAGCATTTTCCGTGACGTGTGGTTAATAATGTGCCATAGCAGCCAAAGGCAATCATGGGTGCCTAGGTTAGGCCAAAAACCCACATGGGCTAGGTGATAACCTGGCCAGATTATCTCGAGGTAATGGGACATTCGCGTGTGAAATCATTTGTTCAATGGGTTTACAGAAGGTCAAAGTCAGAGAGATTGGTTGGAGGTTCTTATAGAGGTTAGGCTCTTTTCCGTATTTTGGTATGGGATAAATTGGAGAACGCTCAAGTCCGTCCGGCCCACTTCGTGAAGCCCGGTCATTAATTATCGCAAGGAGGGTGTCCCGAGCTTCTTCAACAAGGCTGCGAAGTTCTTGCCACGTTATTCGGTCATGGCCTAGCGCCAATCGAGGGCAGCCTTGTTTGATTGCTACTAGCATTTCTTCCACACTAAATGGGCGATCAAGATCTGGATCAGGTTCCAGTATGGCGCAGGCGTTAGGAGGTCTGGGCGGAGTGAGCGAAACATGAGGAAAGACATTCGTAATAATTTCCTGGTCTACTGTTGCGAAATCTGTTTTCATGAAGGGCTTCATGAAGGAGAGTTACCCTTTCCTTTCCTGGTGAGGCTGCGAAAAGTGCACCAAGGATACTGGAGGCTCGGGACGTGGCCCAGGCGCTCACAGGTGGATTGCGAGGCTTCGCTTTGAAGACGGAGCCGATATTCGCCGATACGCTTAAATAGGCGCTTGATTTTCATAAGGCAAAAATGTCATTTGCCGCATGAATGGTATCTCTGTACTAAATAGACTGCTCTTCTCCAGAGGTTTCGCCGTATAAACTTGTGAACATTCACTTACTAACTAGATTACAGGCCTGGTACCACGTGTGCACAAGCAAACATGAACACAGCTCACTCGATGACTGTGGAAACTCGCTGTCAAAACACTGGAGTAAGGAAGCATCACAGCAGCAGTGAGCGAATTGACCTCCGTGCTGCCTCTTGCTTCAACGTGAACTAAGCGGCGAAAACGCAGAAACTCGGCGCGCACTCTCTCCCTTCGCACATTGCTTTTAAGAGAGGTCACGCATTGCTGCCTTGTAGGCAGTAGCTGCTGGAGTAGAAAACCCCTTCCTCCTTCCCTTTCCCACGTTGCCTTGTACGGAATGGAAGACTGGTGCTTCCTCCCTGCTTTCCTCCCCTGCACGCTTTCATTCGCACAAAGTATACAGCGTGCGGCAACCATGTTATTGCCCTTGGACTTTATACGGAACACCACAGCAACGGCTGAAATGCGCCTAGAGTGCCCATATAGTTGCAATTGCAATAAAAGTCACCTAGCAATGTATAACAAGAAATAAGCAAACCCAAGCAAACTAACTAAGGTACACAGAAATCAAGATGTACAGTATGGTCTGCTCTTATCAATGCTAAGTATGCCAGCACTCTTTAAAGCTCAGTTCTAGTATATGAAAGTCCGGAATATATTGTGTGTATCAATAGAATGTTTGTTGAATAAGAATTAAGAGTTTTTTTCTTCTCAAACTAATGAGTTCATGAGGTTCTGTTGTAGTGAATGCCAATGAGGCTCTCAGTTTAATAGTAGATCTATGTTTTGGGTCAATCTCTTATTAATTGTACAGAAAGTTTTTCTTTCCAGTTCTCCTAGAAAAAACAAAAGGACTATCCCAATTTCATAACAGGTAGTCCATTGTAAGGCCGATCTGTGCGACAGACGAAAGGATCGTGCATCACATGACTCTATCACCACTTCGTGCATAGCCAGTGCCTACGGTAAAGGGCAGTTACCATCCATCCACGCAATTTCATTGTCAGGCTCGGAGTGATTTGGCACCTGTCAATGATTCCAAATCTGGAAGGTCACGGCAAGTTCATGTTACACTCCCCCCTCCCCCCTTCACCCCTGCCCTCCCTCTTTTATCCGCCGTCTGCACAAATGCATGCCACCTGGTCATGACACTTTCATGTCCGCCGTGTAAATCCAAAGGTAGTCTTGCAACGGGTTGCTCGAAGCTACAAAGAGAGACCGATGTGGGCCTATGAATGGCGTCAGGAACGAGAGGCTGCCGCTGGGTGTACAGTAGCCGACCGATTTTTCTAACCTGGATGGGATCGAAAAATTGTCTGAATAAAAGAACAGTCCGAAAAATCAGTGAGTCACAAAACCGTACTTTATTCTAGCTAAACTGGACTGAAAAAGTCAAGGATGGTCCCTTGTTGTAAATTCCTGCTTTTTGTAATGACGTCTGCTTGCATCTGTGCAAGTGTCATGTTCTTGTCATACACACTAGACAATATTAGAGCATTGACAACGTCTTGCATTGATGGTTACAGGTGGCCAGAGGTGTCGTCGTCAGAGTCCAAGTCGCTTTGCGGCGATGCAGTCACCTGACGCACAATCTCGTCGTCTGTAAGCACCGTGCGTAACTCTATGTTGTTGTCGATTGCGGCAAACTTGTGAAAAGTAACAGCAGCGGAAAGTCCATCCCACTGCTGCGCAAATCGGCAATCTGCTGCTCGCCGGTGTCGATGTCTTCAGCGGTGCCATTTGCCTCTTCGGTCACAGGCTCTTCAAAGTTGCAAAATCCAGCATGCCTAAAACAATTTTCAATCGTGGAAGGCTGAACATCCTTTCAGGCATCCACTAGCATGTCTAGTGCCGAGAACAGATTAACGAAGTACGTCTTCCAGTTTTCAAAGCACATGAGTGTGCGGCCAAGTAAACGGGCCCGGTAGAGCATTTTGAGGTTTTTAATGACCCCTTGGTCCATCAGCTGGAGCACACTCATTGTATTCGGCGGCAACAATTCAAGACGAATAGCTTGCAGGTTGTTTACGGCACCGTGCACCCTGCAGTTGTCTATGACTATTAACACTTGCCTCTTCGGGCGCTCAAACATCCGGTCCATATGGCGGACGTAATCTTTGAACAAGCTTTGTGTAATCCGGGCCTTTGTATTGCTGCTGTACCACACAGGCAGGTTCTTCGCACCCTTAAAGCAATGCGGGTTTTTCGCCTTCCCTATCACTAGAAGCGGCAGCCTCTCGGTGTCAACCGTATTTTCACCGACCATGACAGTTACCCTCTCCTTACTATGCTTCCCACCAGCGCAGGCCTCATTAGTAAAGGAAAGTCCGGCAGCATTTTGAAGAATAGGCCTGTCTCGTCACAATTAAACATGTTTGCAGGAGCATACTCTTGTAGCCGAGCCTTCAACTTACTCGTCCAGTAATCCGCGACAGTAGACTGACCCACGGTACCGCTCTCCCCGCAAACTTTCTTGAAAGAGACTCCGTGCCTTTTCTTAAACCTATGGATCCACCCATCGGTGAACTTGGAAGTCCTGAATGCCCATTTTTAAAGCGAGCATGTTGCCCAAAACGGGGAGGTTCTTTGCTAGGACTCCTTTCAGCCGCAGCTGCACGGCCTCGTCAAGCTTCGGATGTTGTCCTTTTCGGTCATTTTTTTGTAGTTTTGCAGTGCGACTGGTCGACTGCAGACAAAATCTTTTCTTTGTTTTTCACATAATCGGACACGGACTGAATGAAGATATTAAACTCTTTTGCGATGTCAATTTCGGTCCATCCCTTGCTCGGTAAGCCTGATGATGGTGGCCTTCTTGCCCAACGTCATGGTCGAATATTTTCCACGCTTCGACACATTCGGTGGAGGCCGCGGAAGAGCAAGGGCCATGGCGTCAAAAGCACGCCAGTGCTGCGCTGAATAAATGGCCACAACACACTGAAATAGCGTTGACATGTTGTACGGCGGATCACTGCTGGATGAAAACGTGCGTGACACCACCTACGACACTAAGGCAAAACTGATGATGATGGTGGTTATCATGAGAGAGAGAGAGAGAGAGAGACTCTTTACTAGAAAAAGAGATTTTTTTGCCGGCGTGTATACAATCGCTGGCATGCTACTCTGCATAAGGATGGGGAATGGGATTAAAGGATTCCAGAGGAGAGTGGGAAAAAAGATAATAAAAATAAATATGAAATGTGCAAGTGGACCTGATACTAATACTTACAGGTGACATGGTGGGTAAAGCATCACCTGGCATTCATAGGTGGTGTCTAGAACTGGCTGCGCATGACCAATTTCCGGCTCTCAAAATCACTTCCGCCGCAGGCTACAGGCAAAAGCATGACTTTTAACCCTTTGAGGGTCAATGACGTAAATATACGGCGCCCCGAACAAGTCCAAAAATGGATGATGCCGTATATTTACGGCGCCGTCTGTACACGTACACTTAAAAAGCACGCCAATTTCCTAACTTTTTCTTTTCTGTCATGTGCTGCCATTATGTGGGAATACAGGAAATTTTTTTCGTGCGCCTCCCTCTCTTTGTTTTCGTTGCATGGTCGGTTTTAAGAGCTGGTTTGCTCCTGCGCGTCTATATACTACCGCTCGTGCATTGGCATGCGCGCGGACGGGCGGCGGTTTGGTTTTTGTTCCACGGGCGGTTTAGGCTTCTCGCACCTTGCAAAACTGATGGCTATTTTGTTACTAATTCGTCAAAGAGCGACCACTTGTTTCTCGCTCGTTTAGTGCTCACAGAGGTGCACATAGGAAGGATGCCGCCGTGCATGCGTTTCTGTTGCTTTTTTTTTTTTTACACTCGCGAAAACTAATTGCCTCTGCTTGGCGATAAGATAAAGATTGGTGGAAGTTTGTCACATGTTTTGCTTTTTTAACGGGCACACAACCACACAGTTTTCTTGAGTGTACGCACCTACACAGTTCGATTACACTATGGATGTACAGTGCTCACGGAATGAAACGCATCAATTTAGGGCTAAGTTTTTCGCATACTTTCGTTCCCACGACTGCAGTTCGTATCACATAGAGGTAATTCTGGCGCGTACACCTGCATCGGAGTCCTCGTCACTTTTGGTAACCAAATTCCTTGCGACGTGACATGGTGCTTTCGCGTACTTTGCCCACATGCAGGGTTCTACTAAATGCTCCGTGTTGCGTTTCATTCCGTGAGAACTGTACATACTATTAGTGTAAGAGCAGGAACATTTGAGTTTTGCGAAATATTCTCATGTGCGCATTTTCAAAGCCTTGAACTATGTGTATAACAATGCATCAAATTTTTAATTCTTATAAGTTTATTTCCTTTTTTCATTGTTGCTATTCAGGAATGAAGAGTACATACATACAAACAGAAAATATATATTTTTTTTCACTTTACGGTCACCCTAGAGAAATTATGGTAAATTTTTTTAGAAATAAGTCTCTACGAAGAAATGGAATCTGCAATAAAAAGAATCGACCCTAAATGGGTTAGGATCGGCATTTTTTACAACAGATGCCACCACTGCCGCGTGGATTTGGACGCGTCCTATACTTGGTAATCAAATTACTATACCGATCCAAGCCACTTCACGTCGGATCCGAAGCTAGTCAGGCGGCTCAAGATTCAAAATGCCGTCCTTCATGACTCATAGCGCTGGTCTGTCACGGCAAATTTTGTCCGGAAAATCGAACTTCTGGCTTTATGTTCTCAGAAAAATCGGTTGCGAAAATGCATTAGCTCTATGGGAACCCTGATCGTCCATTTATGAAGTTTCTGTCGGCTACTGTATTGCAAAGCTGGCGGCCATGGACACCTTTGCTGCCATCTTGTGCACTTGCTTTCATTGGCGAGATGGTTTGTCAGCTTTCCCGAGTGTCGTGTGTCTGCTGCAAAAAGGTCTGTGTTGATTCGGAAATTGTAACTTTAGTATAGGTCACATTGCCTAGGCCTGGTGGCCTAGGCAGAGTGGCCGTTGGCCAATGTGGTAACAGGCTGCAAGCTGTCGTGGAATGCTTACCGCTAATAATTTCATACTGGTGCCTTATCAGTGATTGGTCATGACATCACATGTGTGGGTTACAATGATCGCTACTGAAGCGGCATGGAGTTCGTCACCACATATCTAGCACAATCTGCTTGCCTATTGGAGGCCTGATCTTCGTACGTGCTCTCGCACTTCCCGAAGCACTGCTTTTGTTGCCGTTCTTTCTGTCCGTGTCGCGTTATCGTTTTGATCGGTCCTCTTTAACCGGATGAATCATGCATGCAGTTTTGCTAACTGCCCTGTTTGGGTGCTGTATGTGATCCCTGCAACGAGCCGACGTTGAGGACTGCTTGCGGTGACTGGCACATCGGCCGGGGCGGCTTGTGCACAGTGCACTTGGCGCTCTTTTTGAGCTCAAAACAAAGTGAAATGCCTGCTTCAGCACCATTGAGCAAGAGGGGCTCCGCAACTCATGCCACATCTGGTACTGTGCGGAATATTAGAATACAGTAAAAGCTTGTTAAACTGTACCTGCTTAAACAGTCATCATCATCGTCAGCCCATTGTATGTCCGCTGCAGGAGGAAGGCCTCTCCCTGCGATCTCCAATTACCCCTGTCCTGCGCCAACCGATTCGAACTAGCGCCCACGAATTTCCTAATTTCATCGCCCCACCTAGTCTTTTGCTGTCCTCGACTGCGCTTCACTTCTCTTGGCACCCATTCTGTAACCATATTCGTCCATCGGTTATCTAACCTGCGCATTACATGACCTGTCCAGCTCCATTTTTTCTCTTAATGTCAATTAGAATATCGGCTATACCCATTTGCTCTCTGATCCAAACCGCTCTCTTTCTGTCTCTTAACGTTATGCCTAGCATTCCTCGTTCCATCGCTCTTTGCACGGTCCTTAACTTGTTCTCAAGCTTCTTTATCAGTCTCCAAGTTCCTGCCCCATATGTGAGCACTGGTAGAATGCACTGATTGTATACCTTCCTTTTCAATGATAATGGTACGCTTTCAGTCAGGAACTGACAATGTCGTCTAACGACAGTGTTGATGATGATACGGAAAGCGACAGCGCGGGCGATTCAGGCCAGACAGTGGCAGAAGCTGTGTGTTACGTTAGCCTCATGAATGCAATCGTTAATAGAATATGCAACACCAACGAGGAATCTGCCATGCGAGTGCTTGCCAAGAAAAGGGCTGGCTGAAAAGCTGGCTCGCAGCTTGAGTAAGTTTGAGGTCGTTGTCGTCGCTGCTAGGTTGCGGTGGCATCAAACAAAAATAACAGACTTTTGTCGCGTGAAGTGAATAAATACTGCATGTTGTTGCCCTTTCATTGCACTCTCTCCAAGTTCAGTTTTTGACAGGTATGTGGGTGAACTTATGTTATTTCGGTTAAGCAGTACTACCATTTAGTACGTACTTTTCCCAAGCTCCGGCCAACTATGGTTTAACTGTAATAGAATTTAGAATATTAGAATTTTGTTCCGAATATATAGAATCATTGAAAAATCGAATAGTAGATATTCCATTCCTGAGTCGAATTATTCTAACATTCCCTATTCAATTTGATTTGGTGATATTAGAGTATTTGCATACCTTAAAAAGATGGTATCAGAACATGAATGTGGCAACTTTCTCTTCATAAAATCATAAAAATGTAAGTCGCAGTGGCTAGCAAAGTTTGCACTGTAACTCTGTTGCAATATACAATTTTGTAAAACCCAAGTATATGACAAATGTTCTAATGGGCTGCCCCTCAATTTTTCTTTTTCAGACTGTATTTAATTATTGACAACTGGCCCAACCTTATAACCATGCATTTACTTACCCTACATAATATTTCAACCAACATATCACTAGCACGTACACAGCACAGCAAACTACACACACTAACCCATCTGGGCCTTGGTGGATGCCTTCCCTAGTGCCCGACCAATCAGAGTCAGCATCCTCCGGTGAAGAAGACTTTTCTCCCAAAGCAGCCACACCCTCTGGATCGCTTACTCCTGAAGTCAGTGGTGTGTTATCCTTGGGCATGCCTGCACTGCTGCTGCAGGCTGCAGCTGATGGGTCTCGAGCACCAGAGAGCATCACACCCGGTGCCACAGAAGAAAGCATAAAGTCACCAGCTGCATCTTCGTTTTCGCAGAAACCTTCCGAGCTGAGAGAGCTCCTGTTGCTGCCACCACCAGCAGCCACACCAGCAGCATTGCCAGCCAAGAGAGACAAATCATGGCCAAGTGACATCAGTGGGGTCAGCTGCCGAAGGGACAAAAATTCTAACATGAAGCTCTCCACATCAACTGCATACAAGTATTGGCAAGCAAAACATCCTGCACAGGACGCACCATCAAGTTAAAATTCCTGCCATTATTGTTCAATTTCTTCAAGGCAACAACTGTTACACAAAGTAGAGAGAGAGAGAGAGAGAGAGAGAGAGAGAGAGAGAGAGAGAGAGAGAGAGAGAGAGAGAGCAAATGATAAATGAAAGGTAGGGAGGTTAACCAGGACTGAGCCCGGTTGGCTACCCTACACTGGGGAAAGGGAAACGGGGACGGAAAGATTAAAGGAAGAAGAGAAAGTCCACCGGGGATATTGTTCAGTCACTCAGTCCGGATTACAGACGCTGACTCAATCCTGTATCTTTCAAATATCGCAGCAGCGCTTTTGTGGCCTTTTGTAGCTGCGATATACGAGGCCATGGTCCCAAGATCTTGTTCAAGGTGAACGGTTTTCTATCTAACTGGTTGAGAGCTGTGCAGAGATCTTGTCTTTCATTTTCAAATGATGGGCAGTAGCACAGTAGATGGTCTATAGTTTCTTCGACACTGCAGGCGTTGCACTCGGCGCTATCAGCCATTCCAATCAAAAGGGATCCTTACACAAAGTAGATTCTGAAAATTTGATTGAATTTGATTGAAATTTGATTGGAATGGCCATCAGCCATTCCAATCAAAAGGGATCCTTACAGAAAGTAGATTCTGAAAATTGATATCAGCTGACTGGCTAATCCTTTCGGGGTCATTCTGATAGCACCGTTGCTGTCACTTGGATCTGATACTGGATCAATAACTTTTGCGCAAAATAAAACCTTGTAAATTCAACCCCCGTTAAATAATTAGGAAAATTGGATAATTTGCACTTGTCCTTTGGTACCCGGCAGGCGTATGCATCATTTAAGGGAGTCAAACTCTCGTTAATTTGGAAGTATTTTGCCGCACATTGGTTATTTGGACAACTCTCGGAGCTCGACAAGCGTGGAGTGCCACAAAAGTGAAACGCGAAAGAGCAAAAATGGCACCAGTGCCCAACTGAAACGAAGCAGTGGAGTCCGCATCGCCATAGCGATAAGCAGAAATTGCACCTGAACAATAGAAACGCTGGAACGCTTCGTGCCTATTTGTGCCTTTACTGTTGCATTTATCGCCGCTCATAACAAAGTGTTGGCTGAATGCCTTTATAACTGAGTGGTTGCCATTCATGATGGCGTCAATAGTGACTGCAGTTCCCTCCGCAGCAGTTGCGGTAAACAGTAGTTTTGTTTTGAACTGGTGCGTGTGCTGACTGCGTGCCATCATAACTGCACGGTTGCCGTCCATGATAGCATTAATAGCGACCATGGTTTCGTCCGCAGCAGTTGCGGCAACCAATAGTTTCATTTTGACTCGGTGCAATGGCTGCATGCGCAATGTGACAAACACGGTACAAGCTGTTCAGGATGAAGAGCGCCGGCTACATTGTGTTGGGTGGATGTTGTTTGGCGACGAGCTGATTAGGAATAAAATAATCAGGATATCCACATGGCAGGGAAATGCGTGTCTCGGATGAAAATGCACACTGTGGCCGTGCTGTGAAAGAACTCGTGAGGCCTTCGCCGCTCTGAGCACTAATCGGTCACAAGATGTCCAGACATGCAGCTTTCGCACTGCTTTTGTGCAATATAGAAACACTATTTGCCGATTTATTAAGTAAACTTGTGTTGACATAGATAATCATTTGTTCATTGTTTTCTTAATACCTTTGATAATTCGACATTCACTTAATTCGGACATCTTTCTTGAGCCCGTGAAAACTGATTTAACAAGGTTTTACTATACCACCTTCAGTGTTCGTTCATTGTGTAAGCTGCTCGACAGTATGCCGATCGCCCCAGTGAGGGAGTGCGCTGGACATCAAAACACTCAAAAGTAAAGGTATCCACAAAAGGGATCAATTAAGAATATGACTCCTCAGCTCCTATGAACTGCTATGCAAGTGATTCTTGCTGCCAGTCAGTGTCATGGTGGTAGAAAACGCAGATAGGTCGTGAAAAAGAAGCCCTGCATACTAATGCTTATATGCTAAAACCAGTAAAGATGTCTGTTGAGGAGGCAGGAAAGATAGTACAGTTAAATCACTGCATGACAAATAGTGGAGCGCTATAACGTAAGGGTATTCCAAACTTTTCTATTCCTATTCCGCAATCAGCCCTTCGCGGCTGGGCAAAAACATTTTTAAACCACCCCCAGTTCACCTGTCTGTCACGCGACGCCACGAAAACCGCAGTAGCTCCCCATTTGATATGACGTATACACACTGATTGTGCATGATTTGACCGAACAAAAGAAAAATAGTTACTTCTCATTCGACGCCTTTTCACCATTAGCCCTCGGCTATTGGTCAAACGTTTTCGGGCTGGACCCACTTCACCTGCCTGTCACGAGATGTCACAAAACCGCGAAAACTCACTGCGTCAAAGTGACGTGAACGTGTTAAAGATGCATTAATATGCCGAACAAAACTTAATTTTTCTCCGAACAGCTGCAGGCTCCCCTTCCAGAAAGAAATAAAAGATGGCTGCCGCTGATCGATCAGGCACTGGCTACTCGCACCTGCCGGAGAGCATGGGTTTATTTGCATACAATGAAGCTTTTACGTGGCTGTGTAACGTTTTCTAGCACTTTTGGCATGCTTACGACCTTGCTCAGCCAACTTTTCTTTGCTGAGGATCCTTTTTAGCGGCATTCTTAACCTTCCGTTGCATGCCACTGCGATTTTCGACCAGCAACCGCAAGCTAAGGGAAAACAGACCAATCGCAGACGCCGGCACCACCCTCCTCATCCAATTATCTACTTTCACTGTCCTGACTCGGCCCCATCGAAACCCTCTCGACTTGAGCGTGCTCCTCACCTATACTGGCAGCCAATTACAAATGAGAACCCACTCAATGTAGGCAATGTTACTCATTTTGAAAGTAAAGAAAAGTGACATCCTATAAACTAAGAGAGCGTTTGATTGGGCTGCTGAGGCAACGCTGCAGGTCACTGCCCAATGCTTGCGTCTGTGGTTATGCAAATTTGACGTCAGGAGATTCTAATAAAAACACATTGGAATAATTTTACATTACAGGGCCCCTGGGTCAATTAAATATTGGGCACAATGAAGTTTTCATTATTCCCTGTTAGTGTCCCATAACAATGAATGTTTTAAAATTACAGCAACAACAAAATCAGCGACAGGGACGTTTTCACTTCAACGAAGTTTTCATGCAGCAAGCCTGGACACCACTCAGTGGCGTAGCAACAGGGGGTGCCGGTGGACTGTGGGCCCCGGGTGCAAGGGGCCAGTGGGGGGGTGTCATTTACGCCTGAATGCACCCCTCTTTCCGCCGGCTTGACTGGGCACAAATTGCTAAGAATGCTCCGGTATCCAGTAGCCTGAGCTCAGGCACCCGATGCGTTGCGCCGCAGAATTGTCGACTGCAGCTCTATCAACACCCCACGAAATAATTGCACGAATGTGCGGGCTAACAAATTTAATTCGCGAAATAGTCGCTAAACTACTCGCCTTAGCGGAACGTTTCATGTGGGGTGCGCTCGTACTGTGCGTTCATGCTGGGAGCAGGAGTCGCGAAACATACAGTGAGGCGTTGTAAGGCGTTCGGGCTCTTGGGTCCCTCTTCCGTTCAGAACGCGCAGCGAAGACTAACAAAGACAGCAGCAAGAGGGCGTTCAACCAGCGCGCCCGGCGCTCGCGTTTACGGCGAAGCATTCGTTGAGAGCAACGTTGCATAAATGGGGCCGTCAAAAGTCGCGAATGGGATTCTCTGGATCGTCTTCAGACTCGGTTCGGCCGAAGAGTTTGGCGGCGTGACTCGACAGGCTGTAGTCGTGGGCCCGCCGTGATGTCCGGTTCGCTTTTACTTCCCCTACTTCCCCAAAGCTACTAAGCAACCCCGGCAGATTGAAGAAGAGTTGTCTCTAAAGGTAAACACTAAAATCAGGCCAAGCTTGTTCTATTAACTGCATTTGTTGAATGTTATTAAAGGTAGGGAGGAAAGTAATGTTACAGCAATCAATTACTTTTTAGTAATTGTTCAATTACATTCATGGCACAGTAATTTACATGTTTTTAATTGCATTTGTGAAAGAAGTGATTGTAACTGGTTACTTTTTTTCTCTGTAAAATGTACAAGTATGACACAGGTACACTAACAGGGAAAACAAGAGACAAACTTGGGCCTTCTGTAGGGTCTGTGTTGTTCTCTTGTTTTCCTGTTAGTGTCCCTGTGGGTCCCACATTTTCAGTGCAAGCCTGCGTCATACTTAAAGATGTTGTGAAAATAGTTGGCATGCTATTACTTTACTGGGTTGCCTAAGTGATTGTCACAGCCGACTCCCACATTATCATCCATTAAAAAATAAGCAACGACTAAATCATCAATCCCGACAGTGTATATGCCCATTCTGGAGGCACTTCGTGTAATGACCCCATTCAGTACAATCCGTTAGAGTGCACGCTGACAATGTTACGATGGTTTACCCGACTAAATACAAAAGCTGCACCCTACTGCTGCTTTCCAGTAAGCGCAAGCAAGCTAAAATGAGACATTTTAGGATTAAAACCCTTTATCTATGCAACTAAAGCATGCTACAAAGTTTCATATCGGGTAAACTCAGTGTCAAGAAACTATTTTACTGAGCACCATTAATATTGTTGTGGAGGGACTTGACCGTAGTTTCTTTCAACCCAAGTCTTAAGTGCGGGGCCACAGCTCTATCTACCACAAAGCAGGCCGATCTAAAATAACTAGTGAAAAAAAGCAAATATGCTTCAAATTCAACTATACTCATGGAGAAATTTCTGTGGCAACGAAGGAAAAGCTAGAGGGATGAAGCTTCTGCACATGTGTTACTGCGCTAAGTCGACCAGCAGAGTTTGACAGCACCTTCGGCTCTTTCTATTTTTTGGAACAGCTACTGAAGCAGCATAGCTTCCATGTGCGGCTGTTTTACATTTTCTCACACGTGGAAGAGAAATGCACAAAAATAGGTTGGATCTAAAGCTCAGTGGTGTATTTTTGTCTAATTTTGTTGTTGTAAATAAGATGTTTTGTTCTTTCTTCCTTATCTTAAAATAATGCACATGAGAATGGGGGACTACTTTTAGGAGCGCTCTTAGTTGTGTGCGCTTAGCCTCTGCAGCTCTCAAGTTCAAGTTCATTTCAAGTTCAAGTTCATTTATTTACCACATACATGGAGTTCCACATAAGTGGTTGGAACGAGGGAAAAAAAGCTGCATTACAAACAGCTTGACTGGCCCCACGTCTCGGGTTCACTAAGGCAGCATGGCAATAAAAGAAAAATACATTTCAACGTCAGCGTCTCATGAGAAAAACATGATATGCACAGAAAACATTTTACAAAAAGTGAGATTTAACTGAACATATTTAACACAGCATGCTTAAAACAGCAGTGTTGGAGAGTGTGCGAACGTTTTCATAACAAATTTTCCTGTTTTCCCGTTATTGCCACAGAAAGTTGTCCGCAAGTACAGCAGAATTCACCAATAGATAGGAAAGGGTCAACTGGCAATCTAACTGGAATATTGAAGAAAGAAGCCATGCCTGGTGGTGGCCAGTAGCACAGAGAACGTGTATGGGCCGGCGGTCACAGTGGTGCGAGGGACCAGCTGCTGAAGAGCCCACGTCAACAGCACGGCCCCTGCGGCACAAACTAGACAGGTGCTCACTGCCACCCAGGCACTCAGGATTTGGGTCACCTCGTGGGTTGTGCTCCAGGAGGCGTGTGTGCATGTATGGCGAGTACCACCTGCACAATAACAGCGAGGAGGAGGAAAAGGAGGAAGAAAAAACAATTATCATCCATTGCTGTCGGGTAGGTAGTTTCTGGTGATAACATAATCGGGGCACCACTCAGGCATCTAGTGAAATGAGAAACAGAAGAGTGATACAATCGGGCTACATTATTCCTGCAGAAATACAAAACACATAGACTTCCCCAAGGTGATGCACTGAGTCAGCAAGAAAGTGGGAGAGGGTGTAGAGGTGCCACTTCATCCACTTGAAAAGGCACAATTAACCTCTAGTACTAGTCATACTGCTCTATGACAAGGCAGAATTTTATGCATGCACATTTTGCGCAACCCATGTTTAGTATGTCGAAATGGAGATGGAAGAATCGGTGGAACCAAGGTTCATTATCAAAGGACTTGCTAAGTTGGGTAAAACAGTGCAGAAATTCATAGAACGCTGCCAAAGGAAAGTAACATGTCTTTGTAAAAAAACAATTGTTTATTTCATAGCAGTACAAAACTGGTGTTTGCCGGTTGACATCATGCAACAGAATGTTCGGGCTCCAGAAAGCGCACGACGGCACAGATCGGCCAGGGGAAAGATGCTCCCTGCTTTGGAGTAATGCGATACATACGCTGTCTGTCGCGGTCAGCAGGGTCCCACTCTTGTGTGACGAGCAGGCACCAACTGGGTAGTGAGTCTTCTTGAACAGCTTAAGGGGGGGACGCGGGGATCAGATCGCGAAAATCGCAAAAAAGATCGATTTTTGGCAACAACGAGTTTCGGTATCTGCAATGCCTAATCTACATTGTATCAAAATGGTTTGACTGAAAACGCACTAAAAGTGCCCGAAAAAAATTAATTTATCAGTGCGTAGGGTGAGAAAACAGCTTTAAATCGCGCAAAATCACCGCAGTTCGCGGAGCCCTAACTCGTCTTTCCCGCCACCGAACGCTGCCATCTTGGTATCGTTCGAAAGCTTGAAGTTTCGCCATTCCGTTTCTGAATTCTTCAGTCGTCGCCATCTTGTAACAAACACACAAACACAAAAGACACGCGAGTTTGCTAGAGGCGGTCACACGGGCCCTGCGATGAAAGCGGGCCTCCGATTGGTTGCCGTACTGAAAGGCGTCTCGCCATTGGTTGCTGCTGCAGCAGCGGGCAAGCTGGCAACCACAGCGGACCGCAGCTGTCTGCTTTGAAAACCACGCCGGCGTATTTCTTTGTTTGACACTCGCAGAATTCGGATTTATGAAAGCTCCCAGGTCAGTGATGGATCGTCGCTCGTTCGAAAAGAACTTTTAAATGAAGCATGCCTTCGGAAAACGGAAGTGCAAGCCTCCTATGGTGAGAAGAAGACGGCGGCCAGCGGGAGAAGCGGAGAACCCGACTGAACACGCGGATAACGTGCCGCGTTATCTTGTACCGTGCGATTCCAGCAGCGAAGCCGACAATCGCCCTGTGACATCGACACTGATAACCAAGCCACCGGAAGACGTGCCAATGGAGGCTCTCGCACCTGTGCGTACGGCCGCGTGAGTCGGCAACCGAGATCGTATTGTTGGAGGTGACGCGGGTCGAAGGTCTCCATCGCCAGCAGAGACGGTGTGCGTTTCCGATGCATCGTGCGACAGGGACACGCAGCCTGTGAGTGAGCCCCAACCGTCGACGAGCTACATACTGTATGGTGACTCGAGGCTCACCAGAAGAATCGCCGCACGATTCAGACGCGCCTCGAGCCGCGTTTTGTGTCAGCGGTGACTGCAGAAGCGCAGGCATGCAGCGTTCGCAACTCCTTTCGCGCAGTGTCCGCGACTGAGCGGAAGCAGCAATGCCAAGCACTAATTTCGGCCCCCTGTGACTGTGAGTTCATTATTATGCCTGTTTCCGTGATGAACTCTTTGATCGCTAAAACTCTGTGCCCAAGATGCCAACAGTGTTCTGCGGGTGTGCACTGGGATACCAGGCTCGGTCTGGCAGTGAAAACGGTGGTCATGCACTACTCCAGACGGCGCAAGAAAAGGATAAAGAACGCCTGAAGAAGGCATCCAAAGCTCACCAAACAATGAGGCAAAGGTGTAAGAAGATGCCCGACAGCAATGATTCAAAAATATTACAGTCCTGGTGCCTTTTAATAAATTTGCAGTGCTTTTAAAACTTTGCAGCCAGTTTTCTCAGTTGCATTTTTTTTGTCAATCACCTCGCTCGTGGAAAGCATAGCACAACAATGGCTGGATCGATTTTGGTCCAGTTTGTTTTGCTGTGATCCACAAGCTGTGCTGTAGGTAAAGACAGTCTTGAAATGTTTCATTACCTTTCCATTATTTAATTATTTCACAATTACTACATGGCTCCATGCAGTGAAGCACAGTCATGTGCATGTTATGTTGAGCAAAAAATTATTAGCGCGCTAAAAAAAAAAAAAAAATCGACACTGTCTTGATGTAGATTAGACATCTGGGCAAATATGCAAAGCATTCCCAGCTCCCTATCATGTTTTGTTACTGTGCCAGGCTTTCCACAAGCAAGGAACGTATAAATTATTATAAAACAAAAACTAATTAAGACATTTTAATGAAATTTTAGATTTGTTTCCTCATTGCAATGTGTAGTGTGTGTGCCAAATTTCAGCCCTTTCTGTCGAGAAAGAAAAAAGTTAATTCTGATCCCCTCCTCCCCCCTTAACGACGTCGGTCGCCGGAAGGTATTGTTTGGTACTGTTTTACCTCTCCATTTTATTTAACAGCATATACATCTCACCTCTCCCATTCTAGGTGAAGACTGGTTGCCCGCAATAGTCCGGTGGCTTGATTTGACGACCACTGCGAGTTGTGTGTGGTTGTGATGCTATGGTGTCACCTGCTGTTCCAGCTGCTTATGCCCGAGGGCTCAGTGCATCTCTTGGTGGCTCTTGTGCCTCCCTCTTCTCTAAGTATGCGGCCCCAGCTGCGTTGTGTGTGCATGTTGCTCACTTTTTGGGCTTGGGAATCTCCACATTGAATCTACTGTTCCTCTATGATTTTGGTCTCCCATGCACCTGTGCTTTCGGATATTATCACGATGACGCCTGTAAGTTGCCCGTCAGTCGTTTTTGCCAGGAACAAATGCACTCTGCTCTGCTGCTTTATCATCGTAGGGAACCGAGCTGAAGTTCCACAGACGCTTTACATGTAGACTCTTTGTCCTGGATCAAGCTGCACGAGATGATGATTTGCGGGTGCCTCCTCATGGCATGTTGCTGATGGGATCATGAGGCTAAGTGGCATTGTCATTTTCCTGCCAAACATGAGTTTGGTCGGCGTTTTGTGTACAGCCACTGATGATTTCACGGGTTCTAGAATTTCCTGTGCCTCAATAGGCCAGTGGAGCTCCCTGTGTGTGGTCATGCGAAGAGCTAGCGGCACTATACGTTTTAGAAATTTTGGCGTAGCCTCAGGTTGCACGTTAACATTCAATGGCTTACCAACATGCCTGTCTCACTATCCGTCAAACATATCATCACATGCCAAAATTCCATCAGTTCTGATAGGGTCAATGCATTGATAGCGATGATTCTGATGTCCAGAGTCTGGAACCAGTCTCATCCGAGGGGGCTAGCTCCTTTGCGCCTTATGACGTGTAGGTACAGCTGAGCGGTTTTGACATTAGTTTGCGATTCCTGTGTTGCTGAGGTGCTATGTACTGTGCCATCTCACCTTTCAGATTGGAGTTGCATCTGTTGTGCCACTGATTCTGCTTAAGAAATAGGGTGTAGGCACGATCAAAAACGATTTCAGATTCACCCAGCAGGCGTTGCTGAAGGTTGCTGTCTTGTATTCTGCATATGAAGTGGTCGTGGAGCATGATGTCTAGAGGCACTATAGAGCACCTCCCACTTGCTGTAGCTGGTGTCGCTGAAGTGATGGCCATGTTGAGGGCTATGGCTGTGCCGACTCGGCGTGCAAGCTGGCAGCGTACATGTAGGTTTTGTTTCGAAGTTGTCGATTCTGTCGGTGCCTGGATTCTTTGATGGAAACGGATGCGACTAAGCAATTCGTTGGGCTTCGGGTCAAAGTGTTTGTTGAGGTGCTGCAGTACAGCCTCATACTCGACGACTGAAGGTCGTTATGGTGCGAGCAGGGCTCGTATGATGTCAAACTTATGACGACACAGACGAATTCTTGGAAAGGGTCGTCACTGGCTACGTAACTTGGATTTACCCATATGACATCGCGCTGAAGTCGTAGAACAAGGAGTGAAAAACGAGATACGAGCCAAGGCAAAAAAAAAGTGCAGAAGCAAAAAGCAAAAATAAGAGTAATGTTGACTGTGTTTTGATTGCCATGGAAGTGTGCTATTTGAAGTTGTACATGAAGGTCAAACTGTCAATGCAGCTGTCTACGTTTCTCTGCTGACCAGATTGAGCCTCCTGCGGCCGTTTTTTGTTCCCCAAGTGCAAACTGGTGCACTGGAGGTGGCATTTTGGGGAATGTGATGATAAAAAAGAAAATGACATTGCTGCTGAAGCATTTAACAGAAGAGGACTTCCAAAGGTGCTTTCACCAATGGAAGAAGAGTTGGAACCAGTGTATTGTGTCTGAGTGTCTATTTTCAAGGTGACCTCATTGATCATCTATGTACCTGAAGAGGTGGATGGAACCAGTGTATTGTGTTTAAGTGTCTATTTTGAAGGTGACTTTATTGGTCTATGTATTTGAATGTTTGCGAAATGAATTTGTTTTAATGTACTGCTCAAAATTTTGGGACAGACCTAACACTAATAGTAAACACTGGAAAATTTGAGGCTTAAACATACTAATGCAACAAGCCAAACTATGTAGAAATTGGCGTTTGGCATGGGAGGGGTGTTCAAATAGCAATATTTCCTCGAAATGTATATGAAGGTTTAAGAAGAACGACCTACAAAAATTGAATTCAATACCGAATATTTTCCCATTTCTAAACAAAATGAAATAATAAGTTACGTGGAGTCAATTTGGTAAAAAGAAAGAAGAATAGGAAGGCTTAAGTTATTTGATACATGTAATGCCATTCCCAATTGAACTTCCGGCTGACTGAGGAGCTAATAAATAAGAAGCTACTGAAACATAATTGTATTTGGCACACCATAAGAACGACGGCAATAAAAGGCAGGAACAGCACATAACCAGATGCTGGAGGAGATAAGCGGATATAGAGGAGATAAGATAATACTGTACTCACAGCACATAGTCCTAACTCTTTTGTTACCGCTGGAAACCTGCTCATCTTCGGTGCTTTTATGCGTTAACATTTTATTTCAAGACAGGGTAGTTACAATGTATACTGCGATATATAAAATTATAGCCTTATTACTGGTGTTTCGAATGGCTGTATAGCAGTGATATATGCTCAGAAAATTTATGAGAATTATGTGAATTTTCAAAGAAGCACAGCAAAGAACATAAATAAAAGTAGTAATTTGATATTTTTAGCATAAGTACCAAGAGTAAAAAAAAATCTGAGATATACAAATATGCACCTGGTTCTTAGTTCCTAATTATTGTAAGTTATGGAAATTTTTTCTTATCAGTACTAGCCATAGTGATGCCCATGCTATGTGGAAAAGCCGTAAAATTTCAATTGTGAAAACAGGTAAGCTCCTATTGTACAGGCAGCATTTATTTTTACTGCATTCTCCAAGCTTGTGAAACCACAGTAGTCATGTCGGGGAGCACGCAAAAGCCTCTTCATACTTGATTCTTGCATTGAAATAGCTTTTCTGTGCAAGCAAGGTGGTCTAGTGTGCATTCAACTTGCGACGGAGCCGCCACATGCTTTGTTTAGTTCCTATATAGTGCTGTGAATAATTGTACACTAATGAATAAAGGTACTTGCACAAGCAGTGCTCAATATGTAAGATTAGACAGCTAGTAAAGCTTCAACTGAAGGTTGGTCTGAAACTGACTTCGTGCTCCTGTGTGAGTGAAAGCCCCACACAACGGGAATGACTGCTCGTAATATTTTGTACATACACCGTAAAAGCGCTCATGGATAAAAGCAACCCATGGTGGGGAAAAAAAATAAAGTTGCACTTAATATTAGTCGAATGCCACTATCAAAAATACAGTCTACGCTCATTACAAAGGATCCGCATAGAACAGATTTTCAGATACAACGAACCGTATTTCAGCCTTAGTTTGTTCTACCTATTTTATTAATGCAACGAAGTTCACTTTTAACAGACCACACGACAAAGGACTATCGGCTCAGTGGACGAAATTAGTGTAAATTTTTGTCAAAATCAGGAGTATAGAACGAACTTTTGCCGTATTGACACAGGCTGGCAACTGACTTGCGAGGGTCAGCCGATGATCGCGGCTCAATATGTTGCGCGCGAGGGAGGGAGGGAAGCAGGGCGGAAGCGTGCCGTCTTTCGCACGCAGGACACAGGAGGGGAGGTGAGGGAAACACAGAGGGGGGGGCGGGGGGGTCTCTACTCCAGTGACTGCGCGGGCGTTGTATCATAAAAGCGATCTGCGATGTGGAAAAAGTATGAACTAGTGCGGGCGCCATATCTTGAATGCAATCTGCAACGAGAACAAACTGCGCGCCCGTGCGGGCCTCATCTTCAAAGTGATCTGCGATGTGGACAAAGTGTGGCTGTGCCGGTAGCTTCGTATGTGCTGTGCTTTCGACGTTTAGTTCGCGCTGAAGTGAGCAACAGCACGAAGGTCAATTCGTTCACCGCTGCTGCCGCTCTTATCTTGCTTATTATGCTATCGCAATCGATGCTTCGCTTTGCAGGCGAAACTGTGACTCCTTCTGTTTGTTTTTTACTTTGGATGTTTGTCACTCGCTCTTTGCAATAAAGTTGTTAGACATCGCAACGAAAGTTTCGGAAGAGAGGCATCTCGGATATTACAGAGTTTGGATGAAACGGATGTTTTTTGTTGGATTATCATTGTCCATTGTAATGAGAGTGAACTGTAACACGCACCGATGAGCATCTACCATTGTTAAAGACATCGTTAGAACACCCAAGACGTCAGATCAGGGAATTCGACAACCAGACAGAAGTTTCTGTGCCTTCACTGCTGCTGTTATTTAAAAATTACATTGCCAAACACAAATTCTGCATCCATTTATTGAAAGAGTGCTAGGAGCACTGAAGGCTAGTTTCGACAATATCTCCAATTGAAGTGATTTTTCCAAACTTCGCAATCTGCCAAAAATGGTCAAATCTGAAATAGGCAAAGTTCAGTACAGTCAACAACTGAATTTTTGGACGCCCAAGTTTTCGGACATGCCTGATATTTCAGACGTCTTCGCGGCACCGCCACGAGCCCCATAGAATCAATGTATAAGGACATGTGAAGTTTCGGACGCTCGAACCCCCCACTGTCCAATTTTCCGGACTTTTTGACGCGACAGAAGGTCCTTTGGCTCCTCGCGCAGCGCCCTTGCGAAGGAAATCGACTTGCAGCTGAAGCATATCACCGCTTTGAACCACAACTAGCCGAATCTAGCCGTCACACACCGATTTGGTTTGGCCATGCTGGCTATGTTCATCGCCGCAAATGGCTGCACTTCCGCCTCTGGCGGAGTTTCCGGAGCGGCGCTATTTCGTTTGTTTGCGCAGGCAGGCGCAGGCCACGTTTTGGCTAGTGTGGTGTGTGGTTGTGCTGTTGTGTCAAGTGTGCTCTGCGACGCTAAGCCTAGGTGCTTCGACGCTCGTCAGCGAACTCCACTGTTCGCAACTTGAGGATTTCGCTTGCATTCGATGGCCCCACTCCGTCTTCGTTGTCCTCGCCGATGGCATCGAAGCGCGGAAAGCAGTACAGTCGCCGACCGATTTTCCGGACTCCGAAAATTCGGACATGCCCGATTATTCGGTCAGCTTCGCGGCACCGCCATTGTCCCCATAGACCATAATGTATAACAACTGCCGAAAATTCGGACACCTTGCAACCTCTCGTCTGATTTTTCGGACACTCCTTGAGCCAACTCGGTCGAGAGCTCCATGCACCGACTCTGACCGGTGCATGGTTCGACTTGCTGAACGCCATTTTTGTTTTGAATGGAGCTTCCTTGCTGCCCCACAAAGTGGCGCTACTGGAAATCCCCGCTCATCATCATCGTTTCTGCCTGGTTAGATAGAGCAGAGTGGCTCTGCGGCAGTTCCGGTTTCAGCTTAGTAAGCCATGTCAAGACAATCCAGCAGCTGATTTGTTTCTTCGAGCAAGACGCTGCGAGCAGGCCGCGTTTATCGTTTGTGCGACTGGTGTCGGCACGGTGGTGTTTGCTTTGTGTGCTGTGTCGAGGTTTCGGTGATCCAACGCGGCATACGTAAACATCGCGTCAAGGGTCTAATGGTGCCGACAGTGCCCGCGCAGACTGCGCTGGGGAATGCTGGCAAGCGGGTGCCGGGAGGCCTAAGATTTGTCGCCTTCCGATGTGCTCCCTACTGACGCGGAAAATGTTCTGCCGAGACCTGCGCAGTGGTTGCATTGCGATTCCGGACACCGTCTCATTTGACAGTTTCATAGGTGCTGACACTGCTGTATTGACATGCGCAGAACTCAACGACGGCAAGATCATTCGTCAGGTTTCTGCTGAACCGCCGGACGATGACCGAGTCGGAAGATGACGCACCATGTGCTACGCTGCCGTCGCATGCGGAGCGTGTACAAGCAGTGACTGTGCTTTCAGCCGCTAATAGTGACCGTACGACCCTCTCCGAGATTCAGGCTTATCTGATTGCGCGTAAACGGAACAGCGTGCAACGGCACATTCACGATTTCTTCCAAGCCTACTGCCGAGCCCGAATAAGTGCGTGGAAATAAAGGATTTCATTTTTTTTTTCTTAATCTGCTTTTTCGGACACCTGTTTATTCGGACATTTTCGCAGTCCCCGTGAGGTCCGAATAAACGGTCGGCGACTGTACCGTGCCCACGGAAATAACTTTTGAACAGTTTGTTGACGTTGACAATGAGCTAAACTTCTGCGCAGAACTGACTGACGAGGGATTAGTCCGTCAGGTTGCGGGGGATTCAGAAGACTCCGATGTTGAAAATGAGGAGCCAATGCCTGTGCCGCCTATAATCGCCGAGTTGACGCGAGCATTGTTGACTCTTTCATCGGTGTACAGTGCTGACATGACCCTTGCTCAGATCGAGGCGAATATGATCGCATGCAACCGGAGCGCCGTCCAAACAACAATCAACAAGCTCTTCAAGCCACTGCAGCAATAACACTGGCTGCCCGACGATGCACATGTACATAATAAACCGGCAGTCAGCTGCATACAGTTTTTGAACGCCTCTTTTTATGGCGCCTTCATTGATGCTTTGGCAGGGTTTCGGAAGCCTGGTATTTCGCCTTTTACCTCTAGATCCGAGAAAAAGAGAAAAAAAGTGCGTTATTTTGCATGCATTCATTTTTTCGGACTGCCGGAATTTTCGGACGTTTTTACTTTCCCTAGAGAGTCCGAAAAATCGGTCGTTGACTGTAGTCATTTCAAATGATGCATAATGTTGCTAGGAGAAAAATTTCGACGGAAATGTTTAACAATGCGTAGAAAAACTGAACAATTTCTATAGGTGCAGTAACAAAAGAGTTAAAGGTGTTTTAGACATGGCGAGATTGTCCAAATAATAAACTGCTTTGCCTAAATCGATACAAATTTGTTGGCTGCACAAAAATGAGGCATCCTTATTAAAAAACTAGAAATCATTGAGCAGAAGTGAACTATTCCACATATTTGCACAGCAACTGAGGCCTCTCCACAGCATCCACAACTCCCAAGCACTAGAATCATATGGAACAGTGACCAGTTGTGTCTGTTTCTTTTTTTCTGCGGATGTCGTAAGTGTTGTTACTCCTTATTATTGAACAGAAATGCATATTTGACAACTTCACTAGGCGAATTGTTAGAATGAATATCAAAGATTATATTTGATTCATACTATAAATTTGGATATTTACATTCTTATATTTACTTGAAATTGCTAAGGAGCCATTTCTATTAACTTCACAAAGCAGCCTGAAATGTGGTCTTGAAGTACAGTAAAATCTCGTTAATTCGAACTCGGTTAATTAGAAATCTCTGATAATTTGAAGGTTTTCTGCAGTCCCGTATTTCCTAACGTAAATTTGACCGGATAATTAGAACCGGCGGCCTAGGCCAACTCGGTTAACTGGCAGGTTTGGGGTGCTATGTGGCAATTCTTGATCCTCATTTCACCGCAAACCCGACGAAATGACGGCCATTCGGAGCCGCGAGGCGACGCCACATAGCAATCGCGATTATTTATAGACGAAGCGCCCGACCCATAGTACTGCAGGCACAAAAATCAGTCCACGGCACGCCCCGCGCACTGCCAAAATGTGCGCCTGCAGAGAAGACGTGCATTACTGCAATGCAGCGGGGATACCGTTTTTTTTTTTTTTCATGTGCTCTCGTTTCCCACTCTCCACATGCTCCTTGCAGTCAAAGCGTCAACGCATGTTCCGTGCCGCTGCCATTGGCTGCCGTTTGCCAATTCTCTCTGCGCCTACGGCGACGTGTGTGCGCGCAACGCCGGTCTGCGCCGTTTCTTTGTGTGATGTGGTTAAGGGTGTTGCAGCTAGCGTGGTGTTTTTTTTTTTTTTTTGCCAACAAAAACGTTTGCAGCGAAGGACACTGCAGTCAAGGGTCGAAAGCAGGGCAAGGAACGAATTACCATTCTGTTTAGCGCGAACATGTGCAGCAAACACAAGCTGCCACTGCTTGTAGTTGGATAGAGTGGGAAGCCTCGCTGCTTTAAGGGGGGAAGTGGGTCCTAAAAATTTTTTTCTTATTTTTGGGTGAATCTTTAATAAACTCCACTGTCTGGGGCAATTTTTCGTGCTGATTTCAGATCTGTAATTAGATTTTTGATAGCTGTAGCAGTTCAAAAAATATTGAGGTGTGAAGTCAAATTAATTTCAAACTCGTTACGGGGCTTTTTGATGATTCCGTCTTGCTAAACCAAAAACTAAATGCATGACACCATTGCTAAAGACCTACTGTAGGGGGTGATGCTATTTTTAATCATTTGGAAGCATTTTGCGGACAATAAAACAATCTTGCATTTATTATGAACATATTTTTCTAATTAGCAGCGAGTACTATACGTGAATGTAATTTTCATGACGGTGCAAGAGTAATAAAAATAGCATCACCCCCCAGATCATTTCAATACGAATAAAATGATACCACCCTTGTCATTTTTGGCCAAAGACAACCCAGAAAAAACACCCGTAAGGCGGAGTACAGTGTGCAAAAACATCGAACTGAAATAAACGCATTTGAAGTTTCAAACAAATGTAGCTTTTGCTGAAGTGAATCTACAGCAATACAAATGGCACCATTTTGAAGCTCTACGTTTTGCAAGAATGGCCATACTAAATGTGTGACTGCACACTTTCAAAATAATAGCACACTGGCCACTGAACTAGTACAAGAAACTTTATTAGGCACCATGCTCCACAAAGAGCATGGTGCCTGGGTTTCATACCGAAGTGTAGAACTCTGTGTGGGCATGAATATAGTTCCAGTGTTGTACATGCAGGCTGTCTGATTGATAGCAGTCTCTATTACAATCAGTGAGGCATATTTTCATTTGGTATAATTGACCATGTTACTGAATGAAGGCTCTGAGTGGAAGTAGCCTTCCAAGTAATCTTCACCTGACAGTGGCTGTGGAACTTAGGATCAGAGAGCCAGTGATAGATATGCAGCTGCTAGGTGCTTTCCAGAATTTTACTTTTGTATGATGCCTCGATCACTTCTGCAGCCAGGTGTGTGCCAGCCCATGGGGCCTAGTGAACAGAGCTCATGATGAGGTTCTCTTTATGAAGGGGTGGTATGATAGATATTGTTACGAGCTATCGTGACAATATGATAATCGAGTGAACGCGCAATGTGCTTGGTTGCGAGTTCAAAGTGCCGATGTGCGAAATGCATAGCCGCAGATACAAGGAGCCGACGCGCGATGTGCTTAGTCGCGCAGTCCGAGGTGCCGACGCGCGAAATGCCTAGTCACAGGGTCGAGGAGTCGACACTCGATGCGCTTATTCGCGCAGTCGGAGGCGCCGATGCACAAAATGATTAGGTGACGGTCCGAGAAGTCCGCGCGCGATGTGCATGATCACCGAGTCGGAGACTCCCTATGCGCGAAATGTTTAGCCACGTTTCCGAGGATTGCGTGCGCGATACGAATTTGTCACGAATTCGAAACACCGAGTGCTGAAAGGCTTAGCCGCATGTCCGAGGATTCCGCGCGTGAATGTTGGTTGCGAAGTCCACGTCGCCGATGCTCGGAATGCTTAGCCGCGAGTCAAACGTCCACAAGCGCAGGGATCGGCCATGCTACTGCGATGTCCATGTAGCGCCCGTTTTGACACGTCGAGATTACGGCGAGTGGAAACATCAAACTCGCGAGGTGCAAAGAGCCGAGCAGACGACGCGAGCGCCGGACCAATGGCGAACCGCGCTGGAGTCACGTGGCAGGCGCGGCCAATCGCAGACTCCGGCACGACCTTCAATCATTTGCTTTTTGTGCGCTTGCTTCTGTATGGAGGAGATCGCTGAAGCGGCAAATTTGAAGACGGAGAAATGCGCTTTCCAACGAGACCAAGATGGTGGCGCTCGGTCGCGCCGTTCTGGAGATATCGTGGCGTGAAAAACGCTGTTCTTTCTTGATTTCCGCGAGATTTTTCGCCACCTTGGCTGATAAAACGAATTTTTTAGAGCACCTCTAAGCGGTTTACAGTGATGATATTTGGGTATCAGATAGAAAAGGGGTTATAGAAACTGAAGATGTGATTTTCAAAAAATCGATTTTTTGGCCATTTTTCGCGATTTAAAACCCGTGTCCCCCCTTAAAAATGCATGGCTGCCGCTAAGGGAAGAGCTTATCTGCTGGCACAACAAGAAAGCCTGGTTTACAGGCACAATATTTGAAGATTACATTCGGCAGCTTGACCGTAAGTTCGTGGCCATAGGCAGGAATGTACCCTTCGTTGTTGATAATGGCCTGGCGCATGGTGACATCTGACACCTGAAAGCTATCAGGATGGTATTTTTTCCTCCGAACAACCACGCCGATCAATGGACCAAGGCGTCATTCACCACACGAGCAAGATTTACCACCACCACCTGCTCAAGCGCATGCTCCTTTGCTACGACAATGGCAAGGAGTACTCCATCGACATCCTCGGGGCCATATGTCTTGTTGTGTATGCATGGAAGCAAGTGGAACCCACTTTGATCATGCGGTGTTTTGAACACGCTGGCTTCTCGAAGGAAGGCACCGTTGATGCTGATGCTAACTATTCAAGTGCACTTGATGAAGAAGGAGCCGAGTATTGAGACCGCATCAATGCACTCTGCACAGATAATAGCGAATCTGGTGCAGTCGGCTTCGTATCTTTGAAAATGATCAACAAGTGTGCTACTCAGACTTGGAGGGTGAAGCTACCGGTGATGCGACCATGTGCGATAACAGCGACGACGACGACGCTAACGAGCGCTCCTGAGCATCTGCTCTCAGGGAAGTTATCGGAGCGCTAACATTATCCGCAGTTTTGTTGAGTGCCACGGTGGAACTTCTATGGTGCACTTAGTTGGCCAACTAGAAAACATGACCCCTGGAGCCTCGAACTTCAGGACGCGGCAAACAAGCATCTGTGATTACTTTAAGTAATCTAAAGATCAGCGAATAAAGGTAGTGCATTCCTGCAGCGAAATTTTTAGTTTGGGTTACATTTTTTTTTGTATTTGGTCAATTCGAAAACCTGCTTAAGTCGCAAATTTTTTGCGGTCCCGATGACTTCGAATTAATGAGGTTTTACTGTATATTAAACCACTATGATCGTCCTTGAACTGTTCGTTCTATTTTGCTGAAGTTCACTTTCTTAAAGACACGCAAGTACCTTTCCTGTTTTACGAACACACTCGTTGGCTAGCATAGAAAACATGAACATTTATTTAGAAAGTTGCTAATAAATTGTGCAATTAAGTGTAAATAAAATGGGAATGAGCTGACTGCTCCAAAGTGAATAAGTGTGCGTCATCAAGCAATCTTCTACTACTGTACTGTAACTACAGTATTTACGGTCAATGGATCCACATACAGCATACTTTCGAATGTAACAGGCCATTCATCTCACTTACAGTCAAACCCCGTTACAACGAACACCACATTAACGAACATTTCAGATTAACGAACTTTTAAGAAATCCCGTGCCGACTGCTTATAGTTTCAATGTAAAAATATTTCACTACTACGAACTTCAGAATAACGAACATTTCAGAATAACGATCGTTATTTAATTTCCGTGTCATCTTAACAACACCTCAGTACTACGAACTCATATCCCGAAATGCGAGGATTCTTAGATTTCAGTGTATCCGTCACGGCAGTCGGAGCTCTAAGCTAGCAGACGACGCAGCGCGAAGAGCGGGCGCCTTGCAACTTGCTTCCCGCAAAAACCTGAGATGGCGCGGAAGGAGAAAGATGCGGGCGGAGACTTTTTCTTTTCCTTCTCCGTTGTGGAGGCAACGACGCACCAGGTTTTGTGAGTGGAGAGGCGGGGAGCATGGGCTCGTAAAACCTGAGACGGTGCGGCAGAAGGAAAAAAAAAAAAGCAACTAGCAGAACTGATAGTTGGGCGAGTTGGTACGAATTCATAGTAAAATATTCTTGCGCGCACAATTGACAAGGACACAGTGAAGCGCTCGTGTGTCCCCTTCACTGTGTCCTTGTCAATTGTGCGCGCAAGAATATTTTACTATGAAAAAAGCAGTAGTTAACGCTGAAGTGGGCCTTTCCTTTTTTTCCTGTTGCGGAGGTGACGACGCATCACGTTTTTCTTGCTTGTTTTCTCAGTTCGCGTGCTGTCACCGGTATCAGGCCTGTCCATCTTGTTTTTCTTCTGGTTATATTATTGTGTTAGAAGTGCGTGCCGGCGTTCGCGTTGCCATGAGCTCAACAACTCTAACCACGGCGAAGAAGCGAAAGCAGTTTTCTTTGAGCGAGAGAGTAGAGATTCTTCGTGAGATAATAGACGGGAAGAAACAATACGTCGTGGCTAAAGAACATGGTGTGGCGCGGTCGATGATAGCCACGATTCTCAAAGATAAGGAGAAAATCTTTAAGCGCCAGCAAGAAGCTGCACGTTATGGCAGCACCCGAAGACCGCGACGAGTCCGTGTCGGCCACAGGTGCGTTGGACTGCTTGCGAAAACTCCGCATATTTATAGCCAAAAGCGGCACAGCGACCAAAGGCGTGCATATGAATGTGGACGGTCTGGAATCGTTCGTGCTGCAGAGTCTGTGCTGCACCCGCCAGAAGACGATCACGGACTATTTCAAATAAATGTGCCTTGTCTGACGATCACGTGTGCATTGTGTGAGAAACGTGTTCAAGGATGTACCGTTTCAAAGGTAGGACGTTTGCGTTACTGAAATGCTATTGTTATGGCTAATTTTTGGGCTTTCACTATAACGACCTTTCAGATTAACGAACATTTTCCCGCGGTCCCCTGAAGTTCGTTGTACCGAGATTTCACTGTACTAGTTTGGTCTGCCTACATTATCAATGCCAGAAATTCCACTTTTAACCCTTTCGCTGTCGGACCTTTCTGGCCGTGACGCACCCCCAGTGTCGGCTTGGTTTCAGGGAACGAGCATAACAGGGAATGAACGTAGCAATTTATTTTTGATTATGATTGGTATACAAATAACATAGTCAATGCAATATGCACATTTCAGTGTTCTGCAGCTGTTGTTAGTAAACATCATCATCATCATCAGCCTGACTATAAAATCCGTTCAACATCCGAATCTGACGATGCGGAACCCTCTTCCTCGCATGCGACTCTGTCCGAGTCCGAATCCGAGCTCGGCTCGTATTCTGAATCGGAATTGAGCCACTGCTCCAATGAGCAGACGAAGGTCCTGCGCGCTGAGCCATCCGAAAATAACCGCGCGCAGGGAGGATGCGCTTTCAGTCACCCGCACAACGGAAAGCAATGGGACCTTGCGTGATCAAGAAGACAGAGGGAGATGGAAAAAGGCTAAACAAAGTTCGAAGGGCTTTAGGTTTACTGCTGCAAGTCGGAAGCGAGGGTGCGGCGAGAGAGCGAACGAGTCACTCTTTTCGGAGATGCAACGGCACGTGCACCTGAACTTGACGCGCCGTAGCAGGCACACCAACAGAAGAAAAATAAAAACCTTCAAACCAGCGCAGATGGCAGAACAACCCTTGAACCCATAAGCACACGCGTGCGACGCATGATACAGCGAACACGGAGCCACCGCGCCACTCAGCAAAGAGAAAGTGGGGAGTGGCAATCGCGCCGTACTCTTCAATACATGGAGTAACACAGGTCGGGCGAATGTACGAACTTGTAGAAAGAGTTAACAGATAGCGTGGCCAATGCAGGAGCGCCAGCTTTGCGCTCTGGCGCGAAATTTTGAACGCACGATAGAGAACGTACTGGTACGTCAGTGACACTGTGGGGGGGAGGCGCAATGATGTACCAGTACGTCCGTGACAGCGAAAGGGTTAATGGAGCCGGCTGTAATGGACCATTGGGTACAAAGAACAATATTTTGGACTAATTTTGTCTAGATGGTATAAATGCAATATGCTTCGTTGTGGTGGTTTCTAGCATTACCACATCATTTCACATTAGCAAATCAATTTGCACAAAAAGGAAGAAAGGCTGCTATTTGCAATGTCTGGAAGCGTGTGATGCAGTCAAGCCGCCTTGCGTGCAGCGCAGCAGCAGCCAAACATGGGCTCCGAGTTGAACTTGCCTTGTACCGCAGCTCTCGTTTGAGCTACTGGTTTTAGAGCAGTTGTTGCTTGTAAGAAAATATTATTTGAATACAGTTTATTCTACTGATCACTGTTTGGTATAAAAAACTGCCACCAATGTTTATGTCAGCGGCAGCGGCGATGCAGTTGGGCCAGGCAGTCAGCACAGGGCACTCCCCAGAATTGTGCCGGTTGTTAACCTTGTCATTTGCTTGATAACCAGCGACCGGAATACAGTCGTCGACCGTTTATTCGGACCTCACGGGGACTGCGAAAATGTCCGAATAAACAGGTGTCCGAAAAAGCAGATTAAGAAAAAAAAATGAAATCCTTTATTTCCACGCACTTATTCGGGTTCGGCAGTAGGCTTGGAAGAAATCGTGAATGCGCCGTTGCACGCTGTTCCGTTTACGCGCTATCAGATAAGCCTGAATCTCGGAGAGGGTCGTACGGTCACTAATAGTGGATGAAAGCACAGTCACTGTTTGTACACGCTCCGCATACCACGGCAGCGCAGCACCTGGTGCGTCATCTTCCGACTCGTCATCGTCCGGCGGTGCAGCAGAAACCTGACGAATGATCTTGCCGTCGTCAAGTTCTGCGCATGTCAATACAGCAGTGTCAGCACCTATGAAACTGTCAAATGAGACGGTGTCCGGAATCGCAATGCAACCACTGCGCAGGTCTCGGCAGAACATTTCCCGCGTCAGTAGGGAGCACATCGGAAGGCGACAAGTCTTAGGCCTCCCGGCACTCGCTTGCCGGCATTCCCCAGCGCAGTCTGCGCCGGCACTGTCGGCGCCATTAGACCCTTGACGCGATGTTTACGTATGCCGCATTGGATCACCGAAACCTCGACACAGCACACAAAGCAAACACCACCGTGCCGACACCAGTCGCACAAACGAAACACGCGGCCTGCTCGCAGCGTCTTGCGCGAAGAAACAAATCAGCTGCTGGATTGTCTTGACATGGCTTACTAAGCTGAAACCGGAACTGCTGCAGAGCCACTCTACCTAACGAGGCAGAAACGATGATGATGAGCGGGGATTTCCAGTAGCGCCACTTCGTGGGGCAGCAAGGAAGCTCCGTTCAAAATAAAAATGGTGTTCAGCAAGTCGAACCATGCACCGGTCAGAGTCGGTGCATGGTGCTCTCGACCGAGTTGGCTCAAGGAGTGTCCGAAAAATCAGACGAGAGGTTGCAAGGTGTCCGAACTTTCGGCAGTTGTTATACATTATGGTCTATGGGGAGAATGGCGGTGCCGCGAAGCTGACCGAATAATCGGGCATGTCCGAATTTTCGGAGTCCGGAAAATCGGTCGGCGACTGTACATAGGAAAGTGCAGTGTCATGCCATGTGGTAATACGATTACCACGTAAACACAGTTTATTTATTTATTTCAAATTTGATGTTTTTACTGTTTTTGTGATGGCAGCGAAGCTCCACCATTTCACAACATACTGTGATCCTAATTTTGGATAGAGTGAACTTCAGATATAACGGACCTTTTTCGCTAAATTATTACGGTCCATTTTAAGAAGTGTCGACTGTAACCGTGTAAAGCCTGCCCTTGCTTGAGGCTTGCGCCCCCTCTTTTGAGTGCAAAAATTTAAAGGTTTGGCAAGTATCGCGTACCCACATGCTGGTTAATTTGTACAAGCTGCTACTTGACGACACCAGTTACTGTCTTGTTGATGACATCTTCGTCATCACTGCAACAACGCAGTAGATACCACATGTTTAAACTGTATCAGTTGTGCTCAGGCATTCTGTTTAGCTGCATCATGATTTTGGGACCATTAGGATGGCATCGCTACAAGTAGTGTGTGTGTCAACTTAGAACACGTGGAGTGTGCTTTCATTCGACACAGTTATCAAGAGCTTTAAAGTGACAGGGATCTCAGAGAGTAAAGGACTGCATGAAGGACTACCAAGCCTGAGCACTCATGAGGTGAGCTCATCCATTGACAAAGGCAGTGGAAGTGACGAGGACGACGGAACAAAAGTGTTCACAGTAGGCTGCCGGTGGTTGCATTATTCTGCACAGTAGTCCGAAGCTTAAAAGAGTAGCTGCTTCGTGTAAGGCCCTCACCATGTTAATGATCCATTTAAAAGAAAGAGAGAGAGAGAGATGATGCAAGCCTTACAGAAGTAAATACCATCTTCATTATAAGCAGTCGGGCAATATTCCTCTGTAAAATAAAGATTCACACTTCTTTGTAGAATTGCCATGAAGTGAATGCTATATTATTCTGTGAACTGCATTAAATGAATCTTGATTGCACAGAGGTTTCACAACACCACCTAGATGATGATGCATGCACAATGCGAAGCACATTTGACTGCAATGGACCAAGTGTAGCCAGACATGTTGGTATCTTACATTGTTGCACAAATACTTCACAAACCTTGCACACAAAGTTTTATGGCTTTAACAAATCTACATGACTCCTGTCAACACATACTAAAGAGTGACAATCTAACCTGCAGGCACCGCCATCAGCATAGGTAATTCCTTCAATTGGATAGTCTGTCCAGTCCAATAAACAGGCCTCCAGGGAAGGCTTGAAGCCAGGGAACACATCCAGGTCGGAGCGACGAGCCCCACTCAGGCCACCATTTCCACCTGTTCCAGCTACATTGCTGCTGCCTGCACGAACTTTGCAGACTCGTTCCAGTGTCTTCACGTGCCACTCTCCCATCTGCATGGGCACAAAGCCCCAGAAAGTACATAATGGCACTCAAAATGATAAAGTCAACAATATGTCCTGATCTTAAATGGATGGGCCTTAACATACAGTAAAACCTCATTAGTTGACCCTTGTTGATTTACCGTATTTACTCGCATAATGATCGTACTTTTTTGTCAGAAAAATTGACGCAAATTCAAGGGTGCGATCATTATGCGGGTTAAATTTCCAACGAAAAGAAAAAAAATTTTCATCCTGCGTTTGCTGCGGGATGCGGGTGTGCGGGACACCAAAACAAAAATGGAGGCCGGCGGAGCAAGCCGAACGCGCCGAATGCGATTTTTTCCTCTTCTCGTGAGTACATAACGTGCATTGAAACGGTTTCTTCCGTATCAGTAATGAATAATATCGTTAATATCGGCAAGTTTGCGGCATTAACGTAGTCATGTCCACTTTGAGGGGACATAAACTGATGTGTGCGCTTAGCTGCCAGTGACATAGAAACACATGGCCGGCATGCTGCGGAAACTGTGGCATCTGTCTTCACTACTATCCTAACACGGCACGTTTCCACTAAGGGTGGGCCAATATCTTAGCTGTGTTACAAGCGTGGGCATACGAACAGGGTACACTTCTAACGTATCAGTGTGAACGTGGCTACTGTCGTTACTGCTCGCAATTTGTTGCATGCCCCCGAGTGCAGATGAGAAAAATTGAAAGGTGCCTTTTTTGTTGTTGTTGACCACAACCATTATAAAGCCTACACATATTAAAGGCAAGTTTGGTTGTACCTCTTTTTTGTGATGGAAATGCGGAAAGTGATGAAAGTAACGAAATGAGGCGTCTACTTTGGTGCATGCAGACCGCTTGGTTTGTCTTGAGTCGTTTGCGTAGCATTCGATAGATGGTAAACACGATCATTATTAGGTAGACTTGGCACACGACATATGGCTGCGGCAAGTTCGGGGTCCAATCATTACACGGGAAATAAAAGAAATCGAATTTTGACGACAAAATTCAGGGGTGCGATCATTATGCGAGTAAATACGGTAGATTTGCAATTACAGTGCAGCCCCCTTATACATTTCAAGAAGAAAAAACAATCATTATAACCAATTATCGTTATATCTGGACTAACGTAAAAAAAGAAAAAAAAAAAGAAAGCTGCCAAACATGCCTTTGCAGCTCTGAAACCAAATTTGCCACTTACGATACAGGATTCACATTTTAGAAATAAAGCTGTGAAAACTGAAACGTTTATTTATACCAGCGTGTCATGCTACGTGTGCTGAAGTAGTCGGAAATCTGCACTTGCTTTCACGGATGTTTCAGGCTCACAACCGTGGTGTGCATCACGTGCAGCGGCTGCGCGTACACTGGCGGCTATAATTTAGCATACATTAAATCATTTAGTGACTCTACCGACGACAGTGCACTTTGCGTGAAGATTGGGGTGTGTTTCAATGTCAATCTTGTCGCCTCCGTCGCACAATACCACCGTCTGCTGAGAGTATGATTGCCCCGTTGGAGAATCTTCGCAGAACGAGGCAGCGCTATCTGAACTCGGAAACTACTCCTCGAAGCACCACCTATTTTATCGCCTGTAGTGACGTGCTCCTAGAGTTTGGCAATGTCAGTGGCTGCCACCGTGTTGGAATGTGTTGGTTTCACACACGGGGATTTCGTCCAAGTGCACAAAAAGTCCGCTGTTTTCGTTCATTGGCATGGCCACTGGTTCAAGCCTTCATGATTGTGGTGCTCACAGTTTTCAGAATCATCAATATCAACTACGCGAGCTCGTACTTTGAGTCTTGTAAATTTTGCAGCTTCGTCTTTAGCGACACAGCTTTGTGCATTGTTGGGGCACCTAATGCGGCTTCTGGGGCGCATTTCCGCACTCGCCGAGGAAAAGAAGGAGATTGTAGGAAGGGAGCGCAAGCGCGGTTCGCTTCTCAGTCTTGCTCTCTCTCTTTTTTTCTTCTTTTCCCTCTGGACGCCCGTTGGCAATGCAGACGCAAAGCAGCTGGCGTCATTTTCTGGTATGCTGTGCCAACTTGCGATGCTCTCTGTGGCTTTCACAATCGGCGCTCTGGCGGGATGTGCTATGTGGTAACGGCGGCAGATATGAACTCGCGTAGGCAAGCTTTTTGCCCAGTCTCGGTTAAGAAGAACTTAGTGAAGGAAATTTCATGATTATTCTCAATGGAAAACGCCGCCCAAAAGGCAGTATTTTGATCATTATATCCGATATGCATTGAATAACATATCGTTAAATGTTTTTTATTTCTCATAGCCCTAATGCATAAGTTGATACTCTGAAGTCGACTCATCGTTACAACTGGTATATCGTTATATGTGGTATCATTATAAGCCGATTGCACTGTAGATCCCACCAAACATTCATTTTATTTAGAATAAGAACAGGAACAGCGCAACACAGGACAAGCGAGTAAAGAGCACAGGACAGAACCCTATCGAACACACTGCTAACATTCATATTATGCAGTGGCATGAAATGCGCTCGCATTCAGAGTTATCTGGCTGTGCATTAATTTGGACAAGCCAAAGAGTGTGACGAGTGCTGAAGTCTAAAAGAAACACCAAAACACAGCAGTAGCGTATGCATCACCACAATTACCATTCAAAATAAAAGGGTAGGAAGACTGTGGGCATGTTCTGTGTCTTGTTCCTTTTTTGCATTTTGACTTGTGCACCTGGTATCATGGTACTGACAGAGAAACCAGGGGTGCGATCGGAGATGGTTGTTCGGCACGTTCGTTCGGTTACCGGTGCGCGTGATTGGCCTACTCCGCGCCGCCGTCGCCAGCCGCGGGGCGCCGCCCCGTTTTTGGTGACGTCAAAATGACGACACGCTCCTGTAAATCATCCGCCCACCGAGCATTTCGTCCAAACGCGACGGGAGTTGAGAAGTTTGGAGCGATCATACGGCTTTGCATGGCGCGTCTGGTGGATTGGATTGGATCTAACAGGTGGCCTTTTCAGCTGCGGAATGGCACGTTTGAATCCAATCCATAGTTTAATTCTAGGAAATGGCGCTTCCGTTGGAAACTTAGGTTGTTGCGCTGGCGTTTCTAGAGGAAGGAGGAGAGCGGGTGGCGGTGCAAAACGCGTTTGAAGAGATTGCATAAAGTGAATTCCGGCGTCGTTTTTGTTTCTCGAAACAAATAATTCGTTGGTTGTACAGAGAAATCGACAACATCATCGGTGCCAGCGAGCCACTGGGACGTTGTCGCTGCCTCTTAAAAAGTGCGCCACTCTTCCCGTCGTTTTTTTTCCTTTTCTTTCTTGCTGTGTGCGACACTACCTAGGGACGACGCAAAGAAACTAATAGTTATAAATTGCAGTAGTCACACGTACTACTATTTGAAAACGTGTTTGGGCTTCAGAAGAAAAAATACATTTTTTTAGATAAAGATTTCATTCAATTGGAAGACGAGAAACATTTGGCTTTGTAGTATACTGTTTGCAAGCAGACGACAAACGACGGAGGTAAACTTCCGGGGAGGTCACCGCTTCCTGATTGGCTGCTCTCTCTGCCCCGCTGTCACAAATTTTGCATACTGCAACTTTGTGACGTTGCAGCAACTGAACAGAACGCGTATTGAACAAAATATCTCCGATCGCGTCCCAGATATGCCCGAGCCAACCAAATGGCTTCTTTAGAAGAAAATACTTTGTGCTCATATGCACAATTTTCATGCGTTTTCCTTGCTCCACGAAGAAGCAAATATACTTAGTATATTAGTAGAAGCCTGCCTCTAGAGGTAATGCTTGCTCAACATGACAATCTCAGAAGAGGTTTTCATACCAGTGTTCTATGCTGAGGTGATGTGTCTAAATTGATAGTGGCAAAACTTCTAATCGTGCAATCCTTCGTAATTAATTTTCCTAGTCTTCCTGGCCTTGCAAATGTTTCATTTATCTGCATGGTAATTCCACCAATTTGCTGCAAGAAAGATGCGTGTCACACAACCTGAACAAAAATCTTGCCTAATGGATAATGAAAAAAATCTACACCCAAGCAGCACGCACTGGAGAGCCAGTGCTCTAGGCTACAAAATATAGCCTTGCAATTAATTTTTTCTTTTTTTGCTAACATGGAGCAGGGCCACTGATTCAGTCACAGTGACTTCTAACCTGAATAAAGAAGGAGCGCCTATCTTGAGGTGACAGGGCTGGGTTGAGAGCAGCCAGCCTCCAAAGAACAACAATCTCATCACAAAGGCTGCTGCAGGCATGCTGCGACGAGTGGGCATTGCCGTGGCCGACTGCGCGACCTCCGTGGCCGTTTGATCCAGTGTGCAGGGAAACCTTGGTGTTGAACCACCAGCACAGGATCTGCACAGTGCAGGGCACGAATACACAATAAATATTAAAAAGAAAGCATAGATTTTACTGGTATTTTGTAGAAAAGCCTGATCACACAAGTAAGACACATCACAACTATTTCTAGTGCCCTGCTTTCTGGAAAGCAGGGCAGTGACTAGCGCAACAGCATGCCCTCCTTGAAAGGACCTTGAACCAATTGTGGAGACTCTGTACAAATGCAATTATTCGGTAAGGGAGGCCCTTGCGAACATTAAGGGCAGACTTCAGATGCTTTATGAGAACCCGGTAATTAACAAATGAACTAAAGATTTCACAACCCCTCAATCAACCAACATCTCTCTGCCCATTCTCCTGTGCATCCCTTAATCTTATGCCCATGACGTTACTCATGTGAGCAATCTCATTGTATCACCATGTGGTGTCATCTGAAAAGGCTTCAATGTATGGCAGTGTGTACTAAACAGATTCCTTCAAAGGAATGGCTCTGAGGAGCAAGAGTGAGTACAGAGCAAACACTTGCTGGAGAAGTATAGAACTGTATTCTTAAGCCATTGTAAGAAAAGCAGTGGCAAAATATGCACTGGAATGAATGGCATACAGTAAGAGACGGGAAATGCAGTTAGAACCTACCAGATGTAGGCAACACACATTGCGCTTAGCCATAGACGTGTGGAATACAGTTTGATTGGGAAAACTGCCATTTGACAGGAAGGGTGTGAGAAAGTCTTGCGAGAAAACTTTGTTTCAGAGATACGGTATCTGCCTAAATTAATGCAGTCTCGATAGGACCAACAGAATTGATTGGATTACCCGTTGTGTTGAATTAAACAAATAGCAGAATAAGAAAGCTGAAACACCACTGCTTCATTTGGCAGTATTAACATGTCCCCCAAGTTAACACACACCCAAATTTAACATGCACCTAATATTTTTTTTTAATATAGCATGCATCCGGTTTCAGGTATTAGAAATAAAATTAAACTTGCACAGTTTACCTTCACAGAATGGAAATTCACTTAATATATGTCCATCGTCACCAATACAAGACAGATCTTTATTTCTGCCTATGTACCATAACATGTCATCCTCCTTGTGGCCCAATACTTTTGATACTTCACATTTCTCGAACCACTCCCCTACAATCCCAAACCGGATGGAGCCTAGACTATTTTGCCAGCTCTTCCAGTAACGCACGCAAGTCTTCAGAACAAAAAAATGTGAGGCGAACCTGTTGCCAGGTGGTTTAGCATATAAAACAACTTGTATTTTGAATGAGCTTTTGCAAATAAAGCCTGAAAATGGCACATCATCATTATCACTTCCATCCTACATGAAAACTTTTCAGCTGCCATCTTTTGATGATGCTGGCTCTGGTGGTAGGTTGTTGTGAATGCCGACAATACAGTTTTGGTTTCATATGTGATTTTAATAAGCATGGCATTTTCGGACCAATTTTCATGAAAAAATGAAAAAAAAAGTGTATGCTATAACCATACTATAATCATCCATTCTGAGCTGCCAATTTTACTTCAAAACCTACTGAAGGCAGTCTGGAAATCTGCATTTTTCGCAGGAGATAACATGTCTTTAACATGTTCACTGTCCCCTAGCATCTCCAAAACAGATGATGTCGACATTGGGGTCACAACATGGGTCACCAATGAGGGTAGGCACGTGTGTGCTGACCAGTGAAGTTCAATTATCCAGTCAAGTTGAATTATCCAGCGGTCAACTTCGCATTTGAAATAGCCTTACTTTTGGCCCATAGAAAATGTATGCAAACTGGCTGGGATTATTGGTCAGGATCGAATTAACCAAAAGATTAAAGTAAGCCAAATTAACAGAAGTGTACTATATTAGATACAACAAAAATTGATTATCTCTCTCTTTAAGCAGAATAATATATTTAGGCACTGAAAAAGTAGGGTTTCTCGGTGACTGTTCAGCTCAAATCGACACTGCAGCTAGTCCAGCTAAACTGATAGAGTCGTATTACAATTTCTAAAACATAACTTTTAATGAGAATGGAGCTTTCATAAGCAATGAAATGTAGATGAGTATAGCTACCATCATGGTGAAAATAGGAAACCACATTTAAATTATCACGTCTGTAAATGTGAAATAACTTCCATTGATTCGACTCTGGTTATTTTGATCTTTAGGCTAATTCGACTGTGACCATATGTCCCTGCTGGCTTCCATGCATTTCTTTTGTTATTTCAATCGTAAAATTTGCCTTCACTGGATAATTCGAACTTGACCAGTCGGCATGCATGCACCTGATTTCTGTGGTGAGCCTAATAGTGATCCTTTTAGTGGCGGTATCTGTTTCGGCCAAGTTTAGGTAACAGTGAACATGTTGAGCTGGCGTGATCTCCCGTCGAAAAAGCCATTTTCAACCTGCCCCAAGAAGATTTTCAAGCAACAGCCGTAGCTCACAATGTCTGATCTTGCATTGAAAATGCCATTTTAGACCTGCCCTAGGAACATTTTCAAGCAATGACCGTTGCTCACAATGTCTGATTACAGTATCTACCCAATATTAATGCGCGCATTTGTTGTCTTTTATTCAAGAAAATTAGGCCAAGAACTCCCTGTGTGATGCAAACGGATATAAAACCAAAACCGCCTTCACGGTGTTTGTATGTTTTAACACATAACATGGGTGTATTGCAGACAAGTGCACTTGTTTTAAACTGGCATCCATCGTGCAATACATTTTTCTTACTAAGAAATGTGGTGCGCATTAGATTTCTAGTTTATTTAGGAGCTTTATTGTAATTTCCACATGTGTCCAAAGTAGTGCTCTACTTTGGACATACAGAAAGTGGGCGCCCGTTTGACTCGGGGGTGTGCTAGATCGGGCAAATATTGGCAAGTAAATCAGTGGGCTGTTCTGTATTTTTTTTTACCCTGCCTTGTATAATTCGACCCACCAGATAATTGATCAATTTCGTTGATCCCATCAGGGTCTAATTAACATAATTCAACTGTATTCAGCCGTCTTGATATGGCATACTTATGTCCGCCCTTTTCATTCTTTTCAAGAGGCTGGCTAGGCCGGCAGGTTATGAACATGTAGTGTTTTCTTTTTGTTTTTTGTTCTTGATTTTTTTCGTTCTGTTTGTTTGACGATCCCCATCACTCACCCACACCCCTGCTTAGGCCACTGAGCCATCCTTTCCATTAAAGTTCATTCTCTCTCTCAGGCACTTTAAACCTCTCACTATGGAACAACAGACATCCACTGATATAGTCAAAATATTAATGGTGCATTAAAATTTTAGAAAAAACAGTGTATGGCAAATCACACTGCATTGCATTTTCCTGCCCGAGAACCTACCGATGCTACCTGTTTGCACAAATTTGTCAATGCTATTTGTGGGAACATGATACCCTCTCATTGGCCCTCTAATTCTAGCAGCCAGCATAGCACGACCACTGGCAACACTGATACCAAGCAAGATTCCTGTGCTGTGATGAGGTTTACATTGATAAGCTTAAAAAAATATTTCTGATGATAAGCAAGTGCAGTAATCAGTTTACAATCACATGCATTGCTTTAGTTTGCCACTGCACTGTCAACTATATTTTGCCTTTTTCTGCAAAACTGTAGCGACTAAACTGGTGTCACTGACTCGGTTGTGGTAGCAGACAATGGAGGATGGCACGAGTTGATGCATCCTCGATAAACATGAGTTGTAACAGAAAACTCTAGCCTTTTCAGCTGCGATTTTCTTCGCATCGCAAATAAACCATCTCCTGCACCTTATACAAAAGAAATGCTCTGCCCTTCCACTTCTACCACCAGCAGGTGTGTACTAAGGTTCCAATCTGAGCTCCATCATGGCACGCACCTGTTCGCAGGCCAAAACTTCTTCCGTCAAGATTTGCAGAAGAGGAATGGCATTGCGGTCCGAGCGGCGAAACATTTCACGTACGATAGACAGTAGGTTCCACATGCCCTCAGGCTCCCTGCCACGAAGTGGGCGGAGCAGGCTGCACCACTCAGTGGCTGCAGGTGGTGCCGTTGAGGACAAATAGTTGACATCACTAAACACCATTGGTGATGGGACGCAAAGCTTAATCAAGATCTTCCGAATGTTTTCGTGCAGGGTTCCCTCATCAAGGCACCATGTCGTCTGTTCATATGCAGATGCTCCAGCAGTTGGATCTGTGGCAGTTGAAAAAATTGGGACAGGTATTTAACACAAGTGTAACTTACTGGTCAAGAAATGCTCTTTAAAGCAATAGCAAGTATTACAGACTGTCAAGGGTTCCGGAATAGTGATTCACAATGAAATAATTCAAGTTCCCAGGGGAAAAAAAAATTATATATATATATATATAATTTCTTTTCTTCTTATTTTCGACTCGTGCTTGCGCATTACACACACACACACACACAAAAAAAAAAAAACAACAACAACAATATTTTCAGTACAAGACAGTGAAACGCTCCTCAAGTGCCCTTTTGGTGGCTCAAGAAAATGCAAATGTGGTCATGCTCAGGCATGTTACATTCCTCGCATGGTGAGTGGCACTGCAACTCGGAAGTGTGGAGAAACTCGTAGACTGCTTACTTGTACTTCATAGTCTAAAGAAACCTCTGAAAACAGAGCCGTGTATCTATGTTGTCACACTGTCCACCCTGCAACGCATTCAGGTTTACCTTTTCTTTATTTGCAACATGCACTTTACTAGCACATTTTGCCCTACTGCTGCTAGATAATATTCTGTATACACAGTCAATGTTTGGACAATGGATGAGCTATACTAAAAACATTTTCAAGATAGCACAATTGGGCTAAGCTCTTCAAACACAGTAGTTAAAGAGCAAAATAATCTATCTCATGAACAATCCTAGCAACATTAACAAAAAAAGATAGTCACGCTCATCTGCTGTGTAAGTTCTAATTTTTCTTAAAATTGATGACAGACATAGATCATGTTGATCTCAGCAGTGAAACTCCATACTCCTGGTCAGTGCACAAATGGACAACAAAAGTATGGCAGATGATTACATAAACACCAGGAAAAATAAAGTTCTAAATTAGGTAATAATTCACCAGAAATATTCGTATAACAGCACATTCCCTTTAATTGAATTTGCTTCTATTTTGAGCACTTTCAGAGGACACTAGTGGGCACCTGTGCTTCTGAGCTTAACAATGATAAAAAAGCAGCCAGGCTGAACGGGTGGCAATTACAGTGAGACACCACTTGTGCAAGGTTAACAGATCTGCTGCCAAAATGCCACTGTAACCTGGTGAACCAGATTTCAGCACAATAAAATTCAGTGCAAAGAACTTCGTTAGTACAATTTTTTTTGTTCCCCCTTAACACTAGCCAGTGTCTCCCTGGTCATTATGGATTCGAAACATTTAGTTTCAGAACTGCTTGTTCTCAATGAACTACAACAAATTTTAGCTTTCATGCTGGCAGCCACATTACCGTTGAAACTGCAGTGGATACTTACCCTGCTTTCTAGCCCCAGACACAATCGCAGTCAAAGTGGAACTGTTTAAATTTGTTCCATAGCCATCATATAAGTCATAACGTGATCACCTGCAGCGAATATTAATTGCTTCTTGGTAAACAATCGTCCCTAAGGATACGTGTACAGAGTACTCCAACTTTCACCCAACGAACTCTTGAACTCAATCCTTGTGTTTTATGTGCCACAACCATGATTCGATGATGAGGCATGCCATAGTGGCATACTTTGAATTAATTTTGACCACCAGGGGATCTTCAATGTGCGCACTCAATGAAGTGTCTATGCATTTCTAAGCAAAGTCAAATTATTTTCTGTACATTTTCCTTAATGCCCTTCTATATATTTTTGTTATAGCAACCTCCCCTATGCACACTTTCCATGAACATACGACTTGCATTAGGTCCCCCAATTACGTCCTAACAAACACACCAAATGCTTGAAAGCAGAGTACAATAAAACTTTATGGAAGCTAAATTCGTTATAAATATGCAGTATGGACTATCAAAGCAGTCTTGGCTAAGCTGCCAGGCTGGTAATTAAAATTTTTTCAAAATAGTCTTTAAATAGCATGCTATGTGGGCACCTGGTGGTTAGGGGAGATAATACATTGGGTGCAAGCAGCAAAACTGGCAGTGCTGGTCCTGCTGTCATTTTTGTATCAAAAGTTCGATAATGTGACACTGCCACGCCTTGGTAGCAGACCCCCCCCGTCTTTCCAGTCATCTTTAAGCAAAGTTTAAAAGGCATGATTTCCATATTTTTTAAACAGATACTTTGCCCTTTGTTGCCGACAATTGCCGACTATCATTTTAGCAGCAAGAAGGTTGCTTTGGGTCCTTCGGAACACTACACTCTATAAAGTATTGAAAGGCTAGTCTGAGCTGCCGGAATATGAAGTCGATCCAGAGATGGACAGTTGTTTTCGTCTTGGTTTCTGTATTTAGTGTAAAAAGGCACTGTACTATGCCAATTATAACTGGCACAAGCTTTTTATTTGCCATTCTGAATGTGTTATGCTTCAGATTGGTAGTCACGGAGTCCTACATTAACTTTTAGTGAAAGATCTGCACTTATAGTACACGGGCGGTGAATGGTGGTGTTTGCCACTGTGTGGGGGAGGGGTAACAATCCAGTTTTTGGCAAGCCTTATTTTATTTATTCAAATAAGAAATGCTTACGATGGAGCGGTACCAACACCGAAGCATTAGCAGAAATATGAGCCATCACAGTTTCTCGGTACTTTATTTCCATTTTTGATGTTCACTGTACCAAAAGCAGAAAATTACAATAAGTCTTCTTCGTGTCAATAGTGCAATTTCCCCAATGCTGTCAGCTGCCTATCCATAAAAAATGAATCACGCACTTAAACAGGAAAATACTATGACATGACTGGACCAACAGTGCAATGCAGGCATACTGGTGTGGTCAGTGAAAAGTGTACCAGCAAAAGGCTCTTGAACAAAGTTGGAAGGATACTCTGTCGTGTTCAAGCCTGCTAGACGCTGAATACTTAATAAGCTGTGACACTATGCGCAGTAGTTGTTTCACATGACAAATGCATAAGAGAGCCCTTCTCATAAGGTAGAAAGTGAGGCTAGTCGTAATGAAGGCATACTTGAAATCAGCATGCAAAAGAACGGCAACACAAAAATAAGAACACCGGACAAGCGCTGCGTTGGTACCATTGCACTCTCCCGTCATTTTCGTGTTGCTGTTGTTTTCCCCACTGATTTCAAGTATGCATGCTCTCCTTTATCCAAGTGCATCGCTGTTCAGGGCAAATCCAGCAATTTTGTGCAGATATATGCTTGCTTTAAAAGTGAGTTGGGTCTTTTTAATGAGCGTTCACATTATAGAGAAGGTAGTGCATCTGTCTTTTTCGCAGAATATACCGCATTTGCACGATTCTACTGCACCACCGATTGTAACGTGGTTATATTACTGGCCAAATATATATATAAAAAAATAAACCTGGCGTGGATTCTACTGCACACATCAAGCAACGAAACCCGAGTCGATGTGTAGCATGTAGAAACAATTTTATGGAACATACAAAGGCACACAGACATGCACACAGCTGAATCTTGACAGCTAATCGCTATCATAGTCTGACGACACCTCCTTTACGCTGTCTACTGACCGCACAAAGTAATCTTCAGTTCCATTTAATGCATTAGAAATGCTGCACTTCTTGAAGGTTCGCACAACCACCGTCTGTGGGAGGGCATTCCACGCACCATGACCTACCTTGCGATGAGTGTCACTTCACTCGGATGACCTGTTTGATGGCAGTGTGGCTAGCTACCTTGCATAGAGCATTTTTTAGCAAGAATTGGTTTCATTTTTCATTTTTACAGAATTAGTTACGATTGTAATGCGCATGCAAATTTGAATGCACCTTTTATTAAAAATAGAGTGCGTTAGAATCATGCAAATAGAGTAGTTGCAATGCAGGCAGTAAACACGGCAAAGTTTGATAAAATGGGCACTTAAAACGCTGGATGTTCTAATACAGCATACAAAACAGTCAAATCAAAACAAAACACTTTTCTTGCGCAAAAATAAACACCATAACCAGCCAAAATTGCGTGCCCATACGATACAAAGGCCATAGTTTAACGATATTAATAGTAACACTTGTATCAGTAGTGCTTCAATGGACTTTTATACATAGGTACCGTATAGTAGTATACAGGAAAGAGGTTTCAGGGTACAATACTTAGGAAGGATTTTTTTATTTATTAAATGCATAAAACATGGGTCTTGAGTTGATCCAACCTTCATTTATATCACCACATTTGTACATAACTCGACTGTGCATAAGTGGCAAAGGATACTGGGATAAAAGCTGGACTATAGCAGCTTGACTAGCCCCAATACCCATTAATAGTATATAAACATTTGCAGTAACAATAGTGTTTACGTGGCCTAATAAATAATAATCAAGCAACATGAAAAAAAAAAGAGGCATAACAACTTATTATGTATTATGTAATGTACGAGAATAAAGGAAATCAGGGGACCCGATTTTATTTTTCATATCACAGTAGCCAACCAACACAGACACCAAGGACACCATGTAGGAAATTACTTGTACTTATTAATTGAATTAAACACAATAAATTAATGGAAATTATAGCAGATGAAATAATAACTGGCTGCAGGTGGGACACGAGAACATGTCTTGGCATTACACATGCCATGCTCTTACCGATTGAGCTAACACTTTCATCACATACCTTAATTCTTTTATGAATGTACTTTTACAATATCTCAAAGGTGCATTATTTTACTACTTACAATCCCAGTGTTCTATGTTTATAACCTTCCAAGTGGAAAATCAAGAGCTTATATCTGTTATAAACATTTTGAAATGCCTTCCATGCAACTCTGACTGGCAACTATCCTTGGTATGCTGTGGCAAGATTACAACCACCTAAAACATGATGTACACTTTTATTACGGAATGCTCATAATCAGAAATATATTTTGAAGAAACAAACTGTTCTACTCTGAAACATACCCAACTTATTAAATTACCAATGACTGACTACAATGTGCAATATGCAGTTTCAACGGTGGAGAAAAGAAAATGTAAAATATCAAACGATAGTTTCCCAAGGAAGTTGCCCAATATAACTTGAGATGACAGTCTGCAGTAAACCACCATTGCCAAGCTACATGTGCCTTAAATGTGCAATTGCACTTCTTTTTCCAACAAAAACAATCCTCTCCGGTATGTCCTGGGTAAATGATAGCCAGTTCCTTGTGGACAAGTGATGCTGTATTCACTTCCACTTTTTCTCACACTAGTTTTTGTGTGGTTCTATGCCTATTATTCTCCAGCTGGCATTTCAGCTCAGAGGAACCTGTGTGCCTTTCCTCCTTCTCCCTAAGGATTATTTATTCCAGTTTTAACTAGTGCACTTTACTGCAAACAACACTAATGAGCTAGGAAATGGGCTGAATGTGCTCATCTGTCTGCAGGGATTACGAGTGGTTTTTATAATCATAAAACATAAAATTGCACAGCAGTTATGGTTCCATTTAAAATAAAGAGGTTAGGCTTCCAGAAGAGGCAATACTACTTGTTCTACGACTATCCAAGCCTCCTGAATTTCCTTGGACATTTTCTTTTGCAAGAGAGATATATGAGGCTGAGCAACAATGTTTTGGAAGACCAGACATATGGAGCTGGGAGATTGAATTTACGTTTGATAGAAACATTAAGATGGTGCAGCTGATCAAAACAAAGTGCGTAAGAAAACAACATGCAGAAGTTGGTGTAATATGTGTCAGTGCTTATGCTTGTAGAACAGTGCAGACCTTCTTCTACATTGTGCTCTTTTAAAGATCAGGAGTGTGCAAGCTTTTTGAGGAGTAAGGGGCTGATACCTGCTGTTTGCAGCAACCAAGTTACGGAAATCAGAGTCGCTGGAGTCCTCTAACCAACAAGTACCCTCCCAGTTTTTCTGAAATGGCATTTGGATGCCAAAGACTGACAAAATAGGGAAAGGAGCCTGCTAAAGCCTTGCATAGAGTTGTGGAAACAAATGCATAATTTGACATGAATTATTTTTATTGCTTAAGAGCTGCATTCGGTTCTAGTTTATCTGCCTTTATAGTATGCTACCACTGCTCTCAACTTACTAACATTTACAGTTTATACACAGCTAACATCTGATGTGTGTTCAGGAGCCCCCCCCAGAGTCTACATACTTACAATTAAATTAACTACCCATAGCTACACAAAAAGTGACGTCTTTAAAGATCACTTCAAGGAATTAATGAGACAGTGCAAAAGGTTACATATGAAGCAAGTGCCCACGCCTGGACTCACTCAAGCCATGACCCACAAGTTGGAGCAGCATATGTATTTGTGGTCTGCACGTGAAGCACCATACTCTATTTCTAAGACATATACAAGCTGCAGTTTACAGTACCTACATCTTAACTAGTAATGGATTTCTATGAGCACATCTGAACTTCATTCAACTTATTTGTGATCAGTTTACAAATCATACCTATCAGACACTCTGAAACACTAACAGTGAATATTTAAGTTTTAGTAGAAACACGATAATATTCTATGTAAAATAAAAAAAAAATTCAAATTTCCTTAATTTTTTTGAACACCAAGTCATTGCAAACAGCACTTGTTATTATATCAGCAGTTCATTTGTTTTCCTCATAATTGTCAGTACTAAGTTGAAGCTCTGGATATGACTCAATAACGCATTCCACGTCGACTCATTTGAAGTAAAGAAACATCCAAAACCACCATGATATTGACATTGAAAAAAGCAGCCGTCATTACTGCAACTCCCTAACTACGTGCCACCACTTCTAAAACCCAGGGTGGCCAGATTTTACGTGTTTTCACCAAGTGCAAACAATATTGTTTCACAAACAATATTTTCTGGGAAACTGGCATTACCTAGTAGTGGAGCATTCACACCAAAATCATAAAACTGCTATTCATCTGTTGCACTCCGTAGACGAATGGAAATCCCTGGATGAGAAACTCATCCCCAACATGGAAAGGGTTAATGCACCAGGGAGGACACAAATATTCAGTACACACATTTCAATAGTTCGAGGTATTAAAAGTCCTATGGTAATATACTTAAATAAAAGATAAGATTCATTTGATTCATGTGTGGTTCACGGTACAATGTGGGCCAGTTCACAGTGTGCTGCAACACAGCCCTAGATCCTCCAGTGCAGAAACACATTGCTGCATTGCGGCCCTCGATTGTGGCATGGTGCAGGAGAGGCACCGCTGTAATGCAGGGAAGCCTCTGTACCTGGGCCTGTATTCTGAAACGTTTGCCTTCCGCGAAACTATCACCTTGGCCCTGCCTCCGTCAACAGCGTGCGCTGATTGGCTGTTTTAGCAAAACCGGAAAATAAACAGCTCTATCTAATAGTTCCAAACTACATCATTTTAACATCATGGTGTCGATGGGTGCTCTCGACATATATTGAATGAACAAACACGTCTTTTGACGTTTGGTTGGTGATGGAGTGTAGTAGAGATAAGAAAGGTGGTAGTTTATAGTGTTCTTTTTGGTGGCGTCTTACACGTGTTGTTTCATGGCGATATTTGTTGATTCATTTAAAATAAAACTTTACAAATTTCCTTTTTCAATGTGTTTTACCTAAAGTGGCCGTAACCAACCGTAGTCAGTGCGGAGAACCTGTACTGCGGCCACTACACTCGAAAACAACACACCGGAGTCGCTGTGACTCGCACGGTGCGCTCTCTCATGCAATGTGCAGCGTTCGAGAGCGTGTGTTGGTAGTGCACGCTGACGTCACGGGTAAGCAGTCACTTGGTTTATTGAACGCGACTATCGTATTGGTGAAACTATCGTGGAAGGTGAATGTTTCAGAATACGGCCCATGCTGGCAAGGTGGCACGGATAAGGTATGGCATCATGCAGACTGTGCCTGCAGGGATGTCTACTGACACAGCGGGCACATCCAGAAGATGTGCCCCGAACATTCCCCCAACCAATTCCAGAACGTTTCAACACAGCTGCAGTAGCCTTCAGCACATTGAAATTTGGTGCGGGCACTACTGTACTGTGCATTTGCCTGCTCCCATTAGACGTGATTATCCACGTTGTCAGACAAAAATAAAAAGACACTTTATGGTGGAGAGCCACGAAATTGCTTCATAAATATAAATACATCGAAGGGCACACGCATCTTGCACTCAATCAAGAAAGTGGCCACATGCCCCAGGCCACTGAGCGATACGGCTAAGATCAAATGCCCAGCCGCTCGGCACTCTTGTTAAAAAATGCGTCATATGCTATACTGGCACCGATGTATGTTCTGCACTACTACCATGAACCACGCATGATTTGAATGTAGCCTTCGAAAGCACCAATTTTTGTGGCAAGTTCTTAACCATTAACTTTTTGAGGGTCAAAGACAAATATATGGTGCCGTGAGCAAGTCCAAAATGGTCAATGCCATATTATTTAAGATGCCATTTGTATGTTGAAAAAACACCAATTTTTCAACTCTCTGTTGCCCAGCAAGTGCTGCCACCTTGTGTGGATGGAAGCAATTTTTAATTTTTCGCTCCGTAGTCTCTTCATTTTCATTCCGTAGCTTGTTTACGCCAGCGCTTCATGACCACTCATGCATCCGAGCGGCAGTTAGTGTTGTTTTTATCTCGCAGGCTATTCCCATTTGTCATGCTTGCAAAAAAGGATGTCTATCTAGTTTGTAAACTTTCAAAGGGTAGTCCGCTGCCATGCCTGCGTTTCTATAGAGTTCCGAAAACTGATTGCCCCTTGTTGGCGATAAGATGAAGGATTACTGGAAATTCCAACTTGATTGGTTTTTCTGATAGGTGCACAATCGTAGCATTTTCTTGCATGTGCTCACATAGACAGTTTGATTACGCTATGGACATGAGTACCAGCTGCTCTTCTGCAAGTGGGTCAAACTGCAATTCCTTCGATGCAGACTACTGTTTAAGTGCCAAATCAGAATATATATCCATTCCAGGGCATCTACTTCTTTATTCTTATTATAAGTATTTATCCAAATTCATCTGTATTCATGAATAATCAATGAATGTTAACATAAAGAAACTATTTAAAAAAAAAATTTTCAGTAATTTTTTTTGGATAGGTCGCTACAACAATTTTAAACAAGCAAAAAAAAGAAAAGATGGATCCGGTGGGACCTCATTTGGCGAAGGAAACTTGACCCTCGAAGGGTTAAAATCAAAGCTGTGCTGCTCCTATCCATCCTGGCTGTAGCTTATATCGTTTGCTTATGGGACGAAAAGTCAACTTTTAAGTTTACTTACACCATGCTGTTGGCTTTCATTACATGCTGTACATTCATCACATGTACAGACAATTATATTTAAAACTTGCACTAACACATCAAACATAAATTTAAATAAATAAAATCAAGACTGCAAAAATATCAAATGGCTACGAGTAAAATGGTTTCTTCTTGCACTATATCTGCACTTAATAAAATTGGGAGCTGATGGGTTAACAGGTTCAGCACATGTATAGCTGGCCTTGTTTCAAAGCAATAGTGAGTACTATATGCATTTCTGAAAGTCCAGATTACCTTTATGCATTATACGAAGTCCAAAGTGCCCATGCAAGACACAAATGGGAACATTACAGATACACAATTTATTGAATTTAGGAATGCATGCTTTGTGTGGCTTGCACAGAGAATTAGCAGGACATGCATTCCTGCTTCGAACCAAATTTGCTGTTGCTACAGCACTCATATTTGTTTAAAAAAAAAGAACAAATGAACTTAGATCTGCTTTTGTATTGTTTTGCCCCAAAGTATTAGTATACGGTTCTCATGTTTTACATATAGTCTCTTATTGAATGCTTTTAAGCCTAGCAATGAAAGCTACAGTTCCCATTAAAGCACTGATACCCATCTAGCAGACAACTCCACAGACTAAGCATTGTTGATGCAAAATGCTCTCAGGGTGTCTACCAAGTTGACATTTCCAAATTCCCCGAGTTGTCCAGGTTTTCCCTGAGTGCCCTTGCGAAATTCCCTGAGTAATGAAGAACTGTTTTATATCAAGACAGACGGAAACCATATCGCTTGATGCTGTCATTCTCTAGTAAGCATATGAAAAAAATTATAAAAAAACAACTTAATCTAATTTGAATACTAAGGAGTAGTGTTTGTGTTATTCAAAAAGAGAATAGAAGGGGGGGAGGGGTTAGTAAAATGCACAGCAAATAAAATGTCTTTGAAAAAAATTGCAAATTGAGTCGGACATTCTCAAATACGAATAAAAAGATGTATACAGAAGCAAATATTTTCGAATAAGAACTATTTCTATCAGCTGATGGCAAGCTCAGAGGTATGAAGCCCAAACTTTGTCACAATTGAGATTCTCTCTCAACAGCTTGTAAGTCAACCTCAACTCACATGCACGACCCCTCAGTGCTGTGTTTCACTGCTTTAAAGAGTTTATTTTGGTTTGGATGAGGGACACCTGCATCTCAGCATCAGCGAACACTTTTTTTTTTTTTTGAGCCAACACATTTTTTGAGCTCACGCTCCTTCAAAACGGTAGTAGCACTTCCTTTCCTGTTCATTCCTCAATGCTTAGGTCCTTTCTGTTCTTATCCTTCTTCCGCCACTTGTTCGCCCCACGGACCATTTGAAGCATCTTTTTGGTCAGTTGCACAGTCCACATCCGATTTTTTAAACTCCCTCGGGGCCGCGAAAATGTTAGAAAAATCGGCCAGTTGGAAAAAATGAATGCATGTTACTACCTGCCCTTAGGGGCTTGAACCGCCACAGGCACATTCGAAAACGCTCTGAAGGCCTGTCGGTACATGTATTAGGCATATCGGTGCTCGTACTGTGACAGGCAATACCGAGTGAACGCGTGTATAATTAAGGAATATATACTGTGTCCCGTGGCAATAGCCCCTTCCCACGCTTGTTATGCTTCACTGCAATACTTTTGCGTATGCTTCACCAAGTAACATTTCTGTAAAGAGGCGAAGCTGACTTTCGGGAACCGGCATTATGCAACGCACCATGCTTTCCAAGCTTCTAAGCCAATCGTGAGGACCACAAAGGCGGAGTCCGTGCCATTGCTGACAGCAGCGAATTCTTTCAATAAAAAACATGGCACCCAACAGCAAGAAGCTTCATAGCAAACATTGAAGCAGCTAGGCCTAGCATTGCCGCAGTGGTTCCTATGGCTGCCAGCGGATCTGCATGCTAGAGCGTTCGAGGAGGCGAGGCAATCAAAATGGCAGCGGTGGTGGCTTTGATTAATGCCGTTTCAGCCCTGCGGTCCTGGCAAAACATCCGGTAAATAGGACGGCGAAGAGTTCTTGCGTGCGAAATTTCAAACGTTCTGATACACCGACTCTATGGGGTACGTGGTGGTGCCGCGAAGCCGTCCAAATTATCGGGAATCCGGAAAGTTGGTCATTGACTATACACTGGCAACTCCTTAAGACAACGACAGGGCATCAAAGACGGTTCATTACGATTCCTGTCTGTTACTTAAGCCAGAATTACCGCGACTTTCGACCCCGAGTTTTTCCGGACTACTCAACATCCCTGAGAATTCGCGGTTTTCCCGCTTGGTAGATACTCTACTCCAAGGAGACGCATTTAGCAGCAGGCAGTAGCCACTTACAAGTGGTGCCAGTTAGTTGCCACACCTAAATCTGCTTGTTCTGCATTTCACCATTCAGCCATTTCATATGCCAACAATTTTCACCCAAACAACCATGCTGTTATCTCTAACAGACATACAGAAGAGACATGCACAGTTCTTAATTAATGCTGAAGTTAGTAACTGTTTAACAAACGCCAATTACTGATAGGCACAGAGATAAATTTGTGGAATTGAGTATTATTCCTTGGAGACCAACTTCGCCCAGCTTTAAAAAAACAAGAAAAAAAAAACGAAAATAAAAACAAAATAACAGAGAAGCTTTACCAATAAGGTTGCAGGCAATGAATGCTCATGTTAAAAAAAATGCTTCATCAATGAGCATTTCATACAAAGCCAGCTATGTGTTAATGTAACTGCGTATTTAAAATAAGGGACAGAATGTGCATGCAGAAGCTATTGAAAAACAGCATTCAAATGATCAAATCACAAGAAAAACATAACGAACAATGAAAAAAAAAAGAAAAAAAGAAAAACGCTGCCTACCTCCTACTGCTGGAGGTATGTTTAAGCATGACACGGATCTTTATTGCACCACCATCCACACAGATTAATTGTGCTCCCGAAATCCATTGCACTACTATCACTGTTTTTTGTCATCATCACTGGCATCTCGTCGCTCTAGCTGTCCCTTGCCTGGCACCAACAAAACACCAAAGGCACCAATCTAAAATTTTTTTCACTGCACAAAGTAAATCCACTCCTACCTTTTCAGGCATTTCTACTACACAGCATAATGTTCAATGTAACTGGCGCTTGCAACTGCCTGAACATAGCAGTTCAGAGTAATTATGCTCTGTAATGTGGCCACATTATCACAGATGCAGTGGGTAACACCATCACATGCTGGCACCTGTCTAGTCCCTGTAAATATTAACTTTAGTGGCACCATATTTTGCCAATCTATGCTTCCCATCCACGCCACTCTTCCTGGTGCTCTTTCTCCATGCGACATATTCTGGTCAGTCACTCACTTAAGCAGGCAGCAATGAGGAGTCTCTGCTCCCAAGCGTTTTGAAGATGTTTTCCTCCGAGGTATAAAGTATATTCGTAAATCACAGAAAATATAAACAATAGAAAACAAAGGTAAATGTGGCCTCGTAATGAAAACAAAGGGACTTTAATAAGGTACAGCAACAGGGGAAGAGCACTCCCACACTGCTATCAGTGGCAGCATAATAGCATTTAGGTGAAACAAAGCTTGTTTGTCGTGTTTGGCAAGAATTTGTTCTCGGGTACCCTGAGCACACTACACAGGGCTGTATTTACTGCCACTAAACTACACTTTGTTGCAATGTTTCGCACCTTCAATTACTGAACATTCTGGCGGGGTATACTGTAAGTGTCTTTGTAGTGGATATGTCCATTTCGTCTACTGCTGAAGTGCTGATTGCTAGGGATTCCTGTCGCTTTCTTGAGCATACCCGAACTCAGCCAATCAGAACTTCAGCAGCAGACGAAATGGACATGTCCACTGTGTGAACACTTACAAAATATCTCCCCCCCCCCCCCCCCCCACACCCCCGATCTACCTATAACCCCAGTATACTCCAAACAAAGCAACAATTTCAGTGACACAAATGTGCTGAAGTAAGCTTACTGTGCACTTGTTTAACAAGCCTGCGCCACATCCCTCACCTAAATTAGCAGCAAATGTCTTGAAGGGACAAGAAGCTCAGTGGTTATCACATTCAGCAACCTTCACATGCACTGAACTACAGAGAAAACTTGCTTAAATCGCAACGGTCAACAAAATTTGATTCCATTGATGCACAGCACAAATGAAAATTTAAAGTTCTGCGGCTTTCTTTATATTTACTGGAAAATAACGTACAGGCCCTGTGCAGGGCATTGAGGAAGGGAGGCATTAAGAAAAAAGATAAGTAAGGTGGGTGAAAACAGAGGGGGAGAGAGAGGGAGAGAACAGGGGGAAAGCGTACTAGAATAACAGTGGAACAAAACGAAATATTGGCAACACTTTAGAACTAAGGGCACAATTAGCAAACAAGGCATTCATATAGAACGCTGGAGTGAAACATGGTTACAAATGTATTAAGACAAGTGTAGCACAAACTAAGATTTATTCAAAGATTATTGACATAGCTAGCAAACAAGGCATTAAATACTTGAACAAAAATATGGTTGCAAAGTCAACAATAGTGAAACAATGAAAGATAGAACCCTGATTGCCGAAAACCACATATTAAAGCAAGCATCATTATGAACCAAACATAATTCACCGTATGGCTGGGTTGTTATCTTAGTGGCTCCCTGTACATTACAGGTTTCCTCCTCCAAACCAACTCCCAAAAGGACCAGAAATAATTTCCTGGTGCTACAATAATCCACAGTAGGACTTTTTATGCAATGTACACATTACGCTGCACAAATTCTTTCGAAGTGTTCATTATTTTTGAGGAAATTTACTCAAGGTTTGAACACATTACTGAAAAAAAATTAAACAAATAGGTGCGGTGGGGGGGGGGGGGGGGGGGCATTACTCATTTAAAAACATCTTTACTATCCCAAGCCCTAAGAGAAGGAACCTTGTCATGATTCCAGATTCCCATGACTCAGCTCTTTCTCAATGCACAACAAACTGATTTATAAGAGATGAAATTATTAGCCGAATGTGAATTTAAATGTCAAGTTTAAAAATACTTGTGTTAAATATTGAGCAATTTTTCTACTATTGATCCCTAATGTCCCGCAATACTGACACGTGATGACAGAAACTTGAGCAGGTACCAAAATAACAGGAATTTTTTGCATTATTAAATTGTTAAAGGACTTCTTTTCACCAGGGCGTCAGACTTCCTTGGTTTAAAGAAGCGTCCCAATACATAGAGAAAACCTTCACTGGTTATTTCATATTACCAGATTTACCATTGTCCATACTCACTCAGTTTGTACATAATCTTTAAAACACACAACGAAAACACTTATTAGGGAACTACTATAAACATACTTCCAAGTGCATCAAACAATTTTTTTTTCTTTGCACATTTGCACAAAGGCACACAAATACTGATGTCAAACTTTTGCTGTGCTTTTTCTTTAATGTAAACAAGTCACTGCCGAGCAAGTACTCATGGTGTGAAGACAATAACTCTAGGAGACAGCAAATTATATCCATTAATGAGGCTAATTGAAGGTATATGATAGTGCTGCTTTGTACATGGCAAATTGCACTCCATGATCACACAGCATCCCAAATCACCGAAGTGCCATTCAGCCCAGGGTAGGATTTTGAGCCTACACCTCTTTTCTACTGCAAAACCTGTCCTATTTCCTCTTACGCAATGCTTCTTTGCACTCTACACGGGATATGAAGAGCTGTGAAGGGAATGAAAGCGAGGAGAAAGATTCAGTGAAAAAACAAAAAATTAAAGTCTGAAGCATTGTGTGTCAAAACCACAATCTGATGATTACGAGGCATGTTGTATAGTGGACTCAAATCTCACTCAAAATGCAGCCACGGTGGCCTTGACTTGATAGATGCACTGAGACACGAGAATGAAAATGCTCTAAACCAGGCTCATCTGATATGGAATGCAAAGAATGGAAGGAATTGCAGGAAAGATTTTGCAGTGCAAATATAGAGGGGAGCTTAGGCTCTCAATGTACTAGGTAGTGCAGTGCTGCTGGCACTAGTGCACCAAACTGACCAATAGATAAGTAGTTTTTGACATGACCACCAGCCGTGACTGCTGCATTTTGAGTTTGTTTTGTTTTTGAGTTTTGAGCAGATATTGTTACGTGTCACATGCTTGAGAAAATAAAGATTTATAGCACAATTACTGGACTTCATATAATTAAAGAACAGAACATATATACTTGCTATTGTTAGGCCATGGCATGGTCTTAACATTCGCAAGTAAATATGCTTTTTTCGTTCAGTGTGCCCCTTCTTTCCAATTGCTTAGGTCAAGATTCTTTCTCCACCTCTGCCGTTAAACCACTCATCTGTTTCAACACTCAGGCCCATGTTGTGCACACTGATGTCATGAGTTCTGTTTGCCTCTTCTTCCTCTTCTCTTTTCCACCCATGGTCAGGCTGTCACTCAACTGTCCTGCCCAAAACTTCCAGCTGGCAGTTTCCATCTAGAATTGAGCCCTTGCCGTTCTGGTTGTGCACAGTAACATCACGAGAGTGATTGCAGAGGAGGACTCTTGTGGCAACCACAATGTGCATACACTTTTCCTCTCGTCCAATCACCCCTTTGAGAATTGCTTATACACTAAGCTGAAGAACGGTACCATGCATAGTGCTAATGGATGGTTCTAGTACACTGGGTCGCACTCACAGGGGGCAAATGCTGTCGGAGATTGCCTTATTATCCTGTGACCCAGCCCTTCCTCCCTTCAGAGTGATGTGGGGGGCCTCTGCATCCCATGTCACTCAGGACTGGGTGTTTGCAGTGGTGAGTGTCACCGAAGATCGGGTGCAAATAAAGCTCTACAGTGGAACCCCGTTGATATGTTCCTCATTATTGCACTTTCGCGGTTGCGACCTAAATCCCATTTAATCCCATGCACTATGTTTCCATTTAATATGTTACCATTCTTTGATGTTTCAGCATCTTATGGTGCATTTGAACATGGTGGTAAGGTATATTTAGGAGTGCAGACTGAAGATGCACAAGCCAGGAACTGCATAAGCATGCCTGGAGCAAGTGTGCATAGAGAATAGTTCGTGCAGCACCAGAAGTGTGCATTAGTTAAAGCCTACCGAGAACCACGCACACTGGGCCAAATCATATCCACCAAGTGCAGGGCTACATTTATTTCTGGGCCACCAAATGTCTCATATAAGTCGTATAATCGCCAATTTGCTTTAGTTAGCTTCGCCGAAATAGAGCCATGTTATGTGGTGAAGCATATCTAGAGTAGCAAGGGGCCACTGTTAAGGAACATAGTATGTGTTCCTTAATTACAGTGGAATCTCGATAAACGAATATCGCTTAAACGGAATGGCCTAGTTATAGGCAATTCCGTTATTCTGGCAAGTTATACTACATTTTCATGTTTTTTCTTTTGCAAATGAATTGTTTTTCGTAAAATTTCAAGCAAGGTACGTAAAATCACAAGACTGCTCGAAATGTGTACATTTTACGGATAACTCGGAAGAGCTGGCAGGTATGCATACTTGTAGTAGGCATGCCATAAAAAAAGTTTACTGTCCATAGCAATACTTGACGTAATTGAAAATAGTAGGTCTACTCGGACATACCTAGGCTACTTACGGTATCCTTGTAATTTGCCAGTAGAGTTCAGCATGACACAAACTAGCAAGACAGCTCTAATTTTCCTAGGATAATACTACAAATGCTGCTCACTAACCAAGCGGTTAGGAGGGGAAAAAAAAAGAAAAAAAAAGAAAAGAAAGAGAAAAAGCATCAACAACAGTATTACCTGGTGCTCCTCGCAATGTGTTGATGGCAGTCTTCTGACTGGAAAGCAGCTCATCCAGTAACCGCTGGGCAGTGGGAAGGATCTACAATCAAACAGTTGGAAGGTGTGTGACAGCCTACCCTGTAATACTTTTTGATGAATGAGTATAGTTCAGATGAGCAGTTACCTGTTGTGGGAGCTCGCTGATAAGATACTGAGCAAATTTTTGAAGCTGATCGCGATGAAGCCTTGATAAAGATTCCGATACCGGTGCTCTCAGGCAAACTTGGTTTGGCTGCAAAGTTTCACACAATCAAAATGAAACTGCCGTCCTAATATAATGAGGTTGACTAATAGCTTTATTGTACATAACTCGCAATTCACATCCATCTTATAAGGTGCATTCTCTACAAAGCAATAATAACTGATTAGACATTTTTTCTAGACAATAAAAGAGCACTGCAACCTGAAACGTACAACTGACAGGTCAGGTTATATACGTCCAGTGGTGGTCCAGCCAGTTTACAATTTGGAGCAGGAAAAATGTCATTCTAGAGCAGTTTAGAAGCAGCCACACCAGCATTATGGAGCAGGTTCGAAGCAGAAAACTTTGTCTTTTTGGAATACTTGGTGTAGTTTAGCAGTAATCTGTAGCCATTTGGCAAAACTTGTTATTACTGTGCAGTCACTAAGTGCTGCTCAACAGTGAAGCAAGACACAAAGCCAAAAGCAACCAATTAAGCTTGCCTTCCCACGGACAGAATACCATGCACAATATGTTGCAAGTATTCTTACTTGGGTAGACACGGAACCTAATTTTGTAAACAATTCAATAACATTTAGTAGGCTAACAAGAACAAAGATATGCGCCTGGGTGCAAAACAAATAAGATTACAAATGAGCTAGAACAATTTGCGCCGTCAGTGATGGCAAATGTCTGATGTGCATTCCAAATGATGTGTGCTTTGATATGCTTTACCGCACAAGACAAAATGAGTACTACGTCCAGTAACAATGCTAGAGGTTTGACAAGAAACTGCATCTATGAATGGTGCCAAGACAAGATGCTTCTGTACAATGTTCGTACTATCCCGTACACTTGTTTTTGTTGTGAGGTGGTTTGTTGGCTTCCCATGTGCCACTCTGCGAATAGATACAAGTTGATTCGGCATAAAACAGTAACTTTTGTCACAGATACCTAATCACAGATACCTAATCTCACCTTACCCACGCACCCCAATTTTGCTTTTCGGTGATTTCAACTTTCTGTCCATAGATTGGAATGATATGTCCCGCACCCTAACAAAATGTCAGGCATCTAGTGAATTCCTAAACACATGCTTAACTATCGGCCTGTCTCAAATTGTCTCTGAGCCCACCCGCACGACTGACCATACATCAAACATTCTTGACCTCATTTTAACCACTCACCCTGACGAGTTCTGTGCTCCTTCGTACATTACGGACCTTAGTGACCACGTTGTACTTCACACTACCTTTTCTACCAGCGTTACCAAAAGTCCTAAATCCAAAAAAGTACTAACGCTGTACGACAAAGGAGACTACACTAGTACGAATCGTGACCTTCTTGTTTTCCATAACCATTTTGCTTCTACCTACCACTTACATTCTGCCGAGTCGAACTGGTCTCTCTTCAAGTCAGAAATGCTGCGTTTGATTCGACTTTACATCCCTACCATCAGCATACCAGAGCGAAAACGTTCTCCGTGGTTTAATGTTAAACTAAAGCGTTTAAATAACAAGAAAAAGCGCCTCTTCCGTTCTGCCAAGTTATCTAACACCAAATGTGCCTGGAGCAAATACCACACCACTGCCAAGCAATATTCCGATCTCGCTACCCAAACTAAGCTCCGTTTTTTTTCTACTACCCTCCCTGAACAACCCAAAGCAACCCTAAGCGCTTCTGGAAAACAATCATCCCTGATGTTGATACTACTATTTCTCTCATTGACAGCACTGGCTCACCAGTAGGCGTATCCGACGTACCCCATGTCTTGAACCATGCATTCTCTTCAGTCTTTACTAAGGAAACAACTCGTGATTTCACTGATCCTGCGCCTTTGCCGCATCCACCAATGGACGGAATTACCTTCCAACGCACATGGTATTGTTAATATTATCGACTCACTAAAATTTTCATCTTCCTGCGGTATCGATAGAATTAATTCGGAAGTCTTAAAGAATACTAAACATGTTTGCAGTCTCATTCTTTCCCTCATTTTTCAACAGTCGCTTGATACAGGCACAGTTCCACATGACTGGCGAATTGGGAAGGTCATTCCGGTTTTCAAGAAAGGTGACAGATCATCCCCACGTAATTACCGACCCATTTCGTCAACCAGTGTATGCTCTAAGATCATGGAACACGTCATTTACTCTAATGTTGCCACATTCCTAACATGGGCCGACTTTTTTCATCCAAACCAACACGAATTCCGGAAAGACCATTCATGCGAAACCCAATTAGCTTTGTTCCTGCATGACATTCATTCCTATCTTGACCGCAATATCCCAATTGATGCGCTATTTCTAGATTTCGAGAAAGCTTTCGATAAAGTACCCCATTCCCGCCTTTTGCTTAAAATGTCCTTGTTAAACATTCATCCTAGTGTCTTGAACTGGATTCGAAGCTTTTTGACTGACCGCATGCAATTTGTCTCTGCTAATGGCTTCTCATCATCCTACTCACACGTTCTTTCAGGAGTACCTCAAGGCACGGTTCTTGGCCCCTTGCTCTTTCTAATATACATTAACGACTTGCCTTCCACAGTAACATCTAGTATCCGCCTTTTCGCGGATGATTGCGTACTCTACCGCCCCATACCTAACGCCGAGGATGCTTACATCCTCCAAAATGACCTGGATAACATACAGCGGTGGTGCACTAAATGGCTAATGTCCCTAAATACTACAAAGACCGCACAAATTTCTTTTCACCGCCACCGAAATTATACTCCGCCTACTTATAAAATTAATGATACTACTATTATTTCCACTAACTCTTTTAAGTATCTGGGCATTAACCTTGCTAGTGACTTAATATGGTCTTGCCACATTAACCACATAATAAATTCATCTAATCGAGCAGTTGGGTATCTCCGACGTAACCTGTGCATGACACCTTCTTCCTTAAAATTACTAGCTTATAAAACATTTGTACGACCTAAACTTGAATACGCTTGTGCAATATTTGACCCCCATCAGTCTAACCTTATCTCAGCCCTTGAATCTGTTCAGAATCGTGCCACTCGCTTTATTCTTTCAAACTACTCTCGATACTCTAGCATATCCGCCTTGAAATTGCAACTAAAACTTCCTTCTCTCACTTCCCGTTGCCGAATTTCACGTCTCTGCCTTTATCACAGGTTTTTCCATTGCTCGCCCCGTGACAGCAACCTTATCCTACCAGCACGTCGAACACGCCGCACAGGCCATCCAAATAGCGTCATCCCGCATCGTTCCCGAACAACTACATTTCAGAAATCATTTTTTGTCCACACAGCTCGCGACTGGAATGACCTTCCCTGTCACTTAGCACAAATCCCTGATCCAGTCCATTTCAAGACTGCCATCGAGGAAGCCATGTCATCGTCACGATTCTCATGTAACAGTCATTGTTAACCGCCGTTCTTGCGCCCACCCCTCATGTAATGTCCCGCCAGGGACCCTTGAGGTTCGAATAAATAAAAATAATAATCAACCTTTCGAAGCACTATCAATTAGGCCTAATGGCCAAGGCAGTGTGCCGTGACAAAAATTGGCTCTTGGCCGATGTGACCGGAGAGCTTTCCACAAGCTGTCGCAGAAAGCTTGCCATTAATAAGCTTGTATGAGTGGCTAACTGCCGATTAGTTTTGAGATCAGGCATATGTGTTTTTGACAACCGTTGAAGCCAGTAACTACTGCAATTGCACATAGAAGTTTGCTGTTTGACAGAAAATTCCGAACTGCAATCTGTGTACATGAACACACGTATGGAATACGACCTGCGTGTCTTCCATTGGCTAATCGGTTTTATATCTTCACACAGAGGCACTGCTTTCATTGCCGTTCCTGTTGTAAGCATTGGGTATAAGAATTGTTTCAACTGTAATTGATGACCTGGATGACCCTTGATCCAAGACAGGCATGCCTCATAATCAGATTGTGCTTTTGCCGCATAAAAACTAAAGAAATAAATTTTCTTTTGTCCCAAAAAGAACTGAGCGCAGCGGTAAGGCTGCATGCACTGCATCGACTTCATCAGAGTATTTCACCAAATATGCGAAAAACAGAGGAACAGATAACTGAGTCCAGGAGAGCACGTTGTTGGGCGAGTCGGTCGTACATACTTAAAGAAGGGAATTGCGCTAAAAAAGACACGGACGAGTAAGGACATGGACGGGCGCAAACTCGCGACTGATTTTATTCAGAAGGAACACAAATATATATACTTGCCTACTCATTGCGCTTAGGCAATGAGTAGGCAATAAGAATCTAGGTATATATATTTGTGTTCCTTCTGAATAAAATCAGTCGCGAGTTTGTGCCCGTCCATGTCCTTACTCGTCCGTGTCTTTTTTAGCGCAATTCCCTTCTTTAAGATAACTGAGTCGCAAACTGCAAAATTATTGGAAATTTCACAAATCAATCCGTATCGATGAGCACAGCCAACGTCTGAAAAAATGAATGCATGCCTTTTACTGCCCCCAAGGATCAAACTGCCGAAATAGCTCTGAAAGCCTGCCAGTACACTTAATACACATAACGGTGCTCGTACTGTATGGTGGGTGCATGTGCTTACAATTAAGGAATACATACTGTGTTCGGTGACAATAGCATCTTCCCACTTTCAGTATGCTTCACCGCATTACTTCAAGTAGGCTTCACCGCCTAACACTTTTGTATTGAGATGAAGCTGACTTTTGTAAACCAGCATTGTGTAATGCGTTGTGCTTGCTGAGCTTCGACGCAAGCTCGGAAAAGCAGAGTAAGTGCCATGGCTAACAACGCCGAATTGTTTTAATGAAAAACACTGCACCGAACAGCAAGAAGCTTGGTAGCGAACGTCGAAATAGCTAGGCCTAGCATTGCCGCGGTGGTGGCTAAGGCTGCCAGCGGATCTGCGTGCGAGAGCGCCTCTTCGAGGCGGCAAGATACTCAAACGTTCCGGCGGTACTGGCTTCGATCAACGCCATCTCAGACCTGCGGTCATGGCAAAAAGTCCAGAAAATCGGACAGCGAAGGGGTCTTGCATCTGAAATTTTAGACATTCCTATACATTGAATATGTGGTATGGTGGCAGTGCTGTGAAGGAGTCCGAATTATCGAGCATGTATGAAAAATTGGGAGTCTGGAAAATTGGTCGTTGTCAATAGTTGCATAACCCTACTTAAGACATTGCATTGCCGTGAAAACTAAAAAATAGTGCACTTTTGCACAAATAGCGCAAATGGCACTTGAGCAGGTGCAGCCAGGAGCAGGCAAGTTGAATTGTAGCAAAATGACTCAAATGCCGCAGCTAGACCACCACTGTAAGCCATATGCAAGAGAAAGACTCGCAGAACTACGTAAAAAATTGAAAATTTTCAATACAACTCTATGAGAGGAAAATTACATTAAATACCAACAGATAGTAATAGTACCAATGGTAAACTACAGCCACAAAAATATTTAAATGCCTCAAGCAAGTCAATTGTGTTTTTATGGAACAAGGCCAGTTCTGGCCAAGGAGCACCATAACCAGTGAAAAAAGTGATGCATGACCACTCTTGATGGACTTGATAGAACTTAACAATGGATAAAGCATTTTTAGTTTGCTTGATACAGCATTATATTACTGTCTGAAGACTTGAGTAAACGAGCACAAACTAAATTTAGCACAAAAAACAATAAGTGAGGAGATGTTACAAAGCTGTTTTAGCCAAGCTTGATAACTCGATATAATTAGCAACGCTTTTACCAAACTGTACATTTACAAGTGCAAAAATGAAATGAACGCCAGGTGTCTACACATAGAATTTTGTCTAAGAATGTAAACTTGAGGCATAGATTTTTCTTCGCAGAGCTCGCAGACTTGTCTCTAAGTGAATAAAAATAAAATCTTAAAAGTTTTGCTATAATCTAAAGTCAAATACCGTATTTATTTGAATCTAGGCCGATAGTCTTTTTCAAATATAATCATATACAAAACTCTAGGGTCGGCTTAGATTCGAGGATTTTAAAAAACGTGCCAGTTTGCAACTGAAAATGATATATATGGTCTATAGCTAGTGCCACCTATAAAAATAAGTATCGCAGCCGCTACTAGCCGGACCAGTAGCAAACTGAAGTACACAAGCGATGCCGTCGCTTTGACTTGTGTTGTATTGGAGCTGGTTCTATGGTATTGGTGTGTGGCGTGGCGTTATTGTAATGGCACACTTTAGTGCCGTTTTCACAAGTTGTGCTAGCCGCAGAGGCATAGTAAGCCAGGCGGCATCGATGAGAAAAACGTCCGTCGTTGTAAGGGGCAACGGGAGATGCTTTTGCGTGTGCTGCAATGAGGAGATGACAGCGATAAGGAAGATAAGCATGCAATAACAGAGAGGAGCTGTTCACTAAGATCGCGCTGCGTTTCGACACGTGTGATGCCGCACTGTCTGCGCATGCATGGGCGTGCGGACGCAAGTGTATCTGTTGTCTGGGCTATAGGGATGAGGGTAACGGTGGTGACGACGTTGAGTGAGCTTGGCATGTTCATATTAAATCAATGCTGCTATCATTTTGTGAACGCTGTCCTCATTTTGTTTGTTCAGCCTACATTCGAGGTGAGTTTTTTTTTTTATTTCCTGGCTTCGGACATTCAGAGGTCGGCTTAGAATTGGAGCCGGCCTAGATTTGAGTAAATACGGTAAAATGAATTAGTGCCGAGATGAGTGTCTACAGGGTTATTTGGGAGAACATTTTTAATGCAAATCCACTTATACCATATGTTCAGAAAGCATTGCACTGCATCAATTTATTGAGCTGATGGTCATCAATGCTAATGTATGCTGTATAGGATTGTTTTAGCCTGCACCTTTTCTGCATTCCCTCCTGGTACATATTAATAAGGCTCTGCTGCATTATGAGAAATACTGTACAAGCACTGCATATACATTTGTGATTATAAAGAATGTGGTGCTTAATCTGAACGACAATTCATATGAAACTTGCACTTAAACTATGTAACACTTATGCAAAACCAGAATCTGGTGTCTATTTTCTGTGGCATCACACATCATTCTGACAATGCCCCATTCACATCATTAACAGTACTACACCAAGTCAGCTGTAAAAGTCTACACACCTCCCATGTCACTACTCTAACCTTTTCTATGTTGAATATTTAAAATTTTCTTGCTCAGCAGTTTAGATTTAATATTGCCTGATAAAATCTGTATTTTTCTTTAAAGGTGATGGAGTCCATTGCAGACAGGAGGAATACCTCTTTACTAGGCAGATAGGAAATGAGAATGCGAAATCCACAGTGTACCACTCCATCCCCATTTCAAGCTTGTAATAAAAATGCAACAATCAACTCGGGTTTATTTCCAATAAGAACTTTCAACTGGAAACACTTCATGCTTCCACTGATGCCTCACAAATAATTCTTCAAAATGTATGCTGGGTCTCCCCTGATGACTCCAGCTTGCACAATTTTGCACAAAACAGCAAGAGCAAGACATTTCCAGAGCATGTAGAGGGTTAGGACAACACATACAGCCTTCGTCACAGTGAACCTAGATCCGCCTTAAGAACCTATTTGCTTTGCCTGATTCTCTACATTTCTGGATGGGGTGCCTTGAATGTGCTAACTGAAGGCATTTTCCTTAGAAAGCATGCAATGACTGCTGCTTACACCCTGCATTTGTTAGAATTAAGCTGCTAGAGATATCGTCTTCATTGTTCAGCCACTATAAGACAATGGCTATACAGTATTAATACTCCCACGAATACACACTGTTGCACGAGGATAAGAAAGAGGCAAAATGCTGCGTTGACCTGGTGAATCCTGTGCAAGCAAACGGCCACCACGTGGGAGCACCAAGAGGCTACACTGTTGCAAGTGCAATTGCATGATGTGATGCGACAACGGTCAAACGTCACAGCCACATTGTACGACCCCTTGGACACAGGCAAGCTCTGAGGAGGATGCACCGTAGCACTCAAGTGGAAACCTGTTGATTGAAAGGGTAGAAATAAAGAAACATATCGAGACAATGACAGCCTGCAGTTTTTCATGCAGCATTTAAGTCACCACAAAATGTTATTTCTCAATTGTTGAATGCTAAACGTAGGCAGCATGCAATATTTATTGCCTAGCATGCTTTAACAAGCATCTAAATCGAGGTACACAAGCACTTTTGCATTCAGCTCCCATTGAAGAGCAGTCCTGCTGGCGAGGGATCGAACTATCAAGTTTGTGTTCAGTATTAGAATGTTACAGTCACTGAGCCCCTGTAGCACAGAGCAATTAGATCAAATCATGATGTTCAGAAACAGCACCAGAATGTTACAGGCAAATGTGTCCTGGCCACTGCAACAATGTTTGTCACATTCTTAGTAATAGATTTTAAAAAGGAAGAACCTCTTCCCGCCCACACACACCACACACACATAAAAATGAACGCACCAATCTGAAGAAGGTCTTTCGTTGCCTTAGCCTTAAAGAGGTGCTCTCCTCTTTGAAACTCTTCTGGACTCCCATTGGCCAGGCAAGAGTAAAGTCTTGAAAAAGAAAAGAAAACCTTTGTCAGTCAAACCAATGCAGGTAACCTGAATCTGACAAATGGTCAATAAAAAACACAGCTTAGCCACCTGCAGAGGAAAACAGTACAAATGATGCAGTTACTTTTAAATATTTCGTGCAATTCACTAAGTTCATTCCAGACAAAAGAAACACGGAAGAATGTTTAGCATTTCTCCCAATATCCACATCTGGACATTTACAAACAAGGATAAAAGGTAGTGCCCATTTGCTCAATAATCAGCTTGCCTGTAAAAGACAGACAACTGATGAGTACATCTCGGCAAATTATGGAAAAAAATTTAAATTTTAGACCACCAGACTAAGCTGCTCAGAACTAGGGGAAATTCTGCATAATTAGTTTAAACCACACCTTTATTTCACATACTTTCAAGCACCCACTAGGCTGTCACATGAGTATAAATCACAGTAGGAGCTGTAGTAAAGGTGAATTTGTTGTCACTAGTAGAAAAATACTTCAGCACAAAAACACTACTAAAAATTAATGTTTTTTTGAACACATTTTCCATTGTTATGAAAGCTTATACTAATACTTGACACTATCATCACATTAATGGGCACACAGCTTTGCGGCAGGTTGTGATACAGAACTTGCTACCATACTTTATTTGAATGTCTTGAGCACTCAGCTACAAGTGGGTAAAGATGTTCTTAAGATATTGTTTCTGGCACAATAGATAAAGAAGTGAGTATTTTCTGCAATGAGTTGCTTCATGTGCTGCAACAAAGCCGGGTGCTGCCAATTTCAGTGCCTTTAAAAATTAACACACATAGTTTTGCAAGCAAGTTTTTATTCCTATTACCTGATGTCTTCTTCGTTCTCAGGGAAACTCCAAAAAGCAATGCGCAGTTGTAGCTGTTCTGGGACTGGTGGGTACACATGTTCAACCACTTCAAAAGGAATGTGTGCAGCAACCTCCCTAGCTGCAAGCTCCACTAAGGGCAACACCAGGCCTCCTTCGGCTGTAAAAGAACAGAGTAGTACACTATTAGGTTTCCAATCAGATTCTGAACAGCAGTGGGAATGCCCAAAGTCATATTGTAGCAGTCTGGAGCATGCAAATTTTAAATCAAAGCATTATTATAATTAAGCACAGTAACAGTCGCAAAACCTCACATTCTGCAGCACTAAGAAAGTGTCGAAGAGCAGCCAGAGGCGTTTTTCATACTATTTTTGTATTAGGTGCTGCCGAAGTGAGTGCATAAGTTTTCTTGTGAAGAAGCTAGGGTTAGTGGACACCATAATGGTTGATTCAAAAGTATTTCTAGGTAATGTGACAGCACCGACTAGCTCAAACCAAGATTTCACAGGTGACTGACTTCACTTTGAAATTCACTAGAAGCACCTAGATATCTGGAGTTCACATTGAGCAATTGGATGTAAGCCCTCTAAATAAGCTTAAGGAAGCGACATTCCTCCTCCTCATAGGCCCTCCATGGCATGCACCTTCGCTCGCTCGTCTTCCTTTATTTTTTTTTCTTTTTGATTGCGGTGATCGTGCTGTGCAGCAGTAATCAGGATCATGGGACTGTGCACTGCAGTCATGAGCAACTGCCATGGCACCAGCACGAGTCAAAACCAAAACGCAAGAAAACAAATGGCGTGACAGGCTGTGTGCAGACGCTCGGGCACTGCCTGTTACGCTCGAGCGGCTAGATAAAAGAATGCCGCTACCTTCACTTTTATTAAGGGGGCTTAATTAGGTGTGGCTGTTCATGCCCACTGGTGGCCAGAATATGAAATTATTTTTACCCCCCCCCCCCGCAAAGAATAACTACACAACACCCTGCACCATGAAGCCACAGATGCCAAAGATGTCCTGGCGCAGCATGATGCGATTTCGGCTATTTTCCCACTTTCGTCGTAATTTAGCAGACCAATTTGCGAGAGTATCGAAACGGCACAACTGACATAGGATTCACAGCCTTGTTTTTTCATTATATGTTATTTCTTCCTTTTTTTCCTTTGGGAGAAAGGGGGGGTGCATACACCAGTGCAAACTTGTAACAAATTACATGTAATTAATTCCTTGTAATCAATTAAGCTTTTTGTAACTCTGTAATTTCAAAATTACTTTCTTTTCTCACTGTAATCCTCCCTGTCTCTTCACTGTAATCCAATTACTTTTTTTCAGTAACCACTTACACGTAATCAGTTACATTTTAAAAAAAATTATGGGGTTTTACATGCCAAAACCACTTTCTGATTATGAGGCACAGTTACATTTTTGATGAAACAAGCTTTGACCGGCAACACAGCTTGCAAGACTTGATCAAGAATAACGTACAGCGCAAAGGACAAGGACAACGATAGACGACACACACAGCGCTGTGTGTCGTCAGACTTAAATTGGCTGGAATTACAGAGCCCAAGGTGATTAATTCATGTACATGGGTTACCTCCTACCCACAATCAGCAACCTTCAGCTACGCCTTGTTCACCTGAACATGGCAGGCATGCAGATAAGCACATTTCTCTTGGAAGTTCAACTTCTGAGCTTCTTCCTTATAAATTTTTCTCCCTCTCTTCTGAAAGCACTTATAGGCGGCCTTCATAGTCAGTAGGAGCTGCTGCTCAATTCTTCTTCACTTAGTGATATATGACTTCTCTAGTATTTAAACTTTTTTGGTTGTTAAACGCGTGTTTCTACCTGTTTGGTATTACGCGACACATATATACCTATTTTTGTGATGGTAATACTTGAGTATTTCTAAGGCTGAATCATATGCAGTTTATATTAAATTACATCACAGATTTAACCACCATTTCAAGGAACGTAAAAGATTGCCGGCATCCATTACAATTTCTCGTTTAAGTCAAAATGGCTAATGAGTGAAGGGAGCTGAGAAGACGTCCAGTGCTTCTATGCTCAACAGCGATGGTCACTTCGGGCCTTGATGCCAGGAAATCATGTAATATGGTTTCTTTAGATTTTTACTGAACATATCGGGAGCACCTTCCCCTACAAGTGTTGTGCTTCCACTAGAACCTAGACCGGAACATTGTGGCATCGAGTAACCACAACCTTTTGAACAAGGTGCTCATGCGTTAGTAGGCAGCCCTTCTCTCCAGCACCCACATAGAGCGAGTTTTCAGTGTCACTGCAGATGCCTTTAAAAAAAAAAAAAAAGGGAAGATTACCAAATGAAATTTTGAAAAACAATTCTTGTGACGATAATGTGTGAAGGGCTGCAGATGACACATTGAAAGAGCCAGGCCACCTCATTCTAATTACTGTGCTTGTGCATTGCTAATAAAAGTAGGGAGGAAAGTAATGTTAAGGTAACCAATCACTTTCTATAATTGCTTAATTATTTTGTTGGACAGCAACTGGTAATCGTAATCAACTGCATCTTTGAAAGAAGTAATTGTAAACGGCTGCTTTTCTTCTACAACGTGTAGAAGACTACACAGGTGTTAGCTTTCACTATTAATCCTAGTCCACAGTCAACACACATATTAAACACAGTTGTCACATCCCAGCTGTCCCACCAAAGATGCTATTTGCCAAAACATTTACATTACTAATAGTTGCCTAACTGCCATGCCGCACGAAACTCTTTCCTGATCCCTGCTGTACACACTGCTAAGTATAAGGCAACGCAGAAATGCTGGTGGGCTTGGCGCTTTAGCTCGGCATAGCGAACGTTGTACTCCATTTCCTACTCTCTATGCTAGTGTTATGCCGTGCTGTTGCGCATATAACTGCAGCAAGAACCCTGAAAATGGCTAGGCAGTTTTTATGACACCACAAGGAAAGCTTAGACAATATGGCCTCCGAGATGGTCTCCACATGCTGCTAAGCTACATTTTTGCCGTAGCTGCGGTGCCAACTCAAAGAAGGCGACGGAAAAAGGAAGTCCAAATGGCAGGCGCCAATCTTGGAGCTCCCTTGCACTCACAACAGCTTTCAATGACTGCTCTATGGTAGTGTATGCGAAGGATTTTGCTTTTGTGGGCAAAGCAGGCATGGGAAAGGGGATGATGTTTCTTTTGCACTATAAGGTAGAGTTTTCAAATTGGTTGCAATATTTGCAACTCAAACTAAATGCTGGCCCCCTAGCGACCACGGCCAGAACCAGCCTTTCTGGGTTTAGCTGCAGGTTCTCACACTACAGTGTGCGCTGTAACGTTGCCTCATAATTTTCAAATCATTGTGATACTGCTGCTGACAAGTGTGAAAAAAAAAATAAAGGATGTCGAAATAATTTTGCCGTGTACCATTATGGGTGTGTCACTGCAGTGTAAATACACCAATTCATTGTCATCATTTCCTGAATATAGCAGACGACGCGCAACGGAGAGCGTCATGGATAAGAAACTTACACATTGGGCAAACAGTGACTGACACTATGGTGGTTTGTTCGAAACAGTTCATTTGGAATGACATTTTTATTCCCAGTGAGTAGACTACTGCTTTTCTTTTATATATTTTAAATGTGTTGGGGCCATTTCATATCATGGAGTGTACTTAGGCAGGCGCTTTTGTAAATAGTGATGTATGCCTAAGCTTCATTTGGTTTGGTTAGTATAGTTTTCTGCCTAGCATCAATATTACTAATGCCTTCAGCAGCATGAATATTTTTACTAATGTACTTTTGTCTGCAGTTACCGGTAGCAGGAACAATAGCTCAGAAAGTCTGAAGTTGATCATGGCATGCGTTATGCTGTGAGGCGACATTTTTATAGGATGCTTTAGCATTGTAAGCAGAATATTCTCATTCAGCATGGTGAGTTGTCAGTTTATTTGCTCACAAGATATATAGAAGCAACTAACACCAGCAACCGTTCGAGATTTGAGCATTCGGCCTGCACACAGCATTGTTAGTTTGCTATTCGACACTGTGAATGCAGTCAAATTCCATTACAATTGATTTGACTCATTTCCAAGTCATGTATTTACACTAACGCGAGTGACAATGTTCAAAGAAAAACCCTTACTAAATTTCGGAAACCTATTGGAAGAAACGACACTTGGCCCGATTGGTTGCAATTCAATTCTCACGTTTCACTGGTGTTTTAGAACTCCTATGGGCGGTGGGTGCTTGCTGTGTTCCCACACCTGGGCCATACCTCAAACACTGTGTACTGCGAGCATGAACAAGTGCCAGTGATCAGATGCAGACTACCTTATCACACAGGTCAGCTACTTATAAAGAGAACGGGTGCCCTAACTCATAAACGGAACTCTTATTTGCTTTTATCCTAAGACACACTGACTCACTAACTGATCAGTTTTTAGCCTCATTCTATCTGTGCACAATATCAATATTTACCTTTTGAAAGCATGACAGACATTATTGCGTATATATTGTAGGATGCAAAACAAGTAAAAGTGCAGAGCTGCGTATGAAGGACTAAAATAATCAAGTACCATACCTGCAGCAGCGGAGTAATGCCGCGAACAAGTGCTTGTGCCTTTCTGAGGCCCGCTAAGCACAAACACTTCCCTTTTTTAACCTCCAGATCATCTGAAAGGCTCTTTGTCTAGAAAATACTGATGTGGCTCGCTAGCCAGGCCGGATGTTTGGAAGCACAGCGTAACATTTCCGCAGTTTCATTGCCTAAATCTTTGAAACCAATCAAACTAGGGTAATCGGCAACAAGGACCCTTTCGGTTTCGATGAAGCACCTTGATTTAACGCCACAAATGAAAAACTTGAACACTGCACAAGCGAAAGAGCCGCCATGAACCTGGATGTCGCAGTCATATTTTGTTTGTTTGGACAGTGTTTCCAGCATAAGTAATGGATTCTGGAGTTGCCAATAGAAATGTTGATTTCTGCCATGGCCAAAGGTGCATACATAAAAAATTTTAGCTGTAATATAAAAGAATATCCATTTATCATACGTACACCTTATTCATATGCAGTTTGTCACTACTACTTGCTAGCGTGACACACACTGATGTAGTAATGACAGTGATGAAGCACTTCTAAACATATGATAGTTCATGGTATCAATACAGAAAAACAGATGCCACTACGCAAGAAAGCATATTCTGAGCAAGAAAGCATATTTTGACGTCTTATAGAAACACACATAGAGTACACAAAGCCACTATGAACTAATTTTACATGTTCAGTAGTTCTTGTGAAAAATGAGTTGTATCTGCAACTTGATTCAAGGAAATCAAGTGTTCCTCAGATGGTATTTTGTTTCAAGGGTTTGCTAGACAAGTGGTAGGAGCAGAATGGTTGGTAAAGAAAAGTGATCCTGTGGTCATAATATTCAAATGGTTTGGTGTGTTCATCAAGATGATAATGAACATATGTGTCAGTGCCTATGACTTAAATGGTAAATGCAGGTTGAAGAAGGAGTTCCTGAGTCACTTTCATGCAACAAGTCTGCTGCATCTGTACAACTTAAGGTTACCTGTAAATGTTATATTGGGGTACCAACTCACTTACTGTAATTGAATGGCAAGGTGTCTTCACCAAAGCCATAGCTACAACTTTAAGGTGTAGCTTAAAGTTAATTTATTAGAATGTCAGAGTGTATTCCAAGGGAAGAAGTCAAATACAGTAATGTGTGACTTCTTTCGTGGCTACAGTATGTTATGAATTGAATTTTCACTTCGAAGCTAACAAACGCTGACAATCTTAAGTGAAGTTTAGATTCTTTCAGAACAGTTATAACCATTTTTTTTTTTTAACTGAGAGAACAGTTAAACATCAGGAGTTAGCCTTACGGCAATGCTTGAACTGCTGTTGACAATGGATAGTATTTCCAACACTTGCAAGGGACAGTAGATACATCTGGTGTATCAGAAGTCAGTTAAGATGCACTGCCTAATGCTACTGAAACACCAGTGGCAACACCTGTAGAAGTGATGGACACTATTGTGCCTTGTTCATCCATAAAACAAAATGCAGTGCCACCTGACACGTTGCAGACTGCAACCTCAACACTGCATGAACCCCACATATACAAGCTACTTGTTCAGAGAATGAATTGGACAAATCTGAAGTGGGATCCTGGACAAAGATCAGGAGTACAAGAAGAAAAGAACAGTTGGAGAGACTGGCATGAGCAATGGAATGGTACGAGCTTGGATACCATGTGTTTATGCTACTCCTGAAAGGTTGCAGAATACTTTGCAAAGAAACTTTAATGCACTATTGCCATGCACCTTGTCAGACAACTATTAAAAAAAAAAAAAAAACTTTACTTATGACATGCGACCCGCTGCACACAGCACACATCCTGATAAGTGACATCATGGAAACCCCTCTATAGCCCATCTCCCAGTGACTGTTTACCAAGTGCCTGGTGAAGGGGCGTCATGTGGAGTAATTTATGGCTATGACAACCACAAAACAGGGTAATCTCTATCCAAAGGTGTGGACACTGAGGGTGCCAATATACTAACTGCGTGACTGATGGGCAGAAAAAGCAAAGTACTAATCCCATTTTCATTGCCTTGACCTCTACAAATCATATGTTCTAGCATCAACTTAAGATGTATTGGGGCATGCAGCTTTCTCCAACAGGCTTTTATTGTCACGGACCTGGCCACAAGAAGGATGTGTGCCCACAAACTCCCATATGTTTGAGTTGTGGAGGCACAAACCACAGACTTGATGGTGAAGAAATTTCTACCTAGTTCGCTGTTGGGCTAGTTGTTACATGGTATTTAGAATTGAAATAGCGTGAAGAATGGGAGTCAGATTCGGCACAACTAAGACATGCACCTATGGCAAAATGGAAGGCCATGTAGCAATAGACTGAGCATGCCCAAGTTGCAAAAATTTTCAACTGCAGGCAAAAAAAGAAGCACTAGGCTGTCGCTCATGTAACTGAACCAGACTATGTGCACACAGAGCAGCCAGAAAAAGTGTTGCACCTCATGAGTTAATGAACCTCCCATCGGTGGACACAACTGCTTAAATCTTTTGAAAGAATGGGCTCCTGTGACTCCCGTGTGGAACCCATAAGTGAGCTTTACATTGAAACCAGCAGCAAGCTATGCAAATGTCATTGCCTCAAAATTGTCATTGCTGCACGAGAGTAGCAGATGAAGGAAAACACCAAAGCACCAGCAGAATACAACAAAGCCTTGGACAAGCTACACAAGGAGGAAAAGGACGAGACCAAATATATGTAGACTGGAATGGACTCTGAAAAGAGGCACACTGATGTTGCAACATAAATCAGGGTCAGTATCAAGCAATGGTTCCTTTCGCAAAATTCCTATCTTATCAACCCTTCATGACTGGCTGGTGCTGGTTATAATGTAGGTAACGCCAACAAAACTTCGCTTACACAGCTGACTACTAAAATGTGTGAAAAGAAAAAGGAATTAGAATAGAATCGTTACATTAACCCAGCCCTGTATTTCTTTTACTATCTCCTCATCACCCACAATGATTAGCACTGAGTTACTGTAGTCAAATTGTGGCTCACAAATACTAACCCTGATACACATAGTACACAAACACTCCCACTGGTTGCAAGTTGGTCTTTCATTCACTTTCATTACTTTCTATACTTAAATTAAAAACAAATAATTTTTCCTGTGCTTTCTTTGGCTTTACTGTCTGTTGGCTTCATACGCTTGTGGCTAACAAAAATCAGACCCTCAGTTCCCCTTCTTCTCATCTATTGTGCAGTAAGGGTCTCGATTTCAGCAGGTTTGATGCCTTGCGATAGTATACGAGCATGTTTTTGCCAGCTGCCTGCTCTAAAAAAGGTTCACGTGCTATGTGATGCCATTGGTCAAAAAAATGTTTCACATTCGCTGCCATAGCCTTGAGTGGTGCTGGCTAACATTTACAGGGTTATATCTGGTACACATATGGATAGCTAGCCATAGCGTTTCTATTCAAATGACTAAAAACTTAATTTTGAAAGCCCTGTATAACAATACACTGATAGAAGTTTATTTTGTGTAATTACACTAAATCTCACCAAAGTAATGATGCAAATACTAAAGCTTAATTCATAGCAAATAAAAGCCTCAGTCCCAATTCAGGCACGTACCCAGGGGGGGGCCCGGGGGGGCCCGGGCCCCCCCCCGAAATCAAGTGGCATACCCCCCCCCCCCCCCCCTCCCCGCCCACGCCACCACTCCTCACACATTCCTAAAGCACCGCCAGATTAATATTGAGAATTGGCAGCTGTTCATCGGTCAGCCTTATGCTGCCTTTTTCACTCCTTTTAGATGGCGGTAGTTATCGGCATTTCTTGTAATGTGAAGGACAGTTTTCTCATAGATTCCGCACCCGCGCGATTAACTCGAGATGCGCTCAGTTGTCACCATCTATTCAACCGTCACGCGCATAGCTGTTGCTTTTGTTACATCAACCTTCTTTGTTTAGGCTGATCCTGGGACCAGGAGAGGGATGCGGCTGTTACTTAGCTGGTATGTACTCTCATGGAACGAGTTGCGGCCGGAGAAAACACCAATTGCGTTTAACTTTTCCCTTTGCTTCATTATTTCCTTGAGTTACGGCTCGCCGCGACTGGCCGATGCCCGGAACCATATACACGTGATATGGGTTAGATAAGGTGGGAAATAAAATGATGTGAAAGAGCGTCCATCATGAAACCCTGCAATAACCCTTAAACCCATAAGCAAGATGACTGTCGCCAGTTACCTCGTCTGTTTTTCCTTAATTGTATCGCACTTTTCGTGCAAAATTGGAAACCGGAAACAAAAATCGCAAGGAGTTGAGAAATTAAGCGATCTACTAAGGGAGAGAGCCAACGCGCAACAACCAAACTGCAAGCAAAAGCGAATAATAAAAATGTTAACCGTTGTTTATGAGAATATTTATGGATCAACATCTTTTTATTTAAAAAGAAAGTAGAGAAAACGCCACCGGAAGTGGAGAATAATTACTTGCTTTGAATGACGCTTCTACAGTTATCGGTAGAACCGCCTCACGCAGCCACTTCTCTGCTGTGCTTATGTGGGTGTTTTTCTAACCTTTCTCGGTGAGCGCAGTACATCTAGAATCGCAGAGTCCTGCGCTCTACGCGTTTGTATGGGATTGGCGGCCGCAGAGCGTTACGCAATTCGCGGAACTGTCAAACTGATCCACAAGGCGAAAATAACTGATATTCGAAACTATAACATGTGAAAGACTGAAGAAGCCGTAAAAAAATGAATGCGGCCTGACATTAGTAAAAAAGAAACCTGGCATAGGACAAACCATGATGTATGCACTAAAAGATAAGAGGGATAATATCATAAGGAATCTCGAAGATACAGTAAAAGCAGCGGAAAAATTCTAAGCTGACCTGTATACAGTACCCAGAGGAGTCCCGATACCTCACTTAGAAACAGTAATGAACAGGATACGGAAACTCTCCTATAACTAGCGATGAAGTCAGAAGGGCCCTGCAAAACATGGAACGATGAAGAGCGGGAGGAGAAGGTGGAATAACAGTCCATTTAATCAAACATGGAGGAGACATATTGCTTAGAAAACTGGCGGCTCTTTATACGAAGTGTATATCGACTGCAAGGGTCCCAGAAAACTGGAAGAATGTAGACATTATACTAATCTACAAAAAAGGAGACGTTAAAGAATTGAAAAATTATAGTACCATTAGCTTGCTCCTAGTATTACATAAGATATTTACCAAAATAATGTCCAATAGAATAAGGGCAACACTGGATTTTGTCAACCAAGGGAACAGGCTGGTTCAGGAAGAGATACCTTACAATGGATCGCATCCATGTCATCAATTAGGTTATAGCGAAATCTGCAGAGTACAATAAGCCTCTCTATGTGGCTTATATAGATTACGAAAATGCATATGATTCAGTAGAGATACCAGCAGTCTAGAGGCACTACGTAATCAAGGACTACACAACGCTTACGTAAAAAGCTTGAAAAATATTGCTACATGCGTTTGGTATTTGTTTGTTTGAACGAGGTGCGTGGGCGCCATCACTCCAGAAAAGAGGAGGAAGAACGAACTGGGCTCGCGCTGTGAATCTGACCGGTCAGCGCTGCAACCGTTGTTGTAAATATAATCTGTAAATAGTTTCTCGTCTTACTGGCTCGTCCTTCGCGTAAGAATATATACAGAGGTTCTACAGCTACCTTAATTCTACACAAGAAAAGCAGGGAGATACCTATAGGGAAATGGGTCAGACAGGGAGACACAATTTCTCCAAAGCTATTCACTGCGTGCTTAGAAGAAGTCAACCTATTAAACTGGGAAGGCTTAGGAGTAAAGATCGACGGCAAATATCTCAGCAACCTTCGGTTTGCCGATGACATTGTTCTATTCAACAACAATGCAGACGAGTTACAACAAATGATTGGAGACCTTAACAGAGAGAGTGTAAGAGTGGGGTTGAATATTAATATGCAGAAGATGACGATAATGATAAATAGCCGGGCAAAGGAACAAGAGATCAGGATCGCCAGTCGGCCACTAGAGACTGTGAAGGAGTACGTTTACCTAGGTCAATTAATCACAGGGAACCCTGATCATGAGCAGGAAATTCACAGAAGAATAAGAATAGGTTGGATCGCATACGGCAGACATTGCCAGCTCCTGACTGGAAGCTTACCATTATTATTGAAAAGTAAGGTGTGCAATCAGTGCATTTTGCCAGTGCTGACATATGGGACAGAGACTTGAGAATGAGTTAAGGACAGCGCAAAGAAAGATCGAACGAAGATTGCTAGGCATGACGTTAAGAGAGAGAAAGAGAGCGGTTTGGATCAGAGAGCGAACGGGTATAGACGATATTCTAATTGACATCAAGAGGAAAAAATGTAGCTGGGCAGGTCATGTAATGCGCCGGTTAGATAACCGCTGGACCATTAGGGTTACAGAATGGGTACCAAGAGAAGGAAAACGCAATCGAGGACGACAAAACACTAAGTGGAGCGATGAAATTAGGAAATTCGCGGGCGCTAGTTGGAATCGGTTGGCGCAGGACAGGGGTAAATGGAGATCGCAGGGCGAGGCCTTCGTCCTGCAGTGGACATAAAACAGGATGATAATGATGATGATGAATGTGATGATGATGATGATGGAGGTGGTGCCCCCCCCCCCCCCGAAAAAAAATCCTGGGTACGTGCCTGTCCCAATTGAATTCTTATGCTTGTGTGGCATAAATCATGAAGTAAACAGATAAAACAGAACAGTGAACAATAATAAAAAGCAAAAACTATAGCGGCACTACTATAAAAATTTACACCTCTGAAGTAATTAGTCAGCAATCTCAAAGCATTTTCTATGACCATGCTACAAATTCTGGTTTCAAGAGAAATTCTGAATTTGGACATTAGCACTAGCTATTGGTTCCAGGTTTGGAAGCTCTGTGTCCCTGCAAACACTGCAATGGATAAATCATTCATACAGTAAATTCTCACCATTAGTGAAACTAAAAATTTTAAGTGCTGATAAGGCATGCCACAGACTGCAGACTAATTTTAACCACCCGGGCTTCTTTAACGTGCTCCCAACACAAGTGTTTTTGCATTTCACCCCCTCAGAATGTGGCCACCGCAGCTGGGATTGAGTCTGTGTGCTTGTGTTTAGCAGTGCAATGCTATAGTCAGTGAGCTACTAACGCAGGTACAATTCGTGAAACAAAAAAGCAGTATAACTAGTTATTGTAAATTTTGGAGCCCCTCTGCTTGCAGTAAAACTACAGGCATTCTAAACATCTTGCGTGGTACTAAATTGCTTATTGCTGTGCTGCCTGACAATGCTACTTTTGAAAGCAGAAATGGTAGTTCTACAGACAAAAATTTATTAACAAAATTTTATAAATATTGTTTAATTAATCAAAGTGTCTTAAGGGAGCTTGCTGTCGTGTGACCTGCTGCGGTGGTTTAGCGGCTATGGTGTTGCGCTCCCAAGCACGAGGTCGCGGGATGCAATCCTGGTTCTGTGGCACCCTCAAATGAGTGTTTCGATGCTACTAGTAACAGGAAGTCTGAATATGACATCAGATCATGGAATCTTAATTTAAACAGTGGAGACCCGCAAATCCAGCCAGGACAGTCTCCAGCTGTTAGGCAGGAAGTTTTGTTTACTGCCTTTTAAAGCTCACTATTTCCTTGTAACAATTGATATGTTGTACAGATGTTTGCAAAGCTATAAATGTAATTATAGCATCTTACAGCATACAGTGAAGATCGACTACCCACATCAGAGCATAATGTGACGTTTGCCTAATACTTGTGGCGCTTACCGGAAAGACGCAGTTCGCACAAGGCAAAAAGCATTTCTTTTGTAGCACCCATCGCTTCAAAGCTAGAACATTGAAACTGTCATTGGTTGTAGAAACTTGAAATGAAAGCACTTTGTATATATTTTTTATTTTATTGATTGTATGTTAGCATAAAATGATAAACATTTTCGCTATACTTCCTTAATGTTTGTTTTTCCCACTTTATATTCCATATTAAATCCTAAAATGTGTTCAAGTTTAGACCTTTGGAAGGTACATTTCATGAGCCTTCTATTGATATACAACATGTTGTTGTAACCCTGACAGTGTAATAAAAAAAAAATCTATATTAGTGCCTTCATAAAAGGGCCATTTTTTTCTATGGGTAGGAATAGGAATAACTGCATTGAAAGGGGTTGGGAAGAAAGGTTATGAGCTTGATGGGTGGGGCCCCAAGTCCAGGGGTCCACTGGCTGCTGCCGCCTGCCTGACGAGATCCAAAAGCACAAGCTGCACCTCCGGGTCAGACCTGGCGAGTTGTGCCTCCCATTGCTCCAAAGTGTTAGATAATTGATATTTACCTAAAAAGGTATTCAAATTTGGTGGTCTATTTTGCCAGCCCCACGAAATGTGAGATAGCGATGGTGAGCCGCCACACCATGGACCGGTGTGCCCATACAGCGTTGGAAAAATTCTGTTTAATCTTTGTAGCTTTGGAAAGACCCCGTTTGAATTCTGCGGAGGTCTATGGCATCCCCCACTTCTAATGATTTGTGGAGGGGGTGCTGTATTTTTGTCGCGTGCCCAATGGTGAGCAAGAACTTCGCCAGGGGCCATTCGGGATAGGTCATTGTCCTCCTCGCTTGACTCCTCCTGGAATGTTTGGGGGGATTGACAGTGCTGTCGAGGCTCTGCTCGGTTCGTGAGCCCTCGAGCGAAAGCGTCCGCACTCTCGTTTCCCTCCAGGCCTGTGTGTCCCGGACACCAGATCAACTTGTATCCATTTGTCAATATCCCGCCTAGGAAATTTTTAATTTTTATCGGAAGGCGGCCGTTCAAAAAGAAATTGCACGCATCCTGCGAGTCAGAGATGATAATCGCGAGAGGTTCCTCCCTCCGTTCTTGCTCTTTGATCGCCAGGGCAACGGCAAAGCATTCCGCCTTGGTGATCGAGGACATGTACAGGGAGGCACTCGTCAACATTCTCCTGTCGCTGCCAATTACTGTTGCTATGGCCCGTCTCCAGTTGTACCTGGAAGTGTCCACATACAAAACATTTGTTTTCTTTTTTAGGTGTTTATGGAGCCACCTTACACTCTCCTCTCTCCGCTTTTTGTTTTGGTTTGGGTCCATATTCTTGGGCAGGGGAGCGACCGAGATCTTGCATCGGACGGGATCCGGGATTGCCGCCAATACCTCGTCCAGTTTCGGGGGGTACGGTGGGAAGCCCACCTTAGCGAGTATCTCTCTACCCACCCTCGCCTGGCTTAGATGACTTCTCTGCACGGTCAGTACTGCCGTTTTTAGCTCGGAGTAGGTATTATATATTACGAGCTCTAATAGTTTTTGGGTTCGTGTGCCTACCGGCAGCCCTAGTGCCACTTTGTAGGCGCTCCTAATGATAGACTCAATGTTTGCTTCTTCATTTTTGTTTAGTATGTGGAAAGGTAGACTGTACATTATCTTACTCACTACAAGGGCCTGTACTAATCTAATTGTGTCCGCCTCCTTCATTCCTTTTTTGTGATACATTATTCTTTGTATCATTCTGGTAACTTGTTTTGTCGCTGATTTTAACATGTTTATTGTGTGGTCTGCTCTTCCATTACTCTGAACCCAGTAACCCAGAATTCTTGCAACGGTTACCTCTTTTGTTTTGACTCCTTTAATTTGATATGTCTATGTCACCATTACTTTTGTATCTTTTGTCATGTACCCTGATAATTTCGGATTTATCTGAGGAACAACTAAGCCCGCTGGCCCTGGCGAAATTTTCAACTGCTGTTGCAGGCTCTTGGAGTGTTTGCTCCTTGCTAGCCAGTATGGGTAAGGAAAGCATTAAGTGGGACACTCAGCTAACTACGATGCCTCGAAATTTTGACTCTGTCATCAAGGATGCTTTTTAATGTGGTGCCCTAATGTGTAAAAAATCCCCCTTTTACAACAATGAAAAAGACATGGACATTCGAATAAAGTATATTATGGTTTTAACTGCATGCCCTGTTATTACTACATAACTTAGTTTTGTTCAGTAAAATTTGTAATGGTGTCAAATTAGAGAGAGATGAGGGAAAATGGAACAGCTGCAGCATAGAAAAGTACAGAACATGGCACATCATAACATACATTATTATGGAATCATTCATTTCATATTGAACTGTAAACGGCCAATTCCTGACAAATTAGCACTACCAATTAACACAAATCTCCTGGAACACTGAATCCCTAAATTTTTTAACAGCTGTGCATAGGTAGGACTGTGTTGTTTATTACACTTCAAAACCCAGGAGAAAAGTACAAATGCTATTTTTCAAGCCTATAAATGAAGAAAAAAGGGGCTTAAAAAAAAAAAAAACCATGCCAGAGTTTTGCTCTGGTAATTATGAATGAAAGTAAAGGGAACACATCTTTTTCTAGGCATCAAAACTCAACTGAACAAGGTAAACTGATAAAATGTTCTGTTTATTTGCATTACATTGTGCATGCATTACCATCTACGTTACCATGAACATGCTAGACCTGTTAAATAATTTGCACATACTTTAATGAGTAGACATTTACATAAACAAAGCTAAAGTATCAAATACACGACACCTGTGGTAGAGCAAAATATAGAATACAGCAATGGGTCACCAGGGCCGCTACCTAGTACACGTCCAAAAAGCTGACGTTTGGTTTTACCTCACTCAATTGTCCAGACCCCATCGATATCACGGCCTACGTCAATCTAGGACAATCGCGTGAGGTGAAACTGAATGTCGACTTTTTTAATGTGTACAAGATGGCGGCCTAGGTGAATATATACACATAATTGGCTATCTTTAACAGCATGCTCTAAAATGGTGCCATGCATTTAGTTTTAAGGACCATTAAGGTTACAAATGTAAAAGAAAACCTTGTTGTGATGGGTCCAAGATAAGTGCACCAGTTTTCCTACTTTCAGATGGTTTTCCTATTTGTCCAATGAGTCCTGGCTCTCTCCCAATTGGTGCATATTTTCTGCATGATTTTCTATGTGCCCTCTCTATATGTAGCAGCACTTTTCAGCAGCCACCTTTAAGTGCAGCTCAGGCACATCACTCCACAAGATTGAAGATGTTTATGCAAATTTGCCAATTAAAAAAAAAATTGGGGAAAAAGGACTCTGTGACAAAATTCACTTAACCGAAACATTACAAAACCAGTTTGGGGTGCAAAAACTGGTTGCTGCCTGAAAATTATGGGCCCTTTCTGTATGGAAAGTTAAGCACCAAGTTCTTGAATGAGGTAAACTGAAAGCTTAGTTAATCTCATGGTCCAAGTTTGTTTGCATTTTCGCACTACACAAATACTTTTGCTGCAGTGAAAACAAGCAGGGACTGTATGCAAAGTTTTTTTAATAGCCACCATAACGACGAAACTTTCTTTAGTGTGTATCGCTTGTTTACCATCACGAACTATTATGCAATAAAAGTGACCCTTCCCCCCAACCCATCTGCCCAACAACAAGACACTTAAGGTTAAACATAAATATTTTCATTGCTCATTTGGGTAGCTTTTTATTCCACATATAAATCCTGTCAAACAATCCTTTTTTTGTGCATCTGAAACCACATATCTAACTCTAGACAGTAGAATAGGGCAGCACCACAAGTATCTATTATTGTTTCCCAAAGAATAGTAGATGCCACCTGTCCAGTTTCATCAGCAAAAAAGAAGGCGAATATTTGTCACACGGACAATTCTTGACAGTGCATTAGTTCATACACATTTCCGCTCGGTATTTACTCATGCAAGACAACACATTAATATTTTCGACAACAGATTCATGGTATAATATAGTCGAGAAGGTGCTTTTCAGTCTATGATTAACAACCAGTGTAAGCTAACTAAAGTAGCAGCAGCAACCAACAGTTCACTCATGGCAGCTTTGTCATAATGTACGTTATTTCACCATTCATTATACTACTAAATCAAACACCGTAGTTTGTAACTAACTTTGTGTGTGCTGAGCTGACACTCAACTTAATTCTTACAGTTTTGTTTGAGTATGTACTATCCAGTGGTATATAGTCTGCCACAATATGTGCTTATCTTAAACTGTAGATATACTGAGTTGTGTACCTGAATGCCACATTACAGCAGTCGTATACTTAAATCCCATTGATATTGAGCACTTTACAACTATGGCCAGCAAATTAGGCAACCAAGTAATATTTTGTAATTGCTCGCAAAGTAAAAATACTTAAAAGAGTACTAGGCTCATTGCATATTATTATCAAAGCACATTTCCTTTGCAATGACAAGTCATTAACACTCATTTCAATTACACAACTGCCACTTATTTCAACATGGTCATACGAGTTAACAGGCTAAAAAATTTGCCTATCACTATGTTGTTGTGACCATGAAACAACCTGTGCACTATGATACTGGGTAGTTTTACATAGCTAAAATAAAATATTGTTTACCTAAATTGCAGGATGATTATTTAGCTTTAACAGTTAAAGTGATGTCACAACTCTTTACCTTGACGTTACACTTAGATTACACAATGCAAAGCATTACCAAACACGGTTAGTCAGGGGCATCGACTAATTAACGTAATTTGTGTACCTCCAATGAAGTGCCGAACAAAGCTACACATGAACAATTTAAGTCTGAATGGTGTAAAATAAATTACAGTCCTGACAATTCAAGAGCTTAGTGCAAAATAGTTTCAATAAATTAAACCTGCCTTTTCACACGTAATGAGAATGCACATTTGAATGCACAAAGCACATTTCCTTTGCAATGACAAGTCATTAACACTCATTTCAATTACACAACTGCCACTTATTTCAACATGGTCATACGAGTTAACAGGCTAAAAAATTTGCCTATCACTACATTGCTGTGACCATGAAACAACCTGTGCACTATGACACTGGCTAGTTTTACATTGCTAAAATAAAATGTTTACCTAAATTGCAGGATGATTATTTAGCTTTAACAGTTAAAGTGATGTCACAACTCTTTACCTTGACGTTACACTTAGATTACACAATGCATAGCATTACCAAACACGGTTGGTCAGGGCTATCGGCTAATTAACGTAATTTGTGTACCTCCAATGAAGTGCCAAACAAGGCTACACATGAACAATTTAAGTCTGAACGGTCTAAAATATATTCCAGTCCTGACAATTTAAGAGCTTAGTGCGAAATAATTTCAATAAATTAAACCTGCCTTTTCACACGTAATGAGAATGCCGACTTATACCCCAGTAATTCGGGTGTCACACGGCGCACTTTTGATCGCGATTATGCCCGATCCAGATCGAATTCTTCGGTCGCGATTGGCTTCTTTGCTAAACCTGCGGAAGGGAGCCAATCACGGTCGACAATTTCGATCCAGATCGGGCTCGATTGCGATCGAGAGTGGCCATGTGATACCGGTATAACACGGGGCATTTTCGATCGCGAGCGAGCCCGATCTGGATTGAAATTCTCGATGACGATTGGCCCCTTGGCGCAAGCTGCGACAGGGAGCAAATTGCGATTCAGAATTCGGATCCCAATTGGGCTCGATCGTGATCGAAAGCACACCGTGTGAAACGCGTATTAAATAAGGCACACAACGTCATTACATCAATTAGCTTGGATAGAATATGACAGATGTCGAACAGCAGTTGGTGATGGGGCAACAAAACGGAGAAGAGAAGGAAGCACAGTAACATGTACGAACCAACATGAGTTCAGCAAACAAACAAAAATGAAGCGCTCCTGAAGTGGACGAGTCAGCCCGATGAGAAATGCCACTCGGAGATGGAAGACATCCGTGATCTATTCAACATGCTATCTCTTGGACACCCCCATGCCATTGGGAGACACTATCAGAACGGCAAACATAATGCATGCACAAAAAAAAAAAGGTTTCTTTCCAGTTCAAGCGACCAAGAACAAAAGACACCAATTAAAGGCCGTTCTGCATTACCCTACTCGTGGAAGTAATTCCTTTTTATCTTCTTACCATACATCCCAAAGGAAGAGTGGTCTAGTACGTGCGTTCGCTCTTCTAGAAACATCGCTGAGAAGTAGCAACCATCAAGATGAGAAGCGAGTGAGCAGCACGAAAAGAAAAAAAAGAGGAAGAGGTTTCCATCGCTCGCGAGTCAGGTGCCACGGCCGAGCTGGACGACCGAATTTTCGGCGCATCCAGCTTAACCATAACCTTGCGTGGTCGGCACTACACTCATTGAGCCAATAATTCAATTTTTCAATTGTAGCAAATGGCAGAAATTAATTAAAATTGAGTTTAAGCCTAAAACGAGGCTTACCTTTTGAGCGACAATGACCGCCGTGGAGCGCAGAAGCGTGAGATGGGTTGCCCGTCGGCCTTTTCCAGCCTCTCCAGTTGTTACAGAGACTTTCGGGCTCGCTGATCCAAGAGCAGAGGGAATCTTCTTCAAAGCGGTCGCTGTCCTCGAAGGAAAAACGGTCTCCTTCGTCCCAGTCAAACATTACCACGCCTGAGCACCGCTGGGCCGATCGGAGCGGCCCACAGAAATTTATACCTCCCAAATTATAACATCCAGCGTTCCTCCCGACGCCGATCTGGGACTCATCTCGATGCGCAGCAGCGAAATTTCGTCGAACGTAGAATGAAATACTGCCGCAACTGCGGCGAAACCCTAGACAGTCCTCTTGAGCCTGCCCACGAAAATGAGCGATATTATTCGGATCCCTTGTTGTCAGCTGTCCCTGGGCTCAGCTGCCCATTTTTTTTTTAATCTTTTCTTTCTCTCACCCTCGACACTCAGTGGGTTAGGATACGGCAAATTTGAGATCGCGAACGTCAACAACGCGGCACGATTTGTAGCATCAGAAAAGCTACTGCCATAACTGCAAGCTTGGAGAAATTAGACAAATTCGTAAGCGTACCTATGAAGCGCCCAAATGTGTGTTTACACTAAATATTCCCTCCAAGCGACAGCGATTCTGCAACTATAAAACAAAGAAATTGTAGTTGCCGAGCATTAGACCACGAAACTCAGCCATGATTGGACAAGAAGAATAACTTAATTATAACAATAAAAATATAAACAGTATAATAGCAAACTAAATAAATTAATTTTATGACAACAGTTTGCTTTTTGTTGATTGTTGTTGTACTAAAATTAACATAATAGCGCGGAGCTGCTGCACATACGGCGCGCCGCAGCGGTGGCCATGTCCAAATTTTGAAACGTGCGATTTGTGTTGTGCCTATGTGCCGGATACATGTCAACCATTCGTTTGCGTGTACCTTTGTAAAAGTAGGCATGATCTGCTGTCTGTGGTGTTTATGCAAATGAAACTTATTGCCCTGGATCACATTATAAATGGTGTGGTGATCCTTTTCTGTTTTTGAGCCCATATCTGCACTGTGTCTCCCACGTGGCTTCGCTATCTACGATGGATGATGACCAGAAAGCCAAATCTCACCGAGCACGCCACAGTGGTCGGAAGGCCGAGAAGAAAGAGAAGAAAAGTGAACATGTTCAGGAGCTGACTGCAAAACAGCGAAATCCAAAGGCTTTCTCTGTCCAATCTGTGCAGAAGGCAGAGAAAAAATTCCGAAGGTTAGTATGCTTTTCGAAAGTCGCATGGCTTGGTGATGTGCATGGTTTCCTAGAATCATTTTCCATGAGTTTCTTTATGTACACGCGACACACTGCAAGTACGTTCCGAGTACTTTTTTTTTTCTCATGCGTTCGCTTCGCTGGTTCTACTTACAATGATTAGCGTCACATATATATGTTAAGGTGCAGCCAACAAAACAAAAGCTTAAAATTAGCGCAGCAGCAGTACTTCGGCTTTTGCTTTGTGCTCTCTAGAGACCGTATCTGCGCTAATAGCGCGATAGCACTTGGCAGCGATTACGCGAGGGATGATTAGGAAGCTTCAGGTTTTGTGCGTACAAAATTAGGGGACACGAACCGGCAAGCGTACAAAATAACGAAAGCAGGGCGTGGGGCTTTGGGTACGCAAGGACGCTCGGTTGCGCTACTTCTGAAACCCTTTGTAGAAAGCAATCCTTGAGCGATGCCGTGCCAATGTGAAAGACGATCTGCGCAATTGATAAAGGACACTTCAGGTTAAAACATGTTGTATTGAGTATACAAAGACACCCAGGCATTAAGAGGAAACTAAAAACATGGCAGGCTGGTTTGATTGACAATTTTTCGCAACTAGGGAATAGCTGCTTACTGAACGTGAAATTTTGGTCTGCCTGGAAATGACACAAAAGGGAAAGACCAGTCTGCCACGTGTGGATTTCCAAAAAAGCTCTTGATCTCGGAAGTTGTGGTGACATAGGGCCAAACTGTTATCATTGACAGGCAATTCCATCCAATTTGAATATAGAGCCTGAAATGTTTTGTTGACCATTTTTTTTATAGAAGTGCACAAAAGACTGAAAATTTGGATCTCACAAAATGTTCGTGGTCTGGCTGTCACAAAAGAAGCCCTGCCTTATGTTGTAGTGCTTTCAATGACCAAGTGCCTTTTGTGTACCATTAATGTTTTAACATTCCTTCCTATTCATTTGTGATCTTTCCTGTTACTATTTACATGGGCAACAACCTGATTCTCGAATTCCTTTTGAAGGGCTAAGGACCTGCAAGAGAAACGGCATCATGTACCCCTTGTTGATCGAACTCCAGTCGAGCCACCGCCTTACATAGTGGCTGTTGTTGGACCTCCCAAAGTTGGCAAAACGACCCTTGTTCAGTGCCTCATAAAGAACTTTACGAGGCAGTTTGTGAGCACCATAACTGGTCCGATCACGATTGTGTCTGGTAAGGAGTGTTATGTCTGCACTGCGTGAAAATCTCAGTAAAACTTCTGTTCTATGCGGCCACTATATTTCTAAAAACTTAAATTTGTAATGCAACTACTTCACTGGAAATTTGGCTGCGATTTTGCAAAGTTGTACGAGTCCACTGATTACATTTTTTTGCTTGCGGAAAAACCTCGAAAATTCAGTGATGTCTAATCACTTACATTTATCAGTGATGGAAACATTGTCACCTAGATACAGAGGTCTATTTAAGTTATACGATTGCTGTTTGTTTTATTCTCTCCTGTGGATATTATGTGTGCAAACTATACCACTTATCAATTGAATGTAATTGGTTTGTTTTGATAATTTGGCTTGTGAGCAACAATTTTAAGGGCATTTTGTAATGTGATACTGAAGTCGTCTAACTGGGAAAATTGTTCAATAGCAATCTCGTGCCTTGCACCACTTCCGAGACATACACCATGAAAATAGGTGGTGTATTGAATTGGTGTTCTATTTAACGCTTATCGTGACTGCATTTTTCTATAGCCCAGTTAAGTGTTTACTAATGCAGGTGCAACATATCTTAAAGGGACCCTGAAACGATTTTGGCGATTTTCTACAAACGTACTGAGTCGTTAGAGTAGGTTCTTCTGATCATTAATTGATGCACCTAAGTGCTCTGCGTAAAGCGTGTAATTTATTATACGGTTTTAAAAATACACATCGCTGCCGATCGCAGCGCACTGCTCGGCGGAATTTTAAGCCGCCCCTACCCATATGATGCAAATAACCCATATTACGTCACATGGGCGAGCTATCTGATTGGCTGACCAGGGCGCGTGGTCGATAATTTTTCCAACTTTATGGTGAACAAATGATGCTCGTAATAGTTGGAATGTTAGTTACTTTGTTTTTGTAAAAAGAAAATAACTTAAAGAGAATACACAAGAATAGTTTTTTAGTACACTTCAGCACTTCCGGCACACAGCAAGTGTCGTCTGCTTGTGTTACAACGTACTCCATTTTGACGAGAGCTCCGCGGTCAGAGTCGGTCTCAGTCTTTTCGCGAGCACTATGATTCGACTTTGTTGCCTTGTGGACTGCAAACCTATCGACCTGCAAACCGCGAGTCCAGTATTAGGGCAAACGCAAGCGCAAGGGGACAGGGTCTGGCCGCTTGACTGTGCCGGGATGAGCCACGAGATGAGCAGAAGGGCAAATGTGAACGGTCTGCACGGTGCAGCCACCTGGTGGCACAGAGCTCAACCATACACAGTAGCAGCAACGAAGTGTATTCTTTGCTGCTGGTGTGTATGTTTCGCAGGAGTGTAATCATCAACACGTTGATTTATAAATGTTTAAAATGCTTTACACTTGGTTAGAGCAATATTAGCGCTTTGTTTGACTGGTTAAGCGCTGCGCCAGCAAGTGTCTGGACCGTGCAGACCGATCAGGCTGCTCACGTACGTCTACGCTCAAGTTCCTTCATCAGCTTGAGTTTATGCCTCCAGTCATTTGCCGAAATGACCAGCTTGCCTGTTTTTAGCGGAGTACCGGACACGTTCGGCGCTACGACAGAATGCTCGCAACGCACGCTGCTTCGATAGCTCTCGGTCGACGGCCAAGCGGCTAGCGGAGAGGTCTCGCGCGGGAGGGGGCGTGCTCCTAAACAACCGGAAGTGAGCGAGGTGACGTCGCATCGTGACGCTGAACCAGTGAAGGCGGAGCTTAGCGCCGCTCGCTCGGCGAGCGAGTTGAGAAGGAAAAGCATAGCTAGGGAGGAGGGTAACTTCTAATCGCTTGCAGCTCCATTAATACGTAACGCTTCACTTAAATTGTGGTGCGAATGTTCTACTTAAGCTGTACCCTACGCGCCTACAAAATTTGTCCGAACCGTTTCAGGGGCCCTTTAAGCTCTGGCTGTGACAAACAAGAAAATAGTTGTTTTGTAAGCACCACCTGGCTCTTCAACCTAGTCTTATTTCATAGCCTATTTGAAACAACTATGTAGTTCAAGATGAAATGTTCCATGAATTTAAATGTTCTGGATAGAAACCGGCACAACAGATTAATCGCTATTAAGGAGTTGTTGAAAGGCTCACAATAAAACACACGCACACATATTTATGTCCATGAAATAGTTTCCTGGATAGCTACTCGGAAGAAGATGCAACATAAAAAAACAAGTGACAATATAGGAATGTTTTCGTACATATATGTCCTCGTATAGACATAAAAAACGAGGGGGGGGGGTTAAGGAGAAGTATCAGAAAGCGTGTTGCCCCCTCCCTCCCCACCTGGTAAAATGAAAAAACTCCGCCTATCATAAGTACAGTCAAATGCCTGTATAACAAGGTGATTGGGACCTCTAAAATTCTTTGTTAGACAGGTCACTTCATTGTAAAGATTGTGCACTGTACCATTGGCTGAAAGTTCTAACTTGTCGGGGAGTGGGGGGGGGGGAGACCAGCTTTCCGACCCTCCCCACATATATATATATATATATATATATATATAAATATATAACAGTTACAGTTGAACAAGCTTCTTCTGACCTCGAAGAATTGTTCACTGAAGTGACGGTCTTATATGAATATACACAAGACCTCGTAGTAGGAGGCAGTTCAGTTTCACCGCCTGAGTCCTCTCATACCACCAAGAATCTGGCGTCTCTCGGTGGTGTAATCTTCCTTTGTGAAATTGTTTTATACTTCACTATCACCAATACTGCTTCGCCTTCCCGGAGAAATTGCAGCATCTCTCTTTTTTTCTTTCTGCGAGTCCGAGTAAAAGTGCTGCTGCGCATGACTGCTGTTGATTCCGATGTTCAGCGAATCCGGCTTGGCCTCACATCAGTGTCCAGGGCCACTATCATGCACCAAGACCTAAAGAAAGATCAAATCCATTACTCGAAGAAAACCTAGTGCATATTGTTTCCAGCACAGTAGAGTACAGCCAGTAATTTTTTGTTACTGATATTTAATTAGGTAATTATAATTAATTACCTAACTCAATAAGTACTGTCGTAATTATCAGTGTCAATGAGGCATTTGTATGCACCCCCAATGACATCTAACTGCGTTGTTTTCAGCAACATACTAATTGCATACTAATTTTTCCGACTGGTAAAGAAACCCTACAAAAAATGAAAGATACCATGTGACTGTGCTCTCATCCGCATCATAAAGCAGCACCCTCAAATAAGCTGATTGAATGTAATTTGAGGTCCCAATACAGTCTTTGACTATGGAACTACCTTCTGTATACTAAATACTTTAATGTCACCTAACTTCTAATAATACATTCCGATTCTGAACTGCTTTCCTGCTGCGGACCCGAAGGGACAGTGCATCACCTCGATAATGGTAGAGAAAGAGCACCAACAGCAGGTTTTTCAGCTTTGCAGCTTTTCCTTCCCCTCATTTCTACATCACTTATTATCAGTCTCTCAAGGCCGATTGATCACACTGATAACAAAAGCCCCCTGAATCATGCGGCTGAAGCTCTGCTCTGAGCATGCATGAAATGCAGAAAGCAGTCGAATGTTCCAAAATCCCTGCTCCACTCGCATTGCATCGAAAGAGTATGCACACAGGTATATATTGTGGAAGAAACTTGCTTCGGACCAAAGCCAAATTAAAATGAAGGTGTTATTTTTTATTAGTGTGTGTACATGCTGTAAAAGCAGATTCATGGCAAAAAATAAAGGCGAAATAAACAGACTGGAAAGCGACTGACGTGTAGAGAAAATGGCAGAACTGATGCAATCAAGAAAGTAAACATACCACTTCTAAATGAGCTGAATTGGCAGTTGGGATGTCTACAAAAAATGAAAACAAATGAACAAAAGAAAAATTGCTGCAGAAATTTCTGTGCGATTTATCTGAAGGATGCGTAACCATTTCGTAGTACTGACTGGGTGCTTTGCGGTAGTCTGCTGGTGTGTTTCATATAGTTGTGATAACTGTTTAGTGAGACCTGCACGAGACGACATAGAAGAGGCGAGTAGAATCAATGTTCGCTGGTGTTATAGATAGCCCACAGCTGATGTGAACGTGGGACGAAGTGACCAGGGAAATGTAGCAAATGAAAAGAATATATGCAACATTTATTAGGTACACTGAACCATTGTGAACTGTTATCAACCGTGCTCCGCAGGCGCCTAAGACTGGGCTGGCCTGTATCTTGAAAGCGATATGTGAAAGTGGCAGAGTGCGGCATGTGTTGAGAGCTCCGTGAGCGCTGTGTTCTCACTGCTTTGTTGGCATTGAAGCAAGAGGCAGCACGCAGGTGAATTTGCTCGCTGCTGCAGGCGTTATGTTGAAAGCGATCGTCTTACGGGATGGATGGAGGGATGGTTTTTCCATTAGGTAAAGATGAAATGCTTACGCATTTAAAACCATAACATTTCAGCGTGCCCTTATTATCTATGAATTCGCAAGCGCCGTTGAACTCCAGCTGCTGGCTAAAGGACGTGTTCGGATAGGTCTCCTTGTGCAGCTATGCAGTACTGAGTCCACTTTATCACATCTTTTGCGACTTTGTTTGATTGACGCTTAAATTCTATGGCCGACATCCGTTCTTTGCCTTCAGCTCATCTGACGTCCGTCTCTGTCAAGTAAACATAATCTTTCACATGACTCCAAGAAGAGTGGAGAGAGGTCAGGTGACCTTGCCGGTCAATTTAGTATGGGCCTTTGCCTTCTAATCTATTGCGCATGAAAAGTCGCATCCAGCCAGTTTCGTACTCGGCTGCTGCAGTGTGCTGGTGCCCCATCTTGCTGATACCAGAGAAGTGAAAGACGTGACAGCGGGACTTAGCCGAGAAACTCATCCACCACTCTTTCAAGGATTTAGCCCACATAACGCTGTCCAGTCAGTGTGTGATCGAAGAAGATGTGACGAATTATAACACCGGCATAAATTCCGAACCACACATTGAACGACCTCTGGTACTGGTGCCGATTCCGCTTTACCCACTGTGGATTGGAGTCACTCCAGTAGTGTGTATTACGTAAATTTACCTGGCTGTTTCTGTAAAAATTGGCTTCATCAGTGCACATAATGTTGCTCATGAAGTCTGGGGACTCAACGGTTTTTTGTGAGGACCCAATTCGAGAAATCTAGACGATTCCGCAGATCCTTATCTTCCAAGCATTGGTGCAGGTTAAGGTGGTACGGGTGAAAGGCCGAGTCATTTAGAATCCTCCAAACTGACAACTTGGAATTCGTTACCTGGATGGCCACATCCCACATGCTAGCATGAGGGTTTGAGGTCATAAATGCTAGAGCATCCGGGCGTAGCCTAGGACTCAAAGATGGAGTCCTCCGCTGCTGTTTTTGGAAGCTGCTGGTTTGCCTCAGCCTTTCATAATTTCTGATGATAGTCGGTGCATTTGGTCTATCGCTACACTTCCATGATTGCTATATATTTGTGGCATTACTCTTGTTGCCATTTGCAGCTCCCAAGGCAAAGATCATGTTTTCCTTTTGCTCACTAGAGAAAGAAACTGGTGACTGGGACGAAACAAAATGCACCTTTAAACCTTTGCACTGACATCGATTCGCTTTTGTGGTGATAGGCTTTGTGGCAAAAAAGAGAAAGATATCATCCTTGCACTTTATCAATGCTAAGACAGCTATCACAGCTTGTTTCCAACTAGCACCAAATGCGACGTGTTACTTCAGCCGGGCGTGGCAGATGAGGAACTAGCTGGATCACTATGTTTTTATTTATTTCCTGTATTTTGTTCTGACTTACTCAAAGAGAGCTTGTTCGAGGATGCGGGTGGGAGCGCAGTCACGTGGTATTTTTCATATTTAGCTGGGTTTATTTATCAATAGGAAAAATTAGTATGCAATTAGTACATAGCTGAGAATACTGCAGTTAGATGTCCCTTGGCTATGCCTTATTGACAGCACTTTGATAATTAGGATATTATGTCTTGAGTTAGCTGATTAATTACAATTACCTAATTAAGTCTCTATTGACAAAAATTACTGGCAGCTACTCCACTGTACAGGAAACAAAGTGCACTAGGTTTCGTTAAAGTAATGCAATTGCTTTTTTTTTAAATCTGGGTGCATGATAGTTAATTGGGACACTCTGTATATGTTTATGACCTCTACGGGCAAGTGACACTGTTTCCATACCCAATAAGTGTTGTAAATTGTTAGAAGAGTATATTTTTTTCATGAGTCGTTAGCATTGCCTACTGAAAGAGAAGCAGTAGTGAGACTCATATCATTCACCTGGATTTCACATGCTGTTGATAAAAGAGTCTGCCGAAGGGGTCACTGAAATCTGCAGGTTTTTTTCGGGTTCCAAAAAGCATGTAACACAATTCAAAACGAGGTGAACATACAGCAGCATATTCATTCTCTAGGCATGCTGTATAACCATACCTTTAGAAATAATTTTTAATTGGCTAGCTCCTCCTCTTTCAGAATAATAAAGTCTGTGAATATAATAAAGTCTGTGCTGTCTGTATATTTAAATATATTGTGTATTGCATAGTGTTTACAGTGGAAGTTTAAAACAATTTTGAAGTCAGAAAATATAGGTGAGCCAGCCACCACTGATGCTTCTAATGTGCTTGCCCTCCTTTTGTCAGGATTTGCAGAAATAAAGCGAAAGTATGAATTAGAATCTGTGCACGTCCGTGCCAAAATGATGCAGTAAGCTATTAGCCACTATAAAATTTTAACTGAAAAGGTCAGGCCAAGTCAAAAGAAACCTCAAGTGATCTGGGTGACGCAACTCTGGTAATGAATGACATTTTAGGTGTGTGTGTGTGTGAGGGTGGGGGGGTTAAGATTTGGTACCGCTGAGGAAGGGGGGCGGGGGGCTTTGCCCCCTTCAAAAAACTCCGGAGGGGGCTCGGGCCCCGGAACTCCCCATTTGTCTCGGTGCCTATGCACTGTACTGTCGCTCGCAATAGTGCAAGTGAAGCACATTCTGAAAAAAAAAAAATTATATATATATATTTATAACATAAGTTCAAGAGATGCTTAGTGAAAGGAGCCGCTTATAATCTTTCGCACACTTCAGCCGATAGTAGGTGCGACTGCAGCCAACTGAGAGGGGTAGGCGTTTAATGAAGTCTATGTCATTTTGTCAACTCCCACTTGGATAGGTCCAAATGCTCCACTGCAGGAGCAGTCTTTGTTGATGTGCTTGCACTTGTTCACAGAGTTCACCGGTGTTGGTTTCAATGGAAAATCTTGCAGCTTGGTACACTTAGCTCCACCACCAAGTGGGAGTACTAAGATTTTTGCAACTGTAGCTAAATTTGCTAAGTGTCGCTAAATGAAACACCACGTCAGAAAAGGTCAAAATAAGTAACAAAACTCTGCACAACATCGCAGGCAATGCTGCCATATATCAGCAAGTGTTGGTAGGAAGGAAAAGTAGCAGCAACGTGAAAACACGAGGAAGGTACTGTAATTCCCAAGCCTAACAAACCAATCGAGATATGAAATCTACAAACAAATGGTTCTGAACCATACCTGGAAGAAAACTGTTATCTATATTATAACATGTTCAGGCTTTGACCACACCTATCGATGCAAGACATATTGCTGAAACTAAAAGAAAAGGTAATCGACTGGCTTCAAACACACAGCAAGAGAGCCATCCTTACCATGTGTGTAAAAGGAGCATTAGACAACGTAAATCACACCATCACAACCACACCACCGAGCCACAACAACTGCGCAGAACACGTTCACAACTACATCACAGACTTCGTTAAAGGTAGCACTGCGACAGTAGGGGTAGGCAACCTATGAGCGGTCAAATTCGAGGTGCCAAATAAAGACTTTGCGCAAGACTTAATCATGTCACCTATGCTAGTTGATCTTGCCATGAGCTCGTTACCTAAGAAACTGAAAAACGTAGAAGGAAGTGGCCAAGCCCTCTTTGGGGATGCTCTGACCATCTGGACAACAGGAGGACTGCCAGGGCAGCAAGAAAAAGCACTGCAGGAAGCCATTGATACAACGAAAGAATACCTTAATTGCTGTGAACTATCGTGCACACCGGAAAAATCAGCTCTTGGCACTAATGCAAGCGTACAAGAGGAAGACTACCGCAAGAAACGCCAGACCCCAAAATAACCAACCTCAAGTATATGAGCTACACATCTTTGGCCTCGTTATACAAAAGGACAGAGGCGGGGGAGCGGAGCTGCAGAAGGTGCAAAAGACCATGATGCAGTTGACCTACCTTATTAGAAGAGTAGCCAAAAAGCGGCACAGCCTCAAAGAAGACTGCATCAGAATTATCCAGGCTCTTCTTATTTGTAGAATTAACATATGGCACACTGTATGTACATATGAAGAATGCTAAAAAGAGCAAGGCTAACAGTGTCATTCGTAAAACTATCAAGCTAGCCATGGGATTATCTCCGGCAGCACCCACGGAGAAGCTACTTAAAATGGGAGTCCACAATGCCTAGGAAGAGCTAGTGAAGGCACATAGCATCAATCGACTGAGAAGACTCATGCTAACCACCACGGGCCATGCCCTACTAGTAAAACTAGGATACTCTGTCGAACTGGACATGCACTATGCCCCTGGAAATAAGGCAGAAGATAATGTCTCATCAAACATTCCCAAGAACTTGCATCCTGAGTATGACAAGGAGTGCCTGTTAGCAAGAGCTAAGGCAGTACAGAAAATGCTGGAGTGAAGTAACAAGAGCGAAAGCATCATATACATAGGTGCAGCAAGGTACAAGGGCCAAGACAACTATGCAATAAGCATAATTGATGAAAAAAAAAAAAGAGGGAGATAAGGGTAGCAACACTGCAAGCTCGATGTTACCGGAGCGGAAAAAACAGCGATAGCCTTGGCAATCACCATGTGTAACAGGGTGTGTGCTATTGGGACATACTCGCAAGAGGCCTGCAGAAGATTCCAGAATAGAAGAATCAGCCACAGAGGCTTGAAGCTACTGCAAAGCAAGCCCATACCAGACATCCACATACTGTGGACGCTGGGGCAAGCAACGCTGCAAGGGAACCCTGTGGCACCTGCTGCAGCCCGAGAACATGTTCAGCGGAAAAGAATGGCTGCTTGGGCTGGTTGGTGAAACATTCCTTGGACAAGGAAAAATCCTTTTTAATGTGCAAATTGTAGAGAGGAAAGGAGAAGGCGATAAGACAAAGCCCTCTGTCCTGTCACCTTCTTTCTTACGCTTTGTGCACTTAAAGAGATTTTTCCTTGTCTAAAGAATGTACACTGGGCATTCCAGCAGGATCACAGTCCCCCCCCCCGAGGACCATGAGCAGACTATCCTAGGCAAATGTATGGATACACTGCAGCACTTTTGAAACGGACAAAAATACTATCCAGGTCCCCATAGAAAGTTTATGAGAGAACAAGTCATCATCTTCCTGTTGTAACAAGTTGCATTGAATCATATTTTGGTTACTTTTTAATAGCAAAGACATTTGCACCTTAAAGGAGCACTGAAACACTTTTTGAACATAATAAGAAAATGCTGCCAATCTGTGGAAGAAGCTCATTGAACATCTGAGCCAAATATTATTGCACTGCATGCAGCAGGGAATTTACGATGTCATGTCAAAAACAGTAAAAAAATTGCTTGCTCTCGCCTTTGCAATGGCATTGTAGCAAGCAACGAAGCTCACCAACACCTATTGGCTGATTTAGTTATCACAAGAACATTCACAATGTTCCTATTATTGCTAATTTTGAGGTAAACAAATAAAAATATAAATGTCTGCAATCTCGAAAAGACATAAAATGCATTTCTTCTTTGCACTGCTGGTTTACACAATTATGCATAGCTGCGTGGCCTCTGAGATAGCAGCGTACTACATAGGGTAGATGTCGGGGCCACCACAGGGTGCCGCGACGAGCCCTTTGGCGAGACACTCAACTTTTGGGTGGAGCCTTGCCCCCTTGCCACGTCCCATGTGTAGCTTCCTACACCCAAGTGGAGACAAAAGGACGGAGAAGACCGCTCATGTGATAACTACGTCTAACTTGGCTTGAAGGATTTCAAATTTTTTTGCTGCAGTAAATTCGTGAGCCAGCGTCCTGTAATAGTGATGCCAGTTTATGATTGGTTAGAAAAGTGTTTCAGGGCTCCTTTGGGTTTTCCATACTCATAGCTGGGGTCTTTATGTGCTTGAGCTTCCCTCTTGCTTGTTCTCCTCTTCAATTTCTTTAAAATTTGTTCTGCAATATTGGTTGGTTGTACTTTATATTTGCTTATGATTTGTTTTACGGGAAATGTTTATACCTGAAGAGACTAGGTGATTTGTGCATTGGTTGGTGAAAGACTGCAACTGTGTAAACAATCGTTTTGCTTGAATCCATAGGGAAGTGTTTCGCATTTTCCTTGTGATCTATCAAGGTGGCTTAATGGCTATGGCATTTCACTGTTAAGCATGAGGCCACGTGATCAAATCTCAGCCATGGCGGCTGCATTTAATTGGGGGTAAAATGCAAAAACACCCATGTATCGTGCGTTAGGTACACGTTAAAGAACCTCGGGTGGTCAAAAATTATCTGGCGTCTCTCGCCATGGCCTGCCTCGTAATGAAATTGTAGTTTTGGAATGTAAAATCTCAGAATTTAATTGAAAAAATTTTTATTTAATCTTCTTATATAACTTGTAATTATGTGAAAATTCTTAGAATGTCAGGAGCACGAAATAGACTTAACAAAATAAATTTGCTTCTAGGGTGCTGGTACACCACAATAAAAAACTTCTAGTAAGAACAGTAAGAAATTCTTTATAATGTCCACATTTTCATCTAAACTGAATGCTTTTTTTCTTCTATCATGGAGGCTACCAATTATTTCCCTGTATATATTTTTGCATTTTATTAGTGAGGGGGCTTGCTGTGAAAAGGGCAAAAAGCAGTTTAAAATGAAATGAGGTGCAAATTTGTGATATACCCAGTGCATTGAACTTGTGACTGGGCCATCGCACAATTTTTAACTTTCGTATTTTCATTTTTTAGGAAAGAAACGTAGGCTGACACTTCTGGAGTGCAACAATGATATTAACTGCATGATAGATGTGGCAAAAGTAGCCGATTTGGTAAGTACTCAATCTCCACATGATGTGATTTTATTTGTACAAATTTGTGTTTTTGCTGAAAATGTAGAATCCTGGCCCTCTGTTACATAAAGTGCACATTCTTAATATTAATCCAACTGGCTACCTGATATCAATGGTGCACTCAGACTTAGCATTGTTATAAGAAATAAGTGCATGTGCAATAGCAAATGCAATTGTTTCAGTTTCAATATGCTGGTTGCCTACTTTCACAGCTTGCACACTACAGCCGTTTATATTGCAAGGACAGTAGCCATTGATGTAGCATTAAAGTACTTCCAAAAAGAAATGAAGGCTTGCAAATTTGTTTTCTTTAGAGAGTGATGTGTAATGCTCAGTTGGCCTGCAGAAGCGACAACCCCAGCACTGACGTCATGTAATGCCTCGAGGTGTCTCCTTAGTTAGCTTCTGGATGCCTTTATATGTGGGCTTTGCTATGATCTAGGAAGCTAAGTCTGCTTGCATTTGCTGTTGCCCTGGATGCGCAATCTTTGACGCTCTCTTCCTAATGGTATGCTGTGTGCATACAAACTGTGCCCAACTTCTCAAACATTCTTTCAATCATTTTTTTCCAACATTTAATTTTATGACTGGCAGGGCTGTGGGCATTTGAAACACCAGAGCTTCCCAAACAGACGTGCCTAGCATCAGTGAAAAACATACTGTATCTATCTGTCGCAGTGGCCTGGAAACCACTTTCGCACAGTGTCACTCACCAAAGACTGTGGTACTCGGCTTTGTGAAACACTGCAGCTTTCAATGGCTGTGGTGACTGCCGAACTTCAGGCCTTTCTACAGATGCACATGTGTTCACTAGAAATGGCAAAGGGATCGTCAAGCACAGTATGAACCGTAAATGACAGTTGAAAACATTTTGAATGCATGAGGCTGCATGACCCGAGAAGTAGGGTGACAACATGAAGCTTCACATGGCGATAAATTGTAGTCCAGTGATACCTTTTGGTGCCAATAGTGCCCTGGGTTTTGCTTCATTTGCAGTTAGTTATTGCCCAAAATTCTTGATTTTCATTCATTAGCCCTTCTATACATCCTATCGCACCCTTGATGCCACTGTTTAAGCTTATAAAAAGAGAAAAAAACTTCACAGTCATGGTAACCCTGTCATGCAAAGCCTTTTGCCCTCCTTGAACCCATCCAAGTATACAAATTCATGTTTTATTACTACACAGATATGGCTGAAATCTTTCTAGTGCCTTGAACCTGAAGCTGCAAGAAGGTCCATAGTCCCTAAGAGTTCGAATTGGTACGAGCTAGCTAAATTGTTAAAGAGACTTAACATACCTACTTTTATTGCGCTTTAGCCGAGATATCACTTGTAATAATGACCTTAGCATAGCTACTTGCTACGAAAGTTTACTGAACTCTCTCAGCCCTTGTGTATTTGCATGGATCATTCGAGGTATGTAGAAAATCTTCTGTTCTAGGTGCTGCTCATGGTGGATGCCAGCTATGGCTTTGAAATGGAGACCTTCGAGTTTTTGAACATTTGTCAAGTTCATGGTTTCCCTAGAATCATGGGTGTACTCTCACACTTGGACATGATCAAGAATGCCAAGACACTGCGTCATACCAAAAAGCAAATGAAGCATCGCTTCTGGACTGAAATATATCAGGCAAGTGTTTGTCCACTTGTAGCGCCATAATTATTAACATTGCCACAGGAAAGAGAAATGCTGCTTACTGTAGAAGTCGACAAGATAGGAATTTAGGAAGGACTCCTCCCAAAAAGTGGGCTGCGACTTCTTTCCGACCCTCTGTTATCACTGAAAAAAGGGTATTACAATTGCACTGCAGTGGATTTTCCATGGAGGGGTTGGGGGACAAGGCAAAGAGACAGGGATTATTTGCCCTAGCATATATTTTGCTATTGTGAAATCCAGGCGTAATTTACTATATAACTTGCACATAGTACTGTTCACTCATGAGTTCCCTTGAAGGTGTGATGCCAACTTCCAGTAAAAAAAAGTTTAGGAGAAGATCATCAATACATATTACTAGGGTGTGTTATAAAGCACACTTTTTAGGCATACGACGACTTCATAATGTGCATAACAATAGTTTAAATGTTTTTTATTAAAAAAATAATAAATGCAGGGGTCGCATTTACACACAGATCAATAATTTGCTTCATCATAACAAAACAGTTTTTGGCAGCAGTATAGGTGAGCCCTTGTGTTGTGCAATGAATCAAAACCTATGATATTCAGTGAATCCTTGGAGCACACTGATTAAATAACCAAATATGCTCTTCCAATTGGCACGCCTTGCTATAAAAGGCAGCCATATCAAGACTTGCTGCACAATTTTACTTGTGGTTTTTTGAACACCCAACAGTCTGAGAAATAGGTGTGCAAAGTTTCACTAAAAAATCTTGACGTAATAGTTCTGTAGAGACCTGCAAAAAAATATTTTATTAGAAAAAAAAAAGGCACGTTTGTTTATCTATGGAAAAATTGCAAAAAAAGATTGGTTTTGAGAAAATCAACAATAAAAAAGATTTCAAAGAACTGGATCGCACACAAAAGACATTCAGGAAAGCTAAAATTCCTCATATTTGTAGCTTGTCTAGTCCTGAGGCTTGTTCTTGTGTTCTTTTGCTCGTGTGGCACCTCATATTATTTTCTTGCTTGTTATGCAGCCTCAGTACTGTGACGCCGGGTCTGCTGCACACTAGGACTTCTGTGTGTTGATTATCAGCAAACATTTGTTTTCCTTGCCTCTCCACTCTGAACTTCCCCATACTGTGGCTACTAGTGTGAAAAACAAGACAACAATGTGTAGGCACCACTAAACAAGCCAACTCGCTGATCTTTTGATGTCTGAAATTAACAAAAGAACTGCTGAATTCGGGGACTTTTATGTTTCACACGAAATATGCACATTCAATTCCTCAGGTGCTGGGTAGGGCTACATTTGTTGCTATATCTTTTGAACTAAACAACATAGGAACCAAATTTTTTCTGCAAAATGCTCGTTGAATTGGACATCTCACTAAAAAATAAAAAAAAAAATAAAGTCATTTTGAAAAAAAAGCTTTTTTTATTTAACTTTGCCTCGTTGTTTAGCAGTGCATCATACTACCTAACTTTTATTAGAGACAGTGGTACATCTGTACATGAAAGCGACCATGTGGAATGACTCCTGCTGGTCTTAAGTCATTGATACAGGCACATGGAGTGAAATTTCGCACACCTAAATGTAACTTTTGTTGCTTAGCAAAGTATATGCACTCTGAAGAAATTCTTATGTGGATGAAATCATATGTAGATGTTTATAAATGAGCACAAACATGGGTAGGATGTTTATATCGCTTGATATTGTTAACTTTTAAAAGTACAAAATGCGTGGTTTAAATCTGATCTGTCAAATTTCAATTATGTAAAATAACTTCTCAATATAACCAGGGTGTTTACTAACGGGGAAAACCGGAGATTGTCGAGGATATTTTATAGTCTGGAAATACTCATGGAATTTTATGCTTCTATCAGGGAACATTAGTTGTAATTTCATCAAAAGGGAACGAAAGTCACGCTAATGCTGGCTCGAATGACAGAGAGGAATTATAATGAATCGTCTTTGATGCTGTGTCATTGGCTGGAAGACTTGCCAGTGTACAGTCAACGACAAATTTTCCGGATGCCCTATTATTGGGGCATGCCTGATGATTCGGATGGCTTCGTGGCACCACTATGTGCCCCACAGAGTCAATGCATAAGAACATATAAAATTTAGAACGCAAGAACCCTTTGCCATCCAATTTTCCCAACTTCTTGCCGGGACCGCAGGTCTGAAACGTCATCAATCAAAGCCACCACCGCCACCATTTTGATTATGTCGCTGCCTCGAACCAGCGCTCTCGCACACAGATCCGTTGGCCACCGTAACCACCACCGTGGCAACACTAGGCCTAGCTACTTCGACGTTCGCTACTGTTAGCAATTTGCCACTGTTAGGCGCTGACTCAGCCTTTGTTATACTCGCTAATGGCTTTGAAGCTTGGAAAGCATGACGCGTTGAATTATGCTGGTTTCCGAAATTAAGCTTCACCATAATACAGCATTATTATGCGTAAAGTATTACGGGGACGCTTAACAAGTGGGGGAAGGAGGCAATTGTCACGGGACTCATTGTGTATTCCTCAATTATACACACATGCTCCCGTCATCTCCTGTCCCTGCAGGAACACGGATTTGCCTAATAAGTGTACTGGCAGGCCTTCATAGCTTGTTGAGATGTGCCTGTGGGGATTTGAGCCTTTAAGGGCAGTAAAAGACATGCATTCATTTTTTCGAACTGTCCGATTTTTCGGACGTTCTCGCGACCCCTAGAGAGTCGGAATAATCGAACTTAAGCTATACAACTGACCAAGAGAATGCTCCAAATGGTCCATGGATCAAATGTGTGGCAGGAGGAGTATGAGAACAGAAAGGACCGACGCATTGAGGAATGAACGGGAAAGGAAGTGTGCCACTGCTCCTTTGAAAGAGCTTGAGCTCAAAAAGCAAAATGTTGGCTAATGCCTAGATGCAGGTGTACCTCATCCAAACGAAAATAAACTATTTAAAGCAGTGAAACGCAACACTGACACGTTGTGCGCAGGCTGATAGTATGTCGGGACAGTTGAGGTTGACTTTCCAGCTGCAGAGAGAGAATCTTACTTGTGACAAAGTTTGGATCTCATACCAAAGAGCTTGCTATCAGTTGATAGAAATAGCTCATATTCGGAAATATTTGCTTCTGTATACTCTGTATGCATCTCTTTTATGCTCTGTATGCATCTCTTTTTATTCTTATTTGAAAATGTTCAGCTCGATTTGCAATGGGCTCTACCATTTTTTTTTTCGTAGATATTTGATTCGCTATGTATTTTAATAACCCCTCCCGTCTGTTTTCTTTTGAGTAAAATAAACACTTCTCCCTACTATTCAGACTGGAATAAGTAATTTAAAAAAAATTTTAACATGCTTACTAGAGAGTGACAGCATCAAGCGACATTGTGTTAGCCCATCTTGACATAAAACAAAGATCTGTGTGACTCAAAAAATTTTACAAAGGCACTCAGGGAAAACCTGGAAAACTCGGGGAATTTGGAAATGTCAGCTTGGTAGACACCCTGATAACACCATAAACTGAACTAGATTATCTTTTTTTAGCTGTTGCAATTATATTTTCATACCTGCATGTGTTTGTGGCTTTAAATAATGGGGCAAAAATAATATACTATAGGTATTTTATACATGTTTTGTTTTTCTCTGGCAACCTGCAGTACATTGCTGTGCCATGTACTGTTAACTGTTACATGTTACTGTATGACTATACAAAAGTGTTACATGAGGTGGCATGGCTAATATCTGCTTTTTGTACATGCAGGGCGCCAAACTCTTCTACTTGTCAGGCCTCATAAGAGGAGAATACTTGAAGAATGAGATTCATAACCTTGGAAGGTTTATCTCAGTTATGAAGTTTAGGCCACTTCAGTGGCGAACATCCCACCCATACCTGCTTGTGGACCGAATGGAAGATGTCACTGATCCAGAGTTAATTCGTGTCACTCCAAAGTGCGATCGAAATATTTGCGTATACGGATATGCAAGAGGAGCAAGCTTAAAGAGCAAGACCAACATCCACATCCCAGGCAAGTTCGTGCTCTTGCCTCGTTGGCCCCATGTCTAATGACTTTGCAATAAGTATTTGTACTTCAGCAGAGTGCAGCCACTGTATGCTCTCATGCATGCATCTTCAGTAGAAGCGCTGCTGTGTTCTAAAGGAATTGTTCTTTTTATGGAATAAGCCGGTTTTGTGAGGGCTTACCGTGCATGCGCACCTTCCCTCCTCCTCTTCCTCTTGCTTTGTCTGCTCAGTGCAGCAGATGGAAAACCAATGTTCTGGCTTGCACATGACTTGATGTGAGCTCAATGCATAGCATTTGGTTGCAACAGTTACTGACATGGTTATGAGAACCACGTCGGTTCTGGTAACGTTGGTTACTACACGTGTGTGTTCAAAACCATGATGCCGCTAGATGCGACGCATAGATGCTGGCCTTGCGATGTGCCACGCCCTATGCTTTGAGCAGGCAGGAAACTAATAAGGATGAGCATTTGTGTGGACCACATTTTGATCCCAGTTAATGAAGCATTGAACACATGTAATTTTTTACGCAACATGTTTCGGGAAAGCACTTCGTCTACACAGAAGCTGTATCCTGATTTTGGCAGTGGTGTCTTTGCCTGCACTAAATAGTAGGCAGTGAACGCTCTCGAACGTGCTGGCTGTAGCGATGGATGCCAGGTGTTCCTTTTTTATGTAGGGAAATATTTCTAAGAAATCGAAGTAGACTTCTAGAAAATGGCACTTACAGTATGTTGCCAACAGAAATCGTGTAGAAAATTAGAATTCAAGAGATTTTATTGCATCATAGATCATGCAGCTTTCCGTTGGCACAGCGGCGTCAACTTGGTACCATTATGAAAAGGAGAGATCGGAGCTTGAGATAGCCACAGCACCATATTTCGCCATGCAAAACTTGTGGGGATGCGCGACCCTCGCGCCTCCCCTGATGTTTTTCCCGCATAGCGCGTCTCCTGTAGTGCGGCTTTGCCGCACACACGGCGGTCCGAGTGGTACAGGCGCAGTCCGAGAGATGGCACTAGTGTTGCGCGGCTGCGGGGTTACCCTCGGCGGGAGATGCAAGGCGCGCTCTCTTGGGTTCGAGGCAGGGAGCGAGACGTGCCGCGCCGCACGTGCAGCGGCCCTCTTTCCCGGCGGGTCGGGCGTGGCGGAGGACGACTCCCGCGTGCATGCCGACCGATGCTTCGGCGAGACCCTCTCGCCTGGCCGCCTTCGAACGCGCCACGATTCGCGTGACTATACACGCGAACGACCAGGCGTTGGGATCCAGCATGGGGCGAACATATTCGCTCGCTTCCGGTCGCGGTAAGTCGGACTTCTAGATTTGTCGCGCGCCCATCGGCATGTTTTGTGGATAGCAACTCGGCTAGCAGGCAGTGATCTATGAAAGGTGCAATAAATGCCCTTGTGACTGTTTGCACTACTGTGTTGTCGTTCCTTTGTCCCAAGAGTACGGTGTGAGAATTCCCACTACAGACCCCACAAACTAAAAACAAGAGAAGCAAGCAAAAAGGGGACAAACTGCCATCACGATTCTTTACTGCTGCCTGTGTTGCCACGTGCACACAAGCACTCCTATTGGCTGATGCAGATTTGAATGGCTGGCATGCATTTCATGCACCTTTTGACAGCGGCAAGCTGTGCATTTCTTTATCCCAGTGACGTTTGGCGATTGCGGTAGGCTGCGTTGCTGGGTTGTATTTGTTTTGTTAACGTGTCTAAAATGCAAAGTTCTTGAATGTACCATTCAAAATGTTGGAATGGTGACATCTAAGGAAGAAAGGAGGAAAAAAAGCATATTTGTGGGTGAACACAGGAGCAAGTGCTGGTGTTCTGAACCCATCTCTTCACAAAGCACTTTGAAAAGGTGACTGGCCTTAGGCCTTACTTTGATGCTGTTCACAACTTTGTCAACATGCTGCATCACGCTCGCTAGCTCTTGGCTCATTTTCTTCGATGCCAAAGCCTCCCTGTGAAGCATACAGTTCAGTTTTGTTCTTTTCTCCTTAAAGTCGATCAAAGTCTCTTCAAGGTGATTATCAGCGTTGATGAAGCAGGAGGCAGGTTGGAGGTAACAAAACTTGAAGATATATTGCAACGAAAATATTTACACAGTCAAATGCAAAGAACACTGATGCAAAACACACAAGTAAACAGCGCTTTACTCTTCTACTTTTTCTTAAGTTAGAGCCTAGGACAACTGTCACTACATACGACCAATGGAGTCTCACTGTTCTATCACTAAGTGGTTATGGCCCAGACTAGCGTTGCATCGTATGGAGTCTTACTGGTCTATCAGGTTTAGTGATTACAGCCTAGACTGAGAACAAGCACCTCGTCTCGATTGTTATAGGTGAGAGAGAGAAAGAAAAAGGACTGTAGGATCGTTAGCCCATCCCACAGAAGCAGTTGCCAACGAGAGTTAAAAGCCTGCTTAAGCCACAACCCAAAGAGATGGCCTTGCTCTCAAAAGTAAATGCATTAGAAAACTACCCTGTTTTCCTTCTTCCCACAAATTCAATTCCCTCTCCTATTTCCACGTGGTCAGTTGTGGCCTCGGCAAACACGCCAGGCACGCACGATTTAGTGAGGCCATTTGAACCTCAGTGGCGTTTCTAGCCAGCAGGGGGCTCGGGCGCTGGTGTCCCAACACCGTGTACCGCAGTCCCCCCTCAAGGTTTTTCTGCATGGAAAAATAATGACCGTTGGTGGCATCTGGACTCGATGTTCTGAAGACGGCGTTCTCTGCATGCGCACCGCGCCTCTATCTACGGTGCGCACTGCAAGTTGTGTAACTCGACACCACGCGGGCTCTTCTCAGCGCTCAAAACAAGATACACGTGGTTGCCGCGCGGATGCGTAGGGGCATGGACCCCCGCTCCGTACGCGCAACACGTGGTCGACATTGCTAGGCCCCTCTAAACCTCGGCGGCGCTTCTAAGCAGCAGGGCGACTCGGGAGCTGGCGCCACAACGTCGCGTACCGCTGTCCCACTCAAGGTTTGTCTGCGTGGACCTATTATGACCATCAGCGGAATGTCAACCCAGTGCACGTAAGACCATGTTCTCCGAATCCATTCTCTGCATCAGCACCGCGATACCCCCCCCCCCCCCCCCCCCCGGGGGGGTGCATGCCTTGGCTCGTCACCAGAGACCATGCGGACCGTCCGACCCCTCAAAAACAGAAACGGTTGCTGCCTGGACTCGCTGGGGAGTGGACACCTCCCTATTCACAAAACACTTGGGCAACTCGCGGCACTGCGAAAGTATGTACGAAACAATCATGCAGCCCTACACCGCCCATTCTGCATGTTCGAGGGATGAGCGGCCTAACACATACATTGTACGAATGTGACAGAATTGTGCGTCACTAGGCCTAGCTAACCTGCTGATCTGCCAACCATTGCACGGGCACTGTTTCGCTTTCTCCGCGCGCACGTTTTCGCACCGTGCCATGAGCTTTAGGCCGCAGAATATGAGCATTTGACAGTATACAAGCAACCATTGTTGCATGGGCACTATCAGAGCTGTTCAAAAATAATTTAATTGTAGAGACTTCAATGCCTACGGGGACTGTGATGTGCCGTCGCGACGATTCAATCTTTTTTTTTCTTCTAAATTCTTTGACCTTTCAATATTATTTCTCGAGTTGTGTCACACTGTATGTTTATCGGTGTGCTCAGCGTGCAATTTCCCGCTGCTCCTTTTTTGTAATCCAGTGCATTAATTCATAACACAAACATGACCATATGCCATGCTTTTTTAAAATGTGCTTCTTACCTCTGCTTTTCCACTCCACTGAACTTGCCAGTATCTATAGCATCGACAAGCTCATAGACCAAACCGTCATGACATTAGTCGGGCAGCGGACTTGGGCGAGCGTCTCAGTGCGCGTTTTCAGAACATCGCAGACCGGGCGCCGTAGCAGAAATCTTCCTCGCATCTGTGCTTGCTGCATACCCGAGTTGTAGCCGATGACTGTTTGCCGGTTTTATGTTCTGTGAGCCAAGCTTCACGCAGGTTCTTGTCCTGCGGCACCGAGCAGTAGCCTACCATGTTGCGTGCCTTCAAAGGCAGCCACTACCTATTGTAGTGCTTTGAAGCGTTGTAAAGGAGACACTCGAAGCGGGAAAATTTCGCCACTAAATGAGGACCGCAGCGTACGATAGAATTTAAACTCGTTTTTGAGCTCGCTTCGGCGCGCCCGAAGCAGCCGACGCGGCCACAATGTCCACGTGATCCCTCCTAGCACGTCACGCCGACGGTGGCGCCAGCTTTTCCAGTGGTGGAGCTCGAGGCCAATGCAGAACAAAAAAAGCTGCTATAATATCATTGAATAGATCTTGATTTTTTGCGGTTGTTTTGAGCTCTTTGCATAAAAGCAACTCCTAGGTGATGACTAAGTTATCCATGAAAAGCACAAACACGATGTACTGTAGGCTGCCAGATGCATTGCAGCTCTCATTCATGGCAAGAGAAAACTTCCCGGTGGATTTCAGTTTTGAATGCGTTACCATTCTTGGGGTACTTAAACAGCCACTTTGAACCCATCTTAAACAGAAAACTTTGATGTGCTGTATAATTGTTAATAATTCTTATACCAAAAAACTATTCCTATCATTGTGAAGGTTATAGTTCCTAGTATCCAAGTATGTGCCTAAAGCAAGATTCTGTTGAGTAGCTTTTGCTCAATTGTTCCCAGAAACAATGCTAATTAACTTTAGAACTAATTGGCATACTTTAAGAACAATTCCATATTTGGAATCTGCAGAAAAAACAGAACAAGACTGTGCAGTTTCAATAAATTTATTAAACCCCCGCAGGGGCGCCTGCGTAAGCAGGCGTTTGGTGTGTTGCGACACCACGTACCCGAGCACACGAGGGTTGGACCCTCCCGCGTGTAGCCGTGCGCGGCTTAGCCGTGTCCGGGGAAAAGAGGATCCTGGGGGTTGAGCCGATGCCGGGTGTTTGGACCTTTAAGGCCCCCCGGCGGAGGCAACACACCCCTTTGGCCTCGGCTTCACGCAGACGGCACCCCCGGACTGACCCACCCGGGGGAAATCGGTAGTTGCCTTTTCCTGTCTCTCTCTCCCTCCAGCCTTCGTCTTTCTCTCACTTTCCACCTTTCCTGTCTTCTCCTAGCTTCCATTTACTTCCAATTTTTCCAGGCAGCAAGGGTTAACCTTGTGTGAATAACCAACCTAGGTTATCTCATATTTGGTTATAGTGATAATGTACAGCTGGCGTTTGCAGGACCTGTTTTTACAGTCCCTGTAACGTCCCCTTGTAGGGCTCCACGGTGGGTGGTTGGCGTTATCGCCGAAAATTACATTTTCTATGGCAAGCTCCTTTCCTCCAATTCCTGATCGCCCTCAAAAAAGAGGGCGCACCGAAGATGTATTCCAGTTCTTTGGCCGTCAAAGACCGAACTTCCCACGGTATCATGTCATCCACTCTGAAAAATCCGATAAACAAGTACGAAATATCTCCCCTTTTCTAGTTTCCAAGTCCTTAACTGATGTCCTTGGTCCAGGCTACAAGGTATCAAGGCTGGCAAGTGGCGATCTCCTGTTAGAACTACATGACCAGAAACAATACGAAAAGTTGCCCAGTCTAGTGTCATTTGGGGATGTTCCATTGACAGTAACTCCTCACCGCACTCTGAACACCACCCGCGGCGTTGTGTCTGATGACGATTTGCTCCAGCTGACAGAAGCTGAGCTCTTGGAGGGCTTCAGTGAGCAGAACGTTGTCAATGTCAGAAGAATTAAGATCAGAAGGGATGGTAAAGAAATTCAAACGAAGCACCTAATACTCACATTCGGTTCAAGTATTCTGCCCGAGTCTGTAGAGGCCGGGTACATCAAGCTCCGTGTCAGACCATATGTACCGAACCCCCTAAGGTGTTTCAAATGCCAGCATTTCGGCCACAGCTCGCAGAGCTGCCGAGGCCGCCAAACATGTGCTAAATGCAGTGCCAAAGAACACACCACTGAAACGTGTGAGAACGCTCTCCGCTGTGTAAACTGCGATGGGGAGCACGCCGCGTACTCGCGGTCGTGCCCATCCTGGAAGAAGGAAAAGGAAATTGTTACAATCAAAGTCAAGGAAAATATCACTTTCAAAGAGGCACGCAGGCGGGTTTCATACCTGCCCAAGAAAAGCTTTGCCGAAGTGGCTGCGTCAGGGGGCAGCGTCACAACGGCCTCCGGCGGCTGGCCGACCCACACGCAGTGAGTCGGCAGTTACGCCATCTGCCCCCGCGGCGGTTGCAGCTCGTGCTGCTCCGTCAACCGAGGAGAGGGGACCATCGACCCCGAAGGTGGGCGCAGCCGAGGCTGCCCCAACCTCCCCGGCCCCTTCCAGCGCTGGCAACAGCCGGCGCAGCCAAATCCCGCAGGGTTCCCCACCGACCTCTGGGCTGGTGGGCGCAGGGTTCTTGCCCTCCAAGGCAGGACCCTCTCTTGTAACCTCTCGCTCGCAAGAGCACGTGTCCGGCGCCTCACAAGAGGCAATGGACACTACACCTGCCCTCAAGGCGCACCAACCGCCTAAGGAGCAGCGAGGCTCCCTCGAACGCTCCAGAAAGGGCAGAACTCCCGTTACAGGGCCTCGAAAGGGCTCTGTAATGTAATCTCTGTAATCTCCATAATCACTACTTGTTTCTTTACACACAGCACTTAATAACTTCCAATATGGATACACAAATAATCCAATGGAACGTCAGAGGTCTTCTCAGAAACCTTGATGATGTGCAAGAACTGATCCACAAACACAATCCAAAAGTGCTGTGTTTACAGGAAACACACTTAAGATCTATACACACAAACTTTCTCCGAAAGTATGTTACGTTTCGCAAAGACCGCGAGGATGCTGTGGCATCATCTGGCGGTGTAGCCATTATTGCTGACAGAACTGTAGCGTGTCAGCATTTAAAGCTCCAAACGGCCCTTGAGGCAGTGGCCGTTCGAGTCGTACTTTCAAATAAACTCATAACCATCTGCTCCTTGTATATATCACCACAATATCACCTTCACAGACGAGACATAGAATCATTAATAGATGAGCTCCCGGAGCCCTATCTGATTCTTGGGGATTTTAATGCACATAGCACTTTGTGGGGCGATTCACGCTGTGATGCGCGAGGCCGCGTCATTGAACAACTGCTTTTTTCTTCTGGAGCATGTCTCTTAAATACAAAGGAGCCTACGTATTTTAACCTTGCTAACAAGTCATATTCTGCCATAGATCTTAGCATTTTATCGCCGACACTTTTACCTTATTTTAAATGGAGTGTGCTTAATAACCCGTATGGCAGTGACCACTTTCCCATAATCTTAAGTACGACGGAGCAAGATCAACTTATCCCGCAGGTCCCCCGGTGGAAGGTTGAATCAGCCGATTGGGAACGGTACCGAGATCTTACTCATATGACGTGGACTGAGATGTCCGGTATAGCCATAGATGATGCTGTCACATATTTTACAGCTTTTATACTAGATGCCGCCTCTAAGTGTATTACCCAAGCGAGCGGCACTGGTTCTAAGCGGCGTGTTCCCTGGTGGAACGATGCATGTAGGCAAGCGCGGAGGAACCAGAACAAAGCATGGGCGCTGCTTCGAGATTCGCCAACAGCAGAAAACCTGGAAAACTTTAAGCATGTTAAATCACAGGCGAGAAGAACGCGCCGACAAGCAAGACGAGAGAGTTGGGCAAGGTTTATCTCAAGTATTAACTCCTACACAGATGAGAGAAAAGTCTGGAATAGAGTGAAGAAAGTTAACGGGCAACAAACGTATTCCTTACCTTTAGTAAACAGCCACGGAGAAAGCCTGGAAGATCAAGCCAACTCTCTTGGTGCACATTTTGAATACATATCGAGCTCCTCGCACTACTCCGAAACCTTCCTAAAGAACAAAACGCGAATAGAACAGGAAAAGTTACATCGGAAATGTGCTAAACGTGTGGCGTACAACGAATCATTCTCCATAGCAGAACTGCAGGCAGCACTGAACTGTTGTAATACATCCGCCCCAGGTTCGGACCGCATAATATATGAGATGTTGCAACAACTACCCCCCGAAACACAAAAAACCCTCCTTTACCTTTACAACATTATATGGTTTTCCGGCGAGATCCCCTCTGCTTGGAAGGAGGCTATTGTAATCCCAATTCTAAAGCAAGGAAAGGATCCTTCCTCTGTATCAAGCTACAGACCCATAGCACTAACAAGTTGCCTCTGCAAAGTTTTCGAAAAAATGATTAATTGTCGCCTACTACACTTCCTCGAATCAAACAATTCGCTCGATCCATACCAGTGCGGGTTTCGGGAGGGTCGATCTACCAGTGACCATCTTATACGCATAGAGGCACGTATCCGTGAAGCTTTTGTCCATAAGCAGTTTTTCTTATCTGTATTCCTTGATATGGAGAAAGCTTATGATACTACGTGGCGGTTCGGGATATTGAGAGACCTCTCACACTTAGGTATACACGGAAATATGTTCAATGTTATCGAAAGTTATCTGTCAAATCGGACATTCCGTGTTCGAGTGGGCAATGTTTTGTCACGGAAATTTGTACAGGAGACTGGAGTGCCGCAGGGCGGGGTGCTCAGCTGCACGCTCTTTATAGTAAAAATGAATTCTCTCCGTCTACACATACCACATAACATCTTTTATTCAACATATGTTGACGATGTGCAGATAGGATTTCAATCAAGTTCTCTCGCAATCTGTGAGCGACAGGTCCAGCTTGGTCTTAACAAGGTCTCCAAATGGGCTGATGAGAACGGGTTCAGACTGAACCCACAAAAAAGCACCTGTGTTGTTTTCTCTAGAAAAAGAGGACTACATCCTGATCCTGAAATTGTGTTGCATGATGAGCGTCTGCCTGTAAACAAGGAACATAAATTTCTAGGGATAATTTTAGACGCGAAATTAACTTTTATACAGCACATAAAGTATCTTAAAAACAAATGTATGAAAACAATGAATATCTTAAAGGTTCTCTCACGCACAACCTGGGGCAGTGATAGAAAATGTCTCATGAACTTATACAAAAGCCTCATACGCACACGACTAGACTATGGAGCCATAGTTTACCAGTCGGCTACTCCAACTGCTCTAAAGATGCTAGACCCTGTCCACCACTTAGGAATTCGCCTGTCCACAGGCGCCTTTAGAACAAGCCCAGTGGAAAGTCTGTACGTTGAATCGGATGAATGGTCACTTGAACTGCAGAGAACATACTCCTCTTTCATGTATTTTCTTAGAGTAAACGGAAACAGTCAGCACCCCGCGTATTACACCATAAACGATCTGTCCAGTTGTCAACTCTTTCGCAACCGGCCCACCGTGGCAAAGCCTTTCTCACTGCGTCTCAGAGACCTAGCTGAAGATACAAGAGTTCCCCTGCTTGAATACCACCTTATGTCCCCTGCTATACGGCCCCCACCGTGGCAGTGGCAACCAATAGAGTGTGATACATCCTTCATAACTGTTACAAAGCACGCTCCTCTCGCGCATATATGAATGTACTTCTTGGAATTACAACACAAATACTCATGTCCTGAATTCTTTACAGACGCATCAAAGTGTAATTCTGGCGTATCTTACGCAGCAGTCGGTCCATCCTTTTCGGATACCGGTGTTCTGCACACGAGCACAAGTATCTTTACAGCAGAGGCCTACGCCATATTGGCTGCCGTTAAACACATTAAAGAAAGTAACATCCCAAAGGCAATTATATACACAGATTCATTGAGCGTTGTAAACGCTTTGAAAACTGTCAAAAAATATAAAAACCCTATCATTGTATCTCTTTACTCAGCATTACTAACCACCTATGCTTCCAAGCAGCAAATCGTGGTATGCTGGGTGCCGGGGCACCGCGAGATTGAAGGAAACGTGTTGGCTGACCAGCTAGCCACATCCATCCACGCGAACGCTGCAGACATTTCCATGACTGTCCCTGTAATGGACCTTAAGCCCTCCATAAGGAAAGCGCTCAGGGCTTTCTGGCAGCGGTTGTGGGATAAAGAAACAGAAAATAAACTCCATGTTATCAAGCCATATCTTGGCAACTGGCCGCCGGTATCAAAGAACCGCCACACGGAAGTAATACTTTGCAGACTTAGAATAGGACATACATACAGTACACACGCATACCTCTTGTCAGGTGGTGATCCACCCATGTGTGATAAGTGTGGTGAGCCACTTACCGTGCTTCACATCCTGATGCAATGCAGAGAATTAGATGCAAATAGGAAAAAGCATTTTCCATTACCTCACCGGCAACAAATTCCACTTCATCCTCAAATGATTGTAGGCATAGAACCTTTCTTCAAACATGAATCCCTGTTTAGATTTTTAAAAGATGTAGATAGTTTCCATATTATAGCCCCAGGAAATCCGTAGCACAGCCTCTAACAGAGGTTTCTGCTGCGGTAGGTGCAATAAAAGAAAGCACCTGCCTCTCAGCCTTTGTACTCAAAGGCCCCCGGAGGCATTAGTGCTATTTACATATTCTCGCATTTTAGCTCCATGATCTCTTATCACGCGTACTATATCCAGAGACCACTACGTGTATCACTATCATAATTTTATGCTATATCCTATTTTACGCTTCCATGTCACTGATTGATTTTAGGCCACTTTACAGCCATGTTACATTCCACCATCGCCACTCACAAATCAGCGCTTAACACAACATTATCAATCATGGCGCTCTTTGGCCATACCTGGCCCTTGCGCCACTAAACAACACTCATCCATCCAATAAATTTATTAAAGGGGGTCTTAATGAAGGTCAGAATACCCACTTCCCCACCTTAACACACTCTCAAGGAGCTCTTTATGTATGTATGTATCTTTCTAAGCTTGTATCTAGTATGTACCTTTGTTTGTATCTAACCGTTTTCCTTCCTACCTGGGTCACTGGTTAGTCCGTGGTCAAATGAGTAGCGCACTGTACTGCTGTACTGAAGTAACAGGGTTTGAAACCAACCATCGCACCAACTTGGGTCACTGAGTATGTGGCATTATGTACATACAGGCTGCTCTTCAACGAACCTCTTTCACACTGACATGGGTCACTGCAAGATGTGGCTCTGGGTAGGTACTGCTGTTCAAAGAAACTCCTCGGCACCGCCTTGGAGCACTGGGCATGTGCCACGTGATTTGTGCTGGTTTTCAATGAATATCTTTGATACCCACTTAGGTCAGTGGGTATGTGTCAGGTGGGGTGTGCAGCTCTTCAGTGAACATTTACGTCAACTTGGGCAACTTGGAATGTACCGCTCTACTATAACGAAAAAGATCCCTGAAATTTTTCCAATGCTGAGCGAAATCGAACCCACGTCACAAGGGTTCCTCAAGGACAGCAACCCGAGGTATTAGCAGGCTGCGCATTTAATATGTGCTGCCTTTTAAAGAATGCCTTTACTCCAACGCTTTAGTGAGCTGTGCCATGAATGCACCAGGTACGGGCCACTCTTCCGATGAACCTCTCACCTACTGAGTGTGCGGCAAGTGAGCAAACAATTCTCAGCGTTCTCAGGCACCAGCACACCACGCTTCTTGTCTTGGCGGCCACAAGTGGTCTTAGCGAGTAAGGAGTTCCTAGGCCCTTTAAACGCAGGGCAGACATTTCAGGCACCACAGGAAAAATAATTAAGTTTTTTGCTTTCTCACACCTGGGCTTTGTTCGTGTGCTGTCAGGTTTCACCATAGCTTCATAAGGAACACTTTATTGTGCCAAGATGGGCCAAGCCAAGTTTGGCATCGCTGGGACAGTGGCATGGCTATGAAAATATCGGTCGCATGTCGTAGCCTGTGTGGCCAATGCTTTGGTGTCTGTCATAGGGGTAGATTTCACTGGTCTCCACATGTGTCCTGGGGCAGGGTTGGCGTGTTCTGCACTCTACGCAGCCGTCTTCGCAACGATATCCAGGCAGTTGCATGCCGGTGTGCACAGTTGGCAAAGGAGGTGTGTGGGACATTTCCTCAGCTGGTCTGCTTTCAGTTCATCTGCAGAGCCGTTCCTATCGCAGCAGCAGGCTCTTCGTTGGTTGAGCTTGATTGAATTGTGCCTCATTCACTTGACCAGACAGTCCCAAGGGTTCAGTCAAACTTGGCAAGGTGCGGGGTTTGTCATGTAGATGTGGGTTTGCCATTTGTGTGGGGACACCACACAAATGGCATGAAAGGTCCAAATCGAACAGTTCATGTTGTTGTTGAGTGGCCAAGGACCCTCTGCAAGATTGGAAGAGTAGTGTGCTCGGTCTGTGCCACTAGATGGCGCAGCGTCTCTAAAAGAAGTGTGAGAGAGAAGTCCGGTTGTTGTATGACACTGTTCTCAGTGATCGTGCATACTGGTGCATCGTGCATTTTGGAAGCCATGCGCAGGCTTTGTGGCGATGCCGCTAGATGGCACCGAGTGTTTTTAGGCAAGTGCGAAACAAGGATCCGGTTGTAGTTGTGGGGATGCGCGACCCTCGCGCCTCCCCTGATGTTTTTCCCGCATAGTGCGTCTCCTGTAGTGCGGCTTCGCCGAATACGCGGCGGTCGGAATGGTACAGGCGCAGTGCGAGAGATGGCGCTAGTGTTGCGCTGCTGCGGGGTTACTTGGGTGCGGGAGAGACAAGGCGCTCTCTCTTTGAGGTTGGAGACAGCTAGCAGCACGGACGTGCCGCGCGTGCAGCGACCCTCTTTCCCGGTGGGTCGGCGCACGGCGGGGACGTCTCCCGCGTGCGCGCCACCCATGCTTCGGCGAGACCGTCTCGCATGGCCGCCTTCGAACGTGCCACGATTCGCGTGACCATACACGCGAACGACCAGGCGTTGGGATCCAGCATGGGGCGAACATATTCGCTCGCTTCCGGTCGCGGTGAGTCGGACTTCTAGATTTGTCGCGCGCCCATCGGCATGTTTTGTGGATAGCAACTCGGCTAGCAGGCATTGATGTATGAAAGGTGCAATAAATGCCCTTGTGATTGTTTGCACTACTGTGTTGTCGTTCCTTTGTCCCAAGAGTACGGTGTGAGAACCCCCCATTACACCCCACATAGTACACACCTCATACACAACTCGTTTCAACTGTGCCAGTACGTTGTGTCGCTGTATTGATTCAATGCTAACGCTTTACCTTCGGCAGTCATCATGAGATATGCCGCAATATTTCAATTACCTGGCTTTGCACACCAGACGGTATTTCTCCCACTCTTTGGGCAACCTTGTAATTCTTGTACGGTACTTAAAAAAAATTTCACGTGGTCGTTCTCGATGATGGTGCCACCAACTTCCTTCGTGCAAGGCATGAGCAACGTCTCACAGTGGTGTGAGGCTTCATCTGTTCGGCTACGTGGTAGCTAATGATGTAGGTTACTCTTACTGCCACTGAAGAGCTCGCTAGCTGAAAATAAGTTTTGTACACTAAAATATATAAAAATGGCAGGTTGAATGTGGCAGCAGTAAATTAAACGGTCTGCAGGCGCATTGACACTGGCATGCTGCACAGGCACCAACGATGCGTAATGCACTAAAGCAGCAAATGATCAACTAACAAAACATAATTTTATAGTTCTGCGCCTTCAAATATGCCAGCTGTCACAATCGCAGCAGGCAGGGGAAACAAGCAGGCGTACTGCTGCGGATTGAGAAATAAAACAAGGTTAATTAGTGGCCTATTATCATCATCATCAGCCTATTTTGTGTCCACTGCAGGACAAAGGCCTCTCCCTTTGATCTTCAATTACCCCTGTCCTGTGCCAACCAATTCCAACTAGTGCCCAGAAATTTCCTAGTTTTATCGCCCCACCTAGTCTTCTGCCATCCTCGAATGTGCATCCCTTCTCTTACCACCCATTCTTTAACCCTAAAGGTCCACTGTTTATCCAACCTACGCTTTACATTACTTGCCCAGCTCCGTTTCTTTTCTCTTAATGTCAATTAGAATATCAGCTATACCCGTTTGCTCTCTGATCCAAACCTCTCTCTTTCTCTTTCTTAACGTGATGCCTAGCATTCTTTGTTCCATCGCTCTTTGTGCGGTACTTAATTTGTTCTCAAGCTTCTTTGTTAGTCTCCAATTCTCTGCCCTATATGCCCTATTGTACACTTCCTTTTCAATGACAGTGGTAAGTTTCCAGTCAGGAGCTAACAATGTCTGCCATATGCGCTCCAGCCCATTTTTATTCTGTGAATTTCGTTTTCATGATCACAGTTCTTTGTGAGTAATTGACCTAAGTAAACATACTCCTTCACAGACTCTAGAGTCTGACTGGCGATCCTGAACTCTTGTTTCCTTGCCTGGCTATTCATGATTATCTTTGTATTCTGCATATTAACCTTCAACCTCACTCTTACACTCTCTCTGTTAAGGTCCTCAATCATTTGTTGTAACTCGTCTGCAGTGTTACTGAATAGAACAATGTCATCTACAAACTGAAGGTTGCTGAGATATTCACCATCAATCCTCACTCCTAAGCCTTTCCAGTTTAATAGCCTGAATACTTCTTCCAAGCACGCAGTGAATAGCATTGGAGAGATTGTGTTTCCTTGTCTCACCCCTTTCTTTACAGGTATCTTCCTACTTGTGGAGAATTAAGGTAGCTGTGGAATCTCTGTAGATGCTTTCCAAGGTATTCACGTAAGCGGCCTGCACTCCTTGATTACGTAATGTCTCTATGACTGCTGGTATCTCTACTGAATCAAATGCCTTTTCGTAATCTATGAAAGCCATATGGAGAGGCTGATTGTACTCTGCAGATTTCTCAATTACCTGATTATTGACAAGGATGTGATCCATTACAGAGTATCCCTTCCTGAAGCCAGCCTGTTCCCTTAGTTGACTAAAGTGCAGTGTTGTCCTTATTATATTGAAAATAACCTTTGTGAATATTTTATATAATAATGAAAGTAAGCTAATGGGCCTATAATTTTTCAATTTTTTAACGACACCCTTTTTGTGGATTAGTATAATGTTTGCATTCTTGCAGTTCAGTTCTCTGGAACCCTTGAAGTCAATAGACACTTCGTATGGAGAGCCACCAGTTTTTCAAGCATTATGTCTCCTCCATCTTTGATTAAGTGGACTGTTATTCCATCTTCTCCTGCCACTTTTCTCTGTTTCATGTCTTGCTAGGCCCTTCTAATCTCATCTCTATTTAAAGTCTCTGCAACCTGTTCATTACTGCTTCGAATGGAGGTATCGTGGCTCCTCTAGGTACTGTACAGGTCAGTATAGAGTTCTTCGTCTGCTTTTACTATGCCTTCGAGATTGCTGATGATATTACCCTGCTTATCTTTCTGTGCATACATCTTGGTTTGTCATATGCCAAGTTTCCTTCTCACTGATTTCATGCTTCGTCCATTTTTTACAGCTTCCTCAGTCTTTCTCATGTTGTAATTTCGAATATCCCTTATTTTCTCCTTGTTGATCAGTTTTGACAGTTCTGCGAATTCTATCTTATCTCTTGGGTTGGACATTCTTTGACATTTCTTCATTAGGTTCTTTGTTACTTCGGAGAGCTTGGCTACTGGTTGTCTTGGTGCCTTACCTCCTTGTCAACACTGCCAAGAGTTCTCGCTATGTTCCAAGTGCCATATGGCCTGTAGGTATGGCATTGTAGTATCAGCAGTAGTAGCGTCCTCTTTCATTAGCATGGTGGTAAGTGTCACCTTGCATATATCATTGTGAAAGGCGTGACGCGCTGCACACTCTATTCTTGAATTTGACTCGCACAATTTATGGGGAGGGCCAGAGCTTCGTGGACCCTAGGAATTCTTTTGCACACACCTATTTGAGAACCACTGTATTATCATATTTGCATTATGACATGCGTGTTTGCAAGTGTAAAGTAAGTTTTTTTTTTTTTTTAAAGGCATTAAACCATGAATAAGAAAACATGAAGTTGTCTGAGGACACAGAAATGCTGATGTGTGCCCCCGATGTTCCAGTACTCTGTTTATGAATAAACATGATGTTATGAATAAACATGATGTCTGTAATTGATGTAAACTCATTTACATGCAAGTTTTTGAAATAATTATAGTCTGTCAGTGAGCAAGTGTGGTTTGTAGTAAAGTTCACCCAATGAGTGTCTTCTGTTGCTCTGACTCAGGTTGTGGTGACTTCGCCATCCATGAGGTTAGCCTGCTTCCTGACCCATGCCCACTGCCTGACAAGGAGAAACGGCGCTCTCTTAATGAGAAGGAGCGCCTCCTTTATGCTCCAATGGCCGGAGTTGGAGGTGTTGTCTTCGACAAGGATGCTGTCTACATAGACTTGAGTGGAAGCCACTCCCACAAGGAAGGACGAGGGGTCAGTGACTCATAACTTGTTAGAACTGCAAAGGTGTCATAGCTTACTTTTTCAGAAATATTGCACCAAAGCAGAATTAACTGAAATTGTGCAACACTGCATCATAACAGCGTGATGTAACTGCATCTTGCGGTCATGCGGCTTACACTAGCAAGAAAAGCTCGTTCTGTGGCTCAAAGAACATTCTTAATCAGAAATCTCTGTCTACATCAGTTTATTATGCGTCCACGCAAAGCTCAGCATTTCACGGTACTGCTTTCTAAGACAGCGGGAAGTCAGGCCCTGGAATGCCATCAGCATCAATTTTTTTAATACGGACACTTAAAGGGACACTAAAGGTTACCAGAAACTCAAGTTAAAGTGGTAGAGCAATGTTCTAGAACGTCTAAGGCGTCAATTTAATCGCGAACAGAGCTTTAGTAACCGAGAAATTGAGGTAAATGCATGACACGATTTGAGACCCCCCAGCGACATTCTGGTACTAGCCCGATGACGAAAGGACTCCTCATAATTTGTGTTACTAATACTCAACTACTCGTATTAAAAATATCATTTCATTCGATTATAAGACGGAAAAAAATGCTACTTGTCTACGTCTATACGATTCTAAGAAAAAATAACATTTTGACGTTACCCTTCAGTAATATGGGTGTTGGAAAGGTTTCGTTTTCGCTCGACTCTGTGCGCTCGACTCTGCGCCGCGCATGCTTTGGAGTTTCAGTACTTTCGTTATCGCGTCGTGCTGTGAGGGTTCTGCTGGCTCGCGAAACTTTCATTTGGAATAAGCAGCGAGAATGACACGTCGATGTGATGTCGTGACAAGCCCTCGTTGCTTTCCCGCTCCGGAGAGCCGGTGTCGAGGCCGCCGTCGTAGTACGCAACGACACCGGCAGTGCGAGCCCTCAGCAGCAGGTCGCACTCGTCAGTGCTCAAATTGCTGAAGTTGAGCCCACCATCGTGAGCCAATCTGTCGGTGTCAGGGTCCATTGCGACGAGCGTCGAAGTTTGCGTCATAGAATGAAGTACCAGCTTATGGGCGTCTTGCGCTGGAATTTGAGGTATAGTAGCGGCGCCTGGTGGCGGTGCGGGAAATGACATTTGGGTCATGCCAGCTTGGGTCGTATTGAGCCCTGGCTGTGGCGAAGCACGTTTCTAGGCCGAGTTTTGCGTCGATTCGCACTTTTTTATGCCCTGTTGCGAGTGCGAAAAGGCTCACAGACCACGGTGCGAGCTCGCCGCAGCCCATAGTTTAACGAAAACGGACTCTCCGTGTGCCGTGGGACGTAATGTGGGACGTAATTCGTTTCTTCTTCCGCTAGCCACCATACTCCCGCTTTCGCTCTGCTGTCAGCTCTGTCTTGGCTCTGTTTCTGGCCGCGCGTTTGCGTTTTGCGCAGAAAAGCCGTAGTGCCGTCTGCGGACGCCGTTCTACTCACCGATGGCCCAACGTCACTATGAGACCATGATGTCAGTACTCCTCGATCGGAGGGCGGGCGATTTGAACTGCGCTAGAGGTACGCGGACGCTTCAGAACGCATTTTCTCTTAAAATAAGTCTCTCCTTGGCACGAAACAAGCGTTTCGAGGTTTCTGTGATGGTATTTCAGCAGTCCACGTTGACTTAATAGTAACCTTTAGTGTCCCTTTAAGGCAAGCATTAAGTGGAAGCTTTTGCTTGAAAGTTCCTATCTAAATTCAGGGGAACTGAGAAAAAGGTTTTCTCAGCAACCACGGCACCGATGTTGTAGAAGTTTATTGCATTGGAAAGAGAAGGCTGAAATCTACTGACTGTAGACAGGAGATATTTCATATAGGCCATCAGAAAAATTTTTAAAATAGCAAAATGAAGAAATCTCAACAATCAACTTTCGAGTTTACAACTCTCTAACACAGAAATGAAAAACAATATGACAGTTCTAAAAACAATACCCATTAACACATCTAAATCAGAGAGAATTGAGGTATTATACACCACTTTGAAATACACCACTAATTTGTTAGTAGGAATTTTGCAATACCCCCATTAACATTTCAAGTGCAACAATTTCACGTAAGCTGTAAATTCGTATACAAATTTGTTCACTTTAGATGCAGTAGTAGATGCAATTTACAGAACTGATATCTGTCTTTGGTACAGAGTTACGCGTTTGTTTACCTTGTGCTGAAATTTTTTTGTAGCTTACCAATTTTTGGGAATTGCAAAAAATTTCGGGTCCTAAGTCTAGATTTTGATTCCTAAAGTCATTCAAATGTAACTTTCTCAAATGCAATAAATTTCATTCAAATCGGTCCGGCCTTTGCCTCGTGAAAGCATTCCTGTGTTTTACATGTATTTGAGCAAGGACATCAAAGTTAGCCCTGCTTTAAAGTTTCCAGAAGCTTCAGCTCAAGGAGCAGGAAGAGGAGGGCATTTAGCACTTATAAGACTGGTGCTGTTCCTTGAAGTCTAAATGTTCAGCGACTCCTATTACAGTCGACTCTCGTTACAACGGACCCTGATAATCCGACAAAAAATGGCCGTTTTGTCCGAAGTCTGTAATATCTGAAATGCCTTACTTGCGAAACTTCGGTCACAATGTGTAAGAACACCATTGCAAAGATTAAAATACAAAAAAAAGTTGCAGTTTCGCCTGAAAGCTGAAGCATCGATTGCAATAGCAAATTAGTGGACAGCCATGCGAAGTAGAAATAGTATTTTTGTCGGACATATAAAATTGTAAACATTCTCTTACTAACTAAATTAACAAGCACCGTGTCACACGCGCGCTGGTAAATTTGAACTTATCTCGCTTGATGACCACGTAAAGTCACTGTCAAAACGTTGGAATGAGGAAGCACGGCAGCAACAGTGGATGAAGCTACCAGCGCTGGGCGCACTTTGTCCACATCGCCGATCGCTTTCAAGATGTGTGGCCGTACCGTTAACAGCAGCTGCCAGAGTAGAACCCCTATCTCTCTCGCCAAACCCCCGTGCCTTGCATGTGAAAGCCAGGGTTCTTCCGCCCCGCTTTCCTCCTCTCTTGTGCGCACGATATTGGGCCGCGATCGTCGGCTGATTCTCGCAAGTCAGTTGCCAGCCCATGTTGACATGGCAAAAGTCTGTTTTATACGCGTGATTTTGACAAAAATTGCCACTAGTTTCGTCCGCTATAGCCGATAGTCCATTGTAGTGGGGTCCATTAAAAGGAAACTCAGGTTTAAATATGCTCCGTTATATCTGAAAGTGTTCTATGCGGGTCCGTTGTAACATCAAATACAAGTACCATATTTATTCGAACCTAGGCCGATAGTTTTTTCCAAATAATCATATACAAAACTCTAGGGTCGGCTTAGATTTGAGGATCTTATAAAACGCGCCAGTTTGTGACTGAAAATGATAAATATGGTCCATAGCTAGCACCATCTAAAAAAGTCAGTATCGTAGTTGCTACTTGCCGGCCAGTAGCCAACTGAAGTACAGGAGCGCTATCATCGCTTTTACTTGTGTTGTATTGGAGGTGGCTCTATGGTATCGGCGTGTGGCATGGCGTTATCGTAATGGCATGCTATTGTGCCACTTTCAAACGAATAGTTATGCTAGCTGCAGAGGCATAGTAAGCTAGACGGGACTTCAGCATCGATGAGAAAAACTTTGGTCGTTGGAACGGAGACACTTTTGTGTGTGCCGCAACGAGGAGATGACACGGATAAGGACGATAAGGCGAGGAGATGACACTGATAAGGTGCATGCATGGGCGCGCGGACGCAAGCATATATGTCGTCTAGGCTATCGACAAGGCTAACAGTGGTGATGACGTAAAGGGAACTCAGCATGCTCATATTAAATAAATAGAGCACCCCTTTTCTACCCATAGCACCCCATAGAGCACCCCTTTTCTGCCGCATGGCTTCACCTATTAAACGCAGAAATAAAGACGTATTAAAAAAAAATCATTTTGTGAACGCTGTCCTCACTTTTTTTTTTTGTTGAACCTACATTCAAGGTAAGTTTTTTTTTTTTTTTTCTGGCTTCGGACATTCGGGGGCTGGCTTAGAATCGGAGCCGGCCTAGATTTGAGTAAATACGGCATTTTACTGGTACTGTTAAAGCTTTCAGTAGTACAATTCATTAACGTTTTCTTTGGATCATGTAATATTTTGTCGTGACGAGCTTAGGGATAGGTAGGAGACCAGTTTGTCTGCTCTAAGCTGGTGCAAATATCTCTTGATACACCATACAGAGCTCGGATAACTTGACCAACAAAGACGAAAACCCAGCCTTCAAAAATGCGTACTGTCGAACCCACTTATAATGATAGTGGTTTTAACAATATATCACTTATAAAAATGATAAGCTGCTGCACCATCAAATTTTGTAGGTTTTCAATTGTGAAATAGCCCGCTTACTTGCCTACTTACTTGCTTACTTACTTGCTTACTTACTTACTTGGAGGGGCAAACTTGCCCGCTCATTTCCGAAGTTGCTCTTGCCATCCTACTTATGAAAACACCCAAATTATTGGTAGAGGAGCCACAAAATGCAAGAGGGAAGTCATTAAAGCTTACCAAATCCAAAAACATGGCCACAATCAGTTCGTGAGCACACCTTCCGTATAGCTATCTTGCAAAGAACTTTCTTTTTTGGAAAAATATTGCCTTTAAAATGTGTCATTCACCGATGTTCTTTAAGGTTATTATGGTTTTTTTTAACGGCTGTCTTGGTCTATATGGCGCATGCGCATGTTGATTTTCTTTTCTTTTTGAACCAAATTTTCATTAAACTCCTATACTAGTCCCAGTGTGCGTGGTCGTCCTTTTCTCTTTTCTTGCTTACGCGTCTTCGAAGGCTCGGTTTTCGTACTTTGTTTGTCAAGCTATGTACCAATAGGCCCAGCAACAGACTCTTCTCGGATAACTTAAAAGGACTCTAAATCAAAATAATTAAGTAGTGTTAGATATAAAGGTTATTCGTCTAAAAATCTATTATTGTTTTCTGAGGGCCAGTATATGGCTTTGTTACGTAGAAAATTGCCATGGAATGTCACGGTACTGCTCACCAATTTGAATTGCCCTCACCAGAACAGATGAATTGACGTAAACCCCATGTGACCTCCCCCTAAGCCCGCTCTCTCTGAATCAGCCAGTGCCATGTGAGAGGTACCATAGTCCAAAACAGATGCTGCCAGTTCCATTTTCGTCATTTTCTCGCTAACAATGACGAAATCGTTATTATAGAAGACTAATCTTTTAATCTACCTCAACATGGTATTTTCCTTTAGTGTCCCTTTAACCGTTTGAGGATCCCATTAAAAAAAAAAAAGTTTTCATCCCAAAAAATGTCTACTCAGGTCACATTTCTTTATTTCAGACTAAAATTCTCCAGAGCGACCTACCTTGAAAAAATAGCAGCAAATTTTTTTGGTGACAATAAAGCAAAAAAAAAAGTCATCGTGTGCAGTTTAATACATGGTTCATTGCTGATTACGTGGATAAACTACCGTAATTAGTTGTTTACAAATGTGATAATATTCACACAACTAAGTTTTACGTTTTAAAGCAGGTTTAACTCAACATGGGCCCATAGTTTGAAACATTTCAATTTATGTTCCATATTTGTCATGTGATGTGCTGAGGGTGCCATCCCAGCAAAGGTAGTGGCATGGCGACCTCCGTTTTAGGTCCAAGTCAATGATGAAGTGTCAGAAAAACGGAAAATGATGTGGATCATTAGAAAATATGGCTCCAGAGGTCGTCATGCATGCAAGCATTTCATGGTAGTCCTTTGAGTGATAAGAAAGGAGATATCAATTTTCCTGACACCTTTTACTGGAAATTGCATGTGTGAGAATGGCAGTATTGAAATGGGCAAGTGCAGGCATGCTCCCGAACTACCGAGGTGGCAGACACCATAGAGCGAGGAAAAAAAAAAATGTTTTGATGGAAACCAAGGCGTGCGGAATAATTTTTTCTAGAAGTCACGGAAAGTTGCATCACCTCCGCAGCACACTTGTGCGCATTTTCTAACATTCGGTCCACATAAGGCCATGACCATTTGGACTTTGTTTCTGCCACCGTACATGTGCAGTGGTGCCTCTCAAAGTGTTAACAGGAACATGCGAACATAGGGCTGTCGATACCTTTAGCAGCATCTTATAACCGCCTGTGTTATCGTAAAGGGTACACGCATGCGCAGTTACAGTCAGCCTGAAGCAATGCTCCGTGGGCACTTCCATATTGTTCGTCAAGATTCACGAGTTGCACTTCTCATGTTTATCACAATAGTGGTGAACGGTACGATCCTGTTAACATAACGTATTTACACGAATCTAAGCTGGCCCCTGAATGCCCGAAGCCAGAAAAAATTAAAAAGCTTACTGTGAATGTAGGCTGAACAAAAGGTGTGGATAGCGTTCACAAAATGAAAACAGCATTTATTTAGTATGCACATGCCGAGCTCACTCTACGTTATCATCGCCGCTATAGCCAGATCCACATACACGCTTGCAGACGCACGCAAGCTCGCGTCGGCGCACCTTTACATGCGGAGACAGTGCGATATGGCTTGCACGCATCGAAACGCGGCGTGATCTAGTGAACAGCTCCTCTCTGTTATCGTGCGCTTATTTTCCTTATCGCTGTCGTCTCCTCGTTGTGGCACACGCAAAAGCATCCCCCATTACCCCTTCAATGATGGGCGTTTTTCTCATTGATGACGAAGTCCCGCCGGCTTGAACGTTTGACGATGCCTGTGCGGCTAGCACAACTTTTTTTTGGAAAGTGGCACTATAGTGGCATTGCCTGTTCGGTGCCATTACGGTAACACCATGCTGTGGGCCACGCTGCACGCCGATACGACACAGGTCAAAATAGCTACGTCGTGCTTCAGTTGGCTACTGGTGCAGCTAATAGCGGCTGTGATACTAACTTTTCTTGATGGTGCTAGCTATGCGCCATATTTATTATTTTTAATTACAAACTGGCCTGTTTTTTTTTTCAAATCCTCAAATCTAAGCCGACCCTAGAGTTTGGTATATGAATATTTGAAAAATACTATCAGCCTAGATTTGAATAAATACAGTATCTGAGTTTTTTATAGCTGCCGTGGAAAAAGATTTGCATGTACTGTCATCAGTGACAGAGCAAAGAAATTGCGGCACGTGGCACTCTTGTTCCCAAGCATGCCGATAACAGGAATACCAGGCACCCCTCCTTTGAAACATGAATTGTGCCTGGCACTCGTAACCAGCGTGCTCAGGTACAAGAGCATCCTGTGTTACAATATTCCTGCTCCAGTCATTAATCCAGCTGTACCTCTGTCTCAGTTGTGGGGTCTGATGTGGGATTCTCACACCGTACTCTTGGGACAAAGGAACGACAACACAGCAGTGCAAACAATCACAAGGGCATTTATTGCACCTTTCATAGATCAATGCCTGCTAGCCGAGTTGCTATCCGCAAAACATGCATAGTGTGAAGCCACAAACGCACGACAAATCTAGAAGTCCGACTCACCACGACCGGAAGCGAGCGAATATGTTCGCCCCATGCTGGATCCCAACGCCTGGTCATTCGCGTGTATGGTCACGTGAATCGTGGCGCGTTCCAAGGCGGCCACGCGAGGTGGTCTCGCAGAAGCATGGGTCGCCGCGCACGCGGGAGACGTCCCCGCCGTGCGCCGACCCGCCGGGAAAGAGGGTCGCTGCACGCGCGGCACGTCCGTGCTGCTAGCTGTCTCCAACCCAAAGAGCAAGCGCCTTCCTTTCGGCACCCAAGTAACCTCGCGGCGTTAGCAGCGCAACACTCGCGCCATCTCTTGCACTGCGCTTCAACCACATCAACCGCGCGGGCGTCACGCAGGCCACGCGGCGAAGCAGGAGTACAGGAGACGCGCTGTGCGGGAAAAACATCAGGGGAGGCGCGAGGGTCGCGCATCCCCACACAGTCTAAGTGATGTAACAAGAATTCCTGTGCACTTGTCGTACGAATATCAGCGATAAACCTATATTTTCCATTGTCTGCTACTGGAGCTTAGGCTCTCTTACAAAAGTATTTTCACAGTGGTTGCAAAAAGCATGCTGGCATGCTCAAGAATTGTTGATATGCTGACTGATAACTGACAGTATTAAGAGCATAGTGCGAAGCCACAAACCACATATCTTAGCATGTGCAGCTTTTTTTCATGGCAGCGGTTACACCATCCATCATGTATCACAAGTTGCCCCTCCTCTGTTTGCATTTTATTCTGCCGTGATAGTACACTACACTCAATTAAGGGGCAGTGTATTTCGTGCACAGAATTCTGGAATTGGTGACAGTAATGGGCGGAGTTAGAGTGGTCACAATCTTATACCAGTGCCACACGGGCACAGAAAATGACATTAACTTGCTAGTGCATTAAAGTTTAATGCCATTCGAGGGGTGCCACAGGGACATGCTTAGTGGCATTAAAGCTTAATGCTGTTCGCGACGTAGTGCGTTCTCATAACTCACTGGACCATCAAATGCATACTCTCGTTCCCAATGTCTCCACATTCCGACGAGACTAAACGAATTCTTAGTGAAAAATAATTAATATATTCTTCAATTTCTTTTAAAAAGAATTTAAAAAGAACTCTTTTTCGTGGCATAGGGCGTTCTTACAATTATTGCAACTCGCCGTCAAATACGTACTCCCGTTTCCAATGTCCCTGTTGTGAGCACATTCTGATGATATTAGCAAACTTTTAGATAAAAACAACTAATATATTCTTCACTTTTTTTAAAAGGAGCTCTATTTTCGTAGAGATCAGGAGGCACGCTTTTGCGGCTATGCACAACTACAGCACTAATCGTGAGCGCATTAGCCAGGAGAAGCTGTTCGATTGCACGGCGGTGATTCCTTGCCTTGTTTGCCTCATACTGAAGCCTTTGACTTTGAATTGCTCGATGATATTTGGCTTGAAGAAGCACATACGCCACAACAAACTAGAGCACATGGTCAAATTCTTTAGGATCGCTGGTTGAAAGGTATTAACCTGTGAGTGCCACTTCTCCAATTTTAATGCTTTGGCTACGCTATGGATTGGCTGTCGAGCTAGCTTCGGCTTCAGTTTATGGCTGAGTGCAACAACAACATTCCTGAAATAAACTACATAAAACACGCCTATTAATGTTTCTCATGCCATTTCTTAAACGTTTGCTTTTTAGATAACTGTTTTTATTGTATTACGATTGGCAAGCAAACTTAAGTTTCACTGCAGCTATCGCCATCGCGACGTTTAATGTCATTAAGTATGCACGTGTGGCAGCGACCGAAATATAATGGCATTAAGAAACTTTAGGTCTTACACTTTTAATGGCATTAACCTCGCCTTTGTCGCACGGGTATTAGCCCTGTAGTCTTTTTCACATGTGCCAGGTGGCCAAACGCACATGGGAGCTTTGAACTGCTGCAGCAGTAGAACTATTAGCAGCAAGTGCAGCAAGATTTTGCCTAATCAATGTTGAAATAATAATACATAATTTTTCTGAACTGAAAGTAGCTTGTTATGTTCACTTCTAGAAATTTTTTTTTTTTCATTAAAGCAAAATTTTAAATGCATGTCTTTCTATAAGAGGTTTAAGTGGAATTACAGTTGTGCTTTGTTAGATCCATTAGTAAGGGTTGCCAAGGTATAACTGTAGCCACATTTGCATGAACACGGTAGAGAGCGTATATTAATGTACCACATTGCATTTACTTATACGCCACTGTTTACATGAATGTACATTTTCTTGTTGAGCCATTTAATGTCATCTGGTGTCATATTTGAAATTTAGCGCTCATTTCCGATGAGCGTGCTTTTGCTGTTGCATTGTGAAATGCACTGAAGGCAACTGGCTGAGTGTCTGGCAGGTTCTGCTTCTTTTGTCCGTGTTGACAAGTTTATGCCATGTTTTTTTGTGTTGAAGGTTACCATATTCTATCAAGGTAATAAAATTTCACAGTGTGCCCATGAGTGTTGCCATATCTACTAGTAGCCTAGCACAGCCGTCACGGCTTCTATCCCCTCAAAGTCAATGTGACTGTGCAAACACCAGAAATCAAGTCTCACCTGTGTGAATTGTGTATGCTTTTCACAAAGAAGGCATTGTTTCAATGCGCAGTTTAGTTGCTTTCATGTACTGACAAGTGAAAAGAAATTGCACGCGGCCTGCTTCATAAGCTGTAATTCCTGGCCAGTTATCATCCAGCAGTGAATGCGTTCATAGAATTCCTGATATGATGCGCTTCTTTTTACATGGGCCACTGAAATGTGCATTATCCATCTCAAACTACCCCTGCTTTGCATTTGACGTGGTACGCCTTCCTAGCGAATTAGCCTGTTTGCATGAGATATAACACGCTTCTGTCGCATTCATGTAAACGTTGCTTGTATATTACTGTTTGTGGTATTTTCATGGACTAATGCTGGAGAAGCTAGCACATGTCAATGGTGTACCAAATCTAATTCCCCATTTGCTTTATTGACAGGAGGATGGGAACAAAGTGGACCAGATGTTGCAATCAATGATGAAGACCAAACAGACTATTGATGCCAAGATGCAAACAAGCAAATTTTCGCTGTTTTCTGATGGTGGTGTTCTTTCTCCTGCTGATGTTGAAAGGTCAGAGAGATTTTTTTTTAAACATGGGTGGGGCATTTATCGTTTTTGTAGCTGAATTTTTTTTCAATTCCTGCTGAATGACAAGTACTAATTAAAATTTTAGCTTGCTGTTTCTACTAAGTATTACCAAGTAGGACTAGTTTTACATTAACTCACAATATAATATGAAAGCTTACCACCAAAATACAGTTGAGCCCACTTATAACTATTCAATTGCCACGAAAATTCTATTTTTATACCCGATAATTGTTACAACCAGTTTGTACGAAAAAAAGGTTAAAAAGGGGTGATGGCATAGCTGTTGTGAGAAAACCATATTGGCGAGGAAGCCAGTGCCCCCTTCCCAACCGTTTTCTTCCATCTGGATTCTGATTGTGTTGACTCTGATTGTGTTAATTATGCTTCCTGCGCTCTCTGATCGCTTGTAACAAGCTGCAGCTGTCGGCAAAGAGGGGTCACGAGCAGCAAGCGGCATGTGAGCTCTGCCAAGGCATCGCTTTGGTGGCCCCAAAAGGGCCATATTAAAAAATGCGGCAAGGTTGCCACAGCAGCCTCTCAGCTTGAGAAATCCAGAAGAAAGCTGGGGTAAGATTTCCATGTACAGCGGAATCTCGATAAATGGAAATCGCTTAAACGGAACTGCCTCTTAAATGGCCAAAACTGGGCCTCTCACCAGGTCTGGCCATTTTGAGCTGCCAAGTGCAGAGCATACAATGCGCGCTGATTGTGTTTGTGAAGAATTACATCGCTACACGCTGCTGAAAGGTCTGAAATTTCAATCGGAACACCGTTTTCCTTTTCCCTTGCGGCGACCGAGCTCCAAGCTGAATGGTGACGTTCTCGTGTCCCTGCGCCTACGTACTCGTGTCCGCAGTATGATGTCGCTCGTGGTGACACGTGACTTTGAGAATTATTCAAGGCAGCATCTGTTATTTGTGTGATCTGTTGCTTGAATTGAAGTTTTAGAGAAATAATCAAACACACAAATGGAATGTGTGGGTGTTTTTTGTTTTACTTCGCACCGAAGCAAAAGAGAGGTACTTCCACTTTGTCTGCTTTTTCCCACGGTGATGCAGTCACGTGTGCAGGTACCGAAACTATGCCATTTTCTACAGTGTTCCAGCACGTGATCATGCTCTGCGATCAGCTTGTTCTGCCTCAGTATTCGTGTAGCACCGAATTATACCGCTAGTCATGTGTCCTTGTGCACAGTGCGCAAAATCGTGTGCTACGCGAAACCAGACAATCAGAACAGCTCGCGTGCGATGCCGTCAGCAGAAGTGTGCAGCGCCGGGGGGGGAAAAAAAGAAAAAAAATGAAGGCAGGGCCTGAACGTATGCGTCACGCGATCCTCGAGGTCCGGTATGGGAGAACGCAGGGGAGGCATTTTGCTTGCGAAGGCTAGACGGGGCAAGTGGAAAGAGTGTCTTGCTTGACAGTGCAGCTCGCCTGCTTAAATCATGAGCCGATTTGCGCGAGTGAAAAATGTTTGCAGCTGAACACTCCCTGGAGGACACGTAACAACTTTCAGCATACAACCAAAATTTGCCATGAGGCCTGGTGAGAGGTCTTAAAACGAAACATCACCCTGATGGCTGTTAGTTTTGTATTCATGGAATCGTAATCACCTTTGGTAGTCAGTAAATGGAACTCCTGATAAACAGAGCCAATTTCCCTGCTCCCTTGAGGTTCCATTTAAACAAAGTCCGTTGTACTTCTCACTGGCTTGCACGAGAAAACCCCATGTCCGTCAGCCTTGCTTGTTTATGCGAAGCTTGCTGACATCCTTCTCCAAGGCATCCGCTCCACGTAGTGCAGCGGAATGTCCCTTGTCATTCAGTCATTCATGTAGCATTTGACAGATGGTAAGTGCCACCATCATTAGCTATGCTTGGCACACGACATGTCGCTGCGGCAAGTTCGAGGTGCGATCATTATACGGGAAAGAAAAAAACGAAACAAATTTTGACGACAAAATTCAGTGGTGCAATCATTACGCAAGTAAATACAGTAGAACCCCATTGCCGACAGTACAAAATCTGCCTCATGTGTCTACCAGCAGCAGCAGTACTTCCGTGGTGTCAATTGCTTTTGTAGATACAATCAGTTTTGCACGATTTTGCGTAACTCGGCACCGGACGTAGAGCAGCAGCACATGCAGCAGGATTTCTCCAGCGCACGCTATCGCCCGTTGGCACCGACACATCTAGTGTTGAGCGCAAAAGTGATCGCATCTCGTGTACCCAAAGGCAAACAATCAAGATTACGGCCCCTTCGCTCAAATCTACGTTCCGCGCTGAATCTGCACCCGATGCCTCTCGGGTGCCACCAAAACCAGCGTTCTTGAAGCAAGGGATGCATATTTCCAGACGATCACTCAATCATGGCCTGATGCATGGCACTCCATACTGCGACGTCCATTTCAGTGCCATAAACAATTCCATGTCGGTGGGACGTGGATGTCCTTGTTTTTGCTGCATTTTTCTCACCAAGGCGAACATTACGCAGTGCACTGTCATGATCAACGATCATTGTTCAAAATGTGCGTTCAGTTTGCGTTCAGTTTCACCTCACGCGATTGGCCTAGGCTGTACCGAGTCGTCAGCTGCAGGCAACACAAACTGAACGTGCGTTTCGAACAATCTGTATCTCTCCTAGTAGGTGTGCACATACCGTTGTCACATGTGGTAGCAACATGCGTGCTGTTTTAAACGGGCGATCAACAAACAATATGGCGGCCATGGTGTGTTTCCAGCGCACAAGATAGCGGCGCCGACACAAATGTAATCTGGTGGTATTTTATGCTATGCAATTTTAGTACAGAACAATCGCATTTTAGCACGTTTTGGAGCCTGCTTGAGAACAAAGAAGAAGCTTGAGAACAAGTTAAGGACCGCACAAAGAGTGATGGAACGAAGATTGCTAGGCATAACCTTAAGAGACAGAAAGAGAGCGGTTTGGATCAGAGAGCAAATGGCTATAGACGATATTCTATTTGACATCAAGAGAAAAAAATGGAGCTGGGCAGGTCATGTAATGCGCCGGTTAGATAACCGTTGGACCATTAGGGTTACAGAATAGGTACCAAGAGAAGCGAAATGCAGTCGAGAACGGCAGAAGACTAGGTGGAGTGATGAAATTAGGAAATTCGTGGGTGCTAGTTGTAATCGGTTGGCGCAGGAAAGGGGTAATTGGAGATCGTTGGGAGAGGCCTTCGTCCCACAGTGGACATAAAACATGATGATGATGATGATGAGCCCTACGTGAGCCCAATTTCGTTGATGCACGATTGTAGTACAGTGATATTTCGTTGCCAAGAAGTATAAAATACATTGAATCCTATCGGCATTCGTCAGGGATATGAAAATATTTCATTGTCGTGAGAATTTCGTTGCGGGATTCCGTTATTGCAGATTTCGACTGTATACTAGAACTGAGGTGTAATCAGTGCTGGCATACTAATTTGATGTTCCCTTTATTAAGAGTAGACCGCACAGTGTATCTTGATTTCTATGTATCTAAGTTACTTATAGCTTGCTACATTCTTGACGTGCAATGCGAGGAGTCTCCGAGCTTGTGCTGTTTTTTTTTTTTTTGCCCAAAATTTGTATGCAATAAATTGTGTGAAAAATTTTCTGATGTTTGATATTTGCTTCAATGTCCAGCTTTTCTTTTTCTTGATTCGATTAGAGGTCTACTATTTGGCACTCGCACACCCTTATTTTAAACCAAAACGCGTTGCTGTACTCTCATGTAGTTTGTGCGTCTGTTGTAGAGCTTATCGTGTCTGCGTGTGCTTTCTCATATGCTTGCCAGTGTGCTGCTGACCAATGAAATTGCAGAAAGCATTTGCTCAAGCCCCCTGTTGCTGTCTGTAGTGTGTGTTCTCAAGGACAGTATTGTAATCGCTTACTGATTTCTGCTTTGCTTGCAGCATTCGCTAGCAGAGAATAAATCATTTGACAATGACATATAGAGGATAGGCTATGGGTTCTCAAATTCGGTTCCGCGGAGCCCAAGGGTTTTGCAGGACCCTCCTCAGGATTTTGCGAGATACTGATAAATTTTTCCTGGTTCTGTGCTTGTCAGGTGGCTAAGATGGCGAACCGTGCATATTTCTGCCATTTGCAGATAGGTGCCGCTAGCGTGCGCACTGTCGTTTACATCAGAGCATTAAAAATTAAATGCACAGGGCAGCATAACCCAGCTTGTTCTAGCACGGTAGCTCGGTGAGTGCAGAGCACCGCAAATGCGCAATGCTAAAGTGCAAAAACCGCGCTACCGTCGAAGCGAAACGAAGCGACTGAGGCTGCATTGCTATAGTCATGAGCAGAAATTGTGCGGTATACGTCGTGACTGACAGCAACGTCTGAATGCTTTGTGCTTATTTGTGCCCTTAAGCTTTTATTTTTGCATTTATCGCCGCACATAAAACAGTATTGATTGCTGGCTGTGTGCCATCATAACTGCATAATCGCTATCCATGACTGCCAATAGCAAGCGCAATTTCGTCTGCATTTGTTGCAGTGAACGATGGTTTAATTTGACTTAGCGCATGTGTGTGCGACCTGCCTTCAGTACCGCAATTTCGCCGCCCATGATCGCGTCAATAGCGGCCACGGTTTCCTCCGCAGCGGTTACGGCAAACTGTAGCTTCGCTTTGACTCGGTGCAAAGCTATTATCGAACACGAAGAGCGCCGGCTACATCGCGATAGACGGACGATTTGTTGGCACTAATTCTAAGATCCCTTGTAAGGAAATGTTATGTGTCCCTGTGCGATAAGCACTGAAAGCTATCATTTTTTTCTCAGCATGCCTTGGTTGTGATGCTGTCTTGTATCATAATGATTGCACCCAGTTTGCACCACGAAGCTTGCCCACACCACCATTGGCCCCAAATGTGTTGCGTGCTATGTCTAGCCTCTCTATTAAAGGTGGTGGGGAGGGTTCCTTGGCGCTTTATGGAGCTTAGCAGGGTTCCTCGGGACCAACATGCTTGAGAACCCTTGGGATAGGGGGCAGTGTTGCCAGTTTTCTTACTCCTAATTAATTCAGTTGAATTAGCAGGACACAACATGTAAGGAATATCTGCTGTGGTTGCTCAGTGGCTATGGTGGCTCAGTGGCTGCTGAGCACAAGGTCTCGGGATCGAATCCCAACCACGGCGGCCACATTTCGATGGCGGCGAAATGCGAAAACACCCGTGTAATTATGTTTTAGGTGCACGTTGAAGAACCCTAGATGGTCGAAATTTCTGGAGTCCTCCACTACGGCGTGCTTCATAATCAGAAAGTGATTTTGGCACGTAAAACCACATAATTTAAATGTAAGTAATATGTAAGTAATGTGTAAGCAATAGGTAAGCAATTTTTTAATGTACAATCAAACCTCGCAATAACGAAATCGACAGGGAACGCGAAAAAATTCGCTTACATGAAAATTTCGTTGTTGCGAAAAGAGAGCACAGAGAGGTAATGCATCGCAGAACAAAAGTTTACTGTGTAAATTTTGTTAGTATACTTTGGCAAGCTTTGCTCAAGGATATAAACCCGCATTACCGACAGTACAAAGTGCGCCGCATGCGTAAATCAGCAGTGGCAGCACTGCCGTGAAGCAGTATTCTCGGTCAATTGCTTTCGGAGATACAATCACTTTTGCGAGATTTAGCGTAACTCGGCACCGGACGCAGAGCAACAGCGCATGCAGCAGCATTGCTTCAGCGCACGCGGTCGCCCGTAGGCGCCGACACTTCTGGTGCCGAGCGCGAAAGTGACCGTACCTCGTATACCCAAAAGCAAATGATCGCGATTACGGCCCCTTCACGCAAATCTACGTCTGCCGCCGAATTCGCGCGCGGTCCCTGTCAGGTGGCACTAAAACCAGGATTCTTGAAGCAAGGGATCCGTATTCCTGTACGATCGCTCAATCACGGCCCAATACGTGGCACTCCATCCTGCGACCACCATCTCAAGCGCCATAAACAATTCCACGTCGGTGGAACGTGGATTTGCTTGTTTTTTTATTATTATTATTATTATTCGCTGCATTTTTCTCATCAAGGCGCGCATTACGCAGTGCGCTGCCGCGATCGGCGATCGTTGTTCGAAGCGAGCGTTCAGTTTGCGTTCAGTTTTGCCTCGCGATCGGCCTAGGTTGCACCGAGTCGTCAGCCGGGGGGAAGGCAAAGTGAATGCGTGTTTCAAACAACGATCTCCAATCTCGCCTACAACCGTTGTCACATCTCGGCAGCAACATGCGTGTCGCTTTAAATGGCCGATCAGCAAACAAGATGGCGGCCATGACATGTTTCCAACGCACGCGATCGCTTCTGGCACTTGGTTGTTTTTGTAAACAAAAATGGCAATGCCCACACAAGTGTAATGTGGGGGTATTTTACGTAATTTTGGTGCAAAGCAATCGCATTTGAACACATTTTGGAGCCTCCTAGCCCTACGCGAGTGGTAATATGCGGGATTACGTGTCAGCAAATTTCGTTGATGCGGGATTGTAGTTCAGTGACATTTCGTTGCCGAGAGGTATGAAATGCATTGAATCCTATGGGCATTCACTGGGGATATGAAAATATTTTGTTGTCGTGAGAATTCCGTTGTTGCGGGATTTCGTTAATGTGAATTTTGACTGTATGCACACTACATCGTGTGCTCTAAAGATCTAGCTTCAGGCTGCAAGAAGAATTGTACCTGTGTCACACAGGCACATTTGCAAGGCCTTCCAGTCGACGGCCTTCGAAACGTCACAACTCTATCGACTCAAAGGAGTTGTCGTGCTGCTACACAGCACTTTTGAAAAGGCCGTTGAGTGGTTCAGGCGTGTCTCGCAAAATTGTGTGGCGCTGCGGATTTTTATTTTTGTTTCCATGTCATGAAAAGTTAAACAACATTAAAACCACTTAAAAGCACTATAATTTCTTTTGTTTTTGCTTATACATTTAAAAAAGGCACATGGAGTAGACGGAGAGTCAACTAGACAACATGGAGCATCTTGGACACAAGCATGTGACTGTTGTCGTGAGTATGTGCAGTTTGCACATATCAAGTGGCAAAAATACTTTATTGAACAAATAACAACACTCATAGCTGGTATTTTTAGAGCATTTTGGTTTGATTTGTTCTTTCTAACCTTGAGTATGAGTGCACTGTGAACGAGAGGGCATGTTCGCGCTGTTTCCGCTTCCGTTGCTCAAAGGCCGTCGAGATTTCAATAGAGTTGTAGGGTGCTCCGTTGACTCAGACTATTGACTCGGCTGCCTTCGAAACTGCCCATGTAGCAGCTCGACCTTGACGTTTGAGTCAATTGACTATCGGTTGGAAGGCCTTCCAAACGCCCGTGTGACACGGGTATTAGTCTTCTAACTGGGATAGGCACTGATGTATCAGAGTAAATGTTTTGCTGGGTGTGCAGTATTTGTGTGGTCGACTCCCATTAATTATACGCTGCATTCCCGACAAAATTGTTTGAATTATCTGGCAGGTCAAATTAAGATGCAGAAGAAATGCAAGAGCACAATGCCTATTCATTTGGTAGTATTTGCCCTATTCTAACACACCCCCGAATTGAACGAGCGCTCACTTCCTGTGTGTCCATATGAGAAAACTAATGTAGAAATGACAGTTAAGCACCCAAATGAAGTAGAAATCTAACGTATACCTTATTTTTTAGCTAGAAAAACTGTTGCACTATGGGAGCCAGTTTCCTGGAGCCAACTTCACCACACAGTTTTTTAAAAAATCAGCTCTGCCGCAATACATATGGGGTATACAGTAAAGCATATCACCGTTGCGAAGGCTGTTTTGGTTTTATGTCTGACTGCACCAGGCTGGAAATTTTCTGTCCCTTTTCTTTTTTTTTTTTAAAGAAAGGCACTTTTGAATTGGGTAAATACCGTGGTGTACAGTTGTTGCTTCAAAACTCCCTAGCGTGGCCTGAAAATATAGGTGTTTTTGACTGGAAATGGCGTACTCAACGCATTCACTGTCTCCTTGAGCTCCACCAAGGCAGATACTGCCACTAAACAGGCTGCTATCAAGGTCAGATGCATGTATACTGACTAGTTAAGTTTAAATTATACAGCGAACGACAGTTTTAGGATCGAAATAATGAAAGTTTGGGGCCCATAGAAATGCATGGGTGCCTGACGGGACCATCGGTTGAGATCGAATTAGTTAACAGAAGTCTACTGTATCTTAAGAAGATGAAAGAAGAAAGAAAACAAATAATCTGCCGTATAGTTTTAAAATTAGTATCGAGTCAAACCTCAAAATATCGAACAGCGCAGTGATTGCGAAATAATTCGATATAGCCAGAATTCGATGTATCAAATCATGCAAAAAACTTCTGCAAATCAATCAATGAACCAATCGAGGACCGTTCTTCAGAACGTGCGTTTGGTTGTGCCACGTGCCGACTTCGTCAACCGGGAACACATCGTCGGTTGCGCCACACACAATTAGCCTAGGCCCCACCGAAGTAGCCGCATGCTTAAACACGTAGTTAACATAGTCTAAACGATCCACAAGCGATAGGCCGGTGTCTTTATTGCGTCGCTGTAGCGGCATGGAAGGGCCAAAGCAGCTACAGCCTCAGTTGAAGTCGGGAGCGGGGCAACATCAGCGCTTGCAGTATGAACCTCGGCAGCATCGTCATTTGGCCCCTATTTCCACTGCGATCCCCACGTCCATCAATCGAAACATTTTGAAAGACTGTCACTAACAAAGTGTTAAGTGGCGTCTGCTAAGGCATCTATGAGTGAGCCCAGTGAGCGTGCGCTGTCGCGCGTCTTTCCACATGCACACTGCCAGTTCTCACTAGGTGCGGCAGGCGTAAAGCACCGCACCGAGGAGTCAGTGCGGCAAATGCAATGCGTCGTTGATGTTGTCGAACTAGCCAAGCTGCCCTCTGTGTACGCCGCTATGTTCAAATGGCGCCCTTGGCGCGATTGATGGGTGCAACGATAGTGCACAGCAGTTGGGAACGCCCATCACGCCACTGCTATCTTCAAGGGTGTTGCGGGAGAGCTCACCACCTGTCAACAGAGCGCACATGGTTTGGGGTGGCGGAGTTTGATATATCCATTTTACGTCCCACGGAATTTGAAATAAAAAATTCAAAATGCATGCGATTTTCCAGATCGTATAGAAAGTGTTCCACACAGTCGAACCTACTTTTAACGATACCGGTTTTAACAATATATCGGTTATAACAATGAGAAGCTGCTGCACCGTCAACTTTTGTATATTTTCCATGATCAAATAACCCACTTACTATTGTGCCCCGATGCCGCATTATTGGCTATAATGATGAAGTGTGGCTGCCGGGTGTCTGAGTCTAAAGGTAGTCAAAGGCAAAATCCTTGAAAATAAAAAAATGAAACAAGACATTCGAGCCGCTGCATGATTGGCCTGTGCTCTTGGGACAAAGGAAGGACAGCACAGTACAAACAATCACAAGGGCATTTATTGCACCTTTCATAGACCAATGCTTGCTACCGGAGTTGCTATCCATAAAACATGCCGATGGGCGCGCGACAAATCGGGGAAGTTGGACTGAATAGCTACCGAATATGTTCGCCCCATCCTGGGCACCAACGCCTGGTCGTTTCCTGGTACGGTCACGCAAACGGTGGCACGTTCGAACGATCGTGTTCATCCATTCCGGGGTAGACCTCGCGAGACGGTTTCGCAGAAGCATGAATCGGCACATGCGCAGAATGTCCGCACCGCTTGCCAATCCTGAGCCAAAGAGGAAGAGCCTTCTCCTTTCTGTGCCCAAGTAACCCCGCCGTTAGGTGGCGTTAGCAGAGCAAAACTCGTGCCATCTCTCATACTACCCTGCAAGCATGGCGACCGCTGCTGTAAAGCCACGCGGCGAAGCCGGATTACAGGAGACAGGAGCTATGCAGGAAAAAAACATAAGGGGATGCGTGAGAGTCGCGCATCCCAGCACCGTGCAGCCTGCTCTCCCGTCGCACTTTCACCCCTTTGAACACAAATGAGCTGCGCTCATAGCTCTAAGCCGCCCCACCCTCTGAAACACAAATGGATTGCCCCAACTGTGCCGCTAGCAGATTGCTCGCATGTTGGTCGCTGGCTCATGATTCAACACAGTTCTGCAAATAGTTTAATTGCTCGTGTTCGTCTTTGTTAGTTGTGTCGAAATCGTTCCTGGCCACGCGGTTTCTCAGCCTCGCTTCACTCGCCGCTGAAACGGAAGTTGGCTGATCTGCCCGCTGATCATCGGCAATGCACAACGTTGCCCGTGAAAAGAAAGCGCCCGGCTATAGATTTGGAAAGTAAGTGCTTCTAACCAATGAGACGATTGTCGCGAACATGCTTGCATCAGATAGTGACAGCAATGAGGGCAGCAATGACGCGGTAGGGCAGGCTGCCTCAACATCATCCTCACAGAAGGCCGGGCAGATGATTCAGTCCCTCCGGGCTTAGTTTTCGCAAGGAACCTTCCACTGCCCTACATGGAACACTTGGATGCCTTGAAGGAGGATGTCGGCAAGCTTCAAGTAAAGCATGCAAGGCTGACAGACGTAGGATTTTTTCATGCAAGCCAATGAGAAGTATGTGGCAAGATGCTTGTGGCGAATTCGCCTCAGCGTTTCTCCTGGATTTCTCATGATGACAGGCTGCCGCGGCAGCTTTTTTCACAATTTTTAAAAGGCCCCTTTCGGGGCCACCAAAGCGATGCCTCATCGGTGCACGCATATCGCTTGTCACTCATGATCGTAACGCAAGCAGTTAAATGATAAGATGCAATCAGCAGCTGCATGGAGGAAGGTGGTGGGGAACAGCACTGGCCTCCCTGCCATTATAGTTTTCTCAATGGCTCTGCCATCCCCCTATTTTCATTTTTTTCATGCAACCCAGTTATAACAATTATCGGTTAAAACTTTAGAATTTTCGTGGCACTTGAATATTTTTATAAGTGGGTTCGACTGTATACGGAATAATTTAATATATCAATGTTCGGTATATCGAGGTTTGACTGTAGTAATAAGACTGAAATATCAACCTATGATGTAAAAGGCTTGGCATGTTAAGAGAATAAAAAATGATTCTTATAATCCACTTTTACAAAGCTAGGTCTTTAATAAATTTTAGGCCGGTGATTCCTGTTCCCGCCTAAAGGCGCCCTGAAGCACTTTTTATCAAAGTCGAGTAATGCATTTGAAGTTAAATTAAGCTATTTCAGAAATACTTTGCCGCAAAAAGTTCTTCAATGCGTTCGGCAGAAGTGCGAAGGCTATGGCAGACCAAGGTGGGTCCACAGTGCTACTCCTCTTGAACGTCACTGTAACACACAGTTTAAATTTGATTTTGGATGTTCACGTTGACGCCACTATTTCCGATTTTGATGCCTACGATTCGACAAATGCAGTTGTCCTCGGGGAGCTGCAGTGCGCTCAGCCATTGGACTCGTTGCGGCACCTCGTAGTGGCCACGATAGCTGCATTACATAGCAGACCGCAACTACATGCAACCATGCGCCGTGCACGACTACAAAACTTGGCTGAGATGTTCACAGCAGCATATGCTATCCACACCCTTTGTTTTTTCATCAAGCCTGAGGGGTGGTTCAGGTCCCCTTAAGCAACTGTTTGTTCATGTTGGATTTATGTATCTTGATTCAGTCTGAAGTGCATCCTCTGACATTTATTTTGCCATCTTTCTTTCTTTTCTGCCTGGTGAACATTCGTTTATTTTTTCTTTATTATGTTGTTTTCTATTGTGAACGATTAGAAAGTACGAAGTTAGCAAGATCTTAAGGCGAAAGCCTTAAGTTGCTCATACCACCAATGGTGTATAAAACATGATGTGCGGTACAGAAAGTCATGTACGCTCACCTCGCACAAACACGCACTTGTGCCACTGCTCGGGTGTTCATCGTCGTCATCTTCCAGAGCTAGCTCTAATGCCACTCATCATGCCAGCATTCCCATACTGCCCTTTGTGCTTGTGGCACTGGTCTCACGTTTGTCATCATCTTCTTCCGCAGCTGGCTCCGATGCCGCTCATGCAAAAAAAAAGGCAATGTTAATTAAGGTAAAGTTAATTCAAGCATTGAACCCATGACCTTTGGTGGGAGTCGCACCTTCGACCTTTAGTGTTAATTAGGGCGAAGTCAATTAAGGCACAGTTATTTAAGGTAGCATCAATTAAAAGGACACTAAAGGTTACTATTAAGTCAACGTGGACTGTTGAAATACCATCCCAGAAACCTCGAAAGGAGGAGGACCTCGCCAAGGAGAGACTTATTTTAAGAGAAAATGCATTCTGAAGCGTCCGCGTACCTCTAACGCAGTTCAAATCGCCCGCCCTCCGATCGAGGAGTACTGACATCATGGTCTCATAGTGACGTTGCGCCATCGGTGAGTAGAAAGGCGTGCGCAGACGGCGCTATGGCTTTTCTGCGCAATACGTTAACGCGCGGCCAGAAACAGAGCCAAGACAGAGCCGACAGCAGAGCGAAAGCGGGAGTATGGTGGCTGCTACAAGCATTACGTCCTACGGCACACGGAGGGTTCGTTTTCGTTAAACAATAGGCTGCGGCGAGCTCGCAGCGTGGTCGGCGTGGTCTGTGAAAAGTGACGAGCCTTTTCGCACTCGTGACAGGGCATAAAAAAGTGCGAATCGACGCAAAACTCGGCCTAGAAATGTGCTTTGCCACAGCCAGGGCTCAATACCACCCAAGCTGGTACGACACAGATGTCGTTTCCCGCACCGCCACCAGGCGCCGCTGCTATACCTCAAACTCCAGCGCAAGACGCCCATAAGCTGGTACTTCATTCTATGATGCAAACTTCTACGCTCGTCGCAATGGACCCTGACACCGACAGATTGGCTCGCGATGGTGGGCTCAACTTCAGCAATTTGAGCACTGACGAGCACGACCTGCTGCTGAGGGCTCGCGCTGCCGGCGTCGTTGCGTACTACGGCGGCGGCCTCGACACCGGCTCTGCGGAGCGGGAAAGCAACGAGGGCTTCCCACGACATCACGTGGACGTGGCATTCTCGCTGCTTGTTCCAAATGAAAGTTTCGCGAGCCAGCAGAACCCTCACAGCACGACGCGATAACCGAACTACTGAAACCCCAAAGTGTGCGCGGCGCAGAGTCGAGCGCGCAGAGTCGAGCGAAAACGAAACCTTTCCAACACCCATATTACTGAAGGGTAACGTCAAAATGTTATTTTTTCTTAGAATCGAATAGACGTAGACAAGTAGCATTTTTTTCTGTCTTATAATCGAATGAAATGATATTTTAGTACGAGTAGTTGAGTATTAGTAACACAAATTATGAGGAGTCCTTTCGTCATCGGGCTAGTACCGGAATGTCGTTGGGGGGTCTCAAATCGTGTCATGCATTTACCTCAATTTCTCGGTTACTAAAGCTCTGTTCGCGATTATATTGACGCCTTAGACGTTCTAGAACATTGCTCTACCACTTTAACTTGAGTTTCTGGTAACCTTTAGCGTCCCTTTAAGGCACTCAAACTCACGACCTTTAGTTGGAGGAAACACTAAGTAACGATGTATTCGAATGACAATGTTAAGTAATGCTTTCGCTTTCACCCTCTTTGGCGTATGCTATAGTTTCTGTCAATTTTTAAACGTTTGATTTTCTGAGTATAGCCTCATTGATAGCGTATGTTTTTGTGTTCTGATGTGGTTATGGGATTAAACAGTACCAACTTTCGGTTCTTTCTCTTGGTACCGTATTTGCACGTATATAATGCAAGGGGGCTTCCAATCTCTCGGGAAAAGTAAAAAACATATTAGTGAAAATTACCATGCAAACAGGAATTTTTACTATAGAAATCGAAAACAACAAAAGAAAGCGGATGGCTGGAAGGCTTTATTCATTGTTACTGCGAAGTGCCATCTCAAAATAATGTGAAAAGGCGAGTACTGATTTATTTATCATGTTAAGAAAGAAAAGCTACATTATATTAGTGGTGTGAACCAGTATACACTGCAAATGGAGTTCTGAGGCTGGGAATTTCGACATAAGTCTTGTATTCAGTCGACTCTCGTTACAACGGACCCTGCTAATCAGATTAAGAACACCCGCTTCATTTGAAACGCCTCACTTCCGAAACTGGTCGCAATGTCTAACATTATTGCAAAGAGTGAGGGACAAACATCCAAAGTAAAAAAAAAAAAAAACGCCACACACAAAAAAAGGTTGCAGTTTCGCCCGAAAAGCAAAGCATCGATTGTGATATCAAATTAGTAGACAGCTATGTGAAGTAGGGATAGTAGCTTTATCTCGCTTGATGGCTGCAGAAAGCCGCTGTCAAAACGTTGAAGTGAGAAAGCGCGGCAGCAGCAGCGAGTGAATTGACCTTCATGCTGTCTCATGCTTCAGTGCGAACTAAACATTGAAAGCAGAGCACATACGAAGCTACCAGCACTGGGCACACTTTGTCGACATCGCAGATCGCTTTGAAGATGAGGACCGAGCAGGTGCAGACTTTGTCCACGTCGCAGATCGCTTTGAAGATTTTTCCAGGAGGCTTCGTTTCTTATCACAGATAGATCCTGCGTGGGTGGTAGCGTCTTTCTTTTAATTTGCCACTCTTTAAACTCATCTGAGCCAGATATTGGCCTCGAGCTTCACCACTGGAAAAGCTGGCGCCACCGTCGGCGTGACGTGCTAGGAGGGATCACGTGGATATAGCGACCGCGTCGGCTGCTTCGGGCGCGCCGAAGCGAGCTGAAAACGATAGTTTAAATTCCCTCATTTAGTGGCGAGATTTTCCCGCTTCTAGTGTCTCCTTTACAACCCTTGAAATGACTACAATAGGTAGTGGCTGCCTTTGAAGGCGCACAACATGGTAAGCTACTGCTCGGTGCCGCAATGCCGGACGCACGCAACGGAGCACGGTGTCAGCCTTATTCACACGTAGCCGCAGGACAAGAAGCTGTGTGAAGCTTGGCTCGCGAAACATAAAACGGGCAAACAGTCATCGGCTACAACTCGGGTATATGCAGCAAGCACAGACGCGAGGAAGATTTCTGCTACGGCGCCCGGTCTACGATGTTCTGAAAACGCGCACTGAGACGCTCGCCCAAGTCCGCTGCCCGACTAATGTCATGACGGTTTGGTCTATGAACTTGTCGATGCTATAGATACTGGCAAGTTGAGTGGAGTGGAAAGGCAGCGGTAAGAAGCACATTTTAAAATAGCATGGCATATATGGTCATGTTTGTGTTATGAATAATTGCATGCACTGGATTACAAAAAAGGAGCAGCGGGAAATTGCACTCAGAGAACACCGATAAACATACAGTGCGACGCAACTCGAGAGATAATATTGAAAGGTCAAAGAATTTAGAAGAAAAAAATAAGATTGAATCGTCGCGACGGCACATCACAGTCCCCGTAGGCGTCGAAGTCTCTACAATGAAGTTATTTTTGAACAGCTCTGATAACACCCACGCAACAATGGTTGCTTGTATACTGTCAAATGCTCATAATCTGCGGCCTAAAGCTCATGGCACGGGGCGAAAACGCGCGCGCGGAGAAAGCGAAACAGTGCGCGGACAAGCATCCAGACGCGCCGGTCGCTGGGAATCTGCGATCGCTGCATTGAGGCTTCATTCTATTACGCTCCATTTAGTTATACAAACACTATAAGAACATATTTCAGATAGTTTGCTCTCAGCGTTTACCTACCTTTCACGCAAGAAGCCGGTTCGGGAGACTCCAACGCGGCGACCGCGCGCAGTGGCGTTCACTGTACGTATTCGGTGAAGAGATAGCGTCTGTAAACGATTGTGTGCTTTCAGTTTGCCCAAGATTATTATTTAGACAGTAAGAAACTTCTCTCGTTTCTAAAGTACTTACAGAAATGTCCGGGAGAGCTCGCGCGTGGTGTTTTCAGTGAGCGCTGACAGCAAAACCTATGAGGAGCGCGCCACGTGATCCCTCATACTACGCCAGCGAGGCGCTTCCGATAGATGGCGACTCCGTAACTCCTCGCCGCCAATAGGTCATGACGATGTGGAATCAGTATGGTGCAAAGTTATGTTGCTAGACAATTCTTCATTCGCAGCTGGAGCTTTCTACCGGCCTCCTAACTTGTCTATCACTGCACTACAGGTTTTATATGAAATCGTTTCTGTGGCTTCGTGTTACACCAATTGAAGTCATAGCGCTGGATTTACACGGACAAGAAAGACAACAGGATGTGCGCTAACTATCAACTGAATTTTATTTCAGAAAAGCATGGTATTTATGCCGGCTCAAACGAGTGGGAATGATCGCACCCGCAACCCAACATTTTCCAGATAGGCTATTTCCTTTCTGCTCAGAGAAATCGACAGAGCGCTGGTGCAGTTTGCACCTTCCTTTACAATCAAGCTTGCTTCTACAATCTCCCTCATATCTTTATCTTAATTTGTAAACACGACTATACAATCATTACACAGTTGTTTACGCCCGCAATCATCACTATGCACGGAAACATGTCCATCTCGATAACAGTTCAATTTTTGCTTGTGTTCCCTTAGCCTGTCATTGAGGCATCTGCCTGTCGGCCCTATGTACACTTTGCCACACAAGAAAGGGACGCGATATACGATACCTTGCGTGCAGTGAAAACGGAGGCCGATGGTCCTTACCACAGCCTCAGGGCATCTTTCTCAACGTATCTCTTTTCTCGATGGATCGTCTTTCACAACGCGCTGGCAGCCATTGTCCGAGTGTAAACAAACTCGACCCCACGCTGCAATGCCGGCATGCCTAGGGACAAACACATACAACACACGCTAAGTGCCTAGCCAGAGTCGTATATTCAAGGAACAAAAGCCCCCACATTTTCTCTATCCCACCCACTCTTACTCACGCATGCGCACAAAAGTCCAGTGCCTCCGGAAGTACCACACCCCGCTTTACTTACTACCAATTGTAAAGTAGTGCCCCAGTGCCTTGCGCAAAAGAAGATGGCACGTTTTCCACCTGCCTTCCTCTTTCACGCACGCGATATTGAACCGCGATCGTCAGCTGAACCTCGCAAGTCAGTTGTCGGCCCGGCCCGTGTCGACACGGCAAAAGTAGGTCTTATAAAGCCGATTCTGAAAAAAATTGCAGCTAATGTTGTCCTCTGTAGCCGATAGACCGTTGTAGTGCAGTCCGTTAAAAGTGAACTTTGTTGCAGCAATAAAATAGGTAGAACAAACTAAGGTTTAAATATGGTCTGTTATATCCGGAAGTTTGTTGTACGCAGGTCTGTTGTAACGACCGTAGACTGTATACATGTAAGTACTGTAATTTTTCAGCAACCCAGTTCTGCTAGAACTTTGTGTACACATGTGTTATTATATACAACTCTTGTTTTTGGTTCTGTGTGTATTTTTCCTTTTTGTTGTGGAATTTAGCTGGCACTTTCTTGTTCTTAATAAATGTAGAATGTCATTTTTGTTTACCTATTTTCTTTTTCGAAACAGTGCTGTGCAAGAATCAAAATCAAGATCTCGAAGGCCAGCATTAGCACCCGTATCGGAAAGTGGAGCCAACAGTGGATCAGAGGACGAGTCTGATGAAGATGTATTGGGTGAAGAAAGTGATATGGAAGAGAGTGACGAGGAGGTAAACAGAGTGTCATAACAGTGAAGATTAAACAATGGTCTGGTATTATTTCATGAGAGTAGTATAATTGCTTGTTTCTTGCTATGATGTATGCAGGGCCAAAACGGACACGAAGCGAGGGATGAGGTTACATCAGATGAGGATGATGATGAATTTGACTTGGGTGATGAAGGTGACAACCTGAAAGGCTCTGGTGATGATGGTAGTGGTGATGACGATGAAGAAGGCAAGTAGCACTGAACTGTTTTTTTCCATATTTTGGCATTAAATTGTAATGTCCAGAACAATGATGAAGCAATTTCTTTTACGATTTAACTCGTCTGTTCAAAAATGTGCCTCGTATTTCCCTATATGGTTGCGTTCTGATGTACAAGAAAACCAAGAAAACACTAACAAGCATTTTAAACATGTGCCTTATGGTACAGTGTTACCCCGATTATACGACTTTGTCGGCATCATGCAAAAACATTGTGTAATCTGGGCGTCGTGCAACCCACTGACAAAAATTATGTCTAATATACACGTTGCACTGTTGCACGGTGTCAGGCGACAGAGTTGCTAGGAGCATTAATTTAAACTGAAGTCTAATACTCTGCAATACTGCCTAAGAAGTAAACACTAATACTACAGTGCAGGTGCCAGTCACTCCTTATAGAGGGATTTAGCATACCATGTACCATGATCCGCACCGGCCAGCATGTTAAAATTTCCTTTTCGCACCTAGATTTTAAAATATCAGTTAGTTTCTTGCAGACTTTCTCTGAGCCACACAGCAAGGGCTTTCTTTCTAGCGCAGCAACATCCATAAGGAGGCCGCCTGCACAGACGTGTCTCCAAATGTTGATGCAACGTAAGCACATCCACAAACATAGGCACAGGTATGGTGGCATCTGTGGCATTTTCCTTGTCTGAGATGGCAGACAGTAGAGTCTGCATGAGGCAATGCTTCCTCACACATCTGTCTCATGTGACGACCAGCACGAAACCGGGAACCTAACAACAGTTGCGTGAGAAGTCTTGTGTGTTTGCACGTAGGCAAAAATCTTCTAACTCCATGTGAGAAGATGCATATCCAATAAAATCTGTGTCTTCCGGTGGCTGTTTTAAATCTTTCACGTCCTTTTGCATTTTCCATACGTGCAGGCACCTTGTTCTTGTGTGATCACTTTCGGAGATACTAGTTTCACTTGTGCGAGACTCCACACTGGAAGCATTGAGTATTCAGCCGACAGCACTCATTGCAGTGTGTGAAGATAGGTACTTTTGCGCAGCGCCAAAAACACTATCGGCCGCATCTGGGGACGGTAGTATACACTACTGAGAGAAAATGTGGAGGAGTGTGGGTAGGCAGATAGTTGACACAAGTAATGCCGAGGAAGAGAAAGCTTAATGATATTGCAAAAGGGATGAAGGCGGATGGCGGTTGTGCGGCATTAGGAGGGGGAAGGGAAACGAACGACGATAGGGCAGCAAATGTGAGCGAAGGAAAAAAGACTAGGAGGGACCCAGGAAACCAATCAAAGCTTTCTGCTTGCGAAGGTGCTCTCTCCCTCCACTGACGGAGGAAATAGCACCGTGAGGGAGCTGGCTGGCAGCTCGTATGGGGTGGGATGGGATACATGGTAGTGATGCGAAGGCGGCCAAATTATCAGGGATGTCTGAAAAATCTGTTGGCTTTATTGTGAAGTCTTGTGAATTAAATTTTGCAATAATGGTAACAACTAACAACCACTTCCTTATGTCTGGCAACAATCTATAGATGCCACACCAGCACCACTACAACTACTCTCTATACAGTCGCTTTTATCCTTTTGTTTCAGTAAGGTGATGCCGTGCTTGGTGCTATGCCTAAAAGCAGTCACGTCTACCATGTAACTCAGCTGGCGTTAGGCATGCGTTTCAATGGGGGGGGGGGGGAGAAAAAAATCACAGTGCAAGATACCATTATAAGACCTACAGTGTTTGGTCGTCAGAAGTCTGTCGATTGAATACCAGAGGTCTTGAAATCTTATCTTGCACACAACTTGTCAGATGTCTAACATTAGCTGGGGCACCCTATGTACAGTCAAACGTTACAGTGAAACCCCAGTTATGCGTCTCCTGATTTTGTGTCGTTTTAGGTTTTATGACAGATTAGTGCAGTACCAGCAAACTCCTAATACGCATATGCAATGCGATATTATGCACATCCCACCACGTATGACAACCTACGTGGAACTCCGAACCCAATGGAAGACGTGTGAGGAACACCGCCAGCCTCCAGCAGCTCCCTCACTGTGCTGTCCCCTCCGTGAGGAGGGGGAAAGCGCACCTTCGCATGCTGGAAGCTCCAACTGCCTTTTTCCTTGCCTCACGTTCACTGCTTACTGATCATTTGCTTCCCTTACCTCTCTTTGCATCACTGAACTGCCGTCTGGGCGGTCTTTCAGAAATAGTTTTGCTTTCACAAGCTTTTGCGTCTCGGCAATGTCAGCACTGGATGTGTCCACATATAAGGGCTACAGCGTTTTTGGCGCTGCATTAGGCTCAGTACCTTCGCACGGTCAACACAGTGCCAAGAGTACTGTCGGCTGTGCACTTCGTATGGTCTCAAATATCCTCTTGGGACAAAGGAACAACAAAGCAGTAGGGCAAACATTCACAAGGGCCTTTATTGCACCTTTCATACCCCAATGTGCGCTGATAAATTGAGGAAGTACAACTCACTGCAACAGGATATCAAAGGAACATTTTCACTCCCATGCTGGTCACCAACACCTAATCGTTTGCATGTATACTCGGACAAACAGTGGTGCGTTCCATTGGATGGGGTCGTCCATCCCAGGGTCTCGCTCTGAAGCATTTTGCAGGGTGTTCCCGCAAAGCTTGCTGTCGGGCACACGAAACATCCGTGCACTCAGCCGACCCCAAGCCAAAGGGGAAGAGCCTGCTCCCTTTTGTGCCTGAGTTACTCTACTGCTGGTGGTGATAGCAGCGCAACACTCGTGCCATCCCTCGCACTATTCTGCAACTACAGTTGAACTCCGCAATAATGAACTCGGCGGGGAACGTGCAGAAATTCGCTGTTGCGAAAATTTCGTTGGTGCGAAATGAGACAGCACAGATATGTAATGCGTTGCAGAATGGAACTTTACCGTCGAAATTCTGTTAGCCTACTTTGGTAAGCTTTTCTCGCGGATATAACCGCATTGCTGACTGCACACAGTGCACCGCATGCGTCAATCTGCAGTGGTAGCACTGCCATGGAGCAGTGTTTTTGATCATTTGATTTCGGAGGTACAATCACTTTTGCGAGATTTCGTGTGAACTCTGCACTGGGCGCAGAGTAACTGCACTCCACGTATGCAACAGCATTTCTCCAGCACATGTTGAAGCCCATGGATGCCGACCCATCCGGTGCAGAGTGCAAAAGTGATCGTATCTCGTATACCCAAAGGCAATCGATCAAGATCATGGCCCCTTCGCGCAAATCTACGTCCAGTGCCGAATCCACACACTATCTATGGCTGTCAGGTGGCACTGAAACCAGCATTCTTGAAGCAAAGGATGCATATTGCTGGATGATTGCTTAATCACGGCCTGATGCTGTGACCGCCATCTCAAGTCCCATAAACAATTCCAAGTCAGTGGAACGTGGATTTTCTTGTTTCTGCTGCATTTTTCTCGCTGAGACGCACATTACACACTGCACTAGGTGTGCAAAAACAGTTGTCACATGCCTGTAGCAACATGCGGGCCGCTTCAAACGGGCGTTCAACAAAAAAAGATGGGGGCTGTGATGTGTTTTCAGCGCACATTATAGCTCTCGGTGCTTGTTTGTTTTTGTGAACAAAAATGGCGGTGTCTACGCAAGTGTAATGTGGGGTTATTTTACGAAATTTTACTGAAAAGCAATTGCATTTGAGCACATTTTGGAACCTGCTGCCCTTGCATGAGTAGGTAGTATGTGGGGTTATGTTCCAGCAAATGTGGTTGCAGGATCGTAGTACAGGAACATTTCGTTGTCAAGAGGTACGAAATGCATTGAACCTTATGGGCGTTTGCCAGGGATACGAAAATATTTCGTTGTCGCGGGGTTTCGTTATTGTGGGTTTTGACTATACACCGACCACTGGCACTATGGTGGACCACGACTATATGCGAATGTAGGTCGACTATACACCGACCACTGGCACTTATCTACACGGCTAATCTAGGATTACAGGAGATGTGAGAGCCATGCTAGGAAAACAATATAAGTGGGTGCACGAGAGTAGAACGTCCCTATGTCTTCGATGTGTCCAGTGCCAAGTCTCGTGAAAATGAAACTAGTACAGTAGAACCTCATTGATATGATCCCGTTACGTACAATTTCCCGGCACCGACATTCGTGATCAAGAGCACAAAAAAATTACCCAATACAGTTACGCTTATCCTTTACCAGTTCATACATTCGCAAAAAACACTAATTTTCCACATCATTGCTCAGTACATCACTAAACTGCGATCGTGTGATACGTTTTCCAGCTGCTTGATCCCAGGTAAACAAGAAAATGCATGAGGTGTGTGCGATCGAGAAAATTAGTCGTCCGCTGCGGTACCTTTACCGCAATGTCTCACATGTAAACGCCGGCGAGCACTCAGTTTCTTATTCTGATGCTAGCAAATCTCCCGGGTTGTCACACACCACATTTACGGCTATTGCCAGCAACCCTATTGCGATAAGCATCTTACCTGTTTTAGAGCGTATGGGGCATAGTGGCAAGCGTACTACGCACATTTAGTTGGCGATAACCCAAATGCACCGCCGTTCCTTGTTGCATCCTCCTGTAGCATCCGGTGTCGTCCACCAGCTTGATTTCGTTTCGGTTTCCCATCGGTGTCTTAAAATACTACACAATAGAACAACAACAAAATGCATCTCAGGCCGCAAGAGCACGTTGGTGTCTTGTGCCTCAGGCTGCAACAATCTGTGCGACACTTCACATTATGTAGATGTTATGTACAGTTGAATCGGTCAAATTTTGTGGTTACTTCGTATTGTGCATTATCCCATTAGTGCGTTCTTTCTGGCGTTTATTCCCAAAGTGTGTGAACACTGGTCTACTGTACTTCCAAAAATGATCACCCAAGAATACTGCCCAGCTCGTATAGTAAGTGTGAAAGCATGTGCGAATATTGAACAGATTAACCCCCGGAAGTCGCACAAATCATATCGGATATGCATGTTCACACACAAACCTTTTGAGGCGTCCATCATTCGGTTCCTGGTTTTATGTTTGGTCATTGTATGAGATGGGACATTCAAGGAGGCATTGCCTCATGCCGACACTTGAACTGCTGGCGGCCACCTTGAACGAAAGACGACCCCACAGATGCTACCAGCCTGTGCCTATATTCATGGATGTGCTACGTTCATCGACAACATTGAGAGATATGCTTGTTCAAGCGATGCCATAAGTGACCTCCTTGCTGACTCTGCTGCGCTCGGAAGAAATCTCTTCCTGCATGGCTCAAAGAAAGTCTACGAACTTGCCATATTTACTTGTATCTAGGCTGGCCCCAATTTTAACTCTTCCCCTGAAAGTCCGAATCCAGAAGAAAAAAACAACTTACCTCGAATGTAGGCCGACCAAAAAAGCAAGGACAGCGTTCACAAAATAAAAACATTTATTAAATATGAACACGCCGAGCTCGTTGTACGTCGCCATCTTCCTTATTGCTGTCATCTTCTCGTTGCGGCCGGCGCATGCAAAAAGCGTCTCCTGTTGCCTCTTCCAACAATGTGCATTTTTCTCAGCGACGCCAAAGTATCGCCCAGCTTGAACGTTTGACGATGCCTCTGCGGCTAGCAAACTTTTTGTTTGAAAGTGGCAGCACAGTGGCATCACCTGTTTGGTGCCATTACCATAATGCCACGCCGCATGCCGATACGACACAGCTCAAAATGGCGACGTCGCTTGTGTACTTCATTTGGCTATTAGTGTGGTTGGTAGCAGCTGCAATACTGACTTTTTGAGGTGGTGCTAGCTTGACTAAGTAGTTCTGCGGAAACCCGCACATTCAGCACATTTTCAATTTTCAATTCAGCACATTTTTCAATTTCAAATAAAAACTGGCACATTTTTTAAAAATACAGTGCAGACCACTTATAACGTAACTGCTTTTAGCATGGGACCGGTTATAGCGTGGGTTTTTTTACCACCGATATGTCTCCCATAGAACTTAAGGGGGGATGAGGGTCTTGAAAACTTTTTTTTTTATTTCGTAACATATCTTCCTGAAAATTGGCATGCAGATATATCTTTGAATGCTGATCCCAAATATATATTCAGATTTTATATATCTCATCTATAAATGAAGATATTGCAAAATAATTCATCTCACATAGGTCTTTTCTTACGGGCCATTATGATAATTTCATAATTAAAAAAACTAGTTTCAAAGAATGGCTGTCATTTCCAAGGGCCCACTGCACATCCTAAAGCTAAAGAAATTTTTAAAAAGTGATCATATAGGTCATGAATGAATAACAAAGTAGGAAGAAAAAAACAATGCGGGAGTAATTAGCTTACATCTGACCTAATTGCTAGTCTAATGGGTTTAATGAAAAATGGAAAGCTTTAGGATGTAGTTGAGGTTTTACTGAAAAAAATGATACCTAATTCAATAAAATCAGTTGATGCAAACATTATGAAAAGTTCTGTAAGGCAAAGGCATTTCATCGAAAAAGCAAAGCTGAGAAAATTGCATTCAAAGTTTTGCTTACTCTGCCACGTTTGTTTACCTATCACATGGAAAAATTTAATGCTTTAGCATGCAGCCCAGTCATTACTGAACACAATAACACCAAACTCAAAGAAATCTGTTCATGTAAAGATTGTGAAAACCTCTGTATTGCATTGGTACTTGGCAAAAAAAAAAAAAAAAAGCTCAGAAAGTCGTCTTTACTTGCTGCGCCGACGTTCATTAGCTCGAACTTGCGGGAAGTCGCGGAATTCTTCGCCAATGAAGTTTTAATGTTGTCTGCGTACTTTTCACGCCCCGCGCACTCCGCGCAAAACACCGCGTCGAAGCGTTGAGCACGCGAGCTCGGTTCAGCCGCGTCCGTCGGCACCGAAGCGGCGTTCGGAAACGCCGAAGTCGACGTTAGGCTTAGGTCAGCCGGCTCGGCCGCTTCCGACGACACGGAATCCGAAGCGACTTGCAGCGTTTTAAAAGTTAGCATTTTCGACGGGCTTAGTCCAGGCGCATCCACCGGCACTGCAGAGACTTGCGGTAACACCGAAGTTGACAGCGATCGGGACTGTCCAGCCGCGTCCACCGGCGAAGCTGTTGTTGGCGAGCTCACTCCAGCCGCATCCACCAAGGCCACAGTCATATCTCTATGCCACAGCAGCTTGCGGCATCACCGAAGCTGTAGTTCTCGACGATGTAGCGCTCTTATTCCATGCGCGCCTCTTTTTGCTGACTGCTTTTCGCGTGCTTGCTGTCAAGCGCGCGTCTCGCTCCATCGTGACACGCGGAACAAAGACACCAGGCACCCAAAAGCAAGAAATTCGTGGTTAAAAGAGGCGACTCAATAGCCAAAATATCTACAAGAACGATAAAGAAAAAGGCAGAACGAAAAAATTGGAGGACGCTTAAGCTTCGCCTTCAAGAGTGGGACGCGACAGCGTTCCCGTCGACCCGCCAAGGGGTATAAGACAATGCGCTACGGCACAGCAATCACTTACGATGCGCCCCGCATCGGACTTAGCGCCCACCTATCACGCGGTGAACGTCGAGCAACGCAGCGTTCGGCGCGACAACGAAACGTGCGCCTGAGCGAACGAAACGAACCAAAGAACTCGGTGTCTCGGAGGGGAAACGATCTACGCCAGCCAAACGTCGTGATCGGCACGGGCAGAGAGATAGATAGTAATCTAAACCGGAAGCACGGCGAAGCGTCGTCAGGGGAGAGGGAGTCCCGCGACGCGCCTGGCAGCGGTCCCAATGCGCGCGCGGTGCGCCTCCTGTCGGGGCAGCGCCGTACATTGAGAGGAGGGGGTCTTCTGTGTTTGCCGCAAGATGGCTCTGCGTGTGCGGAAAGCGCAAAAGAAATGCGGCGGAAACGCACTTCGCAACTCGTGTAATTGTGACTTCTGTACGTTACATGTTCATAATTACCGATATACACCGCAGTATAACTTTCCACGGCTGGTTTCGAAGGCAACACCGCATTCACTAGAGGCGCGTTTGCACCGCTTGGAAGCATCGAACTCGTGGCTGAGTGGTAGCGTCTCTGTCTCACACTCCGGAGACCCGGGTTCGATTCCCACCGGGCCAATCTTGGAAGTTGCTTTTTATTTATGAAGCGCCTGCCGTGATTTATCGCTCACGGTCAACGCCGCCGACGCCGACACCCGACGCCGACGACACCGGCTTTTCTGCGACACGAGCTCCTTAACGCTATCGCGTTAAAATACAAGAGGAATGCGAAAAATGACGTGCGCGCCGGCGAAAGCAGACGACGCGAAGGAGTCGAACAACGCGGCCGCGGGGCCGCGGCAGGCGAAGCATGCGTCACGTCCAATCAGAGGGCTGCGCCTCGGGGAGGCGCCCGCTTCACCCAATCAGCGGCTGTCTCGCGACGATTTCGCTCTTGAGAACGGGTGCTTGGGGTGCCGATCGCTCCGCTGCACGAGGGTCTACAGCGTGCCGAGGGGCGCCAGAATGGAGAGCGGGAAACCAGCTTTCAAACGAGACCAAGATGGCGCCGATCGGTTCGCGTCGCGCGGAGCTACGGCAGCTTGAAAATGAGGCAAATCTTCGCGCTTGGCGTTCAATTTCGGCTCACCGACGTTTCTAAATTGCCGTTTTTTTTATACTTCGAGTAGGAATTGAGCCATAGTATTTTGTAGAGGCATAGTTGGGACATTAAAGACTTCAAAAACGCAATTTTCGAAAATTGCCATTTTTGACCATTTTTCGCGATTTCAAGACCCGCGTCCCCCCTTAATGTATAGGTGGACCATTTATTGCGTAGGCATGTGAAGCAGAATACCGGTTGTAAGCGCGGTTCCTTTAAGCGCGCGACCATGAAATCAGTGCACGGAGCACGGCGTTTTCTCGGAGGCGTTGAACATGGCCCGCACGGCCGCACAGTTGCCGGGCGCGCAAACACAGAGAAGGGGGAGCGTGGGCGTGCACATGGAGACCAGCGGCGAAAAGCGAAAAAGAAAAAATAAAGAGGAGAAGGGTGGGAGACCTTAGAGGAAGGAGGGTGAGTATTTTCATCACTATGGCAGCGTCCAATCAAGCTGTGCACAATAGAAGCGATAGCAGCGACAGCGCACTCCTTTTTTTTTTTTTTCAGTCTCTTTGTTGCATTTGGTGTGTGCACGTCGTGATCTCGTCATGTCTGAGTTGTCCTCTGTGCACGTGTGTCGTTGGGCCTTTGTCACCGTGGCGTCGGCGGTGTCTTCAAGTGGTGTGAGAAAAAGGCATGCCTTATCGCTGGAGACAAAGGAATGTGTTATAAGGGACATAGAAAGTGGGCTGAAGAAGGTGTCGGTGGCGGCCAAATATGGCGTTTCCGACACAACCGTGTCGACCATATACAAGAACAAGTACAAATTGTGGCAGCAACTGCAGCAAGATTCGTCTTCCCTGTCATGGAAGAGAATACGTGCGTCGATGTATGAAGATGTGGACGCAGCGCTCTTCAGATGGTTCTGTGAAGTTAGGGCTCAGAGCATACCAGTGAGTGACCCCATGCTCCAACAAAAAGCCAAGTGCCGTAGTGCTCTTTTAGGCCACGACGACTTCATTAATGGATGGATCCAGCGATTCAAGGATCACCATGGCATCAGCCGCAATGTGGTGTGCGATGAAAGCGGTGATGCCAACGACGGGTCTGTCGAAATCTGGCTTCGCTTAAGTTTGAAAACCGTGCTGTCCATGTATACGGACAGAGACGTATACAATGCCGACGAAGCTGGCGTTTTTTATAACCTTCTACCCAACTGCACTCTTGCGCTGAGAGGCGAAGCCTGCTCTGGCCGCAAAGCCTCAAAAGAGCGCATAACTGTCTTGTTCTGCACTAACATGGATGGAAGCGACAAGCGCCGCCTGTTTGTCATTGGAAAATCAGCGAGGCCACGTTACTTTAAAAACCGAGAGTGCCTGCCAGTGACATACAAATCCAACAAAAAGGCGTGGATGATGCAAGACATGTTCACAAGCTGCCTTTGCAAGTTTGATGAAGACATGGTGGCAGAGAAGCGACAGATCGTGCTCATTCTTGACAATTGCACAGCCCACCACATCAAGCCAAAGTTGACTGCAGTCAAGTTAATGTTTCTGCCTGCCAACACGACGGCAAAATGTCAGTCGCTCGAACAGGGTGTCATCAGACTGTAAAAGCACTTTACATAAAAATGCATCTGTGAAAGAGTTTTGCTGAGCATGCAGCAGCAGCAGCTTCTTAAAGTGAACTTAAAGGGCGCAATTGATATGGTTGCCGCTTCGTGGTGGCAGGTAAAAGCCACTACAATAAGCAAGTACAGTCTAACCCGGCTATATAGAATTAAAAAAAAAAAAAACGCCTATGAGTTCGATATAGAGCATAATTCGATATAAGCCTGCTGAGTGATTGGATGTCATAAAAGCACATACCATTTATAAAATCACTTTATTGGTGAAACTAGCTTAGTTTTGCACGAAGTAGTCCTGCATTTTCTTCTGCTTGGGCAATTTCACTGCCTGCGACGCCCGCACTTTTCCACATTGCCTAAAGCGTCGGAGCAGCTGAGGCCGCAACCTTCCTCATTCACACAGAAGCACAGACTAGTGCGAGCGTGCCAATCACTTCGGAGGATGTGGGCCAAGGACCGTCGTTGCTTTCCTCATTGTGCCCACTTTCACTTGTGCTCGGTACGATGTCGGCAATGTAGTCTTCGTTTTCAGGCTCTCCTGTGGGCGGGACACCATCATTTGTGCTCACGAACTCGTCCACCATTGATTCGTCAACAGTTCCGGAAATTATGACAGCTCGCTCCGAACTTCGGCATCATCGGCAACGGCTTCATCACATTCATCAGAATTTAGTCATAGCCGAGCACGCGAAAGTCGGCACGGCTGAAGCAATTTCGGATGAACCACTCACACACGGCCGTGCGTACGTGTCGGGCGCCACGGGCATTGGGTCGCGAGTTTGGCCGCATTAGCCGTAATCTCCCCCTTCAAGATTGTTCTGAGAGTGCTCCTCGGAATCTTGTACGCTGCGGGGACATCCGACTTCTCACCGCATTCGATCCTATTTATGATTTCGAGCTTCACGACGAAAGGCGAATTGAGCCGCTTCGTCACGGCAACACTGTGGGAGAAAGCCTATGAGGCGCACACACAATGAACCAGAAAAGCAGCGAGACAACTCGCACTTCCGCCATCTTGCACGACGAGGGCACAAGAGCCTTTGATTGGCTGTCTGAGCAAGCGCTGTGGGAGGGCCAGGATCATTTTTCGCAGGAGGGTGTCGACGGCTCGTCCGAGGCAGGGCGGTCACTGTAGGGAGAGCGGTTGGATGGAGCCGTGCCGCCATGTTTTCCTGCCACTGCGAGGGAAAGCCAACTTCCGGGGGCACTTTCTGCCGCTTGACGTTTGATATATCGGGAGTTGCTGCTTTTTTATTCAATGTAAGCGTAATTTTTGCTCTATATACTCATTATAACTATACCGTGTCCAGAAATTGTTCGATATGTAGAATAATTTGATATAAATGGGTTCGATATAGTCGGGTTCGACTGTACTTCAACAAAGCAGGCTTCTTGCGCAATGCAGAGGCTCTTGACGACAATGAACCGAGCAACAATGTTGCCGATGAGATGGTCAACACCGACGACGTGTGGTCCAGCCTCATTGAAAGCAAGTTTGTTTCTGCCACAGATACCTTCCAAGAATATGTTGATGCCGGTGAGTCGGAGCTTCCTGTCTGCGAGGAAGCGAGAACGGATGATGCGAACCTAATGGATACTAATGACAAAATAATATTCAGTTACACCATTTACATCATTTTGCTACAGTTCGTCTTGCCTGCTCCTGGCACTCAAGTGCCATTTGTGCCAACTGCGCAAAAGTGCGGTATTTTCGCGTTTTCACAGCAATGCAATGTTTTCATTGAGGTTATGTAGCTACAGTCAGCTACTGAGTTTCTGGGTGCCCAATTTTTCGGACATGCCTAATTATTCAAACAATCCAAACACCTTCGCGGCACTGCCACAGTACCCTATAGAGTCAGTGTATAAGAATGTCTGAAATTTTGGACGCAAAGATCCTTTGCTGTCTGATTTTCCTGACTTTTTGTCATGAATGCAGGTCTGAAACGGCATTGATCAAAGCCACCACCACCGCCGTTTTGATTATCTCGCCGCCTTGAACAGGCGTTCTCGCATGCAGATCCGCTGGCAGCCATAGCCACCATCACGGCAACAGCCACTTTCACGTTCGCTACCAAGATTCTTGCTGTTTGGTGCTTTTTATTAAAACAACTCGCCGCTGTTAGCAATGGTGCCTACTCTGCCTTTCCAATCCTTGCCAATGGCTTCAAAGCTCGGAAAGCGTGATGTGTTACATAATGCCGGTCTCCGAAAGTCAGCTTTGCCTCAATATGGCAGTGTTACGTGCTGAAGCATTCACAAAGTATTACGGTGAAGCATACTGAATGGGAAGAGGCAATTGTCACGGGACACAGAATGTATTCCTTAATTGTACACGCGTGCACTCGTCGTCTCCTGTCACATTATGAGCAACGATACACCTAATAATCGTACTGGCCAGCCTTCAGAGCTATTTCGGATGTGTCTGTGGTGATTTCAACCCTTGCTTTAAAAGGTCCATCGGGTGTAGGCAACAAAAGTTCGGTTTTACGCCAAATTTGCTCGTATCTGTTTACAAAGGCCACATGACACACAGGAAGCCAACGAACTGCCCAACAATGAAAGCGAGGGGGCAGGATTGTACAAACGTTGTTCTCCATCGCCATCACAGTCTTTGTGACACACCGTACGGAGGCATCTCAGCTTTACCCATAAACGCATAGTCTTTTCGAACTACTAGCATTGTCATTGGGCTCAATACAATTGAACCTGACTATATCAAGCCCATTTACATCGAATTATCCTGTATATCGAACAATTCCTGAACACTGTATAGTTACTATGAGTATATATAGCAAAAATTACGCTTAAATCGAACAAAAATAGCAGCGACTCCCGATATATAGAACGTCAAGTGGCGTGAAAGTGCCTCCAGGTGTTGGCTTTCCCTTGCGGCAGCAGGAAAACATGCTGACACATCCCAAAAGGGGTTGAGCCCGGCGGTGCGACTCCATCCATCCGCCATCCCTATCGTGACCTGCCTTGTCAGCCTTCTCCCGCAGTGTTGCTGTGATGGCTAGCGTCAAGAGTGATGAATTTTGCCTTTCGCCATGAAGCTCGAAATCATAAATCAAGTGAAGCGCGGTAATAAGTCGGATGTCGCCGCAGTGCACAAGGTTCCGAGGTGCACTCTCAGCACGATCTTGAAGAATAAGGGGGAGATTAGGGCTATAGCGGACAAACGACACGGTGCCCGTTGTGCTCGATGCGCATGCACACGGCCATGATGTCGAGGTGGTTGTGTACAAGTGGTCCATCCGAAACTGCTTCAGGCATGCTAGTTTCTGTGTGCCAGGTCATGAATATCAAATGCTTACGAGTGCGACGAAGCCATTGCCGGTGTTGCTGAAGTTTGGAGCAAGCTGGCACGATTATCAGAAGCCGCTGACGGATCAATGGTCAGCGAGTTTGTGAGTGTGGATGATGATGTTGCGACCACAGGAGAGCCTCAAAACAAAGACTACATTGCCGACATTATACCGAACACAAATGAAAGCGGGCACAATGAAGAAAGTAACGACGATCCTTTGCCCACATCCTCTCCCTCCTACCCTCTCTCTGTCTTTTAATCCCATCGCCTTCACCCTGCTGGCGCTGAGCCGTGCTCTCGCATGGGTTGCAGAAAATAGTGCTAGCATTTCCTCCTTTCCCATAAGAATCACTTCTCTCTGATGGTGCACTCGCACTAATCCGGTGCTTCGTTGTGAATGTGGAATGTTGCTGCTTTAGCTGCTTCAACTCTTTAGGCAGTGTGGAGAAGTGCAAACTTGCCCAAGCAGAAGAAGCAGGGTTTCTACCAACCGGAAAAACTGGGAATTCTCAGCGATTTTGAATAGCCTGGAAATACTCGGGGAAGACTCGGGGAATTTGTGCTTCTATCAGGGAAAATGATCTGCTTTTATTGAAAGGGAACGAAAGTCGCGGTAGTGGTGGCTTGAGTAACATAAAGAAATGGTAAAGAATCGTTTTTGATGCCATGTCTTTAGCTGGAGTTGCCAGTGCGCAGTCAACGAACGACTTTCTGGACGCCCGATAATTCGGACTGCTTCGTGGCACCACGACGTACCCCACAGAGTCAGTTTTTAAGAACATTGAAATTTCGGGCGCAAGAACCCTTCGCAGACCGATTTTCTGAGACATTTTGCCTTGACCACAGGTCCGAAACGGCAATCAAAGCCACCACAGCCGCCATTTTGATTACCTCGCCGCCTCGAACCGGCACTCTCGCAGGCAGTCCCACTGGCAGCCGCAGCCGACACTAGGCCTAGCAATGGCACTGACTCCACCTTTGTGGTTCTCGCGATTGGCTTCGAAGCTCGGAAAGCACCACACGTTGCATAATGTTGGTTCCCGAAAGTCGGCTTTGCCTCAATGCAGCAGTGTTACGTGCTGAAGCTTAAGCGTGGGAAGGGGCAATTGTCACAGGACACAGTATGTATTCAATGAGAGCAGCATTCTGGGCAAGTTGGTAATCCACTACTGAAGTATATTTGCGCAACAAAAGACACTGACGTAAGAGAATAACACACACCAAGCGCAAGCTTTCAACTGCGGAGTTGAAAGCTTGTGCTTGGTGTATGTTCTTCTCATTGTTCCACAGTAATACTTCAGTATGTATTCCTTAATTATATGCGCATGCACTCGCCGTCTCCTGTCACAGTACGAGCACCGATATGCCTAATAACTGTACTGGCAGGCCTTCAGAGCTTTTTTGAGATGTGCCTGTGGCAATTTGAGCCCTTAAGGGCAGTAAAAGACATGCATTCATTTTTTTAACTGATCGATTTTTCGGACATTTTTGCGGCCCCTAGGTAGTTAGAAAAATCAGACGTTGACTGTACAACTAAGAGGACGCTTCAAACGGTATGTGAAGCGAACGCGCTGCGGAAGGATGACGGCAACAGAAAGGACCTACGCATTGAGAAATACAGAAAAAAGCAAGCGTGTCGCCGCTTCTTGAAAGGAGCTTGCGCTTAAAAAACAAAATGTTGGCTAACACTGAAATGCAGGTGTCCCTCATACAAACCAAAATAAACTCTTTAAAGCATTCAAACGCAGCACTGAGCCATTATGCGGGGGCTGAGAGTATATCAAGACAGTTGAGGTTGGTAATTACCAGCTGTTGAGAGAGAATCTCACTTGTGACAAAGTTCGGACCTCATACCTATGAGCTTGCTATCAGTTAATAGGAATAGCTCATACTCTAAAAGATTTGCTTCTGTGTGCATCTCCTTTTCATTCGTATTTGAGAATGTTCAAATCGGTTTACAATGGGTTTCGCCATTCTTTTCGAAAATATTTTATTCGCTGTGCGTCTTACTAACCCCTCGCTTCCTTTTCTTTATGAATAAAGAAAAGGAAGGAAAAGGACTACTCCTTACTGTTCAAACTGGATTAAGTCACTATTAGAATATGATTAAGTTGTTTTTTAAAATTTTCTAACGTGCTTACTAGGAAGTGATGGCATCGGGCGACATTGTGTCAGCCCGTCTTGACATAAAACAAAGTTCTGTGTCACTCAAGAAATTTTTCAAAGGCACTCGGGGAAAACTCGGGGAATTTGGAAATGTCAACTTGGTAGGCACCCTCAGAAGATACATGACTAGTTTCATCAATAAAGTGCTTTTATGAATGGTATGTGCTTTTATGACGTCCAACCCATTAGCAGACTTATATCGAACTGATAGGCACATTTTGATGAGTTCAGTATAACCGGGTTTGACTGTACTCATTTTGTCTAGTGCGGTAAAGCACATCTGTCATATGGAATTCACATAAGACATTTACATCACTTTTTGTCTTTTGCCTGACTGCGCATATTGTTCTAGCTCATTTGTAGTTTTATATCTGTGTTGCGCCCAGGCGCATATCTTTGTTCTTGTTAGCCTACAAAATTTTATTTAATTGTTTATAAAATTAAGTTCCTTGCCTACCCAAATATAAATGTTTGCAACATACCGTGCACAGTATACCGTCCATGGGAAGGCAAGCTTAATTGATTGCTGTTGGCTTTGTGTCTTGCTTCACTGTCAACAGCACTTACTGACTGCATGGTAATAATAAGCTTCAGCAAATGGCTACAGATTACTGCTCTACTGCTCCAAGTGTTCTAAAAAGACAAATTTTTCTGCTCCGAAACTTCTCCAAAATGCTGGTGTGGCTGCTCCTAAACTGCTCCAGAACAGTTTTCCTGATCCAAAAATTGCTCCAAATCCTAAACTAGCTAGACCACCACTGACTTATGCGTTTAAAATTTCTTTCAACGAAGCAGTAATTTTCTTCAGATGGAGATAACAAATCCTTTTTGAGTTTGCCTCAAAGATTTACTCATCATTTTTTGCTTATTAGACCAAAATCTGATGGCGGGCAACATTTCTTGCAACTCAGCTGAATCAGGAGTTCAAAGCTGCCATTAGCTGTCAGCTACCACCTGGCAGTGCAGCAAACCAGCCACACTGCTGAGCCGGCGGCTACGCATGCACTCTACCGTTGCCACATCACACCGCACTCTGCCAACGCTTTTTGTTTGTGGACCATGCCAAAAAAAAGAAAATTTAAGAAGATTAGTTTTTGAATGCTGCGTAAAACACAATTACATGCAGTTACTAGTTTGTCACTTGATGATGCACTGTTCAGTTGGCTTTGCAGAAGCCTTCATAAAACAAAGTGGTACTTCCAGCAGAAAACTGTGTTCAAAAAAAATATTAAACGGAGGTTTGTTAGCTTTAACAGCCCAAGAAGCTCTGCAGACTTTTAGAACACTTCAGGCAACTGAAACTTTCCCTGTGGGCTTGTGTGAATAGCATACAATAAGTTAATCATTAAGCATACCAGCCATCATTTGTATGTTATGACAAAGTGCTTCATATAGTACAAGTGCTTACACAAGAAATACGCACTGCTGCTGCACAGACTGTGCCTAGTCCTTGAGTACCTGCCATGGGATGGTCCTACATATGTCATTACTATAGCTGTAACAAAGAGGGATCATTAAAATCTGATCTGCCATAAATAAACGTGTATAAAATTTAAATTTCACTTTCTCTTCTTCAACAGCCTGAAAGCTTCTTAATAGACTCAGTATTGTTCTTCGCTCCTCATTGTGTTTGCCTGACGCATGCTTCCATGCTTTGCGAATCGTCACATTGTGTTGACATGTATAGATTGTGCATTACCCAATTAGTTATTGCCAGCAGTCCGGGTTGGGTTTCTTGAATTCTAATGGAATCTTCTTGGAAGCATGTCAACATTATCCATTCCAACCTCAAGTGCATTAAAGTATATACAATTGGTGAACATGAGGCATACATGAGGCATGCCTCATACATGAGGCCTCATACATGCCTCATACCTCATGCTGCCTCATACATGAGGCATGAGGCAGCAGCAGGCATGAGGCCTGCTGTTGACTGACATGTTTCTTCTGACATCAATTTGAGCATTTGCATGTTACGTCTGCCTCAGTAACAGTTGTCATACTTGGCTTTCGATTCCTACACAACTAAGATTGACTATACCTTCAATTTTTTTAGGACTACCTTATTTTCAACCACTGCTTTTTGCACTGAGCTTTACTGCTGCATGTGACTAGTTGGTGAAGCAAAGGTTATATGTAGAGTAAATCATGATCACTTTATTATTAGGATTAGTAGCAGCCTTTTGATACTGAAAGCTAGATTATAATTTACTTCTTTAGTATTTGTGAGGGGGCATGAAATTATGGGGTTTTAAGTTCCAAAGCCACAATCTTGCTATTATAGAAATTTAGTAGGGGGCACTAGATTAATATTGGCAACTTGAAATTCTTTAGCATACAACCAAAACATAGCACACATGCAGTTTGATCATTCTGTGCCCATTCCATTCTACAGTTGCAGTAGAGCTTATATTTCGTTCTTTCTAATGAACTTCTCAGACTTGTCTATTATCTATATTTGCAAATTATGCAACAACTTTACTAATAAAGAATGCTTAGTATCATTGTCTAATATACTGGCTTTCACTAAAAGCAATTCATTGTGTACACCTTGCAGACAGGTACAAATGGAAGAAAACCATGAAGGAGAAGGCAGCTCAAGCCTTTCATGCTCGATCCCAGAAGCAACGGAACCTACAGTTTATAATCTATGGAAATGGTGAGATTTATTGTACTTTGACATTGCTGTGAATTTGCGATAGGGTTTGTTTGTGTGCTATTGGCAGATTTATAACTGGTTTGTGTGAAACAATTTTTCGCTTCCTTTGTGAATTTGCTTTGTTTGCATCAGCCAAGGGATGTGTAGGGATAGTTCAATATCAACTTTTTTTTTTTTTTTACCCTTTGAGGGTTTTTTCCATACATGTATGCTGCTGATATTATGTTTGATATTTTGTGCGCATTTCCAACTATGTGCAGTCTCCCAAAGTGATTTGAAATTGTTTCCACTTACCGGTGTGCAAAACTAAACTTGTTTAGCTCTGAGCGCTTGATCACGTGATCGCGCGCACGTCGTCTGCTACTTCTACGCATGTGTAAAGAAGATGCTATCGTTTTTTATGGCCACCACCGTCACATTTCCGGTAGCTTGGTGCTGCCAAAGTTCAGGGATACTAATCAGTTTTCTTTTTCATTACCTTCAGTTGCGGTTCGCATATTCCCATACACTGGGATGCGCGCAGTTGTGATTTTGGTATGGCTGCTCATGGTGCTTTTCGTGGTGACTGTTCGGCATTTCTTCTGCTGATTTGTTTTTGAAACAACAGTTCGTAGCCATAAATTTTGATAGATATTTTTCTCAATCTTGCTGTAAGCGCACTTGTCTGTATGTGTTGGTATGAGTAAAGCGTTTTCGAGACAAAATATCACTTGCAATAAATGTTTGCTGTATTCATGAGTTCTCCATCATTTCCTGCTACCAGAAACTGCAATAAGAAGAAATTGAGCATAAGGGCATGAGTTAAAAAAAAAAAAGCGACTCGGAGCGTTAATGCACATCAAATGTGAATGTTTAACTTTGGACACAATTTGAATATGAAATATTGAAATGCAGGTGCATTTTTTTCTTTTAAAGAATACAATTATTTTGTCAATACAAAGGGGATAGTAAAACATTCCAATGAAAGCATGTTGTTTCAACCACCAGTAACTCAGAAAGGAAATAATTTGCACTACCCTGCTAACGAGTGCATTATTCCAGGGCATTGATCATCATGAAACTCTGAGACATTTGACTACGATGGTCATCACATGGTGCGGTTCTTGTGTGGCGCACCCTAGTTGGAGCACAGAAAGCACTGCAATTGTGATGGAGAACTAGTGAGCAAAAGTGCTCCTAGCCTGCAACCAAAATAAAGCAGCAGAAAGCTTATCCCTCATGAAGGCACTATGAAAAACACTCCAGGAAGTTTTAGTATAATTGTTCTTTTTTTCCACTTTGCATTTTGTTTTGTTTGTGTATGTGTGGCGCAGCTGTGGCAAGCATTTCATTTCCATTCGGTCAGTGCAGCCATCCAGTTAGCTTGGTGTCAATGAAATAGTTAACCCTCTGTATAATTAAATTCTTGATATAACTAAGTATTCACTTTTCCTTACCTCTCGTCATAGAACACCATGTATCTAGAACCTCAATATAAGGAGGTGTGTTTGTATGCAATTTCAATATAATGAAATTTCGCTTCTGCCGCAAAGGAATGCCGAGACAATAAATGGAAACTTCTGTGGATGCAGACAGTCAAATTATTGAATTACAAGCTGCTGCTTGCAAGCACACCTCTCAAATCATGCGTGGTGTGACAAGAGCGAATGCCGTAGTGGAGCTGCATCATGTTCCATATAAAGCCCAAGTGTGATAACAACCTATCACGCCCTGCGCACTTTGCGCTTTAGGGGCAAGTGAAAGAAAGCGAGGTTGAGACAAAAAAAGATAGTGGCTTCACGAGTGACACCTTCCCGCGCGAGCAAAGGAAGAGAGGGGGAGGGGAGTGAGCTCGCGGTAACGCGATCAAGCTCGTGTGAGGGGTAACTTGGCGCGTGTCTTAGCCGTGGCTGCGCATGACTGTAAGCACGGCTGAGTGCATATGCAGCCATGCACCCTGCTTTAGAGGTAATCTGCCGCATGTACAAAGAGTGGGCGTGCCGAAACGGCATGGCCACCAGATGTATCTGCAAGAAAGAGACATTTGCATTGGTTCCTACATCACACCTGTGTTGTGCCACATCTTTTTATCTTCCACTGATCACTCTTTACACGATAGTTTTATTCATACTAACAATGCCACTGTCCCTGAAGTTTTTCGTTACATGGATGACTTCTTAAATCTTTTTAACAAGTAGTGCTCCATCTCGTATGAGCATGTGCAAAAGTGTGTTCTTGATGATTTTAAAACTTGCGGCAAACGGCTGTCCTTTGCATATCAGCGTCCAGAAGAAGGAAGGCTGCAGTTTTCGGTTTTTAGACTTGCGCCTGAAGTTCAGTGAATGCCACGCGTGCTTTGCATATTCCCCGCAAGCACAAAAACAGCTCCTCCAATACAAGTCGGCTCACTCTAAGTTAACAAAGAGAGGCATTGCAACATTCTGTTTGGAATCCGTGCTCCGGAAGCTATGTATTCACAATGTGCAAGCTAGTTTTGATCTACAATAGGGAAGGCTTTCTTGAGCTGGCTTCCCTGAGTCGGTTGTCTTGTCAGTAGCGGAAATTCTCCTCACGAAAATGAAGCACCGTGCTTACAAGAATGCCGTAGAAACCCTGGTGGGCACTCAGAGACCAGTAGTGATTCCATACATGCACAAGGTGACACATTGCCTGAAAAAAAGTAGCTACTTCGTTTAACGTGTCAATGATTTTTTTTAGCCCCCAGAAGCTTGCTCAGCTGAGCCGTTGCATCACTTGTGCAGACAAAAATGTGGGCTCTAAAAAGAACCATGAAAAGCATGTTCTCAAGTTTGCCAACAATGTTGTCTATGATATCCCCCTATTCTGCGGAAAATTATACATCGTCCAGACAAGGCGATGCATCAATGACTGACTCAGGGAGCATGCAAGAAATCTAGCCAATAAGTAGAAGACACACTTGCTTGCCATAGAAGTAGCTGTCCCACTTGTGAACCACGTTTTCGTAGCGTGAAAATTCTAGGCAAGAGCAAGCAAAAAACCGTCCGTGATACATTTGAGGCATTTTTTATCAGAAAAGCAGGTCAGGATTGTGTAAATGAAACATTCATTGCACTGTACAATGTAGAAATGAAATTCCTTTCGCGCCTGGTTTAATCACTTCCTGTTTGACAAATTCAATTTTTTCTTGTAATGATGTGTCTGTGCAGCTTGTCGATATATATACCTGTGGGTCTGGCTTCAATAAATTCAGTTGCTAGTTTGTGCCTGTGTTCATCTTCCTTTTTGTTGTGCTGTCTCGTTGTGCGCTATTTCAACATGGTTCTCATGACTAGTCAAGTATGAATTATGCAGGGAGGGTCAATTTCAGGATTATAATAAGAAAAGTTTTGGCCCATAGTAATTAGACGTACTGGCCCAGACCTTCAGTCAGGATTGAACTAACCGAAAAATCAAAATAAACTGAGCAAATACAGTGGAACCCTGAATTATACAACTTTTTCGGGACCGCGAAAAAGCGGCGTAAAATGTGGCCGTCGTAAAATTGGAACATAAATTATGCCTATAAAAATACTACTTATTTCTCGCGACGGATTTACGAGAAACTTCAATGTAAACTACTAACATACTCTGCAGGGCTTGGAAACCCAAATTACCAAAAAAGTAAATGCGATAAGAATTAATGCTGCAGTACAGGTACCAATCATGCTTTATTCAAACGAACCTTTACGGCACTCCACTGCCCACTGCCGCGATTCCCGCCAGCCGCCGCGAGCTTTAAAAAAAGTTGGCGAGTTTCTTTGGACCTTGTTTGATCCGTTAACCTAGAGCTTTCACTCGAGTTGGGAAACATCCAAAAGGAGGTTTTCTGCGGCGTCGCGTCAACAGATGAAGTTCCGGATGCTGTCTATGTGCTGTAGCACCTCGGTAAACGTGGTAGGCACAGGCAAGGCATCTGTGGCGTAGTCGTTGTCCTCGTCCGATGTCACAGCGGTGTCGGCACTAGGCAAAGCCTCCTCCTCCTCCGCATTGTCGTCAACCTCCACATACTCGGCGAAGGTCGTGGTGAGGTTTAAACACTTATCGTGGTCGGCGAAGCCTGCATCAGCATCGAGATTTTTGCGTCCCCAGCAGAGGAAGCAGTCTCTCGCTTAAAGCCACAGTGCTTGAACGAGTTAGCGATTGGGCTTCGCGACACTGCATTCCACGAACTGGCAATAAAATGCATGGCGTCGAGCACAGTGATCTTTTTTTCCAACTCGCTGCGCTCGATAGCCGCCAGCCGACGCTGCACTAACCGCTTGCGGTACCCTTGCTTGACTCACTTATTGATGCTGGCATCCAGCGGCTGCAGCTGGCTTGTGCAGTTGGGCAGAAAACATGTGCGATAAAGCAAGGCCTCTCCGCACTACCTTGTCGGCGGTCTGCTGCTGGGAAGCTGGAAGGAGAGAAACGCTTCCCCAATGCAACGAGAGGCAATGCCACTGAGAGGAAGGGGAGAAAGTGATTGTGGAGAAGAAAAGGCACTATTTCAGCACAGCGGGCGACGCGGGCAGCTGCTGGTGGCGGCGAGAGAAGCACTTCCCCAACGCGATGAGAGGCGACGCTGCCGAGAAGAGAGGGAGAAAGTGATTGTGGAGAAGAAAAGGCACTATTTTAGCACGGCAGAGGGCTGCTGGTGGGGGAGAGAGCAAAGAGACCCGCGGCACTTTCGTCTGCCGTTCCATCCCGCACTTCGCGAGGGTTGTCGTATAAGGTGAAAAAATTTCGTAGGATAACCGGTGTTTTTAATGCATTGCTTCTATTGGAACTTCGATGGGACTGCGCTAATCCATCGTAAAACCCGGGTCGTTGCAAAACCGGGGGACGTATAACCGGGGTTCCACTATACATAAAAGTCTACTGTACTAAGCTTGCCAACAAAACTTGCATGAGGCTTACTATGGGCTCTTGCCACTGTTTTGCAACGTTAAGACGTATGGCTCGTATTTCAGAGGTTGATTACAAGGAGGAAGAGAAAGAGGAAACTGAAGACACGGCAGACTTTCTTGGAGAGCTGTTCCGGAAAGTGAAAAAGCAGGAAAACACACAAGCGGAGAAACGTTCTTGGGATGGTGTGGAGAGCACCCGGTGTATGTTCACGGAGACTGATGCCCTCGTCAAGGATGAAGAGGTAATAGCATGTACCAACCAAGTTGAAAAAGTCTTGCCCTGCATGACACTTTTGTATTTTTTATCAAGTGTTCTTTTAGAAAGTCTTGAACTGCATAAGGAGTGCCAAAGGCAATATGGCTTTGCAGTTGATAGGTGATATGGTTTGCGTACTTGTGTTCAACAGCAGTGGTCCAATCGAAGCTTAAAGGGCCCCTAAACACCACCTGCGACACTTTTACCACATTAAACATGTACAGTGAAATCTTGATATAACGAACTTCAAGGAACCGCGCCAAATTGTTCATTATTCTAAAAGGCCATTATAGTGAAAGCCCCCAAATTAACCATTCTGCCCATCAACGCATCCATTCATCAGTTGTCACTGTACGAGCTATCCACGAAAATGCTGCTGTTGGCTCTCTGTCCACGCTATTGCTATTTTCCATATACAGTCAAACCCCGTAACAACGAACACCACATTAACGAACATTTCAGATTAACGAACTTTTATGAAATCCCGTGCCGACTGCTTATAGTTTCAATGTAAAAATATTTCACTACTACGAACTTCAGAATAACGAACATTTCAGAATAACGATCGTTATTTAATTTCCGTGTCATCTTAACAACACCTCAGTACTACGAACTCATATCCCGAAATGCGAGGATTCTTAGATTTCAGTGTATCCGTCACGGCAGTCGGAGCTCTAAGCTAGCAGACGACGCAGCGCGAAGAGCGGGCCGCCTTGCAACTTGCTTCCCGCAAAAACCTGAGATGGCGCGGAAGGAGAAAGATGCGGGCGGAGACTTTTTTTTTTTCCTTCTCCGTTGTGGAGGCAACGACGCACCAGGTTTTGTGAGTGGAGAGGCGGGGAGCATGGGCTCGTAAAACCTGAGACGGTGCGGCAGAAGAAAAAAAAAGTAGTAATTAACGCTGAAGTGGGCCTTTTTTTTTTTTTTCCTGTTGCGGAGGTGATGACGCATCACGTTTTTCTTGCTTGTTTTCTCAGTTGTTCGCCTGCTGTCACCCGTATCAGGCCTGTCCATCTTGTTTTTCTTCTGGTTATATTGTTGTGTTAGAAGTGCGTGCCGGCGTTCGCGTTGCCATGAGCTCAACAACTCTAACCACGGCGAAGAAGCGAAAGCAGTTTTCTTTGAGCGAGAGAGTAGAGATTCTTCGCGAGATAGAAGACGGGAAGAAACAATCCGTCGTGGCTAAAGAACGTGGAGTGGCGCGGTCGACGATCGCGACGAATCTCAAAGATAAGGAGAAAATCTTTAAGCACCAGCAAGAATCTTACTGCACGTTACGGCAGCACCCGAAGACCGCGACGAGTCCGTGTCGGCCACAGATGCGTTGGACTGCTTGCGAAAACTCCGCATATTTATAGCCAAAAGCGGCACAGCGACCGAAGGCGTGCATAAGAATGCGGACGGTCTGGAATCGTTCGTGCTGCAGAGTCTGTGCTGCACCCGTCAGAAGACGATCACGGACTATTTCAAATAAATGTGCCTTGTCTGACGATCACGTGTGCATTGTGTGAGACACGAGTTCAAGGAGGTACCGTTTCAAAGGTAGGGCGCTTGCGTTACTGAAATGCTATTGTTATGGCTAATTTTTGGGCTTTCACTATAACGACCTTTCAGAATAACGAACATTTTCCCGCGGTCCCCTGAAGTTCGTTGTACCGAGATTTCACTGTATGCCACACACCACCAAAGCATCATACCGTAAGAGTCATCATCATCAGCCTGGTTACGCCCACTGCAGGGCAAAGGTTTTTCCCATACTTCTCCAACTACACCAGTTATGTACTAATTGTGGCCATGTCCCTGCAAGCTTCTTTCTCTCATCCACCCACCTAACTTTCTGCCACCCCCTGCTACACTTCCCTTCCCTTGCAATCCAGTCCGTAACCCTTAATGCCCATCGGTTATCTTCCCTCCTCATTACATGTCCTGCCCATACCCATTTCTTTTTCTTGATTTCAACTAAAATGTCATTAACTCGTGTTTGTTCCACCACCCAATCTGCTCTTTTCTTGTCCCTTAACGTTACACCCATCATTCGTCTTTGCATAGCTCGTTGCGTTCCTCAATTTAAGTAGAACCCTTTTCATAAGCCTCCAGGTTTCTGCCCCGTACGTGAGTACTGGTAAGACACAGCTGTTATACACTTTTCATTTGAGGGATAATGGCAACCTGCTGTTCATCATCTGAGAATGCCTGCCAAATGCACCCCAGCCCATTCTTATTCTTCTGATCACTTCAGTCTCATGATCCGGATCCGCGGTCACTACCTGCCCTAAGTAGATGTATTCACTTACCACTTCCAGTTCCTCGCTACCTATCGTAGACTGCTGTTCACTTCCGAGACTGTTAAACATTACTTTAGTTTTCTGCAGATTAATTTTTAGACCCACTATCCTGCTTTGCCTCTCCAGGTCAGTGAGCATGCATTGCAATTGGTCCCCTGAGTTACTAAGCAAGGCAATATCATCAGCGAATTGCAAGTTACTAAGGTATTCTCCATTAACTCTTATCCCCAATTCTCCCCTATCCAGGTCTCTGAATAGGTCCTGTAAACACACTGTGAATAGCATTGGAGAGATCGTATCTCCCGGCCTGACGCCTTTCTTTATTGGGATTTTGTTGCTTTCATTATGGAGGACTACGGTGGCTGTGGAGCCACTATAGATATCTTTCAGTATTTTTACATACGGCTCGTCTACACCCCGATTCCGTAATGCCTCCATGACTGCTGAGGTTTCAACTGAAGAGTAAGAGTGGTGCACGCAAAAGAGATGTTTATGGCAGGAAGACCACCAACAACGAGGAAGCTTCGTGTCGCATCCACAGCACAATGTTTCGTTTGTTTTTCACATTCCTTGTCATGGACACAGCAGCTGTCTCGCTTGAGGCAGACACCTGAACTACAGACGATCCCGGATATGTCAAACTCAGATATTTCAAATTATTGTCTATATCAAACAGTTGTAAAATCTCTTGTAGATTCCCTACAAAAGTATAGTTATGGACTGCGCATACATCGAACTCCCTTTCACTGTCACATTCAATATATAGTACTATCAGACAGTGTGTTTGCCCCCCCCCCCCCCTCCTTCTGTAAGTGCGCTTCTAATGGAGATGCAATCACTCCTTACATTGCTGCACCAAATTGTTAAAAAGCTGCCTGTGGCAGGTAGCAGAATTCTTACCCTTGATCTAAATTACTTGATGAGGCAGCCATTACTTCTGCGGGAAATCTAAATGCTTGATTGAATTAACACTTAGGCTTATGAACCTTGCGGCACATATTACCTTACGGCACATATTTCAATCTACGAATTGTAGCTAAGGAGTATGCATGCCTTGTAGACTTAGAATGAATTCTGAGTATGGCACAGCTCTGCTCCTAGAGTTGCCCAAATGAGCCAGTATGAGACCAAATACGTCTGAATTAACGAGAGTTTGATGCCATTAAACAATGCATCGAGCTGCTGGGAGCAAAGGATGAGTCCAAATTATCTGATTTTCCAAATTAACAAGAGTTGAATTATAAAGGTTTTACTGTACGGATCTTCCAAACTTTTCAAAACTAATGCCACACGTATCGTGCTGTCCCATCTAAGACATGCCATCATTGGTTGAGGTGCTTAGCACTATGACAGTGCAGTGGAAATTGCCATATCTACAATCTACAACACTGCCTGAGTTTCACGTTTCACTATGTGCATGACAAATGTGTGAGCCACTGGAGTCTAGCGCCTTCTGCGAGAGACGCAGCGAATTCTAAGTTGAGCAGACAACAGTCTGGAGCAGCCAGTTGTCATTTGCACTTGCTGTGATTTGCAGCAACATTAACAAGTTTAGGCATTTTATTTGTAGTCAATGTTTACAATACGAACTCTAGAATTATTTTTGCCATGAAACTGATTTTTGGCTTTCCATGCAAAGGATTCTTCCATTAGTGAAATGAAGCTGCAAACTGCATTGTCAGCACCTTGTATCTACTACTTTGACTTAGTTGAAAGTGCCCTCGAAACTGAAAAGAAACAACGAAAACTAAAGTTGTAGTATCAAACGCAGAACTTGCTGCAGTTTCATACCTCCGGATGATAATGGGATGCTGCATCATTGCTGGTGAAATCGTCCACATTCAGCAGCTGCAGTCGTCAGTGCTCGCGCACAGTGGCGATGATGGCATTGTTTTTGCTGTCTGTTGAGCTACTAGATTCTAGCAGCTAAAGCAGCTGTGTACGAGATGTGTCTTTCATCATAACTGCCAGTTGCAAAATAGCTCCTGAAGTGAGCTCCCCCATTCACTGCACGGCTGGAGCGCACCACACTGTACTATTTCCATGGTGGCACCGTTGCAGGCACTTGTATGGTGCTTACCCCAGCTGAAGGTGTGTCACCACACGTGTGGCACACAGAGGAACGTGTGGCACCGTTCGACTGCTCTGAAAACACTAGTGCCATCAGCCGAAGATGTCAACGGAGTGACGAAGCTGCCAAAGGCCAATAAGCCAAAGGCCAAATGTGATGCAACGGTGCAACCATATTTTGAGGAAAGGACTATGACCGTTCGAAAGTATAGCAGCTATGAACTGCTTTCACTGGTAGGCAGTTTGTGTGGCTGTGAACTATAAAATCACTTTTTGAAGCACTAAACTAATAATAAGGCACCATCGTGTTTAGACAAGTTTTCCGTTCTTGAAGAGCAGCGCATGAGGCTGAACCTTTAGGCTCATTAGGGAGTTAGGATATCTTCTCTTCCACAAGGAATCCCTACCAAAAAGTAGATAATCCTATGTTACACTTCACCCTGCGTGAACACCTTTCTGGTAGATAACCCCTAGTTCGAAGGCCATTGGAGTGCCCATTTGTCAGGGGTCTTAGTTGTTTACTGCAAAAGGGTTTTTCTGTCCCTTGAGGCATTCTTTTGTTTGTGCGCCTTGAAATAAATTCTCTTAAAACAATCATAAGTACTGATACTGAATGTGTTTACTTCGGTGCATTTCATGCTAGATTTTGGACCTGATCAAGGACTGTTTCGTGACTGGAAAATGGGGCGACGAAGAGGATGCCGAGGCATTGTTGGAAAAGGATGGTAAGTTTTTTCCTTTTCTTTTTTCTTTTTTGCTGGATTCTTTCTGCTAAGCACTGCAGAGGCTTAATGCAGGGTCTTCCACACAACTCCTAGTCATGGAAATAAAATAAAATAAAAAAATTAAGTGGCACATTATTACAGTCCAGTGCAGTACAGTGAAACCTCATTTAACCGTAGTTGGCCGGAGCTAAAAAAAAGTACGTACTAAACGGTAGTACTGTTTAACCGAAATAGCATGAGATCAACCGCTTATCTGTCAAAAACAGAACTCAGAGAGAGCGTTGAAAGGGGGAAAAACATGGCAGTATTTATTCACTTTGTGCGACAAAAGTGTTATTTTCTTTTGACACCGCGGCAGCCTACCAGCGATGACAGCGGCCTCAAAATTACTGAAGCTGCAAGGCAGCTTTTCAGCCAGCCCCCTTCTTCTCAGGAAACACTCGCATGGCACATTCCTCGTTGGCGTTACGTATTCTCCGTGCACACGCGGTAGTGCTGCATAAGTCGCGGGGCGCCTTTTTTATTGCGGGTTGCTGTTCTCGTCGCGACGATTGTATTCGTGAGGCTGACGTAACGCGTAGCTTCTGCCACTGTCGGGCCTGAATCGCCCAAGCTGTTGCTTTCTGTGTCGTCCTCATCACTGTTGCTAGCCGACACTTCGGCAACAACAGAGGCAACGACGGCGAAACATCGACCCTCGTAGCCAACATCTCTTCGCGGTCGCAGCAGCGCTGCCGAGCAACTTCTTCGCATTCCAAATGCCACACACTGTTGTCAACAGCAGATCCCTGTCACGTGCCAGTGCCAACTTCTTCGTGTCACGTTCGATAGTACGAACAATGTCTTTTATTCTATGCTGATCACCCGGCGTCTTTTTTATCCGAGCTTCAGCATGACGCAACTCCTCACTTGCGCGACGCCACAACGCTCTGTGGCAATGCCGCCGAAATGATCATGTTTTTGTAGCTTCATACGCGAACGCACAGGGCACTTGGAGGCCGTTCCGATCTGTGAGGCTTGTTGAACTGCCAGGCCTGAGGGAGACGATGCACCACCGTGTTTGCGTGACGAAAAGTGGAAACACTACATGTTAACCGATACGTACGCAGTAAGCTGGTACGGTTCATGCAGATACAAAACACATCACGTTCAATGGCCGCTGAGTCGGGGATTTGCCTTTACTGCTTTTAAAACGAAACTACTGTTTAAGCAGGTACGGTTTAACGCGGTTTTATTACGTAAACTAAGTCTTTTCTTGGCATGAAACAAGCTTTGGAAGGTTTCTGCAATGGTATTTAAACAGTCCGCGTAGACGTAATATTTGCCTTTAGTGTCCCTTTAATATCTCGTACACTGAACCCACGTACGAGTATTTTTACGGCAGAAGCATATGCGATCCTCTCTGCAGTTAAACATTAAACAGACAAATCTCACTAGGGCTGTTGTGCTTACGGACTCATTGAGTGTAGGCCAAGCCCTAATGAGTTTACAAAAACGTAAGAACAATGTTTTTAACGAACTATATGCATTGTTATGGTCTGCTTATATGGGTAAACAAGTCAATATCCTTTGCTGATTGTCTGGTCACATTGGCATAAAAGGCAATGAAGCTGCTGACGATAATGTTACCTCAATAGCTTTTAGTGACGCCCACAGAAACATGCCCATTCCAGCCATGGACCTTAAACCATACTTGCGTCACAAGCTGAAGAAGCACTAGCAGAAACAGTGGGACTCCCAGGTGTCCAATAAACCGCACTTGATCAAACCCAAATTAGGGCACTGGATATTGTAGAAAACTACACGTTACAAGGAAGTGCTCCTTTATCGATTGAAAATAGGTCATACCTTTGGCACCCACTCTTAGCTATTGACTGGAAATGATTCTGCTTAATGTCAAAGGTGTGGCTGTCATCTTACAGTTCTCCATGTCCTCGTCCGGTGCAGGGAAATAGAAATTGAGCGTAAGAAGTGCTTTCATTCTGTGTTACAGTGTATCAGTGTATGCCATTTCACCCAGCATTCTTTTCTTGGTAATGAATTGCTTTTTAATATGGAAACAGTTTTAGCCCCTTTAAATGAAGTTAATATCTTAGAAATCATATGGCTGTCTTGTGTTTGGCACAGCCTCACCTTTGAGGCTGTAGCTGTACTGACATAAGTTTCTACAGCATGTGCCTCTCAGCTGTTTCTTTACTTCAAGAGGCCTGCGGAGGCAGTGGTGCGTGTGTGTATCCTTTTATACCACTTCTTTATACCGAAACATTTATGCCTTTCTTTATCGTGAGTCATTGTCATTATTTTGATGCTTATATATTTTACATAGTTTACTGCGACCTGTTTTTAGGCCTCCTTACAGCCACATCACGGCTAAATTTGCAACTCAATTTAATCATTTTATATATACAGTTGAACCCACTTACAACAATACTAGTTTTAACAAGTTATAATGATGAGAAGCTGCTGCACTGTCAACTTTTGTATGTTTTCCATGGTGAAATAACCCGCTTACTACAATTCCCCCGTTGCCACATTATCGGTTATAACAATGAAGTCTGGCTGTTGGGTGTCCGAGCCGAAAGGTAGTGAAGTGCGAAATCCTTGAAAAGAAAAAAAGAAAATGAGAAATTCGAGCTGCTGCATGATGGCCCACTGTTTGAACAGCCACCGCACGCTCATTTTGCAACCTTCTCTGCGCGCCTCTCTCCCGTTGCCCTTCCACCCCTCCGAACACAAATGGGCTGCGCCCATAGCTCTACGCCATGCTGCCCTCCGAAAGACGAATGGACTGCACGAACTGCAATGCCCCCAGATTGCTGGCATGTTGCTCGCTGGCTCCTCATTCAGCACAGTTCTGCAAACAGCTTAATCGCTCGCATTCATCTTTGTTGGTTGCATCGAAATCGTTCCGGGCCATGTGGTTTCTCAGGCTCATTTGACTTGCCACCAAAACAGAAGATGGCTGATCCACCCACTGATCAACGGCAATGCACAACGTTGCCGGTGAAAAGAAAGCACACAGCTATAGATTTGAAAACGAAGTGCTTCTAACCAATGACACGATCGTTGTGAACGTGCTCGCATCGGATAGGGACAGCTACGATGGCAGTGATGACATGGTAGGGCAGGCTTCCTCAGCGTTGTTCTCACAAGAGGCCCGGCAGATGATTTAGCCCCTCCGGGGCTTCGTTTTTGCGAGGAACCTTCCACTGCACTACATGGAGCACCTGGATGCCTTGTAGAAGGATGTCGGCAAGCTTCGTGTAAAGCACGTAAGGCTGACGGACATAGGGTTTTCTTGTGCAAGCCACTGATAAGTACGTGGCGAGATGCTTGTGGCGATCTCTTCTCAGCATTTCTTCTGGATTTCTCAAGCTGACAAGCTGCTGCGGCAACCTTCGCGCAATTTTTAAAAGGCTCCTTTTGGGGCCACCAAAGTGATGCCTCAGCAGTGCTCGCATATCGCTTGCCACCTGTGGCCTCTTGTTAAAGTTGTTACAGCAGTGCCATTCTTTAACACCGACAGCCGTGGCTTTTTACACATGATCGAAGCACCCAGGAAGTCGTTAAATGAGTGAACACAATCAGTAGGTGGGTGGAGGAAGGTGGTGGGGACGGACACTGGCCTCCCCACCATTATAGTTTTCTCACACCACCTCTGCCATCCACTTATTTTGATGTTTTCATGCAACCCGGTTATAAGAATTATGAGTTATAACAATGGAATTTTCATGGCACTTGAATATTGTTATAAGTGGGCTCGACTGTATTATGTACATAATTCATTACCACGTGTCAAAGCACTCTTTGGCCATAGCTGGCCCTTGCGCCATTAAGCGCCATACATCAATTATCAGTCTAGTTAATTGCCTGTTTGTAAAAGACTACTCTGAATTCTGAAAGAACCATACTCAGCGAGTTCTGAAATTTTTTTTCTGGGCCAGAACAGCCCTATTAGAAGAACATACTTTTCTTCAAAAAAGCAAGTTTGGTCTTTGTTTTCTCAAGTACTAAATAACGGTTTTCCATCAAATGAGAGAAATCATGTTTTGAAACAATACTTTACATCCATAAACTAATTTAGTGTTAGTCTTTAGTGTAAGTGGTCAAAATTATTTTCAGGTGGGAATAGCGTGAAGGGCAAGGGCGAATTGAAGCTGTTTCTGCCTGAAAATGAATACCCAATTAACCAATGCTTCCATGTTTGTCAAAAATAATGTAGAGGCCTCCCACTATGGTCTCTAACACAGCCTTCGAGTTCTTTTGGTACATTAAACCCAATTAATTTGCCATTCAACATTCATTATTATTCTCATATTATTAGACAGTATTTGTCATTTAGGTTAATTTTGGTCGCCTGGATTTAGGAATACTGTGTATTGATATGTCATTGAAAAATTATTCATGGCTTTTACTTCTGCAGAGGAACTTTATGGTGATTTTGAAGATCTTGAAACAAAGGGAAAAGAAGGCCAAGAACAAGATGATAAGACTGCAGCCGTGGAGCCGAGTGGTGAGCTTTAGATATACACATGGTTTGGCTTAAAGTTTGCTCATCTTGTTTTTTCTACCTTTACAGTGCTATAATTAACTCATTTTCTTTGGTCCATCTTGTACACTGATAATATAGCATTTTTCTATAGAATGGGGCTAATATTGTCGTCAGTGGGTGTTGCACATACAGGATACACAAACAGCAACCTGGCAGTTGCTTGCAGATTTTTCTTGTGCGTACAGAGTTGGTGCACCTTTAAGATTTTTTTTTTCTTTTTAATAAACGAACCATGTAATTTCTTTGTAAAATAATTAGTACATCACTGCTTTTGCTCATTACAGGGAACACTTCCATTGTGAATTTTTAAAACATTTTTCATTAATTTTGCTGAATTGTTGTGGGAATTTACCTGCAGTTAGTGTTCTAGAATACGGTTGAGTGGGACGAGCAGCAAGGACGGCGCATGCATTGCAGTGAGGCATGTGACAACAAAAATACTTTAGTGGTGCTGCAATCGAATTGGTTTGGGCCGCATCAAGGTCGAACCGTCTGAAACTGCTGGTGATACTTTCCGGAAAGGTCATTCGTACTTCTTCGCGCGTTGGTACATGCGTTCAGGCCGCTCAAATGGTGTTTATAATTGGATGTGGCATGTATTTATGCCATAGGAATAGATGCCTTTTTTTTTCTCTCTTTATTTCATTTTATTTTTTTAATGCCGCTCGGTCATTGCATGTGCATTGTAGCTGTAGTGTCTGCTCTCATTCTACTATGTACAATTGTACGGTTCTCTTTGTAGAACAAATATTTTTCTTGTTCCTCAAGCAGCATGTATCTCTCGTTTGCATTTTTGCTCATAATTTTCCATCAGTAGGTCTTGAGAAACGCAGACGCACAAACATATGTAACCTTCCTGCTTGCCACTTCAAACAAGTGAAACATACATGCCCCATCCGGCGCCCTGTACTCAGATTTTTGTGAAGTATACTTATAGCAAAGAAAAAAAACTGCAGCGCAGCATTTCATTCATGTTTCCGTCTTCCTCACGTAACAGAATGCGGAGTACTTGCTACGGGTTCTTTTATTGTGGTTGGACCTTGGGCACGAAAAACAGTTTTAGGTAGCCATTACATATGCCAATGTTTGGCCCGTATGCCATGTGAAATTTTTTGCCCAGTCGAATTAGTGCCTAATTAGTGGCTACATAGTGGATATGGCGTTGCGCTGCTAAACTTGAGCTCACAGGTTCAAATCAGGTCACGGAAGTCGGTGGGAATGAAATGAAAAAAACACTCGTGTACATCTGTTTAGGTGCACATTAAAGAATCCCAGGTGGTGAGGACTGAACAGGTTGCCTCTTAATCATATCTCCAGCCGTAGAACGCTAGAATTTGTTTAATTAAAAAAAAAAAGGTAGCTGCTTCCTTCGGCATTTTCTAGGGGTGTAACGAAGCTAAATTATTCTCGAGTCTGATTTCCGAGAAAAACATGTTACGCTTATCTTATATTTCATAACTAAATGTAATGCCGTTCCCAACTTTATGTCCGCTCAACTAAGCAGCTTCTGTATTATAAACGACTTATTTTAGTTACCCGGTACGCTATCATAAGAACAATAATGAAGCACTTAAGGGAACGGCATGCCTCACATACATATAGAGATGTTTGTAGATCTGCTGTGTTCATTGAAGAAGATAAGTGTGGTACTACATTGGGCACCCAATTTTAATTCATTGCAGACATGGTAAGGTTGTAAAAAAAAAAAAAATGTTTTCTTTGTTCGAATTGAGTTAGCAGATTTACAGGCTGCCAAAAAACGGGGCGTTTATATTGAATGACAGCTAGGAGCTTGTTAAGCAGAACCGCTTAGCACCAGTGCATTCATTCTCTCCGGAATCGGTGCACCTCTCCAGCAGCACAATTATTTGGAATCGCTTGCGTCAGCTTCTCACCTTCAAGACTTCAAAAGTGCTGTTATGCGTTACATTCACACGGAGAGGGCTATTCGATAATTTTTAATAGTGAATTCTGAAGTCAAATATGCTCTGAATAGCAAATACCATTTGATTAGACTATGTATTTCTACTTCATTTCGCCTGCTGGCAAGTTGAAGGAGATTGCCAGACAAGCCACGGAGATTACACTGGTAAAGACTTCCCGGTCTCCCCAATTCTAAGGACATAGGCAATATCTTTTCCCTAACGCTGTTGCTCATATTAACGTCCAATAATTGTCTTGGTTCCTCTTCTCCGAAAGTCGACTGCTTCACCTGGGGCTGGTGCTGCTCTTAAACGATGCATGTGATTTCCAAAACATGCTTATTCCGGTCGCGAATTTTCACTGTTTCAATCTGTGCATTCTGCATCTCTTCGCGCCACACAGTTAGTGAACCTGGTTGATTTCACTACGATATTGTTTTCTTTGATCATTGTCCCTGATCAATATTCTACCAGCAAGAAGTGTGCGTAGAATCAGTGGTGTAGCTAGGCCGTCTGGCACCCGGGGCCCATAGTTCTGTCACCCCCCTCCCCGGGTGTAGCCGGCGAAAAGAGGGGTGTCTTCAGACATATACGACACCCCCCCCCCCCTCACTGGCCCCTTGCACCCGGGGCCCACGGCCCCCCGGCCCCCCCTGTTGCTACGCCACTGCGTAGAATGACACCATATCAATAAAATTTTCTTACGTAGCTGCGTGTTGCAGATAAGCGGTTTCTGTGGCAAAAATTGTGTTACCTTTAGAAAACAATGTTAAAAACAGCAGTTCACATGGCTAAAACTACATTTGGTACCGGCCAGCAAGAGCAGTGGGCGTACCAAAGCAAGTAAAACCATAAAAAATTTTACTGTACAGACTTTCTGTGAGAAAAAGTGGGCCGTCCGCCAGCGTCCGCGCAACGAACATGCGCGTGCTAGCAGGCGATGCACTTGACGACAGCAAAACTGAAGGCGCCATGTTGTATAAAACATGCGTCAAATATGTCTACATGGCAAAAAGGCGTGAATGTAAATTTCCAGTTGAAATAATGCACCATTATAAGCGAGTAAGCGCGCAGCCAGTCTCACCACCCACTGCAAAATTACGTTGAATCCGCTGCGAAGCGTGTCTCCGCCCCAATCCGGTTCGCTCACAATGCCATCGCACAATTTTTCCACACGCGGCGCCTCAGCGGGAGAGCGCCGTTTGGTCCACTCAACCATTTTCTAGTGCACACTACTTGCAATTGAATTTCGGTGTTGCTTTGTTTAGCCTATTCAGAATTGGCAATAAGTATCAGTTCATTAAGTGTGGTGGTGACCTGTTTAGCCACCTGTGACCAATAATGAAAGGTTATTCCATGTTTTACTAACATAGAAAAAAAAAAGTGCTAGCGAACAAATGGCTAGAAAATTGGCTAGAGTGCTGCTTTTGCCAGAAAGCTGCACTTCTTTGAGGCTGTTGCAGCTTCTTAGAAAGAAAGATGCGCGAGATATTGGGCAGTAAAAGTGCCATCATAAGCTTTCAATGACTATGGAATGTAGTACACATGTAATAAATTTAACTAAGCTACAGTACTAATGTTGTTTTAAATCTTTACACTTTGTATAGCAGAGTGGACAGAAAGTGAGAAAGGCATAAAGGAGAGATGTCTCAACCTGCAGCAGAGTGGACAATGAAATAAAATTGTTATCTCTATTATATATATATATATATTTTTCATTATGTACTGTGCAGGAGAGGAGTCCAGTGGCAGAAGTAAGAAGCTCAGCCGGGAAGAGCGGGATGCACATTTGGAGGCCAAGCGGCAGGAACGCAAGCGAAAACTGAAAGAAGCTTTTGACAGTGAATATGACCATGAAGATGAAAAGACCCATTTTGATGAGCTCAAGAAAGAACTCAGTGAACAGACACAGGTATGTTAAGTTGAAGGGCTGCCCTAAGTCGTGGCCTTGACTACCAGTTTTGGTTCAGTGGAACTTTTTTGCCCCGTAGTCACCACCTTGTTGTTGTTGCTGTGTAGCACAATTATACACTCTAACCTTGTTATAACGAAGTTGATTTGAAAGCCAAAATTACTTAGATATATCCATTACTTCGTTATATTTATTATTGGCATTTACTACAATATATGTCCAATTGGGTGCACAACTACTGGAACTGCTACATGGCCAGGCATGCAATGAAATTTGAATAAAACAACAAAAGAATCTTCAGCACGTGCAGCACACAGCTTAACAGCTGACATGACAGCCTTTAGATAGCTGCCTCCTTCTCCATTGTGATGGTCTTTCATGTTCGCTTTCTGCTTGGCACATTGCGATTGAACTGCACATGGCACACGCACTGTGCTCCGCTGTGTGATCGAGGAGGCAAGAGAACTTCGCTGCACTGCCTTGGCTCAGCCGGCTCGTGGCCTCCGAGATTGCACCGATGCCAATGCAATCTTGGAGGCCACACCCAACTGCCAGCCTGTGTGGCATGCTGCAGGGAGAGGGCGTAGGGAATGCACGGCCTAGGCATGACCGCCGAGATTTTGCGGGGGATATCTCTGAGACCAGGCCCAGATGCGGCAGCCTGTGTGACATGCCATAAAGAAAGAGAGAAGTGAATGCATTAATTGTTTGTACCACCGCGCTTGACCTCAGAGATTGTGCCGGAGAGATCATGGGAGTCCACGCCCAGCTGCCCCTGCCTGTGTGGCGCACAGAAGTGAACGCACTAATCTTTCGCGCTGCTGTGTGTAGCTGCGCAGCATGGCGCGGCTCACGCAGCCAGGCACATGCAAGAAATAGAGGTCAGTGGAGAAGTGCAATAGTAAGTTGCCGTTTGTGCACTGGTGCACATCTGTGTGTGGCGGTGAAAAACACCAGTGTTGCTCTGCGACATATTCAGTGGAGGAAGGCGGTTTTGAACTGCCACAGTGAACAAGTACCGAACCCCGCAGAAAGCGATGTACAGTGACCTCGATAAACCATAGTTGGCCAGAGCTCGGAAACAGTACGTACGTAATGATATAACTGCTTAATCGAAATAGCATCAGATGGCCCACTTCCCTGTCAAAAACGGAACTCAGAGAGAGTGCGATGAAAGGGGAAAAAACATGCTGTATTTATTCACTTCACGTGACAAAAGTGTTATTTTTGTTTGATGCTGTGGCGGCCTAGCAGCGACGACAGCAGCCTCAAACTTACTGGAGCTGTGAGCCAGCTTTTCAGCCAGTCCCCTCTTCTCGGCAAACACTCGCATGGCAGATTCCTCGTTGGCATTGCATATTCTCCATGCACGCGGGCGGTAGCGCTGCAGAATTCGTGGGGCGCCTTCTTCATTGCGGGATGCTGTTCTCGTCGTGATGATTGCATTCATGAGGCTGACGTAACGCGCAGCTTCTGCCACTGTCGGGCCTGAATCGCCCATGCTGTTGCTTTCCGTGTCGTCCTCATCACTGTCAGTAGTCGACACTTCGGCAACAGCAGAGGCAACGATGCCGAAAAGTCGAACCTTGTAGCTGACATCTCTTCGCGATCACAGCAGCGCAGGTGAGCAACTTCTTCGCATTCCCAATGCCACACACTGTAGTCAACTGTAGATCCCTGTAGCGTGCCAGGGCTGACTTCATTACGTTTGATAGCACGAACGATGTCTAATTTTTCTTCCATGCTGAGCACCCAGCATCTTTTTTTATTCAAGCTACGACATGATGCGAGCCCTTACTTGCACGACGTCGCAACCCCACAACGCTCTCTGGCACGGCGCCGAAATGATGTTGATGTGGCTTCGCACGTAAACGCACCGGGCGCTTGGAGGTTACTGTTCTGATCTCTGAGGCTTGTCGTTCTGCCAGGCCACCCGATGAAGACGACACACCACCGTGTTTTCTCGATGGAAAGTTAAAACGCTACGTGTTAGCCGATGCATACGCAATAAGCTGGTACAGTTTATGCGGTTACAAAGCACATTATGTTCAATGGCTGCTGAGTCGGGGATTTGACTTTACTACTTTTAAAACGAAACTACTGTCTTAAGCGGGTACGGTTTAACGACGTTTTACTGTACTTGGTTTGTGACAGTCAGAAATTTTTTAGTTTCAGAGACTAATGTAGTTTGTTATGTCCATTGGCAGGACAATTTCACTTCGTTATAACGATATTACATGGATCTCTATGGGTATTTCAAGGGGAACTTAATTTATTTCGTTACACCCATTATTTTGTTATATCCCGATTCATTATAACTAGGTTCGAGTGTAGTAGAATCTCAGTGATTCAAATTTCTAAAGGTGAGCTAATATTTGAAATTTTCTAAAAGAGAATCTAATAGTGTCCTATTCTTCAAATCTTCAGGTCCTCGAATCGAATACAGTCGACGACCGGTAATTCGGATTCCAGGGAGAACATAAATAAGTCGAAAAATGAATATATCCAACAAAGATAACATTATTTACATATTAACCCTTTGAGGGTCGACTTTTTTGCCATATGCGACCGCCCAGGGTCTATTTTTTTTATTGTAGGTTCGACTTCTTAGGGACTTATTTCGAAAAAAATTTACTGTAATTTTTCTAGGGTGACCTTAAAGTGAGAAAAAAATATTTTGCGTTGGTATATATGTACTTTTCTTTCATAAATAACAACAATAAAAAAGGAAATAAACTTATAAGAATAATAAATTTGATGCATTGTTATACACATAGTTCAAGGCTTTGAAAATGCGCACACGAAAATATTTCACAACTCTCACCTGTTCCTGCTCTTACACTAATATTTACGTCCATAACGTAATCAAACTGCGTAGGTGCGCACACTCAAGAAAACTGTGTGGTTGTGTGCCCGTCAAAAAGGCAAAAGGTGTGACAAACTTCTCTTAATCCGTCTCATTGCCAACCAGAGGCAATTCGTTTTCATGATTATAAAAAAAATAGCAATGGAAACGCATGCACAGCGGCATCCTTCTATGCGCACCCTTGTGAGTGCTAAACGAGCAAAAAATAAGCGGTAGCCCTTTTAGTGATTAGTAACAAGTTAGCCATCAGTTTTGCAAGTGTGAAAGAAGCCAAAACCGCCCTCAGAACAAAACACAAACCGCCGCTCACGCGTGCAGTAGTATATAGACGCAGGGGATCAAACTAGCTCTAAAAACCAACAAAAACCGAGAGAGGGAGGCGCGCATAAAAAATTCCCGGTATTCCCACATAGTGGCAGCACATGAGAGAAAAAAAAAAGTTAGGAAATTGGTGTGCTTATAAACATACAGACGGCGCCGTAAATATACAGCATCGACCATTTTTGGACTTCATGGTGCCGTATATATTTACGTCATTCACCCTTAAAGGTTTAAGAGCCTTGTGCACGGAACAAGTGGTCGATGCATTGCTGCACATACTTTCACTAATTTAAGGACTGCAAAGGACTGTCAGATGCGCAAGTGGAAGGCTCCGGAGGACACGGCACATCATCATCCGAGTCAGAGTCGCTGTTTGACGGTGGGAGAACTGCTCAATTACTGCGTCATCGTTCAATTCAGCACACGATGAAAGCGTGCTCTCAAGGTCTGCGAAATATTCAAATGTAACAGCGGCAAATCGGCACACCGCTGCCTAGCGACTCATCAATGATGTCTGCATTTGTGCTTGTTGTCACAGGCGGTAGATAACCTGTTCAGCTGCAAAGTCCGGCTCACTTGAACTGCAATGGCATCATCATCATCAGCCTATTTTATGTCCACTGCAGGACGAAGGCCTCTCCCTACGATCTCCAATTACCCCTGTCCTGCGCCAACCGATTCCAACTAGCGCCCATGAATTTCCTAATCTCATCGCCCCACCTCATGCTTTATTGAGTGCTTTGTGCGGTAGCAGCATTGTTTTCTTGATTAACTTATGTCTGTACAAGAAGTCACGTACAGGCGGCTTCAGACGGGCACCTACCCATGGCCGGCCTTCCTGCACAAAATCTTTCCAGACGCGCACCCTCACAATGCGTGTTGCTACTTTAAGGATATAGCTGGCCTTGCTCACATGCTCTGGGGTTGCCCCCTGGCACCGCAGGCCAGGACAACCAAGGAAGTGTGAGACTGAGCTCTACGCAACTTGGACCTTGAAGCACAGCTCTGGGCTGTCCATCGGGCCCGCGACGCGGCAGAGGGGCATGGCTTCTCTGTCCCGACGTGGGAGCGGCCCGCTGCGCACTAATTGCGCTCACCGACAGACCTCAAAAAATTTATTCCCCCATCCATCCATGCATCCATCGCCCCACCTCATCTTGTGCCATCGTTGACTGCACTTCTTTTCTCTTGGTACCCATTCTGTAACCCCAATGGTCCAATGGTTATCTAACCTGCGCATTACACGACCTGCCCAGCTCCATTTTTTTCTCTTAATGTCAATTAGAATATCAGCTATACCTGTTTGCTCTCTCATCCAAACCGCTGTTTTTCTTTCTCTTAGCGTTATGGCTAGCATTCTTTGTTCCATCACTCTTTGTGCGGTCCTTAACTTGTTCTCAGGCTTCGTTGTCAGTCTCCAAGTCTCTGCCCCATTTGTCAGCACTGCTAAAATGCACTGATTGTACACCTTCCTTTTCAGTGATAGTGATAAGCTTCCAGTTAGGAGGTGACAATGTCTGCTGCATGTGATCCAACCCATTTTTATTCTATGAATTTCCATGTCATGATCAGGGTTCCCTGTGGTTAATTGACCTAGGTAAACATACTCCTTCACAGACTCTAGAGGCTGACTGGCGATCCTGAACTCCTGTTCCCTTGCCCAATTATTCATCATTATCTTTGTCTTCTGCATATTAATCTTCAACCCCACTCTTACACTCTCTCTGTTAAGGTCCTCAATAATTTGTTGTAATTCGTCTGCAGTGTTGCTGAATAGAACCGTGTCATTGGCAAATCAAAGGTTGCTGAGATATTCACCGTCGATCCTTACTCTTAAGCCTTCCCAGTTTAATAGCTTGAATACTTCTTCCAAGCTCACAGTGAATAGCACTGGAGAGATTGTGTCTCCCTGTCTTACCCCTTTCTGTATAGGTGTGTTCCTACTTTTCTTGTGGAGAATTAAGGTAGATGTGGAATCTCTATAAACAATATATTTATGTAAGCAATCTGTACTCTTTGATTACGTAATGCATCTGTGACTGCTGGTATCTCTGCTGAATCAAATGCCTTTTCATTGTCTATGAAAGCTATATAGAGAGGCTTATTGTACTCTGGATTTCTCGATAACCTGATTAATGACATGGATGTGATCCACTGTAGAGTATCCCTTCCTGAAGCCAGCCTGTTCCCTTGGTTGGCTAAAGTCCAGTGTTGCCCTTATTCTATTGGAGATTATTTTGGTGACTATTTTATATAATACTGGGAGCAAGCTAACCGGCCTATAATTTTTCAATTCTTTAACGTCTCCCTTTTTGTGGATTAGTATAATGTTTGCATTCTTCCAGTTTCCTGGGACCCTTTCAGTCAATAAACACTTCTTTTAGAGAGCCGACAGTTTTCCAAGCATTATGTCTCCTCCATCTTTGATTAAATTGACTGTTATTCCATCTTCTCCTGCTGCTCTTCCTTGTTTCAAGTCTAGCAAGGCCCTACTTACCTCATCACTAGTTATAGGAGGAGTTTCTGTATCCTGTTCATTACTGTTTTTGAATGGAGGTATCCTGACTCCTCTGGTACTGTACAGGTCAGTATAAAATTCTTCTGCTTTTACTATACCTTCGAGATTGCTGATGACATTACCCTGCTTATCTTTCAGTACGTACATCTTGGTTTGTCCTATACCAAGCTTCCTTCTCACTGATTTGAGGTTGCGTCCATTTTTTATTACTTCTTCAGTCTTTCTCGCGTTACAATTTCGAATATAAGTTATTTTCACCTTGTTGATCAGTTTTGACAGTTCTGCGAATTCTATCTTATCTCTTGAGTTGGACACTCAAGAGATAAGGTAGAATTCTTTGTCGTTTCTTTATTAGGTCCTTTGTTACTTGAGAGAGCTTGCCTACTGGTTGCCTTGGTGCCTTGCCTCCCACTTCAATTGCTGCCTCAGAAGCCAGACTAGTTGTGATTTCATTCATTACTGCTATGTCATTTTCATCTTTATCTTCTTAGGCTGCATGTTTGTTTGCAAGTACCAGCCTGAATTTGTCTGCTTTTAGCCTTACTGCCTCTAGGTCTACCTGTTTCTTCTGGCCCAATTTTACTCTTTCTCTCTTCAAATTGAGGTGAATCCTAGCCCTCACTAACCTATGATCACTGCACTTTACCCTGCCTGTCACTTCATCCTGAAATATGCTGGAATCGGCAGAAGTTATGAAATCAATTTCATTTCTTGTTTCACCATTAGGGCTTTTCAGGTCCACTTTCTGTTGCTACGCTTCTTGAAGAAGGTGTTCATTATTCGAAGCTTATTCCTTTCTGCGAATTCTACCAGCATCATCATCAAATTTCTTCTTATAAAACAAGAAAGAAGGAAGTGCAACAAACTCTGCAGAGATAAATACAAACAGTTCACTACATTGCCAAGTCTAGCACACCTCTGTGCTGTGCGCCGCTTAGTGTAGAGCACTCTGAATGCGTCCATCATGACACTTCGTACACGCTTGTGACCATGCACAAATTCTGACATTGGGAGGGTACCTGGTAAGTGAAGGTGTTGTAATTTGAGCTTGCGACTTTCACATGATTATTATATCAGTGGGCAATTTTTATAAAGCTGTAGACTGGTGAAAATTCAAAAAAGAAAATATGAGAAAGATTGCTTATCTGACGACACTGTACTGCATGCTTCCATGCTTAATACTTTCTACGTTAGTTTTATCCTAATTTGCGATATGGCACAGTAAACTCCACAGTTGCAAAATGAAGTGGAGAGTTCGGCTGGAACCACGAAATTTGCAGTATTTATAACACACTTGAAGGAAAAGGTGTGAGTTCGTAATGCACACGTTGTGTACATAGCATCTGAAATGGTAAAATATGTACTGCAAGATGCACTTGTATATGCTATGTCACACACTCAGTATCGAAACTGCATAGCTTTATTACAGACAGCTAGCTATTGCATAAAGCAAGGTTTATGCTTTTTGCATTATGATTGATGAAACAGTGACGCTGTTCACTACCACAGTTTTCACACTGGCTAGGGGTACCATATTTCAAAGGCACTATTTTAACATTCACATTAGTGTAGTGGCCAAGTTAGAGTGAGCTACCCAAATAACAAGTTTTCTTTGCCAACTAAACATTTCACCTGACTTGCACTGTAGCTGAACCAGAAAGAATTTGAGGATCTTGAAGACGAGCGGCGGGTCCAGTTCGAGGGCTACCGTGCGGGCCTTTACCTCCGTGTGGAGCTGCTGCGGATGCCATGTGAGCTGGTGGAGCACTTCAATGCCTCATACCCAATGATTCTTGGTGGCCTGAGTGTTGGAGAGGGTCGCACAGGCTACTGCCAGGTAAGACCTTCTTCGTTGCTTTGTTGATGTCTTTCCCCTCTGTCGAATGATATCATTGAAGGAAATTTTTAACTGCTTTCTTTATTAGTTATTGTAAGATCAGTCGAGTCGAGCCTTTATATTGTGAACTTGAATATGTACGTACTAGTATTACTGTAGACAGAAGTCTCCAAGATGTTTTTGGGGTGACCAAGAAGTTCTGCTTTGTTATCGGCCAGTTCGCTTTCCTCATTTTGAGGCTGCAGAACAGTGCACACATGGTTCCTCTTCGTGGCAAATGCTGCCAATGGGACCAATCTTGTAAACGCTGGAGCATGATCAATGCCCAAGCACATTAGAGGCTGCAGCACACAGTTGGTGAATGTTAGTGTGCAATATTAATTGTGTGCTCTTAGAAGAACACAGTACAGTCAAACCTCGATATAACAGATTATTGGATTTAATTATGTAAAAGATTTATATAAATTTTTACCTGCCGTGGTGGCCTAGCGGCTGTGGTTTTGCACTGCTACACACAAGGTCATAGGATAAAATCCTGGCTGCAACGACCACATTTCGATGGGGGAAAAATGCAAAAGCACCCATGACCCATGAATTAGGGACACATTAAAGATCCTCTGATGGTCAAAATTAATCCAGAGTCCCCCACTATGGCATGTATCATAATCAAATTGTGGTTTTGGCACATAACACCTTAGAATTCAAAAAAAATTTCTTACCAATATCGACATGTAACGAATTCATCGTTATAATAAAGACCGGGTATTACGAAGGTATTTTCATGCTGTCTGCAACTTTGCTACCGTGAGGTTCGATTGTATGCAGTTTACAGGTGACTGCAAGAACATGAAATGCAGGAGTCCTATAATCTGTTGAATGTGCAATTAGCAATATGTAATGTGTGCAGCACAATCTGAAGTGAGTACAGGGGAATGTAGCTTACACGAATTCCAGGGGACTTTTGAAAAAAGTGTGGTATAAACTGGGAAACTTATGAAATCATTGTATTATGTAGTTATATACACAGTATTGGAATTGCTCTGCTCAGCATTGTGTAATTGTAGTATGTAGAATGAATGAATGAATGAACTTTATTTCCTTTTTAAGGGAGGGGAGGGGCAGGGGGGGGGGGGGGAGATGGAGATCTATGTATTACAATCTCCCAGCAGGCGGCTGTCACCACATTATGTGGCTAGACGTCCGGCTACCAGTCATGGTAGGCCTCCACTCACTCCTCAGCCCACCTCAGGACTCGGTCCTGTAGGGTGGTATCGGAGCTGCGCTGAGAAGTCTCCCACAGCTCCTTGCTACTAATGAGTGGTTTTGAAAGTGTAGAGGGGAGTTTTGATGGGGCATTGCCACATGATATGGGAGGGATCTGCTATCGAGACAGGGCAAAAGTAACACTTTGGTGTCGGGTATGTGACGGGAAAGAATAAGTGCGAAGTGTGAGTTTGTAGTTGGCGCCACAGTATTTCTCTCTGGTGCGTTCTAGTCATAGAAAGAGGTGAATACATTAGGCGTTGATGTCTGTAATGTGTGCGAATTGCATGGAATGTGACGAGTGTGTCTTTATTGTTGTGTTGTTGGGAGTCATTGGGTTCTAGAATTAAGCCAAAATTTGTGGCCACTCGGTCCGTGAATCCTCGAGCAGTGGCATGAGCCATTCCGTTGCCTTGGAGTCCTCGATGTGCTGGAGTCCAGACAAGAGCGATGTCGTTTTCTGGTGGGTGAGCAACAAGTAGAGAGTGCGCGAGGTTGTTAATGTAGCCGCTACTGAAGTTGCGGATAGCAGTCTTAGAGTCACTAATGATGACATCGCACTCAGGTAGTCCTAATATGAGTACAATGCCGGCCTCTTCCACGTCGCCCGCCGAGGTGGTCATGACTCATGCTGAACAGTGTTTCCCTGGTTGTATACGACCGCTAGAGCATAACGATGTTTAGTGGTGTAGGCCACGTAGTACTGACTCCTTCAGCTTGTCCATAGCTGCGTTGTAGCGCCTTGGCTCCAAGTTTATGGCGTTTAACGTGAAATTCGGGATGCATGTTTCTGGATAGGGGCTGAATGTGGTATTGGCCGTGTATCTTCCGAGGAAGTTGATGTCGCTCTCGTTGAATGGTGGAGCATGATGTTGTCGCAGGATCTCACGCCAAGCTTCAGTGGTGGTGAGTCTGTGGTATTGCAATGATAGATGTGCTTCGGTTAATTCTTGAAGGGTATTTAGTGTGGCTGTGGCCATCACCCTTTGTGTGGATGCTCTAATTGGAACACCAAGAGTGACTTTGTGTATCTTGTGGATCAAGCAATTTACAGTATCCTCTTCCTGCCCAGAGAGTGAGAGATATGGTAGTGCAAAGGTGATGTTGCTTAAAACAAAAGCCTTGATGAGCTGAATTAGCTCCTTCTCTTGAAGCCCTCCGTGTTTGTTGGAGATCCTCCCTATCAGGCGGAGCGTATTATCTACCGTTCTTTGTAGTGCTTCCAAGGTATGCTGATTTGCTCGGTTTTGTTGGAGGTGTAATTCTAGGACCCTTATCCTGTCTACGTAGGGTATAGGGTGCCCTTCAACCGTGAGTTGGATATACGGGGGTGAGGTCCTGAAGCATCTCTTGGGGGGCAGAAGGAGAAGCTGTGATTTGGTGGGGGAACACCCGAGATTCCAGTCGTGACCTACTTGTTCGACCTGATCAATTGCTGCTTGGAGGGTGTCTTGGATGTGCCGGTCAAAACCTTCGGTCATCCACAGGATAATATTGTCCGCGAACAGTGTGAATTGGAGGTCAGGAATCTTCGTGAGAGTGAAAGCTAAAGGTCGCATAGCCAAATTGAATAGGAGTGGGGAAAGTACTGCCCCTTCGAGCGTGCCAGTGCTTCCTAAACTTATTTGACCAGATTGTCCGCTGCCTAATTGGAGCATCGCAGTGCACTGAGTGTGGAAGCCGCGTGTATAGAGGTAGATTCGCTCCCCGCAGTTTATACTGCTAAGTTCGCGTAGAATGGCCAAGTGGGACACATTATTGAAGGCGCCCTCGAGGTCGGCGTCGAGCAACGCTTGTGTGTCACGTGCATCGCTCGGTTCGATAATGTCTTCTTTGAGCCTTAGCATGACATCCTGACAAGAAAGGGAGTTGTGAAAGCTAGTCATTTCCGAAGGGAACAAGTGATTATATTCGATGTATTTGGAGAGGCATAGGTGGATTACATGCTCCAAGATCTTCCCTATGCATGAAGTGAGAGAGATTTGACAGAAGTTATCAATGTGAATTGGTTTATTCAGCCTTGGAATGAAGAACACCTTGGCTGCTTTCCATTGTTGGGGTATCTTGCCCTCTTCGAGACAGTGGTTGTAATACTCGGTGAGTTTGCGTATGGATTGCTCATCGGGATTGCGAAGCATTTTATTGGTCACAGAGTGTGGGCCTGGTGCCGTGGTGGTTCGCATTTGGTTGAAGGCATGTCGAACCTCTGCTTCTGTGATCGGACTGCAAAGCTCCTCATTGGGTTCACCGGCATAGTCGGACATAGGTATTTGCATAGGAGGGGGCATATGTTTGTAGGCCAGGTTGCTGAACTTGGTCGGCAGGTCCGCTGCATGTTCATTTTCGTGCTGCATTTCATGCATTTCATGCATTTCATGCATTTTCAGCAGTTTATTTATCTGGTGGTTATTGTGCATCCTAGACATCGTCGGGTCAAGCAGGTGCCGGAGCAATTGCCAGGTCTTTTTAGTGCTAAGATGACCATGCACTTTTCGCAAACCTGACTCCATTGCATTGCCGCCAATTTGATAACGTATTGTTGGATCTGAGAGTCCAATTTGGCGATTGTGGTTCGAAGTTTGTGATTGTAACGTGCTGTTAGCCTCTTCCTAAGTAAAGCTTGCTTCTTTTCCTACATGTGTAGGAGCTTGGAATCAGTTGTGGCCAAGGGTGTGTGTAGCGGGAGAGTGGTGGTATGGGCCTCCACGTCTGCCTGCAAGGCGGTCGCCCATTGCTCAATGTCGGTAATGGTTTCTTCGTTAGTGTTGCAGCGAGATTTTCTGAATTCCATCCACTTGGTAAGCCTTAGTGGTTTCGTGGCTAGTGGTCTGTGCTTAAAATCTACACGGAGTTCGAGGATGTAATGGTCGCTTCCTAAGTTGTTTTGGAGGTTCTGCCACTTCACCTGAGTGATGCGGTGAGTTAGGGTGAGATCGGGGGATGTACCCCTACTGACGGTATTTCCTAGCCGGGTAGGAAGAGTAAAGTCATTGTAGATGTTGAAACCTTGATTTTGTATGTGCTGCCACAGAGCTCTTCCCTTAGGGCTGGACGCGGAGTGGCCCCACATTTGATGAAGGGCATTGAAGTCGCCCATTGCGACTAGCGGCTGTTTATTGGCGCTAGCTTTGGCTTGAGCAAACATGTGCTCAAAACGGTGTTGTCGAGCATTGGGAGGGCTATAAACATTCAACACGCATAGGGTGGGTTGTTTGTGGCTTTGAGGTAGAATTTTGATGTAATCATGGGGCATTTCAGTACTGCTGAATGTGTCCTATTTAACAGAAAGATGTCGTCTTGCAAGTATGGCAGTGTTGGGCTTGTCTGTGTGAGGGTCTTGAAATGTGTTGTAACCAGGTAGCGTGGCTACCTGGATACAACACGATGGATGCAAGGCTATAATAATGTCAGGGAGGTCGTTAAGGCTCTGTACAAATAGCGTTTGACATGCGCACTTGTTGCAGAACCCCCTGCAGTTCCACTGCCAGATGACTAGTGCAGGGTATTCCAAAAGCTCACAGTGTAGTCAGCCATAACCGTGAGGCATCTTCCGGTCTGTGCTGATTTCCTACACTTGCAATAGGACCTCAAGGTCATGAAGGTTTTCGGTAACGTCATGGAAAGGTCACGAACTGAAGGTCACGCAGTTAAGTTAATCGCAATCTAAAACATTTTTTAAATTAAACTTCTGTTCACCAGATAATTAGTACTACACAATTATGTATACCTGTGACGGTAGCTTGACAAGGCTCAAATGCACTTGCTTTCCTATCTTCATAGGAAGATGGCACTTTTCACCACCCAGTGTTTTGGTACTTATACATGGATAAAATTGAATTTTTGTTTGTGTATGTGTGTGCATGTGCACGCATGCACTTTTTTTTTTTTCAAATATTTTTACATGTAGCTAAAGCATAGGTCGGTCACATATGTTGTAAAGAAGATGTAATACAGTGAAATCTTGTTAATTTGAACTTCCCGTTAATTGGCGCTGTAGTGGCGCTGTAGTCCTGTTAAAATTGTGTATTTCAGTGTGTGAAAATGCCCGATAATTCGAACACGTCAGCACTTGTCATAGTCAATTCAAACATACTGCACCACCGACCATGTTCTCGGAAGTGCACCAACTCATGCAGCAACACTTCTAACTTGGCAGTGTGGGTGCATGCCAGCTGCTGCTACCCCCCCTTATATTAAGTACTGTATTTCGGCATGTATAATGTTCGCCAAATTTTTTAAAATTCTGTGGCTTCACAAGCAACTGAAGGTGAAATTACAGGCCTGGCCAGAAAGATGGCCGCTCACACGAGCTGCAGCAAAAAAATGAGGTCTTCGGCAACTGGCGATGGGAATTCAAGACGGCAGTGCTTACGGTAGTTGCTTTTGATGACAGCAGATGCCGCTGCTGGCGTGAAATCCAATGTGGCCGACCCCGTGATTGTAATCCAAATGCACGCACAAAGTCTCTCTTCATCTCTCTCTCCTGTTTGCTCAGCTGCGGCTCCTCTTGACAAACTCTGGTATTTTAGCAGTCGTCAGCTGCCTGCGGTGCTGTGGAGCAGTTTGCAAAGGCGGCTTCACTTTAAAGGTTTATCAGTAAAATCAGGGTGGGTAGTTTTGCCTTGAGGTGCGGTTTCACAACAGGGAAAACTTTGCCTATAAGTGTAACTTCACGGCAGCATGCTCCATGCTGTCGTGAAGCCATACTTCTGGAACTTGTCACTTGTGTTGGCTCAGTGCACATGCGCCGCCTAGCGCAGCGCTGCACGTAAGTCCTCCATTCAGTGGGCGTCCTTTAATTCCAACAAATTTTCAGGCTCCATCAAATTAGAATTATCAAGATTCGACATATATTCAAGACACAGCACAGAAAAAGAACAGGAAGGCATTTTTGCTTTTGTATTGAATTCTACACATATATTTACGAGAATGCTTTACCACTACATAGTTCCCTTCATGTATGATGTTTGTCTTGGCACAGTGTGCACAAGTGAGGAACATTTGGTGTAACTTTGCTGTTTCCATGAAATGCTTTAGCACTCATTAAATGGCAGTAATTTTTCAGGTTCGCATGAAGAAGCACCGTTGGTACAAGCGAATCCTCAAGAGCAGTGACCCGCTCATTCTCTCACTTGGCTGGCGACGCTTTCAGACCATGCCAGTGTTTTCTACACAGGACCACAATGGTCGCAACCGTTTTCTCAAGTATACACCAAAGCATCTTCACTGCAATGCCACCTTTTGGGGTGAGTCTTTTTACCTCGAAAGATACTTGACACTTCCTGGGGCTTTTACACTGACCATTGTGGAAAGCTCATTTCTAAGGTTTGTTTTCATTGTTTCTGACCATGAAAATATTGTGTACATTGCAATGTTGGGTATGTCACAATTGAATAAACACAGGAGGCACTGTAGTCTGAATTTTAGAACAGGTGTGTGAATATCACATTTTTCTAATGCAGTAGACTTTCATTAATTCAACTCTGGCTAATGCGGTTCTATAGTTCATTTGGTGGTGTATCAACAGTTAAGTGGATTCTGCAGTTAATTTCTGAGTGCTCTCAGAAATCCCATTACAGCGTATGCTGGAGCTGCTAGTGTAGCCAAAGCATGAATTAAAGGAAAGGTGCTATTGCACAGGCTGGAGCATTTGGCACCACAATGTGGAAATTTAAATTTGCAGTCAGGCATCGTATTTTCTGCAGTAGGTGTGAGCAGGAAATTTTATTCAAAATAACAATATTGCACCATCATGTGTTTGAATTATGGAGAGTTTTGCTCTGTTGAAATGAGTGTATGTGTGAAGACCCCCAAATCGCTTCAGTCTATATTTGGAATTCCACCGTATTGACACATGTACTTGTTTATCGGGTGCTGCGTTTCACTGTCTAACAAACATTATCGCTCAGCGCAGGACGCGCCTGCATGTATCAGAAGTTTCTGGAATGTTATCGATGGTTCTATCCGCGGTCTGTTGTCACCGAACCTTGCATAATCTGATTGCATGTGTGCGTGACGCAAATTGCAAATTGTGTAGTACTTTCTGGAAGACATGCGGGCACCAGCAATTACTCTGGAACCTTCAATAACTCGTGCATAAAAGCCAACGCGCTTGACCCGCTGATCAGATTTTCGATGATCGCCAACGGTGTTCACCGCTATCATTGTGCTTTGTAACTTGCTTTTGTAGGCACAGGTTCGCGCAATAAATAGTTCTTATGATCGTTCAGTTTTGGGCCTGTTTTATTCATCGCCACTACAATGTGACAGAATCAGCCAGTGCGCAATGTCTGGTTTCAGATGTGAATTGGTTTCTGTCTGCTCAACCAGCAACAACAAAGCCTTCCTGTTTTAGGCCTACAATCTCAGAATCAAGAAGTGGCGCCAAAACAGCTCTTATTTCTCATTTAATTTACGTGGGATGAGAAAACGTGGTATCCTGCATATTCATCATCAATAGTACAACTAAGTATTCAAAAATGTTATCAAATATTGTGTAAGGGGAGAGTGTTTACAATGATGCTTGCGGCCTTGACACAAATCTTTAGGAACGAGTTTGTAAGATCCTGCCATAGTACAGTGAAACCTCGTTAAACCGTAGTCGGCCGGAGCTCGGAAAAAGTACGTACTAAACGGTAGTACTGTTTAAGCGAAATAGCATGAGATCGCTCACTTACCTGTCGAAAACGGAACTCAGAGAGAGTGCGATGAAAGGGGAAAAACATGCAGTATTTATTCACTTCGCGCGACATAAGTTATTTTCGTTTGATGCCGCGGCGGCCTAGCACGACGACAGCAGCCTCAAACTTACTCAAGCTGCGTGCCAGCTTCTCAGCCAGCCCCCCTCCTCTCGGCACACACTCGCACGGCAGATTCCTCGTTGGCGTTGCGTATTCTCCGTGCACGCGCGCACTAGTGCTACGTAAGTCCCGGGGCGCCTTTTTCATTGCCGGTGCCGGAGTTCGGAAAACTTTTCGTTTGGAATAGTTACGTTATCGCGCCCCTGTTCTCGTTGCGACGATTGCATTCACGAGGCTGACGTAACGCGCAGCTTCTTCCACTGTCGGGCGTGAATCGCCCGTGCTGTCGCTTTCCGTGTCGTCCTCATCACTGCCGCTAGTCGACACTTCGGCAACAACAGAGGCAACGATGGCGAAAAGTCGAACCTCGTAGCCGACATCTCTTCGCGGTCGCAGCAGCGCTGCCGAGCAACTTCGCATTCCAAATGCCACACACTGTAGTCAACAGCAGATCCATGTCGCGGGCCTGCGCTGACTACTTCGTGTCACGTTCGATAGCACGGACGATGTCTAATTTTTCTTCTATGCTAAGCACCCGGCGTCTTTTTTATCCGAGCTTCGGCATGACGCGAGTTCTCGCTTGCACGACGCCATAAAACGCTCTCATGCTACTCTCGCTCTCTGGCACGGCGTCGAAATGATGTTGATGTTGATGCGGCTTCACGTGCAAACGCACGGGGCGCTTGGAGGCCGTTGTACCGATCTCTGAGGCTTGTTGTTCTGCCGGACCGCCCGGTGGAGACGACGCACCACCGTGTTTGCGCGACGAAAAGTGGAAACGCTACGTTTTAACCGATGCGTACGCAATAAGCTGGTACGGTTTATGCGGATACAAAATACATTATGTTCAATGGCCGCTGAGACGGGGAATTTACTTTACTACTTTTAAACCGAAACTACTGTTTAAGCGGGTACGGTTTAACGAGGTTTTACTGTATCTGATAAATAGCATACCCGGTACAAGCTTCAAATGTAGTTACATGCCACCAATGTATAACGTGCATGGTGCTATTCCTTCTGGGCCCAAAAGCGCTTGGAGCCTCTATTCAGAAAACTCTGTGTAAGGGGTGGGGCACTGTAGGCGTGTTCTTCTGTATGTTATGCAGAGTTGGTTACATAAGAATAATAAATTATCTATGTATTTATCTTTCAGGTCCTATTACACCACAGGGAACAGGATTCGTGGCAGTGCAGCAAGTTCATGAACAGACGGTATACTAGCCATTCTATTTTGTCATATTTCCGCATAAATTTTCTGATAACACCCTGTGCTATATATAAACAGTATAGTAGGCATGCTAAGTTAACCTCATATGCCAATGTTGAATGGAATGCTCATAATACTTCTATTATATTCATGGTATAAGCATGACACTGCTATATGTTAATTTTTGAAAAAAGAAAAAAATAATGCACAAGTTATGTCTCATGAGAATTCTATAGCATTTCAGCATTATGGGGCTTTATGAAATTATTCATGTTCATATACAGTCGAATCTCGTTAATTTGAACACGCTTAATTCAAACTTCTGGTTTATTCAAACTCGCAATGTTTAAGATGCCCCTTTTGGGGCTACCAAAGCGACGCCTCGACGGTGCTTACATATCACTTGCCCCCTATTTTCAAACTCGCAATGTTTAAGATGCCCCTTTTGGGGCTACCAAAGCGACGCCTCGACGGTGCTTACATATCACTTGCCCCCTGTGACACACCCCTTTGCAGTTGTTATAGCAGTGCCATTCTTTAACGCCGACAGCTGCGGTTTGTTTCACGCGATCGGAGCGCCCAAGAAAGAGTTAAACGAGTGAAGACAATCAGAAGCCGGATGGAGGAAAGTGGTGGGGAAGGGCACTGGCCTCCCCGCCATTGTAGTTTTCTTACATCAGCTGTGCCATCCCCGTATTTAGATTTTTTTCATGCAACCCGGCCATGACAATTATCAGTTATAACAATGGAATTTTCGTGGCACTTGAATATTGTTATAAGTGGGTTCGACGAGCAAACATTCGCTTCAACGCACATGAGCGGCAAGAATGCAACATGCACACAGGTATGAGCCGCCATCGACTCGGCCCCGACGCAGATCACTTTCAAGATAGGGCGCGCCACAGCCGCGCAATGCGCCGTTGCTGCTGGAGTTGCTGCCCTGAAGCATGTGATGACCGGGGAGGAGATTTGCTGGTACCAGAATAAAAAAAAACTGCTTGCATGCCGCCCTCTCTTCTCAACGGTCATATCTTTGTCGCTGTTGAACTGGAGGGGGTGCGTGCTGAGGTGTGCACAGTTCGATCGGAATTCCATCCTTCAGAATTTCGTGTACAGCCTTTATCCTCCTCCTACCGCAACCGGTTTTGAAGTGTTGTAACAGCACAGTGAAAGCTCGTTAAACCGTCGTTGGCTGGAGCTCGGAAAAAGTATGTACTAAACGGTAGTACTGCTTAACCGAAATAGCATGAGATCGCCCACTTACCTGTCAGAAACAGAACTCAGAGAGTGCAATGAAAGGGGAAAAAACATGCAGTATTTATTCTCTTCGCATGACAAAAGTGTTATTTGTTTTGATGCTGTGGCGACCTAGCAGCGATGACAGTGGCCTCAAACTTCCTAAAGCTGCTAGCCAGCTTTTCAGCCAGCCCCCTCTTCTCGGCAAACACTCGCATGGCAGATTCATCGTTAGCGTTGCAAATTCTCTATGCCCGGGCACGGTAGCATTGCAGAAGTCACCGAGCACCTTTTTCATTACGGGGTGCTGTTCCTGACACAACGATTGCATTAATGAGACTGACGTAACGCGCAGCTTCTGCCACTGTCGCTAGGCGACACTTTGGCAACAACAGAGGCAAAAGGTCGAACCTCGTAGCCAACATCTCTTTGAGGTCGCAGCAGTGCTGCTGAGCAATTTCTTTGCATTCCAAACGCCACACACCGTAGTCTACAGTAGATTCCTGTCACGTGCCAACGCCGACTTCTTTGTGTCACATTCGATAGCATGCACGTCTAATGCTTTTTTTTTTTTTTATGCTGAACACCCGACATCTTTATCAGAGCTTTCGCATGACGCGAGTCCTTGCTAGCACAGCGCCACAACGCTCTCTGGCACGGCGCCGGAATGATGTTGATGTTGATGTGGCTTCATGCACAAACGCACAGGGCGTTTGGAGGCCGTTTTTCTGACCTCTGAGACTTGTTGTTCTGCCGGGCTGCCCAATGGAGACAACGCACCGCCGTGTTTGCGTGATGAAAAGTGAAAACACTATGTGTTAACGAACACGTACGCAATAAGCTGATACAGTTTATATGGATAGAAAACACATTATGTTCAAGGGTCGCTGAGTCGGGGATTTCACTTTACTACTTTTAAAACAAAACTACTGTTTAAGCGGGTACGGTTTAATGAGGTCTTACTGTCCAGCTCTTTTGAAAAGACTCATTATATGTGGGCACCATTTCATTAGGCAGGGTCAAAAAATGATAAATTCAGTGAAATATGGTCATTGTAACCGATAAATCATTATATCTGGGATCATTATGAGTGGGTTCAACTGTACTACCTCTACATGCGCACATCCATGTGATACAGTCGAACCCACTTACAACAATATTCAAGTGCCGAGAAAATTCCATTGTTATAACCGGCTTGCATGAAAAAATCAAAACAGGGGGATGGCAGAGGTGATATGAGAAAACTATAATGGCAGGGAGGCCGGTGCCCCTCCCCGCCACCTTCCTCCGCCCGGCTGCTGATTGTGTTCACTCGTTTAACTGCTTCCTGGGCGCTCCGATCACGTGTAACAAGCCGCGGCTGTCGGCGTTAAAGAATGGCACTGCTATAACAACTACAGAGAGGTGTCACGGGTGGCAAGCGATATGCGAGTTGCTTGGATATGAAAGTTTCTTGGTATGTTGAAGCAGTGTTCCCTAAACCATAGTGAACATCTTGCATGAAATCTTACTGAATATTCAAGATATGTTTGGAAAGTGTTGTGTCCCTGACATGCAACAATGCACAATAAATATATTATGCTTTGGATTCGCATATCTGCCACTCAACAATGGCTTTTGGGTGCACATTATTACTGTTATATATAGAGATGTAATTGTCCTTATAACCTATTTAACTTTACACAATCGGCTGCCTGGTTTACATATTTTTCAAGTGCATAGCCTTTGTAAAATGCTGCTTTGGATGTAGTGCAGAAGTTTGCAACTCCGGCGACTTACGTTATAAGCAGTATATCCTTTATTGTAAACTAGGAGAAGTTATGAGACAACTTTTTTTTTTCATTTTTTTTTTTCAGCCAGAGCAGTGTAGTGGTAAAGTAATGGTAGAGTATCCTTATCACAGCTGTGGGGTTCTTGGTTTAAGGTCAACTGCACTGCAGTTGTGGAGCAGTGTTATCACAGTTGGGGTGCCCTTATCACATAGGGGTGTTCTTGGTTCTGGCCCAACTAATAATGATTTTTTTCTTATTTTGCATTGTTTCAGCTTTGAGACCAAATAGCTAGCCAGATCTAGAAAAGGGGGGACAGGGGTTTGAAAGCTATCTTTTTTATTTTTTGACCAATTCTGATAAAAGTTGGCAGGCTTGTTTACTGTTGCAATTATTTTTTCTGTAGGTTTTTGATTTGATGGGATAATTTAACAATGCCTTTTGTGTTTAGAACAATTTGCAGTTAACCACTATACAATAATATACAGATGTTGCATGGATAAATATTAGGAAACAAGCATGCTGGAAACAATCTTATGATCATGTCATTATTTCTTAACATGTAGTGGTCACACAAAAGACAAATTTTAAAAGCTTTAATTAAGACAAATTTTAAAGCTCTGCTCCTGCGTTGTGGGCTCTAAACATCTAGCTTTATGCTGCAAAAAAATTACTCTTCTTACTGCAATAGGTACTTAAATATCACCGTAACAGATATGCTTGGTGTGCAAAATTAGTTTTTTGAGAAAATGAAGAAAACAAATGAATGTCACATGTAATCAAGAGCAGTCAGAAATATATACACAGACACAAAACTTCAGTAGGATCTTTCAATTGAGACTAAGATGGTGGCATGCAAGGCCCAGGAATGCGCAAACCTTGTAATTTAATATGTGCTATTTTAGCATCGACACGGGCATAAAATAACCTGCCCTATATATTTTAAAATTTATATTACTGCTGAAATATTGTCATATGAGATAAGAAACTTGGCAGTTGAAGAAAATAACAGATGTAGATTTCGAAAATGCCAGTTTAGAAAAATCAATCTTTCGATGATTTCTCGGCAAAATGACCCCATCTCCCCTTAAAAGGAAGCATGAGTGGCACGTAACCATTATCAGAATGCTTCCGTTCTGCATTGGGTAATTACAACCACTTAAATGTTATAGTTAAGCACCCGTGAAAAGGCTGAAAAAGAAAAGTGAAACTAAACAAATCACCAGAAAAAGTATAATCCATGGTGTGGACGATGTCTTAAAGTGCCACTGAAGATATGGATTAGTAGGTTTCGTTTTGAAATAGGAATAGGATTGTCGTCTCACCTTGAGGCAAGTCTTGGTGCACAAAAAAAATAATAATAATAAGATTGGTAGCAATGCCACCTTGACTTCCTGCGCCTGCTCCCTGTGATGCATGAAGAAAGGAAAGAATCCAGGAGGAGAGAACACTGTCAGGCAGCCACCCCTCACTTCACCTTTTCTCTCTCCCATTTCTCTAAATGTCTGCTCAACTCGGGACTGTGCGCTCGGTGGACTCAGCCCAGTGTGTGGCGTTCCTGCTAGGTTTTAATCGATGTGCACTTGTTCGGGTGCTTTGCAAACCTCTTTGTGCATACTTCAGTCGCTTCTTGTAACGCATACACTTGACTTCTTCGTTGCAACATGCAACTGCGGCAGTTGCACAGTGCTGTAACATTTGTTGTCTTTTCAGAAGAGTGCATGCTTACATGGTTGACAGTGGCAGTGGGAGATGTTAATACCTACAATGGCATGATCACATGTTGGGTCAACTTTTTCTCGTTTCATTTGTATCATGTCACACTCTCTTCTAGTTTTTTCTTCCTCCATGCTGTAATGCCATACATTTTGGCATAATCTGCAGTGGAGCTAGTTATTAGTGAAAAAAAAATTATTCAGAAATGAACAAAGGGTATAACTTGTAATTTTTACTGTTCTTCGTTTTTAACAGAAAGGAGCCAAGTATTGTAAAATATGTAACATTGCAGTAACATTATTGGTTTTAATGTGGTTGATGCGAGTTTACTTTTTAATTTCTACGTTTTCTCAATCAATTCTCATTGTGCAGGCAAGCTTCAGGATTGCTGCCACAGGAGTGATCCTCGACCTAGATCGCTCGACACAGATTGTCAAGAAGCTGAAGTTGACTGGAAATCCTTACAAGATCTATAAGAAGACTGCTTTTGTCAAGGTTCTACCTTCCATTCTTTCTTTTCTTCTACAGCAATGTTTCAAGCGGAACAAAAAAAATCGAAGCGCAATAAAGGCAGAGGCATAGTGCACAGGACAGAGCCTGTCCTGTGCACTTTTATACATTGCATAAATCAGTAAATCATGTTTCTATGTTGCAAAAAAAGCAGTAGCTGCAATCCCATCTTGTGACTAAGTAGCGCACGCAGCGGCACAGACCCTGCAACTTCCTTCGCGCAAGACCAGCGTCTTTAGCCGAGGCATGTTTTTCACTACCACGCGTACATCCCAATTATTCTTTCACCAGTGAACTGGTCACCAACATCATTGTCCGTTCATCACGATATAGGTGGTGAGTTTGATGCCAGCATGTGGGCTGCAGCAGAATCACTCTTCTTCCTCGACAGCTACAGCTGTCTCTGTGATACATTGCATGTGCATTGCGCTCAGTCAAAACGAAACTACTGCTCATCACAACTGCGGGGAACGAAACAGTGGTCGCTGTCAGCGCAGTCATGGACAGTGACTACGCAGTGTGATGTGCAGTGGTAAAAGTGAGAAAAAAAGGCTATAAATGCACAAATAGACACAAAGCTTTCTGGCATTCCTGTCGTTCCCGCACAGCTTCCGCTGGTGACTATGGCGATGCAAACTCCACAGTTTCATTTCGGTTGTATGCTAGCACAGCTTTTGCTCATTTGCGTCACATTTGCAGTATTTGCTGGGCTTGGGGGGTTGTTTGAATTAACCATTGTGCGGCCAAATTGATCCAAATTAACAAGTTTAATCCTGTTAAATAAATGCATACACCTGCTGGGACCGATGTCTAGTCTGAATTATCGAATTCCCCACCCCCGAATTGATAAGGTTTTACTATCTACGTGTTTATCCTGTTCTTTTCATTCTTTTTATCCCATAACTTGTGGTGGTAGTTGTCTTACACTTTTCTTTTTATTTCTATGTGCACTTAAAGTAAAGCATTGTTGTTGTTGTTGTTAGTTCGGTTATCCTGAAGTTATCAAACGTAAGGCAGATAAGACTGTTTTGCTTGCCATGATTTCGAAGCTTGATCATCTCGATTTACTGTAAACTTTTGTAACAACACGCTATCCGATCAGACCTGCAGTTCTGTCCTGAGAGGCCTTGCTATTACCCTGTGTTGTCCTTAGATGACGTAAAGCAGGGCAAGTCTGTTTACGTATTTGGCTTCATTAATGAAAGCTCAGTTTGGGAAAGGTTTTATGCACCTATATGAAGTGCCGCTTGGGATTGTGAGACTGTTCTACATAATTTTTCTTGGCGTTGCGACTACCACTAAATTGTCAGCAAAGCACAAGAAAATTGGCATTTGTGTGTATTTTTTAGTTTAAAAAAGGCTTGTCTTGTCATGTCTTCTCATTTTCAGAACATGTTCACCTCTGCCCTTGAAGTAACCAAGTTTGAAGGTGCTGCACTACGCACAGTCAGTGGAATTCGGGGACAAATCAAGAAAGCACTTGGGGTGAGTGTTCTCATTATTTGAATTCTTCTCTTTTTAACTCTTTTTTTTACCATGATCAATCTTTTAATTTTTATAATTGCTTGCTATTATTATTGCTTACCTTGCAAACAGCTTGGCAAAAAAAATTGTGTAATGCATCAAAGTTTAGCTTTCCAGTTGGTTTACTTAATAATATGGATGCGCCAGAAACAACCGTTACATTTATGAGATTTTGGTTTCGGTTGTAAAGGATGAAGATTTATTGCTGTGATAAAATGTACTGTTATATAGAAACATGTGCAGTATTTGCAGTGTGTGAGCCATGCTTTAGTTTTGACTAATGTAAGGTCACACTATAAATACAGTTGAGCCTATTTATAACTGTACAACATATTGTTATTGATCACTTCTAATAAGGTTTTAGCTGCAAGCAATCTTCAGATATAAGGGCCACTTTTTAGTAAACATTGCACGAACGTAACAAATGCCTGCCTACTTGCTAAAAACAAAGACCAGTGAAATGATTGTTGATGAAAAAGTATGTATTATTAAAAATTTATTTCACACCATTTTAGGAACTAGCAAAAAAAAAATGTTCATATAAAAAGCATTTTGAACCCAAAAATCCATGTCCGCAAATGTGGATCCAAGTTACAAAAAGATTTTGTGCGCAGGTCATGACCTCTTCTTTTAGCAGAGTTGCATGTCTGTTTTCAGAACGCTCTTCACGCCTCCATTGACAGAATACCATTGCATGTTTTTGAGCAACCATGCGCTGTGTAGAAGCTGACGCTCGGGCTATTTTGTTGTATTTCCTGGGTTTGGGTTTGAGTCCCGGACCAGGACGAATTTTTCTTCAATTGCGAGGCTTTTATTTCGAAGAAACTGTATTGGTTTCCTTTGCAGCAATTGCTACGATTGTGTGGATGTTTCATTTCCCTTAATTAATTACTTCTCTCCACCTTGCGGGTTTCCGTAGAACTATTACGTCAAACTCTTGCCTTTACTTTGAGTTGTTGACAAATTCGACTCCACCCTGCCATCTGCTAGCCACCTGGTTAGCTCAGATGGTAGAGCGGCCGCCCCGGAAAAGCGGTTGTCCCGGGTTCGAGTCCCAGACCAGGATGAATTTTTCTTCAACTGTGAGGCTTTTTTTTTTTTTCGAAAAACCGGTATGGGTTTCTTTTGTAGCAATTGCTACAATTAGGTGAATGTCTCATTTCCCTTAATTAACCTTCTACGTCAATCCAGTGGCCCAAGTTTAGGCATGTGCTCATGGTCGTGCTGTCATGGTGGACATTGCATCGTCTTTATCCTGCTGTCATCCAACTCTCGTCATGCTGTTGTCATCACACCTTCGTAATCATACACTCATCCAACATTTGTTGTCATACCATTGTCATGTTACTGTCATGGTCATTCTGTCACCGTCACTCCAGCTTCGTCGTGCCACTTCGTTGTACAGTCTTCGTGATACAGTAGTTATCACACCATCTTTGTCATACAGTTGTCATGGCATTGTTGTCATACAGTCGTTACCATACAGTCATAATTGGCTAGTCATTATCAGTCGTTGCTATGCACACGTTCTCATACCATCACCATGATGCCTTTGTGATCGTTCCGTTGTCATCATTGTCATTGTTCCACACTCATCATGCCTTTCTTATGCAATCCTTGTCGCACAATGTTCATACTATTATTGTCATGCTGTGGGTGTCAGGCTGTCTTACCATAGCCCTGATTCAGAAACGTCACCCCATTGTCATCATGCAGGCATCATACAGCCTTCATCATTACATCAATGTCATTCCTCTTCCGCCATTCTGTGGTAATCATGCTGACGTCATTCAATCATGGGTCACGAATCTTGCCATGCCATGGTTGTCATTGTGTCATCATCAGAAAGTCACTGTCATGTCTCCGTTCTCATACCATGGTTGCCATGCCATCGTGGCCGCCATTGTCATACCGTGGTCATTCCATCGTCATCTCTTCAGCCTAATTATCAGACTCCCATGCTGTCGTCACCCCAGCATCATCATACAGTCTTTATGATACAGTGATCACCTTGGCATTTTTCTCTTACTATTGTCATGAAATCGTCGTCATTGCATCATCATACCATCATCGTCATACCTTCGTTGTGATGCCTTCCTGATCGTTTCGTTTTCATCATTCTAACTTCGTCATCTCACTCTTTTCATGCTGTCACGTCATCGTTGTCACACAGTCGTCACAATCCCATTGTCTCCTCACGCCCTCTTTGTCACTCTGTTGTCGTTATATAGTCGACTATTGATACAACGGACCCTGATAATCCGACAAAAAACGTCAGTTTTATCCGAAGTCTAATATCCGAAACACCTCACTTCCGAAACTTTCGTCGCAATGTCTGACAACTTTATTGCAAAGAGTGAGTGACGAACTTTCAAAGTAAAAAAACAAAAACTCGAAGTTTCGCTCGAAAGTCTAAGCATCGATTGCGATAAAAAATTAAGCAAGATAAGCGCAGCAGCAGCGAGTGAATTGACTTTCATGCTCTCACTTGCTTCAACGCAAACTAAACGTCGAAAGCACTGCACATATGAAGTTGTCAAGCACTGGGCACACTTTGTCCATATCGCAGATCGCTTTGAAAAGGCCCAAGCGGACACACAATTTGTTCACATCGTAGATTGCTTTTAAGATATGGCACTCGCACGGGCGTGCGCTTTGTCAACATTGCAGATTGCTTTCAAGGTACAGCTCCCGCGCAGACGTGCACTTTGTCCACATTGCAGATTGCTTTCAAGATACGGCAGCCACGCCGTTAACAGCAGCTACCGGAGTAGGACCGCCCCCTCTTTCCCTAGCCCCCCCCCCCCTGTGCCTCACGCCTCGCGTCTGCCCAACTTTCCTCCCTCCCTCTCGCGCGCACAAGATATTGACCTGCGATCGTCGGCTGACCCTCGCAAGGCAGTTGCCATTCCGTGTCCACATGGCAAAAGTCCATTTTATATGCCCGATTTTGACAAAAATTGCTGCTAATTTCGTCTGCTGTAGCCGATAGTTTTTAGTAGCGCGGTCCGTTAAAAGCGAACTTCGTTGCATCAATAAAATAAGTAGAACAAACTAAGGCTGAAATATGGTCCATTATATCCAAAAGTCTGTTGTACGCGGGTTCGTTGTAATGAGCGTAGATTGTGCCATCACCTTCTTATTCTCTCCATGCTATTGTTCTCATACCGCCTTTGTCGTTTCATCATTGCAACTGTGTCATTTTCATGCCGTCATGCTCATAAGCGACCTTGGCAAGTGAATGCCATGCCCAAGTAGGTCGATACCGGAAGTGGTGTACGTTGCATACAGCTTAGACCACTAATAATGTGACCGCTTGTAGTGCTAAACTGGCTGTAACGCATATTTTTCCAACCCCCATTTACCCTCCCATAGAACTCTATATACAGCACAGTCCTCTTTATAACGGCACCACATATAATGATGTATTGGTTATAATGATGAGTCGATCTAAGAGTATGAACTTATACATCAGGGCTATGAGAAAAAAAAAACATATACAGTTAAACCCGGTTGTAACGAACCTCTTTGTAATTAATTCCTGTATTTAATTAATTTTTTTCATTCCCCAACGCCACCCCCATAGAAGCCCAAGTATTTCTGACCTCCAGGTAACGAAGGCATAGTGGCAGTTGACATTGTTGTAACGAATTTTCGAAGCTCATTTATAATCGTGAGCAGTAGCTGTGCCAAAGATTCAGGTAAATAATGCATAACTTTTGTAATTGATAAATAAGGCAAGCGACCGATCGCGAGAGGAACACATGCGATCACAGTGAGCCAGAGCAATCAATCCAGTGAGTGTGCTGCGATGATGATGATTAAAGCTGCCAACTTCCCTGGCACTGCTCTGTGATAAGCAGATCAGCCTCTGCATTTTTCGCTTGCGCATCATGACGCCAGGTGTCACTGCCGTGCCTGCCCGTTTTAGTTTGTTTTTAGGCTTATGCATGTTGGTGTGGCATGGTGGCAGGTGTGTGAATGTGAGTGAACACACGATGCGAGTGTTACCTTCAGCAGTGTATTGCTCGTTTCTCACAGTGTTTGTTTGCTTTGAAAATGAGTTCAGCGAGGAAGAGCAAAGTTTTGTCTTTCGAGGACAAGCTTTCAATTCTGAATGCGATTGCTGAGGACAAGAAGAAGAAAGATGTTGCGGCCCCTTTCATTATTCCAGCCACTACCCTGTCAACTATCTTGAATGCAAATGAAAACATTTGCAGTGCAGTGGAGTCGGGCACAAGTTCAAAGAAAAAAGGATGAGGTTGTCGACTTGCGCTGATGTAGACAAAGCCATGTTTACAGGGTTTTTAGACGTGCTCATAAGTGCTGCGATCTTGCTGAAGAAAGCCAAGGATGTTGCGTGCATCCTGGGCCACAAGGGCTCCAAAGCTATCAACATCTGGTTGCAAGTATTTAAAAGCCGAAACAGAGTCGTCAGGAAAATCATTAGCGGCGAGTCTGCCGCTTCTGCATCGTGGTTTGCCGAAAAGCTGCCTGGCGTTTTCAGCTGCTGCTAGGCGGCTGACTTCTACAACACTGATGAGACTGCTCTGTTTTGCCAGATGTTGCCAGCACACACACATGTTGCCACCCGCACACACTTTTTTTCCCTGAAAAAAATTTTGGAATTGCTGCTTGGTGCTTATACACATATGCTGTTTACATGCTAGAACAAGGCACTGCACTGCTATGAGTCGCCTATTTATCTCTGCTGATATAAAATCAGGATGCCAAACAGCTTTTAAGCAAAGGAAGTATATGCTAAGGTATATGATGGTTTACCTACGATGCCAACGTTTATCCAATTCTGAATAAAGATTTTTCTTTTGAAGCTTAGACTGTCCTTGTTATACAGCTTTCAATCTGAACTTTCTGTAGGTTTCTCTAAATCGATAAAATAACATTATTAACACATTTCTGTTGCATTTCTCTGGCATATCTAGAATACTCAGTTTTCCCTAAGTTATCTTTTCAAACTTTCAGGGATGGCACACAGGATAATCACCTGCAAGTGAGTTCTATGCACATAGTCAAAGTAAAAAAACAGCTCATAAATTATTCCACATCTTATGCGTCTTGCGTACTGAGAACAGCATTTTTCTTTTCCCCTTTTTTTCTTGGCTTTTTATCGAGTTAGCTGTTTTGATGCGCAGTCTTTGTGGTTAGGCGGAAAAGTGGTTTGCAATCGTTCGAAAAGCACCCATTTAATCGATGCTGCACGAGTCATGTTGCCTGCAAAAACGGAGTGAAAGCTTTGGTTGCTTGACAGGCAAGATATAGACCGTTTCATCGGGCGAGGAGGATAGGGCGCGCGGGGAGCCTTTCCTCCTCTCTGGCTTAGGCGATCCGGCGCGGCGGTGCTTGAAAGTATTGCTTTAGCGTGCTGTGGAACGATTTCGAGATGTTTTAGATCTTACTTTGTGAAATTTACGCCATGTCCGTTCATATAAGGTCGTCAGGGAAGCCTTTCGGTGCATCGGTAACTACTGTAGGCAGAAATATGTCTTGAGGGCGCAAAAATGTCACGCGCATAATCAGCCGCGGTGCGTGCATGTGTTGTTTACTATTTTGCTCATATCGATTTTAATTCAACAATCAAAACCGGTGTCTCTGTATTACCAGCATTAAATAGTAAATCAGCTCCCTGTCTGATCGATTGGCGTAGGGAGTACAACATAAAACATAAGAGCGCATGCTCGTGCACGGTCAACCTAAGGCAACCACGAAACATCTAAGCGGCAGGCGCTATCAAATATTTGTGATACACTGGCATCGTTCTCACGCATTTAAAGTCTAGTATGCTTGAAATTACCATATGTCTACGCTAGTCTTGCTGCATGGGGCCCATGGCGCTGCTCAACACAGCGATCGCTGCGGTTGGTGAGCCAGCGCGATATATAAGCATATATAAGGTGTGTGCTAGGGCATTGCTTTTTTGGCCTGTATACAGCCATATATGAGAGGGTTCGCATAAAAACAATGCGATGGCTATTTTTGAGCGCAAAATTTCCGTAATACGTGTGAGTGCGTTGTAGAGAACTGAACGAACACAACCGAAAAAAGAAATTTGGTTATCATCCTCTTTCTCTAAAAAGCAAGAGAAAACGGGTTAACGCCGCACAGCGTTTATAAGTATATAACCGTTGATGCCGTATGCTTGAACCATGCACTATATAGAACAAAGATATCTGTAATCCAGCACCTACCACTGCTTAGGACACTCGCGCAGTTCGTAAACGGTCGCTTTGCTGGTCAAGCTTAATTCAAACTGTAAGGTATGCTGCTATTACTAGCCAAAACTATTTTATTCATGGGAGGAAACCTCATCCATCCAAGCTAGTAGTCACGCAATGTAACCTGCAGCGAAAAGTTTGAACGCTTGTCAAACAGCACAGCTCCTATCGTAGCAGAACGCTACCTACGCTGTTATGATCGTCGCGTATGTTTCACGGCTCCTAAACTGCAGCTTAGGAATAGAGGATAATACTGCAATAATGTCACATTAGTGATTGGAACATTCAGAAATACACAATTGGATCTCCAAGGCTGATTGTATATAGGCTCAAATATGCGCTCACACATCGCGCTGCGTGTTCCATCCACCTCAACGCCAGCAGAAATTCCGGCCATGACGCCTTAAACCACTTCAGCACGTCTCACAGAACCGTTTACCACGTAGAAGACGCACGTCATACTAAACAGACCGCAAGACCGCGAAAACAAACGCCAGAACCTACCGCCAAGCGTATACCTGCCATGCAAAAGACCGCTTTCACCCAAGCCAATATGGCGCTGCTCATAGGCGGCGCCACTGCGTTCACAATATGGCGGCGCCTACGAAAAAACGGTCTATAGGGCCTACCCGCAACTCGGCTACCCTTGGTAGCATATTGTCACATAGTAGTGACGGTAAAGAACACAGTAGCAATACTGTGAATGACAAAACTAACTTTTATTGGGTGAACCTGTGCCCACTAATGCAGGCTACACCTTAATGAGAGCAGCATTCCGGGCAAGTTGGTAATCCATTGCTTAAATGATATTGCGCGACATAAAAACGACACGGACGTGAAAGAAGACGACACACCAAGCGCAAACTTTCAACTAAGTTTATTGTGCCACTGCGTCATTTTATACATGGCAGGCAACGTAGATCGCGCATGCGCTTACAAGGAAATGAAGTGCGAATTCATGTAACATGGTTACGTGTTGTGTGATGCCGCGTCCAAGTAACGTAATTCTTTTTCTGTGAGAGCCAGAGACGGGAAGCTGACACATGCATCACCCAATTTCGCGATCATCTGCGCTTCAGATATCTCATGGATGAGCTGCGTACTGCCACGGGAAACAACCGTACATTGATCCTCAAGAGGCTTGCACCGATGATCGCGACAGTGGATCGCCAAGGAACCCCCAGAGCTGTTCTTAACATTGTTGCTGTGCTCACGGAGCCGATCATTGAGGCAACGCCCAGTTTGTCCTATGTATTTCTTTCCACATGAAAGCGGAAGGTTGTACACCACCCGGTGTACACACTCGACAAACTTTTTTCGGTGATGCTTTCTGCACTTATCGGAAGGGACGGCATTTGGATCCGTCAGCCTGCAAAGCCTGCCGAGCTTGTCGGGAGCAGAAAAAACAACTCTTACATTCGCTCTTTGGGCAATCTTTTTCAAGTTGTGGGATATCCCGTGCATGTAAGGTATGACACTAACTTTAGGGCGTGTGCCAAGAGGGGCATCGGCAACTGACTTCTGTGTACTGGATCGCGCTTCTCTTAAGATGCGTTCCGCGACAGACACTAGCACCACCCTAGGATATCCAGCCAAGGACAACCAATGTACGATTGTTTCCCGTGGCAGTACACAGCTCATCCGTGAGATATCTGAAGCGCAGATGATCGCGAAATTGGGCGATGCGTGTGTCAGCTTCCCGTCTCTGGCTCTCACAGAAAAAGAATTACGTTACCTTGACGCGGCATCACACGACACGTAACCATGTTACATGAATTCGCACTTCATTTCCTTGTAAGCGCATGCGCGATCTACGTTGCCTGCCATGTATAAAATGACGCAGTGGCACAATTAACTTAGTTGAAAGTTTGCTCTTGGTGTGTCGTCTTCTTTCACGTCCGTGTCGTTTTTATGTCGCGCAATATCATTTAAGCAAAGGCTACACCTAAAGCACAACAATAGCGGTGAACACAGTCAGTGACCGTCAAAATCTGATCAGCGGGTCAAGCGCGTTGGCTGTTGTGCATCAGTCATCAAAGGTTCCACAGTAATCACTCGTGCCCGCATGTATTCCAGAAAGTTCTACACCATTTGCATCGCACATACATGAAATCAGATTACAGAAGGTTTGGTTACAGCAAACAGCGGATAGAACCATCAATAACATTCGAGAAACTTCCGATACATGCAGGGGCATTCTGTGCTGTGCGATAACATTTGTTAGGCAGTGAAACATGGTCACCCGATAAAGATAAACAAGTACACGTGGGAATATACAGTAACTCTAGCCACAGCTAACATGTGGCACCCTCCTTTGGAAGCACGGTAAATCATGATGCATCTTTAAAAAAACATGTGATTTGAATGCCTCGAAAGTTTTCTCTGAAGTGTACTTCACAAAAAATGTCCACAACTTTGGACACTGGTAGCGAACAGGAAGAGTTGCGAGAATGCTCGCAGCCATCTTCTTTTCTTTTAAATATTTGTAATGACTGCCTCAGTCAAGATGTGGTGTAGTCGTTTGGAAGCTGAGTGAACCATGGTCCATGCTGACAAAAGTGCACAATTTTAATGCCTTCCAACTTTTTGCTGAGGTGTATTTGGCTTTAGAAAGTGTCCACAAATTTGGACACTAGTACCAAAAAGGTTATCCATGCTGTACAAAGTCATTTATTGTACGCTCACTTTCTAAAATCATATAAAGTGGGTAAAGGGCATAAACTAACTGCAGAATACAAAGTAAAGTCACACTCCCGCACACGCAAGTTTGTGTCAGCTGTTGCACACTTTGCCTTTATGGTCAAGTGTTCTGCATGGGTTTGGTTATTATGTCGCACTGAAGACAGTGAAATGGTGGTGTAGGTGACACACCTGCTGCATTTATGCTGGCTGCACATGTATTTGTTCATTGCTTTCAGGTCTCACCTGTTATTTCATTGTTTGAAAGCGCTTGTAGTGTCTTTCCCATCTTTTGTTTTCTGGCCTCTTATATCACAAAGTGCACACATGTGTCATCATCTCCCTCTACGGTGGGAATGTTTGGATGCGAGTCTGCAAGCAAAGTACTAGTTTCTGTTAGGAAAGAGGGGCAGAAGTAAGCAGGCTCGTCCGGAATGTTATCAAAACTATGAACGACTGACATTAATTGCTTAACAGTGGAATAGGCCTTCCTGGAGCTTTGTTGGAAAGTGGTGAGCAAGCCATTGCATCAAGGAATTTAGTTATGTAACAAGTTATGTGTTCTAAAATATTTAAATTATGGAGTATAGGCAGTTCCCGCGCTATCTAAAGTGCTCAAATTTGATGGAGTTTAATCATGAAGTATTAATTTTTATGCGCGAGCTCAATATTGACCAGCATTAAAGAACTTTGTTTTATATGTCTACAAAAAGTTCTGAATTTATTTGTTTCACACATATGTATTGGATTATTCATTCTTCTTATCAGCTTGCTGTGGCTGAGGTTGTCAAAGTTGGCACATTGACATGTTAAGAGGATAAGACTAGTTGGGTGTACTTTTTGTGTATCATTAATGAAGAATATCTCGGATGACATGATGGCAGCACTGAACTTGCACCTCAGTTTTGTCATCCTGCTTTTTTTTTTTTTTTAAAATGCCAACAGACTCCACCTGGTGCTTATCGGGCAACATTTGAAGACAAAATCCTGCTGAGTGGTAAGACTAAAACAAAGTTTTTAAACTTTGTTTTGCTTGTTTGACCATCAAATTTTGTGCTTGGGATTTTGTATTTACCTCGGTTAACATTTGGAACTTGAGGAAGCTTTAGTTTGGAGGCCCCTATCTAAATACAGTAGAACCCCGCTGTTACGTTCCTCACTGCTGCGTTTTCCCGGCTGCTACGTCATTTTCATCCGGTCCCGGCATAGCTTCCATAGGATCCAATGTATAAGCAACCCCGCTGTTACGTAGTAGCTGCGAAAACGTTCCCGCATGATACGTCGCAACTTAGCACCCCGAACCCGCCTGGGCTAAAGTGGTCAATGCGCTCCAGCCGCCATTTTGGCTTTTGACAAGTTTTGGCCGGGCTTGGCCGGGCTTGGCTATAGAACTGGCTGCAAGAAGCCGCATGCCAGTTCCGAGAGGCCGCCACTTATGGCCATTTGTGAAAAATGCTCTCACTATCATCACTGTGATTACGGTCACCGCATGGTTTTTGGACGGGTCAACTTGCGGAGGAAGGAAACTCGGGAGAGGCTTTGACGTCACTCTTAGTGAAGCTAAAGTGAAGCCGGGAAGTTGGCGTTGCTTATGGCTTTGCTCCGCCTATAGGGCCAGCTCTCCTCTCTTGTTTACCTCGCGAAACCACGCCACGCGCAAGCGGGCTGCTCGGACGCGCGCGCGCTCCACAGCAATACTAAACAATCGTTAACACGTTAGCAAGATTACGTCAAAGAGGGCAAAATTTCCCACGGATATTCCTTAGTCCGTTGCCATTGCCGTGGCGCGGTGACGACGAGGAGCACGAGCCGCGTGATGCCGGGGAGTTGCCAAATCCTAGCTTTGGAGAAGCCGTCGCGGCTCTGGACCTCCTCCTTGGTACGTCGCACCTCACAGCGACGCTGACAGCAATGCAGCCTTCCACGCTATTGAGAAACGTGTGGTGATTTCTGGCGAGCGAAAGAAGCTGCAAGCCACCATTCTAGAAGTCCTAAGCACACTCCGTGGAAATAAATTGTCTACAGTTGAAGCTGCACTTTCTTCATTCATTTTCGGAGCTTTCCTCACTGTTGCGTTTTTCCGGCTGTTACACTTTTTTTCCCCGGTCCGGTGAAAAACGCATGAACGGGGTTCCACTGACATAGAAAAAGGAGAACGTGTTTTTCTCGGCAAGTGCTGCACCATAGTTGATGAGGCTTGTTGCACTTAAAAGAAAAAATTTTAATTAGTGACGGTTGGTAGCGAATTTTTGATTTACCGTATATACCCGCATAATGAACACACTTTTTTCCCCAATACACCGCAGCAAAGTTGGGGGTACATTCATTATGCAGGGTAAATTTCATAGAGACATTTTCAAATCGGCAAAAATTGAAAAGATGGCAATGATTTGAAACGGGCATCAGATAACTTGTAATAGCACTAAAAATACGTGTATACCATTTGCGAACCGTAACTTCACTCCGCATCGGAACCACCAGACCTGCCATTCAGGTCGCTGGCCGCTTCATCCGCATCGTTGTTGCGCCATAGAATAAAGAACCAACGCATCAGCTGTGCGAATTCAACGTGCTCCGAACCTGGGCTGGGCAAAGATACTTTGCAATTGTATCATAATACGATACAAGATACTCAGGCAACAAGTATTTGATATACAGATACAGGATACCACCGTAATTACCGTAAAAGCCTGTGTATAATATGAGGTTTTTTTCTTATTATTAGCGTCTCAAATTTTCGCCTCGTACTGTATGCGGATCCAAACGAAAATTTCAGTCAGAAATTTGGGCTAGAAGTTTTGGTTTCATTATTGCTGCGTGGCTATCGCTTGACTTCATTATTGCTGCATGGTTACGGCTTAACTTCCTTACTGCTGCGTGGCTACGGCTTGGTTTCGTTATTGCTGCGTGACCACAGCATCGTTTCTTTATTATTGAGTGCGTACCTTGACAGCACACGTGCAAACCACGCTTTGCAAAGTGCATCTTTCTTATTTGGCATTGAAGGACCAAAATGTCTGGATCGCGAAAACAGTAATCGGCTGCTTTCAAGAGAAAGGTTATTTTAGCCGCACAGGACATCAGCAACAGTGCGGCCAGGAGGCAGTTTGGCGTCTACGAGAGAAGCATTCACGGGTGACGTCAACAGAAGGAAACCCTTTTCGCGTGCACGGGAACGCGAAGAAGCTTTCGCGGCCCGAGGAGTGGGATATTCCTGGAAATCGAACTCGCCCTGACAGAGTTCGTATGCCAAGAGCAAGCCGCCGCACATCTAGCTGTGAGCATGGAGCTTATGCAGGCAAAAGCTAAGGAGCTTGCAAGAGAAAAAGGGCTACCGAGCCTTGCCTTCCAAGCGAGCAAGCACTGGATTTATAGCTACATGTGCCATGCTGGATTTTTCTTACGCCGCCGAACTTCGATTTTACAAAAGTTGCCAGAATCGTTCGAAGAGCTGCTTGTGGCTTTCCAGCACCACATTATGTCGCTGCGCAAGTCCAAGAACTTCCAGCTAGAGCAAATCGGCAATGCTGGCCAAACGCTGGTTTATCTGGACATGCCATCGCCCCTCACCGTGCATGAAAAGGGCTCTGAATAAGTTTGTCTGCTCCACTGGCAACGAGAAAACGCAAGTTACCGTCAAGTTGTCGTGCACGGCAGACAGACACAAGCTTCCGCCCTATGTCGTCTTTAAGCGCAAGACAGTGCCTGAAGGTGAGGAGCTGCCAAAAAATGTGGTCGTGAGATGCCATGAGAAAGGCTGGATAAACGAAAATATTGTGCTCGACTGGATAAAGTCCGTCTGGTGTAGGCGGCCCGGCGCACTGTTGTTGTTCCCATCCATCCTCGTGCTGGACGCATTTCGTTGCCATTTGGCCGACTCGGTAAAGAGACTGTTGTGCGAATCCGGCACTGAACTCGTCGTTATCCCAGGCGGGATGACGTCTCAGCTGCAGCCTTTAGTTGTTAACGTGAACAAGCTGTTCAAGGACGCGGTCAAGCGGTGTTGCGCATATTGGATGCGCTCAGGTGAGCCTGCAGTGACACCGACCGGGCGGCTGAAGCGAGCTTCGCCAGCCATGCTATGCAAGTGGACTGTGGACGCATAGGCCAGCATACCAGAGGACCTTGTACGTCGTGCATTCAAGAAGTGCGTCATCTCGAACGCGCTAGATGGCACAGAGGATGAGTACCTCTGGGAAGATATGTCCGACAAGGAACTATCTGAAGAGAGCGTAGCTGAGGAAGACAGCGATTGAAGTGCGGAGTGCAATTTAAATAAATTTTTTCCTCGAGTTTTCCTAACTTGTATTATACGCGAATAAAACTATTTTTCCATTTCGCGTCCCAAAAATTCCACCTCCTACTATATGCAGCTTCATATTATATGCGGGTTTTTATGGTATTGTAGCCAATACAATACTCTCCATTTGTATTTTAAAATACTTCGATACATTTGCAAATTTCTTATAGATTTTTAATGTAGCAGCAAATGCGTATGCACAAAAATGTTTGCTTACAAATTTCATAATTCTGGCCAAGCTTGTTTCATTTGAATGAAATGTCTGTTAGTATCTCATAATTTTTGTCTTTCTTTGAACAAGGAAGACAAAAATTTGAGATACTAACAGACATTTCAAAGTATATTTTCGTTCTGACGAAACAATGTGTGAAAGCCACTAGACATAAGGTAACCTCATTCTTGCATTTTTCAGACTTCGTAGCAAAGCACCTCGCAAGAGAAACCTTGATAACGAAACTATAGCGGCATCAGAATTTGCTCAAAAGACATCGCGCGTATTTGCATATGCAGCACAGTACGGTGGCTATGAGCAAGTGTCATGGCACCAACGCAACTAAAAACAAAAATCAAGAAACACAAAAAAAAACAGCGACATTTCACTTTGTGAATGCGGGTGATCCGCAAGCGTATGGGTGCTGTAGCGTACACGACACTATCGGCTCTCGGTGTGCCTAGACGCCTACACTGCTTGCATTGCTGATCCTATTCAAGACAGAGCTCGCACAGCTGCTCCATACATAGCAGCTACTGGAGTAGAAGGCCCTGAGGTAAACATTCGCTTACTATCTCAATTATTTAGCGTGGTGTCAGCGTGCACCGACAAACATGAACACTTCACGCTCGATGATCGCAGGCACTCGCTGTCAAAATGCTGGCGTGTCCTACTCTTTAAACAAATACTTTGAATACAAAGTCTGACACGCACATGCCTGAAATTGTGCTGTTGAAATGTTTGCTAATAATAGATAACGCAAAAATTTATGATGAAGCAACCCTGCTTACTATTCAGCAATATGTTGAGCATATATTGGGAGGTGGTTATTTGCAGCACTATGTTGCACTCTGTAATGGGGGGTGCTCCCCCTTACTATTGTACCTTACCCATACGCAGAAGCCAACTGGTACTTCAACTGCCACTTCCTCAAGCATTGCGTTCGTAACCCCGCTCAGTGCCTGTCACCGCCTCTGATGGCAGTCCTGGGCACAGTGTCACAACGACAGCATCTCAAAGCGCTAGCTGTCACGAGGGAGAAATGCTAGAATGCTCCCCTTACCACCGTGCCACCATGCAGTACTAAACAGTACCACCCTGCCAGCAGAACCACCATACTGTCCCATGGCACGGTTGTGCGCGGGCTTTATCTTGAAAATGATCTGTTTTGGGGGCACTGTCTATGTGGGCCGACAGTTCTTAGCTTTGTGTGCGCTATGTTCTCACCGCCCAGTTTGCGTTGAAGCAGTAGACAGAACAAAGGTCACTTCGCTCGCTGCTGCTGCCACGATTCCTCACACCAGTGGCTTGCCAGCTAGTGTCCGCAGTCATCGAGTTTGAAGTCTTCATGTTTGCCTGTGCATGCTGACACCATGCTAGGTAATTTAGATAATAAGCGAATGTTTAGAACAGGGCATTCTACTCGGGCAGCTGCTGCGTTTGGCACGGCTGCACAAGCACTGTCTTGAATACGATCTGCAATGCGGACAGGGCAGGCCGATAGCATCATGTGCGCTAGCACCCATACGCTTGCACGTCACCCGTGTTCACGAAGTGAAACGTCGCTGTTTCTCTTTATCCTCAAAGTTCTGCATTGTTATTGCCCATAGTGCTAATTAAATGTGCAGACGAAATTTGCAGACAAGCCGGAGCCAGCATAGAGGCCCGGGCGCCTTCGTCTTTCGCTTGCTTCGCGGCTTCAGACAAACACCGCCGATTACACGAACTCACCCAATACATATGCATGTAAAGTAAGGTCCTGCACGCGACTCTCTCTCTCTCGCTCTTTTATTTTTTTTTTTATGGAGACGGTGCAAGTGCCACCACATGACTCTGCTCCACCAATAGAGACTTGCAGACCTCATCGCCTGCCCTCATTGGAGGGCTCTGGCGGAAAGATAAAAGAGTGTCACTGCTTTTAGTTTTATACCGGTTGCTTAGTGGCAGCAGTATCTGCTTGAGAAGCTGAGTTCAGCCGAAGTTTCGCACGGTGATGTTGTGATAGCAGTATCTTGCTTCTTAAGATACACGATACATTCTTTCATGTATCGGAAATACAGATACAGTCTATGCTTGTTACAACGGGCCCGGGTACAACAGACTTTCGGATTTAACAGACCATATTTCAGCCTTAGTTTGTTCTCTCTGTTTTATTAATTTAATGAAGTTCAGTTTTAATGGACCACACTACAACATGCCATCGGCTACAGCGGGCGAAATTAGTGGCAATATTTGTCAAAATCGGGCGTGTAAAACGGACTTTTGCCATGTCGACAATGGCTTGCAACTCACTTGCGAGGGTGAGCCGACGATCGCAGCTCAACATCTTTCGCGCGATGGAGGGAGGAAAGCGGGGCGCAAGCGCACCGTCTTTTGTACGCAAGACGAGGGAATGAGGTGGGGTTCTACTCCGGTGGCTGCTGTGAACGGCGCGGCCACTTGGGCGCCCTATTTTGAAAGTGATCTGCGATGTGGACAAGTGCGCGCCTGCGCGGGCCTCATCTTCAAAGCGGTCTGCGATGTGGACAAAGTGCGCCCAGTGCCGGTAGCTTCGTATGTGCTGTGCTTTCGACGTTTAGCTCGCGTTGAAGCAAGAGACAGCAGGAAGGTCAGTAGGCTCACTGCTGCTGCCGCACTTATCTTGCTTAATTTGCTATCCCAATCAATGGTTCACCTTTCGGGCGAAACTGTGACTCTCTCTCTCTCTCTCTCTCTCTTTTTTTTTACTTTGGAAGTTTGTCGCTCACTCTTTGCAATAAAGTTGTTAGACATCGCGACGAAAGGTATGGAAATGAGGGGTCTCCGGTATTACGGACTTCGGATAAAATGGACGTTCTTTGTCAGATTATCAGGGTCCGTTGTAACGAGAGTAGACTGTACTGAGACACGTCTTGCCAAATGTATTCTGATACAGATACAAGATACCTAAAGAGTATCTAAGATACTATCTAAGGTATATATATCTTTGATACTGCCCAGCACTGCTCCGAACAGTGATCTCCGATTGCACCGCAGCTCGTCTTCGCAGCCATTTCCGGCTGTCTGCCTTTATCGCAAGCATCGCATTGAAGCTTGCACCTGTTTTGACAAGCACGCTGTGTGCGTCTCTTTCCTCGACTGTCCTGCTCATCGGCATGTCAAAGTTTATCTGTGTCTGATCAGCGTTTTCGTTCTGTGAGCAGATAAATTCTGTCCCGCAGCAGGCGTATAACTTTACTTAAAGCCCATTACATGCATCAAAACCCAAGGCAGGCAGAAAAGTGAGCCACAGACACACAAATTCAACACTACCATATTTACACGAATGTAAGTCGACCCCCCCCCCCCCCCATACCGCATGATGGGGAAAAAAAAGAAAGAAAGCATGCTCGAGGGCGCATTCAATAACGAAAATTTATTAGTAGCTGACATGGTCACTGGACTACTCATCTTCACTAGTGCTGCCATCGTCATCATTGCTACGGTCCCACAGCGCGTCGTCGTCCCGTGAAATTTCACATTTGGCAAACAACCGCACCACGACATCTAGTGGAACAGCAGCCCACGCTGAATGCACCCAACCACACCCAGCCGTTAGGGAGGCTCTTTTGACAGGTCCGGTTGGTGTAATTTTGTGGTCTTCTGCCGCCAGTCAGTCGTTGTACTCACGGCGGAGCAGGTCCTTAAAAGGCGAAGATCTGGGCTTGTTTCATGACCAGGGACCAATCGCGCATTTTAGTGACGTACGCCGCAAGCTTAGCCTACAGCTCCGGAAAGCATCCAGACTTCGGCACATGGGAAATTCCTCACTTGCCGTTACAGGTGAAAATTTCGCTTCGCTGCAGCCGCCACTCTCGTACCACCCGTTCAGAAACATCGAACTTGCGGCCTGCTGCGCAGTGATTTGTTTCTTCGGCGTAAAGGATGGCAGCCCTCTTGAATGCTGCTGTGAATGAGTGAATGAGCGCCGAATATTTAATGGGCCTGGAGCACTCATGACGACTGAGGAAGCATGGTAGTAGCATGTAGCTGGCAGTCAAGTCGAACACGTCGAACTAAGAGCTACAGGCAAAGAGAAACCCGCGAGTGGTGTCTGCTCTTCCATGAACTACCGATGCTCCTTACAAGCGCCGCCGTTCTGAGGGTGCTGCCATGAATGGAACAGCGGCGCTTCTATCAACTATCGACACCCCCCCATGAGTGTTGTGTGCACTGTAAAACTCTCAGAGATGTTGAAAAACCCTTCTGAAAAGCAAACAAACACGCGAAAAGCTACGGGTAGGGTCATAGAGTAAACAATTTTATCTAAATAGATATCTAGATAAAATATCTATCTATATAGATAGAGTAAACTACATTGTAGCTCTCGTTGGTCTCGCTTTTTTGGCGATGCCATGTTTTGGTTTCGATTGTAAGTCGACCTCCCACTTCAGATTTTCAAATTTTAAAAAAAGTGGTCGGCTTACAATCGTGTAAATACGGCATGTCCGACTATGATCGCTATGCTGATCAAGTGCCGGCCACCCCGGCCTTCTTCACCTAAACCCTCCTGCACTCCGCGCCAGGCCATGCATCCCATGTGCGCATTCTCCTATTACATCAAGGTAAAGTACGTAAACTGTTATAGCTCTTTAACGCTTTATCCATCTGCGTTGAACCACAATCAGCCGTGATCAACCATACTGTGGCAGCGGCTGTGTACGGCACAAGCCCTATCTTGAAAGTGATTTTCGATGGAAATACCATGCCATGTGTGCTGAGTGCTGATCATTTCACTTGAGCTGTGTTCTCGCGGCCCTACCTTGAAAGCGATCGTCTTACGTGGTGGATGGATGGGTTTCCTTGTTGAGTAGGCAAACTGCTTACTACAATGCTCCCATTCCGTATGAGTCATCTGTTATAACAGTTCACTCTGCCTACTGGGTGTGTGTGCCAAAAGTAAAAGGACACAGAATCCTTCGAGGGAAAAAAATATGACCTGCCGCGTTCACCTGCTTGCCTTACATCTTTGCCATACCTGCCTTTGTGCCATGCACTCCACACATCACACCGGCGTTGCATCGCCCTACACATCACTGGCTTCGTGTGCCCCTCTCCTTATGCTCTTCCGTCTCCCTTCCACCCCTCCGACGTCCATGTCCACTTGTGTATCACAGAGGTGGAAGGGAGACAGGAGAAAGGCCTGCGATGTGTAGGCCGATGCAACGAAGGCATGCTGTGCGTGATGCATGGCAAAAAGGTGGGTATGACGAAGTTGTGGGGCACACAGGCGAAATACCACGGCTTGCATTCTTCACAAAGATTTTTCATTCTTTTACCTCAGCAGGAAACTGGCACCAAAGCAGACGACACTAGAACCACAATTGAAAAGGCACCTGCCATATTTCATCTGTGCAAAATATGGTCGAGTTTTCCCACATATGAAACAGTTATGCTGGGGTGCGCGGTACAAAGCCTAGCATGATGAAGCAGCTTGCACCCTTCTTTTTTTTCTTTTTTTTTTCCACAGGATATCGCGTTCCTTTTCCTTCCAGCACAGACACCATGTTTTATTGGTAGCCAAAAATGCGGCATGAGAAATTTGTAGTAAGAGGTTTATTTAACTATAGAACACACACAAAAGTTGAAGGTGCAGCAGCTGCTCATTGTTGCATCTGAGTATTGTTGAAACCGTTAATGCTATAAGTGGGTTCTTTTTGTCTAGTTAAAATGTTTGAATCTTTGTCCCCTCTGCTTTATTTTTTTTGCAACTCTGTTATAACAATTATCGGCTATAACAATAGGATTTTCTTGGCACTTTAATATTGTTATAAGTGGGTTCAACTAAGCCAAATTTCTCTTTAATTATTATACAGAAGGGCCATCCCAATATAGTATTGGTAAAATTGAGCTGTTGCATGTGTATGAAAAATAGTTCGCCCTTACAAGCCTCAATGTGAAAGAGTTTGCATTTTGACAATATATGTAGTATAATGAAATTTAATAAAGCTTCGACCATTATTTGCATATTCATTTATATTGTCTATTAATCTGACTTTATTTTGACTTTCAGACCTAGTGTTTCTGAGGGCATGGACCGAAGTGCCAGTGCAGCGCTTCTACATGACATTGACTACATTGCTTGCGCCAGATGAAGAGAAAACTAAGTGGCAAGGCATGAAAACAGTTGGACAACTGAGAGCTGAGCGGGGTCTGCATGCACCTGTACTGCAAGACTCTCTCTACAAGGTAAGAATGGCCATTTGCTACAGTAATACATACATTACGATGGATTAGCGGTCTATCCTGAAATTTTTAGGGGTGGACATGTAGAACCAAGGAAGGGTGAGGGGCCGTACAATGGTACATTCAACCAGTTTGCCAGCGACGCAGCCTACCCAATCTCCAAGTGTCGCTGGGATAAAGAAATTCACCGCTCACCGCTGTCAAAATGTGCGCAAAATGCGTGCCAGCAATTCAAATCTGCGTCGGCCAGTAGACTTCTCCCAGTTTGTGTCACGACAAGACGGTCATGTGATCTTCCAGTACATCTGGGGGAATTTTTTGGTGGGCAAAAGGCACTACACGTAGGTTGGCACACACTGACAGCTTCATGTATCTTGGGTGTTCTTTCTCATTTGCTTTCGCTGAGCCAGTTTGTCATGCCGGCGAGTTGATGCATGGTTGGATGCGTAAATCGCATGAAAAAAAGCCAAGAGACAAAGAAGTGGCAACAAACGTGGGGGTTGGGGCTGGCAATGTGACGCGACAAATGGAAGCCGTCAGACGCCAACAGAAACTGTGGAGTTTACCCGGTTTTGAAAACTCGGGACTAAGTGGCTTCTGCCTTGGGAGTGTCCTGCTGCTTACATGCTGGATGATGTTAATTCAGAGCATGAAAAAAGGAGGCAAGCACCGGGACAAATGTAGTTGTTTGCATTTACGGGATGAAAACAGCACGACACGTCAGCAGCTCTCTACTTGACATATTATATTAGGTTAGTGTTAAATGTGTGAACAGCAGTTTGCTACTGTTGCGAACATGCATTTAAGCTTCCTGTCGCATCAATTGACGCTCCATCACACTGGTTATTTCGATCATGGTCAAGCCAGATCTGTACAAAGTGCTGCCACATGGGCACTTCCAATATCCATTTTGCTCGATCCGGATCCATTCAACTGTGACCGACCATTTTGATTGCAATCATGGATGTCGATCATCTGCACTACCTCGTGCTTACCATTGCAACGCCATAGCCACTGAGCCACCACGGTGGGTAGGTTCAAGCGTGTTCACAAGGTAAATGTACAGGTCGCCGAATCGCACGTTCGGCGAACACTTCTGATCATTTTTCCAGCCACTTATCAAGAAACGATCAGGGTACTGTTGTCGGGTAGCTTCTGGCTGCGAACTTATGTACTCGGAGAAATCCATCGCAGCGAATTCCCCTGATAGTCATGGCACTAGCGAAACATTTTGCCCGCCAGCTCTTTACACACGTCTCATGGTTCGCTTTGCACACAGGCCGTAACGTCACACTTTTTACGAAAGGAGGAGGTCCATAGGAGCGGTTTATGCACGTACGTGACAGCAGTAATTAATCATGACGCCATTTTTTACTCTTTCCACTTGCTTTCATTTGATTTTAGTTTTGCAAGGCGAAAAATGGTGCTGCAGCTACTGAAACTCCGATCACTTCTTTATGACGGTACCAAGGTGCACGATGGTATTGCGTAAACTATAAAGCAGCATGACATGAAGTTTGATATCGATGGCGCCTCCCAAAGCTTGATTTTCTACACAATTTTTGTCTACAGCATGCTGAAGTGCCATTTTCTCAACTTCCACTTCAGATTTCTTTACTGTGATTTCCCCCATGTTATAAGGACCTGAGAATCACAAGGAAGAAAAGAAAAATCAGAAACTTCGACTAAGGCAGCCATTATATCTTCCTGAGTTCCCCCAAAAGGGTTGGGAGGTCAACTGACGCAGGGGGTAGTAAACTGGATCACTGGACAGCATTTCCCCACTGCCCATCAGGGGGAGAACCCTGATCCCAACCTTACTAGAACCAGCTCTGTTTCACAGCTGCTTATCCCCTCCAATAGCAGATTATGTCCATAGGGGCAGTCGCTGGAACTAGTGCTGCAGTTGCAACTTGGATTCACCGCTCATTCATTATCTGCTACACCATGAGCAGAAAGCATTGGGCAAGGCAATAAATCACAAACTCCGCTCTTTCCAGAAAATTTATGTCTTTTCGTGAAGGTAATTTTGCTACCCTTAGAACTCTAGGGTGTTGTAGTAGCAAAAGAAATTATGACCTCAACTTGTTGTTGCACAGGGATGGAAGTGCTGCGCCAGTTGCGCCATCTTGCGCCAAACCATCAAGCTGCACCATTCTGCATCAAAACACTAATTTCAAATGAAGCTGCCAAATTTAGCAGGATGTGCGTGTTCAGTGGCAACTACCCAGCCAAAGACACGCACTGCCTAGCACTTAGCTCTGCAATTCAAGCCTAAGCAATCCGTTTCAATGTCGACGTCATTGGAGTGTGGGTATGTTTGGTGGCATAATTGTAACTGGGCCACAAGAAAATGAATACCGTTTTGTGTTATACAGTGCATTATGAATGTTTTCTAAAGGTGTTATGCATTTGCATATATGCTATATGCATAAACAGTTAAACCTCGATATAGTGAACTTCATTAAAGCGAAATTTTCGATGTAATGAGCTATGTAACTTTTCATAACCTCTTGTCTACAGAACACCATGTATTTACAACCTCAATATAATGAATTGTGTTTGTATGTGATTTCAGTACTAACGAAATTTCACTGCCGCCATAAAGGAATGCCAAGAAAATCAATGAAAACTTCTGCAGATGCAGATGGTCAAATGATTGAATTACACACCTCTCAAATCACGCGCAGTGCGACAAGACAAGAGTGACTGCCGAAGTGAAGTCGCGTCATGTTCTGTGTAAAGTACAAGTGCAATAAGATCCTATCACGCCCTGTGTGCTTTTGGTGTGAGTGAAAGTGTGCGAGGGTGATACAAGAAAGATGGTGGCTTCACGAATCCAGCCTTCCCGTGCAAGCAAGGGCAAAGAGGGGGAGGGGAGGGGAGCGAGCTCACGGTAACGCGATCAAGCGCGCCTGAGGGGGCGGAGTAGGGGGTAAGTTGGTGCGCGTCTCGAGCACACACGCAGCCACTCACCCTGCTTTAGAGGTAATCTGCCGCATGTGCAAAGAGTCGGCGTGTCGAGACTATGTAAGCTGTCTTACTGCTCATTTATTATTGGAGGTTGTGTAATCTGTAGTTTTGGTGACCCATTGGAGCGGGAGGCAGGTGAAGCATTCGCTCCCCGCTGCCGGCGCTTTTCCTGACGGAGTCATCCCAGTGCAGGTGATGCTATCAGCCATGAGGGCTGAGTACACGCGAAAGCGTGGCTGACTTTGCTTTATTCATGCCGCCGAGAAGATATCGTCAATGTGGCATGAAACCGTATCATTCGTCACCGACTTCCAAATTTATCAAAATGAATTGTTTTCTCATTCGAATTTGCTTTTTTCTATTGTGCGATAATTCGGAAAATTTTACGGCCCCTTTTCGTGTAAATAAAATCAATTGGTGACTGTCCTTATTTGCATAAAAGGTCAGATTTTAATACAACGAAATTTTGATATAACGAAGCAAATTGCTGATTTTACCGACTTCATTGAGGTTTAACTCTGTGCATATGTGTTCTGTTGCTCAGCACGATGCCGTGGGTTCAGCTTCCAGGCAGTCGAAAAGGAAAGCCGCGCTGTGCAGTCTGCACAGCATGTAGCTCATCAGTTTTTGCCGCCCTGTTGGTACATCTGTAGCGATTAATGGGCAAATGCTATGTGTGTGATGTTCTAAGTCTATTTCGATGTTCTAGTCTATTTCGTCCAGTTACTGGGATGATAAGTGCGGCAGATCGACAAACAACTTGCTTGCTTTCATGAAACTTCTTGGTCACAAATATCTAATCTGCAATAGTTATTGAAATGTGTACTCAGGCTACACAACTTTCTGCCCGGCCACGCCACATAAAATCAGGCTCTTGCTGCTGCAGAACACAAGCCGAGGTTGTAAAGCTTCCTATTCAGTCAACCTTAGCAACCAAGTTGTGGTCATAATAAAAAGGTTGGTGAAACTGCAAATCTCTAAAATTGCGTTTACGACAGCGATGCTCACAACGCGACTTGTGCAGATTGAATGAAAAAATTTAAAAAAACGCCTATCAGTTCGATATTGGGGGCAAGGACTTACAGAGTCGCCATCTGTCGGAAGCGGCTCCCTTGCGTAGTATGAGGGATCATGCCACGCGCTCCTCATAGGTTTCACTTACAGCGCTCAATAAAAATACCACACGACAGCCCTCCCAGACATTTTTTAAGTACTCTTAAAACAAGGAAAATTTTTGACTGTCAATATAGTAATCTTGGGCAAACTGAAAGCACAGAATCATTTACAGACGCTGTCTCTTTACCGAATACGTACAGTGAACACCACTGCGCGTGGTCACCACGATGGAGTCTCCCGAGCCGGCTTCTTGCGTGATAGGTAGGCAAACGGTGGGAGTAAACTATGTCAAATATGTTCTTATAGTGCGCTGTCTATATAACTAAATGGAGCATAACAGAATGAAGCTTCAATGAAGCGATCGTAGGGGTTCACAGCGACCGACTGCGCGTCTGAATGCATGTTCACGCACAATGTTTTGCCTTCGCTGTGAGCGCATTTTCGCACCATGCCATGAGCTTTAGGCCGCAGCATATGAGCATTTGACAGTGCACTAGCAACCATTGTTGCATGGACGCTATCAGAACTGTTCAAAAATAATTTTGTTATAGAGACTTCGACGCCTACAGCGCCTGTTATGTGCCGTTGTGACGATTCAATCTTTTTTTGTCTTCTAAATTATTGGACATTTCAATATTATTTCTCAAGTTGCGTCGGACTGTGTGTTTATTGGTCATCTCAGCGTGCGATTTCCCTCTGCTGCTTTTTCGTAATCCAGTGCATTAGTTCATAACACAAACATGACCATATGCCATGAATTTTTTTAATGTGCGTCTTACCACTTCCGTTCCGTTCCAGCGAACTTGTCAGTATCTAGCATCAACAAGTTCATAGGCCAAACCATCATGACTAGCCAGGCAGCGGGCACGGGCAAGCGTCTCGGTGTGCGTTTTCTACTGCTCACCGAACATCGCAGTCTCGGTGCGGTAGCAGAAATCTTCCTCACGTTTGTGTTTGCTGCATACCAGAGTTGTAGCCATTGGCTGTCTGCTGGTTCTAAGTTTCGCAAGCCAAGCTTCACGCAGCTTCTTGTCCTGTAGCTACGTGTGAATAAGGCTGACACCGGGCTCCGTTGCGTACGTCCGGCACTGCGGCACCGAGCTGCACGCTTCCAGAGGCAGCCACTACCTGTTATAGTACTTTCAAATGTTGTCAAGTGGTAAAGCCTCCCCACGTAATCAGAACCACAGCGTAGGTGGGACTTTAAACTTTCATTTTCAGCTCGCTTCAGCGCTTCCGAAGCAGCCGACGCGGCCGCTGTGTCCATGTGATCCCTCATGCCACGTCACGCCGACGGTGGCGCCAGCTTTTCTAGTGGTGGAGCTCACCCCCAGTAGGGCATAATTCGATATAAGCCTGCTAAAGAATTGGACATCATAAAAGCACATACCATTTATAAAATCACTTTATTGATGAAAGTAGTTTAGTTTCGCATGAAATAGTCCTGTATTTTCTTTTGCTTGGGCGATTTCACTGCCTGCAACGCATGCACTTCTCCACATTGTCTAAAGAATCGGAGCAGCTGAAGCCGCAACCTTCCACATTCGCACAGAAGCACCGGAGTAGTGTTAGTACGCGAATCACCTTGGAGGATGTGGGCAAAGGACAGTTGTTGCTTTCTTCATTGTGCCCACTATCACTTGTGCTCAGTACAATGTCGGCCATGTAGTCTTCGTTTTCGGGCTCTCCCGTAGTCGCGACACCATCATTTGCACTCACAAACTCGGTGACCATTGATTCGTCAACGGCTTCCGGAAATTCTGACAGCTTGCTCCAAACTTTGGCAACACCGGCAACGGCTTCGTCGCACTCATCAGAATTTGCTGGCATGTCTGAAGCAGTTTCAGATGAACCACTTGTACACGGCCGTGTGTACGCGTCAGGTGCCACGGGCACCGAGTCGCGAGCTTGTCCGCTTTAACCCTAATCTCCCCCTTATTCTTCATGATCGTGCTGAGAGTGCTCCTCGGAATCTTGCACGCTGCGGGGCATCCGACTTCTCACCACGTTTGACCTGATTTATGATTTCTAGCTTCATGGCGAAAAATCAATTCCGCCGCTTCGTTGCGGCAACACTGCGGGAGAAGGCCCCCAAGGCACAAACACAATAAACCCAAAAAGCAGCAAGACAACTCGCACTTGCACCTTGCACAACAATGGCGCAAGAGCCACTGATTGGCTGTCTGAGAAAGTGCTGCGTGCGGGCTAGGATCATTTTTTACAGGGGGTGTCGATGGCTCGCTCGATGCAGCACGGTCACGGTAGGGAGAGCGGTTTAACGAAGCCGCGCCGTCGGATTTCCCAGTCGCCGCGACGGAAAGCCTACTTCTGGGGGCCCTTTTCCTCGGCTTGACATTCGATATATCGGGAGTCGCTGCCATTTCTGTTTGATGTAAGCGTAACTTTTGCTATATATACTTGGTGTAACTATACCATGTTCATAAATTGTTCGATATAAAGAATAATTTGATGTAAATAGGTTCAATATAGTTGGGTTCGACTGTACTTGCGTCGTGCCGAAGCTCGGATAAAAAACACCAGGTGCTCAGCATAGAAAAAAAATTTGACACCATTCGTGCTATCGAACGTGGCACGAAGAAGTCGGCTCCGACATGACAGGGATCTACGGTTGACTACAGTGTGTGGCATTTGGAATGCGAAGTAGTTGCTCGGCAGTGCTACTGCGACCGCGAACAGATGTCGACTCCGAGGTTCGACTTTTTGCCATAATTTTCCTCTGTTGCCGAAGTGTAGCCTACAGACAGTGATGAGGATGACACGGAAAGCGACAGCACAGGCGATTCAGGCCCAACAGTGGCAGAAGCTGCACGTTGTGTCAGCCTCATGAATGCAATCGTCGCAACGAGAACAGCAACTCGCAATGAAAAAGGCACCCCGCGACTTCTCCCGCTAGTTGCACTGCCCGCAACTAGCGGCCACAGATTAAAAACAAAAGTTTAATAGGGTACGGCTATTCCTCCTGAACCAACAAACAAAACAAAAAGTACAGTTTTGCCAGAAAGGCGGAGCATTGATGGTAATAGCGAAGAGGTGTCATGCACTCTTAGGCAAACATGAACACATAGTATCTCGCTCGAAGACAACGAACTAGCTGCCAAACGCGACCAAACACTTCACACTATGTCTCAGAAACGAAATTGCGCGACTGCCAACTCTAGATGCACTGGAACCAAAGGCACATCGAGGCACCAACCATCTCATTTCGTGCTTTGCACTTGCCATGGAGAGACTACCTCTAAGATTACCTCCACGAATGGAAGCACGGCTAGGAGGAAAGGACAGATAGGGCATCCGGGACAGGTTCTGTGATTAAGCTGGGAAAGACCTGGTTGTTAACGTTGATTGATTGACTAGTTGCTGCCCCTGCCCGAATAATGAGACAAGCCAAGCTGCTAAATTGTAAAGGTTGCATGTGCAGTTTGTCGTGTGAGCTCCATGCATCCAGTGTGGAGGTGTCTTAAACAACAACGCACATCCTGGTGACTACTTTGATTTCTATTATAAACTTTTGTCACTCAAGAGTCATCAAGCAGTCTCATATCGCACCAACTCCACCCTTGATGTCTACACTGTGTAGGGCAGCAGATATCTGAGAGAAGGGCTGGACGACTGTTGCAAGGAAACCGCACTCATTCATCTATCGGAGTGCAGTTGACCTCTGTACTTTTATATGAAGCATTCTTTGCAAACTCTCATTAAAACAAACTCAGTTAAGCCAAAATCTTGCATATAATGGTGAACAGGGGTACGTTTGTTTGGTTTTCTATGGATTCAAAGGGCAAAAGAAAAATCCATTTAAGTTGAACAGCCTCAGACGTACTTTTCGGTTAAGACGAGCATTAGGAGTGACCGCCACCGCTACCGATCCTGGAGGCTAGGGTGCCTTGATGCACTGCGCCTGGGGGGCGTGCACGCAAAGCTAAGAGCAGTTGGCGCACCTAGACCGTGCCACTTGAGCAGACCGCTTTCAAATAAAGCCCGCGGGACTGTGCGCAGCCAAAGTACAATGCCCTCCTTCCCCTCCCCTGCTGCCACGTGCATGATGGAAGACCGTGCCCTTCCTTCCCTGTTTCCTCCCTTGCGCACGCGAGATTGAGCCGCTATCGTCAGCTCACCATCACACGCTTTCACTCACACACACGGCGTACGGCGTGCAAGGACCGTATTATCACGAAACGAACCTGGTACGTCCATATCGCAAACAAAACCTGTAGCAACTGCTAGAGGAGGTCAACACAGCGTGCCTTCGCCTACCTTCCTCCTCTGCGACATTTTGCCTCGTTTTTGTTCCCTGCTTTGCTCAACGTCACCTGGACTTTCCTCTAGGTGGCGTTTTGCTGCGTGCTCAATGTGCTCCTTCACACTTTCGCTTACTTGGAGCGTGCACCGATGGCCTATGAGGTGGCAGATGCCTGCACGAACTCCCTAGTGAACTTCTAGCAGTACATAGGTACAGAAGGATTTTTAAGGTCATTAGGTGAGATGACGTCATTTGTGGGTGCTTGCCAATTTGCACAGGAGTTATAAATGTCCATCATGGACTGGATGAAACCAAGCAAGAGTAGCACTTGAAGACAGTTTCTAAGTTCAGCTAAATAAATGCATTTTATGTTATTTTTCCGCTGTTGTAAGTCTACTTTATTTACCGTATTGGAGTAAGATATTTGGATGCACCTCGTCATGTTGTCAATTCTTCTTCTGATAAGACAAACCAATTTTCATGGTCTCTTGGAGTTAGTCTTAAAGGGAGTCTACTGTATATAAGAATAGGCATGGGGGACATGACATGAATGCATAGATAACATGAATGTCATGTCTTGACCTCAATGACATCACATACTTGTTATGACATAAATTGTATGCATGACATGATGCCATCATGGTCGTTTTCTTAACTCTAAATACAGTAAAGCTTTGTTAATTGGGATTTCATGGGACATAATATAATGTCCGAATTAAGCAAATGTCAAATTATCATGGGTATCAAGAAAACAACAAGTGCTTACTATGTCAACGTGCTTTTATTTACTGAATGAATGCGCAAATCCTGTTTCAATTTTGCACAAATGTAGTGCAGAAGCTGCAATTCTCATCATTTCGTGACTGATTGGTGATTGGTTCTTGTAGCGGTGAACGCCCAGCGACTCCTTCGCAGTGCAGCCGCAGCGCATGCCTTCATTTGAGACACGCTTTTCACTACCTTGCGCACATCCTGATTATTTCTTTAGCTGGTCACAAACCCATTGTCCATCCATTGAGATGTAACCGGTGCTCTTCATCCTCAGCAGCTTTGCAACAAGTCAACGAACCTACCGTTTGCTGCAACAACTGTGGACTAAACCGTGGCCACTATCGACGCGATCATAGTTGGTGACTACGCAACTTTTGAAGGCACGTGGCTGACGCACGCACCAAGTCAAGACGAAATTGATGGTTGCCTCAACCACTACAGACGAAACCATGGTCGCTATTGACGTGATCATAAATGGCAATCTCGCAATTCTGAAGGCATGCGGCCTACGCACGTACCAAGCCAAAACAAAACTACTGGGGCACAATCGTAGATTGTTGTTCATCGTTATTCAGTTTCGCCTAGCACAATTTGCTAAGGCTGCACAGACGTCGCCAGCCATGGGGCGGGGCCACATTTTTGGTGACGTCAAAACGACAGCACCCTCCTGTCAATCATTTCGAAACCAAGCACATCGTTGGCTAGGAGCAGAACATGACGAGAAGTGTTCCACTCGAGCTCTCACATGCTCACTACGAAACTGGCTTCGCCTGGCACATCTGGAAGATTGGATTGGATCCATTTGGCAGCTGCAGCTACCAAATGGCACGTTCGGGTCGAATCCACAGTCTAATTTGCGAAAATGCATGGCATTTGCAACGGGAGCTTCCGTTCTGGTGTTGCTCGCAGAGGAAGCAGAGTGGTTGGAGGTGCAAAATGGGTTTAAAGAGATGGCAGAAAGCAAATTGCAGCATGGCTTTCATTTCTCGAAACGAACAGTGCGTTGAACAGCTCCCTCTGATGTGCCGAGACGCGGGGGCCCAGTCAGACATTGAGGTGCGACGACATGTTGTTTTTCCCTATTGAAAAGTGCGCCACTGTTCCCATTGTTGTTTTTTTCCCGTAAAGCTCCTCAATAAACTAAAAGTAGTGCCATCTCCTTTCTCCTCCTCCTACGCCGATATTCACTCTCTCTTCTGTTGACTGTGGTTCCCCCTACACGGTGCTGAACTAGCAGATGCTCTCCGAATCAAATGCTGTTGCTACGTATCGCTTGCGCTTTTGAGGACATATGTTGATCCAAATTTTTTTGTGTTATATTGTGACCTGGCTGCTGAAACATCAGGAGAGGACGTCTAAGTGTTGTACTTCGGTGGCTCTACTATTAGCGGTGAGACACTGAGCCACGCCACACGCGATCTCGGCATTGGTTGGTTTACTGCCATTGCCTCCGCGCTTCAGCAGCATCAGTTCCTCGGCAGCTAGCTGCCAATGTGCACAGCGGGCCTTTAACCCTTTCAGGGTAGATTTTTTTCACCATATGCAACCGTCCAGGGTCTATTTTTTTATTGCAGATTTAAATTCTTCAGAGGGACCTATTTTGAAAAAAATTGGCCATAATTTTTCTAGGGTGACCGTAAAGTGAGAAAAAAATATTTTGTGTTGGTATATTTGTACTGTTTATTCATGAATAACAACATTAAAAAAAGGAAATAAACTTTAAGAATTAAAAATTTGATAGCATTGTTATACGCACAGTTCAAGGCTTAGAAAATGCGCACACAAGAATATTTCTCAAGTCTCAAGTGTTCCTGCTCTTACACTAATATTTACATCCATAGCGTAATCGAACTGCGTAGGTGAGCACACTCAGGAAAACTATGTGGCTGTGTGCCCTTCAAAAAATCAATACGTGTGGCAAACTTCTGCTAATCTTTGTCTTATTGCCAACCAGAGGCGATTACTCTTGGCGAGTCTCCAAAAAAAGAAGGTAACGCATGCACAGCAGCATCCTTCGTATTCACACCCTTTGAGCAATAAACGAGCGAGTAACAAGTGGTGGCCCTTTGAGTGGTTAGTAACGAGATAACCATCAGTTTTGCGAGCGCAAAAAGCCGAAACTGCCCACGGAACAAAACCCAAACTAACCGCCACCCGCCCACACGCGTACCCATGCGCGAGCGATAGTATATAGACGCACCGGAGCAAACAAACCATGCAATGAAAACCGAGAGAGGGAGGCGAGAGGAAAAATTTCCCTGTATCCCTCCATAGCGGGAGCACATAATAAGTTAATAAATTGGTGCACTTTTTAAACGTACAGACGGCGCCGTAAATATACGGCATAGACCATTTTAGACTTGTTTTGCGGCGCCTTATATTGACATCATTGACCCTGAAAGGGTTAACATTGTGACAAGGCTGCAAGAGCGAATGATCGACCAGCAGTATATATGTAGCTGTTTTACAGTTTTCACTGCGTAATGATCAATCAGCAGAAGCGGTCCGTCGATAAAGAGGCACCAGTGGCTTCGCTCACTTGCAGGGCACCTTACACAAGTCCACACCAGCGTTTTTTGCGGGTTTGAGAAGCACGGCTGCAGTCATCTCACAGGCGTGTGCAAGGCTGCTACTGCAGATCATATCGCAGCTTGCATGTGTTGTGCACAGGTGTGTGAAATTCTGTACTGCGTTTTTTATCCCTGATCTTGTCAAAATTAATGCAGAGTAAAAACAATCGAGTGAACCTCCGAATTTGTCTTGGCCACAGAGGAATTAGTGTACTGTAGAGTCGAGGGCATTGCAATGTGGGTAGCGTTACCAGCAGTGAACTCCATGGAATGTATGACCGAGTCGACAAAAAGCATGTGTGTCTGAAGACGACTTTATTGAAATCGGGCATGAAAGTTTGAAAAACTAAGCGCGAACATGTGGTTCTTAGGAGAGTGATAAACAAATGAAGCCCCATACAGCAAGTGACCTCGTATAAGATTAGTGACGAGTGAAGAATCGCTTACTTACCTTACAGAGCCGAGACCATTGCGTTGGGTTGAAATCGGCTTCTGATTCTTTGAAGCCAGATTTTCCTCCGCGTTGTGTCTCGCTTCACAGATGGAATCCAGAAAAGTCGCTTGCCATCAGTTTCGCGTGTTCTGCACCCAAGAGCAAAACAATAGAACATTGCAAACGTGGAACTACGCTACAAAAGCACAAAGGAGGCGCGAAACGTACCTGCATGCACCACTCGCAATGTTTGGCTCGGCAATGGCAGCTGAAGTGAAAAAAAAAAAGGAGAAAAAAAAAGCAAGAAACAAGCACGCGAGAGCATGTGACAGCGCTCAGCCAATGGGAGAGCCCAGTGTCAAAGGAAAACGCAGGGAAGCAGGATGGCGGCAATCTTCAAAACATGGTACTACTTTTAGTTTTATTTGGGGCCTTTGTTCTTTCGCTGTACGCAACACTATCTAGCGTCCATGCAGAGAAACTAATAGTAATAAATTTTAGTAGTCATACGTATTACTATTTGATAACGTGCTTAAGCTTGAGTAGAAAAAAAAAATTTTTTTCATATAAGAGTATTATTCATTAGAAGGCAAGAAACATTTCATGTAGTATGTTTTCCCCAAGCAGATGTTAAACGAGGCACATAAATTTCTGGGGAGTTAGCCGTTTGCCGATTGGCTGCTATCTCCCTCCTTTACTCACGAATTTTGCAGACCGTCCACTTTGTGACGTTGCAGCGACCAAACGCATTCTGTTCCAAACCAAAATCTCCGATCCACCCCACCCCCCCACTCCCCTGTTTGCCGCAGCAAGGAGAAAGGTACAAACTCAGTATACTGCACTCATGGGCAACACCAATGCGAAAGTGGGGGGAAAGTAGCCTGTGAAACAGGCCATAGGAAGCTAGGGCATCGAAATTAGGAATGGTAGAGGATGTGTGTTCATAGAATTAGCAAAAATGAATCGACTGCAAATAATATACAATTTTAGAACAGCGTTTGTCGCCTTACCTATGTTAGTGAGGGATGTTAGCTTCAAGACCTTTAGCTTACTATACGGGAATGCAAACATGAGGAAGATGTTAACCCTTTGAGGGTCAATGACGTAAATATACGGCGCCGCAAACAAGTCCAAAAATGGTTGATGCCGTATATTTACGGCGCCATCTGTACATTTCAAAAGTGCGCCAATTTCTTAACTTTTTTTTTTCTGTCATGTGCTGCCACTATGTGGAAATACAGGGAATTTTTTTCGCGCACCTCCCTCTCTTGGTTTTCGTTGCACGGTTTGTTTTAGAGCTAGTTTGCTCCCGCGCATCTATATATTACCGCTCACGCATTGGCACGTGTGCAGGCGGCGGTTTGGGCTTCTTGTGCTTGCAAAACTGGTGGCTATCTCGTTGCTAATCGCTCAAAGGGCGACCGCCTCTTTCTCGCTCGTTTAGTGCTCACGGGGGGTGCGCACAGGAAGGATGCTGCCGTGCATGCATTTCCATTGCTTTTTTTTCTTTCTTTCTTTTTTTTTGACACTAGCGAAAACTAATAGCCTCTGGTTGGCAATATGATGTAGATTAGCGGAAGTTTGTCACACGTTGTGCTTTTTTGACGGGTACACAATCACACAGTTCTTTTGACTGCGCGCACCTAGCAATTCGATTACGCTATGGATGTACATATTAGTGTAAGTGCAGGAACATTTGAGTCTTGTGAAATATTCTCGTGTGCGCATTTTCAAGGCCTTGAACTATGTGTATCAAAATGCATCAAATTTTTCATTCTTATAAGTTTATTTCCTTTTTTGTTGTTGTTATTCATGAATGAAGAGTACATATATACCAACACAAAATATTTTTTTCTCGCTTTACGGTCACCCTAGAAAAATTGCGGTAAGTTTTTTTTCGAAATAAATCCCTAAGAAGAATTGGGATCTGCAATAAAAAAATCGACCCTGGGCGGTCGCATATGGCGAAAAAAATCAAGCAACTGGCCAGAATGTGTTGCAGGGACGTTGATGGAAATGAAATGACCATGATTTATAGTGATGGAATCCAGCATGGGGCTGTTTGCAATTTAAATAGAAATTATAATTTTAAATTGACAAAGAAAGTCTCAGAAACCAGTAAGTGCCTGTCGGTGAAGTCGTGGCACTTCGTATGTAGTATATGAGATTACTGCACGTAAGTCGGCTGTTACTAAGTGTAGCATACTTATTGCAGTTTGTGTATTATTAGACTTTTGCGCTTTATTATATGCATATTACGAAGTAAAAAAAGTGCATGCTAACGTGTGACACTGCCTCCGTAGTAATGAGTTGAGTGGCAGAGCAGGCAGAGTTGTTCAATTCAGCAGTGGCGCACATGAGAGCTGTTGTACAAGTGCAAGTTTGAGAGTTAATACTCTAGTTCTGTGGTCTCTGTGAGATACAAAATGCCATCGACGAATTGTGCCATGAATGGGTGCGAGCACTACAATACTAGCACTACTGACATATCCTACCACTTAGCTTAGCTTGGCTAAAAGAAAGCCTGGTGCATGCAGCCAGCAAAAGCGTGGCCTTTGAAATCAGTTTGTCTTAATTGGAGGGAGCAGTCGCTAGGACATAGATTCGAACACCACCTATTATTGTAAAAATAATTCAGCTCTTCATAACATATGAACTGCAGGAACATTGGCTTGATAAACAAAACATTCCTTACAGCTGAAGCCGCACTTGTAGTCTGCTTCCCACCATTGCCGGTGTATAATTGCTATCACGCTCACCTATCACTGTTTCAGTGGTGGGAATGGCCAAGAGCCTTGGAGCTGATTTCGTAGCAGTCAGCAATACAGTCGAACACGGATATATCGAACTCGAAGGGGATCGCAAATTAATTCGATATATCAAAAATTCAATATAAAAAATACAGGCCCAGAGACTTTACCTGTGGCGGACGATGACCTACCGATCGGCGCATTCAAGAATGACAACTATTTCCGCACACACGACGCAACGTAATGCTTTATTTGCATGAAAAAAAAATCGCTTATGTTGGTCTGCTTCTTCGCCTTGCAAATGAAATTAAAGACGCCAACCTCGATCTTATCGAGGCTGTTCAGGTGCGAAAGCCCGGTTCCTTCCATGTCGCTGCAACAACGGCGAATCAAGCTGAACGCTGCCGCCACACTGAGCCTACCAGTGCACTCAAGAAAGAAAATACTGCGCGTCTGGAGCAGTAAAGCGAGCCGCATAAAGGCACAAAAACTCACTGCAATACAGTCACGTGGTATGCAAAATGCAGTAACCAATTGTGCAATTTTATTTTCGTCCTAAAGTCATTTAGCTTGTAAAATATCCGAGCTACAAGTCCACTGTGTTATGAGCACGTACAGGTAAATGGAACACAGCAAAGCAGCTGATAACAAGCTAGGGAGTAAGCTTCAGTTTGCTGAGTGTACCATGACACAGCTGCCGTGCCGAACGTGCGAAGTGCACGTCATCAGTTGAGAAACGCCTCCCACCAAGGCCATGTCACCAGTATGAAGTACGAATGTGAGACACTCCAACAATATATAATGGACCAAGCACGCACTACTAGGCCCGACAGAACTTCATCCTGAACTACGCACAGCCTGCTATTATAGCACGCACAACTTCCTAACGGCAGACCACATACATGCGCAAGCACACACTGGATTGGATCAGCTCAGTGACCCTTCAGCTCATTTAGCTTTATGAATGGCACATGTCACGGCACTCTTCCCATTAGGTGGTGGTGATGGTGGTGACTGCCACCTGGCATCAATCACAACTCTTCTTCGCCGTGGCCTCAGAGATTGCACAGCACAGCTCATCCTGGAGCAGCTTTAACAGAATGTAGCAGATTTGAGCAATTGTAGCAGGAATCCCACCATTGCTGTTTCCAGCATGTTTCTTGAGCACGACTACATCCACAGTGCAGATTCTAATAAAAATTTGGATAAAAAATGTTTCATGGCATTTTGCACGTTACCACTCTATGATTGGACACTGAGACCAGTAAGCTTTCCGTTGTGCTTAAAAAAAAAAACAGGTACTAAAAATTGGTCATCAGTCCTTTAAAAAAACAGAGCACCGTCTGGTGCCTCATGCCGAATGTATCTAAGCCAAAACAATCCATTAGCAACCATCCTGTTATTGCTATGCAGATGTGTCTTGTTAGGCCTATGGATGCTGGAATTGCCAAACGATCTCAGAAACGCTACGCGCTCATAATTAATATTTCAGGTGAGTTTGGAGGAAGCAAAAGCTCATTTCAATGCTCACTGGTGATCAACAAGAGTGAGTGCGTTGCCATGATGAGAATTCACACTGAAGCAGGAGCCATAGGTGCCACCATGTTCAACAAGGCTACTTAGCGTGCATAAACATAATCAGCTTTAAAGTCACCAACTAATGTACATTATCATAGCACACGTAAACTACAGCAACCCAATAATGTTCGGAGCATGTGTAGTGAGGACAACACTATTTCTTTACATACGTGATGCGTTTACCTTTTGTTGCAAATGCTGTTCTAAAACTGTCTAATGAATGCCTTCTTTTGAAAGCGCAATAACAGGGATAGGACCTTGAAAAGACCTAGGGGGGAAACAAAAAAAATCAAATAGATTTCATACCCTGAGCACACGCATGTACAGCGGGGCTCCTCCTTTGCATTTCCCTCTTCACAAGCTGCACCGTCTAGTGGCGCAGCTGCGAAATCCACACATGTGCTCCGAAATGCCTGGTGTGCTGGTGCATGCAAACACTGAGAATTGTTCCCTCACTGCCCACACGCATTGTGGTTCAGCACGCAAATGCGTCCAGCTGAAGAATCCACAGTTGTTACACATAGACAACATCTCCTGAGCGAATGCACGAGGCTGATGACTTCTGCTTACAGATTACTGGTGTGCTCTTTAGCCAGTATCAAATTTGTCATCTCTGTTTAGGTGAATAAATTTATTATTTCATAGGGGTGTGCGAATACATGAATATCACCGAATCGAATAGTGAACAAACAAATAAGTTGGTTCGCAAATCAAATATCTGCTATTCTATATTTAGAATATTCAATATTTTCGGTGCAGAGACCTGCGCTGTGCCACATTTCGCATGCGCCGCAGAGCCCATTGTGCTTGATGCTGCCCAAACGAGCTTTTCTCCTTTTCGCCGCAAAAAAAGCACCAAGCATGCCGCAGATGGACCGCCCTGTCTGACATGGTAGTGGACTTTCTCCTTGCAAGTGTTCCTAGACATCTGCCCAATGCAGGGATCACGCACGGAGCACCCAAACGCTGTAATACGCAGAACAGCGCTGCATCGGCCAGGACTGCCTCTGTGGGTACAAGGCTCGTCTGAGTCTACAGGTCCAATGGAAATAAAACTGCGACACACTGTACGGCGGCCTCTCATCCTTGAGGCCGTTCATAGATGCACATCAATCTCTTTTTGTAGCTTCTAGCAACCCATCGCAAGACTAGCTTTAGATGTACACAGCGGGCACGAAAGTGTCATGGCCTGGTTGCTTGTGTTTGTGTGGACGGCGGATAAAAGAGAGAGGGGGGGAGAGAATCACACTGCCTGGTTAGCAATGTACCCAGTATTGTGCTGCTGTGATAAAATGGCAAATGCGACAGCCCATGTACGTCGAATGCTGCTGGTAGTTCTGCCTTCATGTTTGGGTTCACAATCTGAGCACAGTACGAGGATGACTTGTGAAAGTTGTGAAGAATAGTATTTGACTGCACGGCATGGCTCCACTTCTTTGCAACAGCAGTGTCGTACTCTCGGAAGGCGGCAACGACTTAACAGCGCTTCTCCTGGTGTACAATGTCAAGCATACCGTCGACATCCATGCAAAAGTTGTCAGAGATGCATGATTCTATTGTCTTCATGCCACATGCAGACACACAGCAAGGTGAAGGTGCACATATGCCAAAGAGAAGACTCAACTTCTAGTTTTTTTTTTATTATTGTGAGCAATTTGTTTGAATTTTCATTAAGAACCTCAGCTTGATGAGCGGGTTGTGCAAGGAATTTATTGCCATAACGAATGCCTTCACGTTCTCACATTTTATTCCGCAAATGTACTAGTCACTGCATGGTCATATCTTTTTCAGATAAATATGTATTGTATTTTTTTTTTGCAAGTGTTTTTCACATTCACACTGTGGGCCTTCACTGCCTAGTTATACATATATGTTTATTTAGGAAAGCACCACTGTAATACACTTTCAGCTATTATTAGTTGGTATTTGTTGCAGTGTCTCAGCAGCTGCTGTATAATGTTTGGCTAGTGAGCAGAAGGTCGCAGGCTTGACTGTATGCTGCAGCAGCTGCAAAAATGCTAATGTAGTGAAATTTGGGTGCCTATTAAAAGAAATGACAATTAGTAGTCAATGCTGGATTTTTTTGGCACAAGAAGAAGATTATGTAATGTAATCAGGCAGTCTTGGAATGTTGATTTCAAAGGGAAAGAAATTTTCATTGCCACTGACAACACCAGTAGCATGTACAAAGTTATTTGTTGGCAAGGGGGCAGACAGCAGTTGCTGACTGATCCCCATGACATAGTACACTACATCTGACAAATGCATATTTGCGTGAAGGATTGAAACCCTGATTCAATCTGTGGACCAAGCATGATGTGCCATATTTGTGCGCCGCATGATCTGGTGTTAAGTAGCTTCATACTTTGTTAATGGACTGAATCATTTGTGTCAATTCACGGTAAATTGATTCATACGACATACCAAATTGCTGATTGATGCCACGCATAGAGCTTGAAGTAGTTGATTAGCACCAAACTATAATGTACCGAAGGGTACCGTGGTACACATCAGTCATTTCTAGCTGGTACTAGTGCCTGTTACTCTAACTGTTGGTAATCATTATAGTGTACCACATGTGGCACAGTTGGCATAGTGAAATATAGTCCATTCCATTGCAGGGTTGAAATTTAGACCTCTGTCCAAAAGCCTTTTCAATCTCTAGCTTTGTTGCATGGAATTTATTATGGTTAGATTTTGTTTTTGCTGTGTTATATCAATTTCTTGATAACTTCTGTGCTTAATTTCATGTGCTTTGTGTGGCATTTTTTTCGATTCCAGCCTCCTGAGCGTAAAACATTCCACTTCAAACCCTTTGTGATCCCAAGGGAGCTGCAGAAGAACCTTCCCTATAAGGACAAGCCAAAGGTGAAGTCAATGACAGAGGGAGGCAATGCCCTTGAGCGTGTGGCTGTTGTCCTGGAGGAAGCAGAAAAGGAGGTAAAGTTACATCTTTGTTGTGTGATGTTCAAGTTTATGTGCTAGCTGCAGCACAGAACTAATGCTAATTTGTTGTTTTGTGTCTGCCATTTCAGAAGCTCAAACTTATGCAAATGATGAAGGTGGTGCACAAGGAGAAGCTGCGGAATATGAAAGATAAGGTAATCCAGAGGGTTAGGCAGCACCGTGCTGAATGTCGGAAGAATGAAATGAAGCAGCTCAAGCGGCAGAAGGAGCTCAAAAAGAGGATCTGCAAGGCTCTGACCAGAGGAAAGAAGCCACAAGCTAAGACATGAAGGGCCACAACACTAGTCCATATTTCATTTGTACATAAGTGTCAATAAAGAAATGTACATATAACATGCTGCAACAGGAAGTTTTCAGCTTGTGTACAGTGGCAAGTGAACAAAATAGGATAATGCACAGACTGGACGATTTTTTAATAAATGGATTTTTTGCATGGCTCTGGATTTGGAGGTGGGCAATAGTAGGCTGCATGGCAAATGGGACAAGTATCAACAGGCAACAAAGTCAAGTATCACTGTACGGTTGACTAAAAGTCGCCAGCACTTTCTGCTTGCCAGAACCCATCCACCTTGGCACATCTGCCATAATGTATTGCTTGGTTTATTCTGTGGACAGACAGCAATCGACATTTGCAAGCATTCGGAAAGGGCTTCATGGTAGTGGTGGTAATAGTCGAGACAGACATGTAGTCTTGCAGCAGCTTTCTGGTGTTTGCTCTGCACGAATGCTAATTGTGTATAGCACTTGCCGATGCTACTGTTGATATATGAAAATACCGCTGCACAAAAACCGAAGCACAAGACGTGCTGCCAATTCCACACTGTTTTGGGGACAGCAAACTATCGGAGTGTGCACATTTTCACAATGGCAACCTCTTCATTTTAAGGCATTGAACCATGTACATCATTCATAGCAGGCTGAGCGTTGCTGAAAAAAAGTCAACTTTACAGTTGGCACACAGCATGATAAAATCCCGGTGCCGTGCAATTTTCCACCGGATTTAAAAGAAAAAAAAATCCGCGTGTTGATAAAATTGCATAAACAGGCCTGGAATGTGGCCTGATCCCGGTGACCAGAACCGGTAACGCACTCCCTCACCAGAGAAGGATTGGCCACCCTGGTGAAGTACTTGGCCACAACCTCCTATATGAACAAAACAATCAAACCCCGGCCCTCAGTCCCCAGGAGCTGCGAAGCAACTGACCACGACGGCGGTCAGACCTGCGACGCAGCAGAGGGTGCTAAGAATCCCTGGCTCTGGACAGGCCGCCATTAAAAAATGAACCTGGCAACGTTTAACGCTAGAATGTTATCTTGTGAGGCGAGTCTAGCAGTGCTATTGGAGGAATTAGAGGGCAGTAAATAGGATATGATAGGGCTCAGTGAACTTAGGAGGCCAAAAGAAGCATATACAGTGCTAAAAAGCGGGCACGTCCTGTGCTACAGGGGCTTAGCGGAGAGACGAGAATTAGGAATCGGACTCCTGATTAATAAGAATATAGCTGGTAACATACAGGAATTCTATAGCATTACCGAGAGGGTGGCAGGTCTTGTTGTGAAACTCAATAAGAGGTACAAAATAAAGGTTCTACAGGTCTACGCCCCTACATCCAGTCATGATGACCAGGAAGTCGAAAGCTTCTATGAAGACGTGGAATCGGCGATGCGTAAAGTGAAAACTAAATACACTATACTAATGGGCGACTTTAATGCCAAGGTAGGCAAGAAGCAGGCTGGAGGCAAGGCAGTGGGCGAATATGGCATAGGCACTAGGAATAGCAGGGGAGAGTTATTAGTAGAGTTTGCGGAACAGAATAATATGAGGATAATGAATACCTTCTTCCGCAAGCGGGATAGCCGAAAGTGGACGTGGAGGAGCCCGAACGGTGAGACTAGAAATGAAATAGACTTCATACTCTGCGCTAACCCTGGCATCATACAAGATGTGGACGTGCTCGGCAAGGTGCGCTGCAGTGACCACAGGATGGTAAGAACTCGAATTAGCCTAGACCTGAGAAGGGAACGGAAGAAACTGGTACATAAGAAGCCGATCATTGAGTTAGCGGTAAGAGGGAAAATAGAGGAATTCCAGATCAAGCTTCAGAACAGGTATTCGGCTTTAACTCAGGAAGAGGACATTAGTGTTGAAGCAATGAACGACAATCTTGTGGGCATCATTAAGGAGTGTGCAATAGAAGTCGGTGGTAACTCCGTTAGACAGGATACCAGTAAGCTATTGCAGGAGACGAAAGATCTGATCAAGAAACGCCAATGTATGAAAGCCTCTAACCCTACAGGTAGAATAGAACTGGCAAAACTTTCGAAGTTAATCAACAAGCGTAAGACAGCTGACATAAGGAAATATAATATGGATAGAATTGAACATGCTCTAAGGAACGGAGGAAGCCTAAAAGCAGTGAAGAAGAAACTAGGAATTCGCAAGAAACAGATGTATGCGTTAAGAGACAAAGCCGGCAATATCATTAGTAATATGGATGAGATAGTTCCAAGTGGCTGAGGAGTTCTATAGAGATTTATACAGTACCAGTGGCACCCACGACGATAATGGAAGAGAGAATAGTCTAGAGGAATTAGAAATCCCACAGGTAACGCCGGAAGAAGTAAAGAAAGCCCTGGGAGCTATGCAAAGGGGGAAGGCAGCTGGGGAGGATCAGGTAACAGCAGATTTGTTGAAGGATGGTGGGCAGATTGTCCTAGAGAAACTGGCCACCCTGTGTACGCAATGCCTCATGACTTTGAGCGTACCGGAATCTTGGAAAAACGCTAACATAATCCTAATCCATAAGAAAGGGGACGCCAAATACTTGAAAAATTATAGACCGATCAGCTTACTGTCCGTTGCCTACAAAGTATTTACTAAGGTAATTGCAAATAGAATCAGGAACACCTTACACTTCCGTCAACCAAAGGACTAGGCAGGATCCCTGAAGGCTACTCAACAATAGACCGTATTCGCACTATCAATCAGGTGATAGAAAAATTTGCGGAATATAACCAACCTTTATATATAGCTTTCATTGATTACGAGAAAGCGTTTGATTCAATCGAAACCTCAGCAGTCATGGTGGCATTGTAGAATCGGGGTGTAGACGAGCCGTATATAAAAATACTGAAACATATATATAGCGGCTCCACAGCCACTGTAGTCCTCCATAAAGAAAGCAACAAAATCCCAATAAAGGAAGGCGTCAGGCAGGGAGACACAATCTCTCCAATGCTCTTCACAGCGTGTTTAGAGGAGGTATTCAGAGACCTGGATTGGGAAGATTTGGGGATAAGAGGTAATGGAGAATACCTTAGTAACTTGCGATTTGCTGATGATATTGCCTTGCTTAGTAACTCAGGGGACCAACTGCAATGCATGCTCACTGACCTGGAGAGGCAAAGCCGAAGGGTGGGTCTAAAAATTAATCTGCAGAAAACTAAAGTAATGTTAACAGTCTCGGAAGAGAACAGCAGTTTACGATAGGTAGTGAGGCACTGGAAGTGGTAAGGGAATACATCTACTTAGGACAGGTAGTGACTGCGGATCCGGATCATGAGACAAATAATCAGAAGAATAAGAATGGGCTGGGGTGCGTTTGGCAGGCATTCTCAGATCATGAACAGCAGATTGACATTATCCCTCAAGAGAAAAGTTTATAACAGCTGTGTCTTACGAGTACTCGCGTACGGGGCAGAAACCTGGAGGCTTACGAAAAGGGTTCTACTTAAATTGAGGACGACGCAACGAGCTATGGAAAGAAGAATGATAGGTGTAATGTTAAGGGACAAGAAAAGAGCAGATTGGGTGATGAAACAAACGTGAGTTAATGATATCTTAGTTGAAATCAAGAAAAAAAAATGGGCATGGGCAGGACACGTAATGAGGAGGGAAGATAACCGATGGTCATTAAGAGTTACGGAATGGATTCCAAGGGAAGGGAAGCGTAGTAGAGGGCGGCAGAAAGTTAGGTGGGCGGATGAGATTAAGAAGTGCAGGGACAAAATGCAGGGACAACTTTGCAGGGACAACATGGCCACAATTAGTATATGACCGGGGTAGTTGCAGAAGTATGGGAGAGGCTTTTGCCCGGCAGTGGGCGTAACCAGGCTGATGATGATGATGATAAAAGCATAATCAATTGAGCCGCACTGGTGTAGAGGCCAGCATAGCGGATAGGCCGTAAAGTAGAGTAGCCTCTAAAGCTTATTGTCTGGTGCGGTTATGAAGAGTTAAGAAAATCTCTGGGGCCAAGGAATTGGAAGTTACCCTACCATTATGAGAAAACCATTTTCCAGTCATCAAAATACTTCTTCTCTTGGGCCAAGCAGTCGGAAGTTTCCCCACCATCAGCTTTATTGTGCGAGGTTATCTAACCGTATGATCATAAACCCTTTGGTGCCACTGCCCGTTTCCCCATGCAAGCCAAGAGAACGAGGATGTCTGCTCATATTTCACGGCGTGTCCCAAGAATGCTGAACAGTTTGAATTTGATTCAGCCCCTGAACGTTTGACGTTGATCAAAGAGCGTGCATATGCTAAACGCTACAGGTTGTTCAGCGTTCTTCGCTTGCACATTTCGATCCCACTAAGCTCGCTGTTACGTTAAACTAAGTCTTCCTGTGCGAGTTTGAGTGAAAATGGGTCCGAGTCGCTGCACATGGCACTCTATCACGCCACGCTTCCATGAGCAGGAGGAGCATCGAACTGCTTAAAGGGTCCCTCACCAGGCCCCATAGCACATTTTGGTTATACGCTGAAAGGTGTTACGTGTCCTCTAGGCAGTGTACTGCCACAAAAATTTTTCAAATTGGCTTCTCATACTCTGCTCAGTAGACTGTGAAATAACAATACACAGGCACAGAACCACATGAAGCGATCACACACAAACTCGTATGGGTACCAGGACACACGGGGGTGGCAGGGAACCAAGAGGTGGAGGATAGCTCGAGAGTACACTTATTACCGAGCGTCCAACGTCGACAGCCTTGAGGAACCCACGCCTATACCCCGAGAGTACTCGGCCATTTTAGACAATTTCAGAGGCAGCAGGAAGTGGTACCCCCCCGCCGCCGCCGAACAAGTCCCTTTGCGGAGAAGCTATCGCATGGAGACAACTACAAATAGGGTCGTACCCTAACCTCAACGTGCTAAGTAAAATGCACCCCACATTATACAAGGACAAATGTCCATGGTGCAATGAGAAACCCATATTATACAATATAACATGTGCATGTCAACAAACTGACGTCCCAGTCATATATCACACCCAACTGCAGAGCTATGGGAGGAACTGCTGTCCACCGACCGCTGCGAAGACCAACTAGGTCTAGTGTGGCGTGCACGACGGACAGCAGAGGCCAGTGAAGCCTTGGACTGAGGGCAGCCGACCAGTGCGATAGAAGACGGACGAAGCAGCGGGTGAAGACCTCCGGGGAATTAAGACTCCTCGCAACAATCCACCCCAGCCGCAGAAAAAAAAAAACAATTACTAGAGCTCAGTAAAGTTTTTCACTCGCTCAAATCGGCTCATTAATAGCCAAGATAGAAATATTTCAGTGTCGCAAACCCATGATTTCGGGAGGTAAGCTCCACTGCATAGCGAGACACACTCCACTCGGCCCGTCTAGCCTCCGCAAGCGAAATTCCTTCCCTGCGTTCTCCCATACCAGGCCTCCACGATCGCGTCACGCATACCGCACAGGCCCCGCCTTAATTTCCTTTCTCCACTTGTTTTTTCGGAGCTGCGCACGCTATTCTGGTTTCCCGAGAAACCAGAATATTCTGATTGGGTTTCGCGCAGCACACGATATTGCGCGCTGTCTGTGCACAAGGACCACGGTGCAAGTATGTATATTCTTACACCGTGACACACATGACTAGCGGTATTAGCGGCGAGAATTTGAAGTGGCGCCCTCTCGCGAGTGACGTCACGGCCAGGACGCCGCTCGCTGCGGCTCGCTCTGCTGCCGCGCGCGCTTCTTCCCTTATCGTGGATGCCTGGGGTATGGGTGGCTCGAGCCGTGCTTACCCAAGTAACCACGGATATCCAGGCGACGTCCGACGGACGTCCTTTCTGGATATTCGGGATGTCCGTGGGACGTCCATGAATATCCGACGTACGTCCGAGGGACGTCCCTGGGGAATCCAAAGGTAACTGCTTTGGCGTCCGTAGTACGTCCGACGCGGACATCCATCATGGATATTCAGGGGACGTTCAGTATATATATATATATATATATATATATATATATATATATATATATATATATATATATATATATATATATATATATGTGTGTGTGTGTGTGTGTGTGTGTGTGTGTGTGTGTGTGTGTGCGTGTGTGCCCGGGGATATTCCAGATATACACATACCTTGAAGCAACAATAGCGGTTGGGACATCCAAGCACCCGACCATTAAATATATTACATTGGTCGAGTGCTTGAATGCATTCTTGTTTTAAAAAAACAAGAAATGAACCTACACCAACTTCCAAATACAATTAATCTTTTATTGTCACCTCATACATCTACATATAAAGGCCAAAAAGCAAATATTTATTTATTTATTCAAAAGAACCTTACAGGCCTTATGGCAGGGCATAAAGTAATTAAGGGGGGCATATTAAACAGTAAAGATATAAAACGTTCAAATTTCCAAGAGGAACACTGCCAGAAAGAGATTACCGTGTTACACAATATTGAAGGCACTAGGAATACAAAGCAATATCTGAAGGCACATGAACACTTGTTACTGTTAACAGACCAAAGGAATACCGTTTCTGAAAATGATATACAACATGGCAAAAATACACGATAACATACACTAGATTTGTCACTCGTGAATGGTATTAAATGGGAAAAGCATGAGTAACTGAGAGCTGAACGTGTCGGGATTAGATATGGAGGCTGTGTTATCAGGGAGGTCATTCCAGAGACGAATGACACGTGGTAGTGCAGATGAATTAAATGCATTTGTTTTAGCATATGTGCGCATGAAACTCAACTGATTATGTAATCTGCGTGAAAAAGAGTGTGGTATTTGTATTTGTAACCGGGTTCGTTTATTAGTGTAAATATATTTGTGGAATAAGCAGAGAAGAGCGATGTTGCGGCGGACATCTAATGGCAGCAACAGTAGGTCTAGTCTAATTTGTGTAATGCTTGAGTTTCTACTGTAGTTATGGGATATGAACCGGGCTGCTCTGTTTTGTATCATTTCCGTCATATTTATTAGGTAATTTTGATGAGGGGACCAAATTGGGGAGGCGAATTCTAACTGTGGCAAAATGAATGTTTGGAAAGCGAGTTTTCGAATGTTTGGCAGGGCATTTCGCAAGTTGTGCCGTAGATAGCCAAGAGAATGTGATGCTTTGGTGTATGTAGAAGTGATGTGTGGGGTCCATGAAAGATTCTCTGCAAGAACAACACCAAGGTACTTATATGATGAAGTGTGGGAAAACATAGTGTTATTAAGATGATATGAATTTTTAGAACTTACACATTTTCGGCTGAAGCACATCACCTCGCACTTTGTACAGTTTAGTGTCATGAGCCATTTGTTACACCAGTTAGCGATAAGGTTAAGATCTGCTTGAAGTTCGTCAGTCGTGTGAATAGGACGGTAGATTATGCAGTCATCGGAAAAAAGGCGCATGCAGGAAGTAATCTGGGCGGGTAAGTCGTTAATGGAGATTGAGAAGAGTAAGGGGCCGAGGACGCTGCCTTGTGGCACACCAGAGCTAACAGAAGTCGGGGAAGAGAAATTGTTAACAACAGTAAACTGCTCTCGAAAAGAAAGTGTAGCGTATTAGCCGGACGCCAGGGTGGAACAGACGTCTATTGATGCCGTGCCCTTTTTATAGGGTGATGAACATGTGATCTGCCGACTGATGCTTGCGTGGCCGATAAGCGATTATCATGAAAATGTAGTATGACACGCGATATCAATATACAATATTCCTTTCCCCTAAGATTCGTTACACAATTGCAAAATGTCTGGTTAGTCATCAATGCCATAACGTGCGATAGGCCGTCTAACGTGTGTTGATCTTCGCGTCTCGACCGGGTCTTGGGTAGCTTGGCCCGGTCTTGCCCCTGCGGCTGCTTCCGTGCTGACCGGCGGCTGTTGTGGTCGTCTGGCTGTAGGAGGCAGCCTGACGTGGTAGTCTGCACTTCAGACTGGATCGGCTTCGAGCCTCGTCCAGGCGCTCCTCAACTGGTTCCGGTGCCTGTGATGGCGTTCGCCGTTGTCCAACTGGACGATGTACGACACCAGGCCTCGCACTGCCACAACCCTGACCGCCTTCCACCTTGGACCTGGACAGAAGCTTTTAGCATAGACCGCGTTACCGACATGGAACCTCTTAATCTCCGGTCGTTGCGGTTCCGGCACGTATTGCCGGTCCGGATGAAGTCTGTCCAAGGCTGTCCTCAGCCTTCGTCCGAACATCAATTCTGCCGGAGATTTCCCCGTGACCGAATGCGGCGTCGTGTGCTGTTTAAACAGGAACCGTGAAATCTTGCACTGCGTTGAACCTTCCTGTTGCTTCTTTAACTTCTCTTACCATTCTCTCCACCCTGCCATTACTGGCGGGATTGTAAGGAGCAGTGAAAATAGCACGCACACCATTGCACTTTAAAAACGTTTGCAACTCCGAGCTAGTGAATGCTGTGCCATTATCCGAAACGATAACGTCTGGCATACCGTGTGTCGCAAACATCTTCCTTAAGCTGGTGACGACAGCTGTAGCTTTTATGGATGACATGATTTCGACCTCAGCCCAGTTGCTGTACGCGTCTACCACGATTAAAAATACTTCTCCATTAACTGGACCAGCGAAATCAATGTGTAGGCGACTCCAAGGTTGATCTGGATTGATCCAAAAATGCACTGGAACCTTGGGATCACTTTGCCGGTTACTATGACATGGCTGACAGTGTCGTACAAACTCTTCAATTTCGTGGTCCATTTTCGGCCACCACATGAGCCCTCTAGCTGACGCTTTCATAGCACTCATCCCAGGGTGATTTGCATGTAGGAGTTGAAGCACACTTTCTCTTGCTGCGTGAGGAATTACAACGCAATTCCCCCACAGTATGCAATCACGATGCAACGACAACTCCGTCTTCCTCACCTCGTAAGGCGCGAACTTGCTGTCCAGTTGTGTTGACGGCCAGCCACTAAGGATCCAGTCCTTTACCATGGACAATACTTTGTCCTTCTTGATCAGCGCAGCGATGTCTGCCGCCTGCAGCGGTGCGCACTCGACTGCTTCCAACAGGAGCACGTCCCCAGGTAGCTGTGGCTCGTCTTCGTCTCCCGGAGCTGGCAGACAACTGAGTGCGTCTGCGTTGAAGTTTTCTTGGCCTCGCCTGTACTGAAGGCTGTAGTTATACGCAGACAAACACAAAATCCAACGGAGCATTCTGGGCTCCAACGGAGCCCAGAATGCTGAAAGAAAGAGAGCAAAAAGACATGAATTAGCATTACTAAACTGCGAAAGCAACAGAAATGACATGAAGGAATTAATCTTGACTACATCACTTGAATAGCACTCATATCCCTGCCACACGGGCACATAAAATGACATTAACTGGGTAATGCCTTAAACTTTAATGTAATTTGCGGGGTGCCACACGGACATGCTTAATGGTATTCAAGCTTAAATGCCATTCGCAATGTAGTGCGTTCTCGTAACTCACTTTGCCGTCGAATGCGTACTCTGGTTCCCAATGTCTCCCCAATCTGACGTGACTAAACGAACTATTAGTGAAGAACAATTAATATATTCTTGACTTTCTTTAAAAAATAGCTCTCTCTTGCGGCGTAGTGAGTTCTTACAATTATTGAAACTCACTTGGCCATCGAATGCGTACTCTCATTTACAATGTTCCCGCCGTGGCTGCAGTGACCATATCCTCACGATATTAAACAAACTTGTAGATCAAAACAACTAATACATTCTTCACTTTTTTAAAAGGAGCTTTTTATTTTCGTAGAGATCAGCAGGCGATCTTGGCGCTACTCACGGCCACAGCTCTAATCGTGAGCGCATTAGCCAGGAGAAGCTGTTCGATTGCACAGCGGCGGCTACTTGCCTTGTTGGCCTCATACTGAAGCCTTCGAATTTCTCAACGATGCTCGACTCGAAGCACGTATGTCAGAACAAACTGGAGCACACGGTCACATTTTTCAGGATCGCTGCTTGGGAGCTTTGAAGCTGTGAGCGCTATTTTTCCAATTTCAATGCTTTGGCTACGCTATGGATTGGCCGTCGAGCTAGCTTTGGCTTCAAACAGTTTACGGCTGGGTGTAACAATGACATTCCAGAAGTAAACTACATACAATATGCCAATTAATTAAACATCTGCTCCCTAGATGACTGTTTTTTATTGTATTACGATTTAATAATAATAGATAATATTTGAGGTTTTACGTGCCAAAACCACTTTCTGATTATGAGGCACGCCGTAGTGGAGGACTCCGAAAATTTTGACCACCTCGGGTTCTTTAACGTGCACCTAAATCTAAGTACACGGGTGTTTTCGCATTTCGCCCTGCAAACAAACTTGACCATTCCACTGCATCTATCGCCATCGTAAAGCTTAATGTCATTAAGTATGCGCATGTAGCAGCGACCGAAATATAATGGCATTAAGAAACTTAGGTCTTAAACATTTAATGCCATTAACCTCGCCCGTGTGGCACAGGTATAACACCTGCGATTAAGACATATGCAGCAATGGAATTATAACAAATTTCCCATGCCAGGGTAACCTGACAAGCTTACGCACATTCCTTAATGGCCAACATTTAACATCAGAAAGCTGTGAAACCACATAAACATCAATGGTACAAGAAGAAAATGGCTTATCATAGAAGTTTTCCTTCACCATGAATTCGCGACCAATGATGCAAGGTGCTTGTGTAGCTCTAAAGTGTGCGAAACTATCTACAATCACGACAGAGCCATCTATTATGCAGCAGTTATCAGGAACATCTACACTGAGGATGAAGCTAGCAAACGTGGCCTGTTTGTACTGGGGTGGTGCACAGGTACCTAGGAGAGGCCCATCTGAATGTTCTTTTGTAAATTTAATCGCGTTCAGTGATGGAAAGGTTGCCGCCCCCTTTCCCTCTCGCTCCTTTAAGCGGTTGTACAGCTGGGCAAGTGGAATCTTGTGGCTTTTTAGAAGCCGCTTGAGGTACTGCATATTATTTTCAAAAGGAAATGCGCTGAACATGTCCAGTGGTCCGTGCTTGCGTACATCATTTGCAACATGTAATGCACAGTGAACATTGTAGGAAACCTGGTCATTTCCATACAATCTTGCAAAAGTTTTAACAAAGTACTTAAGAAGAGACTCGGCATAATCAGTATGCTGCTGGCACAGGCTAGGACTTGCCAGAATGTACACTGCACAGTGCAGCGAAAGAAAGTTCATGTAAAGATCAGGAGGTAGAACAGGCATGAGTACTACAGGCCCAGTGTAGAGAAGTAGTAGTCTGAATTCTGTGGCCTTCCAACGCTCAGCCTCTGCTACACTTCTAGGTTTGCGGGAAAATTCTTTAGGTACATTAGGAGCTAAAGATAGGTTTAAGTCAGACAACCGTCTTCGTTCTGCAGGTCCGAGACGGACCTCTAAACGGCCACCTAACCAAGCACTAAGCAACTTTTTCATAATGCCCAGACATAAAAGGTGCATGTAGTCAAGGGGTGCAGAGGCGACACAGTCTATGGGAAGCGTCATCAAAACTGAGGTGCCTAGGTGATGGTCAGGGTCAGTCTGACGCCTGAATGAATCATCGGTGCGCAAAGTGGAGGACCTCGCTGGAAAGCTGAGTCGGTTGTTGCTGTATGTGCCCTCTACTGTGCACTTTGGGCACCCAGAATATCCAGTGTGTCCTTTAATTTGAAAAACAAATGACCGTGCTGGTGCATCTAAAACAAAACAAGTTGACGAAACCTTAATTACCCGGTGCTCAAAAACCATTCCATGCGAAAGAAGCTGCTGCAGCTCACTGACAAGGGGGCTCAGAAAATCATTCGCTGAAACAGGCTTTGAAGGCCCAGCAAAAATGCCGACTACAAAGGGTGAAACTCTGCCATGCTCACCAATCATGCACTGTATTGGCCACAACTGCATGTTAGAACTCTTAGAAATTGGCAGTCCGTCAATATTAAACAACAAAGAAACATGGCTGCCCTTAAAACATGCTTCCGACAAGGCATTTTCTAGACTGCACTGCAAGCCAAAGTGACAGTATTGCCCAGGAGCCATGTCAGTTAAAGCAGGTGCACGTTGTGTACCCCTGGGCGTGGAGAGCAAAGTGCGAGCGTCACTTGGGAGAGATGAGGGGTCAAAGCTACTCGTCTTGAGCATCTTTAGCAGTGATGTGACCGCTGTATGCGTAACATTTTCCTTAATAGCCCAACTGCGCAGTCGTTCAGCAAAGTCAGAGGGCACCGATGAAGAGTCCGCGGTAGCTAAATCAAATGTAGGCTCCGGGGTCCTGCTAACCAGAGAACCCACACTCACCTCTCCTAAGGGATCCTCTTGTGACGCTCTCACAGGCGAGCCAAGTGAACCATCCGAAGAGTCGCTTAGAGTGGATCCATCAAGGAAGCAAGGTACATTGTCCGTAGTGCGCGCAGTGTCACAACCAGCGGCCTGAACTTCTGATGTCGCCTCGGTGCAGCGGCCAGAGTCGCAAGGCACACATATGTTTGCAGGTACAGCACGACCACACGTGTTAACACATGCGTGAGTAGTACATGCGCCACTGCACATTTCTGCACTTGCGACTTCTCGAGCCGTTGACTGCTGGCTGCCGGTGCGAGATCCAAAGTCCTCGAATAGCATCTTTGTCTCCAGCGACGCTCTCTTTCGCGTATAAGGCTTCTCCTTAAGCCTAAGCATGTTGGCACCTGTGCAGAAAGCACATTTCAATACCCAAACGAATTAAAAAAGAAATAAGATGTAGCTGTCATACCTTATTAGCTGCAGGAGCAGGAGACTTTGGCAGGCACGGAAAGTAACAAACGAATCAACACACGTCCGCTGTTGCGCTGCCCTTGAAACAATCGCACAATGAAAGACGCCGTGACAACGATGGCTTGGCTTGGATTGGATCACTGCAAGGCTTCTGCTTTGCAAAGGGCCTATAACGCATCAACGTGCATCTACGCAAACTTAAATAAATTTTTAAAGTATTTTATTATTACACAGTGAAATATTTACTTATTTTGGAAATATTCGTTGTTCGATTTTCGCGTTTTGTGTTTCTGCTAAGGCTTTTGGCACTTTAAGGGCAGAAAATTATAGCCTCTGAGATTACTGTTACTACATGGCGGCTGTGACGTACTGTAGCTTTCGTATACTCGCTTTCAGCGCACGCGGGCACCAAAAGCATAGCCTTTGAGATTTGTTTTTGTTGCCTGGCGAGGGCCAATGCTCCGTCGCGCACAAGCGATAGTGCCATCGCCAGCACCATGGGTGATATATATATATATATATATATATATATATATATATATATATATATATATATATATATATATATATATATATATATATAAAGAACTTGAGTGGTGCTACAAGGTAAACAGAACAAGTATTTAATTTCGACAGTTTCGATCGGTGGACCGATCTTCATCAGGGTTTACAAAAAAATGGCAGTTCGGCCGTGGTAGGGAAGACACCAGACCGGGTACCCGGTCGTTCTTACATACATCAAACCGAGAGGAACAGTTGTGACAGTGATTGATTTTCGGCGCCTTGGCAGATTTACAGCGGCCTTTGGCAGCTATGCAGGGCAGTTAGAGGAAGGCGGAGTCACATGTATGTAGAGCAAGGAGGTAAGTGAGGAAAAAAAAAGAAAACGGAAAGAAAAAGAAAAAATCACACAGGAGGAGGGAGACGTAAAACGGAGAGGGAGGGGGGCGGGAAGTAGCGGCAGCTAGGTTCCCGTGCGCCCGAGGCAAGGAGGGAGAAAGCGGTCGCTCCGCAGCTCCAGTGCGTGGGCTGCCGTTGTAGCGGGAGCGGGTGGCGGGGGACACAATAGAGAAGGGGCCCAGAAGGAAGACAGAAGAGCGGCAACTTGTAGAAAGAAACACAGTGTCACAGTACAAATATACAAGGCACGGCCCGTTCCGGCAGCTTTGTGGTCCAGCTACGGTGCGACAAAAAGAAAAAAAAATAGTTCCAAAAAATGCATGGGATTCGCAACGCAAGTGCGCCCATGGGCTTAGATTTAGGGCGTCGAGTTAAATAGCCTCCTTGTGGTCCAGTTTTTGAACGTTGTTTAAAAGACAACTGACATCAAGTCAGCACGTGCGTATTTCAGGAAGGGCAATAGGTCACTTAGAATGACACTTCAGTGGCAGGGTCCAGGAAACTGAATTTATTGGTTTTCCGCTCGCCCCCTTGAGGCGTATGCGGAGGGGTGAGTAAGCAGTGAATAGCCAGCGTCTCAATTTTACAGTACATAGCATGTATTCGCGTTTCCCATGCACTTTCACGGCATATCTCGGAGGCACGTCATCCGCCCCGGACTCTCATTAATTCCTTTAGTGTACGTTCCAAATTTATGGATGAAAAAAGATTCTCTCTGCTCGCGTGCACGGGTGTGTTGGAAACCAGATTGCAAGAGCACAACGCTCACGCGTTCAAAGTAGTGATCTGGCAGCCGAACGTGCCTGGAGAAGGGTGCAATTGGGGAGACTTTTCACATGCGCGCGGTGATTGTTAAACCGTAGGCGGAAAGGGATCTCTGTTTGGCCGATATATATTCCTGCTTACACACCTCGCATCGAATTTTGTACACGACGTTACTGGAATCACAGTCAAGATTTTCGGTAATTTTATATACGAAGGGCGAGTTCGATGCTTCAGCCGTGTCTGCTGTTGTCATGTGACGGCATACCTTGCAACGAGGTTTCCCACACGGTCGACAGCCCTCGGGCGTGTTTGACTTCTGTGTCCTCGCCCTGACTAACAAATCCCTTAAATTTTTGTTTCTTCTATACACAACCCGAGGCGGCTGCTTGAAGATAGTAGCGAGTCGGATGCTCTAGCGTTTCATGATATTAAAATGGCGGGTGAGAATCCATGGCATTGACCCGCGGAGCACCGGTGGTGTATGTGAGGACCAAGTTTCGATCTGATTGTGTATTGGTATTGCTAACCTTTTCTCCCATTATCTGTGCTCGATCTAAGCTGCGGGCGCGTTCAATGGCATCGTCTACTATTTTTGGAGGATATTTTTGGCGTATGAGAGCAGATTTCAGTTCCTCCGCGTGTCGCTCAAATTGCGCAGATTGGGAACAGACTCTTCTGTATCTGTGGGCCTGGGAGTAGGGAATGCCTATTTTGCAGTGATGGGGGTGGCTACTATAAAAATGCAGATATTGCCGACGATCTGTTGGCTTTTTGTATAGGGACGGGGAAATGCGACCGCCACTCAGTGACAGAGTGACGTCGAGGAAGTGAATACTATTTTGGGAGAAGTTGTGCGTAAAGCAGATTGACGGGTGCAGAGAATTGAAATTGGAAATGAAGTCTAAGAGACTTTGTTCATTGTCGGCCCACACAAAGAAAATGTCATCCAGGAATAGCTTATAAAATATTGGTTTTACGGCCGAGTTTGCGAGGAAGGGTATTTCTAAAGATGCCATAAAGATATTTGCATAATTTGGCGCCATCTTCGTTCCCATGGCGGTTCCACTGATTTGCAAATAATGCTTGTCCTCGAACTCAAAGTGATTATATTTCAGTACTAGATTTAAAAGAGTCGCAACTGTGTCTTTATCTAATTGTCTAGGTTGGCTGGAGCCAGCGTAAGCTGAAACTACGGAAGCTATGCCCTCGGCGTGAGGTATGAATTGGTGTACAAAGATGCGACATCCAGTGACCAAGTAACCCCCCGCCGGTACCGTCAGGTTTGATACCTCCCGAAGGAAATGATTTGTGTCTTTAATGTACGAGGGAAATGAAGATGGGATGTCCTTAATGAGACTGTCAATAAAGCTGGATATTTTCTCAGTCACTGTTCCATCACTGGAAACGATAGGCCGACCGGGATTGTTTATTTTGTGGATTTTGGGTAGTAGGTAGAAACGGCCGGGGCCAGAGTTTCTTGGTATCAATGCTTTGAGCGTCTTATCGGTTATCTGCCCTGCCTTGCGCAGAGTGGTTAGGGCGTCCTTTATTTCGCTTTCAAATTTCTGGGTAGGATTGCTTGGGAGTTCTCTGTAAAATTTAGAGTTTCCCAGTTGACGGAAACCTTCGGCTATGTAAACACTCCGGTCAAGTACCACCACTGCACCACCCTTGTCCGCTGGCTTAATGACAATTGTCTGATCATCACGTAGAGTTCGCAGTGCCTGCTCTTCCTCTTTTGAGAGGTTGCTGCGGATGGGACGATGCCTCTCGTACTCTTTTATAATGTCTTTTTGAACCGCACAAATATACATGTCCAAGTATTTGTCGCGTGCCTCGCCAGGTGTCCATGATTTTTCGGAGAGTTCAGGTAGCTGGTCAAGACACCCTTCTGTAGTTTTTCGATCATAAAAGTACTCCCGTAGTCGCAAATTTCTCGCGAAGTCATCCAAATCTTGAAACAATTGAAACTCGTTCATCCTTCCTGACGCCGGACAAAAAGTTAGACCTTTCGAAAGGAGATTTAGTTGCGCACTCGACAATGGGCTACTCGACAAGTTTATGACATTTGAGGCGTTGCCCACCGTCTCGTGCTTTTTTCCACTGATTACTTCAGAACAATCGGTCGCCTCGGAGTCAGGGTTTTGGCTTTGAGAATCAGCTCTGATGGCCGTTGGGATATTGTCACGCTCCCGTTTCTTTCTTTGTTGTTCTTGGACATTGAAATTTTTCCTTCCCTCGTACTTTACCAGTTCCAGCACTTGCAATTCAGTGAGCTTTGACTGACACAACAGAAGCTGCTCCTCGTTTTTAAGTTGCGATGCTCTACGCACACTATGTTGTGCCACCAGACGAGTGAGCCCAAGCGAGCTAGGCCTCCCGTAGTATAGCCGTATATCCCGTATATATATATATATATATATATACGGAATCATACCTCATACACAAGTTTAATTGCCTACACCCGACAGGAATTGATTTGGCACGCGGCAACTTAGAATCTTTAAAAGCTGTAACTTAAATCTGAAACTCTCATATCATCAACCAATACACAAAACACATTAGGCCACGAGCCAACTTTAATTCTTAACCTCATCTACTCTTCCATTTCGAAAAAAATTTTTCCTGCCTACTACTCAATTTAATGTACTCTTTCAGGTTTTTACGTCTATACCAACTGTACGATCCCCTTCTTCCATGTACACTTGCCCCCGCCCGCTTCTGCGTGCGTTACCCTCCTGTTTGTTATACCGGTTTCGGCCCCCCTCTCCCTTCCCTCCCCCTTTTTTTATTTTTTTTTAAACCCCCTCGACAACACATTCGGAAGTCAATATGCCTTTTTCGGCGCCTCAACCCAGAGTATCGCCATCTCTGGATGCCGCCGTAACGACACCTACGTTAAGCGCGTGGGGCAGTGCCCCTTGAAAGACCATGCCGCTGCCTGCAGTCACACCATACATTGCACCGCAGACGAAACGACGTCGCCACCTTAACTATTTCAAAATTACTCGGTGTATTACTACTATGCTACTCAAGTCACTTTCAGGAGGAATGAACGTTTATTTTAAGAAACAGCGAGAAAGTGTCCTTTCTTCGCCCTAGGTGGGCGGCTCTCTCAGTCCAGAAAGCCGTTGGCTAATGCTGCAGCCCGGGCCCGGTCCACCAGACTTCGCTGATCGTCCAGGCTCTGTGCCTTTAACATTGCCTACTCATGTTTTTTTTCTTGTGTGTGTGTGTGTGTGGCCGTTCTAATGCCTCAAAAACATGCCGCCAACGACTCCCCCTGAGTACCTCCTAACCTTTCGCATCTCCAACACGCCCCCAAGCCCCCGTATTTCTTAAAGATCTCATTTTTCTCTTTCTTTTTCTTTCACTACCCCCCTTTTTTTGCGCCGCCCATTACCCCACCCCCCTTTCCCCTTTTTTCCCCTTTTTTCTGCTTCTATTTCTTTTCTTTTCTCCCCGCGTGCCCACTCTCACGCTCTCATCCTCTCGTCTTGAGAATGAAGCTCACAGACGTCGGACGACAGCGCTTGTTTCCTCTTGTAATCGCTCTCTTTAAAACCAGCCGCCAGCGACAACTTCCGCATGTGACGTCACTGCACTAACCCTTTAAAACTAACACGCCGACGATGACGAGGCCGCCTTTGACGAAGATAGGTCCTCCTGTAGAAACGTTGGCCAGCCTGTCTGAGGTACGTTATCCCTGTTTACAAACTTTATACCACTATATATATATATATATATATATATATATATATATATATATATATATATATATATATATATATATATATATATATATATATATATATATATATATGTAGCGCTTCTTTTTTTTCTGTGCGCTTGCTACCTTTGTACGCGTATAGATATTTACTTCGTCTGTCCCGGCGCCCAATTCAAACCTGAGCTCGGAGCGTGGTCGGCGCGGTCACTTAATTTGAAGTTTGCCAGAGCATGGTAAGTGCATCTATGCTTAGTGGTCCTTATATTAATATTTATGCAAAGCGCTGCCGTTATTTGTACTATTTATTACCCTTCGTTGATGGGCTAGCCGGCGCACGTGCGTCTATCCTTTGTAGCCTTGCATGTCACCGGGTGGGGGGCTCATGTCTTTGAGCAAATAAATTATTATTATTTAACCTGTCGCGCTGCAGCTAATCCGCCTTGACAACGATTAGCGTGCATGTGGCCCGGCCTGTCTGGGATGGTGTAGAGCGATAGCTGAAATAGTGTACCTTTTTTTTTAAATGTATAGTTGGGTTTTTTGTTTTAATATGCGCGTGGTGGCATCATTTCAGATGTATGCAATTGTGGAGTTTACTGCTACAGAGGAAGTGGAGGTTGTGCCTTGCACGTGGGTAAATGGTGACAAATGTCTGTGGCCAAAAGTGCCATCAGATAGAGCCACAAGAATGGTTCGACGCGCAGCAAAACCAGATGCGGGATTCCTCTCATATGATGCGCTCGTGAAAGGTGTATTCCGTGAGTATTCCCTTGACTATTATGTGTACTGTCACTATAAATTCAAACGCCAGTTACGAAGTTATATTGCATTAATTGCTTTGTTCGGTTTACAAATTTACCTGCATATGTGCATGCCAGTGGGTTATTTCACTCTAAAATTTTTACTTTGAACTGCTCCATGCATGTTTAGAAACAGCCTCCAAAGCCATTGCACGTAGCAGTCGTTGTCATCACTTTACTGTCCGCGCTTCAATTAATTTATGTTGATGGTATACATGTGATCGTGTGCATAGTTTCGGCCTTCTAACTATTGTCAATGCACTATACCTCAGACACATATGAAGATGGCCGTGCAAAGTTGGAAGAGGCCCGGTTCAGGTCCGATTTATCGGAATCTGATGGCGGTGGAAAGCGGAAGAGAATTAGACCTTTGCGCTACAGTTCGGAATCTGATTCCGATGATGACCTTCCGCGCGCCCCCTTGCAGCTTTCCATGCAGCACAAGACACGTAAGACTTTTGTTTTCGTATTTTACCTTGGTCAAGTTGCTACTTTCAGTGGCACTAGTGTGTGGAAAAGTGATTGCCAGGTGGTGCACTACATAAGGATCCAGTAACATGAGTAACTTAGAAAATTTTAAATGGTGGCCCTGAGCTTATAAAATTCGCATATTTTTTGTTGGCAGACCATTTGGTGGTTGTTTTCAATGTGAGGTTTCATTGGTTTTGTTCAGCTTGCAGAGTCCCAAAAAAGCGCAGAATGGAGCCTCTGCAAGGAAATTCAGAGATGACGTCACTGCCAGGTAGCATATCAGCTCATTGCCAGCTAGGTGTCGTTTGATTGCACTGACCCTCTCTTTCTGCAGGTTCTAGTCGGGAGACACCCGCTCTTCCTTTCGAAAATCGGAATGAGGACGAAGTCGGCCTAATTAGGGATTGTGTGGCTGTGGCTGAGGTGGCGCAACAGTCCCAAGGTAAAAAGGTTTTCCCAATTTCATGTCATTTTGTTCTGTCTTGCTTGCACACGTTCAGAACCGAGTTGCATAACAAACACTGCAGCTATTATTGCAGGAGCTGAGAGTCAGCAGCATTTGGATGCCAGCCCCAGTGCCAATTGTAAAACTCACTTTGCCTATTTCTCACAGTTCCAACACACTTTTGGGGTGCTTGCTCATTAATCGCTGTGTTGCACTTTCCAGGTTGTCGACAAACCTCGGGGACAGCCCTGAGCAGTGCTGGTAAGTTTTCGAACAGCAGTACTCTGGCTTACTTTACTTGTTTAATGCTGTTTTCCCTCTTATGGTACGTCCACACTAGCGACAAAAACGCGCGCGACACAACGCGCGCGGCGAGCGGTGCTGTCGCGCGCGGCAAGATTCACGAAAAGCGGCAGCAACGCGCGGCAAACGCGCGAATGGGTGCGAGACCCATTTTTCGCGGCAGACGCGAAACGTCCACCAATCAGAAGCGAGCCGCTTTACGAGCCGCGCTGTTGTGGCGCCACCTGTCGCATAAGCAAAGAATCATAATCTATGGGCTCTGAGACTGAACAGTGACACGCGCGCCGTAAAATCTCAGAGGCCATTTCCAGTCAAGCGGGCTGTTTTTGTTAAGCCTTACCACACCGCCACTGAGGCGTCGACGAAGAATTCGCCTAACAATGGAGGCGTTTTTGGAAACCGTTCGCGGATATGCGTACCTCTATGATAAATCGAGCGTCGGACAAGGAGCTGCGCGCCAACCGCTGGCACATTATGGACAGCAGTTTGGCATGACAGGTGAGTAATTGGTGAAGGTGGGGAAGCAGAGTGCGCGCCTGGCCCTCAGTGTCCCTGTACCGCACTCAAAACTTTCTCGTCCGCTGTCTGGCACGTCGGCGTCGCACAAGTAAAGAACAAACAAGTATTATAGTGTTCACAGTCACCAGTAGCTCCTCGTCCGTATCCGACATGCCTGAGCGTGGCCGGCAGTGGCGCAAAAAAACACAGACACTTCCGATGGAAGACGAAATGGGCAGAACGGAGAGCGCGTTGTCGCGAGAAGTATCGAATGGAACGAGACAACGCGGGACTCCACGGGCCGCTGCCGCGTGCCGCAAAACGCCACTGTGGACTTGCCCGCACGCGTCTGCCGCGCGGTCGCTTGCCGCGTGCGGCGTGTCGCGCGCGTTTTTGTCGCTAGTGTGGGCGTACCATTACAGAGTTTCAGCGGCGGGTTATAAACAGTTTAAATATCGTGAGGCACAATCAGGCTGAAATTATACAGATGCTGACAGTAGCCCTACAAAGAAATAGTCCTCCAGGTGCAGAAACTTCAAACACTCCTGAGCCAGTGCTGCGCTGCCCACTGGACAGTGTGCGAGAAGTCCTTGATTTCAATGAAGAACTGACTGAAGGAAAAAGTGAAGCTCTGGTATGGTTCAGTAAGACATTTCGTTTCAGATGCTAGCGTCTCGGTTTTGCTGAATATTTGCATATGTACAACCTGTTTCAAAAAAGTGTGCCAGTGAATGACCAACTTTGCTCCACTTGTTTCAGTGCATACAATTTTCGTCTTGTTTGCATTCACAGATACATGTGCTCAGTGGCCCTGGCATTTGCATCTGTGTAAACCCATTTCACTGCCACACCGACATCTCAGAAGATATGCTATGTACTTGCATGTTAGCTGAGAGTTACATACATATCCTAAATTTCTTCCAGGTTCTGGACCTTATGGGCTATGGAACAAGAACCCTGAACACAACTATTAAGTCAATGATGGCTTATATAATGAGTGATCAGGCTGCGTCGGAATTTAGTATGGACGGCCGCAAAGGCAAGGTTCGATTTAGGGACCTGAAGCTCGTCAAAGTTCTGTTCTGTAAGTGTACATCTTCACATCTGGTAGAAATTGACTGTTTCTTGAAACTTAAGGCGCGCCCATTTCTTTTAGCGGCTGCTCGGCGGACACGCCACCACAAAGACTGCACGGTAGACGACGTGCTCTACCACATAAAGGAGTGGCTGCGCAGGGCAAAAGAAAGGTGTGCAGCCACTGCTAAGAAAGACTGAAAGTGTATGTGAAATGGTTTTCTTGAGTAAACATTTGGCAGCTAGAGGTTGAAGCTAACGCTTAAAATGGAGTTTAATTATTACTTGTCTGTTTATTTCAGTTGCTGTACAGAAACCAGACGCTACTTCCGTGCAGGACCATGATGGTGCTTAATTAGCTTACAAAAGTGGAAAATAAAGTCTTGTTGAATTGTGGAATGTTTTCCTTGATTTTTACTAAAGCTTTACTAGACCTGTTTGGCTGCACATAGTGATTGAGGATTCAAAATGAAACAAAATAAGAATTCTCCACTTGTAGCATGCAATTGTATAATTATATGCAAATTTGAACACAGGAAACTACTTCCTGTTTTAAGAAAAAAACATGCCAAAAAATGCACGCAGGAATACAAGACTAGAAAGAGGCTGGACAGACAGGAACCAGCCTCATTCCCGTCTTGTGTACGTTTCCTACGTGCGTCTTTCCATTTTTTTTTTTTTTTTGAAGTCGCTTCAAATGGGCGCTTATCTATTCTGCTAGTCATCCACAAGCATTTTTTGAAAGCAAACTTCATTTATATGACCCACTGATAGAAAAGAAACGTATTATAATACTACGATGTTAAAATGGGCAAATTATATATCAAGTTGGAAATATATTTATTTTGCCTTTGCAAAGCGTAGACTGTGTCTGACAGAGAATAAAAACAAGCAAACATAATATGAACAATTTTCCGGCAATATTTTCATGTTAGTTTACATAATTATGTTAGCTAGTGTATATATCCTGGACATGCCTATTTACGGACAACCAGCGGACGTTCAAAACTGGATGTCCCATGGACATCCCATTGGGATGTCCTTCGGACATCCAAACAGGATATGGACTTCTCCTGTACGTCCCACGGACGTCCATGTTGGATATCCGAATGGACGGACGTTGGGACTTATGGCGGACGTCCCACGGATATCCGTGGTTACTTGGGTATTGAAGGATATGTCGGCTTCTTTCTGCTGCCATTCCTGAACCATAGTTATTTCGCCTAAAGCGCGTGAGTCAGGAAAATTTACGGCTTGAATATCGCAATTCTATGTAGCGTTGAAGGGGTCTACTGGTTTTACAATGCATACATGCGCCGTGTCTGTCCATAAATTTTGCGCAAAAAGAATGTGTGCAAATTCAACACGCGAAGTTGCGTATGATGCTTCGCTAAACACTTAACACTATTTTAGTATTTAGCTATGAGAGGCATTGCATTTTACATGGAAGAAAAATCTTGGTTATTGGCGTCAACATGTTATCCATGTTAGAAAGACACTGCCCAGCGAAGCTGTCGTTATGATTCTTATTACTCTGGTGAGTTCTAGTCAAATATGGCCATTTATTAATGCGTAAAAGAAAGAGTTAGGCGCGCATTTCTTATAAAAAAAGTTTGCTGCTATTTTCACCCCTCTCTGAAACAGGCCTCCAAAAAACGAATTGCTCATGGCTGCTAACACTACGGCACGTCATGTAGAGTATTTACATAGTTGATTCACAAATACCATAGTATAGCAATCACCTGAGAGAAAAGTTTCGTGGTTAAGATCGAGAGCCAATCAATTGCAAGCGATAAAATGTTTCATGGTGGCCCTCAGCAGCCTTTATCGACAATATGGCACACCCCTCACGCAACGGTAGGAACCGACTGTCGGTATGCCGAGGCACGCGTTCTTCGCGAACCCCATCAGTTCACTACAACTTCGAATTGAAACCATAAAACATTTTTTACAGCGCCAATTGGAATGCCTAAAGTATTCTCGGGGTACTACAGCGCTGCTTAGGGTGCCTAGAAAAGTAAAATTCAAGCACCTTCTGCCTCACCATGTCTCGATGCAGCGTTGTTTAGTTATACAAACAGAGAACTATCCGCTTCGTCATACATAAAAGAGAACATCGCAAACATTCATAAATAAAACACCACAAGCCTTACATATTTCACTTGATTTTTACCCTCCACCGGGGAATTATCATATCTTCAATATGTCCCATACTAATATAATGATTGACGCTTCGACTTGTTCTGGCTGTAGCCACATGGTCGAAAAGGCATATTTCACTAAAAAATTTGGGCCGAACAGCCTGCGTCAGTTCGCCAAACAAGCACATTCGCCGTCATGTATATTCCGCAAGCAACAAGCACCAGTAAATTCCTCAAGTGAGTTGAACGTGTAGCACGGAAAAGGAAATATATATTGGTACATTCATTTTCATAATCTGCAAATAGCCGTAAGCCTTCATTAGCTTTACTTCAAATTACCGCCACTTAACATAAACACGTGAAGAACCGCCTAATTTTGAGAAGCAGGTAAAAAAGCAAGTGGTGCTTGTAGAACCTAAACTGCAGTGGTAATGAAGTCCTCGTGTTACTGCCGAGCGTTTCTGTGAAGAAATGCACAAATTCGATATTATACCCCGAACCACTCGTCATAAGCAAACCTGTTTTAGCAGATTAAAATCAAGGTAACTGTTGTAAAGGTCATATGTAGCCAGCGTTTGTGACATACTTGTTGCATCGCGGCATGTATGGTATCATAACTGGATTATTATTAAATGTTACGTCTTTGCGATTGTCGATCCGCTCATGAAAAACCTGAAATGGGCTGATCTGCGCTCCTTCGGCTGGCACTGTAGCATTGCCTTTAAAAGCTGCATTGTCGTCCAAGAAATACGCTCTTTGAATAAATTTTCGCGAATGAAGACGTCCTAAAAATATATTTGATATTACCGCCATAAGTATACAAGCAGAGAGAACAAGGGCGAACAAACGAAAACACCGCAGAAAGCGCCCGGACAGTAGCAGACGACAGGCGCGAGTCCGTGCCCTGACGTCACGCGGCGGCGCTCGCAGCGCCACTGTAATTCGTTCTCGGGGTTAATAATTCAGTGCTACTCGAATACTAAGGCAAAACAAGCGGATCGCAGAGCATGATCACGCGCTGGAACACGGTAGAATATGGCGTAGTTTCGGTACCTGAGCACGTGACTGCACGACCGTGCGAACAAGCAGACGAAGCGGAAGTACAGTGCTCACGGAATGGAACGCGTCAATTTAGGGCTAACGAATGCCCATACTTTCGTTTCCACCGGCTGCAGTTCGTGTCACATTGACGTAACTTTGGTGTGTACACTTAGAGCGGAGTCAGAGTCACCTTTAGTGACCGGATTCATAGCGAGATGAGATGGTACTCTCGAGTTCTCTGCACACTGGGTTCTACCAAATACTGGCTGTCGCGTTTCATTCCGTGAGCACTGTACATGTACATCTCTTGCTTCGGTGCGAAGTAAAACAAAAAAATTGGCTGTGGTTTAGCTCAGGTTAAACCTGGTTGAATTGCGCAAGCAATATTTGCATGGCTACGCTTGTAGTTCTGCCTGTGGTGTAACTTGATTTTGGACTTGGTTTAGCTTGGACTTGCTTTGTCACAGTCGTACACATACACATCACACACTTCCACACGGGTTCTCGGTGAAGCGGCGATGGAATTCGCGTGTAGCTGATGCACACTGAGGCACTCGTTCGATGTAGTCACTTATTTGCACAGGTTCTTCAGTAGAAACATACACATTTTTCCTCCTCCACTTTTCAAGACGTTTGGCCCGTTCTGTTTCCTTCTAAAGCGGCTCGCTTAGCTGTTTCGGCTTCTCGTCGTTTTCGCAATCGTTCTTCTCGTTGTTGCTCTGTTTCCTGGGCACGTTGCAACCTCTTTCTGTCATTCTTCCTAGCTTGCTTAGCTTTCGCCTTAGAATTTAGCTGTTCCGAAGCAGTAGAGCAACTAGATTCATATATAGACTCTTCGTCGGTAACTTCCATGGCGAGACTGATCACCCAACGCGTAGCGCACCGCTATATATCCCAGTGAAGCCACCACGGAGCGAGCGCAAAGAGGAGGTCGTCATATCAACGGAGAGACCACCTGTTAGGCGCGGCGTCGGCTCGGGGGCCACGGCACACGCTACGAGCGGCTCCCTTCTAGCTGCGGCGGGGAGCAAGCTGACGTCACACTATCTGCTAAGCGCAACGCCTGCTGGGGGGGGGGGGGGGGGGGGCGGGAGGGGCACGGCATACGCGACGAGCGGTTAGACCTGGCGTAGTATTGCTTTCGCTATAAAAACGCAAATATTCCGTTTGTGTGCTTTATTATTTCTCTAAACTTCAAATTGCCAATTCGAGCTACAGATCACACAAATAACAGATGGTGTCTTGAATAATTCTCGAAGTCACGTGTCACCACGAGCGACGTCACACTGCGGACACGAGTACGTAGGCGCAGGGACGCGAGTACGTCACCGTCCGACTTGGAGCGCAGCGGCCGCGGGAAGGGAAAACGGCGTTCGGATTGAAATTTCACTTTTCCGCTGCGGTAGTGATGTAATTCTTTGCAAACACGATCGTTGGCGCGATTGTATGCTCTGCGCTTGTCAGCTCAAAATGGCCAGACTTGGTGAGGTGCCCTTTCAATCTTTTTTTACTTCACTATCTTCAGGATATTTTAGGTGACATTAAAAGAAAAAACATGGAGCTTGGTAGTCCATGTAATGCGTAAGGCTGATAATCGGTGGACCAGGCACGTACCCAACCCAAGGGCCGCCTCCGTCCATGCCACCACTCAACCATATTCCTAAAGCGCCTCCAAATCAATCTTGAGACTTGAGAGCTATTCGGCCGTCAACACTGAACTGCTGTTACAGTATTAGATAATTTTAGTGCGTCCGGTATTCCGTCAATCGCGGACGGTTTGCCGGATGAGCGGGGGCGTAAACGTGAGCAGCCAGATTGGTGGCGCCAGCTGGTCGTGCAAAGCTGAATCACAGAAACACAGAGCTCATTAATATATTCTGCTTAGCTGCTGGTCTAAATTTTCGACAGCGACGCAATCATGTTCACAGTTACGGCGCTGCCGCAAATTTGCACCAGCAGCGAAGCAGAATACAGTAGGTAACTGGAATTTTATAATTCTGTCTGGTTGAGCTCTACGCCACCAGGTGGCTGATCCGCTCAGGTTTACGCCCCCGCCCATCCGGCAATCCGCCCAAACCACCCCCGTTCGCCGGAATAGCGGACACGCTAAATGTCTAGCGTTTGCATCCAAACGTAAACGCATTACGTACAGTCGCGATCGATTTGAAGGTGATCGTTCGAGCGGCGACCGGAACTAGGAGCAGCACCCCATTACGTCATCGCCGTCAGTCGAGAGGGAAGCATCAGATAGCTCCCCTTTCTCTCTTTTGCTGTTCCCTGAGCAGCTGTCAATCCCGTCACCCTTCACGAGACAACCTGTGAATTCATTTCGATTACCTTAGCAGCTTTTGTACAGAGGCGTCATTGTTAGCCAAGATATGCATGAGACATCGATGCACACACATCATTGACATGAAAAGGAAACAAACAAAAATGTGGCGAGTTAGTCTTGGGGGTGACGGTTGCAGCCTGGAAGAGCATAAAAGGGGAAGAAGGCAGCGAATTTTTATCCTCGCAGTTCCGAAATCGGCCGCTATGCTGCTTGGAAGGCCCGCCGGTCGATGCTCGCGCGATCACCTTCAAATTGATCGCGACTGTACGTACAGAAATAGCATTACTTTAGTTTAGCGATTGCAACCGAACGTAAAAGCATTACGTACGTAAAGAAATAGCGTCGTCCTCACTGCGCATGCTCGGAACGTTATTGAGTTTCTGCGGTTTTTCGCGCGCTATGATAACGTACGTTATTTGGCAAGTTGAACGTCCGTAATGTTTAAGAAATAGCGTTGTCGAACATGGCGGCACCCATGGCCCCGCTTCAGCGTGAATTCTAGTGATGGCTGCGCTCTTACTCGCGTTGATCGCCAGTAAATATTGAAATGAACTTTCACTTTCTCTAAATTCACCTGAAATCTTTGTATGAGCGTATAGCGCGTCCAATTTCTGAAATAGTTCGGAGATTCCGGCGCCCGTGGGCCCAACGAGATGCGTCGGCATAACAACAACAGGATAGTTGCGAATGGATTGTCTTGGCTTGGACATGTTAGGCACGAGGCACTAGACGGCGCCCTTCTTCCTTACGTTTGCGTTCCCGTACGGTAAACTTAACGTCTTGAAAGGACGCGCACCGTAACGTCCCGCAAAGGTGATTACGTTTAATAGGTAAGGCGATAAACGCTGTTCTAAAACTGTCTATTATGGCCGATGCGTCGAAGAGATCGCTGATTGGGTTGAAGGAAAGGCCACTGAAATGAGGTCGTGAAACAGCTTGATATTCTCCCAGCTAAAATATGGCGGAATGTTTTCGCCTTTCTCATTATTTCGATGTTTGTTTCGAAATCTCAAGGCGCTGCCGCTGGAAAGGCCTCACTCATATCTTTTCAACGATCTACGTTTCACAGCCATCCCACCCAAAGTTCATAATTTCAATCAAACCCTGCAATAACCGTGGGACTCATATCAATATGAATGTCACCCGTTACCTCGGCTGGTTTTTTCCCTTAATTGTGAAGCACTTTTCGTGCAACATTGGCAACGGGAGAAAAGAGTCCTAAGAACTTGAAAAATTAAGCGATGTACTAAGGGACAGAACCGAGGCAACAACCAAACAGGAAGGAAAAGCAAAAATTTACATTTTAACCATCTTTTGCGAAAATGTTTACGCACGAAAATCCTTTTATTTAAAAAGGAAGTAGAGAAAATACCGCCGGAAGTGAACCTGTATTTTGAATGATGCTTCTACAGTTATCATTCGAGGCGCGCCTGACGTAGCCATTTCTCTGCTGTGCTTACGTGGATGTTTTTCTCAGCTTCCGCGGGGGACCAGTACGTCTAGAACCGCAGCGTCCTGCGCTATACGCGGTTGTACGGGACTGGCGGCCACGTTTCATTACGCAACTTCCCAAATAACAATACGAGGTTTTGGCACCTAACTTGGCGGAGCAGTAAACGAAGGATACAAAAGTACTGTGATCATTCCGCAAATAGAACTTTCTCAATAATTCTTCCAGAGCTAAGAAAAACACTACCAGAGATCTTTATTTTACGCTTTCGTTTGTTTACTTGTTCTTGGCTCTGTGCTTCCTGCGTTTCCTGCGCGAGCCAATTTGACGTGGTTGCTGGTTTGCCAAGTAAAGCAGAGGTGTCTATCCCAGGCGTACTTGTGATATACAACTTACTTCATTTCTAATTTTTGGGTTTACGCGCCTTTATAGTGAAGAGTGAAAATTATTAACTTTTGTACTAGCAAAAGTACACCCGCACCCCTCATTTGCATAGAAAAATTACCTTGCGGGTTGCCCCCGAAAAAGAAGAAAATCCTGGGTATGTCCTTGCGGTGGACCATTAGAAGCTACAGAATGGATGCCAAATGAAGGGAAACGTGTCGAGGATGGTAGAAAATTAGGTGGGGTGATGAAATTCGGAGATTTGCCGATGCAAGTTGTAATCAGCTAGACGTGCAATTGGGGTCGCAGGGACCCCGCAGGGGCATCTGCGTGAGCAGGCATTTGGTGTGTTGCGACACCACGTACCCGATCACATGAGGGATGGACCATACCGCGTTTAACCGTGCGTGGCTTAGCCGTGTCCAGGGAAAAGGGGATCCTGGGGGCTGAGCTAATGGTGGGTGTTTGGACCTTTAAGGCACCTCGGAGGAGGCAACAAGGTCGATCCAAATAGGTCGCGAAGCTTCGGACGAAAAGCGGTTCAGTACAAATTGTCACCGACATCAGCAAGGGTGGTTATGAAAGCAGCGATTGAAGCGCGACTATGTTTGGAGGGAACAGACATTGGGAAATAAAAATAAAGCGTTTTTTAATTCAAGTGAGACATAGGGAGATTCATTCAACGAAAATAAAATTCCTGGTCAATTTGACATATTCGTGACGAGTTAAGAAAATCCACGTTTATTTAATTTTATTATTATTAATAAATGCATTTCTTTTCAGCGCCCATCGTTACAGGGGGCGTTGACGCCGCTTTGACTCGCAATGAAATGCACCTCTTGAAAAGTGCAGGAAGGCGCGCTCGTAAAGTTCACCTGTTGAAATACGCTCCAAGGTCGATTGAAATAGGTCGCGAAGCTTCAGGTGAAAAGCGGTTCAGTACAGATTGTCACCGACATCAGCATGGGGGGTTATGGGAGCCGCGATTGAAGCGCGACTATGTTTGGAGGGAACCATAGAGTTAGTAGAACAACTCTAGAGGAAAAGCTGGGCCGGAAAAGTGGGAACCTCTAGGGCGCCGCCCTGTTGCTACTGGTCAATGTGGCCAGCGCAATTACTATTGAAAGAGCTGAGAACAAGTACAGGTCACCTTATGCTTTGTCACCTAAAAACGCATACCTGATGGCTTTATGAAGGTGGTACGTTAATATTAAGTTTACAGAAAGCGATCGCTAAGTCCCTGACTTATGTAAATCACGATGTACGCATTCATGCAATAAAGGATGAAGCGAATTTCGGTTTCGAATCTGTTTTTTGGATGCGTAGTAGTTTCGTTTGACATGCGATCGCGCGTCGACATCGGACGCTATGACACACTCGTGCCTTATGTGCCACCGAAGCCCCGAAGTGGTCTGGCATATACCTTCACATGTAAGTAAATGAATTTATCTCCTTGTTGAGAATATCACGCGAGTAGGCAGCTCTTGTGGTACATCACAATCGTTCGAGAAGCGTCACAGTAGAGCATTTTTCTGCATGTGGAGCGGTGTTTTTATTTGCAGGTTTCCCTTCAGTAGGAAATTGCTGGACAGGCGGACCAGCGCACCGGAATTGTACTGGCGAAGCCACAAGCAACTCAAAGAATCTGTTTAATTGTTGCACTTCGAACAATCATGCTTCTACAAAGGCCACAGCAGAAAAACAGCCTGATGACCGAGTATTTCTGTGCCACGAAGTAATCAAGAGGCGAGTGCCTAATGCGGACGAAATAGAGTGCATCGAGACTTAGAACGACAGAAAGCTGAGCTAGTTCGTAAGGATTCATTATGCAAAACAGAGGTGAGGCGTGCAGACAGGACACAAGAGTAGAGAAGTGGGCGGCGCGCATGTTGTTTGCTTGTAAATACTCTACTCTTGTTTCCTGTCTGCACGCCTCACCTCCGTTTTGCATAACGAGTGCATCAAGCCACATATTAATAGCTTAGGCGTTTTATTAACTGTGCAATATTTTCAACACTTCCTTGCATGCCATTTCATGTGGCATATCTTTTCTGGTCACAAATTTGTGCAGCGAATCTATTTGCATGATCGACTCCGGGCCTGTGGGACCGTTCACTTGCACTTGATGCTGAGTCTTTTACATGTACCCATAAATTGCAGATATGCACATCAGATCCCTGCGAGCACTTTCAAAATTCAATTATTTTCGACAACAGGCACATATGCAATACTGACATAATCCGGAATACCACTAAGCAGCTGGGACACATTTTTGTTGACCATACTCGCAGGTAAAATAAGTACATCATGTGGACAGCTCCAGCTCATTTTCCTTAAGTCGGTGTGTACAAGGGTTATGCAAAAATAATTTTTTTCTCGCGCACCGATTATATTGCTTTATAAGCAAGAGAACCCACCACGTTAGTGTAACGTATCTTGTGCATCACACTAATATGTGCTTTCATTTACCAAGTGAGATGAGTTACTTTTATGGCTCATTCATTCGTATCACACTGCAAGCTGCATTCATCAATCTTCAATGGGATTTTGCAAATGTTTAATGAAACATGTTTCCCTTTTATGCAGATATGCAATGGCAAGCCCTTCCCTGTGTTCCAAAGGTAAAATTTAAGCTCTAAATTAAAGAAGACATTTCTAGTCAGAAACAAGCAAAAATAGTGAATGCAGAGTATCAGAAGCCCAAGGTACAGAAATTATGAGAAGTGTCGAATGATTTTAAGGAAAGAGTCGTATTTAAAAATGCAAGACCCTTTAGTGGAGGTCAAGCAAGTCAATATAGGTAGAATACTCTGCAAAATTATGCGAGTGAGGGGATGTCATACAATGGGTCAGGAAATGCATTGTTTTTCTGCAAAACAAAAGCTGATTGCCATTACATAAGTCACTTTAGCATCATGATAAATTCAGAAATAAACCAAAAAACAAGACACGCAAAAATAAACAAAACATTTAATGATATTTCATCAGAACTTTTTGTTGGGCTAGTTGGTGCATATTACTGAAGTACTATAGCGCCAAACAGACGACACAAGAAGAAGAGACACAGACATAAGCGCTCGTCCGTGTCTCTTCTTGTGTCGTCTGTTTGGCGCTATAGTACTTCAGCCATTTAATGATGCTCTCTCCACACTGGGATAAATAAAAACAAACACATCACATCTAATGTGGACATATCAGATGCCTTGTGAAACATAAAGGAACAATTCAGTTTCGAGCTATGGCACTTGCCGCATAGATGTGGGGGGGGGGGGGGGGGGCCTTGCACCAATAGTGATAGTTACCACTGCATTTAGAAATTGAAAGCATTCGTGCAGACAAGGATGATTCTTTATATTTTTGGCTACCACTTCAAATGCCTCCACCAAGTGTTACAATGCTGCATGCAGCCATACTAAGGATCTCGCAACAACACCTGCAGGTAAAAAGCAGAAGCAGTCAAAGTGCTGGTGTGTTCTGGACACTATGTTTGAAAACTTTTATGCAAGAAGAGTGCAAGAAGCAGACATAACTGCATTTATTTCCATAATTCCCCATTTAAATGGCCTTTTCTTTTTGCTTAGACAATGCCTACGCCTAGCCACAGCAGCTCCCTCATACAGACTCCGCAAACCAAGAGGCCGTGGAGGCAAATGCAGGTAAGAGGCAATAAGCAATAGCACTGGTATCGACATTCATCTAATTTCTTTTTATTTCGTTTAGGCAGCCAGCACACCTCAAACAGCCACCTTGACTGCGGGTGTGTCACCCTAGTCGCCAAGGAAACATTTGAGGGAAAGTGACAGGCAATGTGAACAGCCACTTCTCCATGTAAACAATACTCTTTCTCTCGGATGACTCCTACGCCTCACCACGCCAGCACACTTGTGCACAAAGATGCCGCAGAGGCACGTGCAGGTCAGAGGCAAGAGGCAGTGGCACTGGTGTCGACATTTACCCAATTTCTTTCTCTCACACTGAGGCAGCCAGCACACCTCGAACAGCCACCTCGACTGCGGGTGTGTTAGTTGATCCCTGTTGTACATATGCTCATAATAAACTTCAGTAAACTTGAACTTCATAATAAACTTGAAGGCAAATGGTACATTGATGCATTGTATTTTTGAACATTTATTGTACACATACAATATATGTTATACTTTGCAGTGCTACAGAGCGTATTTTGAAGCTTCCCCCTATATTTTGCACCTTTAATTACGTATGTGTTGTGTGGCCCTCAATGCAGTTCATGTTGTAGCAGCTGCTTTGTCTGTGTATCGCACATTGGCTTAAGCTCGTGATATCCACATACTTCTCTCACATATACAAAATAAAGTTCTATGTAGTCCTCAGTGTTACAACAAAAAATGAAAGTAAACAATCCGATCGTGTAATTATGTTTATTACAGTGATTCCTACGACAGTTACTGACAAGTTGACAACTTGAACTGGTCAATCGGTCCATAGCCCCCTCTATTTTTCAAAAATAAAGGAGGCTATGATCCGTCATGGCAAGGAATTGTATGTATACATAAAAAAAGGGGGTATGTGTGTGTTTGTAGTGGGGGTATAGGATTAGGGCGATACGAAAAAATGTACCAACACCGTCCTCTAGACCCATTCCGTTGAGGTACCGTAACAAAACGTATTATGCATAAAATTCATACAACCAACTCTGATATTACTACAGACGCCAGGCGACGCGAGCTACATTTGTCATGATGCATTCGCGACTGCACCGGATGCCCTCCACATTATTCTCGTTAATCGTGCTCACTGCGCCGAGGCAAAAGAAAGACCATGGGCGCAGGTGCCTTTAAAGTATCTCGACCTTGCAAGGCACGGCTGCGCGTGCCAGGGGAGCTGTCCGTGCGAACACTCCCTGGCACACACCTGCCTCGGCGGCCCCAACCTACGTACCGTTCTGCTTCGAGCTTTGATCCCCCCACTGTCCCTCGGGTGCCCTGGAGTTCCTGCGCCGCCTGCTCTACTACCATCTCAGGTGCTCTCCTGAGACTTCCGTTTGTCGGTTACATGTGCCCTACAGCTGGATCATTACTTATAATAATAAAAAACCCGATCTATCGTCACGACGATAGATCGCGAAAGCGGCTTTTGCAACATACCGCGCCCGTGCGAAGATAATTACGGAACGCCAACGAGGAATCTGACCACAGCTTCGAGCTCGTAACGTCGTCGAGTGACACTCCTGCAACAGGCGTGACCGCTGAAAACCGCATACCGCCAGAAGCTTGAACAGGATCATCCCTCGGTTGCATAACTGCCAGCTCTACGGCCAACATGGACCACACCCACACCATCCCGCAACATAGAATAAAGAACCGACTTATGAAGCCCAAACACACGGCTGCACGCACACATCACAACACTTCAAGCGAGACGCCATGCTGCTACGCTGCTACTGTTGCCGGATTAAAACTGACTACTATCACCAAGTCTAGCAAGCGTCTCAGGAGCTGGCAACCTCGGCGCGTAGCAACATGGCGGCGCTCTTGAGGTTCCCGATTTTAATGCATGGGCCCTATGGGTAGCTTGTCCTCTAGAGTCAGTATAGTAACTCTATGGAGGGAACAGACATTGGGAAATAAAAATAAAGCGTTTTTTAATTCAAGTGAGACATAGGGAGATTCATTCAACGAAAATAAAATTCCTGGTCAATTTTACATATTCGTGACGAGTTAAGAAAATCCACGTTTATTTAATTTTATTATTATTAATAAATTTATTTCTTCTCAGCGCACAGGGGGCGTTGACGCCGCTTTGACTCGCAATGAAATGCACCTCTTGAAAAGTGCAGGAAGGCGCGCTCGTAAAGTTCACCTGTTGAAATACGCTCCAAGGTCGATTGAAATAGGTCGCGAAGCTTCAGGCGAAAAGCGGTTCAGTACAGATTGTCACCGACATCAGCATGGGGGGTTATGGGAGCCGCGATTGAAGCGCGACTATGTTTGGAGGGAACAGACATTGGGAAATAAAAATAAAGCGTTTTTTAATTCAAGTTAGACATAGGGAGATTCATTCAACGAAAATAAAATTCCTGGTCAATTTGACATATTCGTGACGAGTTAAGAAAATCCAAGTTTATTTAATTTTATTATTATTAATAAATGCATTTCTTTTCAGCGCCCATCGCTACAGGGGGCGTTGACGCCACTATCACTCGCAATGCAATGCACGTCTTGAAATGGGCAGAAAGGCGCACTCGTAAAGTTCACCTGTTGAAATACGCCCCCCTCACACGTTGTGCTTTTTAGCTTGTCGTAGTTTTAATTTGGTGACGCGGGTGGCTTCATCGCTTCTTAACCTGTTCAGTCAAAAGTAGTGAGTTACGACCGCCAGATAATTGTGTAGTTGTTTTCGTGCGACTGTGCTGGCCGACGGGCTTGGTCCGACGATAGGATGAGCACACTACACCTAAAGCTTTCGTCGGCCTCCAACGAAAGTATGTTCTGTGCAGGGGTGCGATTTCGACAACCATACGGCTGGCCTTTTCCTGCATCGCTTTCTGCGCTGAAAGCTTGAAACGCCCATCAAGTCGAATGGCGGGGCATTTGAATATTGGCGGCGAGGAGTTACGGAGTCGCCATCTATCGGAAGCGCCTCGCTGGCGTAGTATGAGGGATCACGTGGCGCGCTCCTCATAGGTTTTGCTGTCAGCGCTCACTGAAAACACCACGCGCGAGCTCTCCCGGACATTTCTGTAAGTACTTTCGAAACAAGAGAAGTTTCTTACTGTCTAAATAATAATCTTGGGCAAACTGAAAGCACACAATCGTTTACAGATGCTATCTCTTTACCGAATACGTACAGTGAACGCCACTGCGCGCGGCCGCCGCGATGGAATCTCCCGAAACAGCTTCTTGCGTGAAAGGTAGGTAAACGCTGAGAGCAAACTATGTGAAATATGTTCTTATAGCGCTTGTATAACTAAATGGAGCAATAGAAAGAAGCCTCAATGCAGCGATCGCGCAGATTCGCAGCGACCGACTGCGCGTCTGCATGCTTGTCCGCGCACTGTTTCGCTTTCTCCGCACGCGCATTTTCGCACAATGCCATGAGCTTTAGGCCGCAGAATGTGAGCATTTGACAATGTACAAGCAACCATTGTTGCGTGGGCGCTATCAGAGCTGTTCAAAAATAATTTCATTGTAGAGACGTCGACGCACGTGATTTGCAGTCGCGATGATTCAATCTTTCTTTTCTTCGAAATTCTTTGACCTTTCAATACTATTTCTCGAGTTGCGTCGCACTGTATGTTTATCGGTGTCCTCAACGTGTAATTTCCCGCTGCTCATTTTTTGTAATCCAGTGCATTAATTCATAACACAAACATGACCATATGCCATGCTTTTTTTAAATGTGCTTCTTACCGCTGCCTTTCCACTCCACTGAACTTGCCAATATCTATAGCATCGACAAGTTCATAGAACAAACCGTCATGACATTAGTCGGGCAGCGGACTCGGGCGAGCGTCTCAGTACGCGTTTTCAGAACATCGCAGACCGGGCGCCGTAGCAGAAATCTTCCTCGCGTCTGTGCTTGCTGCATACCCGAGTTGTAGCCGATGACTGTTTGCCGGTTTTATGTTTCGCGAGCCAAGCTTCACGCAGCTTCTTGTCCTGCGGCTACGTGTGAATAAGGCTGACACCGGCCTCCGTTATGTGCGTCCGGCCCTGCGGCACCGAGTAGTAGCCTACCATGTTGCGCGCCTTCAAAGGCAGCCACTACCTATTGTAGTGCTTTCAAGCGTTGTAAAGGAGACACTCGAAGCGGGAAAATTTCGCCACTAAATGAGGGCCGCAGCTTACGAGGGAATTTAAACTCGTTTTCAGCTCGCTTCGGCGCGCCAGAAGCAGCCGACGCGGCCGCTATGTCCACGTGATCCCTCCTAGCACGTCACGCCGACGGTGGCGCCAGCTTTTCCAGTGGTGGAGCTCGAGGCCAATATAGCTCTAAAGGCAGGCCAACAAAACAAATTTCGCGCCTTCAAAAACAAAATGACGTCACTTCTGTTTTTAACAGATATGGCGTCACATTATAGTTGTCATAGCTTGTGCAAATCATTTAACGTTGCTGTACTGATAACTACTTATTTTTTTATTTTTTGGTTTCTTCTGTGTTTATACGTTGATGCACTGTAATTAACTTTATACCAGTTTTGTTTTTATATTGTATTTACATTTACGCACTGTTCTTTGCCTCACCGACGAAACCTTTACCCTATGTAATACCCTCCCTAGAGGGCCTTTAGAGTTATTGTGAAATAAATAAAAATAAATAAATTATTTTTTTCTTCCGCCGGATGTGTTCCCTCCACATACAGATGGCGCTAAGCCCCCTGAGCCGCCGATGAACCGCAATGTTTTGAACGTATTGGCTCCTATGGAAGCTAACATTTACCTTGGAGGCAACTCGCCCCTTTGGCCTCGGTTTCACGTAGAAGGCACCCCCGGACTGAATGACCCTAGGGAATCGGTAGTTGCCCTTTCCTGTCTCTCTTTCCCTCCAACCTTTGACTTTTTATCACTTTCCATCTTTCCTGTCTTCTCCTGGCTTCCCCTTTCACTTTTTCCAGGCAGCAAGGGTTAACCTTGTGTGAATAGCCAACCTAGGTTACGTCATATTTGGTTATAGCGGTAACGTACAGCTGGCATTTGCAGGACCTGTTTTTACAGGGCCTGCAGCGTCCCCTTGTAGGGCTCCACGATGGGTGGCTGGCGTTACTGCCGAAAACTAAACATTCGCCTATGGCTAGTTCCTTCCCCCCACTCCCCGATCGCCCTCAGAAAAGAGGGTACGTGCACAGATGAAGACTTCCAGATTTTGGTCGTCAAAAAGAACCTTTCCCCCGTTTCCGTGTCATTCATCCTGAAAAACCAGACAAACCAACGCGAACAATTTCACCATTCCTTGTTTCGAAGTCTCCTACCGAAGTTTTTGGTACAGGTTGTGGGGATGCGCGACCCTCGCGCCTCCCCTGATGTTTTTCCCGCATAGCGCGTCTCCTGTAGTGCGGCTTCGCCGCGCACGCTGCGTTGGAGTGGTACAGGCGTGGTGCGAGAGATGGCGCGAGCATCGCGCCGCTGCGCGGTTACTTGGGTTCGGGAAAGACAAGGCGCTCTCTCTTGGGGTTCCAGACATCCAGCGGGACGGACGTGCCGTGCCGCACGTGCAGCGGCCCTCTTTCCCGGCGGGTCGGCGCACGGCGGGGGACGTCTCCCGCGTGCGCGCCGACCGATGCTTCGGCGAGACCGTCTCGCGTGGCCGCCTTCGAACGCGCCACGATTCGCGTGACTATACACGCGAACGACCAGGCGTTGGGATCCAGCATGGAGCGAACATATTCGCTCGCGAGGACGCGGTGAGTCGGACTTCTAGATTTGTCGCGCGCCCATCGGCATGTTTTGTGGATAGCAACTCGGCTAGCAGGCATTGATGTATGAAAGGTGCAATAAATGCCCTTGTGATTGTTTGCACTACTGTGTTGTCGTTCCTTTGTCCCAAGAGTACGGTGGGAGATATCCCGCTTCAGACCCCACATCTGGCTGCCCAACGTGGGACTCTTGGGGCATCGGACGATAATTTCAAGTATTGCTTCGTTCGAGACCTTTGTTTGAACCGAAGCGTAGGCCTAGCGTGGATTTTGATCGCTAGCGTCAGCGGCGTGCTTTCTTGAGCGAGGCGGCGGTGGCTGTAGTGTGTTTGAACATGTCAACATACTAAGCCTTTTCGCAAGTGTTTTTTTTAATGGCATTCGTTGGTACGAGAGCCACGTGGTCTGCATCCTGGGAGAGCGAGGCTGAGCGCCCGCGGAGCAGTGGAAAGCCTGAAGTGAGTGAGTACGGAAGCCTCGTAGGTGGTCCGAATTTCTTATGTAAATAGCTTCTTCTATCTCTTTGACTCTGATGAAGTCGCGGCTCAGGGAGCCGGGTGGCCGCGGGCCACGGGTGCCACTACGGGCTGACTGGTATTGCGGCCTGGTACCGGGCGCTCCGACACCGTCTGGGACGGTGGGCGCCGTCAACTCGGATGCTGTGTGCACCGAGCGGAGTAGGACCACCTCACAGAGCTGACGTATCGTCGCGGCTGCCTGTTTTGCGCCCATTTTGGGGTGTTTTGTTGGATGCCGGTTGTTGTCAGAGTAGCGACGCTTTAGGCCTAAGGCTTTACGAAGCTGCCTGTCGCACATGGAGGGACACAACCCGGTGGACCATGGCGTTGAGGTGTTGCAAGTTGCTTCCCTCATTCTATTTAACTTCGCACGAGTTAAAATTACTCGTTCGACTCAAGAAAGCGAGCTTCGTTCACGTGAACTTAGCATCTGAGTAGCTGCCCGATCTTTTGCTAGCCGAGTTGAACATCGTACCACGTGGGCGATACGCATGCATAATTCCTCTCCCTTGCACTACTTTAGTGTTTGCCGAGTGTGTTGAGTTTACGCAGCGTGATTGGAGTCACCCCTGGTTTGCCGTCACCTGCACATCGTCTGCGCTGGTGCCCCGGACTACGATCGAGCCACCCCGGGCGATGGTGATGCTGTGGCCGGTTCGGCGCGGCGACTTCGGCGGCCTCCTGTATCCAGCTCACAACCCTCGGCAGCGGACAAAAGAGCCGGCGGTCACCGACAGCTACTGCGGCTCCCGCCAGCAGGGCGAGTCGGTGCGAGCGACGCTTGCTCGTACCGACTACTGCGTCGTCGTCTCCGGAGTCCTGGCCTGGGATCGTGCCGTCGAGGCTGCAAAGCCGCTACTGTGACCGGCGGATGCCAGCGGTGCACCCAAGGACAATGTCGGCTCGCATGTTATGGACAGCGTGTGGACATTTCCTCAGCGCGACCACTGTTGCATGTACCACCCTGTTCGCGAAGCACGGTTTAATGTTAGACCGTGTCACATGTTTCGCCGGTATAAGAAGTGATTTAAGGTTGGGGGGATGTGGGGATGCGCGACCCTCGCGCCTCCCCTGATGTTTTTCCCGCATAGCGCGTCTCCTGTAGTGCGGCTTCGCCGCGCACGCTGCGTCGGAGTGGTACAAGCGTGGTGCGAGAGATGGCGCGAGCATCGCGCCGCTGCGCGGTTACTTGGGTTCGGGAAAGACGAGGCGCTCTCTCTTGGGTTCCAGACAGCCAGCGGGACGGACGTGCCGTGCCGCGTGTGCAGCGGCCCTCTTTCCCGGCGGGTCTGCGCACGGCGGGGGACGTCTCCCGCGTGCGCGCCGACCGATGCTTCGGCGAGACCGTCTCGCGTGGCCGCCTTCGAACGCGCCACGATTCGCGTGACTATACACGCGAACGACCAGGCGTTGGGATCCAGCATGGAGCGAACATATTCGCTCGCGAGGACACGGTGAGTCGGACTTCTAGATTTGTCGCGTGCCCATCGGCATGTTTTGTGGATAGCAACTCGGCTAGCAGGCATTGATGTATGAAAGGTGCAATAAATGCCCTTGTGATTGTTTGCACTACTGTGTTGTCGTTCCTTTGTCCCAAGAGTACGGTGTGAGAATCCCCCCCCCCCCGACATCAGACCCCATAAGGTTATTATAAAGCATCGAGGATGCCAAGCGGAGATCTCCTCTTGGAGCTTTGCAACCAGAAACTATGAAAAACTGCCCAATCTAGTCTCCTTTGGGGAGACCGATGTAGTAGTAACCCCGCACCGTACTATGAATACCACCTGTGGCATTGTCTCAGGTGATGCATTGTCTCTGTTGGAGCTAACTGAAGCTGAACTGGAGGGCTTCAGTGGACAGAACGTAATCGGCGTCAAACGAATAAAGATAAGGCGTGACAGCAAGGAAATCTAGATCAAGCACCTGATACTTACATTCGGTTCAAGTGTTCAGCCCGAGTCTATTGAGGCCGGGTACATAAGCTTCGTGCTAGGCCAGACGTGCCAAAACCCCTCAGATGTTTCAAATGCCAGCGTTTCGGCCACAGTTCACAGAGCTGCCAAGGCCGCCAAACTTGTTCGAAATGCAGTGCCCATGAACACACCTCTGAATCTTGCGAGAACTATCTCCATTTGTGTAAACTGTGATGGGGAGCGCGCGCCGCACACTCGCAGTCGTGCCCATCATGGAAAAAAAGAAGAAAGTAATTAACAAAGTAAAGGAAAACATAACTTTCAAGGAAGCACGCAGGCAAATATCCAACCTGCCCAAGAACACCTTTGCCGATGTGACGCGTCAGGGGCGGCGACACAATGGCTTCCAGCGGCTGTCCGGTCCACACGTAGTGAGCCAGCGGTGACGCCATCCGCCCCCCCACTTCCAGCTACACCTGGCGCTGTTCCGCCACCCATAGGCGGATAGTTTTCATGTTCCTGGGGGAGGGGGGGGGGGGCGAAAGCTTTTCGAACCCAATATATATATTTCTTGCACTTGAAACTGTGTGTGACCTCGAAGAATTGAGCGCTGAAGTGACGGCGTTGTATGAATGTATACAAGATCATTAGGAGACAGTTCAATTTCACAGCCTGAGTACTCTCAGTGGTGCGATCTTCCTTCGTGTAATTGTGGCATGCTTGGCTATCGCTAATACTGCTTCGCCTTTCCGGCGAAACTGCAGCCTCTCTCTCTCTCTTTTCTCTGAGTCCGAGTATAAGCGCTGCTGCGTATGATTGCTGTTGATTCTGATTTCGAGCGAATCCGGCTTGGCCTCATTTGAGTTACTGAGTGAATTATACAGTGTTCCCCAACTATTTATTTATTTATTTATTTAAATATACTTTCAAGGCACGAATACATTATAGAAAAAAGTGGGTGAACATAACAACAACAACAAAAAAAAATAATGTGCAAGATACAAAGACGTATTCAAGGTGGCGTTTCATGAATGGTGGTTTTGAAGGTGTCGGTATCTAGGATGGCTGCAACGGTGGCGGGAAGGTGGTTCCAATCTTTGCTTGTGCTAGGGATGAATGCATTACTACAAAGTTTAGTACGTGAAGACGGCACACCAACTTTGAAACTGTGGTCAGAGCGAGATGATATGTATGACGATTGGGTGATAAGCTCTTCTTTCCAAAAGGGGTTGTGGTGGTAGATTTTATGGAAGAGCGAAATACGGAAGCATCTACAATGGAAAGAAAGTTCTGGCAAGTTAAGTGTTGTTTTCATTGAGGTAACGCTACCATATCGGGAGTAGTTTGATAAGACGAAACGCGCTGCAGGATTTCGAATGGCTTCTATGCTATTTATGAGTGGAATGTTAGCCGATTCCCAAATGGCGCATGCGTATTCTAGTTTGGAGCGAACTAATGTTTTGTAGAGAGTTAGTTTCAGTGACGATGGTGCGGATGAGAAGTTTCGGCGCAAATAGCTTAACATGCGATTGGCATTGCTACATATAACGTCGACACGCATGTGCCAGGAAAGGTTGCTGGTGATATTTAGTCCAAGGTATTTGTACGATGAGACAACTGAGAGAGGGCTATTATTGAGGAAATATGTCTGCAGATTAGTAGTATTGGTATACGCGCATGCATTCACATTTGCTTAAGTTAAGCTTCATAGATCACTTGTTACACCATAACAAAACGTTATTAATGTCGTCTTGAAGTTTACGGGAATCATTGAGGCAAGTAATTTTATGATATAGAACGCAGTCATCAGCAAAAAGCCTAATAGTTGAAAATTTCACACTGGAAGCAAGATCATTAATATATTAATATAGATTAGAAAAAGTAGAGGACCTAGAACCGACCCTTGCGGCACGCCTCACGTTACCGCGAGGGGCGCAGACGATGAATTGTTCGCGATTACGTATTGTGTTCTATCAGCAAGAAAGTTTTTAATCCAGTACAGTACTAGCGGGTCATTGTTAAGAAGACTAAGTTTATAGATTAGTAGGCTATGGGATACGGTATCGAAGGCTTTAGCAAAATCGATAAAGATGCAATCGTTGTCAAATCCTAAGTCGGTGTTATAAAAGAGGTCGTTAGTAAAGCAAGCTAGTTGCGTTTCGCAGGAGAACGATTTCCTAAAACCATGCTGACTGTTGTTAAAGAAAGAGTTCGTCTCAAGAAAATCAATTATGTGGGAATATATTGTATGCTCCAGAATCTTACAGGGAATGCTGGTTAGTGATATGGGACGGTAGTTTTATCATGCACCAAGACTTCAAAAAGAACAGTTGCATTACTCGAACAAAACATATTGTTTCCAGTGCAGTAGAGTAGCCGTCAGTAATTATTTCGTTACTGAGATTTATTTCGGTAATTGCGATTAATTATCTAACTCGAGAAGTATTGTCCTATAGTTTTCAAAGTGTCAATGAGGCATCTGTAGGCACCCCGAAATGACATCTAACTGCGGTGTTTTCAGCGACGTACTAATTGCGTACAATTTTTTCCGACTGGCAAAGAAACCTCACGAAGTATTACAAATACCACGTGAGTGCGCTCCCGTACTCGCATCATAAAGCAGCGCCCTCAAATAAGCTGATTGAACGCAACTGCATTGCCTGTCACGAACCCGAAGAGTCAGAGCATCACCTTGATAATGGTACGGAAGGAGCACCAACAGCAGGTTTCGTGGCTTCGCAGCTATTCCTTCCTCTCATTTCTACGTCACACTTATTATCCGTCTCTCAAGGCCGACTGGTCACACTGATAACCAAAGCCCCTTCATAACGCGGCCGAAGCACCGCTCTGACCGCGCACAAAATGCGAAAAGCAATGTAATCGGCATAGAATGTTTCAAAATCCCGGCTTTACTCGCATCGCATCGACAGAGCGCGCGCGAAGCTATATTTTGGGCCAGAAACTTGCTTCGGACCAAAGCGAAATTAAAGTGGCCGTTTTATTTTTCATGAAAGTGCATACGTGTTGCAAAAACAGGTTCGTGTCAAAAAATGAAAGCGAATTACCGGGAAGCGACCAACCTGTAGAAAAAAGGCAAAACCAATGCATTGAAGAAAGTAAATATACCGCTTCTAAATGAGCCGAATTGGCAATCAGAATGTCTGAAAAAAAAATAGAGGGCGAGAGAGAGACCATCAGAGTGCAGTGTGCCCTTATTATCTATGAGCTGGTCAGCTCCGGTGAACGCCAGCCTAGAGGACGTGTTCGAATAGGTCTCCATTTGCAGCTATGCAGTACTGTGTCCGTTTTATCACATCTTCAGTGGCTTTCTTGATGACCGATGCCGAAATTCTACGGCAGACATCCGTTATCCTTGCCGTGAACTAATCTGACGTCCGTCTCGATCCTGTAAGCACGACGTTTCACATAATCCGAAAGAAAGAAATCGAGTGGAGAGTGGTCTGGTGACCTAGCCGGCCACTTTACACGCCCGTGTCTTCCAATATAGTGTGCATAAAAAGTCGCATCCAGCCAGTTTCATGCTCGGCTGCTGCTGTGTGCAGGTGCCACATCTTGCTGATGCCACAGAAGTAGAAGACGTGACAGCGGGACTTCACTGAGAAAGTCATCCATTACTCCTTCAAGGACTTCGTTCACGTAACGATGTCCAGTCAGTGTGTGAGGATAAAAGATGGGATCGGTTATAGCACCGGCCTAAATTCCGAACCACCGATTGAGCGACCGCTGGTACTGGTGCCGATGGCGATTTACGCAGTGTGGATTGGAGTAACCCTAATAGTGTGGATTATGCAAATTTACCTGCGCGTTTCGGAGAAAATTGGCGTCATCTGTGCACATGATGTTCCACAAAAAGTCCGGTGACTCATCGGCTTTTGTGAGGACCCATTTTGAGAAATCTATACGATTTTTCAGGTCCCTATCTTTAAAGCATTGGTGCTGGTTAAGTTGGTACGGGGGAAAGGCCGCCATTTACAATCCCTCCAAGCTGATGACTTGAAATTGATGCCTGGGAGGCCACCTCCCGGACGCTAGCATGAAAGTTTGAGGTCATAAAGTCTTGAACAGCCATGCGCAGGCTAGGACTCAAAGATGGAGTCCTCCAACGCTGTTTCTTGAAGCTGCCGAATTAATTTCTGATGATAGTTGATGTGTTTGGTCTACAACCACAATTTAATGACATGTATATTTGTGGCCTTCCTCTTGTTGCCATTTGCAGCTCCTCTACACAAAGTAAAGGAATCGCTTTGAAAAGAAAATTTCGTAAACTTCGGTCTGAGTGGGAATCGAACCAGGTCCTCCAGGGTGAGATACGAGCCCGCTTCCCCGACGCCAAGGCGGCTTCTACTTTGGTTGAATAAAGGTGTGCCGTGTGCATGCGTCATTGCGCACTCACGTCACGGCTATCCGGCTGACTAAAGGTGTGACCTAGTTCATTGGCCATGTGACGGCGCGGCCAATGGAAAGGAGGTGGCACCACGTCATGAGTGTAAGAATGAGCGCATCCATGACGTTCCGAGGTCTGCAAACGGTGTAATGTTTTAACATTCCCACCTGTAAGCAGTCCTAAGTGCCTCTGCAGAAATGTTTAATGCTAGTAGTATTTTTTTGGGTGCTTCGAGCACTTTAAGGGGAATATGGGCTGTCGGGCTTGGTCTCGAATCGTTTTCCCGCGAACTTGCATCAGTGTGCATATATAGTTCATCGACAAATAGGCAGAGCATTGTCGTTCTGTGCTGAGGGTATACTGTATTCAAAACCGACCGTCGCACCAGTTTGGGTCTTACAATTTGGGTACTTCCCAGTAACGAACGGCATGCGCGTTATCAGCATGACATAGCATTCCCGACAGGAAAGTAGCGGGCGCGGCGTTTTCAAGAAAGGAAATGGAAGTCGTTGCCTTCCTGTCGTTGCCTTTTGCAGATCGGGTCATGTTTACCTTCTGGTCATTAGAGAAAGACGTGGCGACTGGAACGAAAGAAAACGCACCTTCAAACGTTTACACTGACGTCGTCAATTCGCTTTTATGCCGATAGGTTTTATGTTTGTGACAAAAAAAAAACATTCGTGCACTTTCTTGGCGCAGTAAAGTATTATTATTATTATTATTATTATTATTATTATTATTATTATTATTATTATTATCATCATCATCATCATCATCATTATTATCATCATCATCTGCGCTAAGACATCAGGTATCACAGCTTGTTTCTAACTAATGCGCAACGCGACGTGTTACTTCGGCCTGGGCGCTTAGATAAGGCACTAGCTCGATCATGGTGTTTTTCTTTATTTCCTTTATTTCGTTCTGTATAACTCAGAGGGAGCCTGTTCGAGGGCACTGCTTTATGATCTGGGTGGGAGCGCAGTCACGTGGTATTCTCCATATTTCGCGGGGTTTATTTATCAGTCGGGAAAATTAATACGAAATTTGTACGTCACTGAAAAAAACGCAGTTGGATGTCCCTTGGCTGTGCCAACAAATGCCTCCTTGATACTTTGTTAATTAGGATAATACGTCTTGAGTTCAATATTTAAATACAGTTACCTAATTAAATTTCACTAACGAAACAATTACTGGCAGTTACTCCACTGTACTGTAAACAATATGCACTAGATTTTCTTCGAGTAATGCATTGCGCCTTTTTTTTTAATTTTGGTGCATGATAGTTAATTGGGACATCCTGTACATGTTCTAATAAAGAAAGAAAGAATTTGTGTGATTTTCATGCAACTGACTATGTTTCCATCCCTAACAAATATTGTAAATTATTAGAAATGTTTTTTTTTCATGAGTCGTTAGCATTGCTTACTGGAAAGAGAAGCAATACTGAGACACAAAACATTCACGAGCATTTCACACGCCATTAATAAAAGACTCTGTCGAAGGGGTCACTGAAATCTATAGGTTTTTTTTCTTGGTAAAAAAAGCACGCAAAGCAATTTGAAGCATGGTGAACGTACATCAACATATATTTATTCTCTAGGCATAGGCTATATATCCATACCTTTAGAAATAAGTTTTAATTGGCAATCTCCATCTTTTTCAAAAATATAATAAAATTTGTCCTGTGTGTATATTTAAATATATTGTGTATGTGCATGGTGTGTACAGTGGAAATTTAAAACAATGTTGAAGTGAAAGAAGCCGGCGCTAGCGCTTCTAATGCGCGTGTCCCCCTATTGTCAGGATGTGCAGAAATAAAGCGATATATTATGAATTAAAAATTAAATTATGGGGTTTTACGTGCCAAAACCACTTTCTGATTATGAGGCACGCTGTAGTGGGGGACTCCGGAAATTTCGACCACCTGGGGCTCTTTAACGGGCGCCCAAATCTAAGTACACGGGTGTTTTCGCATTTCGCCCCCATCGAAATGCGGTCGCCGTGGCCGGGATTCGATCCGCCACCTCGTGCTCAGCATCCCAACACCATAGCCACTGAGCATCCACGGCGGGTGATAGTATGAATTAAAAGCCGTGCACGTCCGAGCCAACAATGATGCAGTAAGCTATTAACTCCAGTAAAATTTCAAGTGAAAAGGTCGAGGAAAGTCGGAAGGAATTTCAAATGATATGGGGGACAAAGCTCTGGTAATGGCACTTTAGCTTTAGCTTTAGTAAATGGCTGGATCTTAGCGTTGTCCTTTTTTATTTTTTTCTCTTTCTTAGGGGGCGGGGAGGGGTAGAAGCACGAAAGGAACAGAAAAACTGCAGCGATATATATATATTTTTTAAAGCCTGATTTGTCTTGGGAGGTAGTGGCCTTGTGCTCGCTTGCTTTGTGGCTGTGGTTCCAGCGCCGTTCATGACCGACTGCTTGCCGAAGAAAAATAACGAAATATTGCGAAACCGGCTTGCAAGACCAGCTTCAACGGGCCTTGGATAAAAAAAAAGGAGGCACGCGACTCAAAGGCGCTACAATTCCGGCTGGACAGCTCCACCTCGGCACTACCACGAATCGACCTGCACGGACCAAGGGTCCATTCCAGAAGGCGGAAGATCGAAGCCGAAATTCCGATACAGTAGATGATGGCATGCCACTGCACGTTTGGTTCTTCCTGCCCCGCTGGAGATGCTGTTACGATTCGCTGCGTCAACAAAAATTAGTGTGGTGGGGGCTCACGTATGGTATGTTTGGGCGCGGCGTGGTGCCCACCTGCTGACGTCAACTGCCACACCCTTGCGTGGGTTTCAATTGTGTTTCGGGTCGCCCTGAAGAAAATACTTCTGGCCGTCAACAAGGGGATCAAGGGGATAACAGACAGTTTAGTATGGCGTTCTGAACTTAATAGCGGACTCGAAATGCGCATGTGCAGAATGCTGAACTACCCCTAATGTTTAGTGTACGTACGCCATTTGTGAATTCTACAAAAGCAACGCCAAATTTAGTTCGAATGGGCGGCCGGGAGCGCCGCCATGTTTTAGTTAACTCACGCAAAAACGGTAACGTTAAATCAGAAAAATCGCGGGCGCATGCTACCCTCTATGGGTCGCTTAGCGTTTTGCGCATTTCCATCACACTGTTCCGCTAAGCCCGCTATTATGTTAAACTCCGGCTCTCCGTGGTTTACGTAAATAGTGTGGTAACATGGCGACAGTCTCGTCCGCCTGCTTCGAACTGAATTTAATAAATGTGTGAAACATCTTTCGTTTAAAGGCCGCTTCGACAACAGTGTTATGGATAACTGCGGAGTTTTCGAGATCGCTTGTCATTTCGAAGGCTTTGAGGCCTAACAAGAGATGATGATGATGATGATGATGATGATGATGATGATGATGATGATGATGATGTGTGGCCCTGCCCTTTGTAACGAGTGAACACATGCTGTATCTTGGCCAAGAAAAAAATAATAAGAAATGGAGAGAGAAAAAAAAATAAAAGCAGAGTGCACATGAGCGCAGTTTACCGCTTGCGCTACCTCCACCACTGTTGGTACATAGGCGCATTAACCGGGAGAGAGGGAGGGCACTTGCCCCCCACTGTCAGAAGTGTGGGGGCAAAGTCGCCACCCCCCTTTTGAACACGACCTACTGGAACTCCAGACCTAGATATCCGGCTTCAATGGGAGCCGCTTGCGCCCACTCTCGTTCAACCGTTGGCCGTTGGTGTCGCTTTTATAACCTGCTCGTTAGAAAAGTTGCTGCGGTAAAGGTAGGGAAACAATGGAGCATGTTTTATTAGAATGTGAATATATCTGCCCAGCGGTTGATTAAGGCACCACTGGCCTCCTTGAAGCCCTTGGGTTCAGCGAGAGCATGGGGAAAGTAAACATGTCCGCACTAGAGATTAGTAAGAGGCGATTGGAAGGTTGGTGGAAGTAGGGAAACGACAAAAAACGGAGACGTAGAAAAACAAAGATCACAATAGGGAGTCAGAAAATTTGGTTATGGGAATTCATCGTGGGTTTTTCTTTTTTTCTTCTTTAACCTAGGTAGGACATGAGGCAGTATAATAGCAAGAGCTTGGTGGTGCAACCCACGGCCCCGTTCCAAAGGGGACGGGGCGGATCCATCCATCCATCCATCCATCCATCCATCCATCCATCCATCCATCCATCCATCCATCCATCCATCCATCCATCCATCCATCCATCCATCCATCCATCCATCCATCCGTCCATCCATCCGTCCGTCCATCCATCCGTCCGTCCGTCCGTCCGTCCGTCCGTCCGTGTCCGTCCGTCCGTCCGTCTGTCCGTCCGCCCGCCCGCCCGCTACTCTACGGTTGACTGGCGCGGCGTTGCAATGAGTACGGCGGCTGTTGTGTAGGGACGAACTGCTTGCATAATTGAAGATTTTTGCGAACACAGTGACAGTGATGTCACAAGGCCTTGATCAGTCACTTGGTTCCAAAAGTTGGCTGCCTGAACCTTAAAAATGCTGGTGCATGTAGCCCGCTGCTCTCTAAGACAACGTTAAACAGCCGCTCCTATTTCCTTTTTCACGCAGTAGAAAACCGCACAGATCTTGCACACTAAGTGACATTGTTTATAGAGTTCGTAAAGTTCACAACAGTTTCCTTGTATACATTGTAAAGTTCTCTTCTGCGCTCTTTAAAAACTGGAAACCATTGTAACGTTCGACGACAGAACGATTACCGCTCATTTTACCTCTTAACGGTTGTCCGGGAATGTGTCGTAAGTTCTAAAAGAGAATTACACATATAGCTTCACTGCGTAGGTATCTTTCGCACCGCCGTTACGTTGCCGCCGTACCACGCAGGAAAGCTAGCTTGATTTTGCAGGTTGGAAAGCGTTCCGTGACACAACCTGTAGTGCAGCACGCCATAAAGCACTTGGAGCGCTTTTGCAAGCTTTCGGCTTATCTAGACATAAAACAATATTAAAAAGAAGCTATGCTCTCCTTTCCTTGAAACAGACTCGATCCATTTCTTGCACACATCGGGTGCAGAAATTACTTGTGAATACATTTACCGGATCCTCTGCCTTTCACTACGGCACACAGCAGTAAATCCTAGTGTCATCTCTGACATTAGGCTATCCGTAATCAACTCAAAAGAGCTAGATTATCCTATGAATATTTTAAAACAATTTATTCAATTTCCTACGAAGTCTAGGAAAGGGTTATTTATGCCGTCTAGCATTGCAGCTGCCACCTATGCTCCTATGCTTGTTTACCTTTCCTGCACCGCTCCTTCTCCTCTAATTTTACTATTCAAGCGTAAAACATTCACAAATTTCGTTTTCCTTCTATATTCGTCAGTTTATTATTTTACCACCAATACGAGCGCTTTGTGCCTGCCGAAATGGCAGCACAAGTGTCGGAACGGATCGCGGAAGCAGACGACAGCGAACAGATTATAGCTAGCGTCACTCTGCCCGACGTTCGGTTCCTAGCGGCAAAACAATTGAACTAGACCAGGCGTGCTGGGCAAAGGTCATGTGCGCAGGTCTGGAGTTCAGTAGGTCGTGCTTTTGAAAGCGGGCGCAGTCTGCTGTGCACTGGTAAATCCAACAGCTGAGTTCAAGTTTTCCTGCAGAATAGCACTCACGTAAGTGTAAATGCTTTCTTATTACGTAAACCCTATTTCGGTAGCTTCGATTGTCTTTCCGGCCTCGCCGCCAGGCGTTGTAGCAATTGGCGCTCGATCGGCCGCACTAAGCATTTGAAGGCCAACTGCAACAAAATCTTCGACAGTGTAAAAACCGTCAGTATAATCTACATATAGAGGAGCCTCCGTGCAAAATTTGACGTTTAATTGAAGTACGAGCTGGAACATCACGAAAAACTCGGAAACTAGCCCTTTTTGATACTTAAACTGAAAATAAATTTACAGTGACCTTTAACCTTGTGAACGCAGGTGACGCGCAAGCGTATGGGTGCTATTGGGCGCACGAAGCTATCGGTAGACGCTTATATAGACTGTCTACAACGCAGACCTCGCGTGGCCGCGGAATACGCCGCAGCAGCAGCCGCAGTAGAACTCACGAGCTTTCACTCGCACATACAGCATACGGCGTGATGTTATCACGAGACGAGCCCGGTATACTTCCATGTTGCACACAGAACCCGTAGCAACAGCCAGAGGAGGTCATTGATCAACCCAGCGCGCCTCCACCACCTTCGCCGACCCTCCTCCTCCGCGACGCTTCGCTTCTTTTCTCCTTGCCCGTTTCGCTCAACACCACCTAGACTTTCCTCTAGGTAGCGTTATTGTGCTGCGAGCTCAGCGCGCTCTTTCTTACTTTCCTCGGCGCTCGATTCTCCTCTCCACCTCCAGGCGTCTTCCTCCTCCGGCGCTCGCTTCCTCGGTCGAGTTGTAGAAATGCGTTGTCGGAGCGGCTGAGATCATGCATCCGAATTTGAACAAATTGTTTCCGTTTCTAACGGCTTTCGGAACAATCAATACTTGTCGGCTGCTTGCAGGTAGCTGAAGGGCAGAAGCGTAGTATATGAAAAATTCGGGCCATTGTCACCGCCGTGTTAATAACATGCGAACAAGCGCGTTCCGCAGAATTTAGTTCTACCACAAACGTCGAGGACCTGGAAAATTGAGGGATAGTGTAGGCTGAGTTCCTTTTTGTGGTGTGAAAGCTATGTCATTTGTGTTCCTTTGAATCGTGCTGCATTTTCACCCTTACAATCCGAAGGTAAAAGTACAGTTTAAACTGTCATCATCTAATATGTAAATATAGCAAGGTAAAATCCCTCTACACATTGCTGGTAAGTTCACTGTTCCTCCGTCAACTGCAAGGACATAAAAAAAGAAAAACTTGAAATGTCTAGGTAAAAGATTCACTTTACGTTAGCTTATAAGGGGTGATCATGCATCCTGATCTCGCTTCAAAATGTAATGAGCTTCCCTTTGAGTTATCATAAATTGTTTCTTTCCTGATTTTGTTTTTTTTTCCTCTTAAGTAGTTACTCATGACAGGTTTCTTTTCCATTGCCGCCACCCACAAGAATATCTCAACCTCTATGACTTTCCGCTTGACGTTCTTTGTTGCTATGTTGCTCACCCTACAGGCCGCATACTTGCTGGTAAGCTTCCTAATTCTTTTCCTTCACTCTGGATCAATGTATTTCCTGTGCCAATACCTCAACCCTCTCCCAGCCCATTTGCTTTCTTCCATATTCCTCAGTCGTTCTTCATAATCAATTTTACTGTGAGGTTCACTCACCTCAAAACTTGTCCAGCCCGTATCACCCTGCACAGGTTCATTTGTAGTCTTCCCGTGAGCGCCTAATGCGAGGCGTCCCCCTGACCTTTGGTTCTCATCGAGTCCTGATTGTACCCCTGATTTCAAGCAAACAACCACATATACCAAGGTATTTATATTCTTTCACGCGAGGTATTTCATGGCCCTGTATTGTCACTGTCTGTTCGCTGTTTTCATTGAATACCATAGCACCTGATTTTTTAACTCTAAATTTCAGACCTAACTTATCGCCTTCCTGTCCACAGATATTAGCCAGACGTTGCATACCACTTTGCTTCTTATCTAGCAACACAATGTCGTCCGCATAAAACAAACCTGGAAGCTTCTGCTCTACTACTGTACCCGCCTGTTTGCACGAGAGGTTAAATCCGATATTACTTCTTTCTAACGCCCTTTCCATCCTTGCGACTTCTGGTGTGGCAGCACCACCTATCGGCGAGGTCGTGAGCTAGGCGTGACGGCTGGCTTGTACTGATTTCGCCGCCGATCGGCAGGCACACAACAGATACATCCTGGCTGTCATTGCTCTGCTTCTCGCACTTTTCACATGCCCATGCAAAGCTTGGCGAATAGATAAAATCTTATGTGGAACCACGCATGCAAAATTTAAAGCGTAATTGAATAGCGTTCCCGGGTCGTATACAGCGCTATCACGCCATGCGAAACTATACGAAACTACAAGGAATTCCACTGTATTTCATGGCAAATTTCATGAACTGGTATATCGAAACTGGTGCTGCCTCAGGATTTGTACGGAGTGATCAGATCTGAAGAAAGAACCAACTTTAATCAGGTGACTGTCATTTGTACCATAAGGTAATTGGTAAAACGTTAAATTCAAACATTCGATTCATTAGGTAATTAGACATCTGACTGGTCGCATAAGTAATTCCTCATAGCTCTTAACGTTATCTGGCTGAGCAGATAGAATTTCGTTATGGGTCATCTCTTTCTTTTAAGCAATATCTTCAAGTTTTAAAAATTACAAAACAACAACAACAAATGGCAACCATATCACTCCGTGAAGATAGAATGGCAGCGAAAGCTGACGACAGTCAAAGCTCTCAAACGAAAAGCAAGGTGCTTTCTCTGCCATTCCATCTTCACATAGTGGAATGGTTGCCCGGGCTCGCGATTGTCGTTTTCGTTCAGCATCGCGGGAACATTCTTCGTCGGTGGTCATTTCGCGCCGGCGCCGTTGACATTTTTGTTGCTGTTCCCTCCGGACCCGCCGTGGATGCTCAGTGGCTATGGTGTTGGGCTGCTGAGCGCGAAGTCGCGGGATCGAATCCCGGCCGCGGCGGCCGCATTTAGATGGGGGCGAAAACACCCGTGTACTTAGATTTAGGTGCACGTTAAAGAACCCCAAGTGAGTGCAGCCCGAAAACTTTTGAGCAATAGCCGGGGGCTAATGGAGAAAAGAGGTCGAATCAAAAATAAAAATTCTTCTTTTTTCGGTCAAATCATGCATAATCAATCTGTACACGCCATATCAAATGGGGAGGTATCGCAGTTTTCGTGACGTCGCGTGACAGACAGGTGAAGTGGGGGTGGTCCAAATAAGTTTTTGACCAATCGCGGAGGGCTGATAGCAGAATTGGAATAGAAGATTTTGGAATATTGTACGTGATAGCGCCCTTGTTCTACGGGTGTACGAACTATAGGCGTCCGCACCATCGATAACGCAGCTGTTTTTAGCGCCGATACCTCTCCTGCTTATATACTGCGATAACCTCGACGTCACGGGATTTTTCACGGCGAGCGTTCTAATCTCTTCCGCATTTTTACATCTGCGCCGCCGCACTGCACCCGCACGTGATGACACGCAAAGCAAACAATGAAAACCATTGTGTATGGGTTTGTTAGAAATAGCTCAGTCCGTCTCTGTTGCCGGACGCCGAAGAAACTACGCAAGGCTAGTCATATACAGCTTTCTATGTAAAAGAAAGGCATTTCACTGTTGACACTGGACTGTTCTGACACTTCTTTCTACCTCTTGCTCATTGCTGGCGTGGCATCACGACCTACAGCTGTTTGCTGATGCAACCGTTCTGTTTTCTACACTTATGGAGACCGATGACTTTTCTGGCCTCTTTAGTTTCCTATCGCCTCTTTCGTTTTCTCTCTCCACGTAACAGATTCCCAGGGCGGAGTGCCGCCGACTTTGCTTGACTTCTTTTACATTTGTGCAGACTCTCCTGTGAATGCATGCTGCGCGTCTCAAACCGGTTCAGTGTCACTGAACTCTCGCCGACCTTGTGGCCACGCAGAGTATTCACCGCTTCATTCTCTTGGTTATACCTGCACTTGCACCACAAATGTTTTACGCACGTGCCCTACAATAATGGAAGCATATAAGTGTCCTTGCTCCCACTGTAAGTAACCGGGACGTTTTACGAGTGCTGTTTGATAATCGGATGACAAAAATTATACGACAGCGCAGGTCTCTGCGCGGCTGCGTGTTTTTTTTTTTTTCGCGTGGTGCAAGCCTGCTGTGACCACGCAGCGGTAACAACAGGGTGATTCCAGAAGAGACGCATATGCCAGCGTAACTCGGCTCTGGTCGGAAGGAGACTTAACGCAGAGTGCGTGGTGCAACGCACACCAGAGAATAAATATATAAACGACAAGACAAGCGCTTTTTATGATTGCCTCAGTGTGTAACAACCATTGTTTTTTTTTTTTGCATTCGTCAGGAGTGATATTTGAAGAAAGAAAGAACCTGGGCCTGTGTTAGCAAAGGTTATCGTGATTACTAACGGCCCTTGGCTGGCGGGTGAACGTGAGCTAACTGATCCGTACCGCGGATGAAACACTAGCGAAAGAATCGGCTATCACAGGAGTCACGATCTCCGCTTGCGAGATAAACGCTTTTCTGAACCAAGGCCCATAAATCGTGGGTGGTTGAATCTTTTCCTATTGCAAGCCAGGATACAGACCTGACAACTGCAGAAGCCATTTTGCGTGCCCATATAGACCGCACGCACCGTTATAGTTTTACTAAAATGCGTACCCACCCCACGGAGAGGGTGAACCCATAGGTCACTCTTCCGGTACGACCGAGAAGGGGCTACGGCTAGAGGCACTGTCCGATAGCGCTGTGCCACAGTTGTTTCTGGCCGCGGGGAGCACTGCGCCTTGCAAGAGCTCTCACCGCGTTCTCCCGAAACCGGAGGTCTGACAGGAGCGAACATTACACTCGGAGCCCTTTCCCGATAGGAAACGAAAGTATCCGACCGACGGCAGCTTCTATATATACTATAGCGGCGGATATGGCCACCGTAGTACAGCTTGCGGCCATTCAGTAGTCTCGCCCGTGCTGTGAAATATTTTTTAAACGGTAATGTTGCGCTAGTATACTGCGTTTTACGGCAATAGCGTAGCCTGGCCTCAATATCCGCAAAATTTCGCCCTGCCTTCCATTTCGGGAGGTGTTCGAATAATCGTTACTTGTTCCTCGTTGTTCGCATTCAGATCAAGAAAATACCGGGAGACGTTCTGACACCTAAACCTCTCGTCCAACAGCTTGTTGCAGGTATGTTTGCGTAACTCGCGCCGTTACACTGTTCTCTTCGTGTTACTGCTGTGTCATATGCTGATTAAGTCATAAATACCGTTTGCGTTGCATCGGCGTACCGGTCACTTACGTTAAGAAAAATGGTCATTTTCTCTGCATGATCATGCTTTCCTTCACCCAAATGCCTTTTGTATTCACGGAGGTAGTGCGCAGAACACTTGCAAAGTTCGGTTTCGCTTGGCAGATATATGGTGCCGTGGTACATTCTACGTGCGGCGCGCGCGATACTGTAGCGTTATATAGTAATGGTAAGGTCTATCTCCCTCTCCCATTTATGCAACTCAGACGATCCGCCAATTATATGCCTGGCACTGTGCAGCCAGTAATGGCCATAATTTCCCAACGAAAGTAATTGCGGGTCATTATTTATTTCCCCTGAGAATGGTTTCGTACGTAACGTTAACATTGGCTACTACGGACAGCGCCTCGGCAACGTGCGTCGTCATGAAATTTTGCTGCATTTTTTTTTCGGTGCAGCTAAAATTGCAGTTAAAGTATCAGAGCTCCCAGAGAATAATGACACTCGTTAACTAGCTGTAAGTGGTTTCTGGAAATATATTGCACACTGAATGAAGAATTTTCGCACAAGCCGTAAGGAATAAAAATATAACCTGAGAGACGGAAATAATAAATCAGTAAAGAGCAAAGCAACTAGAGAGACTGAGATAAGGAGTGATGCAAGGTACCTTTTTAATTTAAGAAGGAAGTGCGTAGCGGCATTTCCAGCTCGCATTCAACATGGGCCTTCTCTCTATGGTTTGAGATAATTGAAACAGAGTGCGCGAGATGCTGATTTGGAGATACGAAAAGAGAGCCACTGCACGATTGCGCAACGACATAATTGAAGCTGTTTACATCACGCGCATATTAACGAATAAGGAAGAAAGGAAGGAAAGCAAAGTGGGGAGGGTTGCATACCCGAGACAAGGGCATCAGGTAGGGGAGGAGGTGAACGGCAACTTTCACGTCTTGGCTTGAGCGCCAAAATCCGTGAATGCGCATCCAGACGCTTGGATGGTGGAGAAAACGGTGGCTATACTGCCCAAGGCCTTGGAGCTTTCCAACACAGCAGGTTAAACTTTCGCGCATGTATATAAGGCACCCATCGAGACTGCCGGACACAACAGCCCCTTCAGGTTGACGAGACGAACAGTAGCATGGCTTTCAGCAAAGTGGTGAGTAGAATCTCGAAGCGGAGTTGGTTCATTCAAGCGTGACGGAAGTTGCGCTGCTGGCCTTCATGAATCGGCAGTATTATTCAGGCTCGTCAGCTTATCGCTTCAAGCTAAATTTCCAGTTTAAGAATGCCCATTTAGGCTTTAGCGATGAGCAAGTATATAGCGCCTGTTTAGCAAATTCAACAGCATAAACAGAAATTTAAGACCGTCACATGCAATGGGTAGAATGTGAGAGACTGTGGAAGATTCTTTGGTGGAGTCTGGAGGATGGCCTTTATATTACTGAAGTTATCTTGCTCTTGAGATGTGTGCTCACGCGTATTCATTTACTGCTAAGCGGAGTGAGAACTTATGATATCAAGGAGAACAAATGGACACGGACATCGGATGTTTGATTGACGACAAGATAAACGGAATGAAAGACACGATATCATTGAACGAAAGCGAACAAAGCGTTACTTCTTTAACATAGTCGTGGGGACCACTGCTGTAAATCTGGTTAAATTAAGACGGACCTGCAATGCTTTTTTTAGAATACAGCTGTAGAGACTGAAGTCGTGAACACCAAAGACAGGTATTGCAGCTTGCGTGCAACAGCGCATCTTGCAATAGTTTTCTAAACATTTAATGGTGTTTTCTTGTGGCCAATGAAATTTTGCTACTCGCCTTGTTGCTCCCTCATATAGCGGAACCGCACGATGCCTACTGGCTCTGAAGGTTGTATTCCTTTAGCGGCGAAGACGCGTCACTATACGAGCTCACAAACAGGACGAGTCACCAAAAGCGAGAAAAGTGATGGAGGAAATGAACGCTAACAAACTAGAGGGGAGACCAGCTACAGTGTACCTCATCAGAGCCGCGCCCGATCGCAGGAGTAAGCGCAGACACTCGCACCTGAGCGCGATCGTGCGCTCGTAAAGACTGTTTAGCGTTTTGAAAGCTGCAAGCAACATCGATGTATAAAAACAATTCGTAGGAAACGCCCAATTAAACGCGCTTTGTTTTCCCCTTGACTGTACGTTGTTTTGCAAAAATCCACCTGCCTTAATTCTTCTAGTTTATTCTTTTGCACAACCAGAATGTTGGGCTCGTGAAAGAGTGCGCTGCTCGAAACGGAGCGTGCCGTCATTCTTAGGTTTCTGCATGCAATAAACTAGGGGGAACAAATCGCCCTTCTACCGCTTTGTTCAGTGTGCTGCCTGTTATAACGCAGATAATCATTCTCAGAGAGTCCTATAACTATTGACGTCCAGCATGATCATGAACGGTTCTATTATCGTTCATAATCATTCTGTGGTGTGGCTTAGCTTATACGGGTTGTTGATAGCAGAGCAACCTTCAGTGGTGCTCCTCACCATGACATTTGGGTCGCCTTGGCACTAGTTAGCTGCCATGGCTTTGTATTTTCGTGAAACCAACCGACCACATGGTGAACGGCGCCGAAATGTCTCGCCTTATATTCAACCTATATTTGCGTTAATGACGGAAAACATCGCGCGCCTCGGCCCTTGGAGAAGGCGCCGGAGAGCAGTAAAGATGAGTGGTCCACGTAGGCAGTGGTTAAGTACGGCGAGAATAATATTTCTTACTGACCCAGCTGCACTGAAAATTTATATGACACGCTGAATATTTTCCTAATGTATACCTTTCGCTAGGAGTGTCACGTATCACTTTGCAAAGCAGCTAGTAAGTGCCACCTTCCGTTCGTCGAACCGGGCATTTCTGGTGAGGATATCACCCAGATTACGCCTTGTAAAAAAGCCAAGCAGTCTCTGTGGTGTGCGGCGATGTTTATGTTTTAATGTTTAATTTATGTTTTATTTATGTTTTATTATGTTTTAATGTTTATTTATGTTTTAATTTTAATGTTAATTTATATATTTAATGTTTATATTTAATGTTTATGTGAAGCGCACCGCTATAGTGATGTAAATATAAAATACTGGTCCTAGTGAGGATAGGCTCTAGCGATTTTCCTTCGTGCTGTATACTTGAGCGCTAGCGCGGAAGAGATCGACAGCTTTCTAGCGGAGGGTCATTATAACTGTGACAGTGCCGCGACTGAAAAGGCGAGCTTTTCTAGTCGCTGTAGCGGAAGTAGATGAAGAAGTCTCCTCTGTCAGTAATCGACGTCTCAATAAAACCCACGACGTAGGTTTTGAGTAGGCCCTAACCTGAAGAGGAGCTTCAGGTCTTCTTGAAGAAGTTCCACTGCTTCAGAGCACAGGTTTGCATGTTTTAACTTACACAGCAAGTGCTTTAACTTAGCAAGTCTTTCTTCAGGGTGGAAGTCACCAGCATATCTGAAACAAAGTCTGAAAGATCAAACTGTGAGTTTGCGCCTTTTCATAAAACAGGTGTTAATTCGACGGACCGCTATATATATATATATATATATATATATATATATATATATATATATATATATATATATATATATATATATATATATATATATATATATATATATATATATATATATATATATAGAGAGAGAGAGAGAGAGAGAGAGAGAGAGAGAGAGAGAGAGAGAGAGAGAGACGGAGTGGGAAACGCAGTGAGGTTAACCTGAAAAGATTTTGTGGTTTGCTACTCTGCCCTGGGGGAAGGGTAATGAAAGAGGGAAAGAATAGGGGGAGAGGCGAAGATAAAAGCAATGGCAAAAAAAAGAAATATAGCATACGAATTGGTAGAGAGGTTAACTGCTTATAGGCACAACACAGTTTACCTACAAAGGCCCAGTAAAACCTGTCCACTAATTATTGCACCTGTGTACTTGTAGCCTCCTGCCCAGTCCATGGTGTAGGGTGTGCTAGCTAGGCTCCTTGTACATTAAATCAGAAGCAACTGGCCAGGTACCCAACCGGCTCAATGTATACTCATAGTGGAACTAAAACAGAAATCCTCATTATAACCTTAAGATGAAATGTTTAATAATACGAGTATACGTGTTTGTGACTATGTAACATCGTATCAAGTGCTTTGCGTATTCAAGTAAAGAAGTGCAGGTTTCATGGTTTCGTTTTTGCGAACCCGCATTACGATAGCTAAGACCAAGAACACCGTTACGCGCTCTTGCTTGTGTACGAAGGGGAAATTCCTTTACTTTTGAAATTTGATGCTCCCAACCTATTCTCGAAGGTCATCGTTTAAAACTGCTACGCGTGGAATCGGCTAATTCATGAGACATCATTCATGTTCCTCAAAATGCATTTTTTAAAAGTTCGCAAATGTGAGTGCAAGTTTGTGCCAAGATCAGTATTTGATATTTTACATAGCATAGTACATTTTCTCACGACAGATTTTTCGCTGGCCTCCCACGCCATTCCTTTGATTGATATTGCGCAGGTCTTCTTCTTGGCAGCTCTGCTGGCCGCCTCTATCTGCATGAGTTACGCGCTCGAAGATGTCGAAGAGCGTCAGGGTGGTGGAGGACTAGGAGGTCGCGGTAGCTACGGTGGCGGCAACTATGGCAGCTCCGGCAGTGGTCGTCATGGCAGCTCTGGCAGTAGTCTCCGCGGAGGAAACCACGGAGGAAGCCACGGAGGAAGCCAAGGCGGCCTTGGTGGTAGCAGCGGGGGCCTTGGTGGACGCGATAGCTACGGTGGTGGTCGTGGCTCTGGCGGCAGCGGGGGCGATGGTGGCCTCAGCGGCCATGGCGGAAGTAGTGGAGGTCGCCTCGGTGGCATTGGCGGAGGTAGCCGAGGTGGTAGTCGGGGAGGAGGACGCTACTGAGCAGGATGACGATTCATTTACGCGGGCTCTGGGCACCTGCAAGACTGCACCGTCCCTGGCCAAAGTGACTGGATGGTGCCTCATCTCGTGACCGGCCCTTGCTTATTTGATGTGCCACTCTGCTGTACCAGAGACTGAGACCAACTTCCTTTGGGCATTAATGCTGTGATACTTTTGCCTATTTTTTATGCTTTATTTTCAGGCAATAAAAACACCGTTGTCAAACTTCAGGTCACAAACTTCAGTGGTTCCCTTGTCTCTTTTGTCTCTGTTTCTTTGCACTACAATGGCTTCAGTGCGCTGACAAAATTATTTCTAAAATTAGGCAAAGTTTGATATCTTATCTGCCGGTCCTCATAAACTTCCTCTGATACGTTCTTTAGTAGAGAACGTGAGATAAGATACTAATGCGGGCTGCATTGCAACATCAGTTATGAAGTCACCTCGGGAAAGAACTCGGCCTTTTCGCACATGACTTTATAGTTGTAAATGTGCACCTTGAGGGTCCAAATAGGCAAGCTGTTCAAAATCCTTGCTCGGCGCACTATAGCTTGACTATGAAAGAAACAACGAGTATATTCATTGCTTTCAAGTGTAGACATTATTATTATTATTATTATTATTATTATTATTATTATTTGTTTTGAAAACATATATTCACTATAGACAGGAACGCAAAGAGAAAGCCAGCAACTGCCACCGGAAGGGGCACGACACCTGTCTACTCTTCAGATAGGTGAAGACAGGAACATATAAATGGAAGATAGAAACAAGGGGAGGGACGAGGAAAGAAAAAACAAGATGACAAATCTCAAAGAATTAAGCACAGCGCACACACACACAGTACAAGTCACACACAGTAGGGCCAGTCAATGCAGGCGATGCCACTATAACATGTTGAAAGAGAAGAAATAGTGTTTGAGTTCCCGTCACCCGAAAAGAGAAATAGGCTACAAATGTGAATCTAGGTTAGTTTCTTTTAGAAAAGTAAGAAGAGCGTGATGAGCCTCATCGCGGCAAGATGCACAACTACTGGAGTACGAACATTCGTCGAGTGTCGTACACTGCAGACCAAGGAGCTGATAGTCCCTCACTAGCGACCTGTGCTGCGCACGGAAATCGGGACACTCCAATATCAGGCGCTGAAGTGTATCGCAGCAACCACAAGACGTACGCGATGGACTGGCCACGCGTCCTTGTGGACACAAACGTTCGCGCAAGTTCACAAAGCCAACCCTTAACTTTAGTAGTTGTGCTCTAACGCGAAACGGCAAGCCTCGACCGCGGCACTATAGCAAACACACACAAACTAGCACAGAGAAAATATTCTATGGTTAGCTATACACTGCTAGCAAAAATTAGGCGAGGTTGAGGTTCTCGCTGCTCACGCGCTTTGATAATTCCCTTGTACTAAAAATTTACTCTGGCATACTGGAGTAAAATGGCCTAAATGACATCGTTTTACTACTGTCTCTAAGAAACGCAAGAAAAGGATGTCATATACGACTTTATGACGTACGGAGTTTTAGATCTCGTTGTCAGAATTGGGGGCCCAATCCCATCGCTCATGATCCGTTGTCAAGATTGGAGTCGGGCATGAATTAGAAGGTAGCTGGCCCATGCCGTCGTCCAACGTATCCACGCTGAGGACGTTGATGGACGGAAGGACTGCTTCTCATCGAGAAAGAGGAATATGGGTTTATTTACAGTATGTATATCAGTCTAACATGACTGTTTGAGAAAGTACATCAGTTTAACATGACTGCTTGAGAGAGAGTGACCTGAGCAGCCGCACAACAGCGGTTTTTAAACACTCGGTCCTCTCCCGATACAAGGTGATGCGAACGTTCGTTTCGTCATCGCAAACTAGCCGCCTCCCCGCAGGACGGTCTACACAAACAAATGCACACACGTTCGAATGTCCGGAGCCGACGTCAGAGGGGCCCCGTAGAACTCGGAGCCGTTCCGGGGAGCGCGTTGGGGAGTTTGGGAACAATAGTTGGCCCGCCATTCCGTCACAACGGCGATGAGGCTAGAGGTTGGTGGCGGTTTCAGCACAAAGCCTGCTTCATCGAACGCATCCTAGCTGAAGCGACGGAGAGTGGGGGATGCCCGTATTGTCCCCCGACACAAAGTCGATTTAGACACGCTGTGGCTAGAAGTTGGCGGCGACGCTCCCGGAATGTTGCCGCCATAGTTGTAATTGGGTGGCAAACTTGCACTGCAGCTGGCCGTTCTTAACAGCGCCGGAATGTTGCCGTCATAGTTGTAATTGGGTGGCAAACTTGCACTGCAGCTGGCCGTTCTTAACAACGCCGGAATGTTGACGCCATAGATGTAACTGGGTGGCAAACTTGCACTGCAGCTGGCCGTTCTTAACATCGTGAATAGAAACTATTCATAGGGAGTTTAAAACCACATGACCACGAACCGTGCTCGAGATTACGTGATTAAATACTACCATTATACTCCGCAAACGCTCACAAGCTCTGTGCCTTACATTTAAGCCTATACTCGGTGGCGGGCACGGCCCCGTACGCTATTGGAAAACACGCCCTGGATGCGCATCGGTCAAAATATTGCTGCGTTGACTTTAGCGGCTAAGCCCCGTAAGTGCTTGCTGGGGCGCACAACTGAACAGCTTATAATTGTCAGTTGTCGGAGTAGTGGAAGTTGTGCAAGGAGCATGGACGTATTTGCTCCTTTGCGCGTGCACGCAAGCTGTACGCCTGTTTCACTTCAGTCGAAACTCTATTTGCCGTAGCAAGCCAGCCATCGCAACGTTTTGTCGTTTTTGTTTCCTACGCTACGAGGACATATGGTTCCACCGATTCAAGATGAGGCGACATATTCTAGAAAACACGACACTTGCCGCTACAACCGGTGAGCTCTCAGGAATCACTCTCAGGAGCAGCCACAACAACTTAGTGAAGGCAGTAAAAAAAATGGTCCGACTATCCTCCCACACAACCTTCACGCGGATGAAAGAAATACTCCCGTTTTTACATGCAAAAATACGGTCAGCAAAGGAGTAAATTTGTAACCCGACTGGTACGTAGTATAAAAAACCCAGAAACAGGAATGCGATACGGGACGAGCAGTTTACTCCCATTTCGTTTTATGTTTGTTTACAATGTATGCTTCTGAATATTTTATGCATGTGATAGAATACTTAACGTCGTGGTAAGTTTATCCGATGTCTCGGTACGCGTATGTAATCGCCCAGTTTCCTGACAGCTCAGTCGGTTTAGAGACACTCTCGGAACTGACAGCTTCCAGGGTGTATTGCAGCCAAATACAAAATTTAGAGACCAAATGGCGTGCGCCAAGTGTTTGGCAAAATTATACAGTTATTGAACAGCCGATCGCAGCTTCAGATATTTTATTATTAGCTGCAATTCCCCGCCATAGATGAGGCCTATGCGCTTTTTATTCTCGCTCAACGTGGCATATTCGCCAGTTATCAAACACTTTCGATCAAGCCCCACTACGAACATCATAACAATTTATATGAGCAGCAGGGCTGCGCAATTAAACACCGAACACATTCGCATTCAGAAAACGTCATTTGACAGAATGATATGTCATGGTGTCGCGGCTCGAGCTGGCGTTTGGGACAGGAATCCACCCGCCACATTGATGAGTATACGTCCGGTGGTAGGAAGGAAGGAAAAGGGTTTATTTTACATTACTTACACTGGCTCCAGATATGGAAGCCCATTCTATGCAGGAGCGTATTCAACGGCTGAGTTCACATCAGGACACGTCAGCACCACACCTCTCACTCATCAAAGGTCTCCCCTTTTAATACCGTCGTCTTCCCTAGAAGACTATACTAGGGAATCGTTGAATCGGTCGAAAAATCACTCCCATGATGTTGCACATCATGGGAGTGATTGACATCATGGGAGCTCCGTGCGAAGTGAGGCGCCAGAGGGCGCCATGATTTATAACGTTTTCTTTATGTTTGCTTTTCCGTGAGGTAAACTAAAAGACTTGAAAGGACATGCACCGCAACGCCCCGCAAAGGTGCTTACGTTTAACGTACGTATGGCGACAAACGCTATTCCAAAAGTCTCTATTTTAAGTTAACCCTGATATTACGCTAACGTTAATCCACGGAGTAAGATACACAGGAGTACCGACTCCACCGCCGCAGACGCATGAGGTCGGGACAAATCGGGAAACGTGGACGACAGGCGCCAAATTCACTTCTGTGCTCCCTCCCTCCGCTCCATTTCGTAGCGTTCGCACATGCTTTCTTCTCTCCTTCCGAGCATGGCCAACTACCCTTCTTGCGGAGCGCCGTCTGCTACGACCCGTAGAAATCATTCCTCAGATTCCTTCCAAATGCACATGCGTTATAGTGGCTTGTTTTCACTGCCTTCTGATACAGCTCGACACCACACAGACGGCCGTTATGCCCGCCCCGGTCCCATATTTCTAGTCTCTTTTTTCTTGCGTGGTCTTCGTATTTCATTCTTTATGTGCTTTTTTCCTGTATTTAGCACAATTCCATGTAACATCCTTTAATTAAGGCGCGACATGAAGCCTGCCAGCTATAAATGGAATAAATAAATAAAATGCAATGAATACATGTTTCGTCGGCTAACGCCTTTCCGCGAGCCGCAATACCTATGCACGCCACTGGCTTCAGTGCATGCACAGGGCAAATGGCCGAGCAGACGACGCAACGAATGTGCAAGGAGGTAGAGGAGCACAGCCAAGCACGGCTTAGCACCGTTAATATACCAACGGCCGAGAGACCCGAGCTTGGCGCAGCCGCTCACCCCCTCCATTGGTTGACTGGAGCAGCCCCCCCCCCCCCCCCTTCCTCTCCAGAATTTTCACTCATGCGTAGTGCCGTCTGGCGAACGCGCTGTGGGCCGACAACCGCCGTTTGAGGATCTGTCCCTTCCAGACGAGCGGAGTCGGCGCTCCTGTCTATCTTACTCCGTGCGTTTAACTAAAAGAGTCTAACCCATAGATCGAACACCTTCTAATGTTGTGTAGTGATGGAACGTGGTACCTTCTGACGTCAAGTGCCACACCAGGTGCTTTTCCAGTCGTCCGAAAGAATGCATCTGTCACCTCAAGGCATTAACCCCGTCGCCCACCTAAGAGACGCCTCTCGTGCCCAGAGGGAAAGGGATGGAGCTATGGTCACCCGTGAGGGAACGATCGGCTTGCTCACTTGGAGGGAAAATCATGACTTTGTAAACACAGGCGAAGGAAAGACCGGCTTACTTATTGAAGTATGCTGACGCCTTACCTACTACTGGTGGAGGACAATGACTCAACACAACCAAAGAATGCGCAAAGCTTATGTTCTGTGAAGGCACGGCCGCTCGATCTCGAGTGGCCGTGGTGAATGGCAGTGGGTTCCCCGCCTAGGAAACTATGAGTGTTCTTAGGGCTTTCTTTGCTGCATAAGCGGCCCTGCCCTGTACAGGCGCCCAAATCTTTAACTGGTGTGCGGGAGCGGCGACTTTTCCGGGCGTCAGCGCCGTATGACGCGGCGAGGCTGGAAACAGCCTAGTAGACGATGGGCCCAGCTGAGCGCGCTTTGTCCGCATGCGCTTAGCCTCAGACTGTTTCCAGCCTCGCCCCGTCAAACGGCGCTGACGCACGGAAAAGTCGCCGCTCCCGCACACCAGTTAAAGATTTGGGCGCCTGTACATTCTCTCTTCACTCACATCCTGCATTCATTCAACATGTAAATAAATTGTTAGGCTTTGCAAAAGCTGCATTTCGTTCCTGCCCGACTACCTGGTCTCCTGATGCCCATGGTGAGTTATCCCTCGGTCACCTATGTGGGGTCACCTACGTCGTTAACATAGGATGCCCAGCGCAAGGTTCGAGGACGCGATGTCGTAACACGGGGCAGTCGCCGGCTATTCCAAAATATTACTGGTTTTGTTCGGTATTATGCATGAACAGCGCGCACACCTAATTTTGACGTGTCAGGTTTTGGCGGTTTCGTGACGCCCCGCGAGAAGCGAAATGGGCATCGTCCAAAAAATGTTTGACTAACAGCGGAGGGCTATGAAGGAAGCGGAATAAGATCGGAAACAGATGATGACGACGACGACGACGACGATGATGATGATGATAGATGATTTCTTATGGCATCCCCTCTTAAATGTGGCGGTGACAAATACTTACCTCGCTTGCTTGAGGGAACTATAACGCTGCAGTCGTTGACAAACTAAGGGAATGATGGGAAGCACAAGGATTTGTGTGATCTTCGAGTTTGTGGGCTCAGACGTTCTTGTGGCTTTGTATGTTATGCTTTATATGCCTTATATATGCCTTATATGCCTGCGTAAATTTCGGAGCAATCTCAACCGTTCGAAGTGCAGAAGCCGCTGCGAACACGCACCATTGCTACTAAATGGAACGATTGAGCTTGTCGAGGTTGCCAAATCGAAACGCGCCGGGCGTCTCAGGGCACTGACATGCCCGCAATAAATTCATAAGGGCCTTTCACATCACCTGCCAATGTGTGCGTCCGTGGCTTAATCGTTTCAATGTTTAGATTTCTGCGCTAGAGATCCTGTGTTCGAATAGTGCCGTCGGACAATTTTAATGTTTATATAATTATTTGTTACGCAGTCCATTGTCGAAAATGAAGACATTACAGAATCACAAAGCCGTTTGAAGCCACAATGACGAAATTTAGGCAAATCCATGTACTTCCCGTAATTCCCATGTTGGTACAACCGCCTCCATTGCAGCTCCTGTAGACACTAGCGCCAAAGTTTCCTCTAGTAATTATTATATAAAAGTAAGTTACTGCATATATCACAGTTAAGGACTTTTCTTATTTTTATATTCTTTCTTCTTAGAGTAATATTACCTATGCCTGTCTTGTAATGACAAGGGTTTCATCTATCCTCTGCTTTTTTTTCTTCAAAATCTACCGCTCTGGAGCGCCGCGGTACGGTCATTTCACCAGACGACCTTTCTGCCGCCGCGTTGACGGGTGATCATGAACAGCAAAATGGAAGACACTTCAAACCATCACAGGTGCGCTCTCGATATGCGGGATATAATTAGTCAGCTCAACGAGAAGATCCAGCAGCTGATGCTCGAAAATGAGCAGCTCCGTCGAAGCCAGCAGCGCCGAAGGTCCCCGTCCCCGATCAAAACAGCCGAGTCTCGGAAGAAGACGAAAGAGGTGAAGCTTATCAACCTGAGCCTGTCGGATGAATGCGACGAAACGTCGTCCACGGAAAGCTCGTTTGAGGATTTCGGCCTCATCGATGTTGACTTCATGGCAGACCTAGACGATGAGACCTGGCTGTTCGTGCCAGAGGAGAGAGGAGCTTGCGAAGCGAGCGCCAGCGAACCCGTGACCGCCGAACCCACCTGCACCGAATCCATCGTCTCCAGTAAGGAGGCAACCTTGCCTGAAGCGTGAGCTTGCCCGTATCTTTTCCAAAGCGGCAATTGACAGCTAGCGCTGGTCCCAGCGGTCAGGCTTCTGTGGACATACCGCAAATTTTGCAGTTACGTTCGCAGGTACTGACCGTGTGTGATTACTGGGCTACTGCTTCACATCCTTGACAATGGGACATTGTGGGCGTGTGTGTTTGGTTCTGCGTCTTGAGTTGGAAGCTACAGGGCAACACAGTTCAAACCGTTGCATTTGTAAGCAAAGTAAAGAGACCGGAGCATTTTGATGTGTGGTTACTTTTATAGCGAAGCTGTTAAGGGCTAGTTCCCCCAGGATCGTGTCCGTGTGTCGACACAAAACTCGAGCCCTCTCCTCCGGCGTCCGCGTCAGACGCCACCCGCGTTCGTGTCGTCGAGTACGCGCCGTGATGGACGCGGCCCTACCAGAATAAAACGTCATTACGTGGTCCGATCCCGAAGATAGTCCAATGTTGAGCTGACCCGCGGTGGAGAGAGAGAGAGAGAGAGAGTACACTTTATAGAAAAGAGCACACGAGTGTAGGTATAGCTCTTCCGCTGTGCAGTGGCTGGGTCGCTCAGTCCAGGAATGAAGCCGCCTTAGCTGCGCTACTCGCTTGGTGTACCAGGTTGAGCTTGTCCGTCTAGTGGGCCTCCCGTTGCCGTGTGGTGGGGTGTGTTATGCGTGTGAGCTCTGGTGTGCTAGCGCAAGCCTATGCCATGTGGTAAAGCGTTGCGCATTGATCGCAGTGTGGGCTTTTATAGGAATAGAGCGGATGCTGTATGGCGTGGTAGAGACTAAAATGTGGATATGTGTTTGTTTGGAGTTTTCGCCATATTACGGCTTCCTCTCGCGTCAGAGAATTATGAGGCAGCGGTAGTGTTCTTCGTGAAAGGCGGTAGTGTTGTAGGATGTGCGTGTAGGTTAATGGTATGGGTTCGGGGTGGAACTGGTCGCTGTGACCCTCTCGTGGCTCCCGGTGTACATGCGCTTGGGCGTAGGCGTGTGCCTGCTGATTGCCGCGTAAGGACTCATATACCGGAGTCCACAAGATGTGTACGCGGCGGAGCTGAAGATGCCGTTAAGCATTCCATATACGTGGGCCGATCCCGAAGATAGCGCAATGCCGGGCCGACCCCCGGCGGAGGTGAAGCAGGCGTTAAACGCTCCTCACACCTGGGCCGAGCCCGAACATAGTGCAATACCGGGCCGACCCGCGGCGGAGGTACAGTTCCCCATTACGGGGCCCACATACACAGCTTCGCTGGTCATCCTTCTTCATAGAGTGGAAGGGCACTGAGTTTTTTTTTCGTGGGTTTTAAAGCGGAGATTTCTTTGCTTGCCCTCCCGGTTTTGGCGTGGCTGCTCGTTATCCTAGGTTGCCCAGTATCTGTGCAGATATGTTTGCGCATATGTAGGCCCATATATGAAGATGCTGTCTTGCACGATTTGCCGGTACCGGATATAGTGGAAACAGGCACCGTATATTGTGGAAACCAAGGCGAGCTTTGGTGGCAGTGATATAGGTAAGTGAGGACGGGAGCTCCAACACAAACACGCCGTCGTTGTTTCGTGGTCTTCATTCCATTGTGATCACTCTATCGTTATCATGCCGTCGTCATCGTTCCGCCTTCTTCCCAGTGTCGTCGTCATCACGTCGTCGACATCTTATCGCCATTATTCCGTCGTCGTCATGCAGTCACGCCATTTCGTCACCGTCACACCGCCGTAACCATGCCGTCGTCACAAGGCAGTCGTCACGCCGTTATCGACAGTGCGTCATCATGCATTCATGGTCATTTCCGTCATCGTTAAGTAATCGTGGTCATTTCATGGTCGTCATTCTGGCTTCATCATCCCCTTGCCGTCATGCCGGCGTCGTCACGTCATCGTCATTACAGCGTTGTCATCCCTTTGTCATCCTGTATCGTGGTCATATAGTCACCGTCATCCCATTACCATCATTGCCATTTCATCGTCGAAATTTCAGTGTCGTTCTCTCTCTGTCGTCATGCAGTCGCCATCACGCCATCGTCGTCATTCCATCGCGGTCATTTCTTAGTCGTCATGCTTGGGATCCACAAGTTCAAGCGCAACGAGTTCATGTTGAGCGAGGCGTTTCCCGGTGTAAATGTCTCCATCTTGGTCCTGTGCTAATAGTTGAACAGCGTTCTTCGCAAACAGAAATGGAACAGAGAACCGTCGAAAATGACGAGAGCTTCTTGATAGCGTGTGCCTGACCAAAAAAAAAATCACGTATATTACGATACTCCCTAATGCGAAATTTGAGCGCAGCTCTATACCTATTTTCATTTCGCGATATATTGGCTGGCCCGTACAATCGGCATCGTGCGGCACGTTGCAAACGGAGCGAAGCGTGGGAGCGAAACGAGAGCCAGCGCGTGGGGCTACGCGTCGGTGACGCATCGGCGCGATTCGCAGAAGCCGCCGCAGACAGACCCAGACGTCGCGCGCTACTCTGGCGCCATCTAGTAGCATTGCCGCAAAGCCCGACACAACGCTTTTCATCTCATGCTTTCGCCATACCCTCCTCCGCTTTCCGCCCCATAGTACCGCTGCACCCTCCTCTACAGAACAGCTACAGAACAGGTATTCGGCTTTAACTCAGGAAGAGGACCTTAATGTTGAAGCAATGAACGACAGTCTTGTGGGCATCATTAAGGAATGTGCAAGAGAAGTCCGTGGTAACACCGTTAGACAGGATACAAGTAAGCTATCGCAGGAGACGAAAGATCTGATCAAGAAACGCCAATGTATGAAAGCCTCTAACCCTACAGCTAGAATAGAACTGGCAGAACTTTCGAAGTTAATCAACAAGCTTAAGACAGCTGACATAAGGAAGTATAATATGGATAGAATTGAACATGCTCTCAGGAATGGAGGAAGCCTAAAAGCAGTGAAGAAGAAATTAGGAATTGGCAAGAATCGGATCTATGCGTTAAGAGACAAAGCCGGCAATATCATTACTAATATGGATGAGATAGTTCAAGTGGCTGAGGAGTTCTATAGAGATTTATGCAGTACCAGTGGCACCCACGACGATAATGGAAGAGAGAATAGTCTAGAGGAATTCGAAATCCCACACGTAACGAGGGAAGAAGTAAAGAAAGCCTTGGGAGGTATGCAAAGAGGGAAGGCTGCTGGGGAGGATCAGGTAACAGCAGATTTATTGGAGTATTGTGGGCAGATTGTTCTAGAGAAACTGGCCACACTGTATACGCAATGCCTCATGACCTAGAGAGTACCGGAATCTTGGAAGAACGCTAATATAATCCTAATCCATAAGAAAGGGGACGCCAAAGACTTGAAAAATTATAGACCGTCAGCTTACTCTAAGTTGCCTACAAACTATTTACTAAGGTAATCGCAAATAGAATCAGAAACACCTTAGACTTCTGTCAACCAAAGGACCAGGCAGGATTCCGTAAAGGCTACTCAGCCATAGACCATATTCACACTATCAATCAGGTAATAGAGAAATGTGCGGAATATAACCAACCCCTATATATAGCTTTCACTGATTACGAGAAAGCGTTTGATTCTGTCGAAACCTCAGCAGTCATGGAGGCATTACGGAATCAGGGTGTAGACGAGCGGTATGTCAAAATACTGAACGATATCTATAGCGGCTCCACAGCCACCGTAGTCCTCCATAAAGAGAGCAACAAAATCCCAATAAAGAAAGGGGTCAGGCCGGGAGATACGATCTCTCCAATGCTATTCACAGCATGTTTACAGGAGGTATTCAGAGACCTGGATTGGCGAGAATTGGCGATTAGAGTTAATGGAGAATACCGGAGTAACTTGCTATTCGCTGATGATATGGCCTTGCTTAGTAACTCAGGGGACCTAATTGCAATGCATGCTCACAGATCTGGACAGGCAAAGCAGAAGGGTGGGTCTAAAATTTAATCTGCAGAATACTAAACTAATGTTTAACAGTCTCGGAAGAGAACAGCAATTTACAATAGATAGCGAAGCACTGGAAGTGGTAAGGGAATACATCTACTTAGGGCAGGTAGTGACGGCGGATCCGGATCATGAGACGGAAATAATCAGAAGAATAAGAATGGGCTGGGTTGCGTTTGGCAGGCATTCTCAGATCATGAACAGCAGGTTGCCATGATCCCTCAAGCGAGCAGTGTATAATAGCTGTATCTTAACAGTACTCACCTACGGGGCAGAAACCCGGAGGCTTGCGAAAAGGGTTCTACTTAAATTGAGGACGACGCAACGAGCTATGGAAAGAAGAATGATGGGTGTAACGTCAAGGGATAAGAAAAGAGCAGATTGGGTGTGGGAACAAAGGCGAGTTAATGACATCTTAGTTGAAATCAAGAAAAAGAAATGGGCATGGGCAGCACACGTAATGAGGATGGAAGATAACCGATGGTGATTAAGGGTTACAGAGTGGATTCCAAGGAAAAGGAAGCGTAGCAGGGGGCGGCAGAAAGTTGGGTGGGCGGATGAGATTAAGAAGTTTGCTGGGATGAAATGGCCACAATTAATACATGACCGAGGTAGTTGGAGAAGTATGGGAGAGGCCTTTGCCCTGCAGTGGGCGTAACAAGGCTGATGATGATGATAACCCTCCTCTGCGCTTTCCTCCTTGCGCCCCTTTTCTCTCTAGACGTTTTTTTTCATCCCCGGGTGCGCGCCGCGTTCGTTCTCATCATTCCCTGTGCTCGTTCGCTCGGTTACGCCGGGAACGCCGACGTTCGCCGCAGGAACGGGCGCCTAAGAGCTGCGCTCTAAAAATTCAGTGCCCTTTCATTCTGTGAAGACGGATGACCAGCGAAGCTGTGAATGTACGTCCTTTAATGGCGAACTGCACCTCCGACGCGGGTCGGCCCCATATTTCACTATCTTCGGGATCGGCCCACGTATGGGGAGCACTTAAAGCATGCTTCACCTCTGCCGTGGGTCGACCTGGCATTGCAGTATCTTCGGGATTGGCCCACGTATGGCGAGTGCTTAACGCCAGCTTCACCTCCGTCGTGGGTCGGCCCGGCATTGTACTGTCTTCAGGATCGGTCCACGTATGGGGAGAGCTTAACGCCTGCTTCCGCGGTGCATCATTGCTTTGTTCGAAATAAGCCGCAAAACTTGTAGCCGAGTAGGTGCTTCATCAGGGAGTGCAATCACGACTGCTTGTTGTTTATGATTCGCCTGCGATACTACAAATCGCCGTGTTGCTCGCAAGCTGACATCAACCTAGTATGCCGTGAGTTTATTTTTGCCGCTCCCCGCCCCTCTGCAGCTCTGGAACCGTTGCAACGCGGGTGCCCCTGCCGAGGCCATAGCTGCCTTGGCTTGTTTTCTACACCATGAACCAGGAGCACCAAGCGACCAGCTCTTTCGAGTCCCGTGTTCTAAACGGGCGTGCCTACCGGTGACCTGTGTTCTAAACGGGCTGCCGGTCACCTGTCTGTAGCAAAAAAAATCCTGTACTTAGTTGGGCCTGGAATTGTCTTGGCCTCAAAAGAATAGACACGCTATTAAAAAAAACCATAGTGTCCTGGTCGTTAATCCGGCAGCCCCTCGTCACCTCGGTGCAGGATTCACCATTTCCACAGTCTGCATTCAGGTGTTGGTTTGGCCGATTATACCGCAGGGACGTCCCCCGGGTCAGACATGGAGCGTACGTTCCTGATACCGCCGTTTCTATGGGTGAAGCTCACCCGATTGTTCGGGCGCAGCCACAGCACCATGAAACCTCCCCGAACTCCTAGCGCAGTAGCACTATCACAGTGCCACCACTGGCGATTTCGGACGGCTCAACCTTTGGTTCCAAATTGAGCCACCCTCTACCACTCACGCTGTTGCAAATGGGTCGCAAGCCCCAAGGGTAGCGTTGGCCTGGCGGCCTGGGGCACAGCTGGAAGCATCCGAAGGTCCTGGCAAAGGATGAGTTGACTGCTAACAGAACAACTTGTTTATTCTAGCATCGGTCAGGTCGACCGAAGTGGAGAGACGGGAGCGTACGTTATTCGACGGAAGAAATCGGAGCCTCTCTCTTGAGGTCCGGGGGCAGCTGCTTTTATACTCTCGGAGTCGAGGGCAAGAAGGAACGGCTCCGGATGGGGCGCACGTGACGGCGGCGCACGGACACGTTGAGACGAGTAGTGGCGCATCCGCCGGGCCGGCGCCGGTCAGACCTCCTCGCTTCACAGTTGGGGAGCTCCTCTCCCCGGCTGCCGCACTTTGACAAGCGTGGGCACCAACATGTACACACACACACAAACACACAAACACACACACACGAAGACACGTGGCATTGAAACATGCGTGGACGCGCTTGGCAGGAAGCGTTGCGGCAGCGCTGAACGGGTCGAAATGTCCGCCGCTTTGAACGAAGCCCCGGCGTCCATTGCATGCGCGCCGGCTATACCGCGCGTCGTAGGCGAAACGTAACAGCGCAGAGATGACCAGTTCTGCTACCATGGCACATTCGCTGCACCGGGATCGCAGGAGGGGTAGACGACCCATGTGCATTTGCTGGGCGCCATTGCATTATAGTTTCCGCATTATATTTCCCCCGCCTGCTGCTGCAGCCCTCCGACTCCAGGCTTGCAGCACGAGCTCCCCCTCTTAGCCGTGCGGGCATCCGAAGCCACCCGCACGTTGCCCGTGACGCATCCCGTGGAGGTGGGGAGAGCTCATGTCCAGAGGCCGTGACTCCACCCAAGCTGGATTACACGGACACGCAACGATCCGCATCGTTCAGGCACCTCTGGACCATGAATGATTGTCGGACTCTTTCCCAGACCGACTTACGAGAAATTCCGACTCCCCCGCTGTGGCCTCCAGTAGGCTGGATGACAGGGGCGCGCAACCTACCCCCGGCGCTAACAGCACGGTTTATGAACTCTCTCACAAGGACGCTGTTTCATGCCAAGGCCTCCATGTAGCTGGATTATAAGGGCATGCCAAAGCCCCCGGCCATTTTGACATGGTCCAAGTTCACCTAGGAATTACCCTGTGAACATGGTGGTAAACCTTCCTTGGATGTAAGTCGGTTGTACTAAAATTCATCCGACTTCATTGGTGTATGCGTTGACCAACACCTTGCCACCAGGCAGTGGGTTACAGAAGCTCGCCACAAGCCTCCCACAAGCCTATCACAAACGGCCTTCGGCCAATTCACCACTCTGTTTCGATGGAGCATTTATCTACCGCAACGTCATTTTCCAACGAGCAGGAGATGCAATTGGCGACAGAGAACGCCGCCACGCGTTCCTCGGCAATAAGGAAGACGCCAGAGGGGGATACCGCGGGACTAGCCGCCAATCCCATCGTCGCCAATTTTCCCTCCCAACAACGAGAGGTGGGCACTCCGACCGGGGAAAGGAGGGAAGACGATGATGCCCCAAACATTTACGACGACAAAACTGACGACGACGCAGGTGGCTGTTGGAAGACAGTCATACATAAGCGACGCGTCCGTCAAATGGACGCTAAGACGCAGCCCTCCGAGAACATCTTGGGCAGTCCGGACGCCTATCAGCTTACCGTACCCAAGCGCAGTCGGAGTCAGAACCTGCCTCGACTTCCTTTACACGATGGAAAGATAATTCTGTGGCCTCACGGAGGACTTTGTCTCGATAAGTGGACGCGCCCAGAACTCGCCAGTGCTCTATGGAGTGCAGCCGGCTTGACCACCTAGGATCGTCAGGACATCATATTCCGACTGCGACCTCAGCAGAACTTGGCCATCATCAGCGCACCCAAGTCACACGTGGCCGACGCATTGTACAAGGTGAGGGAGTCGAACCTTGGTCAGCGGGTCTATCCCATCACAACATATTTGCAGCCCCAGACAACTTATGCAAGGGACTCATGCAACGTGCGGGACTGACAACCCCACCCCGTTCCTGGTCTTTTGCCCGGTACACCGCCTTCCAAGCTAGTGAATGAACTTTTTGGCTCCTAGAATTCAAATAGTTCAAGCACAAATGATGGGTCAGACCAACGTTGCGTTTGTAACATTTGAAGGACCCAAAGTGCCTCGCTACGTGCGTTTCTAGGGTGCAGAACTCCGCTGCTACCCCCATCGCCCACGCCAACTCGTTTGCAAAATATGTCACAAGCTCGGCCATTGGGCTGACTACTGTCCTACGCCAGACGTGGTCATTTGCGCGACGTGCGGGACTGACCACCCCACCCCGTCGCATCCGTGCACACCACACTGCAGATCCTGTGACGGTACCCACCCTACAAGGGAAAAGCGCCCTCCTTCCCCATCTTCCCAACAACCCTACAAGAAGGCCCTGCAGGCCAAAGCCCCAGCCGAGGTGACCCTGGCCCCTTCAGGGGTGCAGCGGACCCCGGAGAAGAAAACAGCAACGGAGGCGCCTCGGGAGGTAGGTTGGGCGGATGGTCCCCCACAGCTCGCTCCTCCCCGGAAATCTCTCCCTACCCCTTCCCCTATTACTAATTTGTTACGAACCCCCGATCCTCAAATAGAAATAGCCCGTTTACGTCGTGACATGGAGGCGCGCTGTGAGCGCCTGCAAAAAGAAATGAACGCGCTGGTGGCGGACATGAGCACTAGTATGCAGACGGCCCTGAACAGGATCGAACGCCAAATGGAGGACCTTCGAATAGGGATTAAGGAGCAAGTTAGAATGCAATGAATAGAGTGCACTTTCGCACGCATGCAATTTCCTGAGATTAGTGGTTACACCGAAAGCGGGCTTTCCGACCAAGGCTCTCGGCCGCAACCTTCAAATGTGTGCACCCGGCGCCCGCATCCCTGTGCACGACCTTCTGCTTCCTCTCACGATGATGATGGCACCACGTAGCGTAATTGTAGGGATTCCTTCAAAAACGAGGTTCCCTACAGCAGTATATCGCCAAATCCACGAACCCTCCCGATGTGATCCTCTTACAGGAACTCAATTGCACCCCCCTTCTTTATCTCTTCTGCCTCTCCTCTTGTGGGAGCCTTAGTTTCGAAACATGTTACATGTCGCATGTATACGACTAGCATTGACATCCCTCACCTTCGCCTGTCCCTAGGCAATGAAAGTAAGCCGGAAAGTTAAATTTCATTTATATGTAGATATTTTTACTTTTGCCGGCAAAGATTTAAAAAAAAATTAAGCAATTTCTGGTAACCTCATTTCACATTCTCTTTCTTTTTTCGATGCTCACGGCAGCAAACGGTCTCCGTTAACACTAGCGTGACGTATTTCCTGTTACCAGTTTTTGCCGAGTGTCCCCTCTTGTTAAATTTCTTTCTCTATGGTTTTGCTTTCTTCACCTTCACTACCACGAGACAATATTTATGTTGCCGGATAGAGTGGTGCGCACAGTGTTTTTCCAGACGTGAACTATCCTTTATTTTTTTTATTAATTCATTGTAGCACAGCGTTCTGTTTCGCATACTGTTGTCATGCTATCCGGCAGCCTGTAACTGAAACCAGGATGCCATTTCTGCCTGAACCGCAGCATCATTGGCAAAACGTTTACCTGCTAGAAACGACTTCAGCTCGGGCAATGTTTTGTCAACAATAATGTGTTTCGAATAAAGGGAAATTCAGACATCCACCCGTTCGTAGCAATTACTACAAAGGAAACCCATCCGGGTCCCTCCAAATTCTTCAACTATGGGGCTTTTCTTTCGAGGAACCCGTATGGGTTTCCTTTGTAGCAATTGCTACGAACGGGTGGATGTCTGAATTTCCCTTTATTCATTACTTCTCTCCACCTTGCGGGTTTCCGCAGAACTACTACGTCAAACACTTGCCTTTGCTTCGTGTTGACGACAAATTCGACTTCGCCCTGCCATCTGCTAGCCGCCTGGTTAGCTCAGATGGTAGAGCGGCTGCCCCGGAAAGGCGGTGGTCCCGGGTCCGAGTCCCGGACCAGGACGAATTTTTCTTCAACTATGAGGCTTTTCTTTCGAGGAACCCGTATGGGTTTCCTTTGTAGCAATTGCTGCGAACGGGTGGATGTCTGAATTTCCCTTTATTCATTACTTCTCTCCACCTTGCGGGTTTCCGCAGAACTACTACGTCAATAATGTGTTTCGTGCAGAGGTGGCATCCTTGTTTCAGTCAATGGGGGCACATTGGCATGACATCAGCATACAATACAGATCTTGTTTCAGTTACAAAATAATTGTGACAGGTGGCATTCAATTGATTGTCGTAAGCAACATGCACTAGTCGACCAATCAGGCTGTACTACACTATTCACATGGTTCACATCTGGAGAAGGTACCTGTGCTTCACTCTATTCGACTATACATAAACTTTTTTTGTTATGTATCTGCCTCATTTAAAGTAAATTGTAACTGAGGGCAAACCTCGTGTTGTAACTGCTGCTACAAAAAGTTGAGGGAATATCTAATAGAAGTCTTCATTTGTTCTTGTCAAGGTGTCCGTCAGCCAACATTTAGCGTAATGTTAGCAGTGCTTACTGAAGCACTTATATACGTCCATGGCTACAAAATGTCTTGATCAAGACAGCTGCTAGACTTTAAAATTAGCCGTTCAAGAACTATTTTAGACATCAAATATCTGCTGCCGTGTTTCGTGGGGAATTCGCTCTCGTCTGCAGAAACCCTCCATGTAAGGCTTAGTAGTAAAGCATAGGCATAGGAAAAGAACACAAAGGGTACACTAATACAATGATTCAGAAACTTAAAAAGAAACATAAGCACTCGCTATGAATGACGCGTTTCGGACAGAGGGCCTCCCAGTCACAAGCCGAACGCTTTGACACGGCGCCACGAAAGCCGTACGAAGAGGTACCGTATTCCGGAGTATTTATCCGATGCCGCGTAGCGCAGCTTGGCTAGTGACAAACGGAGCAAAGCGCGGCCTCTTTCATTGTACTGCAGTACCTAGGGAAAGGCAGATTTCGAGGAGCAAAAGTCCCCAGCTGTTCCTTGCGCAAATCACGCATGAGCACAACGGTCGGCTAAACCAAGAAAGGTCTCGTCCGAAAATGTGTCACGAGATTTTCTTGGAATTTATATGACCATTATTTAGAGCGATAGAATCAAACATGGCATTCGTTGATTAAGCACTACATTTTTGAACTTGCACAGAAAATCGCCAGAAAATCCAAAAACGGTATGTTGCGCCGCCCTGCAGTGAAACTTTGGTTTTATACTCTGGATTGCCGACAGGTGACGGCGGATTGCTCTACGGAAGCCGGCTGTTATGAAATGCCACATATGTATTGTTTACAATCCCAATCCTTATATAGGCGTTTGCGCTTTATTCTATGCGTAATATACACGATCTAAGGAATTGTTCACACTTAGAAGCGGCGCTGTTTTCGCGGCAATGAGGGAATGGCAGAACCGTGCATGGCGTCCCCCGTTGCATGGCGGCGCACATATGAGTTCTTTTGTACGCATGCTGTCTTGCAAGTGAGTACCCGCAGTTCTGTGGTCTCGTTGTGGGACACAAAATGTCCGCGACTCAGTGTGCCGTAAATGGGCGCTAGTACTACACGTGAAGGGTGCTATACTATATACCTATCACTTGCTTCCTCTGCCACTTTCGTCCATTGATCCATGACGTTCGGGCGCTATTTCGTATGTATCTGTAAGTGTGGCTCTAACATTAATCACTCCAGCTCTCTCAAGCTTTCGAAAAACTACACGCTTCCGAAAACAATAGCGCGCGTGGGACTACGGCAGCACACAGAACGGCGCATCACGTGTAAAATAATCGTTTCGCTGTCGAAAACTGGGCTCAGCTTGGCTAAAAAGAATTTGGCTTTACTTGTGCTGACGAAAGCAGTGCGACAAGAAATCACGAAAACACGTAGCGATTACTGCAGAAATCATGTAACAGTTCAGGACCAACTACATGAACATCAGCTTGATAAACAAATATTAATTTCTTACAGCAAGGGCCCCAAGAAATCTCGTCTACACGCTTCCCTACAATGCCGGCAGGCAGTCGCTATCGCGCTCATTTATCACTGTTGCCAAAGTGCTTCCGGCAAGGTGGGAGACCGAGGACGGGAAGAGGGGGGGGGGGGGGGGTCTATATATTTATAGTCTGGATAACGTCAAATTCCGCCATATTGTCAAATTTGGTAATGGCTGACATTTGAGCCAGAGACGCCGGAGCAGCCCTGTAGGGGCATCTCTGATTGGCTCAAAATGCCGACATTAAAAATTTGACCATATGGCGAAATTTGACAACGTCCAGAACGGCACAAAGTGCTAGATGGTATTCTATAGCCTTCGTGCATCAAGTTTATTTTCGTTTTGTTTAAATGGTAAGCTGCTACTGCAAAATCAGAGCAATAAGTTTCCAGTAGTTGTATAATTTCTGTATCCATCATTCAGCAGGAAATGTCCTTAAATATAATATTTCCTTACGCCATTATTAAAATTCAATGCTGAGTGTGAGAGAGAGATAAACGGGATGGGAAAGGCAGGGAGGTTAACCCGATAAGGTTCTGGTTTGCCACCCTGCACTGGGGAAAAGGTAAGGTGAAATGAAAGACGGAAAAAGCAGTGAAGAGGAAAAACAAACTTAAGGGGAAAAAATGTAGGGAAGATCGTGCTCGCTTAAGCCGCCGGAGATGAGACTGTTGCTGCATTAAAATATGCCTGCTTTTAAGGCTCCGTAAGTTGTTTTAAAGGCCCCGCGGGGTGATTGATCCCCCCCGAGGCCAAAACTTACACTATGCAACTGATGTCGCGAATGAAAGGACTGTGCCATATATGGCAATCGAGCGATCCCTTATCCCTTATTCCTGTAATTTTCCTGCAGTTAGCCATGTAAATTTGCAGTGCTGCTGAATCGCACACTTGGAGGCTGTGAAACTTTTCAAATAGTGTGTGATAAATTATGTGGTGTTAATTCCCCAATTTTATTCAATGGGCAGGGGTGGCGTTGATGAATCAGGCGTTACTTTCCACCAACCACGAGGTTTCTGGCGCATCCTCTATAAGGGTATGCGCCATGTTTGAGGCTTTTCATTAGACAGTTTTTTTTAGCGTTTGCAACCGAACGTAAAAGCATTACGTGCGTAAAGAAATAGCGTCGTCCTTACTGCGCAAGCTCGGAACGTTATTGGGTTTCTGCGGTTTACGTGCGTTATGATAACGTATGTTATTTGGCAAGTTTAACATCCTTAATGTTTACGGACGCTAAGAAATACCGTTGTCAAACATGGCGGCACCCATAGCTCCCGCTTCAGCGTGAATTCTCGTGATGGGTGCGCTCTCCCTCGTGTCGATCGCCTGTTACTATCGTAATGAGCTTTCGTTTTAACTTACCTGAAAGGTTAGTTATGAGCGCATAGCGCGTCCATTTTCTGAGATCGTTCGGCTATTCTGGCGCCCGTACGCCTAACCAGACGCGTTCAAATAGCAACAGCAGTATCGTTGTTAACGGATCGTCTTGGCTTGGATACGTTTTGCCTGAGGCGCCGGACGGCGCCCTGTTTTATAACGTTTGCTTTACGTTTGTGTTTCCGTGAGGTAAACTAAAGACTTGAAAGGACATGCACCGTAACGTCCCGCAAAGGTGCTTACGTTTAACGTACGTAAGGCGACGAACGCTATTCCAAAATTGTCTATTTTCATTTAACCCTGATATTACGCTAACGTTAATCCACGGAGTAAGATACACAGGAGTACCGACTCCGCCGCCGCAAACGCATTAGGTCGGGACAAATCGGGAAACGTGGACGCCAGGCGCCAAATTCACATCTGTGCTCCCTCCCTCCGCTCCTCTTCTTAGCCTTCGCACATGCTTTCTTCTCTCCTTCCAAGCATGGCCAACTACTCTTCTTGCGGAGCGCCGTCTGCTACGACCCGTAGAAATCATTCCTCAGATTCCTTCCAAATGCGTGCGCATGCGCTATAGTGGCTTGTTTTCACTGCCTTCTAATACAGCTCGACACCACACAGACGGCCGTTATGCCCGCCCCAGTCCCATATTTCTAGTCTCTTTTTTCTTGCGTGGTCTTCGTATTTCATTCTTTAAAATGCTTTTTTCCTGTGCCTAGCACAATTTCATGTAACATCCTTTAATAAAGGCGTGACATGAAGCCTGCCTGCTATAATTGGAGTAAATAATTAAAATGCAATGAATACATGTTTCGTCGGCTAACGCCTTTCCGCGAGCCGCAATACCTATGCACGCCACCGGTTTTAGTGCATCCACAGAGCAAATGGCCGAGCAGACGACACAACGAATGTGCAAGGAGGTACAGGAGCACAGACAAGCACGGCTTAGCACCGTTAATATACCAACGGCCGAGAGACCCGAGCTTGGCGCACCCCCTCCATTGATTGACTGGAGCTGCCCCCCATCCCGCTCCACATTTTTCACTCATGCGTAGCGCCGACTGGAGAACGCGCTGTGAGCCGGCAACAGCCGTTTGAGGATCTGTCCCTTCCAGACGAGTGGAATCGGCGCTCCTGTCTATCTTACTCCATGCGTTTAACTAAAAGCGGCTAACCCATAGATCGAACACCTTCCACTGTTGTGTAGTGATGGAACGTGGTACCTTCTGACGTCAAGTGCCACATCAGGTGCTTTTCCAGTCATCCGAAAGAATGCATCTGTCACTTCAAGGCATTAACCCCGTCGCCCACCTACGAGACGCCTCTCGTGCCCAGAGGGAAAGGGATGTAGCTATGGTCAGCGGCGAGGGAACGATCTCCTTGCCCACATGGAGGGAAAGTCATGATTTTGTAAACACAGGCGAAGGAAAGACCGGCTGACTCAACACAACCAAAGAACACGCAAAGCTAATGTTCTGTGAAGGCACGGCCGCTCGATCTCGAGTGGCCGTGGTGAAGGGCAGTGGGTTTCCCGCCTAGGAAACTATGAGTGTTCTTAGGGCTTTCTTCGCTGCATTAGCGGCCCTGCCGTGTACTCTCCCTTCACTCTCATCCTTCACTCATTCAACATGTAAATAAATTGTTAGGCTTTGCAAAAGCTGCATTTCGTTCCTGCCCGACTGCCTGGTCTCCTGATCATCATCATCATCATCATCATCATCATCATCATCATCATCATCATCATCATCATCATCATCATCATCATCATCATCAGCCTGGTTACGCCCACTGCAGGGCAAAGGCCTCTCCCATGCTTCTCCAACAACCCCGGTCATGTACTAATTGTGGCCATGCCATCCCTGCAAACTTCTTAATCTCATCCGCCCACCTAACTTTCTGCCGCCCCCTGCTACGCTTCCATTCCCTTGGGATCCAGTCCGTAACCCTTAATGACCATCGGTTATCTTCCCTCCTCATTACATGTCCTGCCCATGCCCATTTCTTTTTCTTGATTTCAACTAAAATGTCATTTACTCGCGTTTGTCCCCTCACCCAATCTGCTCTTTTCTTATCCCTTAACCTTACACCTATCATTCTTCTTTCCATAGCTCGTTGCGTCGTCCTCAATTTGAATAGAACTCTTTTCGTAAGACTCCAGGTTTCTGCTTTCAGGTTTCTCCTGTTCCAGGTTTCTCCAGGTCAGTTATCCTTCGGTCACCTATGTGGGGTCACCTACGTCGTGAACATAGGATGCCCAGCGCAAGGTTTGAGGACGCGATGTCGTAACACGGGGCAGTCTCCGGCTATTCCAAAATATTACTGGTTTAGTTCGGTATCATGCATGAACAGTGCGCACACGTAATTTTGACGTGTCAGGTTTTGGCGGTTTCGTGAGGCCGCGTGAGAGGCGAAATGGGCATGGTCCAAAAAATGTTTGACTGACAGCGGAGGGCTATGAAGGAAGCGGAATAAAATCGGAAACAGATGATGACGACGACGACGACGATGATGATGATGATGATGATGATGATGATGATGATGATCATAGATTATTTCTTATGGCATCCCATTTTAAACGCGGCGGTGACAAATACTTACCTTGCCTGCTTGAGGGAACTCTAACGCAGCAGTCGTTGACAAAGTATGGGAATGATGGGAAGTAGTCTGATCTTCGTGTTTGTGGATTCAGACGTTCTTGTGGCTTTGTATGTTACGCTTTATATGCCTTCATTGTCGTAAATTTCAGAGCAATCTCAACCCTTCGAAGTGCAGAAGCCATTGCGAACACGCACAATTGCTACTAAGTGGAACGATCGAGCTTGTCGAGGTTGCCAAATCGAAACGCGCCGGGCGTTTCAGGGCACTAACATGCCCTCAATAAATTCATAAGGGCCTTCCACATCATCTGCCGATGTGTGCGTCCGTGGCTTAATCGTTTCAATGTTTAGATTTCTGTGCTAGAGATCCTGTGTTCGAATGCTGCCGTCAGACAATTTTAATGTTTATATAATTATTTGTTACGCAGTCCATTGTCGATAATGTACACATTCCAAAATCACAATGCCGTTTGAAGCCACAATGACCAAATTTAGGCAAATCCATGTACAGCCTCCCTGATTTTTAATAATATAGCGCGAGCGTCGACTGAACTGCTGGTGAGCGCTTTAAAACGGCGATAAGCGTGCAAAAAGAGCGTGCAACAAGGCGAGTGCAACAAGGCAACAAGGCTCGTGCGCGAACTCTCGCCTTGTTGCACGCTTATCGCCGTTATAAGCAGTTATAAGCAGTTCAGTCGACGCTCGCGCTATATTATTAAAAATCAGGGAGGCTGTACTTCCCATAATTTTATTGTTTGTACAACCACTCCCATTGCAGCTCCCGTAGACACTAGCGCCAAAGTTTCCTCTAGGAATTATTATATAAAAGTAAGTTACTGCATATATCACAGTTAAGGACTTTTCTTATCTTTATATTCTTTCTTCTTAGAGTAATATTACCTATGCCTGTCTTGTAATGACAAGGGCTTCATCTATCCTCTGCTTTTTTTTCTTCAAAATCTACCTCTCTGGAGCGCCGCGGTACGGTCATTTCGCCAGACGACCTTTCTGCCGCCGCGTTGACGGGTGATCATGAACAGCAAAATGGAAGACACTTCAAACCATCACAGGTGCGCTCTCGATATGCGGGATATAATTAGTCAGCTCAACGAGAAGATCCAGCAGCTGATGCTCGAAAATGAGCAGCTCCGTCGAAGCCAGCAGCGCCGAAGGTCCCCGTCCCCGATCAAAACAGCCGAGTCTCGGAAGAAGACGAAAGAGGTGAAGCTTATCAACCTGAGCCTGTCGGATGAATGCGACGAAACGTCGTCCACGGAAAGCTCGTTTGAGGATTTCGGCCTCATCGACGTTGACTTTATGGCAAACCTAGACGATGAGACCTGGCTGTTCGTGCCAGAGGAGAGAGGAGCTTGCGAAGCGAGCGCCAGCGAACCGGTGACCGCCGAACCCACCTGCACGGAATCCATCGTCTCCAGTAAGGAGGCAGCCTTGCCTGAAGCGTGAGCTTGCCCGTGTCTTTTCCAAAGCGGCAATTGACAGCTAGCGCTGGTCCCAGCGGTCAGGCTTCTGTGGACATACCGCAAATTCTGCAGTTACGTTCGCAGGTACTGACCCTGTGTGATTACTGGGCTATACTGCATCACATCCTTGACAATGGGACATTGTGTGCGTGTGTGTTTGGTTCTGCGTCTTGAGTTGGAAGCTACAGGGTAACACAGTTCAAACCGTTGCATTTGTAAGCAAAGTAAAGAGACCGGAGCATTTTGATGTGTGGTTACTTTTATAGGGAAGCTGTTAAGGGCTAGTTCCCCTAGGATCGTGTCCGTGTGTCGACACAAAACTCGAGCCCTCTCCTCCGGCGTCCGTGTCAGACGCCACCCGCGTTCGTGTCGTCGAGTACGCGCCGTGATGGACGCGGCCCTACCAGAATAAAACGTCATTACGTGGTACCATCCCGAAGATAGTCCAATGTTGAGCTGACCCGCGGTGGAGAGAGAGAGAGAGAGAGAGAGAGAGTACACCTCATAGAAAAGAGCACACGAGTGTAGGTAGCTCTTCCGCTGTGCAGTGGGTGGGCCGCTCAGTCCAGGAATGACGCCGCCTTAGCTGCGCTACTCGCTTGGTGTACCAGGTTGAGCTTGTCCGTCTAGTGGGCCTCCCGTTGCCGTGTGGTGGGGTGTGTTATGCGTGTGAGCTCTGGTGTGCTAGCGCAAGCCTATGCCATGTGGTAAAGCGTTGCGCATGGATCGCAGTGTGGGCTTTTATAGGAGTAGAGCGGATGCTGTATGGCGTGGTAGAGACTAAAATGTGGATATGTGTTTGTTTGGAGTTTTCGCCATATTACGGCTTCCTCTCGCGTCAGAGAATTATGAGGCAGCGGTAGTGTTCTTCGTGAAAGGCGGTAGTGTTGTAGGATGTGCGTGTAGGTTAATGGTATGGGTTCGGGGTGGAACTGGTCGCTGTGACCCTCTCGTGGCTCCCGGTGTACATGCGCTTGGGCGTAGGCGTGTGCCTGCTGATTGCCGCGTAAGGACTCATATACCGGAGTCCACAAGATGTGTACGCGGCGGAGCTGAAGATGCCGTTAAGCATTCCATATACGTGGGCCGATCCCGAAGATAGCGCAATGCCGGGCCGACCCCCGGCGGAGGTGAAGCAGGCGTTAAACGCTCCTCACACCTGGGCCGAGCCCGAACATAGTGCAATACCGGGCCGACCCGCGGCGGAGGTACAGTTCCCCATTACGGGGCCCACATACACAGCTTCGCTGGTCATCCTTCTTCATAGAGTGGAAGGGCACTGAGTTTTTTTTTCGTGGGTTTTAAAGCGGAGATTTCTTTGCTTGCCCTTCCGGTTCTGGCGTGGCTGCTCGTTATCCTAGGTTGCCCAGTATCTGTGCGGATATGTTTGCGCATATGTAGGCCTATATATGAAGATGCTGTCTTGCACGATTTGCCGGTACCGGATATAGTGGAAACAGGCACCGGATATTGTGCAAACCAAGGCGAGCTTTGGTGGCAGTGATATAGGTAAGTGAGGACGGGAGCTCTAACGCAAACACGCCGTCGCTATTTCGTGGTCTTCATTCCATTGTGATCACTCTATCGTTATCATGCCGTCGTCATCGTTCCGCCTTCTCCCCAGTGTCGTCGTCATCACGTCGTCGACATTTTATCGCCATTATTCCGTCGTCGTCACGCCGTCGTCATCATGCAGTCGCGCCATTTCGTCACCGTCACACCGCCGTAACCATGCCGTCGTCACAAGGCAGTCGTCACGCCGTTATCGACAGTGCGTCATCATGCATTCATGGTCATTTCCGTCATCGTGAACTAATCGTGGTCATTTCAGGGTCGTCATTCTGGCTTCATCATCCCCTTGCCGTCATGCCGGCGTCGTCACGTCATCGTCATTACAGCGTTGTCATCCCTTTGTCATCCTGTCATCGTGGTCATATAGTCACCGTCATCCCATTACCACCATGGCCATTCCATCGTCGAAATTTCAGTGTCGTCCTCTCTCTGTCTTCATTCAGTCGCCATCACGCCGTGGTCGTCATTCCATCATGGTCATTTCTTAGTCGTCATGCTTGGGATCCACAGGTTCCAGCGCAACGAGTTCATGTTGAGCGAGGCGTTTCGCGGTGTAAATGTGTCCAACTTGGTCCTGTGCTAATAGTTGAACAGCGTTCTTCGCAAACAGAAATGGAACAGAGAACCGTCGAAAATGACGAGAGCTTCTTGATAGCGTGTGCCTGACCAAAAAAAAATTCACGTATATTACGATACTCCCTAATGCGAAATTTGAGCGCAGCTCTATACCTATTTTCATTTCGCGATATATTGGCTGGCCCGTACAATCGGCATCGTGCGGCACGTTGCAAACGGAGCGAAGCGTGGGAGCGAAACGAGAGCCAGCGCGTGGGGCTACGCGTCGGTGGCGCATCGGCGCGATTCGCAGAAGCCGCCGCAGACAGACCCAGACGTCGCGCGCTACTCTGGCGCCATCTAGTAGCATTGCCGCAAAGCCCGACACAACGCTATTCATCTCATGCTTTCGCCATACCCTCCTCCGCTTTCCGCCCCATAGTACCGCTGCACCCTCCTCTACAGAACAGCTACAGAACAGGTATTCGGCTTTAACTCAGGAAGAGGACCTTAATGTTGAAGCAATGAACGACAATCTTGTGGGCATCATTAAGGAATGTGCAAGAGAAGTCCGTGGTAACTCCGTTAGACAGGATACAAGTAAGCTATCGCAGGAGACGAAAGATCTGATCAAGAAACGCCAATGTATGAAAGCCTCTAACCCTACAGCTAGAATAGAACTGGCAGAACTTTCGAAGTTAATCAACAAGCTTAAGACAGCTGACATAAGGAAGTATAATATGCATAGAATTGAACATGCTCTCAGGAACGGAGGAAGCCTAAAAGCAGTGAAGAAGAAATTAGGAATTGGCAAGAATCGGATCTATGCGTTAAGAGAGAAAGCCGGCAATATCATTACTAATATGGATGAGATAGTTCAAGTGGCTGAGGAGTTCTATAGAGATTCATGCAGTACCAGTGGCACCCACGACGATAATGGAAGAGAGAATAGTCTAGAGGAATTCGAAATCCCACACGTAACGAGGGAAGAAGTAAAGAAAGCCTTGGGAGGTATGCAAAGAGGGAAGGCTGCTGGGGAGGATCAGGTAACAGCAGATTTATTGGAGTATTGTGGGCAGATTGTTCTAGAGAAACTGGCCACCCTGTATACGCAATGCCTCATGACCTAGAGAGTACCGGAATCTTGGAAGAACGCTAATATAATCCTAATCCATAAGAAAGGGGATGCCAAAGACTTGAAAAATTATAGACCGTCAGCTTACTCTAAGTTGCCTACAAACTATTTACTAAGGTAATCGCAAATAGAATCAGAAACACCTTAGACTTCTGTCAACCAAAGGACCAGGCAGGATTCCGTAAAGGCTACTCAGCCATAGACCATATTCACACTATCAATCAGGTGATAGAGAAATGTGCGGAATATAACCAACCCCTATATATAGCTTTCACTGATTACGAGAAAGCGTTTGATTCTGTCGAAACCTCAGCAGTCATGGAGGCATTACGGAATCAGGGTGTAGACGAGCGGTATGTCAAAATACTGAACGATATCTATAGCGGCTCCCCAGCCACCGTAGTCCTCCATAAAGAGAGCAACAAAATCCCAATAAAGAAAGGGGTCAGGCCGGGAGATACGATCTCTCCAATGCTATTCACAGCATGTTTACAGGAGGTATTCAGAGACCTGGATTGGCGAGAATTGGCGATTAGAGTTAATGGAGAATACCGGAGTAACTTGCTATTCGCTGATTATATTGCCTTGCTTAGTAACTCCGGGGACCTAACTGCAATGCATGCTCACAGATCTGGACAGGCAAAGCAGAAGGGTGGGTCTAAAATTTAATCTGCAGAAAACTAAACTAATGTTTAACAGTCTCGGAAGAGAACAGCAGTTTACAAGAGATAGCGAAGCACTGGAATTGGTAAGGGAATACATCTACTTAGGGCAGGTAGTGACGGCGGATCCGGATCATGAGACGGAAATAATCAGAAGAATAAGAATGGGCTGGGGTGCGTTTGGCAGGCATTCTCAGATCATGAACAGCAGGTTGCCATGATCCCTCAAGCGAACAGTGTATAATAGCTGTATCTTAACAGTACTCACCTACGGGGCAGAAACCCGGAGGCTTGCGAAAAGGGTTCTACTTAAATTGAGGACGACGCAACGAGCTATGGAAAGAAGAATAATGGGTGTAACGTCAAGGGATAAGAAAAGAGCAGATTGGGTGTGGGAACAAAGGCGAGTTAATGACATCTTAGTTGACATCAAGAAAAAGAAATGGGCATGGGCAGCACACGTAATGAGGATGGAAGATAACCGATGGTGATTAAGGGTTACAGAGTGGATTCCAAGGAAAAGGAAGCGTAGCAGGGGGCGGCATAAAGTTGGGTGGGCGGATGAGATTAAGAAGTTTGCTGGGATGACATGGCCACAATTAATACATGACCGGGGTAGTTGGAGAAGTATGGGAGAGGCCTTTGCCCTGCAGTGGGCGTAACAAGGCTGATGATGATGATGACCCTCCTCTGCGCTTTCCTCCTTGCGCCCCTTTTCTCTCTAGACGTTTTTTTTCATCCCCGGGTGCGCGCCGCGTTCGTTCTCATCATTCCCTGTGCTCGTTCGCTCGGTTACGCCGGGAACGCCGACGTTCGCCGCAGGAACGGGCGCCTAAGAGCTGCGCTCTAAAAATTCAGTGCCCTTTCATTCTGTGAAGACGGATGACCAGCGAAGCTGTGAATGTACGTCCTTTAATGGCGAACTGCACCTCCGACGCGGGTCGGCCCCATATTTCACTATCTTCGGGATCGGCCCACGTATGGGGAGTACTTAAAGCATGCTTCACCTCTGCCGTGGGTCGACCTGGCATTGCAGTATCTTCGGGATTGGCCCACGTATGGCGAGTGCTTAACGCCAGCTTCACCTCCGTCGTGGGTCGGCCCGGCATTGTACTGTCTTCAGGATCGGTCCACGTATGGGGAGAGCTTAACGCCTGCTTCCGCGGTGCATCATTGCTTTGTTCGAAATAAGCTGCAAAACTTGTAGCGGAATAGGTGCTTCATCAGGGAGTGCAATCACGACTGCTTGTTGTTTATGATTCGCCTGCGATACTACAAATCGCCGTGTTGCTCGCAAGCTGACATCAACCTAGTATGCCGTGAGTTTATTTTTGCCGCTCCCCGCCCCTCTGCAGCCCTGGAACCGTTGCAACGCGGGCGCCCCTGCCGAGGCCATAGCTGCCTTGGCTTGTTTTCTACACCATGAACCAGGAGCACCAAGCGACCAGCTCTTTCGAGTCCCGTGTTCTAAACGGGCGTGCCTACCGGTGACCTGTGTTCTAAACGGGCTGCCGGTCACCTGTCTGTAGCAAAAAAAAATCCTGTACTTAGTTGGGCCTGGAATTGTCTTGGCCTCAAAAGAATAGACACGCTATTAAAAAAACCATAGTGTCCTGGTCGTTAATCCGGCAGCCCCTCGTCACCTCGGTGCAGGATTCACCATTTCCACAGTCTGCATTCAGGTGTTGGTTTGGCCGATTATACCGCAGGGACGTCCCCCGGGTCAGACATGGAGCGTACGTTCCTGATACCGCCGTTTGCCATGGGTGAAGATCACCCGATTGTTCGGGCGCAGCCACAGCACCATGAAACCTCCCCGAACTGCTAGCGCAGTAGCACTATCACAGTGCCACCACTGGCGATTTCGGACGGCTCAACCTTTGGTTCCAAATTGAGCCACCCTCTACCACTCACGCTGTTGCAAATGGGTCGCAAGCCCCAAGGGTAGCGTTGGCCTGGCGGCCTGGGGCACAGCTGGAAGCATCCGAAGGTCCTGGCAAAGGATGAGTTGACTGCTAACAGAACAACTTGTTTATTCTAGCATCGGTCAGGTCGACCGAAGTGGAGAGACGGGAGCGCACGTTATTCGACGGAAGAAATCGGAGCCTCTCTCTTGAGGTCCGGGGGCAGCTGCTTTTATACTCTCGGAGTCGAGGGCAAGAAGGAATGGCTCCGGATGGGGCGCACGTGACGGCGGCGCACGGACACGTTGAGACGAGTAGTGGCGCATCCGCCGGGCCGGCGCCGGTCAGACCTCCTCGCTTCACAGTTGGGGAGCTCCTCTCCCCGGCTGCCGCACTTTGACAAGCGTGGGCACCAACATGTACACACACACACACACACACACACACACACACACACACACACACACACACACACACACACACACACACACACACACACACACACACACACACACACACACACACACACACACACACACACACACACACACACACACACACACACACACACACACACACACACACACACACACACACAAACACACAAACACACACACACGAAGACACGTGGCATTGAAACATGCGTGGACGCGCTTGGCAGGATGCGTTGCGGCAGCGCTGAACGGGCCGAAATGTCCGCCGCTTTGAACGAAGCCTCGGCGTCCGTTGCATGCGCGCCGGCTATACCGCGCGTCGTAGGCGAAACGTAACAGCGCAGAGATGACCAGTTCTGCTACCATGGCACATTCGCTGCACCGGGATTGCAGGAGGGGTAGACGACCCACGCGCATTTGCTGGGCGCCATTGCGTTATAGTTTCCGCATTATATTTCCCCCGCCTGCTGCTGCAGCCCTCCGACTCCAGGCTTGCAGCACGAGCTCCCCCTCTTAGCCGTGCGGGCATCCGAAGCCACCCGCACGTTGCCCGTGACGCACCCCGTGGAGGTGGGGAGAGCTCATGTCCAGAGGCCGTGACTCCACCCAAGCTGGATTACACGGACACGCAACGATCCGCATCGTTCAGTCACCTCTGGACCATGAATGATTGTCGGACTCTTTCCCAGACCGACTTACGAGAAATTCCGACTCCCCCGCTGTGGCCTCCAGTAGGCTGGATGACAGGGGCGCGCAACCTACCCCCGGCGCTAACAGCACGGTTTATGAATTCTCTCACAAGGACGCTGTTTCATGCCAAGGCCTCCATGTAGCTGGATTATAAGGGCATGCCAAAGCCCCCGGCCATTTTGACATGGTCCAAGTTCACCTAGGAATTACCCTGTGAACATGGTGGTAAACCTTCCTTGGATGTAAGTCGGTTGTACTAAAATTCATCCGACTTCATTGGTGTATGCGTTCATCAACACCTTGCCACCAGGCAATGGGTTACAGAAGCTCGCCACAAGCCTCCCACAAGCCTATCACAAACGGCCTTCGGCCAATTCACCACTCTGTTTCGATGGAGCATTTATCTACCGCAACGTCATTTTCCAACGAGCAGGAGATGCAATTGGCGACAGAGAACGCCGCCACGCGTTCCTCGGCAATAAGGAAGACGCCAGAGGGGGATACCGCGGGACTAGCCGCCAATCCCATCGTCGCCAATTTTCCCTCCCAACAACGAGAGGTGGGCACTCCGACCGGGGAAAGGAGGGAAGACGATGATGCCCCAAACATTTACGACGACAAAACTGACGACGACGCAGGTGGCTGTTGGAAGACAGTCATACATAAGCGACGCGTCCGTCAAATGGACGCTAAGACGCAGCCCTCCGAGAACATCTTGGGCAGTCCGGACGCCTATCAGCTTACCGTACCCAAGCGCAGTCGGAGTCAGAACCTGCCTCGACTTCCTTTACACGATGGAAAGATAATTCTGTGGCCTCACGGAGGACTTTGTCTCGATAAGTGGACGCGCCCAGAACTCGCCAGTGCTCTATGGAGTGCAGCCGGCTTGACCACCGAGGATCGTCAGGACATCATATTCCGACTGCGACCTCAGCAGAACTTGGCCATCATCAGCGCACCCAAGTCACACGTGGCCGACGCATTGTACAAGGTGAGGGAGTTGAACCTTGGTCAGCGGGTCTATCCCATCACAACATATTTGCAGCCCCAGACAACTTATGCAAGGGACTCATGCAACGTGCGGGACTGACAACCCCACCCCGTTCCTGGTCTTTTGCCCTGTACACCGCCTTCCAAGCTAGTGAATGAACTTTTTGGCTCCTAGAATTCAAATAGTTCAAGCACAAATGATGGGTCAGACCAACGTTGCGTTTGTAACATTTGAAGGACCCAAAGTGCCTCGCTACGTGCGTTTCTAGGGTGAAGAGCTCCGCTGCTACCCCCATCGCCCACGCCAACTGGTTTGCAAAATATGTCACAGGCTCGGTCATTGGGCTGACTACTGTCCTACGCCGGACGTGGTCATTTGCGCGACGTGCGGGACTGACCACCCCACCCCGTCGCATCCGTGCACACCACACTGCAGATCCTGTGACGGGACCCACCCTACCAGGGAAAAGCGCCCTCCTTCCCCATCTTCCCAACAACCCTACAAGAAGGCCCTGCAGGCCAAAGCCCCAACCGAGGTGACCCTGGCCCCTTCAGGGGTGCAGCGGACCCCGGAGAAGAAAACAGCAACGGAGGCGCCTCGGGAGGTAGGTTGGGCGGATGGTCCCCCACAGCTCACTCCTCCCCGAAAATCTCTCCCTACCCCTTCCCCTATTACTAATTTGTTATGAACCCCCGATCCTCAAATAGAAATAGCCCGTTTACGCCGTGACATGGAGGCGCGCTGTGAGCGCCTGCAAAAAGAAATGAACGCGCTGGTGGCGGACATGAGCACTAGTATGCAGACGGCCCTGAACAGGATCGAACGCCAAATGGAGGACCTTCGAATAGGGATTAAGGAGCAAGTTAGAATGCAATGAATAGAGTGCACTTTCGCACGCATGCAATTTCCTGAGATTAGTGGTTACACCGAAAGCGGGCTTTCCGACCAAGGCTCTCGGCCGCAACCTTCAAATGTGTGCACCCGGCGCCCGCATCCCTGTGCACGACCTTCTGCTTCCTCTCACGATGATGATGGCACCACGTAGTGTAATTGTAGGGATTCCTTCAAAAACGAGGTTCCCTACAGCAGTATATCGCCAAATCCACGAACCCTCCCGATGTGATCCTCTTACAGGAACTCAATTCCACCCCCCTTCTTTATCTCTTCTGTCTCTCCTCTTGTGGGAGCCTTAGTTTCGAAACATGTTACATGTCGCATGTATACGACTAGCATTGACATCCCTCACCTTCGCCTGTCCCTAGGCAATGAAAGTAAGCCGGAAAGTTAAATTTCATTTATACGTAGATATTTTTACTTTTGCCGGCAAAGATTTAAAAAAAAATTAAGCAATTTCTGGTAACCTCATTTCACATTCTCTTTCTTTTTTCGATGCTCACGGCAGCAAACGGTCTCCGTTAACACTAGCGTGACGTATTTCCTGTTACCAGTTTTTGCCGAGTGTCCCCTCTTGTTAAATTTCTTTCTCTATGGTTTTGCTTTCTTCACCTTCACTACCACGAGACAATATTTATGTTGCCGGATAGAGTGGTGCGCACAGTGTTTTTCCAGACGTGAACTATCCTTTATTTTTTTTATTAATTCATTGTAGCACAGCGTTCTGTTTCGCATACTGTTGTCATGCTATCCGGCAGCCTGTAACTGAAACCAGGATGCCATTTCTGCCTGAACCGCAGCATTATTGGCAAAACGTTTACCTGCTAGAAACGACTTCAGCTCGGGCAATGTTTTGTCAACAATAATGTGTTTCGAATAAAGGGAAATTCAGACATCCACCTGTTCGTAGCAATCGCTACAAAGGAAACCAATCCGGGTCCCTCCAAATTCTTCAACTATGGGGCTTTTCTTTCGAGGAACCCGTATGGGTTTCCTTTGTAGCAATTGCTACGAACGGGTGGATGTCTGAATTTCCCTTTATTCATTACTTCTCTCCACCTTGCGGGTTTCCGCAGAACTACTACGTCAAACACTTGCCTTTGCTTCGTGTTGACGACAAATTCGACTTCGCCCTGCCATCTGCTAGCCGCCTGGTTAGCTCAGATGGTAGAGCGGCTGCCCCGGAACGGCGGTGGTCCCGGGTCCGAGTCCCGGACCAGGACGAATTTTTCTTCAACTATGAGGCTTTTCTTTCGAGGAACCCGTATGGGTTTCCTTTGTAGCAATTGCTACGAACGGGTGGATGTCTGAATTTCCCTTTATTCATTACTTCTCTCCACCTTGCGGGTTTCCGCAGAACTACTACGTCAATAATGTGTTTCGTGCAGAGGTGGCATCCTTGTTTCAGTCAATGGGGGCACATTGGCATGACATCAGCATACAATACAGATCTTGTTTCAGTTACAAAATAATTGTGACAGGTGGCATTCAATTGATTGTCGTAAGCAACATGCACTAGTCGACCAATCAGGCTGTACTACACTATTCACATGGTTCACATCTGGAGAAGGTACCTGTGCTTCACTCTATTCGACTATACATAAACTTTTTTTGTTATGTATCTGCCTCATTTAAAGTAAATTGTAACTGAGGGCAAACCTCGTGTTGTAACTGCTGCTACAAAAAGTTGAGGGAATATCTAATAGAAGTCTTCATTTGTTCTTGTCAAGGTGTCCGTCAGCCAACATTTAGCGTAATGTTAGCAGTGCTTAGTGAAGCACTTATATACGTCCATGGCTACAAAATGTATTGATCAAGACAGCTGCTAGACTTTAAAATTAGCCGTTCAAGAACTATTTTAGACATCAAATATCTGCTGCCGTGTTTCGTGGGGAATTCGCTCTCGTCTGCAGAAACCCTCCATGTAAGGCTTAGTAGTAAAGCATAGGCATAGGAAAAGAACACAAAGGGTACAATAATACAATGATTCAGAAACATAAAAAAAACATAAGCACTCGCTATGAATGACGCGTTTCGGACAGAGGGCCTCCCAGTCACAAGCCGAACGCTTTGACACGGCGCCACGAAAGCCGTACGAAGAGGTACCGTATTCCGGAGTATTCATCCGATGCCGCGTAGTGCAGCTTGGCTAGTGACAAACGGAGCAAAGCGCGGCTTCTTTCATTGTACTGCAGTTCCTAGGGAAAGGCAGATCTCGAGGAGCAAAAGTCCCCAGATGTCCTTTGCGCAAATCACGCATGAGCACAACGGTCGGCTAAACCAAGAAAGGTCTCGTCCCAAAATGTGCCACGAGATTTTGTTGGAATTTAAATGACCATTATTTAGTGCGATAGAATCAAACATGGCATTCGTGGTTTAAGCACGACATTTTTGAACTTGCACAGAAAATCGTCAGAAAATCGAAAAAAAAAACGGTATGTTGCGCCGCTCTGCAGTGAAACTTTGCTTTTATAATCTGGATTGCCAACAGGTGACGGCGGATTGCTCTACGGAAGCCGGCTGTTATTAAATGCCACATATGTATTGTTTACAATCCCAATCTTTATATTATATAGGCGTTTGCGCTTTATTCTATGAGTAATATACACGACCTAAGGAATTGTTCCCAATTAGAAGCGACACTGTTTTCACGGCAATGAGGGAATGGCAGAACCGTGGCGTCCCTCGTTGCATGGCGGCGCACATATGAGTTCTTTTGTACGCATGCTGTCTTGCGAGTGAGTACCCGCAGTTCTGTGGTCTCGTTGTGAGACACAAAATGTCCGCGACTCGGTGTGCCGTTAATGGGCGCTAGTACTATACCTGAAGGGTGCTACTATATACCTATCACTTGCTTCCTCTGCCGCTTTCGTCCATTGATCCATGACGTTCGGGCGCTATTTCGTATGTATCTGTAAGTGTGGCTCTAACATTAATCACTCCAGCTCTCTCAAGCTTTCGAGAAACTACAGGCTTCCGAAATCAATAGCGCGCGTGGGACTACGGCAGCACACAGAACGGCGCATCACGCGTAAAATAATCGTTTCGCTGTCGAAAACTGGGCTCAGCTTGGCTAAAAAGAATTTGGCTTTACTTGTGCTGACGAAAGCAGTGCGACAAGAAATCACGAAAACACGTAGCCGTTACTGCAGAAATCATGCAACAGTTCAGGACCAACTAGTTAAACATCAGCTTGATAAACAAACATTAATTTCTTACAGCTAGGGCCCCAAGAAATCTCGTCTACACGCTTCCGTACAATGCCGGCGGGCAGTCGCTATCGCGCTCATTTATCACTGTTGCCAAATTGTTTCCGGCAAGGTGGGAGACAGAGGACGGGGAGGGGGGGGGGAGGGTCTATATATCTATAGTCTGGATAATGTCAAATTGCGCCATATTGTCAAATTTGGTAATGGCTGCAATTTGAGCAAGAGACGCCGGAGCAGCCCTGTAGGGGCATCTCTGATTGGATAAAAATGCCGACATTAAAAATTTGACCATATGGAGAAATTTGACAATGTCGAGAATGGCACAAAGTGCTAGATGGTATTCTATAGTCTTCGTGCATCAAGTTTATTTTCGCTTTGTTTATATGGTAAGCTGCTACTGCAAAATCAGAGCAATAAGTTTCGAGTAGTTGTATATTTTCTGTATCCATCATTCAGCAGGAAATGTCCTTAAATATAATATTTCCTTACGCCATTATTAAAATTCAATGCTGAGTGTGAGAGAGAGATAAAGGGGATGGGAAAGGCAGGAAGGTTAACCGGATGAGGTTCTGGTTTGCTACCCTGCACTGGGGGAAAGACAAGGTGAAATGAAAGACGGAAAAAGCAGTGAAGAGAAAAAACAAACTTAAGGGGAAAAAATGTAGGGAAGATCGTGCTCGCTTAAGCCGCCAGAGGTGAGACTGTTTCTGCGTTAAAATATTCCTGCTTTTCAGGCTCCGTAAGTTGTTTTAAAGGCCCCGCCGGGGGATTAATCAGCCTCGAGGCCAAAGCTTACACAATGCAACTGATGTCGCGAATGAAACGACTGTGCCATATATGGCAATCGAGCGATCCCTTATCCCTTATTCCTGTAATTTTCCTGCAGTTAGCCATGTAAATTTGCAGTGCTGCTGAATCGCACACTTGGAGGCTGTGAAACTTTTCAAATAGTGTGTGATAAATTATGTGGTGTTAATTCCCCAATTTTATTGAATGGGCAGTGGTGGCGTAGATGAATCAGGCGTTACTTTCCACTAACCACGTGGTTTTTGGCGCATGCTCTATAAGGGTATGCGCCATGTTTAGGCTTTTCATTAGACAGTTTTTGTTTAGCGTTTGCAACCGAACGTAAAAGCATTACGTGCGTAAAGAAATAGCGTCGTTCTTACTGCGCAAGCTCGGAACGTTATTGGGTTCCTGCGGTTTACGTGCGTTATGATAATGTATGTTATTTGGCAAGTTTAACATCCGTAATGTTTACGGACGCTAAGAAATAATGTTGTCAAACATGGCGGCACCCATGGCTCCCGCTTCAGCGTGAATTCTCGTGATGGCTACGCTCTACCTCGTATCGATCGCCTGTTACTATTGTAATGAGCTTTCCTTTCTCTAAACTCACCTGAGCTCACCTCTAAACTCACCATAGCGCGTCCATTTTCTGAGATCGTTCGGCGATTATGGCGCCCGTACGCCTAACCAGACGCGTTCAAATAGCAACAGCAGTATCGTTGCTAACGGATCGTCTTGGCTTGGATACGTTTGGCATGAGGCGCGTGACGGCGCCATGATTTATAACGTTTTCTTTACGTTTGTGTTTCCGTGAGGTAAACTAAAGACTTGAAAGGACACGCACCGTAAGGTCCCGCAAAGGTGCTTACGTTTAACGTACGTGAGGCGACGAACGCTATTCCAAAATTGTCTATTTTCATTTAACCCTGATATTACGCTAACGTTAATCCACGGAGTAAGATACACACGAGTACCGACTCCGTCGCCGCAAACGCATTAGGTCGGGACAAATCGGGAAACGTGGACGCCAGGCGCCACATTCACTTCTGTGCTCCCTCCCTCCGCTCCACTTCTTAGCGTTCGCACATGCTTTCTTCTCTCCTTCCAAGCATGGCCAACTACTCTTCTTGCGGAGCGCCGTCTGCTACGACCCGTAGAAATCATTCCTCAGATTCCTTCCAAATGCGTGCGCATGCGCTATAGTGGCTTGTTTCCACTGCCTTCTAATACAGCTCGACACCACACAGACGGCCGTTATGCCCGCCCCAGTCCCATATTTCTAGTCTCTTTTTTCTTGCGTGGTCTTCGTATTTCATTCTTTAAAATGCTTTTTTCCTGTGCCTAGCACAATTTCATGTAACATCCTGTAATAAAGGCGCGACATGAAGCCTGCCTGCTATAATTGGAGTAAATAATTAAAATGCAATGAATACATGTTTCGTCGGCTAACGCCTTTCCGCGAGCAGCAATACCTATGCACGCCACTGGTTTTAGTGCATCCACAGAGCAAATGGCCGAGCAGACGACACAACGAATGTGCAAGGAGGTACAGGAGCACAGACAAGCACGGCTTAGCACCGTTAATATACCAACGGCCGAGAGACCCGAGCTTGGCGCACCCCCTCCATTGATTGACTGGAGCTGCCCCCCATCCCGCTCCACATTTTAGAGCGCAGCTCTTTGGCGTCCGTTCCTGGGTTTCGCGTCGTCGTCGGCGTTGTCGTCGGCCTCGTAACCAGCTCCGCCCCTCTTTCATCCCCCCAGCGCTAGCAGCGACCGACTGATACCGCTGGATGCCGCTGACGCCGCTAGAGAGTCAAGATAACGTGACTGCATAGAACACCGTCGCCGCCATGCAGAAAGAGGAGGAAAGGGTCCCCCCCCCTCCCCTGTTCTTGTGTGGCGGATAGGGTGCTCTTCAGTTGCCGACGCGCCGGTTATTTCACGTAGGCCCCGGCACGTCGACGAATACGTGACCACCTTCCCACGGCTAGACCTGGTTCTTAGCGCTGCGGAAGCGAGGGTATCATATTGTTTGTGTCGGCATCGGCGGCGTTGTCCCTGAAACCAACTCCGCAGCTGGGGTTGACTCACTATCGGCGTCAGCGGCATCAGTCAGTCGCTGCTATCTCTTCCCTCCTCCCTTTATCGTGTTGTCCGCTTGCTGCGCGCGCTTCTGCCCCCATCGTTTGCCGCTGGGTGTACACGCCGCCCCCCTCCCCCCTCTTCCTGCGAGTCTCCGGTTGTCAAAGCGCCGGCTCGAACTTAATTCCTTTCTTCGCTCCTCCTCCAATGCAACCCCTGTGCGGTGGCAATCAGAGAGCCAGATCGGTGGCGGCGGATCTGTATATGTGCACCGCCCGAGCCGAAATTGCCGCTGCCGTTCGCCCTGTGCGGTGGCAATCAGAGAGCCAGATCGGTGGCGGCGGATCTGTATATGTGCACCGCCCGAGCCGAAATTGCCGCTGCCGCGCATACATGTGTTGCTCGATTTCTTTGCCTCAATCTATCGAAAAGGTGAAACAGGTTATTTGCTGCGCTCAAATTTCGCATTAGGAAGTAACGTAATCGTCGGTAATTTTTTCACTCATGCGTAGCGCCGACTGGAGAACGCGCTGTGAGCCGGCAACAGCCGTTTGATGATCTGTCCCTTCGAGACGAGTGGAGTCGGCGCTCCTGTCTATCTTACTCCATGCGTTTAACTAAAAGCGTCTAACCCATAGATCGAACACCTTCCACTGTTGTGTAGTGATGGAACGTGGTACCTTCTGACGTCAAGTGCCACACCAGGTGCTTTTCCAGTCGTCCGAAAGAATGCATCTGTCACCTCAAGGCATTAACCCCGTCGCCCACCTACGAGACGCCTCTCGTGCCCAGAGGGAAAGGGATGTAGCTATGGTCAGCGGCGAGGGAACGATCTAATTGCCCACATGGAGGGAAAGTCATGATTTTGTAAACACAGGCGAAGGAAAGACCGGCTTACTTATTGAAGTATGCCGACGCGTTACCTACTACTGGTGGAGGACAATGACTCAACACAACCAAAGAATACGCAAAGCTAATGTTCTGTGAAGGCACGGCCGCTCGATCTCGAGTGGCCGTGGTGAAGGGCAGTGGGTTTCCCGCCTAGGAAACTATGAGTGTTCTTAGAGCTTTCTTCGCTGCATAAGCGGCCCTGCCGTGTACTCTCTCTTCACTCTCATCCTTCACTCATTTAACATGTAAATAAATTGTTAGGCTTTGCAAAAGCTGCATTTCGTTCCTGCCCGACTGCCTGGTCTCCTGATCATCATCATCATCATCATCATCATCATCATCATCATCATTATCATCATCATCATCAGCCTGGTTACGCCCACTGCAGGGCAAAGGCCTCTCCCATGCTTCTCCAACAACCCCGGTCATGTACTAATTTTGGCCATGCCATCCCTGCAAACTTCTTAATCTCATCCGCCCACCTAACTTTCTGCCGCCCCCTGCTACGCTTCCCTTCCCTTGGGATCCAGTCCGTAACCCTTAATGACCATCGGTTATCTTCCCTCCTCATTACATGTCCTGCCCATGCCCATTTCTTTTTCTTGATTTCCCCTAAAATGTAATTTACTCGCGTTTGTCCCCTCACCCAATCTGCTCTTTTCTTATGCCTTAACCTTACACCTATCATTCTTCTTTCCATAGCTCGTTGCGTCGTCCTCAATTTCAGTAGAACTCTTTTCGTAAGCCTCCAGGTTTCTGCTTTCAGGTTTCTCCTGTTCCAGGTTTCTCCAGGTCAGTTATCCTTCGGTCACCTGTGTGGGGTCACCTACGTCGTGAACATAGGATGCCCAGCGCAAGGTTTGAGGACGCGATGTTGTAACACGGGGCAGTCTCCGGCTATTCCAAAATATTACTGGTTTTGTTCGGTATCATGCATGAACAGTGCGCACACGTAATTTTGACGTGTCAGGTTTTGGCGGTTTCGTGAGGCCGCGTGAGAAGCGAAATGGGCATGGTCCAAAAAATGTTTGACCGACAGCGGAGGGCTATGAAGGAAGCGGAATAAAATCGGAAACAGATGATGACGACGACGACGACGACGACGATGATGATGATGATGACGATGATGATGATGTTGATGATGATGATGATGATATATTATTTCTTATGGCATCCCATTTTAAACGCGGCGGTGACAAATAGTTACCTTGCCTGCTTGAGGGAACTCTAACGCTGCAGTCGTTGACAAAGTATGGGAATGTTGGGAAGTAGTCTGATCTTCGTGTTTGTGGATTCAAACGTTCTTGTGGCTTTGTATGTTATGCTTTATATGCCTTCATTGTCGTAAATTTCAGAGCAATCTCAACCCTTCGAAGTGCAGAAGCCATTGCGAACACGCACAATTGCTACTAAGTGGAACGATCGAGCTTGTCGAGGTTGCCAAATCGAAACGCGCCGGGCGTCTCAGGGCACTGACATGCCCGCAATAAATTCATAAGGGCCTTTCACATCACCTGCCAATGTGTGCGTCCGTGGCTTAATCGTTTCAATGTTTAGATTTCTGTGCTAGAGATCCTGTGTTCGAATGCTGCCGTCAGACAATTTTAATGTTTATATAATTATTTGTTACGCAGTCCATTGTCGATAATGTAGACATTCCAAAATCACAATGCCGTTTGAAGCCACAATGACGAAATTTAGGCAAATCCATGTACTTCCCATAATTTTATTGTTGGTACAACCACTCCCTTTGCAGCTCCCGTAGACACTAGCGCCAAAGTTTCCTCTAGGAATTATTATATAAAAGTAAGTTACTGCATATATCACAGTTAAGGACTTTTCTTATCTTTATATTCTTTCTTCTTAGAGTAATATTACCTATGCCTGTCTTGTAATGACAAGGGTTTCATCTATCCTCTGCTTTTTTTTCTTCAAAATCTACCTCTCTGGAGCGCCGCGGTACGGTCATTTCGCCAGACGACCTTTCTGCCGCCGCGTTGACGGGTGATCATGAACAGGAAAATGGAAGACACTTCAAACCATCACAGGTGCGCTCTCGATATGCGGGATATAATTAGTCAGCTCAACGAGAAGATCCAGCAGCTGATGCTCGAAAATGAGCAGCTCCGTCGAAGCCAGCAGCGCCGAAGGTCCCCGTCCCCGATCAAAACAGCCGAGTCTCGGAAGAAGACGAAAGAGGTGAAGCTTATCAACCTGAGCCTGTCGGATGAATGCGACGAAACGTCGTCCACGGAAAGCTCGTTTGAGGATTTCGGCCTCATCGACGTTGACTTTATGGCAGACCTAGACGATGAGACCTGGCTGTTCGTGCCAGAGGAGAGAGGAGCTTGCGAAGCGAGCGCCAGCGAACCGGTGACCGCCGAACCCACCTGCACGGAATCCATCGTCTCCAGTAAGGAGGCAGCCTTGCCTGAAGCGTGAGCTTGCCCTTGTCTTTTCCAAAGCGGCAATTGACAGCTAGCGCTGGTCCCAGCGGTCAGGCTTCTGTGGACATGCCGCAAATTCTGCAGTGACGTTCGCAGGTACTGACCGTGTGTGATTACTGGGCTACTGCTTCACATCCTTGACAATGGGACATTGTGTGCGTGTGTGTTTGGTTCTGCGTCTTGAGTTGGAAGCTACAGGGCAACACAGTTGAAACCATTGCATTTGTAAGCAAAGTAAAGAGACCGGAGCATTTTGATGTGTGGTTACTTTTATAGCGAAGCTGTTAAGGGCTAGTTCCCCCAGGATCGTGTCCGTGTGTCGACACAAAACTCGAGCCCTCTCCTCCGGCGTCCGCGTCAGACGCCACCCGCGTTCGTGTCGTCGAGTACGCGCCGTGACGGACGCGGCCCTACCAGAATAAAACGTCGTTACGTGGTCCGATCCCGAAGATAGTCCAATGTTGAGCTGACCCGCGGTGGAGAGAGAGAGAGAGAGAGAGAGAGAGAGAGAGAGAGAGAGAGTAAACTTTATAGAAAAGAGCACACGAGTGTACGTAGCTCTTCCGCTGTGCAGTGGGTGGGCCGCTCTGTCCAGGAATGAAGCCGCCTTAGCTGCGCTACTCGCTTGGTGTACCAGGTTGAGCTTGTTCGTCTAGTGGGCCTCCCGTTGCCGTGTGGTGGGGTGTGTTATGGGTGTGAGCTCTGGTGTGCTAGCGCAAGCCCATGCCATGTGGTAAAGCGTTGCGCATTGATCGCAGTGTGGGCATTTATAGGAATAGAGCGGAGGCTGTATGGCGTGGTAGAGACTAAGATGTGGATATGTGTTTGTTTGGAGTTTTTGCCATGTTACGGCTTCCTCTCGCGTCAGAGAATTATGAGGCAGCGGTAGTGTTCTTCGTGAAAGGCGGTAGTGTTGTAGGATGTGCGTGTAGGTTAATGGTATGGGCTCGGGGTGGAACGGCTCGGTGTGACCCTCTCGCGGCTCCAGGTGTACATGCGCTCGGGCGTAGGCGTGTGCCTGCTGATTCCCGCGTAAGGACTCATGCCCCGGAGTCCACAAGATATGTATGCGGTGGAGCTGAAGATGCCGTAAAGCACTCCATATACGTGGGCCGATCCCGAAGATAGTGCAATGTTGAGCTGACCCGCGGCGGAGAGAGGAGAGAGAGAGAGTAAACTTTATAGAAAAGAGCCCTCGAGTGTAGGTAGCTCTACCGCTGTGCAGTGGGTAGGCCACTCAGTCCAGGAATGGAGCGGCCTTAGCTGCGCTACTCGCTTGGTGTACCAGGTTGAGCTTGTCCGTCTAGTGGGAGCTGGATAACGCTGTGCCTCCCGTTGCCGTGTGGTGGGGTGTGTTATGGGTGTGAGCTCTGGTGTGCTAGCGCAAGCCCATGCCATGTGGTAAAGCGTTGCGCATTAATCGCAGTGTGGGCATTTATCGGAATAGAGCGGAGGCTGAATGGCGTGGTAGAGACTCAAATGTAGATATGTGTTTGTTTGGAGTTTTCGCCACATTACGGTTTCATCTCGCGTCAGAGCATTATGAGGCGGCGGTAGTGTTATTCGTGAAAGGCGTTATTGTTGTAGGATGTGCGTGTAGGTTAATGGTATGGGCTCGGGGTGGAACTGCTCGGTGTGACCCTCTCGCGGCTTCCGGTGTACATGCGCTCGGGCGCAGGCGTGTGCCTGCCGATTGCCGCGTCAGGACTCATGCCCCGGAGTCCAGAAAATTTGTATGCGGCGGAGCTGAAGATGCCGTTAAGCATTCCATATACGTGGGCCGATCCCGAACATAGTGCAATACCGGGCCGACCCGCGGCGGAGGTACAGTTCGCCATTACGGGGCCCAGATACACAGCTTCGCTGGTCATCCTTCTTCATAGAGTGGAAGGGCACTGAGTTTTTTTTCGTGGGTTTTAAAGCGGAGATTTCTTTGCTTGCCCTCCCGGTTTTGGCGTGGCTGCTCGTTATCCTAGGTTGCCCAGTATCTGTGCAGATATGTTTGCGCATATGTAGGCTTATATATGAAGATGCTGTCTTGCACGATTTGCCGGTACCGGATATAGTGGAAACAGGCACCGGATATTGTGCAAACCAAGGCGAGCTTTGGTGGCAGTGATATAGGTAAGTGAGGACGGGAGCTCCAACGCAAACACGGCGTCGTCATTTCATGGTCTTCATTCCATTGTGATCACTCTATCGTTATCATGCCGTCGTCATCGTTCCGCCTTCTTCCCAGTGTCGTCGTCATCACGTCGTCGACATTTTATCGCCATTATTCCGTCGTCGTCATGTAGTCACGCCATTTCGTCACCGTCACACCGCCGTAATCCTGCCGTCCTCACAAGGCAGTCGTCACGCCGTTATCGACAGTGCGTCATCATGCATTCATGGTCATTTCCGTCATCGTTAAGTAATCGTGGTCATTTCATCGTCGTCATTCTGGCTTCATCATCCCCTTGCCGTCATGCCGGCGTCGTCACGTCATCGTCATTACAGCGTTGTCATCCCTTTGTCATCCTGTCATCGTGGTCATATAGTCACCGTCATCCCATTACCACCATGGCCATTCCATCGTCGAAATTTCAGTGTCGTCCTCTCTCTGTCTTCATTCAGTCGCCATCACGCCGTGGTCGTCATTCCATCATGGTCATTTCTTAGTCGTCTTGCTTGGGATCCGCAGGTTCCAGCGCAACGAGTTGATGTTGAGCGAGGTGTTTCGCGGTGTAAATGTGTCCAACTTGGTCCTGTGCGTTGAACAGCGTTCTTCGCAAACACAAATGGAACCGAGAACCGTCGAAAATGACGAGAGCTTCTTGATAGCGTTTGCCCGACCAAAAAAATCCACGTATTCTAGAGTGAATCGGGCTATTAATAATGAAATGAAATGAAAAATGAAATGAAAATGAAACCCGCTGTGGTCGCTTAGTGGCTATGGTGTTGGGCTGCTAAACACGAGGAACACGAGGATCGAGATTGAATCCCGGCCACGGCGGCCGAATTTCCATGGGGGCGAAAACAATCGTGTACATTGATTTAGGTGCGCGTTAACGGACCCCAGGCGGTACAAACTTCCGGAGTCCCCCAGGGTGGCGTGCCTCATAATCAGGTCGTGGTTTTTGGCACGTAAAACCCCATATATTTTTTAAATAGTGTCGACTAGTTCTTTTAGGAAGCCCCATAACGGCAGTTATGGGGCTTCCTAAAATGGCGCAAGCCCCATACGTGCATGCGCCATTCATTACAGTTGGATATTATTGCATCAAGTGGAACGTCATGCAGCAGCTGCATTGGTAGTGGTTCAAGGTAGATATAGAGACGTCTTCAGGGAGGAAAAGAGGATAATGGAGATGTATAAATATTGATCTAATGAAAAACATGTATGACATACCTGATTAATTCAAACAGTCTAGGTGACTGTTTTTGACCGTCCCGTTTCAAAGGTAATGCCATTAAATCATTATCATCATTACCATCGTATTGTGCCATTTGACACGCGATTAAAGCCCCTTAAACTTCGTAAAGTAGTGCCACGCTTTGAAGAATGCCGCCTCCTCCTCGCACGCTGTGGCCGAGGCCGACACCGCGTCACTATTGACCTAATAGCATCACGTGGGCCCTCGCACCGTGCATCAGCGCCATTTTTGTTCGAGAAGCGTCTTCAGAGTGGCGAGGAGCGCATGTTGGCGCCGTTGCTAAAACCCCTTGATGTTTGAAAGTAGCGACACTCTCCTCCTCGCGGCGCTTTCCTCCTCGCGTCTCCTCGCCCGCCGGCTGCGCACGGCACGCTATTCCTCCTGGGCTCCCTCGGACGGGCCGCAGGATTCTATGGAGGCGTGTTATTTTGGGTCAGTTGCGCGCCCCAGTGGGGTTGAAAATTTTGAGAAATGCTAATAACAGCATCGATAATGCTAGAGGCAACATTTATGACGAGGTTGTTTTTTTCCTAAAGCCGTATGAACGGGGTATACCGATGTAAAGGGAGCTTTTGAGGCGAGTTCTATACTGCAGACAATTTTTCTGCCGCATGATGAGATGCTTTACTTCGTGCGTCTGATGTAGTATTGCTTGTGACACATCCCTTTGTGTGTGGCTGCATGCAAAAAAATGCAGCATTACGGGATGCTTTGCTACGTGCTATAAGAAAGACGCCTCAGCTCGCAAACAACGCTGTTCTTTGTCGGAACAAAGTTCTTTCGGCCAATGTCATGCAGCCACTGCTTCCTGCGCAAGCCGTCACGCTTTCCTTGTGGTATCATAAAAACGGCATAACCATCTTCAGGCTTCTTGCTGCAGTTATATGCGCAACAGCTCGGCATAGCGCTAGCACATAGAGCAGGAAACACGGCGTGCAACGTTCGCTACGCCGAGCTAAAGCGCCGAGCCAGCCGTGCTCAGGAGGAAAATGGCGCGAACGAAAAAGAAAAACACAAGCAAAACTCAAGATCCGCGCGTTTGCAAGGGCAACGGCAGGGAGACCAATCGTCGTGCAGAAAAACGGGGGCAAAACTGGTTACCGCGGGGGAAACGCGCAAGGAGCGAGGAGGAGGCGAGGAGGTCGCGCGGCGGCGGCAGAGTTCAAAGAGTGTCGCTACTTTCAAATCATGAAGGGACTTTAGACGTTGCTACCCTCGAGCAGTGTAGGCGGCGCCACGGTCGAGGAGGGAGCGTGAAAGAGAGGAGAAACGAGGAGGAGTGAAGGCGGAGGAGGAGAGTGTCACTACTTTACGAAGTTTAAGGGGTTTTACACGCGCTTAAAGCCCCTTGATAATTTGAAAGTAGCGACACTCTCCTCCTCACGGCGCTTTCCTCCTCGATTCTCGTCGCCCGCTGGCTGCGCACGGCACGCTTTTCCTCCTGGGATCCCGCGGACGGGCGGCAGGATTCTATTGAGGCGTGTTATTTTGGGCCAGTTGCGCGCCCCAGTGGGGTTGAAAATTTTGAGAAATGCTAATAACAGCATCGATAATTCTGGAGGCAACGTTTATGAGGAGGTTGGTTTTTTCTTGAAACCGTATGAACGGGGCATACCGATGTAAATGGAGCTTTGAGGCGAGTTCTATACTCCAGACAATTTTTCTGCCACATGATCAGATGATTTACTTCGTGCGTCTGATCTAGTATTGCTTGTGACACATCCCTTTGTGTGTGGCTTATTAAGCGAAAGCCTTAGACATCTGTTTCAAGGTCCCGTTGTGAGCTACAGAAAATATCACGTGACCGAAGGAAGGCGGGAAGCTAACCAAAGCATGTGCAGCCGCGTATAAGAGATGATTAATGATTAGCAAAGTAATGATTGATTAGTGATTGGATTAAGATGAATTCGGGGGTATTAAGAAGGAATAAGGTGGATTAAAGTCGATGAAGGTGCATTAGGGTGAATGAAGGTGGATTAGGGTGCATAAAGGAGGACTAGGTTGGATTAAGGTCGATGAAGTCAGATTAGGGTGGATGAAGGTGCGTTGAGGTGCATTAAGGACGATTATAGTGGATTAGGGTGGATTAAGGAGGATTAAGGTGCATTATTCTGTATTATGTGGAAAGAGATAAATAAAGAATATTATTATTATATTAAGGAGGATTATGGTGGGCTAGGGTGAAAAAAAGTGAATGAAGGGGGATAAGGGTGGATTAAGGTGAATTAAGGACGATTATATTGGATTAGGGTGGATTAATATGAATGAGGGAGCATTAGGGTTTATTAAGGAGGATTAAAGTGCATTAAGGAGGGTTAGAGTAGATTAGGGTCGATGAAGGTGGCTTAGGGTGCATTAAGGAGGACTTTCGTGGATTATGGTGGAATAAAGTGAATGACGGATGATTAAGGTCGATGAATGTGGATTCGGTGGATTAATGTGCATTAGGAGGATTATCGTAAACTAATCGGTCTTAATACTCGATGAACCCTAATTCATCTTAGTCCACTCTAATCCACCTTAATGCTCCATCATCCACCTTGATCCAGCCTAATACTCCCAATCCACCTTAATACAATCTAATCAATCTACATCGCCCCTAATGCACCTTAGCCTACCCTATACGGTCGTAATCCTCCTTTATCAACCACAGTCCATCATAATCCGCCTTAATCCTCCTTCATCCACCTTACTCCTTATTCAGGCACCTTAATCCAACTTAATCCTTCTTCATAGTCCCAATCTACCGTAATACACGCTAATCCACCTCTATCAAACCTAATCCAGCTCCATGGTCCCTAATCCACCTTAATCTACCCTAATCCATCCTAATCGGTCTTAATCCTCCTTTAGCAACTCTTATACACCTTAATCCACACTAATCGCCCTTAATCCAACATTATCCACCTTAATCCTACCTAATCTTCGTTCATGCACCCTAATCCACCCTAATCGGTCTTAATACCCTTTCATCAACCCTTCACCTTAATTCACCATAATCCGCCTTAATTCTCCTCCACCCACCTTAATCTTTATTCATGCATCTTAATCCTTCTTAAGGCACTCTAATCCACCTTAATCTTCTTTAATACACTCTATTCAACATTAATCCTCCCTAATCTACCTTATGTCAATCACTAATGATTATTATTTAACTTGGGTAATCATTCTCTTATACAGGGGTGGGCATGATTTGGGTCACCTCTGGAATTTCTTGGGTCACGTGATACTTCCAGTTTACAATGCGACCTTGAAACATAGAGATCTAAAGGCTTTCGCCTTAAAACTTAAAAAAAAATAACTCAATGTTGATTAGCTGATGCTCATCACCTGCAATACCACGAGTGTACTTGCCACTAATTTTTTCAAGGTGCAGAATCTATAATGCAACACTTGCGACTAAATAACAACAGTTAGCGACGTGCGAGGGGAATATTAAGCATACTGAGGACAACCGCAACGAAAACGGTGGTGAGCAGGCCGGAAGAATGAAAAAAAATGCAGCATTACGGGATGCTTTGCTACAAGCTATAAGAAAGACGCCTCAGCTCGCAAATAACGCTGTTCTTTGTCGGAACAAAGTTCTTTCGGCCAATGTCATGCAGCCACTGCTTCCTGCGCAAGCCGGCACGCTTTCCTTGTGGTATCATAAAAACGGCATAACCATCTTCAGGCTTCTTGCTGCAGTTATATACGCAACAGCCCGGCATAGCGCTAGCACATAGAGCAGGAAACACGGCGTACAACGTTCGCTACGCCGAGCTAAAGCGCTGAGCCAGCCGTGCTCAGGAGGAAAATGGCGCGAACGAAAAAGAAAAACACAAGCAAAACTCAAGATCCGCGCGTTTGCAAGGGCAACGGCAGGGAGACCAATCGTCGTGCAGAAAAACGGGGGCAAAACTGGTTACCGCGGGGGGAGGGAAGGAACGCGCAAGAAGCGAGGAGGAGGCGAGGAGGTCGCGCGGCGGCGGCAGAGTTCAAAGAGTGTCGCTATACTTTCAAATTATCAAGGGACATTACACGCGATGGGACATGCGCGCCGCGTAGCGTGAATAAGTACAAACTTTGCATTGCAGTTCCGTTATATTCCACAAGGTGTCCCGACATGTAGAAGTTGCATGTAACAGTTGTATGCTGCATATAGCTGACCTTGGATGTAGCAGGCTAGGTGACTATTTGTCACCATCCCGTTTCGAAGAGGATGCCAGCACTATCATTTCATGTCATTTCATTTCATATCATCACCATAATCAACAGCAGCGTACCGTGCCACGGGTCAAGAGATGTGACATGGGCGCCCGTAGTCTGGATACCTGTGTTTACTTCTCGGTGCACTTGATGGCGCCTCTTCGCAAGGGACGAACCTGAAGAAGCTATTGGTAGGGCTATGCGCGCGTCTGCAACCAGGCAAGATCGGGCTCAGCAGACCGCTGTGCAGAGAGCAGGACAAGCGACAACTCGCTGTCGACGCCGGGCAGACAGTTCAGATCGTTCTCGTGAATACAACGCGAAGATACCTCGCCGCGAATACCTATAGTGCGTGGTGCCGAAAAGGGAGCTCCTATGTAGCCGCTCCTCCAGCTTACGCTGTGATTGTGCTGCGTGTGCCGCGCAGGCCTGTGACGTTTTTACGAAGATACAGTCATCCTGAACAGGTACTAGGGGCCAAACAATGAAACCTTTCTTACCTCAGTAAGGAAGGTTTCATTGTGGTGAGGCCACCTTATGTCACTTTGAAAGCTTCCTTACTGAGGCACCCTTAGCGAAGGCTTCCTGTCCAACGCCTCTCCCTGCGGGCGACTTTACACAGACTAGACTCGAGACCGTTCACCGAGTCAAAGATACTCGGACCGTGGCCACAACCATCACTGGCTCGAAAAGCAATTCGTGCACTAGTGCGGTACCTGAAGTGCACGGGCTTAAGAGACCGCTTATAGTGTCATTGTGTAAGGTGTCCCTCCCACATGTACTCAGTGCTGACTCTCTCCCTTTCTTCCTCTTTCTATTCCCCTTTCCCCCACCCCCAGTGTAGGGTAGCAAACCGGATGCTGTTCTGGTTGACGTCCCTGCCTTCCCTACCCTTGCTTTCTCTTCTCGCTTCTTCTTCTTCCTTAGCGTAAGGTGGCTGCGAAGCTACCTTCATGCGTCCTTACGCAGCTCCTGGCCCTGAACGAGGGCTTCACCTCACTGCTTAGCCAGGTGATGTTTGCTTGCGCATGCGCACTGTCGCCCGCCTGCGGAGAAGCGCGAGCACGGTTCGTCTTGCCAGGCATGTTCATTTCAGTCGCACGTTCGGCATGAGTAGCGTTCGTAGGCGTTGCTAGAGCGTTGATAGGTGTTGCACGACGCCGGCGGTGCCAGCGTTGCTGGAGCCTATCAAGTTCTGCGCTATAATGTGGTACTTTTTTACGTTTATTAAAGAAAAGTAGAAGAAAGCGTGCACGCACGTCTCTACATCAGCACTTCAATTTAAAAATTATGCGACGATACAACATCTTGTTATTGAATAATGGTGTTCGCGTAAAGCTCTTAAGAGATAATCTCGAACCCAGACATGCGGCAACCATTGCTTACGTAAGGACGGGTGAAGGGAGCTTTCAGAGTACGCTTGCTTCCTCCATCGGTCCTTTGCTGTAAGGAGGCCTCACGTAAGGTAAGGAAGCGGTCGAAGGAAAGGAACATTTCATTGTTTGGGCCTAGATATCGCACTGAATAGTCACACAATGAAGCTACATCTTGCTTTCATAATTTGTAATTATTAGCGCTTGTATTGTACGTGTTATACTCTTTTGTATTCTGTGCTCAAACTCACTCTTGACTGGCATATTCTGTGTGTGTAATATTTTAACTCTGTGTAATACCTCATCTGTTTACATGCACATCGCAGTCTACATTGCGGCCGCTTGTGTGACTTGGTTTACAAACTCATTGTGGCGCGACTTGCCATTGCCTTTTTTATGCTTATATGTTCGTGGGTGTATAGGACTGTGTGCTGTGGATTTCTGGCCATGTGGCGTCGTTTCTCTTCATTTTCTTGCTACATACTTTTTATATTGTTATTTCTACTCTGAGAAAAGGAGTAGCCGTCACCATTCTAGGGTGACTGCATCTTCCTTTTATTTTCCTTTCAATGAAAAAAATAACACAAGCTGCGGGCACAAATGCACTGGGTATGTGCCGCTATTCAATGAGCCTCTCCCCAACTTGGGTTACTGAGTATGTGCCATTGAGTGTGCGGCTAAAGAGGGAACAATTCTCAGAATTCGCATGCACCAGCGCGCCAGGCTTCTCGTCTCGGAGGCCAGGCGCGGACATCGCGGCAGTGCTACTAGATGGCGCAGCGTGTCTACAAAGAAGCGCCAGAGAGGAGCCCGGTTGCTACATGACGCGTTTCTCTGGCGCCATGCATTTCGGAGGCCACGCGCATGCTTCGCGCCTCATAGATGCCTCGTTTCGACGGTGGCGATACTTTGTGTCACTATATTGATTCCTTGCTAATGCGCTACCGTCGACAGTCATCGTGAGGTGGGTTCTGCCGCAATATTTTAAAAAGTACGTTGGAGCACGTCCCAGAGAAAGACAATGTTCTAAGTCAAGGAACACGTGTTAAATAGTTTCCTCCTTTCTGCATGAGTACAGTGAACGCCCCATGAAACAAATAACCCTTTTTTTCTTCGCATTTCTTTACTGGCAATGTACCGGCCGATGTCCAACCCCCCCCCCCGGCTATAAAAAAAATAAACACACAAAAACGTGCCGCTGCTGGTACCATCATTGTCTTAACTTGCTTAAAGACATCCCTTTCAGACGGAAAGAAATGTTCGCAGTGCGAAACCCAGCGCCGCCGACGCATTCTATTCTTCGGCACTGGGTTTACGGCTGGAATTTGCTTCCGTACACAACGAAGTACATGGCTACCCGAACAACGTGTTTCAGCGTCAATAATTCTGTGTTTCTGCTGACGTATCGCGGAAACCATTTTCGTCTTCTGTAAAAAAATAATGAAAAAGCACAAATCTAATTGCAGCACACAATGTCCGCTTATTAAAAGCCAGCACCTCAGTTTCCGACGAATACAACGTGCTACGAATGGCCGCAAATGATGCGGTGAGGTCGGACGCGAACCGAGAACTTCGCTGATCAACGTGGGCGAGTGGGAGCTAGGCGGCGGTTGCATTTTTTTTAATGCTTGGCGGCAGGCATCAGAAAAATCTATCACAGGGAATGCATTTTTTGTCGGTGCCGGGGCCCAGCCTCATAGTTGACCAAGGAGGTGCCAGGAGCTCGGTGGGGGCGGGGAGAAACGGGAGAGGGCGGCCACTTGTTCCCTTGTGTCCGGGAACTGATATGTGTGGTCGCCGGGTGTGCCTGCGGAGCTGCAGCCAGGTTACCGGCTACTGACGCGGCGCAACGCCGCCGAAGAAGGAAAATGGGGCTGGCGGAAAGAGGACACTCTGCTGCCGTCGCTGCGGCTGCGTGCGCTGGCAGATTGCGCTGTTCCAGACTGGACTGCTCCGGAAAGGGTGTTCGCTTCTATTCTTCTGCCGCTGCTTTTTTTTCCTACTTGGCAGGACGCAGTGAGGGCAGGGTTGTCACTCAGCTACCGCTCCGTCCCGGAAGTTTCAGCGGCAGCTTTGTATTGTGCCTTTACTGACGGGAATCGAGCCCTCGCTCTTCCGGTCACACAAAGCGCGGTCGGGAGAGCGAGGGCAGAGACTTCATGGCGGCGCAGGGCGCCGTGCATCTTTTCTCGTCTGACGGCCCCTTTGGGAATCGCTCAGACATGAGCTCGTCTACGGTGTCTCTCAGGCGTGCACATACCTTGCGTTGCTTCTCCGCGAACGTTAAGCCGAAGAGCGGTGCCTAGTGCTCGTGCCTGGTCTTACTACGCCGGGTCGCACTCATCAGAGGTGAACGCTGACGAAGACTGCACTACGTTCTCGCGCTCCGGCCCTTGGCTGCTGCCAGAGTACGTAGTATAGCCACAGGAAGCTTTTCTCCAGTAGTGATGCGTTATAGCGGCGCTCATCCTCTGATTTTGTGTATTCGTGCTTGGCTCGAAGAACTTTGCTTCCTGTGCCGCCGGAAGCAGTCGTTTTTACTGTGTAGGGTGCTGCCGGAGGTTGGGCGCAAATACACCTCTCATTCTTTAACTTCAGCCATACTGCGTTTCCGGGACGTCAACTACCACTTGGAGGAAGAGTGCGCGCGCCCACTGCGGCCCGCTAAGCGCGTACCGGTGGGGATCGGCTCTTATGTAAGTGCTGCCGAGCCACCACAGGGTCGGCTTTCGCTTCACGTCCAAGCAAAAAGGCACAGAACCATCCCGCTTAAGGAGCTGCCCATGCGTGCCGGAAGCAGAGTACAGTTACGCCGTAGTTGATATTCCTTGGCATCTTGAACAGCACGACGCGAGAGACCGTCGCAAGAACCGTCTGTGCATCCGTATTCTTGTGTGTTCGTTTTGTTCGCGGTGCTGAAGATGTCGCACATGAAGTTAAAAGGGACTCAGCACGTCAGGGCACCCACATTCGTATTTTGTCACTAGAGGTGAGTGGTTGTTTCAGAGTTGCTCCCGACTTCAGTATGCTCAGCTTAAGAAAGCTGTACAGGTGGAGAAAAAATGCGTCCTTCCCCGGTGATTGAGCTCTGTACCGCCGAATTTGCAGGAAAGTGAACCCTAACTGAGCTTTGGCTCTAGCAGGTGGCAGGGCGAATGCTAATTAATGGGCAACTCTAACAGTTGAAACACTAACTGACCAAATGAGCTGTGCGGAAATCCCCAAGGTGGAGAAAGATTCGTCGTAGGACAAGTTGGCACCTACCTGAAAGTAGGAGGAAACATTCTGCAGAACCGTACGGGTGTTGCAGGTTTAAGGTGAAGGTCAAATTGGTTTTACTAAGTTTGGCTCATGCATTCCCCGCCAAAGCGGGATATTTTATAACAAGCGTTTTAGAGACTACCTCTGACTTATTCGGGTAGAACGGAAAGCAATATAGGTTAGCACAGCGATTTATTTTATTAAAAGCTCGTAACTTTGTCGGAGTGGTCCGAAGACCGGCTTATACAGCTAACAATAGCAAGTTGTATTGTGAAATTATGTCGCACAACTGGCGCTAGCTAGCGGCGTCATTGGCGCGGTGCGCTAGAGAGGTGCAATACTCTATCTAATATTCGATGTTTTATCACTCAAGCGACCAAGATTTATGAAATTCGCCGCAGAATGGTGACGCAGGAACACGATAAATACATCTTTATAAATTGTGCGACCGAATAGTAAATCTCACAGTGAGGTAACTTTTGCGAAATACCCGCGTCGAGTACGGTAAAATTCTCAAACGGATGCACTAGTTGAAATTGGCAAAAAAAGAAGAGAGAGAGAGGAAAGGGAGGTGAAGGAAAAATGTTGCGCTATAGTAGACGGCGGTAACTAAACATAGAGCCATTATCTCACAAGCTGAATTGGGGCATATGCGCACATCTCGCAACAGTTACTTGTGTCCTGCAATAAAGTAAAGAAGGCGTTGTCTCCCGAGAGCACGGGACTTCAACATGACAATGCCCGATCCTATACTTCTCGTTTCGGATTTTCAACCGCCTGCCATTTTGGATATTTTCTCCATACAATGTATTCGCATGCACATCGCGTCTCGCAATTCTCACAACTTTCAAAGTCAAAGGGCACCGTCGGAGAACAGTTGCTCTGTGGTCGTGCCCGAAATTCCGAGACGAAAGTGACGCTCTCCTGACAAATCTGCAACAAAAGGACCTTCCACATACGTGCCTGCGACACCTTGTCTTCCCAAAAAGACCAGTTATAGCCCATAAAGAAACTTCACGTCTCCTTATCAGATTCCTAAGAGAGACTGGTCTGGTGGACATTTGGTGAAACATGTGCACCCGCAGTGTTTTTATAAGAGACGCTCGGGCGGAGCAATTACCGGCCTTGATCGCCAGGCTAAACCTGCCTGTTGCTACGACTCACCATCACCACAGTCGTTTAGGTCTGACGAGGAGGTACGGCAAGTGATGCGGGCATGGTTACGCTCGCGAGTACAAATGAATGACTCTCGACTGCTTTCTATGCATTTACAAAGCACTTGAGCACTTGTGCTAAGTCTGTACACTGCGCTTTTTGCAGATATAAGATTTCTGCAAATGCGCATTTCCGTTTCCTACGCACCGATCGCGACAGCTGCGATTTTCGCATTGGTGAGCAGCTAGTAAAAAACTGAATCACTCTAGGCGTCCGTCCACTTGAGTGAAAACAAAGCTAAACAAGTTAACAACTGTTACCGTGAAACAATTTTTTGGTGTGTTTGAGTTGTTCATTTATCAAAATAAAACAAATTAAGCAGGCAGGTCATGGTGACGTGTCTCACGACCCGCAATGTGATTTAATCCTCGTCCTCGAAGACAAGTTCAGCTCGGCGGTCATCGAAAAACTGCACGCGCGAAGGGGCCGACGGTCCATTTGACGCAACTGCGAATTCGCACCATGCTTTAAAGCATAAGGCAGACTGCACAGAAAAAGTAGATGCGTATACACGTTGTACTTGGTGGGCAAGCTGTTGAAAAAAAAAAGAAACTGCTGCTATGTGCGAGTATGAGGCCTACGGTGTTCAGGCATTTTCCGCCAACAGGGATAATTTTTGTATACTGATTACCTTGTTGCTCAGAGAAGAATAACTAAACAAGCTTTTGTTTTTGGATAAAGGGATCAGCCGTAAACACAATGACTGAGATGCAGATGCACTTCACCCAACACTCCCCACAATTTCTTTATTTTCTTTCTTTGTGTATTCAAGGCAAATTTAGTAGGAGGACCTACCGTAACGACTCAATACGTTTGTACAAAATCGTCAAAATCGTTGCCCCTTTAACGTCTTCGCTGTAAAAAACACATAAAGGCACCTACTTATCCTATAGAAGTCATTAAAAAAAATCAAAATAGAAAAGCGAGTTGATTGTACATACATATAATCGGTGTTCCCCTGAGAGAAGTGGCAATCGTCGTCGTCGTCGTCGTCGTCATCTTTCTTGGAATCCAGTCCGTAACCCTTAACGACCATCGGTTATCTTCCCGCCTCATTACATGTCCTGCCCATGCCCATTTCTTTTTGTTGATTTCAACTAAAATGTCATTAACTCGCGTTTGTTCCCTCACCCAATCTGCTCTTTTCTTATCCCTTAACGTTACACCCTTCATTCTACTTTCCATAGCTCGTTGCGTCGTCCTCAATTTAAGCAGAACCCTTTTCGTAAGCCTCCAGGTTCCTGCCCCGTACGTGAGTACTGGTAAGACACAGCTGTTATACACATTTCTTTTGAGGGGTAATGGCAACCTGCTGTTCATGATCTGAGAGTGCCTGCCAAACGCACCCCAGCCCATTCTTATTCTTCTGATTATTTCAGTCTCATGATGCAGATTCGCGGTCACCACCTGCCCTAATTAGATGTATTCCCTTACCACTTCCAGTTCCTCGCTACCTATCGTAAACTGCTGTTCTCTACCGAGACTGTTAAGCATTACTTTAGTTTTCTGCAGATTAATTTTTAGACCCACCCTTCTGCTTTGCCTGTCCAGATCTGTGAGCATGCATTGCAATTGGTCCCTTGAGTAACTAAGCAAGGCAATATCATCAGCGAATAGCAAGTTACTCCGGTATTCTCCATCAACTCTTATCCCCAATTCTTGCCAATCCAGGTCTCTGAATACCTCCTGTAAACACGCTGTGAATAGCATTGGAGAGATCGTATCTCCCTGCCTGACGCCTTTCCTTATTGGGCTTTTGTTGCTTTCTTTATGGAGGACTACGGTGGCTGTGGAGCCGCTATAGATATCTTTCAGTATTTTTACACACGGCTCGTCTACACCCTGATTCCGTAATGCCTGCATGACTGCTGAGGTTTCGACAGAATCAAATGCTTTCTCGTAATCAATGAAAGCTATATATAAGGGTTGGTTATATTCCGCACATTTCTCTATAACCTGATTGATAGTGTGAATATGGTCTATTGTTGAGTAGCCTTTACGGAATCCTGCCTGGTCCTTTGGTTGACAGAAGTCTAAGGTGTTCCTAATTCTATTTGCGATTACCTTAGTAAATACTTTGTAGGCAACAGACAGCAAGCTTATCGGTCTATAATTTTTAAAGTCTTTGGCGTCCCCTTTCTTATGTATTAGGATTATGTTAGCGTTTTTCCAAGATTCCGGTACGCTCGACGTTATGAGGCATTGCGTATACAGGGTGGCCAGTTTTTATTAAACAATCTGCCCACCACCCTTCAACAAATCTGCTGTTACCTGATACTGCCCAGCTACCTTCCCCATTTGCGTAGCTCCCAAGGCTTTCTTTACTACTTCCGGCGTTACTTGTGGGATTTCCATTTCCTCTAGCCTATTCTCTCTTCCATTATCGTCGTGGGTGCCACTGGTGCTGTATAAATCTCTATAGAACTCTTCAGCCACTTGAACTATCTCATCCATATTAGTAATGATATTGCCGGCTTTGTTTCTTAACGCATACATCTGATTCTTGCCTATTTCTAGTTTCTTCTTCACTGCTTTTAGAATTCCTCCGTTCCTGAGAGCATGTTCAATTCTATTCATATTATACTTCCTTATGTCAGCTGTCTTACTCTTGTTGATTAACTTGGAAAGTTCTGCCAGTTCTATTCTAACTGTAGGGTTAGAGGCTTTCATACATTGGCGTTTCTTGATCAGATCTTTCATCTCCTGCGAGAGTTTACTGGTATCCTGTTTAACGGAGTTACCACCGACTTCTATTGCAGACTCCTTAATGATGCCCATAAGATTGTCGTTCATTGCTTCAACACTAAGGTCCTCTTCCTGAGTTAAAGCCGAATACCTGTTCTTTAGCTTGATCCTCTATTTTCCCTCTTACCATTAACTCATTGATCGGCTTCTTATGTACCAGTTTCTTGCGTTCCCTCCTCAAGTTTAGGCTAATTCGAGTTCTTACCATCCTATGGTCACTGCAGGACACCTTGCCGAGCACGTACACATGTTGTAGGATGCCAGGGTTAGCGCAGGGTATAAGGTCCATTTCATTTCTAGTCTTGCCATTCGGGCTCCTCCACGTCCACGTTCGCCTATCCCGCTTGCGGAAGAAGGTATTCATTATCCGCGTATTATTCTGTTCTGCAAACTCCACTAATATTCTCCTCTGCTGTTCCTAGAGCCTATGACATATTCCCCCACTGACTTGTATCCAGCCTGCTTCTTGCCTACCCTGCCATTGGAGTCGCCCATCAGTATAGTGTATTTTGTTTTGACTTTACCCATGGCCGAATTCACGTCTTCAAAGAAGCTTTTGACTTCCCGGTCATCACCTACGTAAGCTTACTCTTTCACAGACTCTAGAGGCTAACTGGCGATCCTGAACTCTTGTTCCCTTGACCGGCAATTCATCATTACTTATGTCTTCTGCATATAAATCTTCAACCCCACTCCTATACTCTCTCTGTTAAGGCCCTCAATCACTTGGTTTAACTCGTCTCCAGTGTTGCTTAACAGGGCAATGTCATGTGCAAACCTAAGGTTGCTTAGATATGCGCGGTTGACCCTTACTCCTAAGCCTTCCCAGTTTAATAGCTTGAATACTTCTTCCAAGCACGCAGTGAATAGCATTACAGAGATTGTGTCTCCTTTTCTGACTCATTTCTTTATAGGTACCTTCATACTTTTCTTGTGTAGAATTAAGGTAGCTGTGGAATCTCTGTAGATATTTTCCAAGATATTTACGTAAGCGGCCTGTACTCCTTGATTACGTAATGCCTCTATGACTGCTGGTATCTGTACTAAATAAAATGCATTTTCCTAATCTATGAAAACTATATCGAGAGGCTGATTGTAGTCTGTGGATTTCTCGATCACCTGATTGATGGCATGGATGTGATCCATTGTAGAGTTTCCCTTCCTGAAACCTTCCTGTTCCCTTGGTTGACTAAAGATCAATGTTGCCCTTATTCCATTGGAGATTATCTTGCTGTATATTTTATATAATACTGGGAGTAAGCTAATCTGGCTATATTTTTTCAATTCCTTAACATTTCCCTTATTGTGGATTAGTATGATGTTTGCATTCTTCCAGTTTTCTTGGACCCTTGCAGTCGATAGATACTTCGTATAGGGAGCCGCCAGTTTTCGAAGCATTATCGCTCCTCCATCTTTGATTAAATCGACTCTTATTCCCTCTTCTCCTGCCGCGTTTCCCGTTTTCATGTCTTGCAAGGCCCTTCTGACCTCATCGATAGTTATAGGAGGAGTCTCTGCAACCTGTTCATTAATGCTTCGAATGGAGATATCGTGGCTCCTCTGGGTACTGTAAAGGTTAGTATAGAATCCTTCCATTGTTTTTACTATACCTTCGAGATTGCTGATGATATTACCTTACTTATCCTTAGGTGCATACATCTTGGTTTTTCCTATTCCAAGTTTCCTTTTCACTGATTTCATGCTGCGACCATTTTTTACGGCTCCCACAGTCTTTATTACGTTGTAATTTCGAATATCCCTTATTTTTTCCTTGTTGATCAGTTTTGACAGTTCCGCGAATTCTATCTTATCTCTTGAGTTGGACACTGTCATTATTTGTCATTTCCTTATTAGGCCCTTTGTTACTTGGGAGAGCTTGCCTACTGGTTGCCTTGGTGCCTTAGCTCCCGCTTCAATTGAAGTTTGAAGTTTGAAGTTTATTACAATTTTGACAATACAAGATTGTCATGGCGCCGGAGCAAAAGGCGAGACTATACACGCCTGACTAGGCCCCTGGCGCCACGAGCACAGCAGACAACAGTGCAAAAAATATATACATGTATACACATAATACACACATATACATACTTATATATACGAATGATACAATTATACATACAAGAAATCATTGCAACACAATAAGTATAAATAATGAAAATGAAGAAATAAAGTGCGTACAGAAAGATACAGGAAGGCCAAAAAGCCACATGGGAACAAAAAAGTCTTGCAACGCATGAAATTGCATATCAGTCGAAAAAAACAGGAAATAAATTACAAAAAACAGGTGTCATTTGTTGGAAAAATACAGTTTTGATTTCTTTCTGAATATTGAAATGGTTGAGGAATCTTGCATGATATCAAATAAAGCGTGCTCATTATTAAGTAAATTAGGAATCTGCCATTGTAGAAGCTGATTGCCGTAGTTTGTTCTAGTTTTTACTTTAATAAAGTTCCTAGCTCTTAAGGTGTAGTTAGTTGTGTTATTAGTATATATAGAAAAAAAGTTCTCACGATTACTTATGTATTCTAAAAAAGCTTTTTCGGATAACTTTTGTTTATATAGGCTAGCGACACTCAAAATACTGTCCTGGTGAAAGTACTCAGAGGTATGTTCGTACATCGATAGGTTATTAATAATACGAACGCACTTCTTCTGCATTCGGAATAGAGTTTCCAAGTTAGCCTTAGAAGTGACGCCCCAGATAAGTAGACAATAGTGGAGTCTAGAATGGATAGTAGAAAAGTATAACTGACGTTTAAGTTTTAAAGGTAACAGCGTGCGATGCTTATTGAGCATACCAATTAATTGTGCTATGCTACGTTTAATATAACTTACGTGATGCGTCCACCGTAGACTTTCATGGAAGAGTACACCCAAGAACTTGTACTGGGAAACCCTTTCAAGTGGTTGCGATTGAAATATTAAAGAAGATGCGAACTTAACTGGTTTGTTAATAGGAGTAAAAACAATATACTTTGTTTTTTTAACATTTAGGCTCAACTGATTAGCCGATAGCCACACTGAAAGGGAATTTAACCAGTTGTTAATAAGAGGAATTAGAGTAGAGATGTTATCAGAGGAGAAAAAAACGTTTGTATCGTCGGCGTATAATACAATGTCGGGTGTTCCTGGTATTGCCACGATATCATTGATATAAAGAAGGAAAATCGTAGGACCTATAATAGAACCCTGCGGGACGCCGTACCTAATGTCTGCTAAATCTGATTTTATGTTGTTGATTTCCACAAATTGGGAGCGGTGTGATAGATAGCTACGCAGTAAGTCTAAAGCAATGCCTCTAATTCCATAAAAGGGTAATTTAGAAAAAATTATGTCATGTTTAATTGAATCAAATGCTTTATTGAAGTCTAAAAATAAGCCTATTGTGTATTGTTGGTTTTCTATATTGGTAACAATTTTATCACGTATTTCAAGTAACGCAGATTCAGTGGATTTACCCCTTTGAAAGCCATACTGATTCGGGGATATAAGGTTATGCTTTTGCATGTGTCCAGTTATTCTAGAATTTAAGGCTTTTTCAATAATTTTTGAAAAAACTGGAAGTATTGATATCGGCCGGTAATTAGTGATGCAATCAGTTGCGCCACCTTTATGCAAGACGACGATCCTAGCAATTTTCATGTTATCCGGAAATGTGCCTGTAGAAAACACAATATTTGTTATGTCACAAAGAACACTGCATAATAAATCCGCGACTGCTTTAATTGGTGCTATTTTAATACCGTCATAACCACAAGAAGAGCTGTTCTTTAAATTGCTAATAATGTGTGCTATTTCTGTAGGTGTAACAGGACGAAGATACATAGTATTTTGCAAACTGGTGTTAATATAGTCCTTAAAGTTGTTGCTAACTTCTGAGTCAAAGGAGCCAAAGCACAAGAACTGCTGATTGAATACCTCTGCGAGGGATTTACCACTTAGCACTCTATCGCCGTACGTAAGTTCCTGGGGAATGCTATTTTTTGTGTGCCGTAATAGGTCCTTTAGAGTTCGCCAAGTTTTCTTAGGATCATAAAGAATGTCCGTAAATTTGTTAGCGTAGTAATCAACACGTGACTTTTTTATGTCGGCATTTAGCCTGTTCCTGACCTTTTTATATTGCTTAAAAATTTCTGCGTCCTTATATTTCAGGAAGTTGCTGAAGAGCTTATCTCGTGCTTTCATTCTCTTGACTAAGTCGTAGGTAACCAAGGGTTTCCTCGCTTTCTTAAACTTTCGAACAGTTACCAAAGGAAAAGAATGTTCGTAAATGTCAATAATTTTCTCGAGAAAACTGTTGTATAAAAGGTTTGAATCAGATTTATTTTTATCTAAAATTTCATTCCAGTTTACAGATGCAATATTTTGACGGAAGTTATCAATCGCGCGATTGGTTATCATCCGCGTAGTTTTTGTCGAGTTTTCTATGGTAACCTGTAGAAAGGTGCGCTTAGGAATGAAGCAGAACAAAGGTAAATGATCACTGATTGCACTTACAAGCACTCCCGCTTTCACGTCACTTTCATCATGATTAGTCAGACACAAATCAATCAAGGTTTCACTGGATGCAGAGATGCGAGTAGGCAGAGCAATATTGTTTGAAAAGCCATACATTGATAACAGGTCGACAAAATCATTCACTGATGTGTTAGCAGGTTGCAACAAATCAATGTTAAAGTCACCCAAAATTACAACAGGCATTTTCAGTGACGACAGAGAATCAAGCAATGTTTCAAACCGACGGAAAAATTCAACCAGAGACCCAGCAGGAGGCCTATAAACAACCCCAATTATGAAAGTTCTACATCTGACAAAAAGAAGTTCGTAGTTGGACAACATAGCACAGTGTTCAGCCATTACTTCATAATGAATAGCGTTTTTTATGTATAAAGCAACCCCACCCCCTTTTTTACTACACCTGCTCAAGCATTCAGGTTTGTAACCATTGATTTCGATTGCATCTTCAGTGGTATTGTACCAAGTTTCCGTAAAGGCCAAAATATCGAACTCAAAGCCTAAGGACATTAAGAATGTGTTTAATTGGTCCTCTTTGTTCCGTAAACTCTGCGCGTTTAAATGATAAAAGGAAAAGAACTTCGAATGCTTACTCTCCTCAGAAGCAAAATCGCGAAAAGAAACGAAATCGAGATAAGACTTAGAACATGAAACCGCCATGGGAAAGAATAAAGTTTATCAACAATGCCGGGAGCGTTAACATTAAACCATGTTCGCGAGGTCACTTTCTTGGCAAATTCGAATCACACTTTCACCGCTATTCTTTCGTGCAAAAACATGACCATTCTTTTGCCACACGAAGCAGTACTTCATTTCTTTTCCCTTCGTTTGCGCTAGCCACAAAAGCCTTTTGTTCATCGCAGTTAGATTATCAAAAATTCGCAAGTCTGGTGCTTTCTCCCGAAGACGTGAGCGACTTTGCATCCACCGTTCCTTCAACATGACAGATCGGAAGCGAGCTATCACTACAGGTTTTTTACCAGCACGTGGATGCAGCCGATGAAGGGAATCAAGGTCAGAGTCTGATAGCTCGGGAAGCTCGAGCGTACGTGCCAGACAGTTCATCTTATCAAGAAGGTTTTCATTCTCTTCTTTTTGCATACCGTGAATCTCGATGTTTTGTCGGCGACTGTACTGCTCCAATTCATTTAACTGAGCTTTCACTTCGAGGGCATTTGGAGAAGTTTGAGTCTCCAAATGTTCAACACGCTTCCTCAAGGCCGCAATTTCAGTACCCTGACTGTCAGTCTTCTTAAGTATTTCGTCATACTTGTCAGAAAGCATTTGGATAGATGCCTCAATGCCACTGATGCCTTTGACAGCCTCGGACAAGGCGTCCACTTTGGCCACAAGTGGAAGAAGTGATAATACATTTGCATTGAGTAGGTTCAGCTTACATTCAAGTCTTTGGCTTTCAGACATATTGGATGAGGCACCGCCCCTTTTTTCATTTGTTTGACATGTTGCGCACTTCCAAGAATTTTTCAAGGAATCGCCTTTACTGCGAAAAGCAGAGCCAGTAATCCCAGAACATTTACCAACATGGTATGAATATTTACAAACTGTACACACAAGGGGTATTTCATCGGGCCGAATGTCTGCATTACATGCCAAACATTCAGTCATAATAACAGTGGACAATGATTAACTATAGGCACAGCAGCAGCAGGGAACGCCAGGAGGTTAAGAACAAGTTCGAAGCAAAATAACACCAACCTGCAACAGTGGCAAAGCAAATGCGTGAGAAGCGATGCTGCGTGCCGTCCACTGCCACTGCTGTGCCCGAAAAGCGAAGAATCGAGGATCCGCCTGTCCTTTTTACGTCCGTCGTCCTCAGGTCTGTCACGTGGTAGCGGCGATCCGCAATTGGTATCAATTGGTATCAATCCGCAATTGGTACCTCTGAAGCCAGCCTAGTTACGGTTTCATTCATTACCTCTATGTCATCTCCATCTATCTGTTCTAAGGCTACATATTTTTGGTAAGTAGCAGCCTGAATTGGTCTGCTTTTACCCTTACTGCATCTAGACCTAGTTGCGTGAATTTTTTCTATTGTTGTGTTATTTTTTGTTTGACCAGTTCTGTATTTTGTCGAGCTTATGTACACTGTATATTCCCCCCCTGCAATAATGCCTTCGGGCGCTGCAGGTAATTGAAATAAATAAATAAATAAATAAATCTAGATTGGCCTGCTTCTTCCTGGCCAATTTTACTTTCTCTCTTCAAACTGAGGTGAATCCTAGACCTCACCAACCTATGATCACTGCACTTTACCCAACACTTGAACATTCTTCACTACGCTGGGATCGGCAGAAAGTGTGAAATCTATTTCTTGCTTCACCATTACGGGCTCTTCCAGGAGGTCCACTTTCTGTTGCTACGCTTCCTGAAGATGGTGTTCATTATTCGCAGGTTATTCCTTTTCCGCGAATTCTGCCAGCATCTCTCCTCTAGCGTTCCTAGAATCGACGCCGTAGTTGCCAATTGTTTGTGGCAATTGCCAAGTGGCAGTACTAAACATAATTGTGAAAGCACTATTAGCACTATCGCACACCGATGCAAGTAAAAGTTTGGGAGTTTTAGACACTGTGAGAACTCTCGTATTCTACGGCTAGCCGTTCCCTTCGTATTTTAGAGCGCAGCTTTCGTGCGCCCGTTCCTGGGTTGAGCGTCGGCGCAACCACGCGAACTCGCTCGTGCACTGCTGGCGTGTTCGTCGTCGTCGTCTTCCACAGCTGGCTACGATGACGCTTATCATGCCAACGTTCCCATACTGCCCCTCCATCTGTGAAGGCGCCAATGGCACTGGCCCACTGCCAGTCGGTGCGGTGATTTCGGTCTCAAATTCTTTGCTTCAATATATCGCGAAATTAAAGCACGTATACAGCTGCGCTCCAATTTGGCTTTAGGGAGTATCGTAATCGTCGGACATTTTTTATTGCTTGAAATGAAGTTCCAAACTCCAGTAATTATAATATGGCTTGGCATTAATTCAGCACGTCTGGTATTCGAGAAATCTATCGTTGGTCTCCGTATTTGGTGCGTGTTCGAGGCTTTTATAATAAGCTCTTGCGTGGTTCGCACGGGGTTCGTTTCACATAACTCAGATCCTTTCCCACTCATTAACCCGAACGACAAAGGTCCGCCCCCTTTCTTGAAATAAAGGTGTAATTAATTTATTAATTAAATAATTCAATAAATGGCGTAATGTTTAATGAGAAGCTGTAATTGCGTCCTAAATCATCTCGTTCACTCATTTTCAGCGCGTTTTGTCCTGCGTAATTATTTTTTCCCCGCGTTTTGCTCTTAGTGCGCGAAATTCGAAAAGTGCTGCGTGATTATGCGTCCACGCATCGCTGCCCCAGCAGCCCCGAAGGTGATTTGGAGGAGCGTGTCATTGCCCGACTCCTCAACTGGTCTCTGCTTCGGCTGTGTTCGTCGCGCAAGACATGTAGTAGCTCGCGATTGGCAGAAACTACCTCTAGTAACTTGCTATTTCTAGGCGTTTGCCGAGTCGGTCAATGAGCGGGGTTAGTTCTTTCAAATCCCTTTTGGGGTCGCTGCTGTCTCGGAGCTGTAATTCACGATTTCTTCACGAAGAAAACACGAAAAAAAAAACTATTACGCGGAACTTGACGCGCAGATAACCACTGAACAGGATATTTTGGAACGAACTAACACTTTCTTATTGAAAATCACGCCCTTACAAATAAATGGGAACATTAATTAATGTTGTCTATATAGCCTGGTAATTAATACACAAGAATGATCCTGGTGTTGGAAGAGGAGTGACTGCCTAACACCGAAGATCTCATAATGGTACATTGTACCAGCCTCTTCTTCCTCTTCCTCTTCTTTTTTTTAAGCATCTTGGCTGACGTTAGTTGGGCACTATATACTCTTCGCGCCATCAATATATTTCACTATAAAGATATTTAGAATTCTCGCTCGAATTTTCCACAAACACAAGCACGCACCAAGAAGGGAATGCACACATTCCCCGAATTGCTGCAGCGCGTCTAGTTGAGTGAAAAAAGAGTCCATGAAAGTCATAAACCTTAACGTCGCCCATTCAAAAGGACAAAAAATGTATGCCAGATAGCCAAGCCAGAGTGAACAGTGCTAACTGAACCCGCCTCACATACTGACATATAATTTGCTTGCATAATAATGCCTACGAAAACACCTACACGCATGAATATCTAAATGAAAGTTGTGGAATGGACGAACCGAGTTTCCCAGAAAAGGGGTGGTTTCAGTCCGGCAAGCCTGTTTAACCCCATAAAAAAGTTGTGCTGCGAAAAAAAAAGAACACTTTACTCTTTGCAGGTGCCACTTGCCTCCGAACTCACTTCAGCGCCGTGTATATATTTACTAGTTCAATGAAAGCCGAGCACCTATAATCTGACCTGCACTGCTTGTAGCGGGAATGTACTTTTAAAAAATTCTGGATTTCACGTGCCAAAAGTTTCGATAATTACGAGGCACGCCGCGACTGCAGTCGCCCCCGTGGGGTTCTTCAACGTGCACCCAATGCACGGGTGTTCCCTCCCCCATCGAAATTCGGCCACTGCGGCAGGGATTCGATGCCCCACCCTCGAGCTTAGCAGGGCAACGCCAAAACCACTGCGCCACCACAGCGAGTGGCTGGAAGGGATTCTCAGCACTAGAAGCTATGGCAATTAAGCGAACGAGCTTTCATGCTGGGAAGCAAATTGATCGTGAACAACAACCATGGGCCCCGCTTATGTGTGATGCGAATATTTTGCGTTGATTTCTGCCTTTCCTCTTTTATATAAACTAGTTGTTCAAACGATGCCATATTTTTGTGAACATGACGTGTAAAATCAGGAATGACACATCCATAACCGCTTTCCGAAGTAATCTGAACGTTGTATTTACTGTAACCATAAAAACATAGGACCGCGCTCTTGTAATTTAGAGAATGACTTTTGTCTACAAGTGCGGTTACAGTTGGTCTTCTAGGTAAGCGAGTTTAAGGAGGAGGGGGAACGTTGCTAGCAGCAGGCGGATCTAGCCCACAAGAGGTGCCGGCAATCGTTGCACCCGAGGTGCTTCTTATGAAGTGAGGCAGAGGACGATAACCTGTGCCCGAAGATAGCCAAGGTGGATTTCTTAATCATTCACGTGGTATTGGCGGGCGGAGTGGTTGACCATTATTGTTTTAAAGGCAGCATGGACGAACACCTGTTTGTGTGATTTGTTGTTCGTCCATGTCGCGACAAGTGCGCTGCCTTAGGAATTAGAAACCGTGTCGCGCGTAAACACAATTCCGCAACCATTTTTTCATACAGGATTATTTTCATAATGATATAATCAATGAACATTTAAGGTTCATCTTTAACCGCAATCAACGCGTGATATCATACGAAGAGTCATGTAGGGCCAAGTGAATCACAAAAGGAAATGTTAAGTATACAAGCAACTATAGAGGTTTAACGCCCAACACATGAAATGTAAGCTAGCTGGATATGACGTATATCTACTTCCACTATGGCTATGTAATGCCGTTGCGGAAAGCTCCGGAATAAAGCGCGGATATTTCAACGTACGTGGCCAGTTCGGCATCCCGCATGTATCAGAATCGTGCCGTCGCGACAGCGAACCGTGCCACATACCTCGCTCCTAAGCATCAGAGCGCCATTAGCGCTGAACCACCACAGCGAGTGACGAGCTAACGTATTGCTGTGCCTAGGCTATATTTAAACGAACCCACGGCGCTGACCGAAGCAACAGCCCGCCGATGGCAAACGAGCCGTTCGGAAATAAAGCGCGCCACAGGGGCGTGTACTTGTCGGCATCGCCAAGCGCCCGAGAAGGAGGCAGCTGCTGTGTCGACAGCGCAGGCTCGGAGCACCAACGAAAATGACGAGCGCGAACTGGCGGATGGAAACGCGAATGCCGCTGCCGAAACCATTTAGCTCGCGGGTGATGCTTATCGCCCGCGAGCTGCGTTCTCGGAGAAGCGGCCTCCGAGGACCTAATCGCCGCTCATCTGGACAAAGCACCGCTGGCAGAGTGGTCGCAGGTGCGCGCTATCGCCGTCTTTCTGCGCGAGAGCGTGCAAGAACCTGGCGGCTTTTTTTCCCTTTTCGTCTTTGTGTTTGTGTGTGTGTGTGTGTGTGTGTGTGTGTGTGTGTGCGTGTGTGTGTGTGTGTGTGTGTGTGTGTGTGTGTGTGTGTGCGGCTATATAGCAATTAACGAAGTCATTGTCCACTCCGCATTACAGCCGAAACATACCCGCATACTGAGAATGAATCAAACGAGAAAGAAGTTCAGGCGACGCAAATGTCTTAGATAAACAAAATATCACAAGATAAGTTATGCTCTATAACAAATAGCTGTTGCGCACAAATTGAATGACGAAGGACAGGGATTTGACGATCAGAAGCGCAAATTTTCATCTGAATTTTATTTGCGAAATGGGATCTATTATATACATGGGCGATGTATGACGTGCGTGAGGATGGATGAACGACAAAAACGAGATAAGAACAGGATCTTTAAACGGGCGGGATGAAAAGGAAAAAAAGACAGAGTAGAGTAAAAAGGGGAAAAAAGGAAAAGAAGAAACAGAAAGATACTGTAACACGTGTAACAAGAAGCAAAACAGGTCTTTTCCCCACTTACGTGTACAAGTGTTATGCCGTGAAAAATAAGGAGGTAGGGAAAGAGAGAGAAACAATGCGAGTGCAACTCTTGAAAGACACTCGGTGGCCTCCTATGCACGCAGTATTTATGGGCTCACTCTTGGCTCTCTCTATTCTGGATCAACACAAACCTATGCAGTGGGTCGTGTTTCGCTCCAGAGTTGCCTGTACATTATTCACCGCCTGTCACGTCACCGCGACCGGATAGCGAGCGAATATGTTCGCTCTCATGCTGAAAGTGCTTGAAGTCTGTTCCGCTCGGATGCTCGCGTCCACCGCCATATATGGTATGTAGTACGCAGGAACGCATGTGTTTGTGCGCACGAGGGTACGTCCCCTTTGCTTTCTCGTTTCTGCAGCCGCACGTATACCCGCCGCCCGTGTCTGTGGATACTTTCTAACTCTCCATGCGTGGTTCGCGCATGCGCGTCGACACCGCGACAGCATAACGTTGCCGACAGTGCGAATGCGCCTCGAGCGTTCGTATATAATTGCTGTCGCAATTAAAACTAACTGTGTGGTTTAACGTCCCAGGAGTCCACATTGGGCTATGCGGAACGGCACAGTGCAGGCGGGGGGGGGGGGGGATTCCGGATTAATTCTGACCACGTGCCCGGGGTTTTTTAACGTGCCCCCAATGCACGGTACACAGGCGTTGTTCGCATTCAGCGCATTCGTCCTCGATTGGGATGCGGCCGCCGCGGCCAGGAATCGAGCCTACGACCTCGTGCTCAGACGCGCACCGCCATAACCAGTGAACCACCGCGGCGGGTGACGTGGAACTCACTAGATGACTGTGAAGCGATCGCTGTGACCATACTGTGACGGCTTACGAAGAGCTCACGGAAGTGATGGATCGTGCCAGAAAAACTAGTATAAATGTGTCTTGGAGTTGCCACTTGCAGTAGCTGATGCCTTTTGCGAAAGTCTCCGCGGAGATGAAATGCGTGAGCACAGCATACTTTAGGCGGCGTTCGTACGAAACGTGCGCGAAACATTAGAGTCAGCGCCATTTGAAAACCCTGCACATAGGTATAGTGCTTGCAGACTGAAGATTACTTCTTGAGAAATTAGCTGAAGGAATTGCAGCAAGCGCAAATAATTTCTAAAATTGTCATAATTTCCTGCTGAGTGGCCCCGTACAACGTATAAGTGTTTCGATATAACGAGGCGATGACTGCACTCCAAGAAATGAAAGTATCGGGCTGAAACTTTTCGCGCACTTAGTTGAATCTTCGTGTATTCTGACGGAGCGCGTGTTGAAAAACGCCCCGTGCGAATGGGAATAATAAATAGCAGCAATTATAGCGAACTGCGCACGCTGGGGAATCCGTGGGCGAAACAGACCTTCCGCTAAGTTTGCTCAGAGGCAATGCACTGATGTGTATGCATGTAAGGCTACCATCCCATTTTGCCGTCCACACCAACTGTTAACAGGTGAGCCATCAATCGCGATACGTTATTGACCGCAGTCGATAAAGGTATCTCATCAATAACTCACTAAAAAAATAGGCAGAATTCATATTTGAGCATATTTTTTTTGCGACCACATCTTCTATACATCTAGGGAGTTGCAGTGCGATTAAGTTGAGAGAGAGAGAGAGAGAGAGAGACAAAAGAGGAGGAAAGATAGGGAGGGTAACCAGTGTAAGTACCGGCTGGCTACCCTGTGCTGGGGAAAAGGGTAAAGGGAACAAAAGGAGAAGGAAGTGATAAAAAACCGGAGAAAAATTCACGCAGCAACGCGATGCTGCGTGCTACAACATTCAAAAACCGTCGCACAATTCGCCAGTCCTTAACACAGCTGATTAACACATTAACGCACTATGTAGTGGTTAGTAAGCTTTTATATGCGCAAAACCGTCATCAACAAGATAAATACAACTTAGTAACAAAATATTAATTTATACATTCTTCACAGGCCGGCACCAATCGCGCTCTTGTAGCGGAAGCGAGATCTTCCGCCCTCGAATGCTGAGATGTATAGTGACTCCATTTAAATATTTACCGGTGGTACCTTTGGTTAAGAAATAAGCGAGTGCAATGACATTATTTATTGCAGCTCTCAAGGCATCATGGGCTGCATGACGTTGTTTCTGTGGCATGCATCAATTAAGAAACTCAATTCTTTCCGTTCGGAATCAGTAATCCCGCTTTCTTACATCAGGCTAGCACTGCAGATTTTTCAGCGACGGTTTTCAACGCAAGTGTACACGCTGCGTATTCTTTATGCGTATACACGCCGTCAAGACAGCTCCGAGCCTTGGTTTTGCTGTTTACTTTCGCGAGCTCCCACAGCTCGTAGGCGTGATTATAAATGGGGCCGTTTAGACACTCTCGTCACGCCATTAAGTATTGCAGTATATAAAGACCAAATAAGAAACTTCATCGATATTCTCACGGAAGACGTAAAGACATTCGCCCCTTCTGGGCCCTGCTTAACCATTTGTGACAAAAGTTGACTTCACCTGTGAGAAGCAGCCCTTCCGCATCCATCACCTTGCAAACGGCGATGAAGGATAAGCATCAACACGTCACATCTGTGCGTGCTCTGCATACTCTAAAGTTATAGACATTTGAGTGAACCTTACCCGCTCCACCTTCACCCGACACATCATAACCTTAGGTGGTGGCGTAGTGGCTATGGCGTTGCGGCTGCTAAACCCGAGGACGAGTGATCAAATCGCAGTCGCGGCGGCCGCATTTCGATGGGAGCAACGCGCAAAAAAAAAAAACGCCCGTGAGAGCACGTTAAAGAATCCCAATTAGTCAAAATTAATCCGGATTCTCCCGCTACGGCATGCCTCATATCGTGGTTTTGGCATGTAAAACCTTACAATTTAATTTTAAAATATATATAATTCTCACAACGACTCAAGCAGTGACGTCAGTCACTGTGGGCTAAGAATCGGTTGAACTGATCAACGTTGCGGCAGACGCACACACTACGCCGCGCGCCAGAATCGAACTAACGAACGCACAGTCTTCTGGCCATCCTTTGCGCCTTTCGTCCAATATAAACTTTCTTCTTGCTCTATCTATCCCTGCCGTTACTTCATCAGCGTTTTCGATCTCCAATAGTCGAACCTGCTCACTTGAGTCGCTTCCCTCCACGAGCAAACTTGTACCCATAATTTTGTGTTTGATTTTCTGTCTGTATGATAAATAGCACGATTTTTTTAGAGGACTAATAGAGAACCTTTTTTGTCGTTTCGAGACGAGCTGTTGAGGCGAGTTGAAAGTAGAGTCTTTGAACTTTGTAAAACCACTAGGACATTCAAATCGACACAGTAAATTCTCAGAAAATTATTTTTCTCTGTGCAAAAGATACATCAAAATTTGGAGGTCTCCATAGACCGTCGAGCTCTGAAATTCACGGGACATTTCGAGCAGGCTATGAGATTGAGGAAAAAATCAAAGAACCAAAGACAAACCGTACCAATCAGGCGTCATGTGCGGCTATAGGCACGTAAAACATATTTCGTCGCTATATTTTTGTTTCTTTGCCTCTATGTTTATTCTCTCTCTCTCTCTGTTTTTAGTTATTTTCCATAGAAGCCGCACCTGGTTCAGCTCGGAGTTGCTAGGGGCACTGGTTGATAACAGTGGAAACGATGGTGGAGTGGAAAGAGCAAACTACGTAATTGGTGGAATAAGGTAATAAAGCAAGCTATAGAAGAGCGTAAGCAGGGGTCTAGGGATCATAGAGAAGCCAAGAAATTGGGATTACATGAAGAGGTGCTCTTTAAGTGGAACAAGTACCGAGAATAGAAAAGGGTGGCGATTGAGCTCGTGGAAGAGAAAATTAAATACTTACAAGTGTACGTTGGGTGCATAACGTTCGCAAAAGAGACAAAGGCGCACCAAAAGTATTCTGGAACCATGCAAGAGCAGTCGGAGCTCTAACTCTAAATTCACAAACGGCTATAAGGGATGAAGAGGGTACAATCTTCGAAGTAGATGGGGCGCTGCGGCACATGAGATACGTTATTAGGGATAACTTCGGCAAGGAGGAAAGCGTAATTCTTACTCAAACAGACCCAACAACGACAGAAAAGCTGAGAGATGAGAAAGCTGAGAGAGGCAGAAGGACATGTCCCTGTTAACACGGTGGCAGGACGCGATGAAATCCCAATACAGCAATGCACCTTTCAGCAATGCAACCTAGTGGATTCAAAGAGGAAGACATTGCTGATTAACGGCATAGAGCAAATGATCAAAACGAAGAAAATTCCGTTTGGACGGTGTGACAGCAAGATTAACCTCATATACATAAGCAACGGTCGATGAAATATAGCACACGACAATGGAAGCCATAAAGTTAGAGCTGTCGAGGTGGGTGGAGAAAAATGATATACTGGGGGAACGGACCCGGAGGTAACGTACATCTTCCAGAAGCGCTTGGATTTAAAGTGGATGTAAGCATCAACCGGTCAGCAGTCGAGATAAACAAGGGATACTTAGACTATTGGTGATAAGGAAAAGAAAGATTAAGGAGATGTATACAAAATGCTAGAATTAAAAACATGTATAGTATCCATGAGTAACTCAAGCAGGCTAGGAGTAATAACTCCGGCTAGTAACTCACTGCCGCGTTTCAAAGGGGATGTCGAACAACAACAACAACAACAACAACAACAACAACAACAACAACAACAACAACAACAACAACAACAACAACAACAACAACAACGACGACGACGACGACGACAACAACAACAACAACAACAACAACAAAACAACAACAACAACAACAACAACAAAACAACAACAACAACAGCAATAATATTAATAATAATAATAATAATAATAACAATAATAATAATAATAATAATAATAATAATAATAATAATAATAATAATAATAATAATAATAATAATAATAATAATAATAATAATAATAATAATATTTATTGCCACTTTGTAGAGGATACAGGGAGGTTCAGGACCGTCAAAGCGCCAACAGGACGCTTGAAGGACTGGGCCCTGCAGTTTACGGCAGTGGTAACAAGATGGCAACAACAAACAGATTATTGATTGAAAGGAACAATAGGTTCAGCTGAAGAAATAGGAAAACAAAGCAATCACAAAACCAGTACCAAGGACATCAGTGCGAATACCAAGGAAACAAGACTCAAAATATATAATCTCATACTTCTAAACACAACTGTAAAAGAATACAAGAATCAACAGAATGTTCCCAAATGCGTTTTTAAGTTCCGCATAGAGGTTACAGCAAAAAGACATTTTGGTAACTCATTAAAATGTCAGGCACATGAGCACACCGTCTTGCCTTTCCATACCTTGTTAAGCTCCGCGGTACGTAATATCGAATGGTTTTTCGCAACTTCCGGTTAGCATCATATTTAAATAAAAAGTATGAATTTCAAAAGTAACGATGAACAACAGTTTGTACGAAGAGAGAATGGAATGAAGGAAGACGTAAGAACCGGAAAATGTCCGCTCCGGATGGGATATGATAATTATACGCAATGCTCTTTAACATGTTTTTTAAGTTGCTATCAATTCGGCAATGCCAACGGGAAGGATAAGACGCAAATAATGTGATTCCGCATCTAAGAACACTATGCGCAAGTGCATAAATTATAGTTTCCTTCACATACATTGGAGCTAAAGATCTGATACTAAAGAGTAACCATGAAACCTTCCGTAGCCTGGCACAAACTTAAGCCGAGTGGTCATGCCATGATAAACTGCTATGGAAAACCACACCGAGATTTTTGTACGAATTTACATATTCAACGGGTTCGCAACGATAAGAGATAGAATCATGATCATGTAAAAATACTTTTGTGTCCATAACGGCTGTCTTTAACGGATTTGTAAAACATATTGTTTTGGTTTTCTGCGCGTTCACTGAAATTCCGTTCTCAGCGAATCATTTCAATGCATGATTTACGTTTTCCTGCAACACATTAACTGCTGTCTCGTAGTTTATATGTCTTGTGAGATAAAAGATAAACAGTGTCGTCCACATACTGAAATATTAAACACGTGGAAGTTATTAAGCTCTAGTCATTTGTAAATATATTAAAGAGTAGTGGAGATAAAATGGATCACTATAGTACACCAGCCTTCACAGGCAGCTTGCTACTATATTCCGATTGGTTGTTTAAACTAACAATCTGAGAACGACCGCTCATAATAATAATAATAATAATAATAATAATAATAATAATAATAATAATAATAATAATAATAATAATAATAATAATAATAATAATAATAATAATGATAATAATAATAATAATAATAATCGTATTTGCAGTGACTTATGAATATACGTGGCCATGCAGCGACGAAAGGCCAAGTTTAGCACAGAGAAGTCGCGAATTATGATCTTTAATTAAGAGACGAGTAATGATGTGGTGTCAGTTCAACAGGAAGTCATGCACATACGCTGTAAAAATATCACAGTAAATGGCGGGAAATATCTTCGGACCTCTATTTCAGAGTGGGGGAGGGGAAAGGGCGCATTTGAGCATCAAAATTATGGCAGAGCGGGGCTTTGTAACACGCTCATCACGACGTGCTTCACACGGCAGCCAATCGAATCACGTTATTATCACGAGCTATTTCGTTTTTTGTTTTTTCTTTCATGTGGTATTGGTGGGACTATTCTTCCCTCTTTGTTCACGGCCATATAAACGCCTTGTGGGAATGATGCCGATGGCTTGTCAAAGATTATATAGACATGAAGGTTAAAGTGACGGCGGGTTTTTACCTTTTAGTCAAGCAATATAAATACCTGGGTGTATACATAAACGAAGGAAAGGCCCACTCATGCTTCCACCAAGATAATCCAAGAATGAAAGAGAAGCGAAATGCAACCATAATAAAACGTAGAGCATTTTGGGGCTGCAATAAATACGAAGTGGTGCGAGGAATTTGGAAAAAGTGTAAGGATGCCCGCGCTAACGTTCGCAAATTTCATTCTGTACGTAAAATGAGAGATCTTGTATGAGTTGTAGATTCACCAAAGCTTGGTGGGCCGACTGGCCCACGGTAGAACCACCAAAGAGGGAGTGCAAAGCAGAGTGTCGAACCAAAAATTTTTTGTTGCGGATTTCGTTTCGGTTCACCGAAAACGGTTCAATTCCGGTTCAACTATGATGGGGAAAAATGACCGTTCTAACCGTTCAGAACCGGTTCAAGTTGATTTGCATAACCGAAGGATGATTACTGGAAAACAACAGAAATTTATTTTGTAGAAGAAACTCTACGCTGCTGCTAAGCTGCACTGAAAGACTACGCCTGTTTTCTGTTCTTCAGGCCACGCATAGATATAAAATAATCATGCAGATCCAACACCAATGCTGGAACCTATGTGAAGCGAATCTTTACTTAGGGAAAGAGGGAGAAAAAGGAGAATATATTGAGTAAACGTAGAGAGGACCCCAGCGTGCTACTATACTCAAGGGGAAAGGGAAGAGGAGAAATAATAGGGGACTCAGGAGTAATGATGAGGACAGGCAGTAGGATACGATTATACATATTCGTTCATGTTCGTTCACAGCTTTGAATGTAGGCTTGGGTAAATTAAATATTCTAAGAGAGCCTTGATGTCTTCCTTCATTCATATGTCCGGTCGATGGCGCAGTAACACTTTAACAGTAACAGTAACAGTAACACAAAGCATAAAGAGACCTTATCAACAAAGAAGGAAAACAAAAGAAATGACGCTGTAAACAGAGATATATGCCTACAAAACAAAGTTTGGTGGGATCAAAAAGGAAAAAAAATGTCTAAGCAAGAATAAAAATGATGACAATGCTACAATTTCTAGTGTTTATGACAACAGCAGATTAGTTAAAGCAGCTTTGAACTTGGAATTATTAGATATTTCGACGACAGATCGGGGAAGGTGATTCCAACTTGCTGAGGTACTGGGGAGGAATGAATCGAAAAAAATTGTTGGTGTGGCATTAAGAAACACCAATTTTATGAGGATGGTCGATGTGAGCGGAAACGTAACAAGGGAGGGTTATCAATTTATTCTTAAGAATGGGGTTTTCATATATATCTTATAGAACAGGCAAAAGCGGAATATTTTTCTACGTTGTGATAGCAATGATAATGATAAGCTTGCTACATAGTAGTGACGCTGGAGTTACGGTGATAATTAGGAAGAATGAAGCGAGCCGCTCGGTTCTGGACAGATTCAAGTTGGAAAAATGAGCGTCTTTTCACTGGCGTCCCAGACAGATGCAGCATATTGAAGTTTAGAACGAACTAACGATTTATCAAGAAGCAGTTTTACAGAACTAGAAGAAAGATAAAAATTGCGGCGTATGTAGCCTAACATGCGATTAGCGTTGTTGGTGTACATGCATCTTCCAAGAAAGATTAGAAGAAGGATTGGGAGAAATAGTATAGTATAGAAGAAAAATAATAATAATAATATATGGGGTTTTACGTGCCAAAACCACTTTCTGATTATGAGGCACGCCGTAGTGGGGGACTCCGGAAATTTTGACCACCTGGGGTTCTTTAACGTGCACCTAAATCTAAGTACACGGGTGTTTTCGCATTTCGCCCCCATCGAAATGCGGCCGCCGTGGCCGGGATTCGATCCCGCGACCTCGTGCTCAGCAGCCTAACACCATAGCCACTGAGCAACCGCGGCGGGTTATAGAAGAAAAAGTACAGGTGCTCAACTGCCTCATTTACTTTGCGCGCATGACAATCTAGCGACTCCGCTCGTCGGATGCGATGCAAATATTGTCGCGTTAACACAACACCTATAGTCTGCCCCTGACGCAATACTATGAAAACCGTACTAACGGGGCTGCTACATTTAGAATCACATGAACATGGTGTGTATTAATTCGATTCGAAATTTTTTTTGCCTACTTCAGCCATTGTCCACTAGTTTGCGCCCGAACGCATGTGCTCGTGGTCTTGATGCCATCGCGGTTGTTCTGTCGTTGTCATTCCAGCTTCGTGTCATCGTCGTCACGCCTTAAACTCCAACCTAGTGACACAAGTTGCTTAGTAGCTTGTTGTCGTCGTTGAACACTCACCGTCACCCCATTATCCTAATACGGTTGTCATGTCATCGTCATTTACCCGCCGTGGTTGCTCAGTGGCTATGGTGTTGGGCTGCTGAGCACGAGGTCGCGGGATCGAATCCCGGCCACGGCGGCCACATTTCGATGGGGGCGAAATGCGAAAACACCCGTGTACTTAGATTTAGGTGCACTTTATAGAACCCCAGGTGGTCGAAATTTCCGGAGTCCTCCACTAGGGCGTGCCTCATAATCAGAAAGTGGTTTTGGCACGTAAAACCCCATAATTTAAATGCCATGGTCATTGTGTCGTCGTCATGCATTCGTTGTCACACCGCCGCCGTGGTGCTTTCATGCTTGTCCGATCATCGTTACTCCATCTTTGTCACCCGACTCTCGTCATATAGGCTTGGTGATACTCTCGTCGCCACGCCATTGTCATTAAACACTCATCGTCATTCTATTGCTCTAATACCGTTGCAATGCCATCGTCATTGTGTCGTCTTCATACAGTCGTCGTCATGCATTCGCTCTCCTACCGTCGTCATCAAGTCATCGCGGTCGTTCCATCGTAGTCATTCCAACTTCGACATCCGACTGACGTCATGCTATCGTTGTCACGCTCTCTTTTTACCATCGTCATCTCTTCAGTAAGATCAGCCAATTGTCTTCATACCCTCGTCGTTATACCGCCTTCGTCAATACATTGACGCCATTCCGTCTTCGTCATTCTGTCGTAACTATGCAGTCATCATTCAATCATGATTAGGCTGCCGTTGTTATGCTAACGCCGCGATTGCGTCATCGTCAGACCTTTACTGTCATGCATGCGTTCTCATACCGTCGTCGGCATTCTAGCTTCGCCATCCGGTTGTCACCATACCGTCGTCGTCAGGCAATCGTCGTCACACAGTTGTCGTCATCCGATTGTCGTCATGTCGTCTCCTCATGACGCTTTCATCGTTACGCCATCGTGATCACTTAGCAATTGTGATCTCATTGCCGTTATGTCGTCGTTGCCATACTACTTTCGTCATTCCATCGACGTCATTCCTTCGTCAGTGCGTCGGCGCCATGGAGTTCTCGTAATGCCGCGATTCTTATGGGCAACCTTGGAAAGCGAGTGCCATAGAAAAGTGGGGCGATACCGGAGTATCGCCGAAGTATTAAAATCTGCAGTATGACATTACAGATGTTAAATAAACTTGACTTCAGAAATACCGTGTGTCGATATAACGCTCGAATGCTAATCACATTACCATCGGCAGTCATCGTGAGATGAGTTCTCTCGTATCTTTTTACAAGTGAGATAGCATAGTTAGGTCACAAATGCAGGCAATGCATAGAAGAAAAGCTCCGGGAAGGGTGGCCAATTTGAACAAAAATATTTTTTTTGTCTTGCTCCGCAGTGCAATAAATAAATAAATAAATAAATAAATAAATAAATAAATAAAAACAATCGTAACGTTCCGGTTTGGTTCCGGTCTGAGCAAAAACAATGGTTGTTCATGGTGTTCGGTTCAGTTACGGTTCGATTGCCTGGTGCAAGGTGTCATGGGTTGAGCTTCTTTTGAAGTCAGAGAAGCGAAGGGCAAAATTAGATTTGAAGAAAGACTAAGGAACATGGATCAAAAGAAATGGCCGGCTAAAGTTCAAAAAATTTGTTTCTGAAGAAGGTGGTCACGGATTGGCGGAAGAGGTCGAGAAAGTTCGCAACCAAGTACAGGATGATTGAAAGTGTAAATAGACAATCAGGAGTTATCAAAAAGAAAGTGAGTGAAACGGAGATGGTAAAGTGGATGCAAAGAATGGAAACGAAAAGGACTGTGGAGATTTACAAGAATAGAAATAAATAATTCAGGAGGGAAAATCTGCATGATAACGCAAAAAACAGTGCCTTGCTATGAGAGGTCCGAGCTTGTAGCCTTAGGGCGATAACATAACGCCGAAAATATACGCCAAAGGATGAAGCATGTGTGTGGTGAAAAAAAAGAAAGAAAGAATAGCTCGAGAACAACTCAGCACATCGTAACGGAATGCCCACTTTTCAGAAGAGTTGGGATTCAAAGAAGATGAAACGATTAACTGGTCAGCAGTTGAGATAATTAAGAGACCTTTACATTATTGGGGCAAAAAGCAGGGAAGATATTGATAGAGCCGGAGTCATTGCAAGCGTACGTAACGGTATAATATTGACACGTGCACTTATCTTTATCGGGCGACCACGTTTAGCCCCCTAACAAATGATATCGCACAGCGCGGGACGCGCCTGCATGTATCCGAACTTTCTGGAAAGTTATCGATGCTTTTATCCGCTGTCTGTTGTCGCCGAAACTTGTGTTATGTGATTTCATCGCTTGACGCGAATGGTGTAGAACATTGTAGAAGGCATGCGGGTCCCAACGATTAGTCTGGAACATTCGATTACTGCTGTATAAAAGCCGACGCGCTTGACCCGCTCATCAGATTTTCGACGATCGCCGACTGTGTTCGCCGCTATCGTTGTGCTTTAAGTGTAGCCTGTTTTGTGGGCACAGGTTCGCCCAATAAAAGCTAGTTTTGTCTTTCACAGTACTGCTACTGTGTTCTTTCTTCACCGTCACTACCACGTGGCATCTGGTGGAGGTGCTAGTGCGTTCATGTACCGAACGCCCCCGCAAAGCCGCGATCCAAGCCCGAAGCCCGAGGACAGAACCAACATCGCCCTAGACCAACGTGCTAGCCGCAGACTGCAAGGACTGCCCCCAGAGCACGGACTTCTACCTGAGATGACAAAGAAGATCGTGGTCAAGACAACCCCAATGGCTGCCCCAGCGTCCCCTGTTATCCTACAACAACCTCGGGACCCACCAACCTTCCATAGAGCAGCGACTGAAGACCCGGAATCATGGCTGGAGACCTACGAACGAATCGCAACATTCAACAACTGGGACTCCGACGAGAAGCTGCGGCACGTCTACTTCGCCTTAGAAGACACCGCCAGAACTTGGTTTGAGAACAGAGAATCGACCTTGACAACGTGGGACCTGTTCCGTAGCGGCTTCCTACGCACCTTTACAAGCGTCGTGCGCAAGGAAAGGGCCGAAGCTATGCTGGACGCCCGAGTGCAGCTACCAAACGAGAACGTTGCCATTTTTACGGAAAAAATGAGCCGTTTGTTCTGCCACGCCGACCCGGATATGGCCGAGGAGAAGAAAGTCCGCCTACTGATGCGTGGTGTAAAGGAGGAACTTTTCGCCGGGATGGTAAGAAGCCCACCGAAGACCGTCGAAGAGTTTCTTCATGAGGCGACGAACATCGAGAAGACACTCGAAATGCGGAACCGGCAATTCAACCGCCGTATAAGCTCTACCCACTACGCAGGAATTCAATCACTGGCCACGGACGATCTGCGCGAGACCATCAGGGCCATTGTGCGCGAAGAGCTGCGCAAGGTCTTGCCTTCGTCGCAGCCTCAAGTGGCCTCGATCGCCGACATCGTAAAAGAAGAGGTGCACCGATCGCTTGGAGTTCCTGAGGTGCAACCAGAACCGCCGCAGCCTCAGCCGCAAGCGATGAGCTACGCCGCCGTCGCTCGCCGTCAAGGTCCCCTTCCACGACCGCGCCAGGGCCCCGTAACGCCGCAATTCCGTCGACCACCACCGCCGCCGCCAGCACGCCTACCCGTCGCCGAGCGCAGCTACCCGAGGAAGACAGACGTTTGGCGCGCTCCTGACCACCGCCCGCTCTGCTACCACTGCGGAGAAGCAGGTCACGTCTACCGACGATGCCCATACCGAGAGATGGGACTGCGAGGTTTCGCCGTCAACGCGCCGCGCCCACAGCTTGGAGAGCGCCCACGTGACATCGCCGACTACCTCGCCGCTACTCAATGGAGCTCTCGACGACCGTCGCGTTCGCCGTCACCAGGCCGCTACCTATCGCCGCAGCGCCGACCATACACCGGCCCAGCCCGGGGCCGCTCTGCGAGCCCATATCCGGAAAACTAAAAGCAGCAACCGATGGAGGTGCGGTTGCTGTTCGTCGAACTGACGAAGATCCTCCGCCGCCGACGAAGTCGACGAAGAAACCATCTCGACGACCTAATGACGACACGCCGCCGTCCCGACGAAGTCAGCAAGCCAAGACTACGCCGACGAAAGACGACTTGACGACGCGACGTTCCAGCTTCAGTTCAACACGACGCAGCCGTGATCCGACGCCAAGACCTAACTGCAACGCCAGACAAAGAATCACCGACCTCGATGTGCTTCTCGACGGCCGCGCGGTTACCGCCTTAGTGGACACAGGGGCTGATTAATCCGTCATGAGTGGACACATCGCCGCCCAGTTGAAGAAGGTTAAGACTGCATGGGAAGGCCCTCAAATTCGCACCGCTGGAGGACACCTGATTACGCCGACTGGAATCTGCACGGCAAGGATAACCATTCATGACCGGACTTACCCTGCCACCTTCGTTATCCTCCAACAGTGTTCTCGAGACGTCATTCTCGGTATGGACTTCCTGAACCAACACGGCGCAGTCATCGACCTGAAGTCGAAGTCAATAACGCTGTCGGAACATAAAGCGATACCGCCGGAGAGCCCTCGTAGTCACCACGCCTTGAGTGTGCTCGAAGACCAAGTGAGCATCCCGCCCCGCTCCAGCATTGTTATTTCGGTCGGCACCGAAATACCCGCTGACGTAGAAGGTGTCATCGAAGGCGACCAACGTCTCCTGCTAGACAGTGAAATTTGCGTCGCAATAGGGATCGCTCGACTGCATGGAGGGAAAACTGAAGTGTTGCTGACAAACTTCAGCCCGGAGTTCAAGCACATCAACAAGGGCACGACGATCGCGTACATCGAGGAAATTGTGGAAACCAGTAATGCGTTTGTCCTCTCAGATTCCGCCGCATCTACCCCTACGACCATGGTTCCCGAACCAGACTACGACATTAATCCAAGTCTCCCAGTGATTAAGCAACAGCAGCTCAGAAGTCTGCTCCGACGATACAAAGGCTGCTTTTCGACGACATCGAGGATTCGACAAACACCAGTCGCCAAGCATCGCATAATCACCGAGGAGTACGCTCGACCACTCCGCCAAAGCCCTTACCGAGTTTCGCCGCGAGAACGCGAAGCTATAAGAGAACAAGTCGACGACATGCTGCGCGACGACATCATCCAGCAGTCGAAAAGCCCGTGGGCATCCCCTGTTGTCCTGGTGAAGAAAAAGGACGGAACCCTACGTTTCTGCGTCGATTATCGTCGTCTGAACAAGATCACGAAGAAGGACGTATACCCCCTTCCACGGATAGACGACGCATTGGATCGGCTCTGCAACGCTAAGTACTTCTCCTCGATGGACCTCAAGTCTGGCTATTGGCAAATAGAAGTCGACGAAAGAGATCGCGAAAAGACCGCCTTCATCACCCCAGACGGTCTCTACGAGTTCAAGGTTATGCCATTTGGACTGTGCTCGGCGCCTGCGACGTTCCAGCGCGTGATGGACGCGGTTTTAGCGGGATTGAAATGGCAGACCTGTCTCGTTCGTTTACTTGGATGACGTCGTTGTATTCGCCGGAAATTTCGACGATCACCTTAGGCGGCTTGCCACAGTACTAGAGGCCATCAAGTCATCAGGGCTCACTCTGAAGCCAGAAAAATGCCGCTTCGCTTACGACGAGCTTCTGTTCCTAGGCCACGTCATCAGTAAATCCGGAGTACGCCCCTACCCGCAGAAAACAGCTGCCATCGCAAAGTTCCCGCAGCCCACCGACAAGAAGGCAGTGCGTAGATTCCTTGGCATGTGTGCCTACTACAGGCGCTTTGTCAAGGACTTTTCACGCATCGCCGAGCCATTGACACGTCTAACTAAATGTGATGTTGAGTTCAAGTGGGAAACGCCGCAGGCCGACGCATTTGAAGAACTCAAACGACGCATGCAGTCGCCGCCGGTACTTGCGCACTTCGACGAGTACGCCGATACAGAAATCCATACTGACGCCAGTAACCTAGGCCTCGGTGCCGTTCTAGTCCAGAGGAAAAAGGGAGTCGAACAGGTGATATCTTACGCTAGCCGGTCACTGTCAAAAGCGGAAGGCAACTATTCTACGACCGAAAAGGAATGCCTCACCATCGTTTGGGCTACAGCTAAATTTCGCCCTTATCTTTATGGCAAGCCATTCAAAGTCGTCAGTGACCATCACGCGTTGTGTTGGCTAGCGAGTATAAAGGACCCTTCAGGACGACTGGCGCGGTGGAGCCTCAGACTACAAGAATACGACATCACTGTAACCTACAAGTCCGGACGAAAACACTCCGATGCCGATTGCCTATCACGCGCCCCCATTGACCCGCCGCCGCAAGATGACGAAGATGACGACGCCTTCCTTGGCATGATAAGCGCGGAAGACTTCGCTGAACAGCAACGGGCAGACCCGGAGTTAAAAGGCCTGGTGGAATATTTGGAAGGGCACACCGACGTTGTCCCCAGGGCATTTAAGCGCGGACTATCTTCCTTCACGCTTCAAAACAATCTCCTCGTGAAGAAGAACTTTTCACCAGTCCGCGCCAACTACCTTCTTGTTGTCCCGTCAGGACTTCGTCCAGAAGTATTGCACGCCCTACATGACGATCCGACCGCTGGACACCTCGGTTTTTCCCGGACACTCTCGAGGATACAACAAAAGTATTATTGGCCGCGCCTGACCGCCGACGTCACCCATTATGTCAGAACATGCCGAGACTGTCAGCGACGTAAGACACCGCCGACGAGGCCAGCCGGATTACTACAGCCAATCGAGCCTCCTTGCCGACCATTCCAGCAGATCGGGATGGACTTGCTAGGACCCTTTCCGACGTCAACAACCGGAAATAAGTGGATCGTCGTGGCGACAGACTACCTCACCCGCTTCGCTGAAACTAAAGCACTGCCGAAAGGTAGCGCAGCCGAAGTGGCGAAATTTTTTGTCGAAAACATCCTGCTTCGACATGGCGCCCCAGAAGTCCTCATCACCGACAGAGGAACGGCCTTTACAGCGGAGGTCACCCAAGCCATTCTGAAATACAGTCAGACAAGGCACAGGAGGACCACGGCCTACCACCCGCAGACGAATGGTCTTACGGAGCGGCTGAATAAGACCCTCGCCGACATGCTAGCGATGTACGTCGACGTCGAACACAAGACCTGGGATGCCGTCCTGCCGTACGTAACATTCGCTTACAACACGGCGGTGCAAGAAACAACACAGATCACGCCGTTCAAGCTGGTCTACGGCAGGAACCCGACGACGACGCTCGACGCCATGCTGCCGCACGTCACTGACGAGGAGAACCTTGACGTCGCTACATACCTCCAGCGCGCCGAAGAAGCCCGACAACTCGCCCGCCTGCGGATCAAGAACCAGCAGAGGACCGACAGCCGACACTACAACCTCCGACGACGCTTCGTCGAGTACCAGCCCGGCGACCGTGTTTGGGTATGGACCCCGATACGCCGACGAGGACTGAGTGAGAAACTACTGCGACGCTATTTCGGACCCTACAAGGTCATCCGACGTATTGGCGCACTGGCCTATGAGGTCGTGCCAGACGGCATTTCGCATTCACAGCGGCGCCGCGCACGATCTGAAGTGGTCCACGTGGTGCGCCTTAAACCCTTTTACGGACGCTGACGGACTTCCCTATTTTGTTGTTTTCTTTGCTACGAGTGCTTTTCTTTATTACTTTCATTTGTTTGCAGCATTGGGTCGATGCTTTCTAAGAGGGGGGTATTGACACGTGTACTTATCTTTATCGGGCGACCACGTTTCGCCATCTAACAAATGTTATCGCACAGCGCGGGACGCGCCTGCATGTATCCAAAGTTTCTGGAAAGTTATCGATGCTTCTATCCGCTGTCTGTTGTCGCCGAACCTTGTGTTATCTGATTTCATCGCCTGACGCGAATGGTGTAGAACTTTGTGGAAGGCACGCGGGTCCCAACGATTAGTCTGGAACGTTCGACGACTGCTGCATAAAAGCCGACGCGCTTTAGCCGTTGACCAGATTTTCGACGATCGCCGACCGTGTTCGCCGCTATCGTTGTGCTTTAAGTGTAGCCTGTTTTGTGGGCACAGGTTCGCCCAATGGGGAACCAGCGCTGGCCAGGAGGCGCTACGACATTTTTCATGCGTTACTAAAATATGCTGAAACCGTCCGATAGGGAGTCTACGAAGATGGCACGACATATTTAGCGATAAGAAACGTGCGCCTGTATCAATGTTTGTCTAGCCCGATGCGGCCAGCCAAGTTCTGTCCATGGCCATGCGCGCTGCGTAGAGCGCATGCGCTGCTACGTCCTAGCACGTCGGTTCCCTGCCGTTTGAGGAGCCGTGAAAAGTGTGACTCAAGACAATCGGTGAATTTGCTGACACGAAATCACTGCGTGTGCTACTGGAAACTGTGTCTACCGCTCGCTAGGCTGTGTGTTACGGCGCTGCTGTCGGCACGCGAAGCTTCAGCGCTGGTTGCCCATAAAAGCTAGTTTTGTCTTTCACAGTACTGCTACTGTGTTCTTTCTTCACCGTCACTACCACGTGACAATATAGTGATAAAGATTTTAAATACGAAAGTGAAGATCGAGGCCAGATAGGCAAAATACTAGATGAGGATAGATGTCGAAGAACCTGATTAAATCAAGCAGGCTGGGTGACTATTTGCCACGCAGCCAGTAACACCAAGGGGAGCGCTTCTTGTAGAGGCTAATGAAAGGGTTAATCCTTTCAGACGGTATGTACATAAATGTGTACAATACGAACTCGCGCCTTTTACTCCGAGCATGTTGCAGATAATACACTTTCGTTGTCCCAACCGAATTCTCCCCTCTTCGTCTTGCAAGTGTGAAATTTACTGGCCATATAGCGAACGCGGATAAAACTAATGCGCAAAATATTCAGCATGGAAGCACGCGGTTTTGCATCACCAGATAAGCCATCTTACTAATTTTTCCTGCATTTTTGAGATTGTCTACGGCTTTAAATTTTCCACACAAATAACGATCATGAAAGTGTCTCAAAACCGCGTTACAACACCCGCACGCACCCGGTGTTCTCTCAGTGTCGGGTGCATGGCCACAAACGTCTATAAAGCGTCATGCTGGACGCGTTCAGAACGTTCTACGGAAATAGGCGTGCAGCTCGGAGCAGAGGTCAATGCGGCTAGTTAGGGAACTTCTCGTATATTGCTGTACAATTTGTTGCACTGCCTCCTGTCTCGTTTAATGAGAAAAAAAAAACTTGACGATGCGAACAAGCCATGTGCGGAGAAAATGCATCGAGAAACGTCTCGGACATCATCGACTCATGTGATGACGAGGAGGGTGATGTTGCCGCAGTTCAGTTTGTCAGTTCCATCTGAATTCAAGACACCGATGAAGAGAACGTGCAGGACGTGGAACTCACAGGTATTCCTAATCTGTAGAAGATTACTAATCTGTAGAAGATTACTAATGAATGCATTCACCTTTTCTCTCCCCCACGCCACCACTAACACGGCTCTCTGGACAGCCCGACATCCTCTCGAATGCGGATATCATCCCAATGGCGCAAACTTTTTAGGGTATACACACGTGAGTTCCTTTTTAAAGTTTTTAAGTTATTTATGTAGCGACAGATATCCACAGCGTTCAAACGAAAAAATGCGAATGTGAACATGGCTTCCGAAGAAGGGAAGAAGACCACTGCCAGAAGCTCGCGGTCCTGCCTGAAGCAGAGCCAGCTCAGAGCTGTCTAACCGTAATCGCGAGGGATTCAGAAAACGTGTAGCGCTGCGCGTAAAAGACGCAGACAAAAGAAGGAACATGGTTAAACGCACGGAGTGAAAACTATCAACATTGTATTGCCGTAAGGAACGTGACTTTATTTATACGGTGTCACAAGCAACATTGCGCATGACAACAAGAGCAGAATCACCACGAAACAGCGTCAACACGCGCGTGTCGTGCCATTCAGACACGCTATTCCATTAGTGAATAAATAGATAGAAGCCATGCTGACGCATTTGTCTTTTAAACTTGTGGTGCAGTGGGCCTCTATGATGGGGCGTGTCATTTCATCATTGGATTTTGTAATGAACGTACAATTCTCAAACTGCTAAGTTTGATAATTGTACACTCACTGCAAAATTCAATAACGAAATGACACGCCTCCTTATGGAGGCCCACTGCATTACAATTTTAAAACTGTGTTGTAAAGCTTTGTCCGGGCTTAACTGACGTTCGACCGAGCTTAACTGCTGTTACAATATTATCGCTCGTCGCAAGATGCGCTTATATGCATCCGAACTTTCCAGAGTTTTAATTGTCGCTGATTCTGTAGCGAAAAAGTCCTATCTAATCAAATTGCGCACGCGATGTCAATTGGTGATCTACGTTCTCCAACCTATGCTAGCACTAGCAATTACGCTGGTATGTAACGATGAGTAACGTGTAAATAGCCTTCGCACTATGACGTGGCTAGACTTAGACAACCACCCGCCATGGTTGCTCAGTGGCTATGGTGTTGGGCTGCTGAGCACGGAGGTCGCGGGATCGAATCCCGGCCACGGCGGCCGCATTTCGATGGGGGTGAAATGCGAAAACACCGGTGTGCTTCAATTTAGCTGCATGTTAAAGAAGAACCCCAGGTGGTCTAAATTTCCGGAGTCTTCCACTACGGCGTGCCTCATAATCAGAAAGTGGTTTCGGCACGTAAAACCCCATAATTTAAACTTAGACGACCGACGACTGTGCTCGCCGCTATCGCTGTGCTTGAAGTATTGTTTTTCTGGCCCCAAGTTCGCCCAACAAAGAGCAGATTTGTGATTCGCAGTTCTGCGGCACTGTCTGATTCTTCACCGTCACTACAACGTGACAATATTCTAATGAATTCCCTTCAGCTCCAAGTTGACCATAGGCAAGCACGTAGAAACTTGGCGCTCTTTTGCGAGAATTGGCCCTTGCGTCCGGAAAATCCATGACTCATTCATTCACGTGGAAGCTTCGGGATTAAAATGCCGCCACAAGAGCGTTAATGTGCTAAAGGTGTATAGCTAAGCGAGAGAAGGCTGTATAGAATGGTGGGGGAAGATAATGAATATATGTCATTAGACGAAGTAAATTTAGATAATATCTTTTTTTCCTTATTGGAAGGTGGCGCCTCAAACCACCCTGAATCAAAAGGGTTGCTTCTGCGTACACATAAATGCATCACTAATACCTGGTCTTGCGTCGGGACAAGGTTGAGGTCGAAGATTAGTTCACCCGCCATGGTTGCTAAGTGGCTATGGTGTTAAACTGCTAAGCACGAGGTCGCGAGATGGAATCCCAGCCACGGCGGCCGCATTTAGATGGGGGCGAAATGCGAAAACACCCGTGTACTTAGATTTAGGTGCACGATAAAGAACCCCAGGTGGTCCAAATTTCCGGAGTCTCCCCCTACGGCGTGCCTAATAATCAGACCGTGGTTCAGGCACGTAAAACCCCATAATTTAATAATTTTTTTAAAGATTAGTTGCTCGAAGGCGCAGAACTTGCTATACAGAGAGTGTGTGTTGAAGCTCCTAAAGCATGGAGACAGACGCTTTACACGGTATAGTGCAGCACAACTTGGTTGCTTAGAAAAGCGGTACCTCTGGTTTCTTCTGAAGTTCTTGCGTGAAAGCGGTGCAATTAGCGAGTAGCAACGCTCGGAGCAGCATCGTGTGAGGTCGCTCGGCGGGACGCGTCGGTGTGCCGGCGGGGCGGCGTGCTAGTTGGCATATAGAGCGCCGTCTGCCAGCTTGCGTCATGTCAGGCTTCGCTGTTCTCATTGTGTCGTTTGCTTGCCTCGTGTTGCGCCTGATGAATGATGACGCTCTCAAAGTCTCGCTTCTTACTCTAGCCTGCACAGCTGCTCAGTAACCAACTCGGGTGAAATGCGGCGCCCGGGAGGAAGCAGGCACAACTCCCGCAAGGATATTATATATCCGCCTGGCAACAAACGTGTTCCTTCGTCCCCTCCTTTTACCCTATAAAGATAATCTTGCGCCCCACTCGAGGGCTTTCCTGTCACTGTTAATTTGTACCTTCACGACACTTTATATGCAAGAAACGTACAAGCAACAGGATCAATGTCTATAACGCTGAAATCTTATTCAAAAATGCCGAATAACATACAAATACTATATACATTTAGATCCTTAGTACTTTTCCGAAACACAGTGGCACGCCTAAAAACAATTATGCAAAAGAAAACGAATGTTTTCTTTGGTTTTTTATGTGCCATGAACTCGTTTTCGAAAGCGCAAAATCTGTTCTTTTATGATACCATAATTCATAAACCAATTACAACAGTTTCTTTGCCTCCCCCTCTCTTCCCCTTCATAGAAAAAAAAGAAAGAAGGCAAGCGGCCGCACATCATTATTAGCCTATGTATGTCCTCTGCAGGACAAAGGTATCTGCCAGCGATCTCAAATTACCCCCACCCCCGAAGTCATGCGCCAGCTACGACGCCACCTTATGCCTGCAAATGGATCACCAGTTATTTGAGCTATACATATTACAGGGCCTGCCCAACTCCATTTATTTTAATATAGAATATCGGCTACCCCCGTTTCCTTCCTAATCCACACCGCTGTCCTTTGTGTCTTTTAACGTTACGCCTAACGTCTTTCGCTTCATTGCTCGTTGCGCAGCAAAATTTGTATGTGGAAAATGGGATGACTGGGAATGTTACGTTTTGCATGGTATCTGGCTTTCCCCCACCCTAAACATCTTCAGACACACTTTCACGCTGAAAAAAATGGTGTGGTATACGTAACCTGCGTGCTTTTGTGCACATGCTGCAAGCAACAACAGTCGTGACATGGCGACTTCTCTCACTTGCTCGTCGCATTGTGCTACGACGGTAAAGCCATCTGGGTTCGTAGTAGTTCGCACCACGTATCACGCACTAAAGCAGTGCGTTGGAACAGGCGCTGAAATTTTAGGACATATAACGAAGTTATCAAAGGTGGCCGGCCAATGAATTTTCTCCCCAAAGAAAATATTTGAGAGTTCGGCCACTTATCTTACAGGTTAATTGGCAAAAGTACTGATCGCGACGCGAGTACAAAAGACACACGTACGTAAGAAGTGGCAAAAATGTGACATTCGCGCCGAAACGGAACACTGAAAAAAGTACATCACGATCGCGACGCTAAGATGCCAGAAAAAAAAAAAATAGCCGCCGCTTGTAGCGGAAGAAGGTCATTGTAATGTTTACACTATCACTGCCCATCACGCGACCTCCACAGCCCAACACCTGAATTTTTCTCGCATAAGAAAGCAAGCAGAGAACGCACCATACGCACAAACTGTGAAACGTTGTCGCGGCGGCGCCAGCCGCGATGCGCGGAGCCGAGCGCCATCTGAAGGCGTTGCAAGAAAGCCAGGGGCGTGCGCAAGCAAGACCACACCAGCAGCAGCGGCAGCGCCCGGAAAGTCGGGAGAAGAGGCAAGTAGAGCTTCGCTTTCTAAGAAACACTACAGAAGAGAACAGTATGAATATAGATGTGCGCCGCCATGTTCTTGTCTGTGCCGCTTCTGCTCACAGAGCATATGAGACCTTGAGTTGCGCCTTTGCTTGCCCTTCCGTAAACTAAACCTGTGGCCTCATACATATAGTACACAGCGCACCTTTTTTTAGTGCACTGATTTCGCAGGTACAGTCGAGTGCAAAAGTTTAGAGACCGCGGCATATGCAATATATATATATATATATATATATATATATATATATATATATATATATATATATATATATATATATATATATATATATATATATATTCACGCAAACGCACGTGGGCCGTACACTTGATTTCAGCCATTATGCCTAAGCTGACAAGGAAAAAAGAAATTCAGTGGCAGCTCTGCTCCTCAAACTTTTGCCCTCGACTGTACCGTCTATTGTGTTAACTTGACTGCTTCCTGCGGCTTCAGTTGCCAACTGGATTGCATGGTTGAGAAACACGTTTACTGTACAGGTCTTTGCTAGAAGTCACTTCCAACAATTTGTCTTCATTCCTTATCGGACCGCCGTACAGTAAACACCTCTAATAAAGTTTAACGCCTCTTCAGGCACTGTTCTTGGTACGACGGACAGAATGTTTCTGTCAAGTCAATTAGGCATTTATTGAAAAGATCTTGGGAATATGGCCACGGAAGATTTGTTTGCGAAAAACTATATAGAACGACGGAGTTTAACAAATGATTCTGCACCCTGCGACCGACTACAGGACATGCGAAATCTTATGTGAGCGCGTGGTGCGGCAAATAGTACCATATTTCTTCTTTTTTTATTTTCATTTCGGCCACTCCCTCAGTTATCTTCTGATATCAGTTATCTTAAGGTCGATATTTTGTCGCGATCACTTTGGATGTGCGTCTCACCACCTTATAGTACATAGAGGGAAGTGTTGTGTACGTGTGAAAGACACTGAACAGCCCGTCACTGTCAAGAGCAAAATAGGAGGCGATCATTTTAAAATTTTCCGGAATTTAACAAAAAAGTCGCCTGCGGCAGTGAGTAAAATTTTTGTCCCTAAGCTAGATTATTCAAAGAGGTAGACATTTCTAGAACGAGAAATCGAAACACATACTGAATTAATTAACAAAAAACACTCATTCACTTCTTATATAATTACTTTACGGGACATATTGCAATTTACGAATTGTAGCCGGTGAGCTTGCACGGCGTATCCACTTGAAATGACTCTACAGAATGACACCATTTCTAGATATTACTTCCGAAATAGTGGGACGAAGTACATGGGCGTCCCAGTTAATTTTGTGCGTCTGCGCATAAAAGAGCGTTTTGTTTAAAAACTAGAATAGCAGTGCATTTTTATGGCGAATTTAATGACGCATATCTCCAAAGTGGTGTTATTCTGGAAATTCGTTTCAAGTGAATAAGCCTTGCAAGCTCACCGGCTACAATTAGTAAATTGCAATATGTGCCGTAAAGTAATTAATTAAAAAGTTAATTAGTGAATTTTCCTAGTTAGCTGAATATGGGTTCCGATTTCTTCTAGTAAGGTCCCCCTTTCCGAATAATCCTGCTGAAGGACGACTATTTTGTTATCTGCTACAAGCGATTTCTAAAAATTCCAGAATATTTAAAAATGATCCTCCCGACGATCCTCCCTAACGCTCACTGTAGCCTCGTTGATCCTTTTGGCGAGTTACCTTACTGTAGGCTTTCGGGCTAGTCTCGGCCCGTTACGTGATATGACTTCCTCCACTTCCTATCTTTCTTTTTTTACTTTCTCCCTTCCACCTTTAAGGGCAGAAAACCGCATATGTTCCAGCTCTCTTTCCTTTTCCTTTCCACATTTCATTTCTGCTACTGTAAAATTTTATATGTTTAGCAGTATTCACCCCCGAGAGGCATTCCAGTGCCCCATTGTAGTACCCTTAGAAAAATGACTTTAGACTGTCTATAGAAAGTCTACAGATTTTTTATAGATGACCTTGCCTTTCTATAGATTTGGACTTTTGTTGATACAACGTCTATAGACTGCCTATACACGAAAGTCGATAAAGATTTTATTTCTTTTTGTCTATTCGCAGTCTATAGACGGTCTGTAGAAAAAAGTCGATATGGTGTTTGTTTCTTTTTTGTCTACTTCCCCTCTGTAGACTTCCTATAGACAAAAGTCGATACAGGCTCTATTTATATTTCTCTATTATTTATCTATAGACTTTCTATAGACAAAAGTCGATAAGATTTCTATTTCTTTTTGTCTATGCGCAGTCTATAGACGGTCTATAGAAAAAATGGAGATAAAGTGTTTGCTTCTTTTTTGCCTACTTCCCCACAACGGACACCTATAGACTAAAGTCGATACAGCGTCTATTTATGTTTCTTTGTTATTTGTCTATAGACTTTCTTTAGATGAAAATCGATAAGATTTCTATTTCTTTTTGTCTATTTGCAGTCTATAGATGGTCAATAGAAAAAAGTCTATATGGTGTTTGTTTCTTTTTTGTCTACTTCCCTTTTGTAGACTACCTATAGACAAAAGTATTATATTTCTCTATTATTTATCTATAGACTTTCTATAGACAAAAGTCGATAAGATTTCTATTTATTTTTGTCTATGCACAGTCTATAGACGGTATATAGAAAAATGGCGATAAAGTGTTTGCTTCTTTTTTGCCTACTCCCCCACAACGGACACCTATAGACTAAAGTCGATACAGCCTCTATTTATGTTTCTTTGTTATTTGTCTATAGACTTTCTCTAAATGAAAAATCGATAAGATTTCTATTGCTTTTTGTCTATTTGCAGTCTATAGATGGTCTATAGAAAAAAGTCTAAATGGTGTTTGTTTCTTTTTTCTCTACTTCCCCTCTGTAGACTACCTATAGACAAAAGTCAATACAGGCTCTATTTGTTTTTCTCTAATATTTATCTATAGATTTTCTATAGACGAAAGTCGATAAGATTTCTATTTCTTTTTGTCTATTCGCAGTCTATAGATAGTCTATAGAAAAAGTTGATAAGGTGTTTGTTTCTTTTTTGTCTACTTCCTCTCTATGAACCAGCTATAGACGAAAGTCGATACAACCTCTCTTTATTTTTCCGTTATTAGTCTATAAACTTTTTATAGACAAAAGTCAGTAAGATTTCTAGTTCTTTTTGTCTATTCGCAGTCTATAGACGGTCTATAGAAAAAAGTCGATCAAGTGTTTGCTTCTTTTTGTGCTACTTCCCCACAACAGACACCTATAGACGAGAGTCGATACAGCCTCTATTTATTTTTCTCTGTTACTTGTATATAGACTTTCTATACACGAAAGTCGATAAGATTTCTATTTCGTTTTGTCTATTCGCAGTCTATAGACGGTCAATAGAAAAAAGTCGATGCAATCTATTTATTGTTGTTCATTCTTCGTCTTTAGACTATCTATAGACGAGAGTCGATAAGATTGTATATTTCTTGTCTATTCCCACTCTACCTAGTTCTTCACAAACACGCACCTGCACGCATTCACGTACACCGCACCCCCGATATATATATATATATATATATATATATATATATATATATATATATATATATATATATATATATATATATATATATATATATATATATATATATATATATATATATTGCTGCGCGACCGGCGGCTCGAGTTCACGTTGCGCGTAATCGCAGGCTTCTTCACGCTTGGACAAACACTTCTTTGGAGCTCGTATTGAGCAACAGAAAGCTGTCGGGAGTTTTAAATGTGACTTTAAAATTTTATCATTGAGAATATTCATCTAATTAACATATTCGAGAAGTTAATTAACACTAATTACATAATCAGGGGAATGGAAAATAGATAATCTGAGTATCTCCAAGCGATGGCACACAACATTACCTCGGTTCTCTCTAGCTACGTAGCATTTGCATATGTTAAAGTCTGGCTCAAATTAAGTGAAACATCCCGTATATTTCTTTGCAATTCGAATTATTCGCCACGATTTCCTATATCACCGCTGATGAAGGCCATAGGGTGGGACGTCACCGAAGGTCATGTTAACTTGTGCGAACAGCCCGTATACAGATTGTGGTGAGGCGTGAGGTGAGGTAGAAAACAGCCGATACTGTAAAATTCTTATTGCTTCAGGTTTACATGCCGTCTATAGATTGACAATAGACAAAACTCGTTAATCTGGGCTGTTAGATACGGGACCTTTTCCTGAGCCTACTTCGAGTTCACCAGACCACATCGAATCGCGTCACATCTAATTAAGGAGCGCAGAAGGACATCTACCAAGTTCCCGAGGCGCGGCACGTCCAAACAAGTTGGTGTCCCCCACCTCGTGCGCCGCATGTGGAGCTGTTGTCCCACTGCTTGACTCTTCCCGAAAGTGTAGCGGGAGCCTGGCACGGTTCCAGGTAACGTGGGTACCAAGCAAAGCTGCTTTGCAGCTCTGAAAGGTCGCTCGAAGACAACCCGTCTCCCCCCATCCGCCTATTGTGACGGCGCTTGCAAGCCGCCAGGCAACGACGGCCGTAATGCACCGTGAAGCCCTGGCAGCAATCACCCCTGTCCGCCTTTGTGAAGGCAATTGCAGACCAGGAAGGCAATACCGCAGGCAAGTAATCCGTCGGACAATAAGAGCCCAAGGAGTGATCCTCTGAGCCGAATGTGACGTGCAATCGCGTGGGCGCCTACCATTGACCGAAAATGACTCCAGCTGAGCGGGCTCACCGATTGGCCAAAAATGACGCCACCTGAGCGGGCTCGCCGATTGGCCGAACGTGACGTGACTTCGAGACACCGAAGGGGTTAAAAAGCCAGAGACCGGGAGCAGAGAAAGAGCATTCCTTCATTCATCTCTTTCGAGCTTCTTGCCACGGGCCGCAGCGTCCGAGTTGCTGCCGGCCCGCAATTACTTTATGACTCTTAATTTCTTTGTACTCTCACTATAAATAATGTAAATAAACCTCCAGTTTTCATCTCAAAGTCCTCCTCAGCCTCAGCCAACTCCCGCACCCAACGGCAAGGCCCAACATCTGGGGGACAGCAATTGGAATTGTCCTCTAGATACAACATCTGGTGGCAGCGCTAGGGATGAACCTTCGTCCATAGAGATCAAACAGGGCCCAACCCGTGTACGCTGTAACAGAGCGCAGGTACCGGTGGATAATACGGAGCTGCGTTTGATATAAGCCACTGAAGTTGTATACTGCTAAGATTGCTGTAGAGCCTATTTCTTGACTTTAGCATACACATAGTGTATACCTCCGCATTTGTTGACCACATGATGATCTACGTAGTCGCTCTCGGCAACCCAAGACAGTCTTCACAGTTGTCATAGCATGACTTTTGCGGCAGTAGAATAAAGAAAGCAAAACGCCGATCCAATTGTGATAATAGATGGTATGAACGCCAACTTTAGCTAAAAGCGGATTCTAAACAGGCATCAAGCAAACAGCACAGACTCGTATTGTTTGTAGCTGACAACGCGGACTTTGTGATTGTGCGATGAACTGATGTCACGCATATGGTGTGCGCATTGTGTGTCGTCCGATTCTGAGATACTTTTCACATTGTCTTCATATTTCGGCTGCATCACTAACATCACGCCGTTTTTCGTTGACTGATATCCTGCGCTATAAACTCATCAAGGTTTCTCATTCCCTTAATATACGTGCCAAATTCTCTGAGCCCACCCAGTATTTCGCAGGCGGTATGCCTGCGCGGCCACGCATATGAGTACCTCATTGCCGTACTGTTTGCTTTGACTTATAATCGGAGCGGAAAATTAGCACTAATGTAAGTGCGGGCATCACATTTGGCGGTACGCTGGAAGATATGCTACAAATGCGCTGTATTACTCGTCGCTGGCGATAATGCAAGCGCCTGAAGGGCCCTGTAACGGCTTTTACAAACAGCGCATGCATCCATGTGGGCGTTCCAGTCTCATACACTAGCCCACAGCGTTTGTAATACAACCTGCCGTCGCATTTCCTTCGTTCATGAAAAAAGGATGAAAAATGGAAAAGTAAAGCAGCCCGTTCCAGCGCGCATGGCGCGCAGAGAGAGAGAGAGAGAAGAAAAAAAAAAGAAAATGGAAAAGGCGCTCACACTCCTCGGAGCGCACGCCCGGCGCGAGGAGCTCCTGCGCATGCGCGGAGCTCTTGCGCATGCGCGGCGGTGCGCTGTTTGTCCGCGTCAGTTTGAATTCTCAACGAGTGTGCCAGGCACGTAAACGCTTGTAGCGGTGTGCGGTGTCTGCCTGAACGTTGGTGTCTGTGTATGCGTGTCTTCTTTGTGGCATCACACGTCAACCGCACTGAACGGTAAGCTTTAGCAAAGATGTTTTGCGTCAATAGATCATGATTAGGTAAGCGCATTTCGTAGCGTGAACCGGCTGCATGTAGCGCAGGCGACTCGGGCATAGTATCGGTTTCTAATTTTCATGATTTGATAACGCGCTCTTGTTCTCGCTTTTACGATAGGGAATGTTTTACGGTGAGCGATCGCTCAGGCTTGTTGATTTCAGCGTTATAGTTGATGTGCGTAAAAAGGAAGTACACCATGGTTTAACTTGATACTGAGCTGCCACTAAGCGGATTGTGTGTGTTGAGCAGCCAGTATGTGAGATCTCAGTTCATGGCGCTCGATCCGGCCGCGATGAATGCTGCGCCGCATGTGTAGTGAAATTCTCGTGACACGCCTTACGTATATATCTCGAAATTTTGTTAGCATGAATTTTCAAACAGAGACGTATAGTTACATAACTGCTAGCGTACTCGGATGAAAGGCCGTGTTTGCGGGGCATGCATCAGCAGTGTGTGCGCTGCCGTTTTCGTATAGTTTAAAAGTAGCAGTATTTTTAAGGTTTCTGGCAACCAATCTAAATAATTTTGGGAAGTTACCGCAAGCAAAACACGAGACTTGAAGAAATATCTAGCAGAAATATATAGATTCACCCAATCTATTTATATGCACCCACAAGCGCTTTTGGACCATGAAACAGGCACGTACGCAGGATTTTTTTTCAAAGGGGGGGGGGGGGAGGGGGGCCCAACCCAAAGTAACTTTTCTATGCAAATTAGATGGCGGGTACTTTTACTAGTGCAAATGAGAATAACGCCCACCATTTGCCATAGAGCCGCAAAAGAGAATTGAAACAACGTGTATCTCACAGGTACGCCTGTGAGATGCACACACCTCTTCTTTACTTGGCAAACAAAGAAATACATCAAATGGACTCCCGCATGAAAGATGCGCGGGAAGAACCTTGCCAAGAACAAGTTAACAAGCGAAAGTGCAAAATAAAGATTTCTAGTGACGTTTTTTGAAGTAGCTCTGGAAGAATTTTAGAGAAATGCATATTAGCGGAACAGTCCTAGTTCTTTTGCATCCCCCGTTTACTGCTCTACCAAGTAGCAAAACCGACTCGTGTTGTTATTTGGGAAGTTGCGTAACGATTCGTGGTCACCAGTCCCGTACAACCGCGTAGAGGGCAGGACGCTGCGGTTCTAGATGTATGCACCGCGGAAGGTTAGACCCCCCCATTAGCACAGCAGGGAAGTGGCTACGTCAGGCGGCTCGATTTATTACTGTAGAAGCGTCATTCAAAACACACGGAATTATTCTCCAGTTCCGGCGGCGTTTTCTCTATTTCCTTTTTAAACAAAAAGATGTTGATCCGTATATATTTTCACAAATAATTTTCGCTTTTCCTCCCTGTTTGGCTGTTGCCTTGGCTTTCTCGCTTAGTAGATCGCTTAATTTCCCATCTCCTTGCCACTGTTGATTCCAGCTGCCAATTTTGCTCGAAAAGTGTTGTACAATAAGGGAAAAACCACAGAAGGTAACGGGTGACTGTCATGTCGCTGATGGGTTTAAGAGTTATTGCATGGTCTGATGATGGATGCTATTTCGCAATATTTTATTTTCCACCTTATCTAACCCATATCGCGAATATGTAGTTCCGAGGATCTGCCAGCGTCGCTGCGAACTGTCACTCGAGGAAATAAATAATGAAGCAAAAGGAAAAGTTAAACGCAACTGGAGTTTTCTCCGGCCACAACACGTTCCACGAGAATACAGACCAGCCGACTATGAACAGAATCCCTTTCCGGGCCCCTGGATCAGCCTAAACAAAGAAGATTGAACTAACGAAGCAATAGGGATGCGCGTGATCGTTGAATCGATGGTGACATAAAAATTGTGTTGGGCATTGTAAATAAGATAAAATATTATTGTCATCATCATAATCAGCCTGGTTACGCCCACTGCAGGGCAAAGGCCTCTCCCATACTTCTCCAACTACCCCGGTCAAAAATATTATAACCTTCATTAAGGTTTTGCATCCATTCATCCAATTAAAACAATAAACTACGCCCTGCCTGCTGCAATAGATGGTGACAACTGAATTCATTTTGAGTTAATCGCGCGGGCACCAAATCGATGACGAAACTGACCTCCACACCCCAGGAGGTGCTGATAACTACCGCCATCCAAAAGGAGTGAAAAAATTGGCAACTATTCCGCTCCGTGAAGATGGAATGGCAGCGAAAGCTGATGACAGTCAAAGCTCTCAAACGAAAAGCACAGTGTTTCACATCCGCTGCGGGTCGGCCTGAATATAGTGCAATATCGGACCAAACCGTGGGGGTGGTGAAGCAGGCGTTAAACACCTCGCGTACGTGGGTCCATCCCGAAGGTATACTGCAATGCCGGGACGACCCGCGGTGGAGGTGAAGCAGGTGTTAAGCACTCCCCATATGTGGGCCCATCCCGAAGATTCCGAAGGGCACGTTATATGTTCCCAAGTAACAGGGGTATGTGCTATTGATCTTGGACCCTCTTTGCACTATCACCAGAATCGGCCCACATAACGATTTTTTCTGTTAACGGACGCCGAAAAAAACTACGGAACTTTGGTCATACACTGCTTTCGCTGTAAAAGGCAGCACTATGTTGACCGCCGAATAGATTGCTTTGTCGAAGGTTTAGGAATGTATGTGAGTGGTGCCTTTGGTAGAAAGGTGGGGGAGGGGGGGTACGCCGCTCAATTTCGGGGGGGGGGCGGGCCCCCCCGGGCCCCCCCCTTGGGTACGTGCCTGCCATGAAACCTGCGATAAGCTCAGTCACTCGCAGCTTCGCAACTTAGGCGAAAAAAATTAGAGAACAATAAATTAATCGCTCCGGGAAGCACCTTTACACGTTTCAAACTGGAGGCATTACGTTTGACAGTAGTTAGAAGGTTGTTTTTTTTTTCTCTTGTATAAACAGTTTAGCAGCGGAAGTTATCTTTCGGGCTATATGAAAAGCGTTACACGCATTTCGATGCTTCGGCGTTATGCAGTTTACGTGCTGTTAATCACTAGGCAGCAGCTGGTGCAGATTCACATTGTGCCAGTCGTGCATGGTATGAAGCCCTTGTCGTGCGTAATAAGTGTTCTGGTTTCCATTACTGTTGCATTTAGTGCCGTCGTCTTGGATAGACTGTATAATATATGCGCTGTACAAAAGAAAAAAAATAGCCAGATTATCCATTTGGTGGTGTTTTCGTGGTAGATAACGCACAGATTATTCAAATAATTTAGTGGACATTACACTTTTCTACCCTTATCAACACACCTAAGAGATCGTAACATGTTTTAGTTGGTAAGTAACCTTATCAATACGTCCCCATTCATGTGCATTCTACTGAAAGTGTGGCAAATGTATTCATCTTGAAGTATGAGAAAAGAGACATTGCAGACTGTTCTAAGCGGAAATAAATTGCTATTCTTAACGTGATTGTTCATAACTGCAGTCACTATGCTGAGCATGTTCGTTCGGCATGGGCATATTGCATTAACACCTGAAAAATGTGCACATTCCAGCCGGGTATCTTTGTTTCAACAATTATTATTATAGGAATCGTCTGGGATTCTCGCATTTTTATTTTTATAAGTACACTGTGTGTCACATGAACCTGTCTTGAAACGAAACGTACCGTTACTGGCACCGCCGACCATTATGGTTGTCTAACTGCTTATGATACTGTAATATAACGAAACATCATAATGGTACTGATTCATATTGCCATGTAGTCTTTAGTCAGAGGTAAACAAAGTTACCTAGAGGCAAAAGTGATGAGAGCAAATTATATAGAAAACTACTATTGAACCGTAAAAATATCTCATTGAATAGTTTTCCCTCACCTTGTTGCATTTGCTTTACGTGTGTGTCTCTGTGTCCGTGTCTTCCGTGCTGTACTCGTGTGGCCATCAATTACGAACTTGCCCAAGCCTTTGTTAGCTTTATTAAACAAGGGATTCAAGTCAGTTGGATCTAATACTGCATGTCAAGTGACTGACGTGTTATTCGTTTTATCTAATTATTATGGACTGGGAGTACTTGGCAAGTATTAAACCGCAATATTTTTTTTATTGCACTTAAGCTGCGGGCGTCATAGATTGCCAGAAAATTTTCATGAGAACAGCTAGGGAAAGCTTGGAAAAAGATCGGGAAATCTTAAAATGACTACATAGGTATGCTGTCTTGTTATATGTCATACAAAGTTTCCAGAGAAGCTCTCTGGTAAATATATTTTTAAAACGTTTCACATCATAAAAAGTTCAGGGAAATTTGCCCATTTATTGAAAAAAAATGACAGTCAGCCATACTGACATGGCATTTCTTACTGAATTTATCTTTTTTTTTGCGTTAACTAAAAGTCCTGAACCTCGAAACCCTAGAAAACATTTTCATCTTTGAAAGCACCTTAAATAATTAACTGTGATAGAATTCATTCGAACTATAGTATCAGTTCTGTTTCCTAGGAGGTGCATTTCTGTCGTGCCATGACACAAAGTGCTCGCGTGGTATTTCGGGTGCTCATGTGGTATACCTAACTTGGAAACCTGTTAGCATGCTCAAGAGGCCTCATTACCTATAAGAAACTAAGTGACCATATCAATACAATCAATCCATCTGCCTTCTGTTGAAGTTGTAGCCAATGACCCATTCATTTAAGAGTAGGAGAAAGACATTTAAATGTGTATTAAGCAAAATAAATTGCAATATTTGGCATGATGCTGTGAATACTCCAGTTACGTCTTCTGAGCATATCCCTCTGCACGGCATACTTAACTACCAGCTCAAACAATTTACAGACATTCCGACTGTGTAACGTTTCAGCAATAAATAAAGAGATCATTTCGGATAAGTACGTTAATGCATCATATATGAACTTGTCATAAAAGGGAACATAGTGTTGCTGGCATGAGCAGCAGTTGTGACCGTTTACTTGTTCACTATATCATAAAATAATACATTGTATAATGGTACTGATTTGTATTGACAAGCAGCCATTAGTCATAGTTCAACTGCTTCAAGTATTGACTTGGATGCTTTGAGGAAATATATTAAGCTGCTTAATGAACATACAAAGAATACACACTTGTTATTTTTTTCTCATATTGATGCATCGACTGATTTGCAGCATACACCTGCATCACGTTTGGGTCTAATGACAAAGGTCAAGGCCAGCCTGGCGACCATGCTTGCCAAGGGGAAGTAATGTAAATATTTCGTCTCTTTCCATAATAGCATAAGACATGTATTTTAAGAAATTCATCTATTATATCGTGCAATAAAGGCAGTTAATTCATTGCCGGTGCATTTGTCTTCTTTTTTGCACTGCATGATTCAGCACTCAATTCTTTCTGTTTATGCAACATATATGAGAGTACAGCTGGTTCAGGAGCACTATTAATCTACCAACATTAATGCATAAGAGCAGATGAAAAGCAACAGGTGCACATGCATAACACATTCAAAATTTTATTGTTACCATATGTAAACAGAAATGTAAACTAACTTGAAGATAGCAGGTAGCTATGGACTTATGGCCTTATACACTATTCGTAGACTTGTCTATAAAATGTCTGTGTCTATAGATTAATGAAAATTCATGTCTGTTGACAAATGTCTGCAGAATATCATAGAAAAAAGTGTATAGGATTATATAGTTCTGTTTTTGTAGACTGAAGTCTATAGTATGTCTATAGACTATCTATTAGCCCCGAGAACGAACAACTGGGGCGCTGCGAGTGCCGCTGGCGTGACGTCAGGGCAAGGACTCGCGCCTGTCGTCTGCTACAGTTCGGGCGTTGTCCGGGCGCTTTCTGCGGTGGTTTCGTTTTTTCGTCCTCATTCTCTCTACTTGTATACTTATGGTGGTCGTCTCAAATATATTTTTACGACGTCTTATTTTGCGAACATTTATTCAAAGAGCTAATTCCTTAGACAACAATGCAGCTCTCAAAGGCAACGCTACAGTGCCAGCCGAAGGAGCGCAGACCAGCCCATTGCGAGTTTTTTATGCGCGGATGGACAATCGCAAGAACATAGACTATAAGAATCCAATTATGATACCATCCCTGCCGCGGTACAAGTACGTCACAAACGCTGGCTATATATGACTTCTACAACAGTTACGTCGATTTCAATTCGCTAAAACAGGCTTGCTCACGACGAGTAGTTCATGATATAATATCGATTTTTTGCATTTCTTCACAGAAACGCTCGGCAGTAACACGAGGACTTAACTAATACTGCAGTTTAGATTCTACAAACACTACTTGCTTCTTTAACTGCTTGTAAACATTAGGCGGTTCTTCACGTGTTTATTTTAAGCGGCGGAAATTTGAAGTAAAGTTAATGAAGGCTTACAGCTATTTACAGACTGCAAATAGGAATGTACCAATATATATATTTCCTCAACTCACTTGAGAAATTTACTGGTGCTTGTTGCTTGAGGAATATACATGAGGAATCTTTCTGGCGAACTGACACAAGCTGTGCGGCCCAAATTTTTTAGTGAAATATGCCTGTTGGACCGCATGGCTGCAGCTAGAAGGAAATCGAAGCGTCAATCAGTAGTATGGGACATATTGAAGATATCGAAATCCCCCCCCCCCCCCCCCCCCCCCCGGTGGAGGGTCATAAATCAAGTGAAAGTATTTGCAAGGCTTGTGGTGCTCTCTCTATGAATGTTTGCGATTGGGTAGGAGCAAACTTTATTCAGCCTGCAGTTGGGCAAGGTTCTCTTTCATGTACCGACGAAGCGAATAGTTCTCCGTTTGTATAATTAAACGCTGGATCGAGACATGATGAGACAGAAGGTGTTTGAATTTTCCTTTTCTAGGCAATCTAAACTGCGCTGTAGTAGCTCGAGAATACTTCAGCCATTCCAGTTGGCGCGGTAAAAAAAAAATGCTTTATGGTTTGAATTCGAAGTTGTAGATAACTGATGGGTTTCGCGAACATAGCGTGCCTCGCCATACCGACAGTCAGTTGCTACCGTTACGTGATCAGGGATGTGCCATATTGTCGACAAAAGCTACTGGGGGCCACTATAAAACATTTCATCACTTGCAATTGATTGGCCCTCGATCTTAACAACGAAACTTTTCTCTCAGGTGATTGCTACTATGGTGTTTGCGAATTAACAATGTAAATGCTCTACATGACGCGCCGTCGTGTTAGCAGCCATGAGTTATTTGTTTTTTGGAGGCCTGTTTCAGAGGGGGATGAATGTAGCAGCAAACTTTTTCATAAGAAATGCGCGCGTAACTATCTTTTACGCAGTAATGAATGGCCATATTTGAATAGAACAACACCCAAGTAATAGGAATCATCATGACAGCTTCGCTGGGCAGTGTCTTTCTAACACGGATAACATGCTGACGCCAATTACCAAGATTTTTCTTCTATGTAAAATGCAATGTCTCATAGCTAAATACTAAGGGAATGTTAAGTGTTTAGCGAGGCATCATACACAACTTCGCGTGTTGAATTTGCAGACATTCCTTTTACGCAAAGTTGATGGACAGGCACGGCTCATATATTCATTGCAATGCCAGTAGACTCCTTCAACGCTACGTAGATTGCGATATCCAGGCTGCGAATTTTATTGACTCATGAGCTTTGGGAGAAGAAACTGTGGTTCAATCATGGCAGTAGAAAGAAGCCGACATATCGTTCAATAAGCACGGCTCGAGCCACCCATACCCCAAGCATACACGAAGAGAACGAGCGCGCGCGGTAGCCGAGCGCGACGAGCGAGCGGCGTCCTGGCCGTGACGTCACCCGCGAGAGGGCGCCACTCCTAATTCTCGCCGCTAATAGACATTTTATCGACTTAGTCTACAAAAGTAGAACTGTATAACCCTATATGCTTTTGTCTATAAACATTCTGCAGACATTTGTATCAAACATAAATTTTCATTTATCTATGAAAATTCTATGTCTATAGATCATTCTATAGACAGTCTATAGACTTATGGCCATACACTTTTTATAGACTAGTCTATAAAAAGTCTGAGTCTATAGACTGTCTATAGACCGATCTATATGAATAGTCTATAGATGGTCTATAGATAGTCTATAGACATTTCTATAGACTTCAGTCTACAAAACTAGAACTGTAAGCCTATACACTTGTCCATAGGCATTCTGCAGACAACTGTCTGCAAACACGAATTTTAATTCATCCATAGACACTCTATAGACAGTCTATAGACTCAGACTTTTTATAGACTAGTCTATAAAAAGTGTATGGCCATAAGTCTATAGACACTCTGTAGACAGTCTATAGACTCAGACTTTTTATAGACCAGTCTATAAAGAGTGTATGGCCATAAGCCCATAGACAGTGTATAGGCTCAGACTTTTTATAGACTAGTCTATAAAAAGTTATGGCCATAAGTCTATAGACTGTCTATAGACAGTGTATAGACAGTCTATAGACTGAGACCTTTTATAGACTAGTCTATAAAAAGTCTGAGTCTATAGACTGTCTATAGACTAGCCTAAAGAAATGTCTATAGACAGTCTATAGACTTCATAGACAAATGTCTATAGACTGTCTATGGACTTTCTATAAAAAATTTTGTAAGGGTAGGTCCTGAGAGCACAAGCGTGGTGCCTTTGGAACTTTGGAAAGAAGGCGTGCGCGAGGCAAAATTGCTGGAAAGCTCAGGCAATTCTTTGGATACGCCTATCACTTCGTAGTCGCAAAAGGGGTAAAATGAAACAGTCAAAGGCTGGAACATTCGGAGGCAAGCGACCCGTGAGAAGAGTTCCGCCGGTCGCATGCAGGCTGCCGGCGACGTGTTTGAAATTCTTGTAAGAGTATCGATCTGATGCCGCAATCCCAGCCGTGGCGGCTGCTCCCGATCGCCTGCGTTGTGCCATCATTTCAGTCGGATTCATTCGTGGTTCCCGAGCGTGGCCCGCTATACGTTCGTGCGCATGAGGTGTATACGCGAATATGAAGCCGCACTGAGATAGCCTTATCCTACAATATTTACCGAAACTCGTACATGGCGGCCTGAGGTTCGAGTGGCAGCCTGCAGGAAGGTGAGAAAACAGAGCGCGTGAACACAACACAGTGTTGACGTTTTCGTTCACGGCGGCGAACACCGATTCAATGCATCACTGCTAACACGTTGCGTGGCCGGGCCCGCAGCTTTCTTGATGCGGTGGGACACACAATGTACAGTCAACAGCAAAAGGTTGCGGGATGCGGTTTCTCCTTCAAATGTGAATTCCTGTACTGTTAAGGAATGTCACTTCGTATTTAATGAATCCCTGTGTAGGTGGCGAAGGCTACTACATGCTGGAACATTTAATTCGAGGCTGTGTGACCACGCTTCGCGAGAATTCAACTTGGCAAATCCTGCGTCCCGTAAACTTTTGCGGTTGACTGTACATACGGGATCGCAACAGTCTTGGTTACGTCCTTTACCACTTCGCGCGGTTTCAGAGGGGGAACAAACCTCTTGCATTGCCCAAGCGATGGCAACTCAAGAGTGAATTTAGATAAGTCAATAAAACGGCAGGCGTGCCGAAGGTTGAATTGTATTTCTTGATACCATTAGCTCAAGCATCTGAGGCGTCGCCAGAGCTCGCCAAGATCCCGAACTTTGCCAAACTCTGACCTTCCTGCATAGCACCCCTAGTACAATATGTTTAACATGCCCCTGTCTTGTCTTGCTCAAAGTTTAGCACATCATTTTTCTTTATGGCAACGTACTGAGTTATGACAAGCCTGATGCTTTAGAATTCCTGTACAGGAATATTAGGCGCAAGCGCTAAATTGCCAGATCTACCGTACACATGCAGCATTATCGCAAGTTAACGCACCCTTATCAATGGGAGAAGCCCAGTATAATTCATTGCGGGAAATTGGCGAAGTAAGAAATTACGAAGTTCTCCTATCTGTTAGTTCGTAATGTTATTTCTTTGTTAATGCAGGGTATATTTGGTGTCATGTCGTTGGACATTGCTGCTATAGTCATACGAACTGTAGTGGCGCACTGACAGATTAGGGAATTCGGGTCCTAAGACCACATTCACAAAACTTCTCTTGCCACGTCAGCCATTGGTCGTCACAGCTTCTGACTTCTTATTACTACGATCTGTATCATGATTGACAGATGCCCCAACGACAACCACTGAGAAATTATGTAACACAAGTTTCGGGATCACGGGCTCTGATTCTCCTTCCAGCCAGTGTTCGGACGAGTCGGCTCAGAGGATTTCCTAAACATGAATTGAAACCCATAATACGTACATGAAGTCGAGATTCAGAGAAAATCTCTTCTGTCCGGGAAAAATTATAAAGAAAACAGAAACGAATCAGATTAAGGTGAAGAAATTATTAAAAACATCGTTTCGGCTCCAACACTGTGAACAAGGATCCCTCGTGGGAGCCGAAACGTTAAGCTTTCAACAACTTCTTCACCTTAGTTGGCGTCAGTCAGATTTCCTTCAAGCCCAATATATGTCGCGCGTTTGCGTTCGTCAAATGCAACCACCTTTGCTACAGTCGAAAAATAATGGTTTCATTAGTTCAAATCGTTGTTTCATTAGCCTGTGTCCGTATTCACAATGCCCTTTGTACGCGACAAGTGTTCGTAAGAAGGGGTGCTGGTCGCTCATGACGACGAATGAGATGATCCAGAGGAGTGGCAAATCAAACGCAGTCTTTATGAAAGAAAGTGACTTTATGGCTAGTCCACTGAGAGAAGAGAGAGGAAACTCTTTATTGCAAAGCAGAGCGTATAACCGACGTACATTCGCCTATCAGCTACCCTACAGGGAATGAGATGAATGGTAAGAAAGACCCTAGAAGAAGGTGGGCAGAACAATAGAAAAGAAAATGCGGATGCCTGGGGTATGTGGGAAATGATTATATGAGAAGCTGCTGCTGCTGCTTCTGCTGCTGCTGATGATGATTATTCCCTGCTTTCTTTGATATTTACTGAAATTCCTTAAGTTCTCCTTCTTCATTTCTCCATAGCTCATCGCTCAATGCACGCTCTGGTACGTATCATTCTGTTCCATTCACATCCTCCTCTACACTCGGCTACTTTTGATGCCGACTTATCACCGTCTCTGTGGCTGACTCCTTCAATTTCCTGTTGCTGACTTCCTCACTCCTTTCCTCTTGTAGGCGTGTCTATTCGGGCAATGACTACACAGTAGCGCATGCCCAATCTTGGAGATCGGCCAACAAGGGTCACATACTCAGTGGCACATGTCCATCATCACATACCAGAGGCGCAAGTTGTATCAAGATAGTAGAAGCCAGCACCCGAAAAGTGGGGGCAAGAGGCAAGAAAAGCTTTGCTTTAAAATAAAGAAGAATTTACAGGTCTTGTGTGATCTTATTGGCAAGGGCAAAATGAGTTTCCTATAAGCGATCATGGCACTGATTACCTGGAAACACTGCGGTGTCTATTGTTCCAGCTTCTTTCCAAGTTCTGTTACATTGAAAACCATGAATATTATAAGATATTGCCCTGAAAACGGTCGTTTCGGTTGTTCCTAAAACGACCACGGTTTTTAAATTATTAACTTCTTGCGTTCGGTAAACACGAGTAAATTTGAAATTTTTTCTTATCGTCGTCGTCAACGCTGTCGCTAATGTGGTTAAAGCACAGTTAACTATAGTGAAAAATAACAACATCACTGTTTCAATTGAAGTCATAGCGCTGGACTGACACGTACAATAAAGACAGCAGGACGAGCGCACGTCCTGTCGTCTTTCTTGTCCGTGTCTGTCCAGCGTTATGACTTGAACTGATGCAACGAACCAACTAGCCCAAAAATCTACACTCCTGAACATCACTGTTGCATGTAAAATTGGTTCGAATTATCACTTAGTTGAAGTGAAGGATGCCTTAAATATTTCCACCAAAGTGAATCCACCCGCCGTGGTTGCTCAGTGGCTATGGTGTTGGGCTGCTGAGCACGAGGTCGCGGGATCGAATCCCGGCCACGGCGGCCGCATTTCGATGGGGGCGAAATGCGAAAACACCCGTGTGCTTAGATTTAGGTGCACGTTAAAGAACCCCAGGTGGTCAAAATTTCCGGAGTCCTCCACTACGGCGTGCCTCATAATCAGAAAGTGGTTTTGGCACGTAAAACCCCAAATATTATTACCAAAGTGAATCTGAATTCACTTGCACTATAGCTACTGATGGTAGACTGCGCTCGTGATGAGAAAAGGTCGCATCTGAGCCGCAATGCTGTCCTGACAAACAACGGTGAGAGCAAAAGCGAGATACTGAAAGGCGAGAAAAAAATTTCACAGGGGATGCGCAGAGGTGTTTTAGCTCATGCAATGCGCACGTGTTGGCTGCTGCCTTACACTGGGCTCCGTAAAAATAGACCGTGAAATCGCTCTTGCCACACTGAGCGTGGATGCTCGCCACTTTCGCTTGGTTGATTTTGCAAATGAAATTTGAGTTGGACTTTGCCTACTTTCGACGTCGAACTCGGGCTTCTATACCTTTTTCGAAATGTGGTGCCCCCCAGTAGACCATTAGACGTGGTCTGATCAAACAATGAGCTAAGCAACCGATGGTGATTTGACGTAAGTATACTGTACCGTTGCCCAAATAATTGTACGAGCCATGTTCGCGACTGCCGTTTCGCCAGTGCACTGCAACAAGTGTCGAACGAGTCGCGTTTGATTAATCCCGAAACAGTTGCGACAGACATGTCATACACATGCGGACGTGCGGCGCACGCAGAAGCGGCCCCGCCACGCCGGCATTAGCTGCGGCGCACGTTCGACGCCGAGGTTCGAGCCCGGATCCGTGGCAAGAGTGCGCGGCCGAGCCCGGCGGCAGCGCGGAGCGCGAGCGAGCAACTATGGCCGCGCTCCACGGCGCTCTGGGTCGGTCGATCTAGGGATGCTGCAATCGATTCGGGCAGCGCGACGTCCGCGCCGGCGGAATGCAGAAGCGTCCGCGGTAAACAACCAGGGGCCGGCCCGAAAATGGTTCATGCCTTGCACGCCTCCGTGAGGTTCTTGGTGCTCTTTGGCGCGGCGTGCTTCCACCCGGCGCAAGTGACACCCAAGGGTAAGAAGGCACTCGCTCCCTCGCGCTCGCGTGGCCACTTTATTACCTCAAAACTGGGCCACTCTGGCCGCGGTCTCGCGCGGGGAAATCAGATCTTATTGGATGGCTTCAATCTCGCTCTCCTTTTTTCCTGATTGTTATCGCTTCGCGCCTAGGATTAGCGGCTTGTCGTATAGGGCGCGGTAACCACAGATATTTCGACGGCCACTTAACTGGGGCGCACCAGCTGCCCGGCTCCGAAATTTGTTCGGTGTAGCCCTCGACGCTCACGCACATCGCGCGCTGATGCGAGTTAAGAGCGTCGCGATCGTCGTCGTTCGGCCCACGGCTGCCGAGCCTTCGCAACTCACGGAGCCCGGTAAACACAATATGGACGGCGTTTGCTCGAGCCTGCCATGTTCGAGATTGTTAGAACTTGGCAGACTCTCTCCCTTTTGCATTAAGTACGTCACTTGGGGCTTTTTCGTGACGCAGTGCTCCCAGAGCAGACGACAGTGCGCATAGAGACGGCTATAAGTATGTTGTCAGTATGCTTGATATGAATGAACGACTGCGAGCATGCGCACACAACCTGCCTCGACCGAAACTTATGCTTCTCGCTTCCTTTAAATTTCTTTTCTAAAGACGCAAAGTATAAATTAAATTAACCCCGTCTTTCACTAGCCTTCGCTCAATAACTCAGCCTGTATTCACAACGCATTACCTACGCATATAATGGTTTGTAGGAACGCGGCATAGTCACAGCGAACACATTAACAGTGAATGCTGATATGAGCGACAGCATTTAACAATAAGGAGCTTTGCGCATTTAACCCATTGTTTTCACTGCTTAACGTGTATGACCGTATTGGGATAAAAAATGAAGTGAACATTCATTCCTGTTTTTATTTCATGCTATTTAGTGCCACGAGAACACCACATGTGCACTGCCTCTCACATACACTTTCTTTTAAGTTTACCGAGTTAGACAGTATACATGATTATTAGAAAAATTTTGTTACGACGCAAGCAGGTGTTCTGCGCCACCAATCTGCGTCTACATACTCTGCCTTTCCTCAAATAAATTCTCTATCTCTTCCCAATACATACCTTGTATTGCTATATAAAGTTATGTTTAAGGAAGCAGTATTATCTGGGCCGTATATTACAGCGCTGCTGTATATGGCTACCAATTCGTCTGTCCGTCTGTCTGTCGGTCGCCTGCACGCCGAAAGCTTCTGCAGCGCAAGCCCATGCGCATGCGCGAAAAAGAAAAAGAGAAAGAGAGGCGTGCGATTAGCCAACACCACCTCGATAGCACACGCCCTGTTTACTCCGGTCCATGACGTCACGGTACCTGGACCGAAATTTTCTTTGGCAAGCCTGGCGCGTTGAAATCTGTGGCGTAAAAATCACTCTCGCGTACGCAGGAGCATCTCCATTAGATTCTATGGCTGTCGGGCCAGGTAACATGACGTCATGGATCGGAGTGAAATGGCCTTATGCTATCTGGGTGGTGTTGCATTAGCTGAGCCAGTATTGACGTCGTTGCTGTCCGTCGCAGCCGATCGCGCGCTCAGCAGTTTCTCTCCGGTTCCGAAATGGGTAGGCCACGCGTCATACGTACTCCTGAGCAGCAGGCAGCTTTCGATCAGCAATGCCGCGAGCAGGACCGAGAACGAGCTCGTCTATGCCATGCCGATGCTGCAGCCCGGGCACAAGAACAGGCTCGTGAGCCGAGCGAAAGCAGCAACTGCGTACTGAGTATCCGGCAGGCCTACCAAGCCGCCGTTTAATGAACCGTCGGGATTAACCCAGTGATAAACACCGGGGCCGCACGTTTCAGCTTCGCTGGTTAACCATGTGTACGGAGTGCTTGGGCGGTGATTTGTGTGTGTGTGTGTGGGGGGGGGGGGGGGGGGCTAGGTTTCCTGACGTACACTGTTTCATCGGTAAACGCTTCAGATTACGCAGGGACTGATGCCACTGTTTGTCAGCACAAAGATCCGCACTGCAGGCTAATGTCGACAGGTGGGCTTCAGTTCATAGAGATTACATTCTGGGCAATCAGTGCCAAATGTTTCTGCTGGCGCCCGAGATCCAAATGCAAATGTCGCCCGCGCAAATCGACTGTTTTATGGTGTTCTCAACCGAATTTTAGTGCCTCTGAAAGGCGGCTATGGTAATATTGAAAAGAATTGGAAATGGGACACTTCACTGGCGGAATGTCGAAAGAACAGCACCGGTCTTTGCTCAGAGAGTTTCCGAGCTTAACACGCACGCAGGTTTGACCTTATCAGAGGAATAGTCTGCTGTCATGTTCTTCCCAGGAACGAGACGTAGGTCTAAGCCTTTGAGATTGAACATTAAAGGTCGTCGTCTTTGTCGTGCAACTATGGTGTTCTGTTTCTGTGCGTCACCTTCAACAACAAGCTGCCATGGCGTCGTGTGGTTGAAGGTGTCGCGACTTCACATCAGAGCAAAGGTTCAACTCATTTTGTCGAACGACGAGAGAAAGTCGCGACAACCATCACATATCCATGCTGAAACTTCGTACTCCTTTGGTAAGAAGCCGGATTCTCTACGAGCGCACGTCACCAGCCGTGACGGTGACCATGCAGGAAGTAGCGCGCTCTATTCCCGGCCGCGGCAGGCGCGTTTCGATGGGGCGGAATGCAAAAAGAAATTTCGTGTACTTATATCTAGGCGTACTTTGATGAACCGCAGTTTGTCACAATTATTCCGGAGACCCCCACTACGGCGTCTCTCATATCCCTAGTGTTGATTTGTGCTCTTAAAAAGAAGGTCGTAGTAACTACCCAGTGCGACACCATTAGCTATCTTAGTATAACGGCAGTTGGTAACGATAAAGTTAGTAACATAACTGATTTAAACAAGGAAGTCACTGCTACTAATGGGTCTCGGCTACCAATGCCAAATGCAGTTTGCACCACTTCTTACAAAGATTCTCACCTCTGCTGCATATATCGGACCAGCTACGGTATATTCCACAGTGGCTCCGATATATGTTTTATAGAATAGAAACGTTTAATCATATATATATCTTTACCCAATGCCTCCATCCCGTTCTCAGACTAAACGCCCCACGCAACAGCCATGTCACATCAGGAAAGAGCTTTGCACCGATCCTAACTAACTTGCATGCGTAATCATGCGAACGACAATTAAAATTGGAATCGGATATCTCGGAGCACAGACACGCTAAAAGAATTCCTCCAACTGCGTTAGAGGCAGTCGCGTTTCTACGGTGTAGAAATACGACTGCCTCTAACTTTTCAATACAAACATACCCACTTACTGCTGTCGACAAAATGTTAATTAGGCAATTTTAGTTAGTTGGGCTGCTGACAGCGATAATTATCATCTCACTTTGTGTCTCCGTGGCCACGTAACTTACTTGCACAGGTGGTCTTCGCGTGCCTTCCAGTGTCCAATTTTAAGAAAACCATAAAGCTTCATTTTCAACACCTTGTATATACGCATCATCATCACCATCATCATCATCATCATCATCATCATATTATTATTATTATTATTATTATTATTATTATTATTATTATTATTATTATTATTATTATTATTATTATTTTATGTCCACTGCAAGACGAAGGCCTCTCCCTACGATATCCAGTTACCCCCGTCCTGCGTCAACCGATTTCAACTAGCACCCGCTAATTTCCTGATTTCATCGCTCCACCTAGCCTTCCTCTACTGCGCTTCCCTTGTCTTGGTACCCATTCTGTAACCCTAATGGTCCAGCGGTTGTCTAACCTGCGCATTACATGCCCTGCCCAGCCCAGTGCCATTTCTCCTCTTAATGTAAAATATAATATCCGCTATACTCGTTTGCTCTCTGATCCAAACATCTCTGTTTGTGTCTCTTAACGCTATACCTAGCATTGTTTGTCCCATCGCTCTTTGCGCGGTTCTTAACTTGTTCTCAAGCTTCTTTGCCAGTCTCCAAGTCTCTGCCCGATATGTAAGCACCGGTAAAATGCACTGTTTGTACACCTTCCTTTTCAATGATACTGGTAAGCTTCCAGTCAGGAGCTCACAATGTCTGCAGTATGCGATCCAACCCATTTTATTCTCCTAAGAATTTCCTTCTTATGATCAGGGTTCCCTGTGGTTAATTGATCTAGGTAAATGTACTCCTTCACGGACTCTAGAGGCTGACTGGCGATCCTGAACTCTTGTTCCCTTGCCCAGTTGTTCATAATTATCTTTGTCTTCTGCATAATAATCTTCAACCCCATTCTTACACTCTCTGTTAAGGTCCTCAATCATTTGTTGTAACTCGTCTGCAGTGTTGCTGAACAGAACAATGTCATCGGAAAACCGAAGGTTGCTAAGGTACTCACCGTCGATCCTTACTCCTAAGTCTTCCAAGTTTAATAGCTTGAATACTTCTTCCAAGCACGCACTAAATAACATTGGAGAGATTGTGTCTCCTTTTCTGACTCCTTTCTTTATAGGTACCTTCATACTTTTCTTGTGTAGAATTAAGGTAGCTGTGGAATCTTTGTAGATATTTTCCATAATATTTACGTAAGCGGTCTGTACTAGAGTACGTAATGCCTCTATGACTGCTGGTGTCTTTACAGAATCAAATGCCTTTTTGTAACCTATGGAAACCATATAGAGAGCCTGATTGTACTCTGCGGATTTCCCGATCACCTGATTGATTACATGGATGTGATTTATTGTAGAGTTTCGCTTCCTGAAACCTGCCTGTTCCCTAGGTGGACTAAAGTCCAATGTTGATCTTATTCTATTGGAGATGATCTTGGTGAATATTTTATATAATACTGGGAGTAAGCTAATGGGCCTCTAATTTTTCAATTTTTCAATTATTTAACGTCTCCCTTTTTGTGAATTAGTATAATGTCTGCATTCTTCCAGTTTTCTGGGACCCTTGCTGTCGATAGACACTTCGTATAGAGAGCCGCCAGTTTTCCAAGCATTATGTCTCTTCCCTCTTTGATCAAATCGACTGTTATTCCATCTTCTCCTGCCGCTATTCCCCGTTTCATGTCTTGCAAGGCCATTCTGACCTCGTCGCTATTTATAGGAGGAGCCTCTGCAACCTGTTCATTAATGCTTCGAATGGAGGTATCGTGGTTCCTCTGGGTACTGTACAGGTCAGTATAAAATCCTTCCGCTGCTTTTACTATACCTTCCAGATTGCTGATGATATTACTCTGCTTATCTTCCAGTGCATATATCTTGGTTTGTCCTATGGCAAGTTTCCTTCTCACTGATTTGAAGCTGCGTCCATTTTTTACGGCTTCTTCAGTCTTTCTCACGTTATATTTTCGGATATCAGTTATTTCCTCCTTGTTGATCAGTTTTGACAGTTCCCCGAATTCTATCTTATCTATTGAGTTTGACACTTTCATTATTTGTCGTTTCTTTCTTAGGTACTTTGTTACTTGGGAGAGCTTGCCCAGTGGTTGACTTCGTGCCTTGCCTCCCACTTCAAGTGCTGTCTCTGAAGCCAGCCTATATATATACAGGGTGTTGAAATTGAAAGCGGCGAAAGCCGGTGCTCAAACGGTTGTCAGTTTTAGCCAAAGGCGAAGCTTTGAAAACGACAGAAAGATTAAAGCGTTGCACTGAAGGCGTCTCAGAACGCTGGCGCGAAGAGCGTGCCAGCGGCTGCGCAGGTGTCGCTCTTCGATGGCACGCGAGATGTGATTGAAGGGAAAACCATGGGCGGTCCAAAGAAAGGATTACGTAAGTTTATGCTTGACGTCTCACCGCGGTGTGGTATGCACACGGCTGCTCAGCACGAACTCTAATATGTGCGTGTGTGTGCGCGCACAACGCTGATGCACGCAGTGGAAGCCAGAACGCTGCCCAGCTGGCTCCGGCAAAACCGACTGAGCGGAGCGCGACTAGTGTCGTCCACTTTGGTTTCGTCACTCTCGGAACAAAACGCACCGTGCTTCTCTGGAGGCCTTCTAATTCTCCACGCGCAGGCCGCGCATGCGTCTTCAATAGGGGGACAGCACGTCAACGGCGGCGGCGTAAATGCGCATCGAGCGTTAGCACAATTGCTCTTGCAATAAACAGTGAACCTCGTTTTATTGGACTTGTTCCAATTGCCGCAACCGCCCAGCCGCTCTCTCCACGTCGGCCTGCTGTTTGAAGTCAGGCGGCGTAAAACGCACTATTTGCCGTATTATTTCACGGCTACTGCACTAAATTTGGTTAATAGTCCATCACTAGGAATCGCTTATAGGTAACGTGAGTTGGAACAGTTTGGCGGCTGTCATGATCAGAGAAGTTGTACAATGGAACGCGGACCCTGCTCTTGCTGTACTGCCTTTGTGCTAACTCTAAACTCCAACCGTCTGTTACTATTTTCCACGCAGGTTCGTTTCTTTCTATACTATTTTAAAAGGATACTAAAGAGAAAAGAATACGTGAGCTGTTTAGCAAGTTTACCTTGTGAAACACGCAAAAAAAGGTCGCAAAAACGAAAGACTGCTGGCAACACTGCCGTGGATTTATACCGCGCCAGCCCATCGTGGCGTCATGGATTTTCACCTTGTCTGTTTGGGCGTAGTTAATTTTTTATCGGCAAGGACGGACGACATCGTGTTCTAAAGCGGCCAAGGATTGGACTTAGCAAGTTTCATGAACATATACGAAGCTAAAACGGCGCAAGTGCTAAATGATACTTTGAAAACCCTGACGTTGGACTTCCGTGCTGGCGCTGTGGTTTCGGCGTGACATGAATAAACGAGAAAAAAAGAACTTTGACCTCCGTTTTTATAATAACCAACTTATATTACCGCTAACCTTGCGAGAAGACAGTTTTGAAAGAATATTCTTCATCACTTTAAGCTAGCTTAGTGCTTGTCGTAAGTATCCCTTTAAAACTGAAAGAATTAGCCTAACTACACAATTATTCACAATTATTCACCTCTATACGGTACTTTGGCATTAGAACAGAAAGAAAGAAAAAGGAAGACTAAGTGCTTCTCTTGCGGAACACATCTCGCCCGTCTCTGTGCTTTTCTGGACTTCTCACTGCTACTGTGGGGTCTACCGCTCCCTCCATCGCGGTGATGGATGTACAACACTCCGAGGACCCTCCCGGTTCCCTTTCACCCGCGGACATCGGTTCGAGGTAGCGAAGAAATACGTCGAGTGATAGCGAGGACACAGAGCTGTAGTATGCATCAGGTGACGAGACCTCGGAAGACAGCTTTCGACTTGTCCAGTACCGCAAGGCCAAACGAAGAATTCTCAACTCATCTTCGGCGGTCGAGCTCGAACCAAAGCCAAAGCCAACTGCCAAAGGAAAACAGCGCCTCAACCATGGCCTCACTTCATCCTGTTTGTGCCACAGAACGCTACTGACAACCTGCGCGTCCTCAACAGGCAAGCAGTCTCCGTGTATCTAGAAAACACCGTGCCGAACGAGATCAAGGATGTTAGGATAAACACTAGGCGAAACATCCTGGCAATCGATGTGATGAACCCGAGCGCGCTGAACATACTACAACATGTAACGCAGCTGGAAAACATCAAGGTCCGCTCCATCGTGCCATCGAATGATGCCACAATAGCAGGAGTCATCTATGACATTGACAATGAAATACCTAATGCAGACCTCCCAGTTTTCATAAAACCAGCAAGTGAACATAACGTCAATGTGCATGTCGGTCGCCTCGGCGACACACGTTGTGTGAGGATAACGTTCAAAGGCGACTGCCTTCCATCCTACGTGAAGGTCGGCCACTTTCGCCACCAGGTTCGACCATTTATTCTAAGACCAATGCATTGCTTCAATTGTCAGAAGATTGGCCACGTAAAGGGTGTTTGCAAAAATTCGGCTGTGTGCCCTGGGTGCGCCGAAACCCACTCAGAAGACAACTGGAACGCAACCACGTTGAAGTGTCCTAACTGTCAGGGTGATCACTGCGCCTCTTCCAAAAACTGTCTCCAGATCAAGAAAGAGATCACTATTCTTAAACAAATGGTGAGAGACAACTCTACCCACAAAGAGGCCGCTGTTAAAGTGTGGCGAAGACGACGTCACCATCGAAGGCCTTCACGACGGAAAACATAAAATTTTCAGGAAAAGTCAACTCGTCAAGCAGCACCATCAGCGGAATTTTCCAGCACTCCAAACACCGATATTGGAAGGGAAAAAACTGCCAGACCTCTCTCTACAAAGCAATGGCCGCCACTTCCGCGTACACGACCGCCAGAAGAGCCGCAGAAGAAGCCGCCCCCAGTACAGCAAGGTGCTGTATCCGAGGGGTCGCGGAAAACAGATGAGTAAGTGATAGCTCTTATCAGGCCTTTACTGAATGCCATTCGCGTGTTGCGAAGCAACATGCACACACCGTCTGCCAGAAGTGCGCTTCAAGTACTGGACGCCTTGAGTCCGGTGCTGGCAACCCTTGAGTAGATCATGGCTCCACAGCCACTGTCTTTTAGGGATGAGGTCCGACAAGCAGCTATTGTTCAGTGGAATGCCCGCGGACTCGGAGCGCGCCTTTCGGATTTCCGTCGCTTCGTGTATGCCAATATGTTCCCCATTATCATCATTTGCGAGCCGAACTTATCGAACGCGATCAGGCTTTCTGAATATGAATCGTTTATGTCGTCAACTGTTGGTGAAAACAGTAAGGTTTTGGTGTTTATTCGCCGTGACCTCACCTACATTCATCAGCCTGTACCACCTAATGACGACAATCAATCTATGACATTGATGTTGATATGACATTGACGTAAGAAAAAAGAATTTGGCCTGTACTTTTGTGGGCCCCTACTTATCTCCATCAAGTCGATTTGATCACAAGACACTACGAGACATCCTTTCCTCAAGTCCCAATCCCTGAGTCATTATTGGAGATTTCAATGCCCATCATACACCCTGGGGAAGTTCGAAGGTAGACGCGGGAGGCAGAGCTCTGGTATCTTTCGCCTCCAGTAATGAAATTTGGCTGCTGAATAATGGAAGTCCTGCGTTCTTACGCGGTTCCACATACAGCAGCTGTTATGACTTGGCTTTCGTCTCACGAAGCCTTGTCAGACGTGCAGGGTGGTTTGCAGACATCTGGTTTGCAGATCAGAGGATTGTCCCCTTCCAAAATACCGGATATGATCCAAAGAGTGGACTGGTCTAAATTTCAGTCTATCATGGAAGAACACTGCGATGGCACTCCATGTTTCGGCTTGGAAGAGGCAATCAAGAGCGTGGTGCAAGACACTATGCGTACTCTCACATGCTCTACGAAACTGACGGAATTTGATGTGGAAATAGAACGACTTCGAGCAATCCGACGACGTGCTTAACGAAGATACCGACGTACGAAGACAATAGACGATTTACGGACCGCCAGACCCACGCAAAAGAAGATCCAGCGCCGGTTAGACAAGCTCGAATCGCAACGTTGGACTGCCTTCTCTGAGTCGCTAGATCCACGCAAGCCTTTATCGCAACTATGGAGAACGGTGCGCGGTCTCCGGACACTGCCCGTTCAGCGATTCCCATTCAAGGCTCTTGCCCTCTCTCAAAAGAGATCGGAGATTGACGTGGCAGAGGATTTCTGCGCCAGATTATCCAGCCAACTCACAGCTACCAACATTCCATCGCCTTCGAGTAGTTGTCCGCCACCACGTGATCACCGCATGGATCTGCCATTCTCAATTCAGGCAGTATTAGCTTTGTGTAGCCGCACATCAGCGCCAGAACCTGACGGAATTTCCTACCGAGCTCTGTGCCACCTGGGGGAGCGAGCGAGAGGTGTTCTTGAGTTGTACAATGGATCTTGGAGAGATGACACTCTACCAACAACCTGGAAGACAAGTCGCCTTGTTCCACTGCTGAAGCCTGGCAAGTCGCCGTTGGAACTCTCGTCATATCGGCCGATCACTATAACTATAAACGACTATAACTATAGCATATATATATATATATATCTATATATATATGCTATAGTTATAGTCGTTTTGTGTACTAATTATACTGCATTGTGTTTTTTATGAACTTTATATACTCCTCACTTTTTTTGTACCAGAACCTCCTATGTAACCTCCTCAACCAGAGGACCTTTAGGATCAACTTGAATAAATAAATCAATATTGAACATTATCGGCTGCTACATGATCTACTGTTTCTTCGTTTGGCTAGTACAAAGCCAAATTAAGATGCACATTTTGCAAGACATCATCAGCGGCGTGTACTGCTCCAGCTTCAGCTTCAGCCATCACTTAAAGTTACGCGCACTTTGAACGTTGCTAAAAACCCATTATGCAGTTGTTATGACAAGGATCATAATGATGTGAGCATCCACTTTGAAACTGGGTGGTGACAAATCTCAATTTTTTTTTCTTTTAACTTTCTAGTGTGTCAATGTTTTTAAATACCTCCATACCCTAACTAATATTTACTGCCGTTTACTGCCGCCTAGAAAATCTATAGAACGCGTTGTATTGTTTATAAACACTGAGGTCGCGGGATTGAATCCCCGCCACGGCGGCCGTTTTTCGAGGGAGGCGAAACGCGAAAACACTCGTGTACTTAGATTTAGGTGCACGTTAAAGAACCCCAGGTGGTTGAAATTTCCGCAGTCTACCACTACGGCGTGCCTCATAAGTAGAAAGTGGTTTTGGCACGTAAAACCCCATAATTTTTTTATAAACACTGTTATCTATATTTAACACGTGCAACCTATTCATTCCGTAATATGCAGGTTACGCACCGAAGCTTGATGTGGCTAAATTATAAAACATTACAAACAAGCACTTTCCAATATAAGACACTGACCCGCTTTACGGATGGGCCGCAAAGCAGTGCATTGTACCGATAATAAAGGCCGCATGAAAAAATTCCTGATTGGGCGCACAGTATTTGCGCTAACTGCTGGACATCCGACCGGCTCTGTAGACTGTTGCGGAATTAATTGCGATATAAAGGGGTGTCCCAACTACCATGCAGCAAGAAATAAAAACATGCAAATGCCACATAGCTGGACTGAACCAAGGTAACGTTGTTTGCGGTCGCTTGGAGATCCTCAGATTACTTTGCATTCCACCTAGTTACATTATCAGTCTCAATTAATTAATTAATAATCGACTTCTCGAATGTTATAACTAGATTAAAAGTTTCCGTGACAAAAGTGTAGAGCAACATGAAAAAACTCGCGATACAGCTTTCTGTAGACACTCTCACCAGAACAGGAATTGGCCTCCGTAGTGCAGTATTCGGCAACTCCTTCCCTCGTGATCCCTACAATTAACCCATGGCCCTCAGTCTTTAGCAGCTGCGGAGCAGCTGACCAAGGTGGCGGTCAGACCTGTAACGCAGCACAGGGTGCTAAGAATCTCTGGACCCGGACAGGCCGCCAATGGAAACTGACCCTCGCAACGTTAAACAGCCGAACTCTATCGAGTGAGGCTAGCATAGGAGTCTTTGAAGAACTATCAGGTATTGTTTGGGACATCATTGGCCTTAGCGAAGTCAGAACAACTGGTGATGGGTATACAGTGCTAACTAACGGCCATGTCCTCTGCTATAGAGGTCTCCCTGATAAGAACCCAACACGGAATAGTATTCCTAAACCATAATGACATAGAGGGCAACATTGACGAGTTCTAGAGAATTAATGAGAGGGTAGCAGTAGTCGTAATCAAACTTAATAAAAGGTATAGATTAAAGGCAGCACAAGCCTACGCTCCAACATCCATTCGCGATGATGATGAAGTAGATCAGTTTTATGAAGATGTTGAATTAGCGATGAGAAAATTGCAAATTCAATATATTGTAGTGATGGGAGACTTCAATGCAAAAGTGGGGGGAAATCAGGATGGCGAACAAGCAATTGACAACTACGGCGTTGATTCTAGGAACGCTAGGGGAAAGATGCTGGTAGAATTCGTAGAAAGGAACAAGCTGAGAATAATGAACACCTTTTTCAGGAAGCGTAGCAACAGAAAGTCGACCTGGAAAAGCCCTAATGGTGAAACAAGAAACGAAATTGATTTCATACTTTCTACCGATCGCAGCATAGTGCAGGATGTAGAAGTGATAGGTAGGGTAAAGTGCAGTGATCATAGGTTAGTGGGGGCTAGGATTCACCTCAATTTGAAGAGAGAAAGAGTTAAATTGGTCAAGAAAAAACAGGTCAACTTAGAGGCAGTAAGGGTTAAAGCAGACAAATTCAGGCTGGTACTTGCAAACAAATATGCAGCCTTAGAACAGAGAAATGAAGATGACACAGAGGTAATGAATGAAACAGTTACTAGGCTGACTTCAGAAGCAGCAATTGAAGTGGAAGGTAAGGCACCAAGGCAACCAGTAGGCAAGCTCTCCCAAGTAACAAAGGACCTAATAAGGAAATGACAAAGAATGAAAGTGTCCAACTCAAGAGATCAGATACAATTCGCGGAACTGTCAAAACTGATCAACAAGGAGAAAATAAGGGATATACGAAATTATGGCGTGAGAAAAACTGAGGAAGACGTAAAAAATGGGTACAGCATGAAATCACTGAGAAGAAAACTTGGCATAGGACAAACAAAGATGTATGCACTGGAAGATAAGCAGGGTAATATCATCAGCAATCTGGAAGGTATAGTAAAAGCAGCGGAAGAATTCTGTACTGACCTGTACAGTACCGAGAGGAGCCACGATACCTCCATTCGAAGCATTAATGAACAGGTTGCACAGACTCCTCCTATATATACCGACGAGGTCAGAAGGGCCTAGCAAGACATTAAACGGGGAAAAGCGGCGGGAGAAGATGGAATAACAGTCGATTTGATCAAAGATGGAAGAGACATAATACTTGGAAAACTGGCGGCTCTCTTTGGGAAGTGTCTATCGACTGCAAGGGTCCCAGAAAACTGGAAGAATGAAGACATTGTACTAATTCACAAAAAGGGAGACGTTAAAGAAATGAAAAATTATAGGCCGATTAGCTTACTCCTAGTATTATTTAAAATATTCACCAAGACAACCTCCAATGGAATGAGGGCAACATTGGACTTTAGTTAACCTAGGGAACAGGCAGGTTTCAGGAAGGGAAACTCTGCAATGGATCAAATCCATGCCATCAATGAGGTGATCGAGAAATCCGCAGAGCACAATCAGCCTCTCTATATGGCTTTCATAGATTACGAAAAGGCATTCGATTCAGTAGAGATACCAGCAGTCATAGAGGCATTACGTAATCAAGGAGTGCAGGCTGATTACGTAAATGCCTTGAAAAATATCTACACAGATGCCACAGCTACCTTAATTCTCCACAATAAAAGTAAGAAGATACCTATAATGCAAGGGGTCAGACCTCTCCAATGCTATTCACTGCGCGCTTGGAAAAGTATACGCTATTAAACTTGGAAGGCTTAGGAGTAAGAATCGACGGCGAATAACTCAGCAACCTTCGGTTTGCCGATGACATTTTTCTATTCAGCAACACTGCCGACGAATTACGACAAATGATTGAGGACCTTAACAGAGAGTGTAAGAATGGGGTTGAAGATTATTATGCAGAAGACAAAGATAATGATGAATAACCGGGCAAGAGAACAAGAGTTCAGGGTCGCCAGTCAGCCTCTAGAGTCTGTGAAAGAGTACGTTTACCTAGGTCAATTAATCACAGGAGACCCTGATCATGGGAAGGAAATTCATAGAAGAATAACAATGGGTTGGATCGCATACGGCAGACATTGTCAGCTCCTGACTGGAAGCTTACCATTATCATTGAAGAGGAAGGTGTAAAATCAGTGTGTTTCACCGGTGTTGACATATGGGGCAGAGACTTGGAGACTGACAAATTAGCTTGAGAACAATTTAAGGACCGCGCAAAGAGCGATGGAACGAATAATGCAAGGCATAACGTTAAGAGACCGAAATAGTTCGGTTTGGATCAGAGAGCAAACGGCTATAGCCGATATTCTAATTGACAATAAAAGAAAAATGATGGCGCTAGGCAGGTCATTTAATGCGCAGGTTAAATACCGTTTGATCATTAGGGTTACAGAATGGGTACCAAGCGAATAGAAGCGCAGTACAGGATGGAAGATGACTAGGTGTGGCGATTAAATTAGGAAATTCGCGGGTAGTAGTTACGATCGGTTGGCGCAGGAGAGAGGTAATTGGAAATTGCAGGGAGAGGCCTTCGTCCTGCAGTGGACATAAGATAGGCTAGTGATGATGATGATGATGACGATGATGATGATGATGATGACAACTTTCTGTTGCTCAATACGTGCTACATAAGAGTATTTTTCCGAGCGTGAAAAAAGTCCACGAATAGATGCAAAATTGTCGGGCGACTGGCCGCTTGAGGCCCTTTGCGTGTATTCGCGGGCATCTTTCACGTTAGGAAAAACACTTTTATATAGCAAGTATTGAGCAACAGAACGCTATATCGGGAATTTTTCATGTTGGTTTACAACTTTCTCATTTACACTTTTTATCTAATTATAACATTTGTGAAGTTGGTCAGTTAATTATGACTAATTATGTAATTAGGCGGAATGCAAAAAAAATCTTGATTATCTCCAAGCGACGCAAAACAACATTACCTTGGTTCTGCCTAGCTATGTAGCATTTTCATATCTTTAATTCTTGGCGCATTACAGTTCAGACACCCTGTAGATCGTTGTTTGAACTTCGAAGAAGAAGAAACTTTAATAAAGAATAGTCCGGCAGTGCTTGCTGTGGTGGCCTCAGGTGACGGCTCGAAGTCCTTGGACTCGAGCGGCATCTTCGGCTTGCCGGACGGCCCAGAGTTGGTCTGCCAGCTCTGAACTTCTGATAGCCGCCTCCCAGCGGCGGCGACCCCTACGGAGAAGGTCCCCGGCGGCTCCCGCATCCGGGGCGGCGTCGGGAAGAAGCGAGCTCGAGCCTTCTCCCACCCTGGCAACGGCCGCGATTATGGACGCGTCGCCAACGGAGCTGGTCTGATTACCGTTGTTGCCGGCACACTCCCAGAGCATGTGTCGCAGCGTTGCTCTCTGTCCGCATGTTTTACACGCGTCTGTTGAATATAAACGCGGATAGCAGTGGTGTAAGATAGCGGGGCTAGGGTAGGTGTGTGTTTGGAGCAAGCGTAACGTTACGGCCTCGTTCCTGTTCAATTTGTCGTGCGGTGGCGGGAATGTGCGTCTTTCGAGTCTGTAGTGTTGGGTGAGGTCTCTGAACGTGGTTAGGCGATCGCCCCACGCCCAGTGTGCTTCTTGTTGTGTTTCTGTTGTAGTGTCCCGATCCGGCAGATCCGATGCCCCGCTCTCGGGGGCGGAGGCGGCCACATAATCAGCGGCGGCTCGGCGTGTGAGACCTCGAGCCGTGGCGTGGGCCGCCTCGTTGCCCGCGAGCGGAACATCGGTATGTGCCGGGGTCCAGAGGAGGAAGACCGTAGAATTTTGGCGTTGCGAGGGCGATGACGAGTCGCCGTCGTCAGAAATTTGGAGTATGCGGGCCGCTTCCCGCGAGACACGACCGCGCGCGAAGCCGCGGATTGCCGCCTGCGAGTCGCTGATCACGATCGCAGCGTTCGGCACCGCGACGAGTGCTAGGGCTATCGCGGCTTCTTCGGCTGCCTCCGTGTGTCCCGTGGTCACCGTGGCGCTCGCGAGGCACTTACTCGAGCGGTCTACAACCGCTATCGCGTGTGCGCTTCTCCCTCCTCCATATGGAGCCGCGTCTACGTATACCGCCTCGTTGCTGTTACCAAACTTCTTCTGTAGGTCGCTTGCTCGTTTATTGCGTCTCCCGGTGTGGTGCGTAGGGTGCATTTTTAAATATACGTCTCAGTAGAGAAAATTTGAAAAGAAGGATGTCTGGCTGGCGGGAGATAAGAAATTTGCCAGTAAACACCTGATAACTTGCAGCGGCCTCTACAGTGCCGCTATAATGAGGAATTAATTAATGTATCGAATCACCTTAAGATACTTATGACAAGTACCGTAGCGGATACAATTATCCCGCTTGTAGCTTGAAGCTAAACATTTCGACAGAATTGCCTGTCTGGTTGGGAAATTGATTAGGACTTGAGACTGACTCCAACCAAATAACTGAATTTTATTAGCCCGACGTTTCGGAGCCCATTCGGCTCCTTCTTCAGGGGGTTGTTCTTCGGGGGTGGCTGTGTGCCGCTTTTAAAGCGTTTTTTGCAAAGAAAAGAAGGGGGGGGGGCACGGGAGGTGGGGAGACACTTCACAGACGGAAAGGTGGAGGGAAACAAAAGGAAAGGGGGGGGGGCGTTGTTGACGGCTTGCGTGGTGCTGAGATGACCGGTGCTGGGGAGAGTGCTCGCGAGGGTGCCCTCGATGGGAGGCGGAGGGCGCTCAAGGCGTCGTCTACAAAATCAGTTGTGCCGACTGTCCGGCGTCGTACATCGGGGAAACCAAAAATCTAAAGAAAGGATCAGACAACACGAGAACGACGTCAGGACATTCAACCGTATTCGCAGCGCCGTCGCTGAACACTCTGAGGACGCCGACCACAAAATTGCTTTCCTGGAAACTGAAATCCTTCAAACAGAGACGAACTGGCGAAAGAGACTACTACTGGAGTCATGGCACATCCAGAATACGGGGAATAACATAAACCGCGTGAAGGGCAACCTACCCTCGGCGTATGTCCATGGTCTTGGCGACATGACGAAAAGAAGAAAAGGACGCACAGCCAAATAGACTCCCGCTTGCTTCACCAACAAAAAAACGTCGGCGCGACCCTGTAACCTCCCCCCACCCCCCGCCTCCCATCAAGGGCACCCTCGCGAGCACTCTCCCCGTCAACAACACACACACCCCCTTTCCTTTTGTTTCCCCCCACCTTTCCGTCTGTGAAGTGTCCCCCCACCTCCCGTGCTCCCCCCCTCCCTTCTTTTCTTTGCAAAAAACGCTTTAAAAGCGGCACACGGCCACCTCCGAAGAACAACCCCCTGAAGAAGGAGCCGAATGGGCTCCGAAACGTCGGGCTAATAAAATTGAGTTATTTGGCTGGAGTCAGTCTCAAGTCCCGCTTGTAGCTTGTATCTGTATCTCGAATACTTATCGTCTCAGTATGCTGTATCTCTATCGTGACACATTTGCAAAGTATCTTTGCCCAGCCCCGGTGCGGTGTTCCATAAGCATCGTACCAACAGATTCATATTATCGTAAATGTATAATTTTTGGCTCGAGCGAGCGGTGTGTTCTTTCCTCTCACAGGTAGAACGTAAAAAATAAAATACGAATGGCGTCGCTGTCATTTCCCTTTTTTCTTTCCTTTTTTTTGCTGTTAGCTTTTTTTTTTACCGCTAGGCTGTATATTTTTTTCTATGCTTGCGAACATAGGGAATGAATGAAAAGCTGAATGATGTACAATAAACTCACCATCAAATTAAACTCCTAAGGAGGATCTCCGCGCGAATAAACGCGTAGGAAAAACAACCTTTTCCCACTCGTGGTATTATCGCGCCACGCGATAATGTTTCACACTGAGACTCATTGTCATACGTGTGTCTTTATCATTTAGATACGCATAATATATGCTATGCAAAATGTCAGTTATATGCACGGAGTCAATTACGACTACCCATCCTCTAGGTTTATGCTATTTTGCGTCTTTTGTTCGCCGGAGAAAACCCTATATATTTCTTCTTTTTCGGCAGATCGTGTTGTACTTTTCGGTGTTTGCTCTCTAGAAGCGATTGTGGAGTTTCAAAAAGTGGCTCTGAGAGCGCGCGAGTCGCATCTCAAGCGTCGTCGTGGCGCAAATGCATGCTGCAGAAGGCGAAACGCGGTTGAAGTACTTTTTTTTTCTTTACTTTCTTTTGTGTGCAGAACGCTGACCGAAGTCAGCACGTGCACGTCGCTTTGTGCATGAAACACATCTCTCGCAGCGGGGGGTAACAAAAGAGCGCTCGAGACGTGTCCGCGTTAAGCGTGCGGACGAATGCACTTAAGCTTATCGGTGCCCTGCGCTGGCTTTTACACCAAACGCGGTGCCGCGCCCGTCGCTATAAACAGCTACAAACAAAACGACCGAGTGAGAATAAACGAAAAACGAGGCGGGGCGGGGTGCGAGTACTTTCTTTTTTTAGGCCGCCGTGCTCTCTCAGAGGCTAAGACAAAGCGAAAGAGCTCAGAACGGCCGTTACCCGACACCGAGCGCATTCGGAATCGGCTTTTCCCGGGAAATACCGTGCCGAGGCGCTTGAGAAATGAAATGTCAGAGTTGCTTCGCCTGCCGCTCTTCTCGCCCTTCCGCTGCGCTCGCGAAAACGTAAGCGCGCTCGCCGCGAGACTGCACTGTTGTCGCCGATGTTCCACCATGCATGACGACGCTCGCCTCGCAACCCCTTCCTCTCATCTCTCTTCTTCCTCCGCTGATGCGCTTCGTGCTCCCGAAGAAAGAAAGAAGTGTCCAAAACCGCCGCACAGCAAACGCCTCAGAGCGTGTTGTTCGCTCGCAAGCCTCTCGTCCACAGCCCGCGCTGCCGAGAAAAGTGCCCAGGTTATGAAACGGCTTGAGCCGCGCCCGCGCTTTCACTCGCGAGCCGCGGGTCAGCCAGCTGCTGCACGGTTCCTCCGGCCGTCTCGGCAGTGGAAACCGTGAAGGCAATACGATATAGCCGCTGCGACTTGAGGTGAAGCGCGTTCGCCCCGCAGAATGAAGAGCAGGCATTTTGTTCTATATGCGCGACGAGTATGCTGGAAGGAAATGACGGCAGTGAGTGTCGCTTCTGATGGAGGTGGTGAGTAAAATGCGCTACGCGAAGGGTTGCGTGCAGTACGGTGCTCTGGCTTTCCACCGGGGAAGAACTGCGCCTTATACGCTCGCACGACGTGCACCGCCTGTGTATGCGCCCTGAAACTGTCTACAGCTTTCGTTTGCAGTCAGTGCAACGTTTTGTTTTGGTATTATCAGCCTCTAGCGGCATCGATCGGTACTAGTTCAATGTTAGTCTCAGCACTGCATGGTTTCTTGGCTCCTCCGAGGAGAGGCCGTCAATGTGTGCGGCGGGGCGATGTTCCGCGAGAAAGATTATTAATTGCATATGATCACATACGCTTACGGCCTAAAAACGGTGACGCAGGCATAAGTATATGCTATAAGAAGTCATGATTATCTGTCCCGTAAAGGCTACAGTAACTCAAACCAAAAAGAGCAAGTCCCATAGAATTGTGGAACTGGGCCGCTATAACGTAAATACATTCCAAACTATTTCTATTCCATGTCTGCAATCAGCTCTCCACGATTGGTGAACAATATATTGGGCTACCGCCCCGTCGCGTGTCTGTCACATGACGTCGAGAAAACGAAAAAAAAAAAATCCCCATCTGACATGTGAGTTCAGACTGATCGTGCATGATTAGACCGAACAAAAGAAAAAGTATGATTTCCTATTCCAGGCCTTCTTTCGCCATCATCCCGCTGCTTCATTAACACTTGTTTCTGGGCGAGTTGGTTCATACTTGATTTGAAAATTGTTACAGCGCTAACACATGCATCTACAAAGTAACAAGGACGAGACAAAGGCGCCGACTGTCAACTGAATTTTATTAAGGGAAGACGGATACCTTATATAAGGGGAAAGGCAGAAAAGAACTGGAAGGGAGCGATACAAGCGGGAAAAAATGACATTGCGCATCGATGAACGTACGTGCCAATAATCAACGGAAACAGACACAGAAAAAACAAAAAAAACTAGAAAAAAAGCCAAGGGATACTAACAGATAATGAAATCAGTAAGCGGTCGCTTCCAAAAATTGAAGCTCTGCAGCAACAAGCGATACAGAGGGGGTGCGTATGCACTTGCTGCCATATTTCTTTGTGTAGAACGCTTCCAAACTGACGCGCTCCGTCGTGTCGGCACTCTTACCGAGAATCTTTGTCTCTCCCAGTCAAGCCTCGCAACCTGTACATTTAATTGCGTGCGCGACCAAATGTGCGTCCTGGTCCTTTAAATTTCGGGTATGTTCCCCCAAGCGTTCAATAATTCAGCGGCCGGTTTGGCTGACATAAACCTTTCCACACTTCAAGGGAATGGCGTAGACCACTCCTGTGGAACACTTGCTGAACGGCTTGTCACGTTTTAGCTGACAATTTTCTTTTTTTAGAGTTGCAAATGCGTGGGCATAGCTGTGCCAGCTTGTTGGGTGCCGAAAAAACAACGGACACCCCATGCCTCGGTCTCTTCACAGGATAGATCCTGAACACTCACAGTCGTGCCCCAAATGTGGTCATGACTCATGCTCTTTTGACCACATGCTCTGGCTGTGCCCAGCCCTTAACGCCTCTCCACCCATCACGAAAGAACAATGGCAGGACTCTCTCAAGAGCAGCAATCTCAACATTCAACTCCAGGCTGTCCAGAGGGCCCACGACATTGCCGCGGGACTTGATCTCCCGGTTCCATCGTGGGCGGAGCCACCGACTTGATCTTCGGGAGCCTTCGGTTTGGCTCTCCGAGGTCTCAGTCCCTCAGGACTCAAATAAAGTTCTTGTCATGTCATGTCATGTCACCCCATGCCTGTTGGCGACCTTCTTGAGATTGGGTGAAGTCTTGTGCAGGTACGGCACAACCAAAAGCTTGTCGGTCTTCCGACGGTCATCTTTTCTTCGTGTTCCTAGTTTTAGCTTTTGAAGGAGGGTCTCAGACACAGAAATCAAGACCGAGTAGGGGAACCCAGCCGCCAAAAGTCGGCTGGCCTGATTCTCGAAACTATTCTGCACTAGGTGCGGGCACGATTTTTGAAGAGACGATTCCAAACAGTGCGACGCTATAGCTCTTTTGACAGTTTCGGAATGCGCTGAATTTCCTACGCGTTAATAAAGCATGCGACCATGAACCTTGGAAGATCGGGCTTGCTGGGCGTTGTTAACGAAATATAGCAAAAGCATGCACGGCATAAGTATTGCCAGCTTTACAAAGAGGCGTTGTTTCTAGAACCTGCGGTCCCTGATATGCACGCATCCGATCAGCAGGCGCCATGGCCATATTTACGAGCACGGCGAGAAACGTTGACCAGTCACTGCCGTGCTCGGACTGCGAGTTCGTGTTCAAAAGGTTGTGAACGGCACATAACACAGGCTGCTGGAATCGGAAACTGTGACGTTCCTAAATGACTGCTCTCCGCTGATTTTCATATCAAGCGCAAAATTCCATATCTAATTTAATTGGCGATGTCTTTATTAAGCAGATTTAGTTGTCTCAAGTGCTTTAAAGCAGATAGGCATGTGCGAAGACCCCTTACGCAGGCTTTGCGTTTTGGTGTCGTCTTGGACGTGGAGGGCTAGTCCGTCTTCGTCATAGACAAGTTCTTCAAGCTTGCCGATGAAACCAAGGAGCCAAGTTTTCTGTTTGCCGTATGATATCCAACGTTGCGCTGGTGTCAAATTTATAATTTTCTGATATTTAAATTACGGGGTTTAAGGTCCCGAAGCAACGGGACGAGCTGTATGAGGGTCGCAGTATATAGTGAAGGGCTCCAGAATAATTTGGACCATCTGGGGTTCCTTGGCGCGCAAAAGTTTTCGTGAAATGCGTGGGCGTGTACCTCGCGTCCAGTAAATATCGCGTGTTGTGTCGCCGCGACCCGGATCGTCGCCTGCGCGCTGTATAGAGCCGCAACCGTGCTCACAGAACGCACCTTTAACGCGCTATTGGCAACGCGTCTGCTTGGCGCTGTGTGGTTTCATGTGCTTGCTGCCCCATCCCGTGCAGTGGTGGGCACGCCAGCGACGGAGGCCACCACCACGAGCGGGCCGCCACCGTCGTCAGCACCCGTGGCGTCGCGTACAAGCTGCCCTCCGCCAGAGATCGTGCTCAACGGTTCGCTGTTCCAGACCGACAGCACAGCAGCGCAGCAGTTCGGCAATGTGTACGAAGTGCGCTTCATGGGCCTCTTCGGGGGCGCTGCCAAAAAGCGCGCCTGCAAGATCAAGTGCGTCAACGGCGTCTGGCTCGGACCTTTGTGCGCCGTCGAGAGCGAGGCTGGAGGTAGGTGGTCAGATTAAAACGACACCAAAAGAAAAATATATCGAGGCGGGCTAGTCTGGCAACCCTGCATACTACTAGAATACCAAATAGGGGACCGGGAGCGGAGGTTGACTGTGGCCCGAAAGCACACGTAAAAGCTGTAAATGGTTACCATGACAGTAATAAAAGATGCGATGTGGTCACACGTGGTAATTACCCCACTAGCTCCCGATGACGTCATGAATTGTAGCAACGTCTGGTCACTGCTAGTTAATGGCCCTTTCCCCCGCCATAAAAGCAAAAAAAATATGGCATTCCATTTTATAATGGGCGAATACCCGACCCGACAACTGTGGACTCTTCCAATACATGAAGGACCCATGGATAGAAGATAAAACGGAGAAATTGGTGACCTTACAAACGCTGTCATCGGTGTAGCGACTTGCTTACAATATTGAATAGTGGAAGTTCTCATTTGCTCCCCAAATTTATTCGCCGAACAAATGCACAATAAATTCAGAAAATGTGATCTTCCAATGTAGTCTTATTTAAAGGTCTCTCCCTTTGCCATCCTGTAAGAACTTTTTTTGCCCGTGGTTTCCTAGGTATACTTTGTGGCGCAAAATACATTTCTTGAAAAGGGACCGGAGAAAGGAAGACAGTGAAGCGCCAAACTACCAACTGCTTAATGACAGCCTGAACAAAAACGTATAGAAGAAAAGACAACTTCCACTCATGCGCAGGGAGCCAAGGTGTGACAATACAACCTGGTCACGTTAACATACTTTGGATAAAGCACATTTCTGTGGAATATAATACGATAGATGTATCGCTGACACAAGCAGACCCTTTATTTTTAATATAAAAATGCTTCCAACAAATCCCTTGCAGTTCGGTCCCTACTTTTGCCAAGAATCAATACTTGTTCAAAGCATGGCTTACAACGACAGGCTTTACAGTGCGCAGGAAGATGCGCCTTGTCACACTTACCGATACTATTAGCGTGCTCCCTCAGTCTTTCATCATTACAACGTCCCATTTGTCCGACGTATGACTTGCCGCAATCTAGGGGTATCTCGTAGACCACCCCTTTAACACAGTCCCTGAATTGTTTGGCGTGCTGCTTCTGGCAGCCCCGCGGCCCCTCGCGTGTGATCCGGGGGCACCATTGAGCTAACTTGTTGGGAGCCTAAAAGACAACCGGAATGCCATATCTTGTAGCTACCTTCTCGAGGTTATGGCTCACACGGTGCACATACGGTACTACTTCTGGTTTTACTCGCTCCCTTTCCTTCGAGTGCGCTTTCCCACTCGAAGCGCTAGTTTTCAGCTTCTGTAGGAGGGACTCGACCACGACATTTAAGACAGACTGAGGGTAGCCTGCTTTTAGAAGTCTCTCAAGTTGATGGCAAAAACTCGCCTACATCACATGCACACATGACCTGCGCAGAGCCGATGCCTGGCAAAGTAGGGCGATTCCACGCTTCACAGTCGAGTGCGCCGAGTCATATTGTAGCAATTCTTTTTTACCTCGAGGGAGGTACGCACAGCAAACGTGATCACTCGTAAGTGTTAGGTTAATGTCTAAAACCTTCAACAAACTGTCCTTCGGGAGCTCGTTAGTAAAAGTAAGTCCTTTTGCGTTTGCTCTAAAAACATCCGAAAACTGCTCAACCATATCGTGGCATGGCAAGGGGCATCTATTGTCAATAACAACTAAAAAATCATCAACGTATCTAAAAACTTTAAGAACATTAGGATGAGATGAAGTAAAAACACATTGTAGTGCGTGGTCAAAGTAGGATAAAAAGATGCCACATAAAATGGGTGCTACACGTGACCCAATGCAGATTCCCTCTTTCTACAGAAATGTGCCGTGCTTATAATGAAGAGCAGAGAGTAGATAAATTTCACAGAAATGAAAAGTTTGGACAAAATAACGGCACTATAGTGCGTGCCATATTGCCACGTTGTGGCGGCTCTGAAGAACAGTACCAAAAACTGTGTATCGCGAAACCAACTTTTTATTGGGCGAACCTGTGTCCAGAAAAACAGGCTACACTCAAAGCACAACGATAGCGGCGAGCATAGCCAGTGATCCTAGGAACCTGATCAGTGGGCCAAGCGGGTCGGCTTTTATACATGACTCGTCGTAGGTTCCAGCGTAATCGCTAGTGCCTGCGTGCCTTCCAGAAAGTAGTACGCCATTCGCGTAGCGCATACAATCAGATTACACGAAGTTCGACGACAACAGACGACGGATAGAACCATCGACAACATTCGAGAAACTCCCGCAGGCCGAGCGATAACAAACATTTGTTAGCCGGGAAAAGCGCTCACCAGAGAAAGATAAGTACACGTGTCAGTATTTTATCGTCGTCCGTTCGCGCCTTATGCTATCAGATGTTTTTACTGGCTGCGATTTTAAAATATCATTTATGCTCGGCCTAATCAGCTCCATTTTACGACGCATAAGTCTAAGACCGCATCCGCCGCAGTGGCTCAGCCGATATGTGGCCTTGCGCTGGTGAACACGGGGTCACGGGTTCGCTTCTCGACTGCGACGGTTGCATTACTATGGGGGCGGAATGCAAGAACTATCGTGTACTGGTGCTTGGGGTGCACGTTAAAGAACTCGAGATGATCAAAATGAATTCTAAGCACCCCCATTACTGCGTCTTTCGAAGCCCGCCGTGAAGCTTCGGGGCTTTTAAACCCGACAGTTTAAGCCCGAGAATGACAAGTAGTACATAGACAGCAGCACCTGCTCTCTGAGAGCGAGAATTTGTAGGCGGTGAATACGCAACGGGGATCAGCTTGCTTAATGCCAGAGTTGTTACACGTATACATTTATTATTAAGATTTTTCACTACGGGAACTTCATGTCACTGTTAAACCTGACAAGGGTGCTCGAATAGACGCGCTCGGAAAGCTAGCGCGCGAGAGAGACTTGCGCGTGAACGACGCTGCGTGGAGCGAAGGATTTTCGAAGCGCCCTCCCCGCCGTTTTGCGTATACGTGCGCTGCAGTTGCTCACTGTCTTGGGGGGAGACTGTCGGGCTGTGCCGAGCCCCGGCGCAAGCACTGAGTGCGCAATATGCTGGTAAGGCTGGAAACGACGGCCTGCTGCAGCTCAGAGGCACGACCAAAAGTGTATTTCGTTCAGCCCATTTCTCGCGCCGAATTGTTCCCTGTCGGCAACGTGACGCCCGGCGCTGCCGAACGGAGGCGGCGGCGCGCTTTGTGTTGCCGCACACCGAGCGCTCGGACGTTGACAGCTTTACGTGTCATTTTCTGCGCACTATCAAAATAACAGCAAAGTGACGCGCACGCAACGCGCGTAAATGTGCCGCTGCGCTCTTGGCACGAGTCGGATTGTGTGCAGGAGACGGGCGATGGCCCAAGCCTCGTATGCGCGACATGCGAAAATACCGTTGTTGTTATTTTTTTTGCTTTGTTTTATTTTAGGCAACGGCTCTATCAAAAGTAGAGGTTTCGAGACAACGTGATAATTTTTCAGTGTGGCCATGCTTGATCGACATCAGAAACAATGCGATTCTTGCCTGTAAGTAGTTTAGGTAAATTTTATGACTTAACATTGATTAAATTATCAGCTTCGGCATACATGTTGCTATTTGGACACTCAAACAGCTTAGTGCTATATAGGCACGTCCACTAAGCAGGAATTCACCACTTTCGAGATAATCATTCCGAATATCAATCACGAAATACATTGATGTTTCAGCAAACGACAATGGAACGCCAATGCATTTTGCCCCAAGTTGGCAGATTAAACCTGCAGTGCTAGTTTAGGGCTTGCCATACTAAAAGTAATCGCCCTTGAGCACTGACCGGCCTCAATGCTGCAGTCGCCACGTTCGTACTGGCAATGTTAATTAAACGTTAACTGCACAAATCCAGTCGATCAAAGAATCTATTATTCGTTATCGTACAATTTCTGACGCCTACCAATGCTATCCCTTTTGGTCAGCAAAAAATCTCATTTTGTCTCGAATTCTTCATTTTTAATAAATGGAGAGATGTGCCACTGAAACACACCGTATAGTGTCGTATGCAGTGCGTGGTATAGATTTTCCTACGGAAATTAGAGGAACCTTTGGCACGAGTGTCTATGGGCTTGGGAACTATGGTTAGTACATAGTTCCCAGCCCAACGGCTTTGCGGCTTTCCACGCAGATAATTTCCAACAAAATCTTGCGTAATAAATGCCAAGGCTCATAATGGTTTCACGTGTGCACAGGTACTAATTGCCTTACTGCGTTTAGAAAACGACTAGCCCTTGAAAACGTAGAAAGATAATGAGTTATAAATAAGAGTTTAAAGCCCACAAGGACGAAGATTATATAAATCCATGTACTAAGGCCATCATTCCCATAGTAGCTGGCCGATCGCAGAGCCACAGCTTCTACTAGTAACTTTTGTATTGAACCTTTTGGTGCATGGCGTTCATGAGCAAGAGCAGGGAGGATTGTATATGCTTTCTTGATCAGCATGAACATGGGAGCCGCGTGTCTTTCGGCATATTGCCGGCACACTTTGCCGCAATGTCCAGCACGTGTGTATGACCTGCGGGACGTGACTATAGTTTTCCTTCGCACTCAACCCGTCGTTTGCTGCATGTTGTGGCCAAGGAGGAGCGCACTAACTGGTCCGATTCTTGCCCCCGTTCAAGCGCCTACACTACTCTTCAAGAAGGGCATAGAAACCTATACAGATCGAAGGTAGGAACAAGGGAAAAGAAGGAGTAATGAAAGACCGAAATGACAGATCAAAGAGCTCTAATGCTTAAACTAACAATTCGAGTTGTCCTGAAATTTGTACGTTTACACCCGCAAGCACAATTCGTCGCGTGGTTCTTGTGGTTCCCGTGAGATACCTAGCACGTGACATTACAGTGAACACTTTATTTTCCTTTCCTTTTTTCTCCTTTTCCTTTCTTTTTCTTTTTTGCGGAGCGCGCGTAGCTATACTACGATACTATCATCATCTTTATCTGCTTAGTACGACCATCGACGAGCGCCTGTATCCCAGTGGTTGTTCGTCTGAATGCGACCAGGCTAATCGCGCCCTCGTTTCTTTTCTAGAAGAAAGTGCTTGGCTTCCCGTTTGTAGAGCTTTCTCTCTCCCTCTCTCTTTTTTGCCAGTATCGAGACCTCGAACTTTCGTTCTTTTTAATTTCCGAGTATTTCTGTACTGATGTATTCTATCTATTGCCCTAATTTTAATTTATACTTAGCCTTACGAGGCAAGTATCGATCACGAACACTGGGAGGAAACGATCCATTTGCGACACACTGGTAGGGGTGCTGCCTGATGAGATATAGCGAAAAATCAGCTGAAAAGCGTCATCAAGCTTACACTAAGTTTCCAAAGGGAAATGGCTATCAGGTACAAGGCCTTGCCATTACACTCGTGTTGCAGTCCACAGCTCGGCAGCCGTGCAAGAATAGAATGGAAGAACTACACAGTTGAGGACGGCCTTCGTGCGTCCTCAGACTTGCTCTACAACGTTCAGGTCGGCACGCGCACTCATGGTATCAGGTGGTCCCGTACGACCAGGGTATCATCCAGGCGATCCCGTACGACCCTGTAAGCGGAGTATAACTAGTGAAATACTAGTCCTTCACTAACGAAGAGGTCAACAAGAAGATAGAGGCCAAGGACTTGCTTCAGGGTGCCACAGTAGGCAGTTGATGTTAGGCCGCTCACGACACAGTTAAGTTGAGCAGGCCTGTGCTGAGGACGACATCCCGTTGGTATGCGCGCGTTTTTTCGCTTGAAACAACCTGCTGCGCGTAGGCCGGGTTGTGTAGGGATGCTTGAAACTACAAGCTTCAAAGAATAAAGCATAAAAATAATGCTTGCCGCGAACCGGATGCTCGCCAGATGCACTGACGCTGGACGCAGAACACGGCTGACGCCAGCCGTGTTCCACTGTCCCAACCTTAGTCTCGCTTCCTTGTTGATGTCAGGGCAGTTTCGGCGCCAAATATCAGCTCCGCAGGACCTCGCCTCTTCGACGCTGGCCAGGAGCCCCCAAAATTCCCGTACTAAAAGGAAAGGTTGGGTCGCAATAGATGCGACTCATTCATCGTTCTTACTGGTTGCCCTTGGTGAGGTCTCAGTGCGCCATGAATCCAGCCTTCCGTTCTGTACGCCCGTGAAGTTTAATGAGTTTTCAATGGTGCGCAACATAATGACGACGATGTTGCGCCGATATTTGGCTGACTATATATATACCCTTTCCAACAGCTTCACAAAATGCCCCCCCCCCCCACGCTTCTTTTCTGGAGCTCGGGTCGCCCTACTCCGCTGTTCAACTGGACATGGTGGCTAAACGCTGGACGACTGCTGGGCTGGGATGATAGTGCCAATTTGCTAGTGTCTGTAGAGTCTAGTCCATCCGAGTCAAGTTCCGAGTTCAGATTGTCAGATTATTCCCTTCCCTAATGGCGTAGTCTAGTAAACCTAACGGGATCCTCGTAGTTTCTCGCACTCAAACCATGCAGAAATTTCCATCGTCATTGCGCAAAAGTTGAAGCTTACAGGAACTAATTGATCGTTCCAGCTGGCGCATATCTGACTAAACTGGTGTCGCATATTTTTGAGTACAGAGTAAAAAAAATTAAATTATGGGGTTTTACGTGCCAAAACCACTTTCTGATTATAAGGCACGCCGTAGTGGAGGACTCTGAAAATTTCGGCCACCTGGGGTTCTTTACCGTGCACCTAAATCTAAGTACACGGGTGTTTTCGCATTTCGCCCCTATCGAAATGCGGCCGCCGTGGCCGGGATTCGATCCCGCGACCTCGTGCTCAGCCGCCCAACACCATTACAGAGTATGTAAAGGGGGTTTATTCGGCTCGTAGAGCAGCGGCGACAAACTCAGCTCCAGCAGGTAGGGCGCAGCCAGCGAACAAACTGGGTACGTGCCACGCGATGGCAACGGGGCTTTTCAGCCTGCCGATCTTCTTCGTCACAATCACCCCCGGAATTGAAGAGGAGCCATCCTGGCGACCTAGGAAGAGGTGGGCGGATCGTAATACTGCTTCAGCCGGTCAATGTGCACAGTCTCTCGGCCCCGACGACGCAGATCGGAAGATGGCGATACGGGTTCGACCACGTAGTTCACTGGTGATGTTTGTGCAACCACGCGGTAGGGACCGTGGTACTTCGGGAGGAGCTTGGACGAAAGGCCAGGAGCAGCAACAGGCGGGACCCAAAGCCACACGAGTGAGTCGACGGGGAAGGGGTGAGGGGGAGGATTGAGGTCATGGCGTTCTTTTTGGCGGCACTGTTGAGCAGACGTCAACGAACGGGCCAGTTGGCGGCATTTCTCGGCGTGCTGAGCAACCGTAGCAACAGGTGAGCATTCAGCAGGGTCCGGCCGGTACGGGAGAACCGTATCAATGGTGCTGGAGGGATGGCGTCCGTAAAGCAGAAAAAATGGTGAGAATCCGGTAGTGGCTTGAGAGGCAGTGTTATATGCGTAAGTGACGAACGGAAGTACAAGGTCCCAGTTGGAGTGGTCAGATGCAACATACATTGATAGCATGTCACCAAGAGTTCTGTTGAATCGTTCTGTTAAGCCATTGGTCTGTGGATAAGCGGTAGTAGTGCAGTGAATAATTTGGCATTCAGACAAGAGTGACTGCAGGACATCTGACAGGAATACGCGGCCCCGATCGCTCAACAGTTCACGTGGTGCGCCATGGCGGAGAACGAAGTTGTGTAGTATGAACGAGGCGATGTCTTTTGCTGATGCGGCAGGCAAGGCGGCGGTTTCAGCATACCGTGTCAAATGATCTACGGCGACAACAATCCATCGGTTGCCAGCGCCAGTAGATGGAAGAGGCCCATATATATCAATGCCGACACGGTCAAATGGCTGAGCTGGGCAGGGAAGTGGTTGGAGAGGAGCGGTGGAGAGATGCGGGACACATTTGCGTCGCTGGCAGGCAATGCAGGAGCGTACATATTTGTGGACGAAGGTGTACATCCCTCGCCAATAATATCGTAGGCGAAGCCGTATGTAAGTTTTTGAAACTCCGCCGTGACCACACTGCGGGTCAGAATGAAAAGCGGAGCATAACTCTTGTCGTAGGTGGCGAGGCACTACTAAAAGCCATTTGCGGCCGTCATTGTGGTAGTTGCGGCGGTATAAAAGTCCGTCCCGGATTCTGAAATGCTGCGCCTGTCGGCGTAGCGCTCGAGGTGCCGAAGTTGCCGGAGGATTTGACAAAAAGTCGAACATCATGACGATCCATGGGTCTTGTTGTTGCTCCGATGCCATGTCGAGGATGTCAAGTGGTGAGATGTCATGTCTGTCGGTAGAAGTGCTGCTGTCTGAAGTAACAGGGGAGCGCGAGAGGGCATCGGCGTCGGCGTGTTTGCGTCCAGAGCGATAGACGACTCGGATATCGTATTCCTGGATTCGGAGGGCCCACCGAGCGAGGCGGCCCGACGGGTCTTTTAGGTTGGACAACCAGCAAAGAGCGTGATGATCCGTCACAACGTCAAAGCGTCGACCGTAGAGATACGGACGAAATTTTTGAAGAGCCCATACGATAGCCAGACACTCTTTTTCTGTTACTGAGTAATTGGCCTCAGGTTTCGTGAGGGCACGACTGGCATAGGCGACGACGTATTCGGCATTAGTGTTCTTGCGTTGTGCGAGCACGGCACCAAGGTCGGCACCACTGGCGTCAGTGTGAAGTTCTGTAGGTGCGCTGGGATCAAAATGGCGCAAGATTGGCGGAGACGTGAGTAGGTGACGAAGAGTCGTAAAGGCATCATCAGAGGCTTCCGACCAAGCAGAAAGTTCATTGTCGCCTTGGAGAAGTTGGTTTAGTGGTGCGATCACAGTAGCGAAATTGCGAACGAAACGTCGAAAATAAGAGCATAGGCCAATGAAGCTGCGTAGTGCTTTCAAGTTAGTGGGCTTTGGAAATTCGGATACGGCGCGAAGTTTAGCAGGATCAGGAAGAATGCCTTCTTTAGAAACAACGTGGCCTAATATGGTCAGTTTTCGAGCTGCAAATCGGCACTTTTTTAAGTTAAGCTGGAGACCAACATTCCGGAGACAGGTCAAAACTTGATGTAAACGCCGAAGATGGGTAGGAAAATCAGGAGAAAAGACGACAACGTCGTCGAGGTAGCAGAGGCAAGTATGCCACTTCAGGCCGCGTAGGATGCCGTCCATCATGCGTTCGAAGGTGGCGGGCGCATTGCACAGACCGAACGGCATCACAGTGAATTCATATAAGCCGTCAGGTGTTACAAACGCGGTTTTCGAACAGTCAGCGTCAGCCATGGGCACCTGCCAGTAGCCAGAGCGGAGATCTAAGGAGGAAAAAAACTCCGCTCCTTGCAAACAGTCAAGTGCGTCGTCAATACGAGGCAACGGGTATACATCCTTTCGGGTAATCTTATTAAGCCTTCGATAATCGACGCAAAATCGTATGGAGCCGTCTTTCTTTTTAACTAGGACGACTGGTGATGCCCAAGGACTACTAGAAGGCTGGATGACACCGCGATTGAGCATATCGTTCACCTGGTCATTGATAACGCGCCTTTCAGTCGCCGATACTCGGTAGGGACGCTGTCGAATTGGTGCATGGCTCCCAGTGTCGATAGTGTGCGAAACAGTCGTGGTGCGGCCGAGTGATGTTGCTTGGCAGTCAAAAGACGAAGAGAAGCCTAGGAGCAAGCGAAGAAGTTCGTCGCGCTGCTGCGTCGTAAGGTCACTGGCAATAGCTGGCGTAAAAGAACGCGGCAGTGACTGAGGAGGCGATGCCTCGAGAGCAGCAAGATAAGTGGAGTCGTCCAACGTGTCAAAAATTGAAGATGAGGTCAGTGGCTCCGCTCTGCCAAGGCTTTCACGGCGGCGTAGAGTAATTGGTTCAGCCGATGGGTTGGAGACGCACATGAGAGAGGCACCAGCTTTGAACTCGAGGACGGCGAACGGCAGTGGTAGTGAACGGCGGCGAACTAAGAGTTCAGACGGAGCGAAGAGTACTGTGCCGTCATCTACGGATTCGCAAGAGATACTGACAAGAGTGGAAGACCAGGCAGGTATAACGGTGTCATCTGAAACAGCGATTTTGCGACAATGGTCCTTATGGTCAGTGATAATATCGGTCGAAAACGGAAACAGCTCGATTTCAGCGCGGGCGCAGTCAATGATCGCATGATGTGTGGAGAGAAAGTCCCAACCTAATATGACGTCGTGTGAACATGATGGCAACACGATGAATTCTATGATATAGAGGACCTCCTGAATTACGACACGAGCAGTGCAGGCGCCGGATGGCTCGACGTGCTGCGCGTCCGCAGTTCGAAGAGACAGTCCAGAAAGCGGCGTCGTCACTTTTCCGATCTTGCGGCAAAGACGGGCATCTATCGCTGAAAGTGCAGCGCCGGTGTCGACAAGTGCTAGCGTCAATGTTCCTTCGATTGCGACTTCAATAACATTCTTCGGAGAAGTGTGAGGCCTTATACATTTCGCTGGCACCGCAGTTCTCGCCTCCTGAACTGCGATATTTAGTTTTCCTGGCGCAAAGGGCTCCGCCGCCGGTGCATGGGGGAAAGCGAGCGGCGGCGAGGAGAAGGTGAACGGCGAGCGGCGGAGAATGCGGTGTCGACGGCAGAAGGAGATTCAAAGGCGTCCGAATAGTTACGGCGTTGTTGGAAACGGGGTGCATACGGACGCACATTGTTCGGGACGTTCGGTGTAAGCAGGCGACAGTGACGTGCAACGTGTCCAGCATGGCCACAATAAAAACAAATCGGACGGTTGTCTTCCGTGCGCCAATGGTCTTGTGGTCGTGCATAGTTCACCAGTGGACGGACTGGAGGGGATACGGGTGGGCGCAAAGGTGGGCGAAGGGGGCCATAGGTCTGTGGCGCAGGCCTCATCGCGACTTCGGCGTACGTCAGGGGAGCGGCCGTCGGAGCCTGTTGAAGAGAAGGCGAAATGTGGTCGGCTACCTGCTCCTTGATGATAGATTGGAGAGCGGGCGCCAACGGAGTACTCGGCTGGCCGTGTGCAAATGGAATTAAGGAAAGCTGACGAGCCACCTCTTCACGGACGAACTCCTTGATCTGTAGCAGCAGCGAAGTGTTATCCGGGGCAGCACCCAAGCTCGACATTGAAGTGGCCTGAGGTGTAGATTGGCGGGTGGCTACGCGTTGTTTGCGCAGTTCGTCAAAGCTTTGACACAGACTGACGAGTTCAGAGACTGTCGAGGGATTTTTCGCCAACAGCATCTGGAAGGCGTCGTCTTCAATGCCTTTTAAGATATGGCGGATCTTCTCGGCATCAGGCATTGCGACGTCAACGCGATTGCAGAGGTCGACGACATCTTCTATATAGCTCGTAAATGTCTCCCCGCACTGTTGCGCACGGCCAGGCAAACGTTGCTCGGCGCGAAGCTTGCGAACCGCGGGGCGCCCGAATACCTCTGTCACGTTAGTCTTGAAGGCCGTCCACGTCGTCAGATCACGTTCGTGGTTGCGGTGCCACACGCTGGCGACACCGCTCAAGTAAAACGGCACGTAATTGAGTTTTTGGGTGTCGTCCCAGTGGTTGTGGATGCTAACCCGGTCGTAGTCAGCGAGCCAGTCTTCGACATCATGGTCTTCTGTACCACTGAAGATGGGTGGGTCGCGTTGCCGCAACGGGCCGGGGCAGACCACGGTAGTCACAGGGGCAGCGGGTTGTGGTTGTGGTGGTCCTTCTTCCGGCATTATGAAGACGGGCTGCAGTGTCCGATTACGAAGTTCCAGAATTCTGGTTGTACCCAGCAGCTCCACCAATTGTAAAGGGGGTTTATTCGGCTCGTAGAGCAGCAGCGACAAACTCAGCTCCAGCAGGTAGGGCGCAGCCAGCGAACAAACTGGGTACGTGCCATGCGATGGCAACGGGGCTTTTCAGCCTGCCGATCTTCTTCGTCACAAGTACAACAAAAGAGCTGCCGATACAAGTTTGCTTTGTACCAAAACTATGCCGTATATATTACAACCTAATGGACAAGTGAATGTTTAGCAAACGCCGCGGAGAACAAGTATTCCACGACAGGTCTTCAACTGCAGTGGCGTAGCCAGAAATTTCGTTCGGGGGGGGCTACGCCACTGGCCCCATGTGTGTGTGTGTGTGTATATATATATATATATATATATATATATATATATATATATATATATATATATATATATATATATATATATATATATATATATATATATATCTTGTGACGTAGCAGTCGTCACTACGTTTATTCCGACTCGAAGATACGGCGAAGCGATCACGCCCACAGCACGGATCACACTCGAGAGCCAGCCCCACAAGCGATGATGAAAAAGAACCCCATATGGGCCCCACATGATGATGATCATGTACAGATGACAAAGAATAGCTTATATCTCGCTACAATATATATATATATATATATATATATATATATATATATATATATATATATATATATATATATATATATATATATATATATATATATATATGTATAGACATGGGGCCAGTGGCGTAGCCACAAATTTCGTGCGAGGAAGCTGTAGCTTGGATGCTCCTATTTAAATACATGTAGAAGGGGAATTCGTTTTCCCCTGCAACCACTTCACCAAATTTGAGGAGGTTTGTTGCATTTAAAAGAAAAAGTTTAATTCGAGTGACTACTGGTTTCGAATTTTTCATTTTGGTGGTCAATTATTTATTAAAAACTGGCCAAATCGAAAAGTTTCAGAAAACGAAACAATCAAGTTTACAACTCCGTTACTCAACAATGAAAAACGATATCACAATTCTGTCAATCGCATCTAATAGTACATCTACAGCGGACAAAATGGATATGTTACACATGAATCTCAAAAAAATTTAGTATTGTGGAGATATGGCTTGTGCAGAACCCTTGTACACAACGTAACCAATTCACGTAAGATACAAATTGACATAGCAAACTTGTCCGCTTTGACTGTTATAATAGATGCAGTTTACAGAACCACTATGTCTGTTCTTCATGCATAGCCATTAGTTTGTAAACGTCGTGCTTCTATTTTTTCAAACTTTCGAATTTTTCAAAATATTTTAAACAAAATTCAGGCCCTAAATCGAAGTTGTGTTTCCAACAGAACTAGGATTTAACTTTCTCTCTCAAATGCAACGAATTTCAATAAAAGCGATTAGCAGGATTATCTAAGAAAAGCGTTTCTGCATTTTACATGTATTTGAATAGGCCGCGTCGGATTGGGCCCGAGCTAAAGCTTCCTCTTAAACAATTTGTCAAGGGATCAAATCCATGAATAATAACTGCATTGTCATTGCCAAAGATGCTGCAAACGAATTCTTGAACGTTACGCACAGTCAAAACAATAAAATATGTATTTTTTCATAAAAGAATATACTCGTATGTGCCAAAAATTTTGCCTAAGATAACTGATATCAATACTTCCATATTTTTGTCTATTTAGGTAAAGAAAATATAACACGAACTTTAGAACTATATCAGTTCGAAACCAGGAAAGCAGTGCATGCCACTGATATGAAAAATTAAAAGGCAATGAACTGAACAAGTTGAGGACAAATATGTTAATGAAACTGTCATTCAAGAACCGTGCTTACATCCTTGTATTTATGCAATGGCCAGTGAGAAATCTCAATGACGCTGTAATTTGTTTTAATGTATTACGCAGAAGCAGCTGTCACCGGTCGTGTATCGTGAGTAATTGCACCGAAATCATAGTCGCAACAGAGGGCACGTATAAAAACCAGGAATTATGCAAGATATACGAGGGCAAGCCAAATGAATGTGAGCCAACAATGGGGTACTTTATTTAAAAGTAGTCATCATGAGAATTTAGACATTTGTCCCATTGACTAACGAGTCGCGTGATTCCCGGCTTATAAAACTCCTTGGGTTGCTGCTTCAAAAAGTCTGTATCTGGTTCCCTTGAGCTGTTCTTTCGGTTGCCCCAAAATGTAGAAGTCGCAAGGTGACAGGTCTGAGCTGTATGGCGGATGCTGCAGCGTTTCCCACTTGAACTTTGCCAGTTTTGTACTAACCACATAAGCAACGTGGAGACAGGCATTGTCATGGAACAAGATTACCCCATTCGTCAATTTTCCACGTTGTTCGTTCTTGATTGCGACACACTGCCGTTCTGGCGTTTCACAATATCGGAAACAATTGATAGCCTTTCAAGATTTAGCAAATTCTATCAGTAATGGACCCTGACGACCGAAAGAAAAGTCAACACCTTTCCAGCGGAAATGATGGCCTTTGCGTTCTTTGGGCGTGGTAAATTCGAATGTTTCCACTGTAAGCTTTGCCGTCGTGCTTAAGGCTCGTAGTAGTGGCACCAAGGTTCATCCCCGATCACAATTGCAAACAAGAAGTCGTCATCCTCATTGTGATACCCGATCAGATGAGTCAAGGCAGCGCGAAACTTCTCCGTCTTCTCGCGATGGATCAAAATCTTGGGGATCCATTGCACACCAAAGAGCCGATAACCGAGAAGCTCATGAATTATGGCGTGAACCGAACCGTGACTGATGTTCAGATGGTCTGCCAGTTCATCGATGCTTATCCTCCGTTCTTGTTTCATCAGCTCATGAGCCTTTGAAATTGATAGGGGGGTGATTGCGCGATGGTTTTGGCCCGGTCTTGGAATGTCTTTACAACGTCCTTTAAACCGTTTGCTCCAACGCTTCACAGTGGTCAATGAAATGCCGTGTTCAACGTAAACGGCAGCCATACGGTGATTAATTTCTGTTTTGGAAACACCTTTAGCTGTCAAAAACTTCGCGACACCGAGCTGTTCAACTTTTGAAGTGTCCATTACGTGACGCAACCATATTCAACCCAGTGTATGAGAGCATTAAAGAACATTTATCTTCACACCTGCGTGTCACTTTTGTAAATGAGACATGCCGTTCTCCTACGCGCATGCCTCGCAGATAATGAACCGAACCATTATTGCGCGGTAAGGGTAGGCGCACTTTCATTTGACGCGCCCTCGTACATTAGAAATGCAAAGATACAATGGGATATACAAATGCGAAAATACGGCTTGATAAAGGACAAAAAAGTGTCACTGGAAACAAAGTTCACTGTATGTATACACAAAACCTCGCAACAAGATTTTTAAGTATACGTATAAGTCTGCAATGAGTCTATGTATGTAAGAAAAAGTAACTGTATGTAATGCGTCAAACAAGGCAAATAAACATGTTGCACAATCACAGATTCACAGAATCCTAGATTCCGCCCCCATTCCATCCACTCCCCCCCATGTATTGCGCGCGACGGAAGGCGGCGCGCTTGCTCCCCGCTTTTCTCCTTTGCGCACACAAGACTGAGCCACCATCGTCGGCTCACCCATTCCAGCTCCCCTCCTACGCTTTCACTCGCACATACAGCATGCTGCGCGTGGTCACGATTTTATCACCCTTGGACTTTATACGAAACATGAGGGCGACGGCGACGGCAGGAATGCCCCTGGAGTGTCCATATAATTGCTTTCGCAATAATACAATAAACGTATCCGGCAACTGAAGCGTCCCATCGCCCATTACTTACCGCAATAGAAGTATCAAAATCGAACTTTCACCATGCGACAATTGGCTGCGCCGCAACAATGTATTTTTTTTTTCTGTGGGGCGAAAGCACCGAAATGAAAAAAAAAACGCATAGGAAAGTATGTTGGCCAGAATGGAATGCCTACATCGGGCACCTAATGGGGCTACGGAATTAATACCGAAGAAAACATGAGACGATTGGCCCACTGAGAACCTTACGCATACTGCTCAGTATCCTACACCGGCGAAACAAGACTTTCCGGAAAGGTTTCGCTCAAGGAACGCGGTGCTATCCTTCGAGTCCCCACAGTGATGGCGGCGAGCGACCATTGTTTTTTTTCTCTCGTCTGCTAGCCAGAAAGCTTCCAAAACTCTGTCACGTGAAAATCCACTCGGCCAGAGCAAACCGAACGCCCACCGAAGTGCACCGCGCGGTGGTCGGGGCCATACGAGAAAAACATATGCGCTCTGGCTCGCTCTGGCAGTCCGCGGGTAGGGTAGCGAGAACAAAAAAAAATTGAACAGGCTCAATGTGTCCTCGGCGAATAAAAGTCAAAGTAGAAAAAATAAATAAGAACGTAGTTACTTTGGCTGGCTTTAGTGTCTTAATTAACATGGATGTTCTGGCGTAGGTTAAAAAAGTGTTGATATTTTTTTATGTGACATGACGGCACAAATGAACCACCCCAACACATCGTCTCATTGGACCTCGCTGCGTGTTTTGTCAACTCGTCTGCTAGTGTGTTGATTTGGCTTGTCTCGTTGTATGTTCCGATGTAAGACTTTAGAAAAGTCAATGGACCTTTGGCGTCAAATGTTTATAGCAACATTAAACCCACAAAGTTGCGCAATTGAAAATTTAAAGCACAACTTTGGAAAGGTCTATGCACGTTTCACATCAAGAGCTTATGAGATTTATACAGTGAAAGCTCGTTAATTCGAACTTCAATAATTCGAATTTATGGATAATTCGAACTGTACGATTTGGTCCGGCCAAGCTCCACAGAAGTCTATGTATAAAAAAGTCCGTTAATTCGAACGCGAGAAGGTTCCCTCACGGATAATTCGAACTACGCTCGCCTGGCACACGGCCAGAGAAACGCGCCTACTGCCTACACACAAGGCTGTATTGCCTCCGAAACGGAGAGAACGGCGAGAGAAGGCAACATCGGAATAAAATCTAACCGACGCGGGGTCAGCCAGAAGGCAGCCGCGGCTGCCGCCTCTCCGTTCTACGTAACCTCCGAGACTTCTTGCCCGTTGCGAATCTCGGAGGCTTTGCAAATCTTGTACAGCTGCTAATGTTGTGCGGAGATGGCACGGCAAGCTCCAAAACACGGCGAATCAAGTACGTCGCAGCTGCGCTTGCAATCAAGAACCAACGAATCAAGGCCTTCGCCACCTTCACATGTTCAGCGTCTTTGTCTCGGCAGTCTTCATCGGTTGTGCACCTCTGTTTTCATCTTAGGAGGTATCGGCCGTCGCGATTCATTGTGATGGTGTTAAGCCTCGGCTAACGTTCGTTTCGGTGGACATCGGTGGTGTGGCGCAGTCACACCCAGAGCTTCGACTTGAAGATGGCGTGGGCCCGCGGCACACGCCATCACTTTCTGACGCGCCAAATTTCTGACATGCCCTACTGCTTCCAAATTGCAGTGTACTGTTGCCCTCCTTCACTTTCGTTAGTTCGAACTTTCGTTAATTCGAACTGAAGCGGCTTCCCCTTGCGGTTCGAATTAACGAGCTTTTACTGTACCCGTAAAGTTTCGCAATACCCGTAAAGATGCCGCGGCGAGCCCGCTCACCATCAAAGCGCCCTTGAAACTTTGCGCTCGGGTGGGACTGCTTGGCGTTATGTGAGTGCCGGTGTATGGGCGTTGCCACGAAATCCAGCCCGAGTTCGCAATCTTCGCGGTTAAATGTCTTTTCGGGCGTCAAAAAGCCATTCTAGACAAAATCCAGAGTGATTTCCGGCGCCGGGGTCGCTTTGGTCGGCGGTGCATGGACAGCACGAAAAAATTTCGGGGGGGGGCTGAAGCCCCATAAGCCCCCCCCCCCCTGGCTACGCCCCTGTTCAGCTGGTATTTTCTTCGTCTGCTTCTTTTCGAAACTTGTTCTTGCGCGTCATATTTAGGCCTAAATCGGAACCATTATGATGCGCAAATTCCTTAAACTGCCAACGTAGAACAACTTCAAGAACAGTCCAAGATAAGACGTTTTTGAGCAATAATGCATCGCAAATGGTATGTAACTGCGCATTTCTGGGGCGATTGTGGCAATAATCATGACCATTTCATGTTCAAAAAAGTCGCCGACGATCACGATACTCCCTAACGCGAAATTTGAGCGCAGCTATACGTGTTTTTATTGCACGGTATGTCGTTGGCTGGCACGGACAATCTGTCTCGTGCGGCACGTTGCGAACGGAGCAACGTGCGCATGACTCCACTGCCTCGCTAATCGAGAGATCACGAGAGGCAGCACGTTGGTGACACGTGGGCGCGATTCCCACCAGCCGCCGCAGACAGATCTCCGCTCGTGCAGCGCTTTGTTTCCATAGAGACGACGCGCGCTACTCTGGTGCCATCTCGTAGCCATTGTCGATGCAAAGCCCGTCCTGCGCGGCACTGCGCTTTTCTTCTCACGCTTTCGCCATACCCTCCTCCTCCGCTTTCCTCCTCGCGCTATCTTCGCTATCGCCCTCTTTCATCTCCGAGTTCGTTTTCAACTTTCGCTGTGCTCGTTCGCTCGGTTACGAGGGACAACGTCGACGCCCGCCGCAGAGCTGCGCTCTAAAACGTGGTAGATGTTCGGTTCAAAATTAAGTTCTAGAATTTTACGTGCCAAAATCACTACCTGATTATGAGGGACACTGTAATGGGAGACTCCGGATTAATTCTTGATCGGCTCTGGTTCGTTAACGAGCCCCCAATGCACGGGACAGGGGCGCTTTTGCATTTCTGCCCTATCGAAATGCGGCCGCCGCGGTCTAGATTTGATCCCGTGACCTCGTGCTTAGCAGCGCAACATTTTAGCCGCTCAAATTTTCGGTTCCTTGGAATTCTCTAATCCATCCTTGGAGCCACGTTCTCGTAGTTTTATTACCGTCGGTCTAGGAAACGACTGCTCTGCGTGACACAATCAAAGGCGGTATGGAGATTACTATGTCCGTAGACAAATGCGCGCCAAGCAGAAACCGCCAGTGCAAGCCAAAGAACAAAGAAAGAAAAGATAAAAGCTCATTAGCTTTCTTCTATTTTTCTGTAGCCCTTCATGAGTGAGGGGTTCACCGACCTTTCTCCGCGGCCCTGTTCACCCCATGGAGATGCGGGAACCATTGTTTGCACAGCGTTCATAGAAGCTATACAGTTCTGATATTCGCAGTGTCCCGCACCACTTGCGCCGCCGTCTTCCTAGTTCATTGTGTGCTCTCCAGTGAAGACGTTTACTTTTCCCATATCATCGTTAAGTTCCGAGGCCCCCCAAAACGACTATGTTCTCATCTAGATTTGGATAGATGTTATTACCCTGTATCACATTATGCTTAATAGCTTTCTTTCATGGCGCACAGCCTGCTCAAGCGTAGTTTGTTATGCGTAAATTTAATTTTGTTCAAGAGAAACCCAAAGATTAAAAAGAAAAGCAAGTAATAATAACAAGATGGAGGGCTCTTTGGACTATCTCGGGACAATTCCTTCCTTATTTTGCTCGTCTACATTCGATAGCTGTTCAGCGAGCTTATATGTGTTTTTCAGCGTATTTGGTCCAATTAACTCTCGCCTGCTCCTCGGACGTTATTTTAAGTGCATTTTTCGATCAGTTCTTTATTTTTTTATTCCGCGTCTGCACTATAGGGCTACAATTTTATTTTTTTTCTTCACTCCAGCCGGAGTATCAGGCTAAGCTGTTAGTTCCGCTGACGTATCCGTCTCTCATTAACGTTCTTTCCTTTCTCCTTGTTCTTCTCTGCTTGTGCACTCTTTGTTTGCACACGTAATTAAAAACTCCAGTTGCGGATTTGCGCTTGTCGATATTTCTTATTCTCCTCGAGCGGATATATCGCTGCGTGTTTTCCGGGCTTGAAACGGTGCTCAGCCTCAGGCGGCCTGTACTGCTTGGCTTGCAGTCATCGCAGGAGGCCTAATACCAAGCGGTTTAAAGCCCGCCGGCTAACTTCCAGGCTTAATTGTGTCTCGGGTACAAACCATGGTACAGCGTATCCAATATAATCCAGTCAGAGCTCTTTTTTTTTCTTTTCTGTAGCTATTTCTCTTTTGTTTCACTGTCCTCGCACTGCAGTATCATTTGTACCAAATGAATCATGCGCTATGATGTCGTTTTTACCTTCTTTTTCTTCTAAAGGATACCCTCCACATGGCATCTGAATGCTGACATTTCGACACAAAATCTGCAGAACTTGTACAGAGCGCTTAATGCAGCTTGGCATTCATAATACTCTGGAAGAGATTGCAGAGGCCCAGAAGCGCGCACAGCTAACTCGCCGCACTTCAACGAAGGCAGGCAGATCCATCTTGCAGGAACTCGGATATCACCCCGATAGAGTAGCGGAGGAGTTCTCTGACGTTCCTCCGTCGATTCGTGAGAACATTACAGTACATCATCATCATCATCATCATCATCATCATCATCATCATCAGTCTGGCTACGCCCACTGTAGGGCAAAGACCTTTCCCATACTTCTCCAACTACCCCGGTCATGTACTAATTGTGGCCATGTTCCTGCAAACTTCTTAATCTCATCCGCCCACCTAACTTTCTGCCGCCCCCTGCTACGCTTCCCTTCCTTTGGAATCCAGTCCGTAACCCTTAATGACCATCGGTTACCTTCCCTTCGCATTACATGTCCTGCCCATGCCCATTTCTTTTTCTTGATTTCAACTAAGATGTCATTAACTCGCGTTTCTTCCATCACCCAATCTGCTCTTTCCTTATCCCTTAACGTTACACCCATCATTCTTCTTTCCATAGCTCGTTGTGTCGTCCTCAGTTTAAGTAGAACCCTCTTCGTAAGCCTCCAGGTTTCTGCCCCGTACGTGAGTACTGGTAAGACACAGCTGTTATACACTTTTCTCTGGAGGAATAACGACATCCTGCTGTTCATGATCTGAGAATGCCTGACAAACGTGCCCGAGCCCATTCTTAGTCTGATTATTTCAGTCTCATGATCCGGATCCGCGGTCGCTACCTGCGCTAAGTAGATGTATTCCCTTACCACTTACAGTGCCTCGCTACCTATCGTAAACTGCAATTCCTGCAATAGCACTGCTAGACTCGCCTCACTAGATAACGTTCTAGCGTTAAACGTTGCCAGGTTTAGATTTCAATGGCGGCCTGTCCGGACCCAGGCATTCTAAAGCACCGTCTGCTGCGTCACAGGTCTGACCGCCGCCGTTCTCAGTTGCTTCGCAGCTGCTGGGGACTGAGGGCCGGTGTTTTATTGTTGTATTCATATAGGAGGTTGGGGGCCAAGTAATGCACCATTGTGGCCAATCCTGCTTTGGTGAGGGAGTGCGTTACCGGGATCAGGCCGCACTCCAGGCCTGTTTATGCAATTTTATCAACACGTGGATTTTTTAAAAATATCCGGTGGAAAATTGCGCGGCACCGGGATTCGAACCACGGTCCTCTCGCACGCGAGGCAGATGTTCTACCTCTACGCCACCGCTGCACCTGCAGGAGAACCTGCACTTGCAGGAGGTGCAGGAGAACATTACGGTCGCGCCCATACCTAGGAACATTCACCCCGATCATAATCGCGGTAGAAGGAGGGCAAGGGCGGCCAACCTCCTTAGGCAAATACAAAGTGATCAGCGACAGGTCAGCTTTGTGGATTCCACTTCTTGTAAGGGACGTCAGGCGTTCGCCATCGTCACTGTCGATGGTGGGCAAGGAATCGTCAATGCTGCCTCGGTTCGGACGAGGGACTCCGAAATTGCTGAACAAATGGCTATTGCCCTAGCCATCCCTAGCCAGGATGTCATCTATAGTGATTCAAGGTCTGCAGTCAGAGCATTTGAAAAAGGCACTGTTTCCAAACATGCCCTCAGACTTCTTGGAGGCAAAGCAATCACGCACCACTTCATTTATTGGTTTCCCGCACATCAGGGTCAGATAAAGGGTGCTGCTCCCAACCTCAACGAGTCGGCTCACGGGGCTGCGCGTGAACTTGCCCACCGCGCTACCCTCGACCAATCGGAAGCCGACTCCCCAGAGAACAGGGACACGCCCTCCACCTACAAGGAGATTACTAAACACTACTATCTCAGCCGTAGAACTTATCCCTTCCTCATCCGCGGCTCAATAGAGCTCAAGCATTAACGCTCCGTCTACTACAAACGAATACGTATCCCAATCCTTCGCTCTTACATAAAATCTTCGAAACAGAACTGCGCGGTTTTGACGGGGACAGCAGGCAGAACGACACGTACGAGCGCTGACTTGCAACTGAAGTTTATTGCTTGGATGAAGAATATAAAACAGCTCCAACCAACAGGAGAAACGTCCGGTCTCCTGTTGTTTGGAGCTGTTATATATTCTTCGTTCCAAGCAATAAACTTCAGTTGCAAGTCAGCGGTCGTCCGTGTCATTCTCCCTGCTGTCCCCGCCCTGTTCTGTTTCAAATATGGCTTACCTTCTTGCCAAAACGTCCGTTTTACATAAAATCTATCCGGATACTTACACCGATGGTACTTGCCGCGATTGTGGAGAAATAGCCACGTTAGAACACATGTTCTGGTGGTGTGCCCGGTCACACTCTATCATCGATAACAGCTCGGACAGATCGGAGGCGGTTCTCCGCAGCCCTCTTCTGGCTGACCAACTCTGGGCTGTCCAGCAGGCCCACGATGCGGCTGAGAGGCTCGGCCTCCCAGTTCTCACGTGGGAGTGGCCCGCTTCGTGAAGACTCACGATTTGCAGGACTTCAATAAAGTTTTACCATACCATACCATACCTTACCATACCATACCATACCATACCATACCATACCATACCATACCATACCATACCATACCATACCATACAATCTGCAGAACTGTGTGTGTGTGTTAGAAGGCGAATAAAGGAAAAACAGAGTCGTTTACCAGACGCACGTATGTTCGCGCTGAGATGATTAAAATAAACATTAAGAAGGCAGCGTAACAACACCAGCGGTGAGCACACGTGCAAGTGCTCACCATGTCTGCAAGTGGTCGCCGAGAGACTGTCGATTTCGGGAACTACATGGATGATCTTGTCCCTTTCTACGCCAGCGGCGCGAATGGCCAATAGTCTAAAGATTGCCTCTGAAAGCAGTTTTGAGACGAGCCGGTTTAACTCGGCCTGAAGGGGGTAAGCTCGGAGCCTCGCAACAAGAACAGAAGTAGAAAAAGTTTTCCATAGAGGTTCAATGATTGTTGGAACGGTCAGACGGCGTATAATAATTTTAGAGGGGATGGCAATGCGCAGACGCTCCTTCAGTTTCTCAGGACGCTTGATGTGGCCAAAAACCGACTAACAACAACAACAACAACAACAACAACAACAACAACAACAACAACAACAACAACAACAGCAGCAGCAGCAGCAGCAGCAGCAGCAGCAGCAGCAGCAGCAGCAGCAGCAGCAGCAGCAGCAGCAGCAGCAGCAGCAGCAGCAGCAGCAGCGGCAGCAGCGGCAGCAGCGGCGGCCGTTGGAATCGCAGGCGGGCTTCGTGCCGGAGATGCCTGCTTCCACTGCAGGCACGACTGAAGTGTGCGTGCGATTTGCCGCTTGTGCGCGTTCCAGATAGTTACTTCTGTGGTGTCACTGTGCGCAAGGAAATCTCACTATACAATAATGGACATGTGTCCGACTTCACGCCTGTCTGTTACGACATTGTCTCCTTACGCGCCAAGTGTTTCCCGCAGATGAGCATGAACAAGCTTGCCCACGAAATGGAGCTCATCACCAATGTGCCTCTTTCATTATAACGCCCCTGCCCCTAATGACCTCATTTGTTTGCCCGTGAACCAATGTTCTTTATGCACATGCTTGCTTCGTTTACATGCCGTGTTTTTTAATAGTAGGTTGAGGGAACGCCATCGCGTCTGCGAATGGTTTTTACAGCTGCGGCGACGTGAGAAGCCAGTGATGGTAAAGCTTGCAAATCAGCACGATGAGTTTGAGAAAAATAGCACATATATGACTCCGGCAGTAATTAAGGGTTGATTGTTTTTATGCTTGCGTTTTACCCAGTGGCGTAGCTAGGTCGTCTGGCGCCCGGGGCCCTTCGCTCTTCTGTCACGCCCCCCCCCCCCCCCCATGTGTAGTCGAGGAAGGCGAGCATATCGACAATTTTCGGGTGTCTTCAGACGTATATGACACCCCCCCCCCACCCCTACTGGCCCCTTGCACCCGGGGCCCACGGCCCCCCGGCCCCCCCTGTTGCTACGCCACTGGTTTTACCGCTGTCTGCACAGCATGGATTTCACATGTTCCATCGTTAAACAAGTACAGCGTCTTGATGATTTCACTGGAGCACGCGAGTGAGATATCGGAAGACGCCATAGCTGAAAATTTGCCTCCCTGGTCAGTCAAGAGCATATTGCTTCTATATCTTGTGTTATTTTTTTTCGTGTTACTTCCATTTTTACTATTATGACACTCGCACCCAAATGCAGAATTAAACAACATGTTGTAGTGCCCCCAGTCTGAATAGCCAATGCAGCGTACGTTGATACACTATTAACAGTTTGAAGGCAAATACAAAGCCCGGCATTAAATACTTCTTGTAGACGACGTGCTACATTGAAATCCTTTTGAAAGCAGAGACAATGACAGTGAATCAGCATGAACATATATTGACCCATTTCATGCAAAAGACGAAAAAGAGAACAAGCACCCGCTACCACCACTAGCAAGAAAAAAAGCAACATGAAGGTTCCAGAGTTGAACACAAGGCATGACACAGCTGGGGTAAAGTGAATATGCATTTGTTGCAGACATAAGGGCTTCGAAGTTCAGGAGTTTTTCATTACCGCGAAGTGATATGATATATAAGCGGCATTCAAAACGAGGTTGAATGCCCGATCAAAAGCATTTAATGCTCACAGACACCAGGTTGCACAGTCAACATGCAGATAGCTGAGGCGAGCATGCACCGAACGTTATATGCCGCAGGTCGCATTTCAGTGCCATCGATACGTAGAACAATAGTTGATTCCGTGCAACACTTGAGTGATTGCGTGACGTTTTTTAAATAATTAATTTCGGGTTTTTACGTGCCAAAAGAATGATCTGATTATGAAGCACGCCGTAGGGGGGGCTCCGGAAATTTCAACCACCTGGGGTTCTTTAACGTGCACCTAAATCTAAGGAAACGGGTGTTCTCGCATTTCGCTCCCATGGAAATGCGGCCGCCATGCTCGTGGTTAGGAAATTTTTTTTTGTCTCTTTCGTTTTTTTTTTGAAGGCGCCGTCACCTGCTTTTTAACAGGGAGCCCTTTGTTCAAAGCGTCTAAACACGATGAGCGCTTCACAACTTCGCTCCGCATTCGCTGGCTTAGCTTATCGATTTTTTTTTTCAGAGGGGTCTTCGCGTCTCATCAGCAACAACAACCTGATGTTTATCGCATCTCCTGAAATGTAGATGAGGCGACCAAGTTTAAATGACCCGCCATGGTTGCTTAGTGCCTATGGTGTTGGGCTGGTAAGCAAGAGGTCGCGGGATGGAATCCCAGCCACGGCGACCGCATTTCGATGGGGGAGAAATGTGAAAACACCTGCGTACTTCGTTTAGGTGCACGTTAAGGAACCCCAGGTAGTCCAAATTTAGTAGCCCACTACGCCGGGCCTCATAATCAGATCGTGGTTTTGGCACGTAAAATCTCAGTTTAAATGTGGAAGCGCTCATTAAAGGCGTAGCGACATCCAGCAAAAAACAAAAACTCAGTGGTCGCTCTAAAACTGCAGTAAACAAAGCGCGATTGCTTATCTTCTCCGTCGAACAGCCGCGACCCACTGCCGCCGTCACTCTTGCTTGCGAAGCAGGAAAAGAAAATAAGTGTGTGCCTGACGGATATTCGTACGTGTTAGAACGCCCAACTACGCAACAGTTGCTTCAAGACATCGCTGAACGCTGACAGAAGCGTTCAATTACGATGAAGAACGCAAACATTACAGCACGCCCACAGGTGCTGACGGGAACAGCGCTCGCCCGATCCCGCCTATATATATACGCTTTGCAGCCTTGGCGACAGACGGCGTTGTCGGCGCTTTGCACATGGCGTCATGGGATTGTTGCCAGAATGCCGTCGGAGGGAGAGGGAAATAGAAGATTATTAAAGCGAATCTTTCTTTGCCTCTTCCTTCGACTTTCCCACTGCTGATGCTGTCGCGCATACCGCGTCGGGGCTGGTTCAGAGCGTGTATATAGGTGACAGGCGCGAGTCAGAGAGGAAAGTTGACAGGAGAAACTCGTTTGCACCCCACCACGTCGAATGTGCACAATGCCCTCTGGAGCTCCCTGGCCGTCGTCACATTAGCCGCTTGACAGCTGTAATTATCCGTGACTCCCCTCAGAAGCATTGGAGAAACTGCAGGGCTTCTCTTTCTACTGACGTGCGCGGCCAGAGGGGACGCAGATAGAACTGTAGAGAAGAGGAGAAGAAGGAGAGGGAAGAGAAGAGGCAGTTACCATATAAGATAGGGGGGCAGGTGACGTGAGAAGGCAAGAAAACCCCACTACTATAGGACAACTTTTGCGGAGAAACAGGGTAAGCTTAAGTTCAAGGTACGGTACGGTACAGTACGTTGCTGCTATTTCTGAAAAATAAATGCCATGTAAATATGTCAAGCGGGCAACTTACGCAGTGCGTGCAGAAGCAGAACCGCATTAATTAAAGCGCACCGTAGGGTCCAGGAGACACTACGAAAGCGGTCGACCGTCAAATCAACACTTCTGCGCCCGCCGCGTTAGCTTTGCGGCTATGACATTGCTAGAGGTCGCGGATTTGATCCCAATCGCGGCAGACGCATTTCGATGGGGGCGAAATAGAAAACACACGTGCACTTTGATTTTGGGACACGTTAAAAAACATCACGGTGTCAAAATTAATCAGGAGTCCACCACTACGGCGTGCATCATAATCCGAGTGTGGTTTTGGCACGTACAGCCCCATAATCCAAATCAAGTTTAATACTTCTCCAATGATGCGATGTGCCATGTGAGGCAATGACAACGCTCAACCCTCTAAGAGGTTATAAAGTAAGGCGCACAACAACGCCTAGAGCAAACACCTCTCCCTGTGTGTTTGTACTACGCAGACAAACAGCAGTGGTGCACGCAAGGTAACGTTTAACATCGACTCGCCGCTCCCGTCTTAGACTAAACGTTGAAGAAATTAACCTTTAGCCGTCAAAATCACCACTGATTATCGTCATTCAAAGCATCCAGCACGGGAACCTTCGCTTACATCTATTCCGACAGTGCGTGGGATCTGCATAATTTTTTTATGGTGTTTAACGCCTGAAAACACATAATTCATGAATAACGCTGTAGTTGAGAGGCTCTGGATTAATTTCAATAACCTAGGGTTCTTTGATGCACACCAGAAGCCCTGTACACAAGCTTTTTTTTTGCAGTTTTCTATTTCCTCCTTTCTTTTTTTTTTTGCTTTCAGTACCTATGGGTATGCGACCGTGAACTGAACTCGCCACCTAGCTTGTGTTCAGCGGCGGAACGCCATCGCTGCTGCGTCGGGTGAGAGCAATAGGAAAAACCACTCAGCTGTATTGCTACTCCGAGGGATGCGTATAGGTGATGCGGCCCATTCAGGACAACTGATGCCTTTAGCCGCATCCCCTTAGACTACTATATGCATGTATACTGCGCGTCTCAAGTAAACTTAAAACAACACGCACATACGTACGCACGCACAGGCAAATACACGGAGGCCTGAGACAATTGGCAAAGCGAGAGCGGCCAGCTGTCTGCCGTGTTTACAAACGCCCGATTTCGCAGATTGCTACGACCTCACCTCAGTACTTTAAATATTTCCATTTCAGCATGACATGCCAGAATATTCTATACATTCAAAGGACGGAACGCCGTAAATTCTGTCCAACAAGGAACACAGAAAGAAAGGAAGAAAGAAAGAAAGACAGCAGGAGACCGAATACAATAAATAAACAAGCACTAACATTTTTATTTGACCCTCTAGCGACTTGTATCAAGTGCGCGATTGACGTAATACGGAAACTGAGGGCGCGACGCACCATACGAGTTTGCTTGCGTCATTTTCTACATTCAGATACCTGTGTTACATACATAAGGAGCACACTGACAGACAAAGAACGCAACTTAACCAACTCAGCCCCGCTCCATCGCTCCATTAAAATATCTAATATGCCGTGAGTCACAAGGGGGCATGCTGTTTTGTCGATGAGGTACAGAAGTTTTTTGCTTGTCGCGTAAGAGAAATCTTAAAACGCTAATGAACGCCAAGCGCATACGCCCTTATACTTTTAATGAAAATAGTTCGTTTTTCAAATATTAGAAATTGCTGCTCTTAGTTGCGAACACGAGGTTCGCATTTGGCTTTTGACCAAAGAAACTTAGAAGTTTAGCAAACGTCGCTGGTTCTTTGGACCACCCTTAGACCTGCGCAAGGGCTCTGCCGACCGACCCGGGTGCTGCCTCTGCCACGTGCCAAATGGCCTGCCTGAACATGATTAAGCTTAGGTAGACGCTTTTGACATAGACAACATACATCTCGTGCGTGATAGCGGTGCCCGCCAGTGCGTTCGTTCCGTCTGTCGGAGTCTACTTGTTTGAGGCAGCTTGCTTCTTAATATGCGTCCTTCGAGAGGCGAGCAGTCGCTAATTTTGCTTCCTTACTCTGCACCGCTTCCGACCTCCGTGATTAGCACCTGTGAACGCGGACCGATAAGTTAGGCAAACGTTTCGCGAGCATCACGTGGTGACTGTTTGATTGTTCTTTCCTGGTGAGGGATGAAGACGTCGACGAGTCACCACACTGTGAGAGTCGTAACTGGCGGTTGGCGCTCTTCCGTCTCGCGGCGCACATTCGTGACACCAACATCTCGAATCAGCAGCCCCGGCGGTAAACGGTGCCAACGCATTACTGAGTGCGCACAGCTCGCGCGCAGTTTTGATGCGACGCGTCCCGGGTGCTGTGGACATGAGCCGATGTTCTCCCGCAGACGGCGGCCGGTTCCACTCAGTGCTGAAGCCGTGCCCCCTGAGGCCCATGAAGCCTCACCTGGTGGTGCACCACGAGGGGCGGCCCCTCACCGTCACCGGACTCACCCAAATGGCGCACGAGAGCGTCCTCAGCTTCCGCTGCACACAGCTGGGCCGCTACAAGTTCGTGGGCAACGCGACCGTGCGTTGCCTCAACGGCCAGTGGTCGGCCGCTATGCCCAGCTGCCTGGAGACCTCGCAGCAGAGCAACTTCTCCGGTGAGCGCCCCGCGAGCCTAATTCCTGTCGCACGCGTTTGCGCCTCTGCATATCTCCTGGTAGGAGCACGTGCAGAAACTGCCCACTGCCGAGAAAAAAAAAATTAAAAACCGAATGAGGTCACCCGCTACGCTAGCCGACACTGGATGGCGGGGAAGTTTAGAGTTGAACATGTCTGGTCTATTTCTTATTAACATGTGGCCGACAATGCGGCAAATGTAATTAAGTGTTTGTCAAATTATGATGGCTATATACGTGGGCCCGTATTCACAAAGAGCTTTTAGGCTAGAAATATTTGTAAGAGAAAATTCCAGCCACTCCTGATACTGGACGTAATATTAGCGATGGTGATCAGCCAATGGCAAAGAGTTCTCCCGAAGAAGAAGCTTTGTGAATTGTACCTCTGATGATAACGAAGCAGCGCCAAGCTAGATGAACGTGTACAGGACTAGAGATTTCATGCAGCTTTATTATTTCGCTCAACTTGTCATCCTTGTCGCATATGATGGTCAGATGTCTTGCTACTTGAATAGGGGCCGTAGCTTTCTAGCAAGACGTATCTTACAAGCTGTTCACTGCCTTCTAAGTTATTGAGGGCTTTTGTCCCCTGAAAGAAAACATTGCAGATAATCTTAGCGAAATTGGCCATTATATTTTAATTGCCTAAATTGAGAGACTACGCAACTATAGCTGAAAACATTCTTGTTTTCATCATTGTTGTTCATTTTGTTTCGTCACGACATTAGAAAAAGTAACTAATTTTTGACAGCTATTGCTTTTTTTTCTAGAGCAAGAAAATGTTTACTGCTCACATGGCTCAATAAAGAATAACGCTCAAAATTCCCATAAAACACTTTCACATAATTTTTATCTGTAGTCGCGATTGTATATTTATGTATTCCCATGCTGGAAAATATGATAAGTGAGCGTGGCAGCAATTGTACGCAGGTATCAAAGATCGACAGAGAGAGAGACAGAAGCAGATAAGAATGCAGTCCCAGCCATAGAATATTAAGCTTTCATTTATCAACGTGGTCCTATCGTGGCTCATGTTTTGAGAGCTGTTGAAGTTCGCCTACGATAATATACACTACGTGACTTAACTGTTTCCTGTCGAAGTGTATTTCGCGCTGCAGTAATTTCTACGCCAATTCTTGTCAGTTAAGTACTGACTTTCCAGCAGTGTAGACTGCCGACACCGCTTTGTGGCTCAACGAGTTGACGGCGTTTTGTATTTCCCGGAGAGACCACAAAACAGTGTCACTTATGTGTCACTTAGTGTCACCTACAGAATCACTTATGCACACCACCACGCCAACACGTTTTCGTCGTCCCAGCGACGACAGCGTTGTTAATTGGTAAGCATAAACTTTATTTACATTGCAATAAAAATTGAAACGTTCCCAAGCGTGTATAACATATAACGGACGCTTTCTTAAATAAAGTTATTGTCATTTAATGACAACTAAATTAGGCATGCACACGTGGTGGCTGTGTTTCTCGCATAAAAATGGCTTCATCCTCTTTTGCATGCTCTGAGGCTTTGGCTCATTGAATAATTTCACATATAAAGAACCTGCATCACAATGGGACCATCCTATACGTTAATGCCAAAGTGTCCCGACATAGTTCCGCCACCAGTACTTTTACGCGACTTTGCGGGCAGATTCAGAATTATATTACTCATTAAACCTCTGACATCTTGTTCGTTTCTATCAATATAAAGCAAAATTATTTTCATTTCCAGCGCAAGATCTGGTGGCACATTTCAATTGGTCAGTTATCATTCTCTTTAAAGGTTAAGTATAATCGAAGCCTTATTTGACGCCACTATACTTTCGCAAATGTCTGTAGTGAATGCGCTATCTCGGATAACTTATAAGCAGTTGGCAGGTCGTTGTCGGCCCTTTGATTACGAAATTGGTACCTTTGGGCTGCCAACATTCAACCTGTAGGCATCAAACAGAACGCTATGAGCAAGAAGTCTTACTATATGGAATTAAAAGGGAAGCAAAGAAGCATGGTAGCGATCTTAAAGTACAGGCCAATTTTAGTCATCCAATAATTCAAAGCAATATATTTCCGACGAACTGTACGAAGAAGAAAATTACCGTGGCTCGTATTAACGAAACTTCACTTACAAGATAACATGTTTCTTCATTGGATACCGTCCGGGCACTCGCCACTCGATATCAATCGGCGCAATAACGAGACCATCTCGGTGGCGATGGCCCATGATGGAAAGCACTCACGCACGATAAATTTTGTGTATTTGGGCCCAGGTGCATGACAATAGGCCTAAAATCTCATGTTTTGAAGCACTGTATGATTCTGTAAACGAGGCATCTGTTAGAAATAAGAATAATTTTCTTATAAAGCTTTCTTTATTATTCTTATAAATATTGGGAACATAGGCGCCTCGTGGTCGTACTGGATAGTTGACAGCAGTCACATCTCCTGAACAAAAGCTGGACTACACGGGAGACCCAGACATAATCTTGCCAAAGGTGTAATTTTAGTTCCAAAATTCAAATGCTGCCTACATTTATTGAGAAATACGTATGCTGAGTTACATATGCAAGGAGCGGGAGCAGAGCTTTTAAGAAACTTCGGTGCATGGGTATACCGATGGTCTGGAGGAAGTAAGTACATAAACAAATTGCGAAATGGGCCGCGTCGAAGAACTCTTTTATGTGCAAGAGACAAGAAAAGAATAAAAAAGTAAAAAGGCATACTGTAGTGCAGCTTACTGGTGCTTGTAAAGCATGTATGGGGAACCGGTCTATTTTGATTAACCACTTGTGTTCAAAAACGTTTCAGATTTTAAAGAAAATGGTCTGAGGTGCTCGGAAACTAAGTAAAAATTAGTTCTTCAATTTCCGAACACAGCTGGCTTTAGAGCAGCAACCCCACCCGCTGTATACCGTCAACGTTAATCGTAGACGGTAACCGGTCATACCGGTCCTTCCCTCCTATCCGCCTGTAGTACATGCCAGAGTTCATTTGATGATCTCGATATAATATCGTGGTGCATTATGCTGCCGCTGTGCTCTACAATCAATGCGTCGAAACCAAATAGATAAAAGAGTATCCTCTCAGCACCTTTCAACGAAGGCAGCGTGAGAACTTTGGCTGAACCCTCGTGACTCTCGTTGTTGATCATGTCAAAACGGATTTTACCAGCGAAATCAAAGTAATTATACAGGAACTCGGGTAAAACTCCACTTCAGATGCAGTGCTGTACTTTTAAATCGCAATCAGGTAGGGAGTATGAGTGATTCATTTGGAGGAAATTGGAAAAGTTGGGGAGTATCGTGTCTCCACGGACAATTTATTATTTGTGGAGAAATCGGGTATTGCTTCGGACGAATGCTGTGTTCACTTTGACTATGGCAATAAAAGTTAGTCTGCTACCATTTCCTTGGCAGTTGCAAGCAACACTTCCAGACAACAAAATTAATATCTTCTTGCAAATGAGCGTGTCCTTATGCAAATTTGCATTTATACGTATTGCCTGTCCGTATGCAGCAGTTTGCACTGACAGGCGTTTTTCTCTAAGAAGACACAAGCAAAGACACTAGACTCTTTCCGATCGTCGCAAATTTCAGTCCAAATGCCTAAGACTTTTCTTTTCTGAAACCATGAAAGACCGAGAACAAGATCATCTTATGCCATTTTGAAGTTTCTTATTTCGTTTTGTTTTGTTTTACTCTGTCACATAAACAATGAATTTTTCTTCAGTGCATATAAGCTGACACTCACGCGTTCAAAATGGAGCAACCAAAAATTTGCTTGATATCTGAAGGAATACAACCTCGCGCAGGAGCTTCGCTCCCACCAGAGTTGTCTTTGGCATCGAGACAATAACGCTATCAGACGTGCAATCAAGCGTACACAGCTGACATTACATACGTAGACCTTTGTCATATTCTTGACTTTTTTATCAAGACCACCTGCCGTTTCTGGAGCAGACAGTCCTGGAACGCCGACCTATACGGTCGTCACACCACAAGACAGTGGAGGCACTCTTGAAATTTTCACGTTCGAGTGGCCTATTGGAGAGGCTAATTCTCACGGAAGTTCACGACTTCCCTACCTTTCTTTTTCCGACAGCTTGCTTTTTCTCACCGCCTCCTATTTTTTGCGTCTTTCATTTCCCCTTACCCTTCCCCCAGTGGAGGGTACCAAGCCATAATCTCATCCTGTTAACCTCCCTGCCTTTCCCATCCCGTTTATCTCTCTTTTTGATTGTTCATGATTAATTTGGCTGCCACTTTTCCCAAGTTGAAGGAATCCTTCTATATATAGGTTCTGTCGGCGAGCTTCCCACGAAAGTTCTAATGATCATGTATTAACGAGGGAGTGCTTGATAGCCAGGCACGGCGCTCTGTCGTGCGCGGCGCTTGTTAGCATCCCTAATCCCCGCAGTGGACTGCCGTGCCGAGTCCGCCTTCTTGACGAGCAAATCCAAGCTGATGTCGCGGACCGTTGGGAGCCAAAATACAGCTAAATGGGGTAAGAGTGCGTGGGACAGGACGAACGGAAGCTCCAAGTGCGTCGTCCGTGTCCTTTCGTTCATCCCTTACATGCGCTGTTGCTCTATTTAGATACAACACGTGCCAACCAGCCCACGTTAGCACTATTTAGCGGAGACGAAAGAAGGCGACGCCACGGTGGTCCGATTGCCGTGTGGGGTTGAGCATGGGGGTGCGTCTATTCGCGGCCCCATGAGAGCCGGGTGTCTGGCTGCCTGTGTCCCCTGCAGTGCAGGTGCCGCCCACCATCCTGTATTCGGTGGAGAAAGGCGACCACGGCGTGTCCGAGGAGGGCGAGCTGGTCGTGTATCCGGAGACGAACGTGTACCTCTACTGCCTGTACCAGCGCTTCAGCGGCAATCCGCAGTGGGCCTGGACTTCTCAGAGGTGCGCCACTTTACCGCCACATTTCCCAAATAATAATAATAATAATAATAATAATAATAATAATAATAATAATAATAATAATAATAATAATAATAATAATAATAATAATAATAATAATAATAATAATAATAATAATAATAATAATAATAATAATAATAATAATTATTATTATTATTATTATTATTATTATTATTATAACAACAAGAACAACAACAACAATAATAATAATAGTAATAATAATAATAATAATAACAATAATAATAATAATAATAATCTTTATTACATCCAGTCATGCCATGGTTACAGATCCAGCCCGCATAAGCAACATTGCTTGTGTGCGAGGCTGGGCAGTCAGCTGGTAGTACTGATATGTGTACAAATAAATTAATAAAAAGAATATAGGAAAAAAATGATATTGCAAAAGTGAACAAAAGATATTATTTGAACAAAAGATATTATTGCATCAACAGGAAAAAAAATACACATTGACATTAGAGATGAGTTCGCAATCAGGTTCGCATGCTTCAAATCCCGAAGAAAACTTCAAAGAATGTGGGCATTACTTATCACCCATGACCTTAAATGTGATTTTATTTGTTTAAATGTTCCCGCGATATCATTCTCATGCAATTTATTGAAATTAGCCGGCATGTAGAAAGCACGAGTTCTCTTGCCGTAGTTTGTGTACACACGAGGTACCACATATTTTTCTGTCTGACGTAAGCTGCGAGATTTCACGTTCAAGTTTTTGAATTTAGTAGAAAAATAACTTTTACACATGGCGTGGAACAAAACTCGTTGCTCGACAAACAACATGCCTAACGGGTACATGCTCAGCAAGAGATCTTCCCAGTGACCAAGTGTGCCATACGAGAGGCTATAGGCAAATTTTTTTAGGATGCGGTTAATTATCTTAAGTCTACTGGAAGAAGCAAAGCCATAAATTGTTATTCCTTACTTTATGATCGATTCCCCAAGTGCCTTGTAAACCATTTTACGAATATATACATCACAGAAAGATTTTAGGGCATACAAATGAGCGCACACAGCACGTAAGCGCCTGGCGAGCTCTTCAATGTGGACATTCCTTGACAATGTGTCGTCGAAGTGTAGTCCCAGATATTTTGTGCTATTTACCAGACAGAGCTACCGGAGGACATGAGCATGCAAGGCAGTCACTGGTGTGGAGATAAACAGGGGAAATATCCGCGACTGCTTTATATGGGCTGTCAAAACATATCGTATTAGTCTTCGATTTATTAATGAACATTTTGTTATTAATGAACGAACCAAGTAGTTTAAAGACATCATACTGCAACACTCTAGCGCCTTCGTTTGAAAATTTGTTTGATACAACCAAAGCCGTGTCATCAGCGTATAAATAAATTTTGGATTTTAGTGGTAAGCAAGCAAGATCATTCATGTAAATGTTAAACAAAAGTGGTCCCAATACGGACCTTTGCGGTACCCCTGATTTAACACGCAACAAAGAACTGTAGGACTCCGCCACACGGACACACTGTTGTCTGCCTGTTAAATAATTTTTTAAAAAATGAGTAATACAGGCCTCTGAAACCACACCTGCTTAGTTTTGATAGTAACTGTTCATGATCTAATGTGTCAAATGCTCGTTGTAAATCAACGAAAAGAGTCAAAACAACATTATTTTTATCGATTTCGTTACAGATATAGTCATTAAAATCTTCCAAAAGACCCACAGTACTATGTCCCGAGCGAAAGCCAAACTGCGCTGGGTTAATAAGGCTAAACTTTTCACAGAATGAGGCCATATTAATATAGACTACTTTTTCCAATATGCTTGCCAAAGACGAAAGAATTGAAATTGGTCGGTAATTCTTGTAATGTTTTCGAGATCCTTTCTTATAAAGAGGTCTCACAATGCTAACTTTCATGTTTTCATGTATCTGACCGGTTTTTAATGTTTCATTTAGGATGTTAAGTAGTGTTGATTTGAGCACATCGAAGTTCGCAGCTATATCTCTTATCCTAATTTTATCAAAACCTGGAGATTTTGTTAAACTCATGGATCGTATAATATCCCACAATTCTGCTTCATCAACAGTAGGCAGAAAAGCAGAATGAATGTTAGAGAACGTGACATTGTTTCGGATATTTGCCGGTATGCACCCATTTGTAATGTTGTTTACTGATTCGATAAAGTGTTTGTTAAAATCATTCGCTATCTGAACAGCAGGTGACTCGAGAAAGGCGTCCGCAAGAGTATTATCAATACTCTTTTTTGCAGGTTTCCCTATTAGAGTGTTAACCAAGTTCCATGTTTTACCGGTGTTACGACTGCAAGCTGCAAACTTGCCTGAGTGGTAGCGCTTCTTAGCTAGTCTTATTTTAGCGCTTACTTTGTTTCTCATCTGCCTAAATTCTTCTCTTGCAAGAGCGTCCCCGGGTTTATCTTGGCATTTTCTAAGGAGCTTGCTTTTAACGCTGCAAAGCTCCATTATTTCGTTATCAATCCACGGGCTATCTTTATTTCTTCTTTTAAGCTTTATTTTCTTTTCTGAGCAAAGGTAAATTTCTCTAAAGGCCTCTACAAACAGTTCGTAAGCCTTTAGGTGGCTGTGCCGCGTTAAAGAATCCCCGTTGAATGTTCTCACACGTTTATCTACTTCATTAGAATTCAAAACATATTTCTCTACAGTCTTTGTTTCAGTCAGAGCAGCAGCAACTCCTGAAACTGCTATGAAAGCCGCTTTCGTGATTGCGCTCGCTTGCCAGGGAATTTTCACTTTGCCTTTATACAGAGCGAAGACGCCTCGCCTGACGGGCTCAGGCGTTCTTGTGGCTCTTGATTTTGATTCCGTGTACCTGTTTCCATCAGATTGCGATTTGCGCACTTTCGTTGAACGCGTGACACGAATAAGCATCACTGCATTAACGTGTAAGGTGGCGATCTTAAGAGAAAAAAAAGTAAAAACAAAAAGGCAGATTGACGTGCTATGATATGCAGATGATTTTTGTCCTTTTGAAGCGTATAGGAAAAGGTGGGAGAGAGGATGTGGGGGCATTTTTTGGGCAGTGGCGCTTAATTAAAGATAACCGTTTGTGCATGAGGCAGGACGCAACAAGACAGCTCGATCGGTTAATGTGCTTGCACTGCCATCAGGTTGGAGTAGAAATCAGAGTCATCTCAGGCTACTACATTGCGCTTCTTTTGTTGAAGACCTCATTAGAAGCAATGCGACTTTGTCACAATATTTAAAACACTAATCTTTAACTTTACTTTCTGCCCATACAGTATTTCCCTACAACGTAATTTCTAGCATTAACGACCGCCGTTCAAATGACCGTCTACCTTCCCACACCGCCTCCCTCAAAAAGAAATATAAGAAAGCTCTCACTTGTGTTGTAATGGTGAGCTGGTGGACGATGCTTTCATTGTCATTCTCTCTACACACATGTAAAAGAAAGATTGCGGTGCACGAGAGCCATAGTATGGAGAACCGACAGTTTGTTCCTTTAAACCATTAGGATAAGGACAAGCAGGAGCATAGCTCAGTAGCTTTCTGCTTTCCATACAAAAGAACGAAAAAGGCTTTACGAAAGAACAGTTCACAAAGACAGAAGGACAGGACCCTCCCTCCTTCTCCCCCCACCCACACATGCGCACGCGTACGCGTGTTTACGTACTCACGCACGCATGACCTGTGTCTCTCTCCCCACCGTAGGCGCAAGCTGCGCAACGTTCACCTATATAGCGCCCACCGGAACATCTTCTCTGGCGGGCCGCACTGCTTTCCCCAGCGCTCTCACTTTGCCGATGCCTTGATATGTCACAGTCGATCGGAGCGCCAGTTTCCAGAGACCAGGATTCGAAAATGGTTAAATTATCTTCTGTTTAAAAATTCATTTATAGCTTAGTTATCATGACTCCTATAGTTACCGTTACGAAACGATGATGAGAATCGCGGCACATCGGCGGTGTTCAGTGCCGTTTCGAGAAGTGAGTGTATGTGTCTTCAGATTTCAACGGTTTAAATTGCTCTCCACAACATGTGCCAGTGGTTCATTTTCTGACAATGCTCCTTCAACGATCATTAGGTGACAGTGCTGCTCTTTTGAACACCCAAAACGCGTGCCGTCTGGCTGGCTGCAGTGTAGACTATCCGCTCATCGCTAAAGTGGGCAACATCTATGCACCGGCGTAGCCGGAAATGTTTTCCGGAGAAAGCCACGACTTGTTGCGGCTCTGTTTAGATAGATTGGAAGGCAAAGAGGAGCTGTTTATGTTACACCCAATTCATCATATTCCAATGGGGGGAGGGGGGGGGGGGGAGAAGCGACAGAACTGTTTCCTACTCTCGTTACATGGCGGTCTCCGTACTGTCCAATTGCTGTCTTTTTGTTTCTATATGGTAGCACAGAAGACCTCACAGGACCGTCTTTCTAACTTGCACAGTTTTTGCTTTGGAGCAGACCGCGGAGCTTAACGCCAAAGCCTCTCTCGTCATATGCCGAGCCATCCGCCTTTCGCTCCTCGAACAGCGAAACCCTGAGGTACCTTGAGCTGCCTTGAAAACTTGTGCTATGGACTGTTTTTAGCCTGACTCAGATTTTTTTCCCTGTGATTTTCGCTCAACGTCAGAACTTCTGTGAATGACCGCGGAGAGAGAGAGCGAGAGAGAAAGGCAAAGGAAAGACAGGGAGGTTAACCTGAGATTATCTCCGGTTGGCTACCCTGTGCCGGGGGAGGGGTAAAGGGATGCGATATGTGAGAGAGAGAGAGAAAAAGAAGGAAAAAAACGAAAAAGAACCCACACACTCATACATACTACAGAACGCAATCTGCGAAGGCGTTCCTAGTGTTGCCCAGTGTCCCCGTCCCATCCTACGTCACACAGTGTACAGTCACAATTTGTCACAAGGTCTTTCAATGATTTCACCTGCCTGTACCATGTAGCAAAACAAGAGCAATAATAGTTGCCAAATTATTAAGTAGGTAAAGAATACGATTAAGGAAACCGCGGTATTATCAGACTCGGCTTTCTATCCTATAAGCTTCACTTACCATCATAGCTTTATGTGAATGACTGGGAACCTTCTGATGATTTGACCTATGTGTATGTACCCTGTGGTAAAACAAGAGCAATATTAGTCACAAATTTATTAAGCAATCAAAGCATACAGTTAAGATACACCATGGCATTATAAGCACGTTCGGGAAAATTTTAGTTTATGGTTTGGTTCGTAGTTGAGACTCAGCACTACTAGGTCGGTATTCGTAAGAAGCCACACGTGTTAGGCCCTTTTTTTCGTTAGTACGAGAAGCCGCTTACCAAGTGTTGTTTCCCTACAGCCTTTCCACACGCAACATAATCGCGTCTATTTAAGAAGAGCACGTTCTTAGTTAGCAAAAGTAAAAGAGAAAACGCCTTCGTCTGCGGACAAAAAGAAAAAAAACAACTGAATAAAAGAAAAAAGAACTTGTATAAGCATGCTTCCCGCTTTGCGGCAAATTCTGTTCAAGGCTCGACCGCAAGGTACTCGACTTTCTTTCACCGGAGGCGCATCACTCCCTGTTGCTTGTCTTGGAGCGACGTCTTCTGCTTTTCTTTTACTTCTTCTTTTCCTCTTCTTCCCCAATCCTATCACTACGGAGTAGAATTTTAAGGGCACGCTCGCTCAGACCGCCTGCTCCGAATCACAGCCGCGCGAGGAACCACCGAATTCCAGTGCGCATGTGTAAAAGGTCGGGGGCTCTCCCTGCTCTCTTTCCGCGCCGCTTCGTGCGTAATGTTTGCGCCGCCGCTGCTGGCTCATTGAAAATTCACCCTGCGCCCCCCGGGTTCGCAGAACAGCGACGCGGTTTCCGCTTCTTTCCCTTGCTTCCTATGCATACCCGTTCGCTTGCTTTCACGTCCGAACGTCAAACAGGCCGTGATGGGGAACATTTATTGGGCTCATTTAGAGACTACGCCAAGGGCTGGATCCTGTCGGCCGACGAGAAACAGTGGCGCTACGAGCTGCTCATTTACAAGGCGAAAGAGCACGACTCCGGGACGTACACTTGCACGACGCCTCGGGGACAGACCAACGAGATTCACGTCCGAGTCAGAGGTAAGGCGGATTCTCCTTCGCGCGCTCTCTCTCTTTCGCGTCTGCAGCCTCTGCCTTCTTTTCCGTAAACAGCGAATTGATTATTCCGCCTTGAATAAAAGAGGCAGCGGGGCGCCCGAGTCTCGCAAAGGTTCGCGCAACAGTGCCGAGGTTTCGTGCCCGATAGACACACGAGCAGGCCGGCCATGTTGAATGCGTCAATCAGTGATTTCGCTGTATATAGTTGCCTCTCGGGGGTGCATCACAGCCGCATTTTTATGACCGGTCTGTCTGCAGGGATATAACAGATGTCGACGGCGAGAAGTCCTTAATGCTTATTTATTGGCTGCTTTGTCTGAAAAATTGCAGCCGTATAGGACATTATGAGTAAGCGCACTTAGTTGGTCTAGAGGTAATTGTCATTATAGAATTAGTTTCATGTGCATTGAAGATCTAACTCAGATGGTGTCTGTTTGGTCTCGTTTTTATTTAGCAAACGTTGAACTTATTTGTCGCCTGAGCTTATAATGCTGGTAGACTGCCAGAATTTTCATTTTTTAAGTCCACTTCGCAAAGAATTTCTAAGCTCAGTGATGAAGTTGAATATTAGGCGCCAAAACCGCAAAGTGTCACTATCAATTCAATAAAATACGCACTTCCCAAGACTATGAAATTATTATTTAAAAATGGCTTTCTAACGAACTTTAATGGAGCTGTGTTTTATCCAGTATGGTTAAGTAACAAATTTAAAGGAGACGCTGAGATTAACCCACGTTATATAAACCCTGTATCCAATATGAACACGATTGTCCAATTCAACACAAGTGTCCGCTGCCCCGCATGTGGCAGTACGAACGGAGGCGTTCAAGAGGCAACGCCGAATAAATAACGAAAGACCTGAGCTTTCAGAGGTGACCTGCGTGGAGCCAATGAATTTCTATTAGAAAGGCAGGGAACTTATCTCTTTTTCATTCTTTTGTTGCGCGATCATTTTTCCCCAAAAAATATGGGCTCTCAGTGGACATCTGCCTCCTCCCATGGGAACTCACAGCGCTAAGAGCTTGTGCCATCTTTTATCTTGATGTCGAAGCTGTACCGCAACTTGCTGGACTTGTCACTCGATTATCACCACACAGGCTAAAGGAAAGTTCATTATCACGCCTGTTCGTGCGCATGCCGATCAAGTGGAAGGGAATGGCTTTACACTCACTACTGCGTAGTGAAGCGCATTGGGGAACATCGACTCCGGAAACGTGGGATTTGTCTATCTATAGTGGCGATCGTCTTCAAGTCTGTAATGCGCGAAATTCGTAATTAAAAAGTAGAGCCCCTATTCACGAAGTAAATTGTGCGCTAGTGTCGTTCTCAAAAACACGTCTGTCGATCGCGATAGCTGAGAGAAAATTAACGAAGGCGGCTGACCAATGGCAAAGAGTTCTTATGCAAGCGGAGCTTTGCGAATTTGGGCTCCGAATAACAAAATTTGCTTAGCTATTTTGCCTTAAAGAATATAGCATTTGTAGATGGCGTCCACTGGGCCAAAATACAGCTGCATTAATTCGGTTTTTGCAGGAGTCATAGCTTCTTTGTGTGTGTGTGTGTGTGTGTGTGTGTGTGTGTGTGTGTGTGTGTGTGTGTGTGTGTGTGTGTGTGTGTGTGTGTGTGTGTGTGTGTGCGTGCGTGCGTGTGCGTGTGCGTGTGTGTGTGTGTGTGTGTGTGTGTGTGTGTGTGTGTGCCAGAAGCTAAAATTAATTTTATGCCAGAAGCTAAAAGAACTTCAAGATTTCCCTGCTTCAAGTCTTCACCGTACGTTGTCCACAGACAGGTTGCACAAAATCTTTGTAGAAAATATCAACAGCGATAAAGTACCAGGAATATAAAGCTCATTAGTCTGATCCGTGTATTGTTTGCGTCTTGTAACATCTGACACCTCACACTTCCTATTACTAATTAAAAGTGCGTCCACCAGCATACACAATGATGATGAAGACGTATATCATCTAATCCGGCTATGACGACTATAACTATGACGTTATCTCAATGTAAAGCGTCATTGTTTCGGCGGAAGTAACATCGACGTCCATGTACGTAAGCGTGCTCTCAGCCTGCTAGTGTTTCTTTTTTTTGTGTCTCCCTTTGCGCCTCTGCACAGATGTAACGTGCCCGCCCATTGAAGGTTACGGAGACGAGAACCGCGTGACCAGTGACCATGGCAACCAGATGCACAGTAAGGCCAAGTTTGCCTGCATGGAAGGCTACAACCTGGTCGGCTCGGAGGAGGTCGTCTGCAGCCCTTCGGGTCGGTGGTCCGACAAGGCGCCGCATTGCGTAGGTAGGCGCCAAGACAGTGTTTTCTGGAACACCTTCTGTATTCTTCGTCGTCGTAGCATGCACTGGGCTGCGTGTCCCAAGAGCTGGCGTGGCGTTTAGCATTAGAGGCTCGCCCGCAACCAGTACAACGAAACTTGTAGCTACGGGCATTTCAAGATCTAACGGGGTGGCCTTGAGCATACGACCGTGGTGACCTTTTTGATACAGTGACGCGCGTGCCTCCCACGGTTAAAGATTGTAACTCTGTCACGTGCGCTTGTTGGTCCCTTCTAATAAATACACAACGCAAATAGCGCGCCGTATTTTAGCTCCGTATGTATACCGAGATTCGCAAATGACTTTAAGACAGCTTAAAGCTTCAACATGGGACGTCCTTTAGAACAGATGTAGAAAACCTCTTTGCAACATAACCATCAAGTTCTTTTTTCCTGCCTGACCGGTACTTAAGTTTTTGACCTTCGACAGTCTAAATTTTGTTTACACTGTCCGACCTTGAACATTCGCACGCGTAAGACATTTAGTGTTTTCGGGAGGGCCCAGAACAAAGAGGGACAATGCTCCACATTTCTTTGGTGGTGTTGTTGTTATTCTTCTTGTTCTCCTTCCACATCTTGTTATTTTCGTTGTGCATAACCGCTGGATTTCTAAGTAGGCTTGGCACGCCTGTGTAGCCCTGAAAGAGAAATTACGTCGTAGCAATTTGTGGCCAAAATGATCCGGACGAAGTTTCAGTAGTTAGTTGCCGCCATTGCCAGGACTCCCTCAATCTGTAGGTTGTGAGCCGTGAAGCACCTACAGATGCGTTAGCCAAAATAAGTTACAGCGGCTAGTATAAAGTCAGTTGCAAGCTCCCCGAAAAAAACAGTTCCTGAAGAACAGGCCAAAAGATCACCGTGTCAGGCATTGTACGTTATACATTTCTTTTATAACGCGTCGACATGCTTACGTACAGCTGAATTGCTACTTTTTGCAGAACTTGTCGACATTGATTTTTTTATTGCGCGGACACTCTAGGCGCGCTCGCGCCGTGTCCGTTGTCGTCGTCCTTGTTGCCGCCGTGCTGTTCCGGCATCGGTGGCGCATGCGCGACCCGCGCGCCAAATATTGGAAGGTCGCATGATCTGGTGCGAATTCTAGGGCGAGAGCGAGCCTTGCGAGCCCGACAAGTTAAGTCGGAAAGGCTGGTGTATCGTTTGATAAGCGCGTCACAAGGTCTCCATGGAGGGACGCGCAGTCCGTCTGGCTGCAAGTAAAGGTCGAAACCAAGTGGACTCACCGAAGGGGTGCTTCTCAGGAGGCATGCACTCGTAGGGAATTCAGCACAAGATGACTTGCCACGCGCACTCGGGACAGAATGCGAGTCGGCGCCACAAATCACCGGCTTATATAGATGTCCCCGTACAGTTCGTGAAGGTTTTACCTAGTGAGGCATACGTGCTCTTGCAAAACGTTAGGAGGCATGTTTAGCTTGCGCCCTCCGATTATTTGACTGCAGAAATACGCGAGAATGCATTCGTTATTCAGTGGTACAGCGTATGCTGAAGAGATTTTTTGATGTTACAGGAAAAAAAAAACCAAAAAGTTTTGTTATGTTCTCCTGTCTACTGAAAACACACACACACACACACACACACACACACACACACACACACACACACACACACACACACACACACACGCACGCACGCACGCACGCACGCACGGACACGCACGCACACGCGCACGCACGCACACGATTTCTTTTTTTCTTATCTTTTTTTACTCGGGGCAACTGTGCTTCTCGATTCTCTTGCGTTTTTTTCTTTTTTTTTGCCTTATAGGTGAGCAATTTCGCCGATTCATAGCACAGAATCACACATGTCATAGCTGGCGTCATTGCGGAAATCTGAAACATTATAACCTTAAGAGTGGTATGGTGACGGTTGTGGTGCGCGGCAGGGTGACAGAATGGGCAAAGCGTACCCAACAATATTTTTTTGTTGTTCAATTATGGTATGCACCGATTCTAATCAGATCTTTGTGATCATGGAAAAATTCTGCTCCTGTCGGTTACTAACACCTGACCTTTCTTTTAACTGCGACAAGCTTTTCCCTCAGCTCAGTTTTGCGCTTGCCCAAATGAGAGGTTATATGTACGTCCCACTAATTTGAACAGGGGAAGCTGCACTCGGGGTCCCGTTAACCTCCCCACCCGCCGTGGTTGCTCAGTGGCTATGGTGTTGGACTGCTGAGCACGAGGTCGCGGGATCGAATCCCGGCCACGGCGGCCGCATTTCGATGGGGGCGAAATGAGAAAACACCCGTGTACATAGATTTAGGTGCACGTTAAAGAACCCCAGGTGGTCGAAATTTCCGAAGTCCTCCACTACGGCGTGCCTCATAATCAGAAAGTGGTGTTGGCACGTAAAACCACATAATTCAAGTTAACCTCCCCCTAAATGCTCCTCATTCACAGTGACGCGCGCAGTGTAACGCGGCGGCCTTTGCTCAGCCGTCAGCAACGCTCCGTTCAACCATGTATCCGATACGCAGTGATCCAGTGCCCGACGATACCGAGCGCCAGTCATCTCAAGATGAGCACGCACAACAGGACCTACGGTATCCGCGTGCACTTCAGCTGTCCGTCTAACTACAGGCTTCTGGGACCGCCATTCGTCACCTGCTGGAAGAACGAGTCCTGGTCGGACACGCCACCAACCTGCGAACGTGAGCTTACCAGCCATTCTTGTTTTATTCCATTTTTTTTTTAAATCGCCCGATGATAAAAGCTCACGCGCGTTCAGCTGGTTGTGTCCTGTGTCCTTCCGGTCTGTGGAGTGCACAAATGCGCTCCCGATTTTCTCCATAAGTCTGAAGCCCGTTAACAATTAAAGGACAAGGATATCACTCGGATGAACAGAAGCGATCAGTGACATCCCACTTTACAAGCGTTTTTTTCCCTAAAAGGCATAGAGTCATATATATATATATATATATATATATATATATATATATATATATATATATATATATATATATATATATATATATATATATATATATATATATATATACGTTCACAGTTCGTTTTCCATGATCAAGCATCATCTGATACAGTTCCTGTCACATCTGGCGTTCCACAGGGCTCGGTCTTGCGGCCCTTACTATCTTTAATTTATATCAATTACATCGTCACTAACATAGCGTGCAGCATAAAGCTTTCTGCTGATGATTGCATTATATATGAAGAAATACGAAGTTATGACGATCACCTTACTGTGAACAAATGCCTTAACGAGATAAATGCCTGGTGTGAGCAATGGCAAATGTTTATTAACACCAATAAATCGGTGTCAGTGGTAGTAGCAACAAAGAAAAATAAGTCAGTATTCACCTACTTTCTCAATGGTACACCCCTAACTAAAGTTCAGCACCCCAAGTATCTAGGACTGACTCTAGCATCTGACTTGAAGTGGAACAAGCACATTGCCAACATCACTTCAGCAGCCACTCGTAAGCTGTTCTTCCTTAAGAGGTCCCTGAAATCTGCTCTCAGTCATATCAAACTGCTATGCTATAAAACCTTTTTGCGGCGAGTACTAGAATACGCCAACACGGTTTGGTTTCCTCACACAAAGACAAACATAACCGAAGTAGAAAAAGTTGAAAGGAAAGCAATGTGGTTTATTCATAACAAGTACAAAACCACTGACTCACCCACAGAACTCCTGGCTTCATCCGGAATGGGCACACTGATAAACAGAGCAAAGCAAGCTCGGCTAAAATTCATACACAACCTCTTGCACAACCGCTTTAACATAAATTCTTCAAAATACATTACTTTCTCTACGTCACGTATTTCACGCCATAAGCATAATAAAATGTTAGTTGAGTACCCTTGTAAAACGGACACATTTTTCCTTACTGCTGTTAAGGAGTAGAACCACCTCGACTCAACAATAGCTGATATAGAATCGCCATCAATTTTTAGTAACATGATAGAAAGGAGTAAGGAATAACTGCTAGAACAACTTTAGTCTTATGCAAATTTGTTTTTTACATTGTTTACATCAATCTTATGTTATGTTAGATTATATGAAGTTACACACTGTTAGATTGTAAATAGTTGTGTTACATGTATATTTCATGGCATTGTATTGTATCTCAATTTATTGTATTTATCAATTTTTCTTTCTTAGCGTTAGAGTTGACTTCACTAATTAAATGCATGAAACGGTGTCTTTTTTTCTGCATTTGTATTTTTCCAGACTGTACTGCGTAGCTACATGTACCACATCTAGTTTATTGTATTTTGTATACACATGTTCTATGAAAAAAATGCTGTATCAACGCTTACATCGTACCAATATGCCCACCTGCTATGGTCTCGATAAAGAGACTGGTAGCATTCAAAATAATATATATATATATATATATATATATATATATATATATATATATATATATATATATATATAGCGCTTACCACCGTTTTGCTTTCGCTCAAGTTCCGCCAAAGAATCACATACTATGGTCGCCATCGTTCACTTTACCTTCGTCTAAGGTGTTCTCATTATGAGGAGTGTCTGAACCATGGCACCTATGGCGTCATCTGGTCGCTCCCATCGTCTGCGGTACGGCAAAACATGTTCGAGACTTGTTTTCATTACTCGCTGACTGCTGTGATGCAGTTGTCAGGGGTAGCACAGACGACGACAAATTCACCATTTTTATACTCACCAAACCAAGCAGTAACATTGATAAATGTTGCATTGAAAGATCCGGATCATAAAATTCGATCTTGCTGCGAAATTCGATATAGAACAAAGCAGCGGTGATAGCAAAATCTTGTTTACGAGTTTTTAAAAGGCCCCTCGCCAGGTCTGGCCATCTTGAGCTGACAAGCACAGAGCATACATTGCGCGATAACGATCGTGTATTCAAAATACTCCTTCGCTACGCGCCGCGGAAAGATAGGAAATTTCAAACCGAATGCAGTTTTTTTTCCTTCTCGCGGCCATTGCGCTCCAAGCCTGACGGTGACGTAGTCGTGCCCCTGCGCGTACGTAGTTGTGTCCGTAGTGTGACGTCGCTCGTGGTGACACGTAACTTCGAGAATTATTCAAGACATCTGTTACCTGTGCGATCTGTTGCTTGAATTGACGAATTGAAGTTTAGAGAAATAATAAAACACACAAACGGAATGTCTGCGTGTTCTTTATTATACTTCGCACCGAAGCAAGAGAGATGTACTTCCGCCTCGTCTGCTTGTTCCCACGGCAGTGCGGTCACGTGTGCAGGTAGCGAAACTATGCCATTTTCTACCGTGTTCCAGCGTGTGATCAGGCTCTGTGATCCGCTTGTTATGCCTCAGTATTCGTGTAGCACTGAATTGTACTGCTAGTTATGTTTCCTTGTGCACAACGCGCTAAATCGTTCGCTGCGCGAACGACACAACAGCTCACGTGCGATGCCGTCGGCGGAAGTGCGTAGCACCGAAAAAAAAGCGAGGAGAAAAAATGAAGGCTGAGCCTATGACATATGCGTCACGCGATCCTCGAGGTCCGGTATGGGGGAACGCAGGGAAGGAATTTCGCTTGCGTAGGCTCGACGGGGCGAGGGGAGAGAGCGTCTTGCTTGGTAGTGGAGCCCGCTTGCTGAAAGCATGGGTTCGCGGAACTGAAAAATTTCTATCTCGGCTATTAATGAGCCGATCTGAAAAATTTTTGCGGCAGAACGCTGCCTAGGGGACACGTAACAGCTTCCAGCTTATAACAAAAATTTGCTATGGGGCCTAGTGAGGGGTCCTATAACGAGCAAAAAACGCAAACCACTATATCTCCAAAGAGTTTTCGAGTAGGGGGAGTAGAATTATTAAACTGTTGCAGATATAATGATCAGACCCGGCGTAGATGCTTAGAGACCCTCAAAGTCTGTGTTAGCAGTTAGTATTAGTAGCAGTAGTTAGTAGTAATAATAGTATTAGTAATAGTTGTATGCAGTAATACTACTACTACTAGTAATAGTACCAGTAGTAGTAGTAGTAGTAGTAGTAGTAGTAGTAGTAGTAGTATCTTTGCTTACTTCTTCAATTGTGTAATCGAAACACGCAATTTTAGAAAGTCGCCAAGAGACGTCGATCGCATTCGAAAGTCAAACATGAACATAGATTTTAAAACGCGCGGATCAAGCTAGAGATGTAAGAGACGCGAAGTCACCCCCGAAACAATGTCCGTGTTACAGAAAAGAACCTCACGAAGGAGCCTGTCAAGTCGTATTCACTCATCAATACCTCGTGTTCTTTGAAACTGACGCATGTTTCTTTTTATGGCGTACATGCAGTTTTCCACAGCCCAACGGAATGGTTTAAAAACTCCGTGTTTGTTGGGACGTACACTTTGAATGTCCGTGACGAACAATATTCGCTCAAAAATGTGCCTCTTGCGCGAATTCATTGTGGCGTTCACGTTTGCCATGTGTTGCGCACAACTGCGACGATGCAGCCCCCGTAAACTCCTGTCAGCGCAGAGGCCATGCCGCGCAAATAGCAGCGCCCTCGGCGAGCAAATAAATATGAACGACAGCGTCTCCTTCAATAAAATTGCCTTGTTCGGTAGAATGACGGAAAATTTATACAGTTTAAAATTAATGTGAAACTGGCACTTCTCTTGAAAATTAATTTTCGTGATTGGTTGAAGAGTGCGTCGTTCGCAGAAGTCTTGCGCAGAAAGACATAAGATAGTTCTTTTTAAAAAGTGTGCTATACTCAGCAGGGGTCCGGTAGGTGGATGTATGTGTGCTTATTGTGGAATTTGTCATATGAGCAGCGCTTTCAGATGCAACAGCCCTTAGATAGCTCTCAAATTTAATGGTTATCGTTAAGATAGGATAGGATATGATAGGATAGGATAGGATAGGATAGGATAGGATAGGATAGGATAGGATAGGATAGGATAGGATAGGAAAAACATTTTTAAAATGCCGGCAACTGATGGGTTAACGCGTCGTGACGCTGGCCAAGCGTCGATCCGGGGTTATGCCCTGCTCTGCACTACCCCAGTTCGGCCCGTTTGTGGTGGGTCGTGAGGATTGTGCTTTTCGAGCGCACCCCGGTCCTGCTGGACGGCCCATAATTGAGTGTCCTTGTCTATAGACTGCACTGCCCTTTGAAGTTCGGGCGGGTATGTCCTGGAGGTAGCTTCGGAGGGAACCTGGCACAGTCCAACATGATGTGCCATTGGTCCACCGTACCCACTGCACAAATTGACGAATAATTGAATACTTAATAAATGATTAATCGACTTATTACTGAGACAAGCTGGATGTTTAGTTGGCCTTTTTGTCGCTATTTTGATCAGTATACGACCGCACTTTTCGAGGAGTCACGAACATATTTGCTCTTAAAGCTTCTCACTTTATATGAAGTGAAGTGGACAATAAGAATGAATATTGGAAACAGGTGTCGTGGTTATGAAATGAGAGTGACAACAACTTTAGAAAAGGCAAGCAGATGGGCTTCTGATGGCTGCATTTACGCGTGGAAGGGCGTTCCAGTCTCTCGCTGCTCGAAGGAATAGTGAAAGGGACACTAAAGAGAGAGAGAGAGAGGGCTCTTTATTAGAAAAACAGAGAATTTTGCCGGCGCGTATATAACCGCTGGCATGCTACTCTGTATAGGGATGGGGAGTGGGATTAAAAGACACTAAAGATTAGTATTAAGTCAACGTGGACTGTTGAAATACCATCCCACAAACCTCGAAACACTTGTTTCATGCGAAGAAGAGACTTATTTTAAGAGAAAATGCGTTCTGAAGCGTCTGCGTACGTCTAGCGCAGTTCAAATCACCCGCCCTCCGATCGAGGAGTATTGACGTCATGGTCTCATAGTGACGTTGCGCCGTCGGTGAGTAAAACGGCTCCCGCAGACGGCGCTACGGCTTTTCTGCACAAAACGCAAACGCGCGGCCAGAAAGAGCCAAGACAGAGCCGACAGCAGCGCGACAGCCGAACGCGGAACTATGGTGGCTAGCGGAAGGGAAAGCGCACGATGATAAGCTGGTTCTTTATTTTATGACGCCAACTTCGACGCTCGTTGCAATGGATGACTCACAACGACACATTAGCTCGCGATGCTGGGCTCGAGTTCAGCGATTTAAGCACTGATGAACGTGACCTGCTGTTGAGGGCTCACGCTGCCGGCGTCGTTGCGTACTACTACGACGACGACCTGCTGTGAAAGGCCCTCCACGCGACTATGGTGATAACGCGACTTCGGTAAGTCGGCGTTGAACTCGTAATCCTCTGGACGAAAGTGCTGCGAGCACACTACCTGATTTTTCGGCTCTTTGCCAGTGCGCTGTGACAGAGGCACGGCACTTAACCACTTCGAACGGAGAGGTTCACTCGTTGGCACACAGTGATAAGTGACGTTGGATTCGCCGCTGCAACTGCCCTTTGCGAAGTTCCGCGGACCGTTCGCGCATCCCACGACATCACATGGACGTGGCATTCTCGTTGCTTGTTCCAAATGCAAGTTTCGCGAGCCAACAGGACAACCGCAGCACGACGCGATAAAGGAACAACTCAAACTCCAAAGCGCGCGCGGTGCAAAGTCGAGCGCGCAGAGTCGAGCGAAAACGAAACCTTTCGATCACCCATACTACTCAAGGGCAACGTCAAAATGTTTATTTTTCTTAGAATCGAATAGTAGTAGACAAGTAGTATTTTCTTCCGCCTTATAATCTAATGAGATAATGTTTTTAATACTAGTAGTTGAGTACTAGTGACATAAATTATGATGAGGAGTGCTTTCGTCATCGGGCTAGTACCGGAATGTCGCTGGGGGTTCTCAAATCGTGTCATGCATTTACCTCAATTTCTCGGTTACTAAAGCTCTGTTCGTGATTATATTGACGCGTTAGACGTTCTAGAGCATTGCTTTATCACTTTAACTTGACTTTCTGGTAACCTTTAGTGTCCCTTAAAGCTGGAAAAGTAGTGGTCCTGGCATGTGTGCGTGCAACTTGAAGCTGATGATCTTGCGATTGGCCAGCCGTCTTCGCTTATTACTACGTGCGAGTTGATTTACTTCGGTTGTTTTTACTGAAGTATCGATGTTCTGTTTCATTCTGTTATACATCGATTGGTGCGATCGACATTGATGTATAGAGAGTAGATACCTCAGCTACCTAATTTCTTCATGTTCTACGGCAACAAATAAAGAAATAAATTATAAAACAAAAAAGAATAAATAAATAAAGTGAAAAATTTACCATGGAGATAATCCTAATAAAGATAGCTATGCCGCAACCGAAGAGCTCACTCGACATCTAGCGTCTGTCCATGCTGCTACCAAAATTAACTATGCACTTTGTAGTCTTGATCCATTCGCTCAAGAAATAACGTACTAACATGGATGGTTGGCCCAAACCCACAGTTCAGTTCAACTCACACTTTAAAGTAAAAGTGGGTCACTTCACACACAACTATACAGGACCACTTATCACAAACGCTGATATTACAATGCCTACTAAAAAGGAAAACGAGAAGAAAGGGGGTTAACCGAGGGGCCTGATTTTTATTAATCATATCATAAGCCAACAAACAAACACACCAAGGAAAACACAGGGGAAATTAATCGTACTTACTAATTGAAATCAAGAAATTATAATTGAAAGTAGATGACGAAACAAGTTGCCGCAGGTGGGGAACGATCGTGTCTTCGTATTAAGCGTGCGATGCTCTACCAATTGAGCTACCTCGGCGCCATCTCCACATCCACATTCTGTGGTATTTATGTGTTACTACTAGATCTAACCCTGGGAGTGTTAGCCAGCGCCACCACTCACAAACCTTTCCGCCGCCAAGGGCCATGGAGATCAAGACCAACCTGAAAGAATGGCACAGATGGTATTTTAATGGGCTGAAGACAGCCAGCTGGTAGGGCTGCTGGTTTTTTGCAGGAGGCGACGTAACGGCAAACGGAACGGTAGATACCGGGCTAAAAGAAACGACGCCGAACACGGTCATGTATCTTTGAGACTCCCTGGTGGTCAGCGGTTGGGACATCATGCAACTGTGCGAGTACAGCCCCACGCATATGCTTGGGAACGACCAGTAGCAGTTCAGGGCCATCAGGGTGCATGTTGTGGATGCACAATATACCATCTTGCAGCACAAACGTACTGGAAGAGGGGGAGGTTGCAAGGTCCGTCAGGCTGAGAATGATGTCTCTCAGGTAAGGGTCGCGTCGTTGCTCATCGGCGATGTCACCAAACGCGGTAAGCGTGAGGACGCAAGTTGACTCACCGGTGTGAGGCTGGTCTGGTGGGTCTACTGAATGACGTGACAAGCAATCAGCGTTTTCATGGAGTCGGCCTGTCTTATGCACCAGTGTGTAAGAGTACTCTTGGAGCCATAGAGCCCACCGACCGAGACGTCCAGCTGGATCTTTTAAAGATGAAAGCCAGCATAGGGCGTGGTGATCGGTGATAACCGTGAAAGGCCGTCCGTAGAGGTAGGGGCGAAATTTACCTTCTGTCCAAACGAGGGCGAGGCATTCACATGCGGTGATCGAGTAATTGCGTTCAGCTGGTGACAGAAGATGGATAGCGTACGCAATGACACGGTCGCAACCGTGCTGTCGTTGTGCCAAAACAGCGCCAATGCCGTGGCCGCTGGCGTTGGTGCGAACCTCCGTAGGGGCGGACACGTCAAAGTGGCCGAGAATCGGCGGCGACGTGAGTCGCGTCGTCAGCTCAGCGAATGCACTAGCTTGGTCGCGACTCCAGACAAAAGTCGGGTCTTTCTTAAGAAGTTCCGTTAGGTGGCGTGCGATGTCAGCCAAATTTCGCACGAATCTGCGGAAGTAGGAGCAGAGGCCTACAAAGCTTCAAACATCGGTTGTACAGGTGGGCGCAGGGAAATTCTTGAGCGCACCAACTTTCTCCGGATCGGGACGAACACCGGAAGAGTCGACGAGATGTCCGTGCACAGTAAGTTGCCGGCGGTCGAAGTGACATTTCGTCGAATTGAGCTGAAGTCTCTCTTTGCAGAACACTGAAATAACTGTCGAGAGACGCTCGAGGTGTGTGTTAAAAGTCGGCAAAAAGACAATGACATCATCGAGGTAGCACAAGCAGATTGACCACTTTAAGCCGTGAAGGAGGGCGTCCATCATTCGTTCGAATGTGGCGGGAGCACTGCATAGCCCGAATGGCGTCACCTTAAACTGATAGAGCCCATCAGGTGTAATAAACGCCGTTTTTTCACGATCCATGTCGTCATATGCAATCTGCCAATAGCCGGAACGAATATATATAAAAGAAAAATACTTGGAATCACTGAGACACTCAAGGGCGTCATCTATCCGAGGTAAGGGGTACACGTCTTTTTTTGTTACTTGGTTAAGATTCCGGTAGTCGATACAGAAGCGCAAACTGTTGTACTTCTAACGAGCACGACAGGAAATGCCCATGAGCTTGAAGAAGGTTCGGTGATATCACGGGCGAGCATTTTCTCAACTTCCTTTTGTATAACTTGGTGCTCAGCGGAGGAGACACGATAGGGACATCGGTGTAGGATCAGAAGGTTCAACGGCATGAGGTAAGGCAAGCTGGATAACCCCTGCAGAGCAGTTAATAAGAACCAAATGTACGGAAAGTCAAGTCCTAAGTTGATAACATCTGGGCACTGATCCAAGACGTAAAACAACACTGAAGTGTGGCGCCCGGCAACAGTGACACGGGCGGTACACAACCCAGAAACAGCCGGAGTCGCACCGTCGGCTACTCGGACTACAGTGATCGGAGCAGGGTAAGAACTTTGTTCAGACGAATACGGAGGTTTGATTTCATGACCGACATGTAGGCGCCTAGGTCAATGAGTGCGATGATAGGTATACCGTCCACGTCCACGTCTATGTTGGGGAGATTGTGATGTCCGGGTAGCGTGAGCAGAAGAGTTTCGGGTCGGGTCGTCATGGCAAGCTCCCCTCTCGGAGCTGCGCCCGTCAGTTTTCCGATGAGCGGCGGGAATATGAGGGAGAAGGAGAGCTACGACGCAGAGGTGAGCGGGGCAGGTGTCGGGATGGCGAAGGGGAGCGGTTTTATCGTGCTGGCCATGATGGCGGAGCGCTGTCGTCGTCATTGTGTACCGGCACCCGGGAACTACCACCTGGACCTCGGACGTTTCGATAGCTCGTCCAAGGCTGCGAATTCGAAGCACTGCGACAATAGCGGGGAATGTGTCCAACGCGTCCACGACAGAAGTAGATGAGGCTGTCATCGGAAGTGCGCCATTCTGCGGAGTTCTGATAACGAGAACGAACGGGTGGGCTTCTGTATAACTCTGGTGCGGCGGGTGGGCGGTAGTCAGGTCCGCTGACTGGGCAAAGTGTCTGTAATCCTGCGTTTGCTAGTTCTTGACGCACAACGGTTTGGACAAGGGAAATGGTTGCATGGGACTCGTCGGGTTTACGCACCTGAAGGGGAACTGGGGGAGTAGCTTCACTGTCGCAGCGGATGATGCGCACAGTATTGTGTGCAACAATATCTTCAAAGCGTCGGCATTCCTCAATGACGTCTTGCATTGGGGATGAGTTCTTAAAAACCAGGAGTCTAAACAAGTCATCCGCGATAGCTTTGAGGATTTTCGCAACTTCTTCCGTTTCTGTCATCTTGTCATCGAGTTTGCGACAAAGCGTGGATGTCCTGGATGTACGTCACGACATGTCCTGGATGTACGTCACGTAGGACTTGGTGCAAGTCTGAGCTTGGCACGCAAATTCTTTCTGCGCGGCACGACGGCGTCCAATGTGCTTGCCGAACAAATTGATGAGCTTTTGCTTACATACCTCCCAGCTCATAAGTCCCTGTCTGGTTCAGAAACCACACTTGTGCCATGCCCGTCAGGTAAAATATAATGTTCGCTAGCATCTGAGTCGGGTCCCAGTTGTTGCTAGTGCTCACCCGTTGGTACAGTTGAAGCCAATCTTCGACGTCGGTGTTGTCAGAGCCAGAAAAGGTACCTGTGTCACGCGATTGTGTGAAGACGACGGGGTAGTTATCGGTGAATGGTTGAGGCATGGTTGGTGACCTGCCCGAAGCATTCTCGTCCCCGCCTTGCGCTGGCATTGTAGATGCCGCCAAGGAGCGTCCGCTGCGTAAATCCGTCTTGAAACTTGAAAAACTCGCACTCTGCACCGAAACATTACGGGGAGAAAAGACGCTTGACAATATATTTACAAGATGTATATACAACGGGCAAAAGACAGGCGTACAAGATGGAGCCCGTACACACGACTATCGGCGATCGTCGTCTTCGTCAGTCCTCTCATCATCGTTTGCTACTGCAGCGCCTCGTAGCAATATCTTTACCGATAACAAATCAACTAGGCGCGAGCAGATGCCGTCGAAATGTGTGACGTCATGCACGGCGAGCTGGTGCGCGGGAGCTTCAAGACGGCGTCACCACCCGCTTTTTTTCTCTGCTTTTGCATGTCTCTTTTTTCCTTTCCTGGCTCACAAAGTCTCTTGCTCAAGCCAAGAGTAAATGGCTAAATCTAGTCCGACGTAGTGTGAGCGCGCGCACACTCTACGTCACGTCACGTTGGCGAGAACAACAACGTCTATAGTTCGACGCACTGGCGCAGCCAACGTAACCGGACGCGGCCAACGCGGCCCGGCGTCGGGATGGCTCTGGCTCCATCCGCGCGTTGGTCGCGCCGACTGCGCCGACCCACAATGCATTGCGCGAAGAATAAACGGAGCCCACGCCGCCTCGCCGTCAGTCTCAGACAGCAGTTCAAACATCCATGCGTTCAAAGGGGACGCGCGGGGGTTGAGGGTGGTTCTGCGCATGCATTGCTCATGCTTCGAGATTGTAGAGAACCTATTTAAGGGACTCCGAAATGTACTTTTGATATACGTCATACTTCATTCTCTCCTTATTTTCTTTCAACTACCTTTGAATAAACAGTGCAAGTTTCGCACAAGCAAATCGTCGTCCCGCCCTTGCTCGGTCGCCATGGTCTACCGGATGCCTGCAGCTCACCGACAACGCCACGCTACCCAATAAGGATAGGTCGGACGAGCTTCGAAAGGCAGGCGCCGCTACTTCTCGGCAGCAGTACGGTACGCTACCCTGGAGTACGCAAGAGACAGGTCGCTAGCAGTGGGATCGCCTACCAATGCAACAAACTGGTTGTAACGGTGGGATCAACCCTGAAGCACAACAATGCATTGTTCATTAGTGTCATTGAGCATACCACACACTTCAGGGTAATCGCGGGAACGGAAACAGTTTGTGAATTCAACTGCCGTGCCGATTAATTAGTTCCTAATGTAACTAAGCATACAACACACTTGGAGATTCGTGGGAATGGAACATTTTGTAATCTGTATTTGAAAGCACTAAAACTTGCGTCGCCATGCAATCTGAGCCGTAAATCGTTGTGAAAGCTGTACAGTCACACTGGCAAAACACTACGCCCTGCGGATGAATACGGAACAAATGTATGCTAAAGAAAAATGGTCGTCATGCAATTTCATAGCAGTAGACCCTTGGAAAGCTGTACAGTAACGCTGATATTGGCTACGTGGTGCAGATTCGTAGCGATTTTGAGGTGCTTGTGCCCAAGGGTAATTAATGAAGGAGCGCGTATTACTAATCCCGGCTGTTACGATGTCTAGCTCATATACGGGTAGCTCTATGTGGGCGAAACAAGGGCTCAGATCGCTACAACAGCGTGCGAAATAGCTCTGAAGGCCTGCCAGTACACTTTGTCGGCGTCTCCGTGCTTGTACTGCGACAGGAGATGTGACAGCAGGTGCGCACGTATATCACACTATATCCTCTGAGAGTGGCCGCTTTCCACTCTTCGTATACTTTGCCGCAATACACTGCGCATGCTTGATTGCGCGACATTGGTACCTTACGGCGAAGCTGACTTTAGGCAAACGGTACGGCGAAGCTGACTTTAGGCAAACGGCATTGTGCAACGCTTGACCCATCTTGTCCGTCACTGCGGATAGAAAACGCATACACGTTCAAGCTATTAGAGCTGCATCATTTTGTCGATGTTTATCTCTCTTTACTAAATGAAGAGGATAGCGTATGCCTGTGTGGGTGATCTAAAAGATTCATAGAAAGCCTGGTAACCTATGTGCAGTCAGTGAAGAAACACTATTTATGCAGGTGTCCACGCTCCTGTAAAAAAAAAAAGAAAATGCAATTCAGTGATGACCCTCTGGAAGTGGATCCGCACCTATGTAAGTACAGCCGGCTCACCAGTCGCAAAGTAGGAGCTGGAGACAACTTCTTAATGTTCATCATACGACATTGATAACGATTCATTTGTGGTCAGCCAGTGACACACGCATTGCACTAAACAGTGAGACTTCGCCTTAACCCGCAATGCTCATGCGGCGAACAGGAGAGCAAAAGGTGAAAACAGTGTTTTCATACAAGGCAAATCATCCATGTAGGGAATTGCGTTTATTGTTGGTGTAGTGTTGACGCATTTACTTTCTGAAGTCCAACTATTACGGCAACTTAGTTTCCATTGGTACAAGTGCTTCTATTGGAAACATCCAAACCATGATTTATCAAATCAGAATGCCGTCTTGTAGTTTGAGAAATTTTCCCCCGGTCTTAAGTCTTTTCTGAATCTGGAAGAGCTGGCCCTTTCACGAACCACGTAGCCAATATCAGTGTTACTGTACAGCTTTCACAAGGGTCTACTGCTATGAAATTGCATGTCGACCATTTTTCTTTAGCATACATTTGTTCCGTATTCATCCGCAGGGCATAGTGTTTTGCCTGTGTGGCTGTACAGCTCTCACAGCGATCTACGGCTCAGATTGCATGGCGACGCAAGTTTTAGTACTTTCACATACATAGTACAAGATGTTCCATTCCCACGAATCTCCAAGTGTGTTGTATGCTCAGTTACATTAAGAACTAATGCATCGGCACGGCAGTTGAATTCATAAACTGTTTCCGTTTCCGCGAATCTCCTGAAGTGTGCGGTATGCTGACCTTGCTCAACGACACTAATGAACAATGCATCGACACGATGTAATGCTTTGCCACTAAAGTCACCCGAGAAGACACCTCACTTCCAAACGTATGCCCCTGCGACTATAAAAATTTAATATGCTACCGTCGCAACAAACTCACCTTGGACACGGCTTCTTCGCCTTGCCGGCCACGCATTCACTCGATTGTGTTGCCAGCTCGGCTAGGGACGAACGGAGCTAACAACTTTCTTCTCCGTAGTACCTAGGCGAACAGAAATCTCAAGAACCGAAAGTCCCCACATTTCTCTCTCGCGACCACTGCTCCTCGCGCATGCGCAGAAAGAGCGGAGAAATCAATTTATGATGTGCTCGTGCTCGAGCCGTGCTTATTGAGCGATATGTCGGCTTCTTTCTGCTGCCATGATTGAACCACAGTTGCTTCTCCCAAAGCGCGTGAGCCAATAAAATTTGCAGCCTGGATATCGCAAGCTACGTAGCGTTGAAGGAGTCTACTGGCATTGCAATGGATATATGAGCCGTGCCTGTCCATAAACTTTGCGTAAAAGGAATGTCTGCAAATTCAACACGCGAAGTTGTGTATGATGTCTTGCTAAACACTTAACATTCCCTTAGTATTTAGCTATGAGAGACATTGCATTTCACATAGAAGAAAAATCCTGGTAATTGGCGTCAGCATGTTATCCGTGTTAGAAAGACACTGCCCAGCGAAGCTGTCATGATGATTCCTATTACTTGGGTGTTGTTCTATTCAAATATGGCCATTCATTACTGCGTAAAAGATAGTTACGCGCGCATTTCTTATGAAAAAGTTTGCTGCTACATTCATCCCCCTCTGAAACAGGCCTCCAAAAAACGAATTGCTCATGGCTGCTAACACGACGGCGCGTCATGTAGAGTATTTGAATAGTTAATTCGCAAACACAATAGTAGCAATCACCTGAGAGAAAGGTTTCGTTGTTAAGATCGAAGGCCAATCAATTGCAAGTGATGAAACGTTTCATAGTGGCCCTCAGTAGCCTTTATCGACAATATGGCACATCCCTGATCACGTAACGGTAGCAACCGACTGTCGGTATGGCGAGGCACGCTATGTTCACGAAACCCATCAGTTCACTACAACTTCGAATTCAAACCTTAAAGCATGTTTTTTTACAGTGCCATCTGGAATGGCTAAAGTATTCTCGAGCTACTACAGCGCAGTTTAGATTGCCTAGAAAAGGAAAATTCAAGCACCTTCTGTCTCACCATGTCTCGATCCAGCGTTTAGTTATACAAACGGATAACTATTCGCTTCGTCGGTACATAAAAGAGAACCTTGCCCAACTGCAGGTTAAATAAAATTTGCTCCAATCCAATCGCAAACATTCATAGAGAAAGCACCACAAGCCTTGCATATACTTTCGCTTGATTTCTGACCCTCCACCGAGGCAGGGGGGGGGGGGGAATTTCGATATCTTCAATATGTCCCATACTACTAATGACTGACGCTTCGATTTGTTTCTAGCTGCAGCTATGCGGTCCAACAGGCATATTTCACTAAAAAATTTGGGCCAAACAGCCTGTGTCAGTTCGCCCAAAAGATTCCTCGTGTGTATTCTTCAAGCAACAAGCACCAGGAAATTTCTCAAGTGAGTTGAGGGAATATAAATTGGTACATTCCTATTTGCAGTCTGTAAATAGCTGTGCGCCTTCATTAACTTTACTTCAAGTTTCCGCCGCTTAAAATAAACACGTGAAGAACCGCCTAATGTTTACAAGCAGTTAAAGAAGCAAGTGGTGCTTGTAGAATTTAAACTGCAGTATTAGTCAAGTCCCCGTGTTACTGCCGAGCGTGTCTGTGAAGAAATGCAAAAAATCGATATTATATCATGAACTACTCGTCGTGAGCAAACCTGTTTTAGCGGATTAAAATCAACGTAACTGTTGTAGAGGGCATATATAGCCAGCGTTTGCGACATACTTGTACCGCGGCAGGTATGGTATCATAACTGGATTATTATTAAATGTTATGTTTTTGGGATTGTCCATCCGCGCATAAAAAACTCGCAATGGGCTGGTCTGCGCTCCTTCGGCTGGCACTGTAGCGTTGCCTTTGAGAGCTGCATTGTTGTCTAAGGAATTTGTTCTTTGAATAAATGTTCGCAAAGTAAGACGTCGTAAAAATATATTTGAGACGACCACCATAAGTATACAAGCAGAGAGAACGAGGGCGAACAAACGAAAACACCGCAGAAAGCGCTCGGACAACGCCCGAACTGTAGCAGACGACAGGCGCGAGTCCTTGCCCTGACGTCACGCGCGCGGCGCTCGCAGCGCTCGCAGCGACCCTGTAGTTCGTTCTCGGGGCTTATAAGGGATCATGTGGATACATCCGCCGCGTCGGCTGCTTCCCAGGCGCCGAAGCAAGCTGAAAAGGAAAGTTCAAAGGGACTGACAACCAATTTTCATGATACCCCCCTCCCCCTTTTTTTAGCGCAATTGAGAGCTTACTGGTAAGAGTGTCTAATCATGAAGTGCTAACGCGGAAAACGTCGGGGAACATTTCTTTATCAGAATTTTTCCATCTGCAGTGAGGATGTAGTCGTTCAATAGAAGCATGCTGAAAACGGTGATAGGTGAGCGCGATAGCAATTATACGCCGGATTAGTGGGAGGCGGACGACAAGTGTGGCCGTAGCTGTAACAAAGTACTATTTTGTTTATGAAGTCGATGTTGCTGCGATTCATGTTTTCCAAATTGGTAAAGTATCTCTGCGATAATAGCTACGTGTATTGTGGTTTTCTGTCCAACTGCTTTGGTAGTTGACCGCTCAAAACGAAACCAATCGGCTCGAAAATGAAACGACGCCTTTACACGTGATACGGAGTGCAGCGTGCTGCCGTAGCCAGACGTGCGATTTTGATTTCTGAAACATGGAATAACGGGCGATTGTTATAATATACCAACTGCTATTTCAAGCAATAATTATGTTTAACTTAATCACAACCGACTTACGTACAGTAATCTAAGAGGACACTGGTGCTATGTTTAATTGGTAGGACTGAGTCGACTGCGGGGAAAAGGCGTATTTATGCTTCTTTTCTTTTGGCTGGTATCCGCTGGTTAGCTTTGTTACGCGAACATGCAAGATATTATTTATTCCGCACAAGGGGGTTAACTACTATTCTTTAAGCAAATCTAGATTTTACCGATAAGTGAAATCAATTTCATTATTATTATTATTATTATTTTGAAAACAGCTGTGCATAAGAGAGAGAGGGAAATTAGGAAGGAGGAAGGATAGAATGATATGAATTGAGGATAGTAAAAAGGGAACGTAAGGGGAAACGGACAAGACCGATTACAAAGGTTCAGGTAAAACAACAATGACGCAGGTTGCCCTCTTGCAAAATAATACGATTTAAAGAAAACCCAGAAAAATATGGTGTCTCGTCACTCGCAAAGAAAAAAAAAGCGCCACATAGTCAACTCAGTTTCTTGTAGAAAAGTAAGCAAGGCGGGATAAGACTGGCTGCGTCGCGACGCGCAGCCACTCGGATACAGACAGTCGGATACAAGAGCAGCCGGAGGTGAACTGCTTCGAAGAACTTCCGTTGAACCCCGTTCAATCCTACCTATCCTATCTATTTTGTAACCAATCTCAAGAGCAGTGCTATGAAGAATTTTGAACACAAAAGAGTGAATTGAAAGCAGCTGCTGCCTCACTCGCGACCGCTACGGAAAAAAGGGCGCGATGAAAAGCCCGTCTTTCTATTCAGCCGGCTTTCACTGGGCTGAATAGGAGAAAGCCTCGATCGGCACGTCAGCTTACGTGCGCTGAAAGCCGCTCAGCGTTGCTTATAGGGTAGTTCAGCGTCTGTGATACATTTCAAGTAAGGCTTCGTTCCCCGTAGGTGTCGACCGTGGGTTTCAGGATCGAACACCGTACGCATACTGTCTGCTGTCATTGCTGTCTACTGGGCCTAATAAGTGCCGTGAGCGAACATCCGCTTGATGGCCGCACGGTTGTGCGCGTCCTTTCATGTGGGCGCGTGGTTAAACACAACGTAGTGCCAACGTAGTGCTTTAGTGTCCTCGAAAAGAGAGGGAAATGAGAAGAGAAATGTAGGGAAGTTAACCGGAAGACAAGCATCCGATTTGTTACCCTACACTGCGGGAATGGTAAGAAGAGATACTATAATGTTGAGACCGCTTGGCTGTGCACTGCCGCCGGGAAGAAGATGGAGCGAAAAGATTAGAAAAAAGGGTGAGAAGAAAAGTTCACAGCACGCATGCATGCGCACAGACGCTGACAGGTCCATCGTTTAGTCAGTGACAAGCGGTCACAGACGTTGGTGAATGGTAAGAAAGGCGGCAGGCGCTTTTGTGTGTCTGTGCGTCGGGAACGCACGAGGCCACAAGCTTACAGCGTTCTTTTCCGTGAAAGGTTAGACGTCTAACTGTCTGAAGCGATGCGAAGGCCAAGACTGCAATAATCGTGGGAAGTGCAGTCACAGAACATGTACCGTAAGGTGTGTTTTATTCCGCATGTGTTGCAATTAACGCTGTCTGCACTTTCAAGTAAGAACGAATGAGCGCTCGTAAAAGCAACGTCTATTAGCAATCGACACAATATGTTCCTTCATGTCGAGTAAGACTGGAGAAATGTTTTAGTTTTATGTGTGGGTCCAAAGGCTCCTAAGTGTCGGTTAGTGAAATCGGGTGAATTCCACTTCCTCAACGTGAGGATATAACAATTAGTTCTAAGGTCACTCGTTTAGTGTTCTCGACTATGACAGCGAAGTGTGTTCGGATTCTTCGTACGCTGCCTGGATGGCTTCATTGGCACTTGCATTGCCGACGATATTGCCTAGGAAACTACATAACTATCATATTGTGACCTCTTCCGGTGTAGTCAAATATCCGAGACCGATTGTTCATGGGTGCGGCAAGGCAAAGCGCGGAAAGTACACTCCCGAGAGTTGCGATCTCGCTTATATTGCTATCGCTTTGGATCAGGCAAACTAAAACGCAACTTTCAATCGGTATTTGAGTCACCAAAGCCGTGGGCAACGAAACGGGCATCATTGGTCGTACATGCGCCTCGAAGTTCAAACTGGCCTCGATTTAAGTGCTTGTGTTGTGTCCCTCGCTTGTGTGGCTTTTCTCGTCCGACGCTGGGCTTTCGTACAGCATTGGCATGTGATCCAGCCGGAGTGTATGCAAGGGGCGCACGAGTATTCTTTTCTGCTTGCGCAGCGATCCGGTGCCGCAGTCCACTACCCCCAGCGCATGGTCGTGTGTTGTACGGAGGCCGGCAGTACCCGGGAGACAGCGTCCACTACACGTGCAACGCGGGCTACGTGCTGATCGGCGAGTCTGTCAGCGTCTGCCAGGCAAACGGCACTTGGTCCAACAACTTGCCCAAATGTGAGCACTGGTATAGCACTAAAAATTCACATTTTTGGGACTCTATAGTGAGGCCTAGAATGCGAGCTTTCACAAAGGACGAACAATGAATATGTTAAGGTTAAGAAATTAGTAAATATTTTTTTTTTAAATCTCACTCCCTCTGCCGCATGCGTGACCTCTAGTGCATGGAAAAATGAAACGCGTATGGCGATTCGCACATCGTGGCCAAGCACATGTTCTACGTCACACCTGATTTAAAGGGAAATGCGCAGAAACTCTAGCAAGACATGTGTCCTCCTGAAGTTCTAACTGCAGCAGACGACGATGATTCTGGAGAGTGCATACTCTCGGAGATCTGCGCAGCGCAACAAGAGAACGGAGACAAAGATTAAGAAAAGGAAAAAAAATTTAAGAAGGCAGGGGCCGTGACGTAAACGTCACGTGATCCCTGAGCTCCGATATGGGAGAATGCTGAAGAGGAACGTCACTTGAGGGCAGCGGTCGCAGACAGCTCGGTAGAGCGTCTGCTATTTAGAGCGTAGTTCGCCCCCTTCTATCATCGCCTTGCAACATTTCATTTGATTCTAACATCCATCTACTATTAACAACCCTCTTTAAAAGATCGTTGCGATAGAACACTCTTTGGACAGCTCTTTATCCCTTCTAGTGTACAACTAAAATTGCCAACAGGGCCCTTCTACTAAGACTATCGTGAAACGAAGCGAACGATGCCACGTGGGGCCTATCTCGCCATCTTGACTGAAATAAACTTCGGAGTAAAAGAGGAACAAGTCTGGCTGCCCATCAACGTCCCCAGCAGTGTTTTATGGGCTGTGACGCCGCGAGCCACAAATGTCTCTGTAGTCATTATTGAGTCACTATCTAAGATGAAGAAACAAGGAAAAGGATTGAGGGAGAGTTTGACAGCGATATCCTTGTTCCGTTAGAAATGGCGCTGGCAGAATCAGGATAAGTTTATTTTATGTCAGAAACGGAGATAATTATGTAAGTATATACAGAAGTAGGTCCCGTAGTTAGAAGCTGAATTATGACCTTCTGTGCATGATGACAAGAATTATACAAACAACAATGGCACATGCAAAATTTACGGCAATAAAAGCTTTCAGGAGACGAGGCATAAAGAACCAGAAAATCAACACTGGAATGCATTAAACAATAACAAGGCTGCAGACTAGATAATAGGGAAAACTACGAAGGTACATTTTTCAAAAATGAAGAAGGAGAAATTGCACTGAAAAATGAGAGGTCGGTGTAAGCTAAAAGAAAGGGTTTAAGTTCTGTACAAAACGGGTTAGGTTTTACCAATTTTAATGTAAATGGTAGTGTGTTCTAGAGAGATAAAGCTGAAAAAATGTAATGACTGCTTGCCGTAGTTGGTGCGAACTCTGGGTAAAGTTCATGTTCCCTCCAAATCTAGTATTGTTTGTAATAATGGGAGGAGTCTTTGGCATGATTAAAAAAACTTAAATTTTGGTGGTTTTACTTGCCAAAACCACTTTCTGATTATGAGGTACGCCGTAGTGGAGGACTCCGGAAATTTCGACCTCCTGGGGTTCTTTAACGTGCACCTAAATCTAAGTACACGGGTGTTTTCGCATTTCGCCCCCATCTAAATACGTTTGGTATGATGGTTACTGGAATATTATTTAGTGTCCAATAAATATAAAAATGGCGAGCTTTGACAAGATCAGTCACACTCAAAACTTTAAAAGAATTGGCGGTTTCTGTGCAACACCGCTGACACTACTGTGGTTCGAGCTATGAGTTGCAAATAGAAAAGCAGCGGAACGGCACCAGTGGACAATAGCTGGGACAGGCTGTCAGCGCCGCCAACGGGAAACCACAGCATGCCTACCGACGCCTGCCTTGTTCGCCGGTGCCACCGCCTTGGGCGCTCTTCGCATTAGCGAGCTTGACTGCAAAACGCGATCGTAGTTTACTTAGCGGCCGTTCTTGAAAAAAAAAATCGTATATAGCAAGTCTTTGAGCCCACTGCCACCGTCTCATGGGGTCATATTATGCGTATCTGTCGTGCATAGAGCATAGACAGCACCGATAAGTACAAATCGTAATCGTAACAGTTGTAATTATTTATGCAGTGATTATAAAAGGAATTCCTATCGGTGTATTCAGAAATATCTTTGGAACTGACAGCGCTAGCACTCGAAAGAATTCAGGGTTCCAGTCTCTGGGAGCCCGGCGTATTATTATAATTATTACTTTTCCTTTCTGGACTTTGATTTGTGTTTTTCCTTTCACTATTTGCCTTTATGCTGTTAAATGTTAAATGTGTTTACACTAGCACTGTTCGTAAGAGTAGATGGTAGCTTACGATGACGTGCAACCCATTAGCGAAGGCGGCCAGGCAATGGGGAAAAAGCACTTACGTTCGATCAAACAGCTCTGCGAATTCGGCCCCAGTTTTCTAGGCGGTGCGTTAAGGCTTTATTCACGTGGTAGTTTCATAGCACAAGAGGAAAGCAAGTCCAGCTAAGGAAATTTAGGGCGAAAGCTTACGCCTTGCCAGTCATCATCTGTTTGCGAGCTTCCGGCTTGATTACAGCAGTTTGGTTAGCGGCAGGCTTTGACGCGCAGATTTGGTAGACGAAAGCAAGCGTGTCAAGTGCACGAGCCTCGCCTTGTACCAACCTGCGATCGCTGTTGTGTGGAGCATGTGCATTATCGTGCTTTACACAAGTGGAATGGGCGGCCGATACCATACGTATGCGCTTTCTTCGAAAGCCGAAACCCATCCGTCATACTACATATAGGCGCTAAGAGCTGCCAGATTCCTCGATCGCATACACACTGTAAAACGATTCACACCCTCAAGAATCCTTAACTGTGCAAACCGATCTGTAATATTAAAAAAAGAGAAATTATTGAGTTTTACGTGACAAAACCACGATCTGATTGCGAAGCACGCCGTATAGTGAGGGACTCGGGAAAATATCGACCAGCCGGGGTACTTCAACGTGCACCAAAATTTAACTACACAGTTTTCGCATTTCGCCCCCATCGAAATGCTGCTGCTGTGACCGGGATTCCATCCTGCAGCCTTGTGCTTAGCAGCCCAACACCATAGCCACTAAGCAACCACGCCGGGTCTGATCTCTAACTCACAGCCTCACAAGCTTACGAATGTGAATAAGCACGGCCGCAGCCCGGCTGTGCCTTTATCGCCGCTTTATCGCTTCGGCAGCGCTAGGCCAGTAGCATGCATTTGCGCCGTTAGGCAACTATAGAGTTGAAGGCCCAGAGCCCAGATGCCTACAACCGGAGCAGCGACCTGTCAATTCCCCGTGGCCACTTTACTGTTCACCCATTGCACAATAGCAGTGCACAAGCGCTCCATCATGTTTTTTTTTTTGCATATTTTGGGCTTTCTTATGCACGTGAAAAAGAAATACGTGATACATATGGCGTAGAAAATTATTTATTAGGTGGCTTCTGAACGTGTTCTACAGCTTCGCGTGCGGCATTTGCGGTCTTAAGCCATTAATTTAAAGATGACGCGTAATTAAATATAATCGAATAATTACTTATGACGAAAAAATAGCCTGAGTTACTCTATAGGAGATATTGCCAGCACTATATGCGTTCGGCTCAATTCGCGTGCGAAGTGCCTTCAATTTTTTGAAGTCTTGGCTCAAGTCTCGTGCGACGTGATTAACCTACACATATTGCCTTGAAATGAACGATTGCTCCTCGACTCCCCCTGTCTGCCGTTCTTGTCAGTGTGGCATGTGCGCCGACGGTGCGTGTGCGATGCGCGGCTGTGCGACCTGTGCGCAGGCAAGCCGGCCTGCGAGTTCCCGGGCCAGCCGGCGCACGCACGCGTCCTGCCGTCCAAGTTTCATTACGACATCGGCGAGCTGGTGACGGTGGCGTGCAACGTGGGCTTCCGGCTGCTGGGCTCGGCGCAGCTGCGCTGCTCGCGCGATGGCCACTGGTCGCACCCGCTGCCCCACTGCCGCCGCCTGGTCCTGCACAAGTAGTACCAGCGCGTGCAAGGGGGCATCATCATCCAGCACATGTCGCCACCGCACCGGACCTAAGACCCAAAACCCCGCCGCCTGCCAGGCACCCCCGGTTCACAGCACCGTGCTTCGCTGTCTTTCCGTTTCTCTTCTATTTGCTCGCGTTGCTTTCCGGAGAAAGATGGTCTCGCGCGGTTTGCGCTACAACAAATATGCGTGCCACGAAAGAAACATGCGACGCCAAGTTTTCCCAAGAGTGAGGTAAAACAAGACGAACGAAGAAAATGCCGTTTTCAGTTGCGCTGTCATAAAAAATTAGTCAAAACGCATTCCCGATGCCTCTCTATGTATGCTAAGCTTTCTTAGTTTTATAGAATGGGACACTGAAACACAAGAGTGGCTTGTTGGCCTAGTTGGCACATGTTTATGCTAAGCGAATACCAGCCACCTTCCTTTCGCTTTGTCTATGTATGCTTCTCGATTTTTTTTTATTCCTAATTCGAGTTTGCTGGCATTCTCTTAGAATTGAAACGCAACACATGATATGTGCAATCTGCAGTTCTCTCTATTTACAGATTGCGACGTCTGGTTGGTTTCGGGTCGTTTCTTTTCTTCTTGTTCCGCAGCTGCCTGGACCTTCCCAATGGGTGCCATTCACAAATGAGAGCAAGGGTCTTATGCAGTTTCTTTTATATGTTTCATGACGTCAATTGCCTGTTTCTAATTGGTTAGTTCCGAGTACCTCTTCCCACTTATTTGCGATATGCAACTGCTCTTGCTACTGCCGAAAGACTCCATGCTGACAATTTCCACGCGCTTAAGTCACTTGCTACGCTGCGCATACGTCATAAGTCATGTGAGTGAACTAAACACAGACGTAGCGCACAACCTTTAGTCAAGCGCCGCGGTCGACTGGGGTTCATTACATATTCATAGGAGTTAAGGGTGCAGAAAGGGTGCAGGATATGTGGTCTGAATCAGGAACTATATAAACCAATAGAAGAGTACAATATTGTGGTAGGTGTCCGCCAGTGTTGAGGGAGCGCGGCGTTTTGACCTGGGCGTACATCTGCGCAGTCCGTAGCTGTTTAGCAGTGGACCGCAGATATTTTGGGAAAAAAGGCTAAGAAAACGTCGCTTTTTAATAAAAAGGCCACATATCCTTCTGAACACTTCGTAAAATCACTGATGTACATTTTGTTCGCTCTACAGGACTGAACGTGTGGGCGGTAGCCAAGGCAGCTCTACGTGTGAGTCCCTCATGGATATCAATGCGATGCTCTGAAGACACGTCTTTCTTACAACCAGGTGCTGTTTAACTTAGGAATGCCATAGGGCTTCAGTTTTTTTATCGACCCTTAGATTTTGCCTATAGAACAAATTACCGCGAAGCGGCTACAGTACTGCGATGAACATTAGAGGATATTGCTGGCGTGGTATCAGCCGAATGTTTCGAACTCGGAACCCTCTGCGCATAGTTGTTCTATGGGTGCCATCCGCATCAATAAATGTGCTGGCGACCATCAGTGGGAGGTTGCGTCGTGCTTATATAAGCGGAATCTAGACAACGCGCAACAACAAAATGGCGATCTATTGCAAGTACGGCCTACCGTTAGTAATCTCCACACGCTGAGGTCATGAGATGAGATGTGATCACCTTTTTAAGGTGTCACCCCCGGCTTGGTCTCTCACTAGCTGATGGATATCCTGGTCTCTCTCTCTCTTTCTCTCTCTCTTCTTATAGGATCACTTGCAAAAATTTTGCTTAGAGGTTATAGCCGTATTCCGTGCGTAAGTTGTGAACAGATGTATTTACCCTCTACGTCAGGAAAGCGTAATCGCACATGTCACGCATGACGTCACAGCTTCACCACCACGGATAAGACAACTATCCATAGACCCTCAAAATTTTGGCCCACTGTGGGTGCTGTCATATGCGCTGTCACTCTCAATGCCCTTCGGAGATTCTTTTGAAATATTTTAAAATTATCTCTAAAAGCTATCAATACTTAAAATATATCGCTATAAACGCTTGAATATAAAGTTTTCAATCTGCAGTATAAATTTACCTTTCTATAGGGGTGTGCGAATACCGTATAGTAGATTTCAAATCGAATATCGAATCGAATCAAGAAATAACAAAGCCGAGTATCGAATCGAATAATGAATTTTAGAATCATTTTCACAAAACTTATTGGTTAGAAAATTGGCCAAAAAAACACGGTGCTGCACATGGTCGGAAGTCTCCTAACCTTGCATAACAATAATGCAGCAAGCTATAAGTAGCTAATGTACTTAGAAATCAAGATATGCAGTACAGTCTGCTCTTATTGAAGGAACCCCCAAGTGAGTATGCCAGCACTGATTACGGCTCAGTTATAGTATGTGAAGGTCTGAAAAATATTACTTTTATCAATAGAATTTCTGCTGCATATAATCAAGTGCTTTTATTCTTTTATAAGTAATGAATTAGAGACGTTCCGTTGTACTGAACGCCAATGAGCTTCTCAGTTTATTATTGAACCTGTGCTTTGCGGCAATCTTTTATTTATTGCATAGAGAGTTTTGCTTTCCGGTTTCCGTCTAAAATACAGAAGGCCTAACCCTACTTTATGGCTGTTGGGTTATCGTAAGGCCAATCTGCTCGACGTACGAAAGTATCGCGCATCACGTGACTCGATCACCGTTCCGCGCGTAGCCGGCGCCGACGGTAGAGGGCAGCGCCGTTTCATTGTCCGATTCGGCGTGATTTGCCACATGTGAGATCATGAAATCTAGAGGGTCACGACAAGTTCTCGCGACGCTCGCTACAGAAGGAGACCGATGTGCGTCAACGGCTGGCGTCGGGAACGAGAGGCCACCGTACGGTATGTCTCAAAGATGGCGACCGTGAACAACTTTGGTGCTATCGCGTGCATTTGCTTTCATTTGCGAGGCGGTTTTTTGGCTTTCCGCCTGTTACGAATGAATCGGCGTCGACTCGGCGCCAAACCGTAACTTGAGTCGCCGACGCCCCACGATGCAGGGCCGATTAAGCCTCATGGCCTGTAGCAGTGTGGTCGTTGCGGTAACGGGTCGCAAGCGTTCGCGGAAAGTTTGCCGCTAGTATGTCCGTGCGGGTGGCTCATCAGTGATCGGTCCCGAGATCGCGCGTCCGGGTTTTATTGACGGCTAGTGAAGCGGCTTGAAGTTCATCGCTGCTCATTCAACACGATCTGCGTGCCAAGAGGCGGCTAATCGGCCCGATCTTCGCACATGTTTTCGCACTTCACGAAATACGCGCTGTTATATTGTCGCCGTTCCCTCTGTCCGCGTCGCGTTATCATTTATGTCGGTCCTGTCGAGCCGGACGAACCTTGCACTGACATAGGTGGCCCCGGCCGACGTGATTCCATTTTGCGAATTGCCTGTGTGTGCGATCCTCGCCTCGGTATGACGTCGGGAAGTGCTTGCAGCGACAGCTAGCGCGTCAGCCGGGGCGGCCGGTCCGCGGCGCTTCTTTTACGCTGAAAACGAAGGGAAACGCCCGGCATCGAGCTCGAGGGCCTCAGCGGTGCACGCGACCTGTGGCACTGCGCGGGCCTCCACATCGAATCTGTCGCTTGTTCGAGAAAAATTGTATAGTAGATATTCGATTCGCGAATCGAATTATTCGAACGTTCACTGTTCGATTCGACTCTGTAATATTCGAGTATTCGCACATCCCTACTTTTGTCACGTTGAAAATTTTCCGAGGTGGGTATTTACGTTCTGCTATAAGAAGTATTTTTATTCCATACTAAAAAGGGCGTTCTTTATCTATTTTTATTAATTTATTGGCTATTCTTACACAATATTTATGAAAATGTTTTGCCGATTAAAAAAATCACCGCCCCAATCCTGTCCGGGAAGTTGGTCGAACAGGGAAGCTGTGTTAGTTACACCGAGTGTTACACCATGCGATTGAGTATTAGTGTAATGTTGTATTTGTTGATGGTCGGCGCTGCCGTTTAAACTAGCTCGACATCTCTGGCGCGCAGCTCGGGGTCGGCCCTACTACGAGGAGCCCGTGCACGAGCCAACTCTCGCTGACGCTCGCGGTATACGCAGCTTCTTGCTCAGGAGTACGCACTACTCGTGGTCTTCCCATAGTTGTAGCTGGGATGGAATGTGCGGAACCACCAATTCAAAGCTCCGCATAACGGGCGCAAGGCCCACCACTGGAGATGCGGTCGCTGCAAACTTTTTAACGATTGGTTGGGTTCACAGAGTTTCTAACAATATAGTAGAGGGAACTCTGGCGCTGCAGTCGTTGACCCACCATGGGAATGATGGGAAGTACATGGATTTGTATGATCTTCGTTCTTGTGGATTCAGACGTCCTTGTGGCTTTGTATATTACGCTTTATATGCCTTCATTGTCGTAAATTTCAGAGCAATTTATACTCTTCGAAGTGCAGAAGACGCTGCGAGCACGCACAATCGCTACTAATTGCAACGATTGAGCTTGTCCAGGTGGCCAAATCGAAACGCGCCAAGCATCTGAAGGCACTGGCATGCCCGCGATAAATTCATAGGGGCGTTTCACATCGCTTGTCGATGCATGCGTCTGTGGCATAATGGTCTGAATATCTGGCTTCTGTACTGTATATGTCATGTGTTCGAATCCTGACGTCGGACAATTTCAATAATGCTTACTTAATTATTTATGACGCAGTACAGTGTCGAAAATGACGAGTTTACAAAGTCACGAAGCCGTTTCAGGCCAGAAGGACGAAGTTTAGGCAAATCCATGTGCTCCCCATGCTGGCTCGACCGCTCCCATTGCAGCTCCCGTAGACACTAGTGCCAGAGTTCCCTCTAATAATTATTCTATGAAATTCTATCGTTGGATTGGATTGACGTGACTGCCGGCACCTCTTGCTGGCGCAAGAAGTGCTGGCAGCCACGTGCTCCTAGTATCGCGTTTCAATCGCTGGGCATTGTTCGTTGGCCGCAAACCGCCAGCATAACATTTATTGCTTTCGCGGCAGGGTAGGATCAATCGTCGATAAATTCTATGCCGATCTGGCTTGATCGCCGAAAATTCACCGTGTGACAACCGTATGCGATTCGCGTATAATGTAGCATTCTCGCAGGAGATGGACTCACTCCTACCCCCTTTCCCTCTGTGGAGCTCTTCTTTTCCTCTCCCGCTAGGTCACGTGGCTCCTCTTTAGCGAAGTCCCACAACGACGGCCCAGGGTCCGCATAAACAGCTTTGGTGTAAAAATGTGTTTCTTGAGTGTGAGCCAAGTCTGTAGAGCTCTGGTTGATTTGGTTATATGACCTCATTGTACTCGCCTTGGTTTTATTAATATCATTCGACGAACAGCCCGCACTAGCCCGAGACAATGGAAGCGCCCGCAACGTATACATTGGCACGATCGTATGTCGGGACCAGCGCTACAGCATCTACATTTTCTCTGTTCTAATTCTCTCGTTGACAATCGCGGCGTATGATTTGCAACAGTGTACCAACCACACAACACAATGGACGGCGAAATGCCTTTTTTTTTTCTTCTTTTCTTTGTAAAGAAGTGAACTCCAGGCATTGCCGGCGAGAATAAAAGAAATGTTACTATCGAGACTCGGTGTAGCGGCTAGTATTCCTTTTGTATAAGCGTATCATAATAAAAGAAAGACCAGAGTTATGACCAAGTACGCAGTCAAGCTTTTAATAACATGAAGAAGAAAGCATATTAGAATAAAAAAATGTGAAAGCAAATGTCATATTCGTTTCAAAATCCATAAAAAGGAAAGCGAATGCTCCTCTTTTCTTTTTTTTTTTGCATATATATATACATCATGCAGAGTGCTGCGCTGGAAGGTATCGCTCGAATGTCGGCTCACGTAAAAGGAAGTTATGTAACCCCATTCTATCGGATGGCTGAACAGTCATCCGTGTAGCTTATCACTAGAAGTGCTACAGCCTTACATAATATCTCGCTGGGAAGCAAAAAAAAAGCACACAAAAAGAAATCTCGTTTGGAGGCGTTTCTTGCTTGGGTGTGCGGGCTAAAACGGCGCAGCTGCTCCTATTCCACGGATGATATACACTTCAGCAAAAATAATTTCTCTCTCTCTCTCTTCCTCTCTCCCTCTACAGTGATCCTTATATTTCAACAGGGAGCTGGAAGCTTGTGAAGCTGTTATTTTTTTATGCGAGAGATTCGGTTACTTGTATTGTCAAGCAGTAATACTGCACATGCGTATCAATTTTTTTAGCGCATTATGTATAGCTCGACACTGTTACCAAACTTTCTTTTTTTCTTTTTCTTTATTTTTTTTTGGGGGGGGGGGGTCCGACTTGCTTGCGTGAACTATGTGGGCTAGATCTGCGCATCGGTGAGGTTCAAAGTGGCCGCGATTCCTTGAACGAATGGAACCGCACCTGTAAACCCGACTCGATTCCCCCCCCCCTTTTTTTGTTGTTTTTTCAAGTGAACGAAGCGTTCCGAAGCCCGCTGGACCTGCAAAGTGCGGCGGCGCCATGAGCGGCGCTTCATTACGGCGCCGCAGCCAGCGGTGCTGCTCGATGTGACTCTACCTTCGCTGCTTCTTTCTGTAATTCGTCCCAGAATGCTTTTATTTTTTGCCGCATATTTTTTAGCCTTCTTTGGCGGCTATCAGTAGAGAACGAAGAGCGGGTTCGGCACTGCCGCCACCCCTGTCCTCGGCCGCGCGCGTTCGTATAACTCCGACCTGCAGGCGCTTGCCGTTCATTTTTCATCGAGTGCATGTCGAATCAAGGACGTGTGACGCGTGCGGTGGCATCCTGCCTGCCTCCTTGCAACAGGCGCCAACGCTCTGCAATACGCCGGCTCTCCTGTGTCAGCCGCTTGTGCACAATTCCTGCACACGGGCGAGAATTCTCCGTCGAGGAAGACGAGAAGCGTGTGTTGAGCACTTCTCGGTCGAGGAGCAGCAGCGCTGCCCAGAAGCTTGCGGCTTGTTCCTCACGAGGGCCTACGCGCTGGGTCGACGTAGCTCGTGTGACAAGTTATATTATACACGATACGGTTTGTTTGTTTGCGTGTGTGTGCGTGTGTGTGTTTGTGATTGCGTGCACCGTCGGTCGCGGCGTACGTTTGTCACGTGTCGTGTGTCTGCTTTCACCTTACTGGCCTTCTCGTTCCAACGTCGATCTCCCTGACAGCCCGTTCGGCTCTCGTAGCACTTGCCCGTGCGAGCACGACGGTAGTGGTAGAAACCCGACAGCTCGAGCTGCGGTCGGTGCTGTTGTGGGACGTTGAACCGCGTACTGGCAAAAGTGGTTGCTCGAATCAGGGGCCAACTGTAGTGCCAAACGTAGGCGAACGCTTCTGGGAAAGCTGTAGTATATTTTGTGTCTTTACAACCACGAGTAGCGCTGTTTTCAGCGCCCATGTCGTTTTCTGTGGTCATTGTATCTCTTTGCTTGGGTTCTTCTGCATGATATGTGTTCCAGCTTCGTGCAACATATATACTTTTTTTTTGCCCTCGTATGGGTTACACCTTGAACAGGTTAATCCCGCAGCTGTACATATGTTTTTCTATGCACAGTGTATTTTATATTTGCGTATATATTGTTAAAATAAAGCCTGTGAGGTTGAACATGTGCAGAAAGTAATTAAAGTGCTTGTTATACCAGCTCGCTTGTGTTTGTTTTTCGTCACCTTTAATAGAGAAAGTGCATTTTCCGCGGACGGGCGCTGGCTGCACCACGCGCGTGGTGCAATTCAGGAAACGAGCGATGGAGAATCTAAGCTGCGGATGCGTGTTCTCAATTCTGAAAAAATAATCCCGAGAAACACGAGTTCTGCCCGGGACGAATTAATATTTGAAATAAACTGCTATCGTCCCTTGCTTTCATCTTTGGTAAGTATTGTCGCATTTGACTGCTCAAATACTGTATTCCTTGTAGCTCAGTTTCACACAATTGATATTAGAATGATATTAGAATGCTCAGTATCCTAAGATGCAGGCTCTCGAGGCAGAACTGCAACAAATAAGACAATTAATAGAACAACAGAGAACCGAAATCACTAAGCAGCGTGCAGAAATCACCCGACTACAGAAAAGGCAACAGGAGCGCAGTCAGACGCCGCGCCCAACCCCGCCGTCTAATCCCTCACACAACACCACAGCACCGCCACAGAAACGTAAGGCAGAAGACCATACAGACAACTCTTCAGACGTATCCCCAAGATTCGAGAAACTAGAACATACGATTACTGAACTTGCCAACCAGATGCTTCAGCAACACCAGGAGAATGGTGCCCACTTGCAACAAATAAACGCGTGTCTAGACGCTCTGGAAACCAGAACCACCAACCTTGAGTCTCGGGTAGCCGCGACCGAAGCCAAAGTACTTCGCTGGGAGTCTAGCTTTACATCCACGGCCTCCGGCTCCCTTAAGGGCGTGGCATCCAAACCCTATGACCGTCCATCCCTATCCGAAATCTCCAAACCAATCGCTGAACCCCCGCCACCTTAAAATGGCTCACACTCCTAACTACAATATCTGGCAGCGGAAGTGCCGTGGGTTTCGCCGCAAACTGGGAAACCTTCAGCAGTTCTTTCGGGGTAAGGAGGCCCCGGATATCACTGGCCTTCAGGAGACGGGAGGCCACGCAAAATTGGCAGGGTACAAATCCTATAATGCTTCTAGGTCGGATTCCACCACCGCTATTCTAGTTCACAGAAATCTAACAGCCATTAAACATGATATTGAAGAAGTCGACATAGACCACGTCTTTATTGAACTCATCCCTAAACGTAAGGAGGATGAAAGCATATGTCTATAGTAGCCCAAGGTGCCGACGTCACAAGTTCGGAACTCTGTTCAGGAAGGCTCTCAAAACCTCCCAACAAAATACCATATTATTATTAGGGGACTTTAACGCTCCCCACACTGCATGGGGATACCGCACAGAGGTAGTCAGAGGTCGTAATCTTTGGCTAGAAGCCCAACAACAGGGACTGACTCTCATCACAGACCCCCACACACCCACCCATATCGGGAATAGTGTCAGTGTTGACGCCACTCCCGACCTAACTTTCATCAAAAACATAGGCAACTATGATTGGACTAATACCGGGGAAAGCCTCGGTAGCGATCATTATATCATAGAAATCCACATTCAGGCGGGTCCACCCCGCAAGAAGGGTAAACGAGTTTCGCTCACGGAATGGGACCGCTTTCGCCAGATTCGGGAGACAACCGCTACCGAGCATATAAACGACCTCGAGGCCTGGATCGGGGATCTCAGAAATTGCGTGAAACGCGCCACGAGGGAAATCCCTGAAGACAATGGTCTGGTCGAAGTGAATAGCCGCCTCCTACACTTGTGGGAAGCCAAAAAGAGCATGCAAACCCGCTGGAAAAAGAATAAACGAAACCGTACATTACGCTTGCGCATCGCGCAAATCAACATGGAAATCTAGGAATACGCTAACCAATTAACCAAACACCAATTGGAAAAGGTATGCGACAGCATGCAGGGACAACTCGGTCTAACCAAAACGTGGAATCTCCTCCGATATCTTATGGACCCGGATAAGAGTAAATCCAAGCAGAGGGTCGCTCACCAATACCAGGGCACGAACGACGAGCTCCTAACAGAGCTCAGAACCCGGTACATAGGCACAAATGCACAAATCCCCCAAAAGCCATACACTGGTACGGAGAATCTTAACCTAGACGCACCCATCCTAGAGGCAGGAGTACGAGCCGTCTTGCTGAAACTCCGAACTAAATCTGCACCAGGCCTTGATGGCATAACAAATAAAACCCTCCGAAATCTAGACGACGTATCTATCACTACCCTAACAGAGTACTTCAACGGCTGTTGGGAAACAGGTTCTATCCCCTCGCAATGGAAGCATGCACAAAAAATATTCATACCTAAACATGGTAAGGGACTACAGCTCGAGAACTTACGCCCGATCTCTCTGACCTCATGCGTAGGAAAACTCATGGAGCACGTTATACTTAACCATTTCCACAATTTTGCGGAGGACAACAACTTATTCCCGAACTCCATAATTGGCTTTCGTCCAAAACTTTCCACGCAAGACATCATGATTCAGCTCAAACATCAAGTTCTGGACCACATATCCAAGAATGGTACCCGTGCTGTCCTGGGTCTTGATCTTACAAAGGCCTTTGACAACGTAGCGCATCATGCTATACTAGAGAATCTTCAGTACCTATAGGTGTGGGCCAGGGGACCTACAACTACATCAAGGATTTCCTCAACCACCGCACAGCGGAACTAAGAATAGGAGAACTACAGTCGGACAAGATCCCTCTTGGAAGTCGTGGCACACCGCAGGTATCAGTCTTATCCCCCTTCCTCTTTAATTTAGCAATGATCCGATTACAGGAACAACTTAATCAGATTCCAGATCTACACCACAGTCTGTATGCCGACGACATCACCCTGTGGGTGGTTAAAGGTAGCGATGGAGATATAGAAACCACGCTACAACAAGCTGTAGACACAGTTGAAAAGTCCGTGACCGACAAAGGCCTCACCTGCTCCCCGCAGAAATGAGAACTCTTCCTACTCAGAGTCCCTACAAACCGCAAATCCGACACTGCACCACACCCCGCGATCACTGTGCGAGGCGGAGGAGGCGCGATCCTGGTGGTGACAACCATCCGTGTACTAGGCCGGTTCATGCTAGATTACGGGCGCAACGGCAACACAATTCATAAACTGGAAGCACGAGTTCAGCAGACGATGCGACTCATTTCAAGAATTGCCAACCGACACTCTGGCATGAAAGAAGCCAACCTCATAAGGTTGGTACAAACCTTCGTTCTCAGCCGCATCACCTACATCACCCTATACCTGTGCCTCAAAGCGGCTGAGAGAGAGGAAATAGAGAAAATTATTCAGAGGGCCTATAAACAGACTCTTGGGCTACCTATAAGAACAGCCAACGCTAAATTTCTAGCCCTAGGTGTGCACAACACCCTCGACGAGCTTGTGGAAGCGCACCTTATATCTCAATACGAAAGGCTAGCTCAGAGTGCCACCGGGCGAAACATCCTCAAGAATCTCGGCGTCAACTACGAGTCGATGAAAAGCATTAAAGTAAGCATTCCTCACGATCAGAGGCACCATCTCAAAATTAATCCACTCCCTAAAAACATGCACCCCGAATTTCACAAGGAAAGGAGGGCCGAGCGGTCCAAAGCCCTACATCAGAAATTCCACGCCTTCAAAGACGTAGTCTATGTCGACGCAGCAGAATACAAAGAACGCAACTGTATGTCCCTTGCAGTGGTGGACTCCCCAGGTCAATTACGCGCTGGTGGTTCAATTCGCACCAGAAGCTCCGAAACAGCGGAGGAGGCGGCTCTCGCTCTGGCAATAGCCTCGACACATTGTCATTATATTATTAGCGATTCCAGATCAGCAGTACGCAATTTTGCGAAAGGTCGGGTCTCGGCTCCCGTAAAACACATAGTAGACACCAACCAACACCCACGACCAATCCAGATCATTTGGGCACCAGCACACTCCTCCCTACCAGGCAACGATGCCGCCCACACCGCCGCTCGAGGACTCGCCAACAGAGTACCCCGACGGCTCACGCTAGGATCAGAGAGGGATCGCATGGTCAGTTACCAGGAAATAACTCAGCACTACAGGTTAGCCTGGGCAGTGTACCCGCCAGCACACAAATCGCTTAACAAGCGACAAGAAGTAGCTTGGAGACGACTTCAGACGAACACTTATACCGAACCCCGTGGCCTATCACTGCTACTACCCGGACCAATACTCTAATACATGTAAGCATTGTAAGAAAAAAGCGGATCTGTTCCATATTATGTGGTCGTGCCCAACCGAAAATCACACAAATCAGGAAATAAGTAATACTGAGCAGTGGGAGGCTGTGTTGCTTAAATGAGGCAACATGGAGAAAGGCACATTTTATTCCTCCATATTGTTCGGTATTCTTCAGTGCGCATGTAATTAACCAATGCTTATTTCTTCAGTATTTCATGTCTATAGCCTCCTTGTAAATGACTCTTGCCGTGATGCAGCCGTATTTCAGAGCAGGACTGCGACTTTTTGGAAGCACGTAGGCGCCGCAGTGAACATGCGTCTCAGGCGTTGGGTGGTTGCCGGTCCGTATGTTTTGCAAGCATCGAGCTGACTCGCGGTTGTCTCTGTTACGCTGTAAGCGGTCCCGCCAGTAAGAAAAAACGCCGTCACGACCTTACATTTCTTTTCCACGTAAAACGCGTTCATTCACTCGCTACTTGGTCGTATATGTCCTCATCACCGTCTTTATCATCCTCGCTAAATTTACAGACGAAGTAATCGCCGCCTTCTGCTCACTCGTTGCTTACGCCCTTCTTTCTGTCGGTGTTCTTCTTCCTGCATAATGCATAGCGGTGCATTGCAAACAGTAATGGCCCCTTCGGAAATGCTGTGGAGCTGATGAGTTCTCACGACTTAGTGGACAGAGCGCCGATTTGGGAATTTGTACGTTACGTTGAGCGCTTGGCTGGCGGATCTACCAACGGCTCAGCCTCGGTATTTTAATTGCGTTCGTTGAACACCTGACAACTATCTTTTGGCGCGCTTTACAAAACTTGGATGAAAGCGAGAATTTGCGCAAAACTCGGGACTGAACCTCGGGTCGGGAAGGGCCGTGTGTCGATAAGCATTTCATTCTTTCCTAACAAGGAAGAAAAATGACATGGGTAAGAATGCCAGGATGGCACAGCCAACAGTGTGAAAGGAGAGAGAAGCTCCGAAACAAGTATCTCGAAAGTCAGAGCAATTCATCATCGGAATCTTTCAGGAATAATTTAATTTGAGCTCGTTTCAAGGAAGTGCAACCCAATGCTTAGGTAGTCAGAACAGTAAAGTCAGTGCCTGCAAATGTTTCAGTGCTTTAATTCAGTGGACTACCCTTTTTCTGCAGAAAAATATTTAAATTGTGGGTGCATAACACTATGCATAGCATCTGCTGAAATACGCACGCACGCAGACACATGCAAAATCCGGCGTTACGCGAAAATCCGGCGTTGTCACCGGCAATGTGACCGAAAGATGGTACCAAAAATGGCCTACGGCGCGAAGAGTAAAAACACACGAAAAAATGCTTGGATTGACGTCAAATTCGTCAGGCAAGTTTCTGTAAGCAAATTAAATTGATTCCTTCGAAATGAAATGAGGTAAATTTCGGGCAGTGTGGGAATCGAACCGGGCCTCCGGGGTGCGAGACGAGCGCGTACGCTTCCCTGACGCCCCGGTGGCTCCATGGTTACGGTTGACTAGAGTTGTGCCTAATACGTGCGTCATTGCACACGTCACTTTACTGCTTCCTTCACTGCCTCCCAAGCGTCACTCGCGCCTCCGATTTCATCGGTGCTGTGTCTACTGCGATGCACTCTCGACGCCAAATCATGAGTGTACAAAATGAGGTGTGCCTAGTGCGCGCGTCATTGCACACGTCACGTCGCGGCCTCCCGCGCCGTCACTTGCTCTTCGGATTTCGTCGGTGCTCTGTCTGTACTGCGATGCACTCCGAAGCGTCTACCTCAGCGGCAGCTGTGAAACGTGGTCGCCCATGGAAGCACGCCTCAGCAGACGAAGCAAAGGAACACAACATAAAACGGCAAAGTCACGACAGACCTATCATTAGGCATAAAATAAAATTCATCGTTCTGGAGCAAAATGGCCCGAATGTTTCCAGCCTGTGGCCAACATATACCCAAACCCATACACAGATTCAGCAGAAAGAATTTTCATGCATGTCGAAAACATCAGTCGAAAAGATTTCACTTGAGCGATCATAATGCTTTCGCATTCCTACACATACGCAGTCTTAAGCGTCACTGCTGAGTTTTGGGCAAGCACAACAATAGCGGCTGGCAAAGTCGGCGACCGTCGAAAATCTGAGCTGCGGGTCAAGCATGTGGGCTTTTATGCATGACTCGTCGAAGGCTCCAGCGTAATCGCTGGTGCCGGCGTGCCCTCCAAAGAGTACTGCACAATTAGCGTCGTGCATACAATCAGATTACACAAGGTTCGGTGACAAGTGACAGCTGATAGAACCATCGATAAAATTCGAGAAACCTGCGATGCATGCAGGTGCGAGCTATAACCTTTAACATTTGCTAGCCGGTGAATATATATATATATATATATATATATATATATATATATGCACAGGAAGAGCGAGTAAACTTCAACTGGTGACGAAATTGTAATGATTTTGTAAAGATTTACTTCGTTTTCCATTTCTTCGATCCTTCGGCGATGTCTCAGATGAAACCGCGTCTGCTTTGCCAGAGGTACGAGCCATCTGGCGGCGGGAGACGGGAGACGTACGATAAAGCAAAAGCATCGCACGAGAAGGCTCGTTAAAGCAGGGCCCTAGGACATTTTTATGAGGTGTTGTGCCGTTGTATAGTTGCCCGTTTGAAAGACATAATCGTTTACGCAAATAGATATAAAAAAAACATGCTCGGAAGAGCCTCAAGCGAATGATTGGCCTTCATTCACTCGGTGTGAAGAAATCGGCAAAAAAAAATCACGATATGACAGAGTCTGACCATCGTATGACTGCCCAGATAATGCGACAAAACGCGTAATATCAAATCACCATTCGACGTTTTTTAAATAAAAATCGCGGTAAAAACAAAAAAAGACAAAAAAGAAAGAATGATACACTATCTATTTTTGGCCGTCCCATCTTACCCGTCGCGGTGGCTTAGCGGCTATGGTGTTGCGTTATTAAGCGCGAGGTCGCGAGATCAAATCTCGGCCGGCCACGGCTGCTGCACTTCAATGGCGATATGCAAGAACGCCTGTGCACTGAGGACCAGTTAAAAGACCACCTGGTGGTTAAAATTAATCCATAGTCCCCACTACGGTGTGCCTCGTAACCAAATTGTGGTTTGGCACGTAAAACTCAAGAATTTAATTCAGTTTATCGTTCCTCAATCAAGCGCACCGGTGCGCTGGGCACTATTGGTGGGCTCAGTCCACGTGTATATAATCCAGATTCCAAGAACCAATCATGCATCTGGACGTGCACACCTCTCCTGCCATTATTTTTTCGTTATTCGAGATAAAACTGGCATAAACTAGCCAGCGTTTAAAAAGGGATATCGAATCTTATCAGAAAACTACAGGCAAATTTCTTTACCGTCTACCCCGTTGTAAACTGACTGAACACATTATTTCAAGATGCATTAATAAATACCTCTAACAGAACTGCATTTTAGCAAACTTGCAGCATGATTTCAGAAAGGAATATTCTACGGCTACTCAGCTATACCTCCTTTGCTTCGGTTCTCAATAACAACGGTCAAATTTAGTTAATCTTTTCAGATTTTAGCAAAGGATTGGATAAGGTCCCTCACAATAAATAAAATTACGGCTTAGAAGAAGTGTAATTTCTGTACTGCTTACATCTTGGATTACAGCCTACCTCACTAATCACGAACAATTTGTAGATGTGGGAGGGCAGCTCTTGGGCTGTCTTCTGGTCGCATTTGGAGTTGCACTGAGCAGTGTTTTAGGCCCTTTGTTGTTTTTATTATACATAAATAATATTGTGAATGTAATCAACCCTTGTGTTAAAATAAGGTTGTTCGCACACGCATGCGCTTTGTTCCATCAGATAAGCTGCTCTAGCAACCAGGATGACCTCAGCACAAGTCTAACTAACATTTCTCACTGGTACAAGCAATGGGGAATGATCCTTATTCTGAAAAAAAAAGTATATCTGTCTATATGCACCACTTTCGTATACTTATAAACTAGACTCTTCAACGCTAAAAAAGCGGCCCATTACAAATACTTAGGCGTTACCCTTACTAGAAATGTATCCTGGAATCACCATAGTACCAACATATGCGCTTCCGCCTTTCGTAAGCGGCATTTTATAAACGTAAACTCAAAGATGCACCTTCTAATGTCAAACTACCAGCCTATTTACCAAGGATTCGGTCTAAATTACAGTATGCCTGCGTGGTCTGGGTCCTTTAACTCAATCTAATATCTATAGCCTTCAACGAATTCAAAGACAAACTTCCGCATATTGTATAACAACTTCTCTGCGTTTGACTCTCCATCAGAACAAATGAACTCTAATAACGCTCCCTCACTTGAAGTAAGGAGGAAGAACTTACGATTTCAACTTCTCCACCAACTAATCAACAAAAAGCCAGCCCTTGACCCTTCACCGTATGCAACGCCCCTTGTAACCAGGCATACTCGACTCACCGCCAGTATACCCTAAATTCGTACCTTGCTAGAACTGACTCCTTCAAATATTCTTTTTTTCCCACGCACCATTAATGATTACAAATGTTTGGACTGTGCATTATAATATGTCGCTTTTGTTGGTGTGTAACATGTTAGCAAATAGTTCTCATTATTGTGCTTCTGTATTCTTGTATTTTTATGCCTACCCTGCTTGGACTTCTAGAGTCCGGAGTATTGAACGAAAAAAAAAAGAAAGAAGACTGTTGGTGTATACACAGCGTTTAGTCGAAGTCGGTCCACGTTTAGTCGAAGCTTCTCCACGTGCCGCTTCAGACATTGCGGTAGCATCGATTGAATTTCCGGATCAATGTTGTAAAAGAAATTACAATTACTTGAAGGTGAAGTCCCTGGCCATGCCCATTGAAGAAGCGCGAAGTCCTGAGCGTCTTCTTTTTTTATATATCCTGAATCAATGAGTTTGCTCTCTAAACTGTGACGCACCCATATAATTTTTTCTTGCATTGACCATCAAAATTTACCAAGACTACCTGCCCGCATCACCTAGGACACTTACTCTGCTGCTGATAAAATCACAAGACTTGCTTCTTTTTTATTTTTGTTATTTTTCTGCCCGCCTTCTTTTATGGCTTTTCCTTAACTTCTTTTGATCCATCTCATCCGCTGCAGAGTAGTATGTAGGCGAATCTAGGCTTGCGGAATAGCCTGCTTTTCAATAAAAAGCTTTCTTTATGTATCTCTCTCTCTCTCTCTGCATCACTTGCAAAGCCATAAGCGCATTCTTTAACGGGGTACAGCTTACAAGTGCCCTTTTGGAGTCCAATAGACGGCATTGAGTGTGAGTGCTCTTGTTTATGGCTTCGTTAGAACTGTGTGCAAAAAAATATGACATTGTGACAACAATGTGATTTACTCTTTAAAGGTGACGTTTTTCATTGTCATCTCAGAAGACAAATCAGAGAGGTCTACAGTGGGTCGATACCAGCAATTAAAAACATACAAATAAGGCTGTCGCACTTTATTGCCCCTAATATTTTCGTATCCGCCTTACATAACATTCTTCTTAAAAGCACCACATCCTCCTTCCCCCTCTTCCTGCCGTCTAAGAAAAAAAAAACGTAATACACAAAATCTGTAAAGAGTGATAGTCTTATTGAGTATTGTCCATTCGTACCATACACTGCAAATATTTGTGGGATACAATCTCCGCGAGATTACTGCGGGATAGTTTGCCGAAGGCTTTGTTTTTAAAGTGCACATTTATAGCGCCGCAATTTGGGCAATGTTTTCGGAAGCTATTGCTTTGTACAATTGGTGGATGTGAGGGGGCAGCCAATCGTCTTTTCTCTCTGCAGTATGCGACATCTCCTGTAATCACGCTTATAGGCGCCGACTAAGGAGAATGGGGGGGGGGGGCTCCGGCGCCCTCCGGCGCCCTCCGGCGATGCCGAAGCCTACGCTACACCCCCCCCCCCCCCTTTAAAGTGTAATTACCAGAGTGTTGTTACCCACGTCATCTAAGGTTTCTTTTGAGTTGCTTATACGTTCTCACTAAAAATTTTATTGTGGCAAAACCTTACTGCATCATTGTTGGCGTGGACGTGCACGACTGTTAATTCATATTTTCACTCTATTTCTGCAACTTGTGACAATAACAGTAGAAGCGCATTAGAAGCACCAGTGGCAGCTGCCTCATCCTATTTTTTTTACTTCAACGTCTTTTTTTAACTTCTAATGTAAACACGATGCCCAAACACAATATATGTAAATATACGTACACACAGGACAAAGTTTATTATATTTTTTTAAAGAGAAGGAACTAGCCAACTGACAATTAGTCCTAATGGCATGGATAGCTTATGCACAGAGAATGAATGTGTTGCTGCATGTTCACCTCGCTTCAAATTACTTTGCATCCATTGTAATCTGAAACAAAAAACAAAAACCTGCGGACTTCAGTGACCCCTCAGGTAATCTTTCATCTACGGCGTGTGAAATACACGTGAATTATATGGGTCTCAGTACTGCTTCGCTTTCCAGTAGCTTCGCTTTCCTAACGACTTATAAAAAAACTCTTCTAATAATTTACAACATTTATTAGGGATGAAAACATCGCCACTTGCATGCAGAGGTCATAAATATGTATAATTCACTCAGTAATCGAAATGAGCCCAAGCCAGATTCACTTGCAGTCAGAATCAGTAACAGTCATGCTTTTCAGCAGCGCTTATACTCGCACTCGCAGTAAAATTTTTAAAAAATAAAATAAAAAAAGAAGGGAGACTTATTTATGGATTTATTTAACAATGTCCTTGCAGGCCTCGTATGAGGCATTGGGTAAGAGGGGCGTTACAATAAGATTAACAGAGTATATAGAACATATAAAAAGCATAATAGACATACATTATTAATTGACAGTGGAAAAATGTATACATATCTTATACAAGTATTAAAAGCATTGTACAAAATAACAAGGTCTGGAATGTACATATTAGAAAGAGATAAACGATACAGTTCCTTTAATAAACAGTGAAAAATAATGTTGCCACTCCAGTACAAATACTAAACAATACTAAAAAATACAAGAATAATAAGCGATATGAGCTCAGAAACGAAAGAGCACAAAACGGAAAAAAGAAAGCATCGTGCACTTTATTGAAGTTACGCGGTGGAATATGAAATGATGAGCTGGCGGAATTTATCGGGATTAGGTTCGGAGACGATGAAATCAGGAAGAGCGTTCCACAATCGAATGGCACGAGGAAGCGCCGACCAGTTGAATGCATGTGTGTTCCCGTAAATGCGTGTGAAGCTGAGGCGATTATGTAATCTGCGAGATGTGAAAGGTGCGACTTCAAGCCGTAAAGAAGATTTCCTATCCGCATGAACGTACTTGTGAAATAATGATATGAGTGCTAAATCGCGTCGAGTACTTAATGGCTGAAGTGAAATATCAAGTTTTATTTGTGAGATGCTTGAATTGTAGGTGTAGTTACGCGAGATAAACATGGCGGCCCTATTTTGAATTGATTCTAATAAGCTGATTAGGTTGTTATGATGGGGTGACCAGATTGGGGAGGCGAATTCGAGCTGGGGGCGAATAAACGTCTGATAAACTAGCTTACGGATGTTAGAGGGCGAATTGCGTTGGTTTTGGCGTAAGTACCCCAGTTATTTTGAAGCATTAGCACATATAGTAGTAATGTGATGGGCCCAGGAAAGGCTTGGTGCGAGATTAATGCCTAAGTATTTGTAGAAAGTAGCTACAGAAATTGGCTTGTTATTTACGTTATATTGGAAAGAAGAGATTGAGTGTTCACGAGTGAAAGACATTACTTTGCATTTAGACGAATTAAGATTCATTAACCAAGTGTTACACCAATCGAATATGAGATGAAGGTCGTTTTGAAGAATGAGGTGGTCGTCGGGGCTGGTTATAGGGCGGTAAATAATGCAGTCATCTGCGAATATTCGCACTCGGGATGTTAAGTTATTAGGAAGATCGTTAATGTATATTAAGAATAGTAGCGGCCCAAGAACGCTACCTTGTGGCACGCCGGAAGTGACATAGGAAAGGGGCGAAGAAAGATTGTTAACGATAGTAGATTGTCGGCGATTAAAAAGAAGGTTCCGGAGCCAAGTTAGTGTCAGTGAATCCAATCTTAGTGCGTTTAACTTTGAAATTAGGCGGCAATGGGCTACGCGATCAAACGGCTTGGAAAAGTCAAGGAATATGCTATCAATCTGTACATTATGGTCCATGTCTAAATGCAGGTCAGTCGTGAATTCTAAAAGCTGTGTCTCACATGACAAAGCCTTCCTGAACTTGTCATACCCGCCCGGGCTTGCTAAAGTAGATGCCCAGCGACGCTGTTGAAAACTACCATTACAAAAGCTCAGAGCGGTATGCCATGCTTTATTGCATTAGAGTGTTGGTATATTAATGGTAATTTAGAGTAATAGGAGTAATGGTAATTTTGGCAGCACTCCGCCGCTAGACGTGTTGCCGCTTTTTCCTTCCTTTGCTGCTCCTAAGGAGTCCTCACTATGCGTTGCCTACGCATAGCGGTGCTGCAACAACAATGAAATCAGTTGCAAGGCTGGTTATCTTATGAACGAAAGGCCAGCGACGTCACTCCCCACGTCGCAAGCTGCCATCGCCGCGGCAGGTTGCACCGCGGTATTCTTTACAGGGAAACGTATGCGGGGAGCACCACGTGCTTGGCATGCTTATCAGGATCACTTTATCATCAATTATGTGTTTCCGATGCTTGTTTTGTGCTTGTTCTTTATTTTAACGAATGCTGTTCTGTATGTTGTATACGTGATTCTAACGGATGTATGCACTTTTCGCTTCACTTGTCCGAGTGCTTGAAGCTTGCCTCACTTCTGCCGTGGGTCAACCCGATATTGTACTACCTCCGAAATCGGCCCACATTTTTGCCCACGTACGTGGACGCAAAATATGCAGATGAACGAGCGGCTAACAGCTTCGTTGTAAAAAAAGCGGCTGCAGTTTCCCCGGAAAGGCGAAGCAGTATTAGCCCCTTCAGCCACAAATTACGACCGACGGTTGTTTAATGTGTGAAATTTACATAATGTTATGCCAAGGCGGGGCTGGAGACACCATAGAAAGCAAGTCAAGGTGGGATGAGAATGACTCTGCATTTTATAGAGATCCATCAGAATTCTGCAGTAATTAAATATTCATTTATTTTACAGTCAGTCATACTACGTTTCTTCAAGATAAATATTGAATCAACCGCTCGAATTACATGCGCAGGTTAATTATTCAGCCCAAGCATGACAATAAGGGAGAAAATATTTCGTAATTGCTACCGAAGCGCTCCACTTCATATGTCCCGTCAAACACGGTAGTGTCTTCCCCAAAGTGGTCGTCTGAAACGATACATTTCACTCAGAAGTGAAATATAATTAGGAAAGCGGAATGTTCAATTTACTCAAAGCCTAATGTTCGTTGTCTATTCCTTGGAACCACTGCACAGTAATGGCAAAAGTAAGTCGCGTCCACAAGCTTGTACGGCTTGACTGGAAGGGTTAATAACAGTTGTGCTTGAAGAAACTTTTTGTGCCCGCGAAGAATTCTTCGCTGAAGTGACGGTATTATGAGTATGTACAAGACGTCACAGTACGAGACAGTTCAATTTCACCGCCTGAGTCCCCTCGCACCACCGAGAGACGCGTAAACTTCCTTTGTGTAATTGACTTATATGGTGCTGTCACTAGATGTTATATATATATATATATATATATATAGACAGTCATATCATAAGAAGCCAACAAACACAAGCACCAAGGATAGCATCGTACGAGCAAGCGAAGACGTGGGTTCATGCCTCGGCCAGGTACTTTTTCATCCACTTTCATTTCCATTAATTTATTATTTTCTTTAATTCAATTAATACGAACATGCAATTTATCCTGTCCTTGGTGTCTTTTTGTTGACTTCTTATGCTATGACTGTATACATACATACATACATACATACATACATACATACATACATACATACATACATACATACATACATACATACATACATACATACATACATACATACATACATACATACATACATACATACATACATACATACATACATACATACATACATACATACATACATACATACATACATACATACATGAGGGGAGTCCAGAAAGCTGATGCCCCGACCAGGAAAAATGAAAACTTTGCGCCTATGATCATGCTGATCACGTTGATTAGATTTCATTGTGCTCTCGGATACATCACATCCGATATCGAATCCTTATGGCTCATCTGTCATGCTCCCTCGGTAACAGTGCTGCTTGGCGTTTGCTATAGACCCCCGCAAACTAATCCACACTTCCCAAGTTATTTGAATAATACCATTCATAAACATGTTTCCACCTGCCCAAGTGCCCACATCATTCTTTTTGGTGATTTTTAACTATCCAGACACTGATTGGCAAAACATAACTAGTTCCACATTACCGTGTCGTGCAGAAGCGAAAAGCTTCATCGATGTCTGTGTAACGTTTGACCTCACACAATTGGTTTCTCAACCAACCCGTGTCTCGCAAGGACCAGCAAACACCCTTGATCTGATATTAACCAGTAGCCCAGAGAATCTATCATACACCAGTTACCTCCCTGAAATCAGTAATCATAAAGTCATACACGCTCTATTTTCATTTACCTCGACTCAAAAAGAAACGTCCGATAAAATAATGCGCCTCTACGATAAGGGCAACTATAATCCAATAGCTTAAGATCTCAACTCCTTTTTTGCCGAGCAAGAATCCGCATTTCACACTCGCTCAACTTATGGAAACTGGTTGAATTTCAAGAACAAATTAAATCATCTCACTAATATGTTTATCCCGAAGGTTACCTTTCACACTAATCGCAACAAGCAGTGGTTAACCCAGCGCCTAAAACAACAAGAAAACAAAAAGAAACGATTATTTTGTACCTACAAACGCAATGGCACACCTGCTGCATAGGAAAATACTTCGAAGCCAAAAAAATTTTGCTTACTTACCGTTCGTAATGCCAGATACACGTTTTATCACAACGACTTACCTAACTTACTAATAAAAATCCCGAGCAATTCTGGCAAGTTTTAAATCCTACGCATCCTCCCCATATTACACTGACGAACGATTCACACGAGGCAGTTATTGACCATGATTGTGCAGAAATGTTTAACAACGCATTCGCATCTCTCTTCACTACTGAGCATGACGCGTCTTCGCAGTCACCCTCCTTTCATGCTGGCTGTCACCTTCTTCGACGAAGGCATTTCATCCATAATTCACAATAAGGAGCTTTAATCGCCAGATGGTATGGTCCTTATTAACTCAAATCTCCTGAAAAACGTGAAATCAGTTTGTGCAGCATATTGATGTCTCAGTTTTTCACAGTCACTCTCCTCGAGAATTATGCCACTTGATTGGAAAGCAGGCAAGGTCGTTCCAGTCTGGTAAGGGAGACTCACCCTCGAATTACCGCCCCACTTCATTAACTAGTGTGCCTTGTAAAATCATGGAACACATCTACTCGCAAATTATCAGCTTCTTGGACTCGAACGAATTTTTTCATTCCTTCATGACTTGCACACTAATCCTGACTGTAACATCCAAACTGACTCCATCTTTCTTGATTTTGCAAAAGCTTTTGTCTAACTTCCTCAGCGCCGTCTGTTACTAAAACTTTCAAAGCTGAACCTACATCCTAATATTCTTAAATGGAGTTAAAAATTCCTAACAAATTGTTCCCAGTCGGCCTATTTTAACAGCCATCTGTCAAAATCCCTCCCAGTTACCTCAGGCGTTCCACAAGGGTCTGTCCTCGGTCCCCTCCCATTTTTAATATATATTAACGACTTAACCCTGCATGTTTCTTGTAGTATTGGAATGTTCGCTAATGATTGCGTCATTTACCGCACCATTACTAATTGTCATGACCAACAAATCCTTCAGGTAGATATTAACAGCGTACTAAATTATTGCAATGATTCCCTAATGTCCCTCAACCCTACCAAATGTAAACTCATGTCTTTCTCTCGTCGTCACAATCCCTATCGCTTTCATTATTCAATTTCTAACACATCGACTGAGCTAGTGCAATCACATTATTATCTAGGTTGTCACCCTCTCTTGAAATTTATCATAGCGCGCCCATATTAGTAACATCATTTCAGCATCGAACAGAACACCCGGTTTTCTGAAGTGCTACCTCCGCCTTGCCCCACCGCATGTTAAATTGGCCGCGTATAAAGCCCTTCTCAGAACTGAATTAGAATGTACATCTGCTATCTGGAGCCCGTATCAAGCGTATCTAATCACAGCGTTCGAAGCCGTTCAAAATCATGCCAGCCGATTCATTCATTCCTCATATTCATACGACGTAAGTATTTCGTCTTTGAAAGCATAATCCGGACTACCGCCCCTCTCTTATCGTCGCCGCATTGCTATCCTCGCCCCTTTTTCACAAGTTTTTTTTTTATTCTTCTCTCAATCAAGCACCGTATATTACAGCCGCAGCACGCATATCCTACCGCAGCAGTCATCTATTCCAAGTTGACCGTCCGCCATCGCACTCTACCGCGTTTCCTGCTTCGTTATATTGTAGAGCAGCTCCAGACTGGAACGGCCTACCCTATGACATCGTCTCCATCACTGCATCATCTGCTTTTCAAGGACGCTTAACTGATCATCTTCAATGCTAAATAATTTTTGCTGTTTGTTTTTCTTATTCAAAATATAATCTCACCTCTTATGTAACACCCCCTGAAATGGGGGCCTTTAATGAAATTAAGTGAACTGAACTGAACTAGATACTGGCATGCTTGCACCAAAACTCCGAAAAAAATAGAAGCATCGACGGCCGCCAAGTACCCCCCCCCTTTTTTTTTTGCTTCTAGAATGTGTCTTAGCATACATACTGACGGCACAAAATAACTTAGAGCAGTGTGGGTATGTACAAAGGGGAAAGCCTCCTGGTCACGTCGTTTCGAAGGTATGGGGGGGGGGGGGGTACAGTGTGTAATATGCATGTTCAGATAACTTTGGAACAGCTTTACATCGTTCTGGCCACTTGAATTCTCAATAAAACTGCAAGACCAGTGACTAGAAAGCAATGTATTTGAGTGTAAAGCTTTCAGTGATTCTATTAGCAACTACTTAAGCTTCCTATTGCCAGCAGCGACTTCTTTTCCACATTCTATTGGTTGCTTTCCAGTTTAGTTTTGCAGAGTATTGTGCGCAAGAGCCAGACGCATATTAACTCAACGGCTTGCGCTCCACTGTGAACACCTTGGCTTTGTTCCTTCAGTAGTAAGGAGAACAACCATCTTCATAACCTACTTCTACCATGCGTACTCGTTTTATTACATTACCTAGCGTTCGGTTCTGCAACGTCCTCTCTTTTCCTTTTTATCTTTCCACCCTTTTCAACCCACCCCAGGGTTGGGTAGCCTACTGGGCTCAATTCTGGTTAACCCAGCCTGCTATTCGTTTATGTCTTTCTTGCTAACATGGCAACTCAAAGTTAGTTTGTTCCACACCTTTCAAGACGGCTATGCACCACTGAGTGTCGACCAGTGGTTTCACTGGCCTTTTCGTTCCAGAATCTGCTTTACGTTACGACTGTGGGAAAGCGGCTGTATATGTTTATATGGCCTGCTGAGAGCGTGTCGTCCTGTTTTCTCGCTTCCATTTTCTCTCCAAAGTGCTGTCGCTTCCTTCCCATTTTTTATTTTATAATTGTTTTGTTTTTGCTTTCTTTTATGTCAGAACAGCACCGACATAACACAACGACCACTGTTTTGTTCTAGTTACTTTCTTTGTTGCGATATCTTGTTTCCCACTTGGCCACAACCAGCTATAATGAAGACTAGAAGCCACTCGAGCTGATAACGAAAGCAGAGAAAGAATCAGTTTGGAGTAGAGATGGAAGAGAAATGGTGTGTAATTGTATTATCTCTACACTGGTTTCTGTTTCCGTCAAGTACAACCACCGAGCCTTTACAATCCTCTTCCATGTACTGTACCTGTAAAGAGTGCTTTTCCGCATAAACAGTCGCCATGAGAAGAAGCCTGACTTCCGGCATTCTGACAAAACCGAAGGAAAGGGTATGCGGTAGGAATTACCCCTTAAAATTGATTTAGTCTTGCCGTGCCGCACCAGAAGAAATTAGGAACAAAACAGGACAAGCAATAAGCTTGCAGGAGTGCTGCAAACGAGGCATGGCTGGATGGCAATAATAGTATAATGTTGAAGGTAGCAAGTGAACAGAGGAAAAATAATAATAGTAGGCATGTAATAATACATATAAAAGAATTTTGGAGAGCAAACCATATTTGTGCAAACAAAGTTTGAGAGATTCACGAATGATAAAGCGATAGCCTCAACAGCAGCACCAAAATTTAAATGAACACTCCCTAGGTTCTTTATCTTAAGGCTGACGTGAACAACTCGCCAGACGCAGATTGGTTCAGAGAGCAGATAGAAATAACACGTGTTTATTTAGTCACGTATATATCTCACACATATTTTAATGAATATAACGCTGCAGTTTTGAACTACTTAGACGTTTCTTCTTTATTTTTGTGGTGACATAGTTGTTTTTTGAAGACACAACATGTGAAGTACAGTCCCACGAAGGGAAGGACTGGAACACATTAAGTGAGGATCGAGTAATTTCTCGTCGAGAAGATGGTCGCATGGTTTACTAGAGAGCACTTTAGTAGCATTATTGCACTCTAGAAGTTGTCCATCCTTCTGCAGCATGCCACCAGTCTTACGACTAGTAGCAGGTGCCACTAGAAATGCTTCATTTATATCGCAGGCACTTCTTTTCCCTTTTCTAATTAGGCGAGCGACTACCTTTTCGTACGAGCTCAGCTTCTAAACACCAGGATAATTCGGGTAGCTGTCTACAGTTACTAAGGAATTCCCAACCAGCTCGGTGAGGCATTCCGCCCAAACGTCTTCTCGGGCTGCTCAGCGGAATGTGCATACCCACAGCCGCAGAGCCGTGCGCGGAGAGCAGTGGCGGCGGCGGCGGTGAGGATGGGCTAGCGGAGAAGGCGCGAGTGGGGGAGAGGGCCTTGGGTGGCGCCATCGGGCGGCAGAATCACAAAGCGGGTCGGCCGGTGCGTCGGCGTCCCCTTCCGTGCGCGGTCGCGAGGCCCAAGCGGTCGCAGCAGCTAGGCCGAACGAGAGCTGCCGCCCGTCCCCGGTGCTGCGGGGTCTGCCTTGCCGGCAGCCAGCTCCGGCTGCTTTCGCGGCTCGTGTGCCAGCCGCCGGCTGCGACAGCAGCGAGAGCGCCGCGCACCGCGCTCCATGTCAAGAGGAGGCCAGTGGCCGCCAGCCAGTTGAGTCGGCGGCCCAGGCCACGGCGTTGTCCGCACACTCGGCTTCCGCCGCGGCGTGGTTTCGGGCCCACTTGGCCCCCAGCGCACGAACCCTGCGACAGGCTTAACAGCGCATGGAGGCTCGCGCCCGGCCGGGCTGGGCCCTGGCCTGACTGAACAGGTGAGTAATTGACTCCGTTCCACGCGTAGCCGGCTTTTTAGATGTTCCCCTCGGGGTACACGAACGCCGTGGGCTGCATGGCCGCCGCCGCCGCCGCCGCCGGCAGAGGAGAGCCAGTCGCTGCCGGCATGCGCTCTTTTCACTGTTCTGTAGGCAGAATAATGAAAGGAACGGCTGCTGCAGAGAACAGTCGCATGCTGCGGAGATCGTTCCGGATGGCCCGCCACACAGGCAGTTGGCATTTGAGGCACTCGCTCCCATGCCGTTGTATTCCACTGTGCGTATTACTGGTGCGTTCTTTGCGTTCACTGCAGATCTCTTAAGCACGATAGGGTACCTTCACTTCGAGGTTGCGTTAGCCACGCAGCAGTGAATGTGAGCGCCCTGGCAATTCACTTCGTGAAAATGCTATTGGAACGCCAATGTTTCTTTTTTGTGTCTTTCATGTCTTGGAGCTAACAACACGGATATTTTGATGAAGTACGAATAATAAAACCTTAACATGAAGATAACATGCATTGCTATCCTTGTCGGTCCATGTACTTACTCAGCTTTGATCGAGCAGAACACAGACCAGACACTGGCCTTGATGAAAATGATCCCACCACTTTCCTTTCACCGGTCGCTTGCTTATCGCGAGTGCGAACGGAGACATTGTACGGGACGAGCCGCGTGCCATCACAGCCTGATGTCAGCTCATCGTCGTTCTGCTTTCCTGTGCTTTCGTGGTGCCGAAGACAGCGAGCGCCGTAAATCCGATGTCGCCATGTTTGGAAAACGTGTGTTGCTCCGCCGTCAAAGGGGATTGTCATTTGGCCCTTTGTGAGCCAACAGACGAGGCGCCCACGGGCGTGGAGAAAGAGGCGAGGGAGAGATAACAGCGCACAGTCCGGCGTGCGAAGCAGGCGTCGGAGAAAGTGCGCTCTGCTATCATTTTATCCGGTGTCGTCGTCATGGTTGTCTACTTCGGTAGTGCGTTCCTGCTGCGGGCTTTGCGAGGCTATCGATCCGAGACCGTGCAAGCGTGTCGATTTGCAGCGGCTGAGCGCGTGAAAATTCTTATCCAGGCGGAATGCGGATGAAATAAAGTAGAGAGAGGATGCCACGTTGGCGAAAAACATCCGGAAAAGAAATGGCAGCGCGAATCGTTCATTTCTTCGCGCTTGGCGCTGGCTCCTCGACGCCGGTGTGGCGGGTCCCCTCCTAGGCTGCGAAAGCCTTCCTGCCGCGCGGTGACGGCGTGCCTCGCGGGCCTTCGAGCAATGCTCAGAAGCCAACTTGATCGTAGGCTCGCAGACGTGAGGCAAGATAGCTGCAGCGTGAGCATGCGATCGTCACGCTTAAGGTTCGGTTCGTTCTAGGATGTGAACACCGCATTTAACACACTCTAACGTGCGTTAAAGGCGGTATTCAACGTGAGGCGCACCTGCTGTCGTTCTTCAGCTATATTTAAGCATGTCATGCCTGTTGGCACCTTGCGCACAGTCGTTTAATTAGGGCACCGCAGTAGGAGTTTACGCCCGTGCCGCTAGTAAGCGTCCGCTAGGGGAAAAATTGAGGAGGTAAGTATATCTTCTTTATGAAGGGGAGCCAGAAAGTTTTGACACTGATCCGCTTCTTTTCGGCCACTGTGTCACAGAGTACACAGTAGTAACAGCGTAACTGCCACCACTGAGCTAATGCTGCAGATATGCTTCTACTTTACGTTCTTTTTTTTCTTCTAAAACACCTGACATGCTTGTGCGCCTATATGGTAACACATATATTTAAAATGAGATTAATTCAATTATATTTCTTCTTTATACGCTCTGATACAATTTCAGCCAATTTTGCATGTCTAGATGGTACTATGATTGCGGGTTGAAATACAGATGATGTAGTAATAGTTCTCGCGAAAGCGTTGAAAATTCGCGAATTGTAATATTTGGCACTCCAGGCCAGACCCCATTTTGTAGGGCCGCTTGTGTGCATTGCAGCTGGCTGAAATGCTTATGGCAATCGCACAGAATGAATCGGAGCCTTCCAGTTGCGTATTGTTTTGTGTGCTGTACGAACGACTTGCGGAATCATACACAATAAAGCCATGCTCTCATTCATAATATCGTCTACCACTATCGTAAAACGCACGTCACATCATGAAATCAACAAAATTGAGCAGAAGAGGTAGGCTCCTAAGCACCAGACGCGCACAACGAGCATATCATCACGCGTTTCTTTTATCGTTTATTTTTTTTCACCATTCTGATGCTAAAGGTTTCTAATGATGTTTCCTCGACAGTGTCATTACAATTTAGTAATATCATGTCGTCTTCACTGGGTGAGCGTTAGGTTCATAGAATCATTGCTAGGAAAGCGCGAAGAAAAATAAAGAGAGCTGAAGAAGTACCAGCATCCAGTAAGGTTCAATTTAGTTAAAATTAGAGTAATCTGTTTCATGGTACATGTCTCATGACAATGAAGATTCATTTTAATGCTCAGTTTGGGGCATTATTAATCATTATGCCTTGACACTTTGTCGCGAAACTTCCAAGGTTTTTTTTGAAGGACTTTCTATATGATAATAATATTCATTCACTCTAATGAATCATTTATAGTTTGCGAAGCTGCGTGTTAATTTTATGGTCAGCGTGTTGGCCTGCATTCGTACATGCGTAATTTCGTTACATTCACCAGAAAAATACGCGTGATTCCTACAAAATAAGCAATTTGGCTCAACAATGTTTCTTGTAAAGCGGGCTTCTCCTTATCATAATAATATGGCAGGAAAAGCGCACTCGCTGGGAGCTAGGGAAGAGTGAACACGTTGAAGAGGGTAGGAAATGGGTGCAGGCGGAGAAGGCTCGTGCATATAGCACGCATAATATTGATTGTGATAACACTGATGCCGACACTGAAGCCGCGTTCGCGCCGTCGGCGTAACCGTCTCCACCATGTTGTCACAGCATCGACAGCGCACGCACCGCCCGCGGATGCCACGAAGTTAGTTTAGCTGCAAGGAACGACGAAACCACGAGGATGCACCGTCAAGCTCCACTCGGCTCGGAAGCGTTCAAGCGTTCTGCCTTCCACTGCTGGCGTGAGCATTGTCAACACGCGCATTAGTGATCCTGCTGAGCAACTGTGTATATACCACACCGTGCTGAATTCCCTTGCCCTAGTGGGACGGACGGTAAACATCAAGCTAAAGCTGTGTAATACTTTCATCGGGCGCTGACAAATACCGACAATCTTTCGTCTGTCTCATCTCGTGCACCATTAAGGTTCGACGCCTGTAACGCCGCTGCCGGCCCCACGCCAGCATGTCTCGTCCACATATCCTGAGCACAACGTCCGGGGAGCTCGAACGCAACGCTATATGTTTTTATCGCTTTCAGCGCTTGGCCCTTGGGGCGAAACTACCAATTTTAGACCGTCTAGTTTAGCCATAAGCACAAAGGTTGCCGACGTAGCTGTACAAAAGAAAGAAAGAAAGAAAGAAAGAGAGAGAGTAAAAACTTTATTGAATATAAATAAAATGAGGCACGATGGTTGGAGCCCCTATCCCCACTGGCGCGAGCGGCTCGCTGGGCTTGGTCCAGGAGAGCCAACTGGCTCTCCCGACCCTCGTCCGCAAGCCATGCCTCCCATTGCTTATTCCTCATTAGTGGATGTTGATGCAATATGGGGCTGTGTGCGGAGGCCTCCTGGGGCACTCCCATGTGATGTGTTTTAGCGTGGGTGTGTCTGTGAACCACGCGCCCTCGTCAGTAAACCTCGTGAGGTGTAGAGGTGTATTCTGTGTAGGTGGTGCAGGTTGGGGTATGTATTCGTCTGAATACGACACCATTCCCTCTCCTGTTGGCTGTTTAAATCGGAGTGAGGATGTCCAAAACGTCTCCGCTCCTGCCTTTGCTGTAGGAGGATGTCACGAGAATTCGGTGGAAGGTCGTCGCTAAGAAGCGCATATCTTTTTTAAGCCACCAGAATGACCACGCCACCTGTATTCGAAGAAAAAGAGAAAGGGAGAGAGAAGAAAATAAAAAGAAAGGTTGGCAGAGGCACTTAAGACTGCTTACGTGTGGGAATGCGAAAGCATTGTAATCGCATTGGGGAAATGTTTTCGCTTATGTATTCATCCGTATGTCATCGTGCACGCTGTAAACTTGCACGGCATTACTTTTTGTGTTCCCTTGCTTCGTCTTCTGCGCTTGCTTCCATCGGCGGCCACGTTTCACAGATGCCGCTAAGGTAGACGCTTCGGACTGTATCTAAGTAGACACAGCACCGACAAAATCCGAAGAGAAAGTGACGCGCGGGAAGCAGCGATGTGACGTGTGCAATGACGCACGCACAAGGCACAACTTCAGTCAACCAAGACCGTGGTGCCACCTTGGCGTTGAGGAAGTGGGCTCGTCTCCCACCCAGACCAAAACGTACCAAATTTTATTTTCAATTCTATTAATTGACTTTGTTTACAGACAAATATGTGTCTGACATATTTGACGTCAATCCGAACATTTTTGACGTGTTTTTACTCTTCACGCCATCGGTCGTTTTTGGTACCCTCTTTCGGCCACGCCGCCCACAACAACGCTGGATTTTCACGTAATGGGGCATGTAATGCTTTCGCAATAAAACTTTATGTGTCACCATCCTCCATAGACGGTGGCTTGACATCAGCCTGCCTGACACGCCGAATGTGGGCATTTAACAGTTTCGAAGGGTCAACCGCTGCACGATCCAAAATGTCGAAGAATGAATAATCTTACATGATGCGAATCAAAGCCTACTTGCAGATGCGCCATGTCAACTGCTTAGCTGCAATTTTGTGTATCCTTTTAGCAAGAGCACTTTCCTTGCATGCGACTAGTAGGTTCCTTTCATGCAATGTATCTACTAATGCCTATGTCAGCACTCGCGGCGCCATGATGTGCGCTTCACGTTAGAGCCACCTAAATAACCTCGTTATACATTTCCTGGGTTTTCGCGTGCCCCGAAGCGATTTACAATGTAGCTACCATGGTGGGGCGTTCGTTTAATTGGTGATATTTTGTCCCTTAAGAAAGCACATGATTCAAGAAAGTCAGCTTTTGAAGCACTTGCAAGAATGAGTAAAATTTGTAGGCTAATGGTAAGAATATCAAAAGCCTCTGCAGGTTCCTCCCTTGAATTTTGTCACTATTTCTTGGTGTTCTCGATCGTAGAGGAAGCAATGGTTATGCTTCATTACGAGGCCTGTCTACTAGTTGATTTGAAACAGAACAGCGCGGTTTTGACGGGGACAGCAGGGAGAAACGACACGGACGAGCGCTGATTTGCAACTGAAGTTTACTGCTTGGAACGAAGAATATATAACAGCTCCAACCAACAGGATAAATAAAAAAACATACATATATTCACAGTTAGTCATTCATGCCGCACTGAACAAGGGAGATAACTGTAATCATCATATCCCCCCGCTAAAAATGCCAGTTCTTTGGACGTAATCGTTAAGGAGGGGCTACTGACGCACGCGTCTTTTGACCAGGCGATGTGCGCTGCTTCGATGATTTCCCGCGTTAGTTGGTTACTATGTTTACTTAAAACTTGTGTTCGAGCGAAATTGGGGTGGCAAGCCTTGCTGTCGCAGTCTCTACAGTGGATGCCAAGATGCCCTTTTACAGTATTATGCACATTGTTGTTGTGCTTCTTCAGGCGTTCATTAAGGCACCTCCCCGTTTGACCGACAAAAAGACTGCCACATGACAATGGAATGGCGTAGACGACTCCCTCTTTACAAGAGACGAATTGATTTTCATGCTTGATGTTGCACTCCCTTGGAACGAAATCAGTATTAACCATTTTGCACATCTTCCCAAGCTTATACGGAGCCGAGAAAACTACTTTGGCACATGCTCGGTTAGCAATTTTGTTTATTCCATGGGAGACATGATGAATATAAGGCACTACAGAGGTTTTTTCTTTTTCCTTTCCTGTCATCGAATCTACCCGTTGTTCTTTTCTGTTTTTGCTCAAACTACTGAGGATAGTTTCTGACACTGACACTAGCAGCTGCTTGGGATAACCAGCCTTTACCAGACGATCTGTTTGATGATTGAAGCTTTTTTGCATGGAGTGCATGCATGATTTGTTAAGCGTGTTGTGATAGCATGATTTGGCCACTGCTCGTTTAACCAGCTTAGAATGAGATAACTTAAAAGGTAGCAATGGCTTATTGCTTCGTGGTTCGTAAGACCAGCACGTGTGATGTTGCATTATTCTGAAATGTCAAGTTTTTTTTTTTTTTTACTGCGAGAGAAGCTCATAGGAGCTCACGTTGTATTTTTTTTTTAATTGTTGTCATTACACCTTCCGTTGGCTTTTGAAACTTATCGCAAATTTGGAAAAGTACTATCATTATTGGAGCCCCTAAAGCCAATGAAACTTAGTATCACGTATCTCCAGACTTCTCAAATGGTCGAGTGGAGAACATTTCTATGGTAGTGTCACATCGTTGAAATACTAGTTTACATTTTTCAAACTAGGCATCGACGTGGCAGCCTTTGATGCATTTCCACTGCAGTTGTTGCATAATTGATAGCTGTAGGACTTGCGTGTTAGATGCATTCGTTGAATAGACTACGTTGTGCGCTAGGAAGCACTGCGCTAACTCAGCGCTTTTGATCACATTCCACATACAAGTGGCTTTCCATATACAACTCCAGCTGTGGTTGCTTCAAAATAATTCCTAAACACGTGATTCACTGCTGCGAAAGCACCCAATAATGACTCACGTTTCTTGCAGAGTTCTTTAGATTTGGCTTTTCTCACGAAGTCCGATGGACCTTTCGCACGTCTTGGCGCTCGGCGTCCGATTAGTGAAGCGCTTCACTCGAAGATCGGTCAGGGTGCCAAACGGAAATTTTTCAGGTTCGCTTTGGGTTCATGCTTTTCGTTTCGGTTCACGTTCGGCTTCGGAGCGAAAATTAGAGTGGTTCTAACCGCTTCGGAGCTTTGTGAACCAGTTCATTCGAGTTCGAACGGGTTTGAAAAAAAATACATTCGCGCACTTCCGGTTTCCGAGAGAACACCTGGTACATTTTTAGAGACAAGTTCGCTTGAATTACAACTACTGCGAACCGTTTTATTTTGCAATTAGCTTAGAAGAAATCGCAAAAATTGAGGGGCTATGCATTGTTATATAGAGGCATGTCGAGTTTGTAGATTCAGAGGGCTTTGTGGCGCCCTGTGAGGCTATCAAATGTGTTTTTCCAATGCAGTTGCGTGACGTTTGCAAAAGCTATTGTAAACAAACTATTCTCCAAGAAGCCAGGCTTCAATTTATTGCAAATTTGAGCACACCACTTTAGAAGAAAATATAATTAGTGATTGCTTGCGTCTTCGAGAAATTGTGGCACCATATTGCAGTTTGAGGCCCGGTAGCTATCTAGTAGAGAAAAATAAGAAAGACAAAAAATTTGGGTCAGTTCTTCGCTAAAGTTGGTCGCGCTCATTTTCTACGTTTTACTGCAAATAAAAGAATATAAATCATCTAACGTCATACTCACCATGCATTAAGCGTTTATATTTGTAGAAATCAAAGAAGGCACCTAGTTCTCAGAAAACACGTTATAACAATTCCCAAAAGTGAGCAGTAACAAATAACACAACTTTACAAATGCATGCTGAGTTCATAAATTTATAGCTAAAATATTTAGAGTAACCAAATAAATAACGCAGTGAAAGCACTCAATAAATGTGTAATATTGTTCCGGCGCAGCCAAGAGTGGCACTAGTCAGATGACGATTTGACAAGTAGAGGTGGAGTCGATCTCGACAGCCATCTTATTCGTGCATCATCGTTTTTCTTGTAAATATTGTAAATACATCTTTATATGTGACTTCTGCAACATAACAAATTGGTGAGAGGTGCGGGGTGTCAGGATTGGGGGCTCAATCCCATCGCTCGAGATCCATTGCCAAGATTGGAGTCCGGCATGAATTCGAAGGTAGCTGGCCCATGCCGTCGTCCAACTTATCCACGCTGAGGACGTTGATGAAGGGAAGAACTGCTTCTCATCGAGAACGAGGAATAAGGGTTTATTTACAGTATGTAAATCAGTCTAACATGACTGTTTGAGAAAAAGAGTGTCACTCCAACATGACTGCACGAGAGAAGTGTTTCAGTCTAACATGACTGCTCAAGAGAAGTGTTGAGCATTCGCACCACAGCAGTTTTTATACACTCGGTCCGCCCGCGATACAAGGTGACGCGAACGTTCCATTACTCATTGTCAACTTGCCGCCGCCCCGCAGAACAGTTTACGCACACATAGGCGCACACATTCCGATGTCTGGCGCCGGCGTCGGAGGGGTGCCGTTCCGGGAAGCATCGGAGCCATGGTGGGTAGCTCGTTGTCCTGCGTCCCGATCGGCGTGTGGGAAACAACAAAAAACGGCTTTCCCGCGGCAGCCTGCTCATGCGTAGCAGATCAGGTCCGCGCTGGAGAGCTCCGGCACCATAGTTCGCCCACCGAACTCGTTTCGTCACAACGGCGATGGGGCTGGTGGATGGAGGCGGTTTTCAGCACAAAGCCCGCTTCTTCGAACGCATCCTAGCTGCAGCGACGGAGAGTGGGGGATGCGCGTCTTGTCCTCCAGTCATAATTGTGTGGCAATTTTGCCTTGCAGCTCGCCATTCATAACAGGGGTAACCACGAGAAACGACAACGGGGCTCCGTAGTGGTCGTCACCTCGGACTGGACATGATGGACGAAACAGGACCAGACATGGCACGGCCCACATCAACGCCTACAACTCTGACGGTTGTGCTGGCTCAGCCGCGGGATCCAGGAACGTTCTGCGGCACCGACCACCTCCACGTGGAAGATTGGATCGACAGAGAATAAACATTTTTATTGGGAGAATGCAGCCTTGGAGAGGCGTCCTCATTCCAGAATGCCTTGAGCTCGGGCCGCGTCCTGGGCCCTCGTAATCAGCCGTTGCTGATCCTCGAGGTCGGAGCTGGCCAAGGCTCTCTCCCAAAGCTCGTTAGTGGGGTAAGGGTTCGGAGGATTTAATGATGCCGCTCTGCAACCCCCTACTATGTGCCTGAGGGACCCGGGCTCTGCGCAGAAGCGGCATCGCGGAGAGAATTGTGTAGGGTCTATGAGGTGATTTCTGGTTGGGTGGGGGAATGTATTAACCCGTAGAGTTCGAAGGAATCGTTCCTGCTCTCTAGGTATTGACTTGTGTGGGGGTGCATATGTTCTGCGGGTTAGCTTGTAGTGTTGTGTGATGTCTTGGTACGAGGCTAGAGGGTGCGTGCGCTCGGGTTCAGATTCCTCGGCGTCGGCTCGGTGGGTCAGATTTCGAGCCACGTGGTTGGCGACCTCGTTGCTAGGAATGCCTTGATGAGCTGGCGCTCAGATGATCATGAGTGATCTCGTTGGCGGCTTTTGATTGATGATCCGGAGCGTAGTGGTATGAATTCTGCCGCTAGTAAAGTTGCGGCACGCCTGTTGGGAGTCGGTCACTATGACTTCAACCTCTGTTTAGGAGAGCGCGAGGGCTATGGCCGCTTCCTCGGCTTGGAGGGGATTGTTTCGTGTCAGCGAAATGCTGCTCCGATCTTCTTTGTTGACGACTACTGTGGCTGTTGTGGCTGCGCGTCTGGAGGTAGAAGCCGCGTCCGTGTAGGCTGTAGAGGGTAAAGTCCCGTATCGCTTGTGTATCGTCAGGGCGCGGGCCTCCCTTCGCTCTGCGTGATGCACTGGGTGCATATTGCGAGGTAGAGGACGTACGGTGATGTTGCTCAGGATGGCATGGGGTAAGCTCACAGTCTGAGGCGGCGGTTGGCTCAGAGGGGTAGAGAGCCCCAGGCGTAAGAGTATGGACCTCCCTGCTTCCTTTAACCGCCAGCCTTGTTCGCTGTCTGGATAAATGTGCCTCGATCAGCTCCTCGGCCGTGTTGTGCACACCTAGTCGTAGTAAGCGTTCTGTGGACGTACTGATTGGATCGACACGTATGAGCGTGTAAGTGCCCACAACAAATGGGATCCGACGATTATGTTGGTTAACTTGGTCTTCTACCTATAAGGCACGGAGAAGGTGTGGTATGACAATCATGAGGAACAGCTGAATGACTGGGACACGTGCAAACAGAAGCTGAGGGTCTTGTTCGGCCGCTCCACCGGGAGGAAAAGCACCCCAAATAAACAACTAGCGACTTGCGCCCAGACGTCCACGGAATCATACGTCTCTTACATCCAGGACGTGCTGGCTCTGTGCCGTAAGGCCGACAGCAATATGGCTGACTCAGACAAGGTTGGGCATGTACTGAAGGGGATCGCTGACGATGCTTTCAACCTGCTCATGTGCAAGGAGGAGAAGGAGGAGGAAATAAAGAGAGAAGGCAGGGATGTCGAAGGTAATTAGGCAGTCCCTAATGTGATGCCTTCGTTCCTTTAAGGTGAAAATAACTGAAATGTTAACCAAAAATGCTTCTGGTTGGCTACCCTACTCTGGGGGACGGAAAAGAGGGAATAGAAAGATAAGATATGCAAAAATTGTAAAACAGTACAGAACATCCTAAAAGAGTGTCAATATTTTGAGCAGGCCAAGAGCCGCCACATTGCAACGCTGTTCGCACGTCTGCCAAACACAGCTGCGACATCCTATTGTGACGACAGGCAAGCAGTGCATTGACCATCATCATCAGATGACCTGACGAGGATAGTGCGGCGAGAACTATAAGCCATGGCTCCTGCAGCCCTTCTTTCTCGCCACAGTGAGCCGAATAACTTATCTACAGCCCCATTTGTGCAGGTAATAATACATGAAGAACTCGCAAATCTTGGAGTTATTCTGTACGTGCCGTTGTAGCTTCACAGCTGTCTAGGCGCCAGGTCCATTGACTGGTCCACGGTATCCTACACGCTACCGAAATCCAGCCGAGTGGTGAACCGCAGGCCATCGGCCAATCTGTTTTACTTGGCGGCATATTGGTCATGTTGCTCGCCATTGTAACAACCTTAATGTCTCCTCCGCTCTGCGACCGCCATTTACCAGTTATTATCGCCCCGAGCAGAGTGAGCATCGTTACCAGCCTCCATTCGCACCGCAACAGCCAAACAATGACGCTCGTGCTAATTGAAACAGTCCCTCGTCGTGATTCCGACTTCACCAGACCCGTTCGCCACCAGTTCGTCGACCATTGTCCCTATCGCCGGAGGCTCGTCGCCCACCGTACGCGATGCAGCCCCGACGCTCGTCTCCGGAAAACTAAGTGATGCAGCTCCGAGAGGTGACGCTGCATTGACGACTCGACCGCAAAACCCTCTGATCACTTTGCCGGACGTTTTAGTCGATGGCGCCAGTGTCCCAGCACTCATTGACACTGGCACGCACGTATCCGTGATGAGTGTTCAATTGCGCCGCCGCCTGAACAAAGTTCTCACACCTACTGCATCACGCACCCTCCGCGTCGCCGACGGTGGAACGCCTACCGTGCTTGGTATGTGCATCGCTCGCATTGGCATCGCGACGTGCCTAATGACTGTTTTGTTTGCCGTTTTTGAACAATGCCCTTATGACGTTATACTCGGCTTACACTTTTTATCGTCCCATTCAGCCCTCTTTGATTGCGCGTCTGGTGTCATTCAGCTTGAACTGCCCCACGGCTGCTATAGTACACCAGCCACACAACCACGGTATGCTCATCCGAAGACATTCGCCTGTCACCTCAAGCCACTACGTACGTCACTCTTCTGTCATTCCCATCTGTTCCTGACGGTGTCTATGTACTGTTTCCCATGGCTGACATACTGCTTGAAAGAAATTTGGCCGTTCCCCATACCGTGCTCACTGTTACAGGCAATCAGAGTTCGCTCCCTCTCCTTAATTCTAACTGCTCGAATCGAATTCTTCCGCGTGCAACCTACTCAGAGCATAATATGCAAATTACGCATTGAAGCTTAGTGTGTACAAAGGTGCACAAAGGAACATGTGGCAAAACAGGACGCTGACCCGCTTTATGATTGGACCTAAATCAGTGTATTGTACCGAGTGTGGAGGCGCCATGCAAAATCAGTGATTGCGCTACGTGCCTACGTTGATCTTAGGCAAGTCCTGTCGACCGCAAAGGCTGTTGCAGAACGGGTATATAAAACTTGGTAGGAATGTTTTAAAAAATTCTTACGTGTTAGTGAATGGAAATTTGAAAGGAACGAAGTCTGCTTGCGGGAGAGGCGAAATTTGCAAGTAAACACTTGTAATATTGTAGCAGCCCATGTGGTGGAGCTGTAATGAGGAATTACCTAATGTAGCGAAGAAGACAAGAAGAGACAAGAGCATCGTTTTCTATTTGGCTTCCCGACTTGACTCCAATATTCCTAGCTGTCGTCCTCGCTTTGCGTAAGCTACAATCTTCCAGGACAACCGCGGTAATAGTCGCAGACTCTTTATCGCTATGCACCTCACTTACTGCTCCCGGCGAGTCGCATATATTAAAAACTTTGTACTCATTGGCTCCAAGTCATTTCCGGAGTTTATGATTAATTTGGGTACCTGGGCACTGTTGTGACTTCGGTGTGGAGGACGAGAGACGGACTCTTTCCACAGACGAAGAAGAAGCGAAAAACTTTATACAATATTTACAGATAGTGGATGATGGCGTGCATGTAGCTGTAAGAGCGCATCAGACCGACTGGGCGGTTGGAGGCGACTCTCTCCCTTCACAATGGCCCGGTTCTCCCTTAAGTCCCTTTGGCGACTCCCCGTCGGCAGGAACCACTTTGGCGACTCTTTGTCAGCAGGAACCCGGGGGGGGGGGGGGTGATGACGTCACCCACGTCGAATTCTTGATTCGTCGCAGAGATGGCTGGGTGCTTCTTGCAGTCCCCTCCCGTGCCGAATTCTTGATTTTTCGCGGAGAAGTGGGAGCTCTCGTCGCCTCGATGATAAGCACGTGGTATGACACAACAGCACCCCCGCCGCCAGATAATACATCCAGAAGTGGAGTTGTTTGACGCGATTCGACGTATGCGATGTGCTGATTGAGGGACGTCCTTGATGGGGTTAAGAAAATGGCTTTGCCGTCCTTTCATTCGCTGGTCTTGCCTTTGCTTGGATCTGAGAAAGCTCACAGAGTGGCCGAAAATCAACGCCAACCACTTCTGCGAAAGGGAGCACCCTCCCAATGCTCTCAACAACGCCAGACCAAACTCCATGAAAACAAACGCTTTAACCCCATCTGTGCTCTCAACAACACCATCAAGGTTATTGTACCAAACCCGAAACACGCACCCGATAAAGAGCCCGGGATACAGATCTCTACAAATAGTGCAAATTCCTAACAGTCATTCGGGCAGCTGAGACGATTGAAGAAAGTTTATATTTTGCCCTGTCTCGCTCCAAGCGAAGTTCTTTCACTTGTTGGATATACCAACTCGCTGACATGCGTCGCATGACCATACAAGTATTTGAACCTCTTTCCAGCATCCTGGCCAATAGAAATCATGCGCTAGCCTAGCCTTTGTCCTCTTGATACCGAGGTGACCCGCCCAAGCATTCCCATGCGCTAACTCTAAAAGCTGTGGTCGGTACTTTTGTGGCACGACTAGTTGGTTGTATGTCCGACCCTTGGAATCCTGATATTCCCGGTACGTGAGACCTGACCTAGTGTAGAACGAGATGCTCTTCCGGGCCACTCCTTTGTTCACATTAGTCTGCAGCACAGTTAGCGAAGGGTCACTTTTCTGTGCCGCGATAAGCGCCTCACGTTCAAGCCTACTGAGCTGCTCCCAGCAAAAGGATGCGGGACTAAGCAGTGAACCTTCCACTTCAGCCCTAGGCGCCCCGCTTTCCCGGAGTCTCGAAAGGCTCTTCACCCACTGTGACTGATCCGGTAATTGATCCGTCACAAGTCCTCTGCTTTTCATCAGGCTGCCGCTGTGAGGACGTTACATTGTCAGTTTCCTCATTTGAAGATGAGCTTTCACGTTAATTCCATGCGTTAATGCCATGCAAGCAAGACTGGTAGAGAACGACCGGCCCTCCTTTTCTAAAAGCTGCTCGGATTTGTTCGAAGAAAGATATGAAAAGTGTTCGGGTAATCTTGGACTCACGGCTGCCTTCGTTTGCAACCTTCCAAAAGCGCCTTCAAGAGTTACCCTGGCAATTGGCACGCACGCGCTCTGCTCTTCTGCGACTTGTCTGATCCGGGCGCATTCCCCACTATAGTCCCCGGGAGGAACACAGAAAGGATGAGTAACATTCATGGTGGCGGTCGGATCGCGAAGTGCCCTGCACATTTTCCCGTTTACCACGACATCCTGCATATATAGCTCGATCAGCCTCAGATTTTCGTCCGACTGGCTAATGCTGGCGAACGGGATTTGCTCCTTGCAACTTGAGGAAATATGGACTTCCTTGTTGCAACAGAAGCAGATAATTGGTGTCTGGGCCACGAACGTGTTCTCTACGTCTGCTTTAGCTTTAGCGGCCCCAGCCGACTGGGTTGTCTCTGCTAGCCCTTCCCTCGCCACCTCAGCCTTAGTCGATACCCCTTTGCTGAACTTGTCGCTCGTGGATGACTTCTTGTTCGGCAAAATTGGGTTGCGAGAGGAAAGCCGCTTTACAGAATTGTAATTACAGCCTATCTTCCTGAATAGGTTTTCCTTGCAAGTTTCGGAGCGTGCAATATTCCTCCGCGAGCTGCGCTGCCTTATCTGGGTCTACCTCTGGGAGCCTGTCCTTGCAGCCAAAGTCTAACTTCTTGTGGAAGAACTTTGTAAAACTGATCAAGTGCTTCGCATTCAAGCACCTTGTCGTGGTTGCCATACACTGCTGCACTTTTGAGCCACTCATTTAAGTTAGACTTTAACTCGTACGCGGACTCAGTGTGCGACTCGCTGCCCCCTTTTTGCCTGTCTAAGCCACTGTCGAAATGCCTCGGCAGAGAGGCGGTATTTCCGAAGAAGCGCGGCTTTTTCCTTTCCATAGTTCTCCTTGTCTTCTTTAGACAAGCGTGCGAGAACTTCCATGGCCTCTCCTGAGACAACTGAAAGAAGTTTTTGAGACCAAGGGCTTTCGTCCAGCCCTGTCTTTTCACACGTACGTTCGAAATTCACGCGAAAAAGTGCGATATCACCGCCTATCCTGTACGGTAGAATCAGGTCCTGTATTCTCAGTTTAGAAGTATAGTCTCCACCGGAAAAGGGACTTGAACGCGCCGAGCTGATTCGAATGTGCTCTATTTCCAGTTCTCTCATTTGAAGAGCATGATCTCGCTACTCGGGCCTTTTTTTCTCCTCTGCCTCCTCGCGCCTTTTCTGCTCCTCTCCGCGCATTTTTTTCTCGCTTCTCCTCTCAAGAATTTCTCCCCAAACCTCTTCGACTTCTTCCTCAGTTACCTCTTGTGCCCTCATAACGTCCAGAATGGCTTTCTTTCGCCTCGCCGCGGTAACCGAAATGCCCACCTCCTGACAAACATCAAGAAGGTCCTTTATCCTGAGCTTCTTCATCGCGATCTGACGTCTCGTCTCCGATTTTGCCTCTAAATTAGCCTTGGTTCCGAAGCCCGAAATCTATGCAAGACCTGAAGCGAAGTAAGACAAACCTGCTACAACCTTTTCAGAATAGTTGAGCAATTGTCGTTAGAATTTACGTGTGCGACAGAGGTCTGGCGATGCGAAAGGCAAACGTCGGGCACTCACCCCTCCAAAGTAGCTGACGCCGGTCGACCTAGTGGCTGCCGTTAAGCGGGGTAGCGAGCGTTATCTGGTTTCGAATCCCACACCTTGCCAGCCACTGTTGTGGCTTCAGGATGGCGGACGAGAGACGGACTCTTTCCGCAGACGAAGACGAAATTAAAAACTTTATACAATATTTACAGATGGTGGATGATAGCGTGCATGTAGCTGTGAGAGCGCATCAGACCGACTGGGTGGCTGGAGGCGACTCTTTCTCGTCACAATGGGCCGGTTCTTCCTTAAGTCCCTATTGGCGACTCACCGTCTGCAGGAACCCGGCGGAGCGGGTGATGACGTCACCCGCGTCGGATTCTTGATTCGTCGCGGAGAAGCGGGAGTTCCCGTCGCCTCGATGTGGACACGTAGTATGGCAGCTCCCGTCGCCTCGGTGATAAGCACGTGGTATGGCACAACAGCACAAAGGCATATTTATGAATGAAGCGGCAGACAGCTTGGCCAAGGCTTCCCTCAGCGGCCCGGTGCTTACCCTTCTTCTAAGGACGGGTTTTATGACATATGTCAGGTTTAGAAGATACATCCTTTTAACATTAAAATCAAATCTTAAATCATGCTCGGAACTACACCACTTACAATTCCCTTAGAGCAAAAAATTTTGCAAAACAAGGCAAATGGAAGTGACATTAACGAGACTGCGTTGTCGAGTCCCATCTCTAAATTTATACATGCACCGATCTGGTCGGGCAATATCCCCTTTGTGCCATTTTTGCTACTCTTTAGAGACGATCGAACACTACTTAATGAAATGCCGGCGTTTCTCCTCTCCGAAAAAAATGACATTAGAAATTACAGTGCGGCAGCTCGGCCTGCCATTGAACACTACGGTACTGCTGTCTTTCGGCGCGTCTGTGCTTGGGCACTCACACAGGAATGTGTGCATCGCCTTAGAAAAATTCGTTATTGAATCAAACCGATTTTATTCTTGACCGTATTATTCATTTCATTCCTCGTTTAATGCCTCGTTTATATTATATATATTTCTTTTTCTTGATTGAATGACAGCCTACTGAACCGTTCTGAACTTTCCTCGCTTCAATTTATGCGACAAAATTATAGATTTTTAAATTCATTATTTGAACACATAAGTCTGCCCGACTCTTGGCCCATCCCCGTGAGTGGGTCAGCGCCAAACTCATCATCATCATCATCATCATAATGATCATCCTCATCATCAGTGCGAGGACTTGGGATCATTCCCCACCTGCGGCAAGTAGGTTTTTCATCCACTTTCACTGCCATTAATTGATCATTTCTTTAATTCAATTAGTAAGTACAAGTAATTGCCCCTATGTTTTCCTTGGTGTCCTTGTTTTTTGCCTCCTCATGATATGATTAATAATTATCGGGTCCCTCGGTTAACCCCCTTTCTTCTCGTTCGGATGTAGCAAAGTATCTTAAGATACAAATGGCAAGTATCGTATCGGATACAGTTGATTTGCCAGTACCTTGTATCTGTATCATGATGTATTTGCAAAGTGTCTTTGCCCAGCCCTGCTGGATACTGTAGTCGGGTGTCAGGTGGGCACGATGGTCTCTCCGACATCGACGCTCGTTGCAGCGGCATCGGCCTCGTCGTCGCGGCACTCATACCAGGGAGTCTCGGGGCCCGCACGGCATCCTCATTTGTCCGCAGAGACCTCGTTGGGGCCCAAACCTCATCGCGGCGCGACGTGCCGAGCTTCCAGCTCTGCCGGCCGATAGACGCATGCTTTCTCCTAATGGAGCCCGCCGAGGGGGGCCACGAAAGGGAAGGTGCTTGGCGCCCTCGGCCGTTGCCCGGCTCACTGGAGCAGCAGGCAGCCGCTGTCCGCGTCGCCAGAGTCACGTGTCCCGGGGGAAACCACCGCGCGTAGTTTGGGCCCCCCAACACGCTCCTCCACCGGGAGGCGCCGAACTGGGCTGCGCACCTTGCAGGCAAATCATCGTCACGGAACAACGGCAACGGTCCGTCGAGGTTCGATTGTCGTCCATGCGTTGTAGCGTGACAAGAGGGGCCGGAACTTCGAAATGGCCCTCTTCGTTGCCATGAACAACCGGAAGAATAAAAAACGTGTACCTGGTCAGACTTTTGATATAACGATAATGCAATCAGTGATTACTCCTGGGGACCGGGAAGCTTACTATTCTGAAAATTTAATGGCCCCAGGTGGGTATGCGCGTTGCAAGCGAGCTCTTTTTGACATCCTTTAACAAAGTACTAAATTAAACACACAGTTTTGTAGGGGTCAGTGAACGTAATCGTAGTAGGTTGTAGATGCCAGTAACTGGTAAACATGTCTTAAACTAAGAGGGCACGCTATAGCGAACACTTGAAAGGGCTGGAATTTCTCGAGGGCAGTACTGAACAAGAAAGGAAAATAAGCTTGATGAACATTATGATTCGAATAAGAACAGAGTTTCGAGCTTTCGTGAAGCTCCCAAAGAAATAGCCAGATACTGCAATTGCACGAGACTGGGTTTTCTATGAAATATTGTTTTCACATCATGATCTACGTGCACGCGTATACGGCGGTGGTACAGTCGCTAGTGTTTTATCACCTGAAGGCAAAATGCAGACGTAATTTCAGTGTGACTATGCCTGGTACATTTGACAAAGTAGCACGAGAATAGTGAGATGGCGCTGCTGACACCGCCGCACAACATGAACTCCTGAGTTGTTCCGACGATGCCGTTTCACCTACGCAAGATGAAAGTGAGGTCAGCGAAGCGTAGTGTGGGAGATCTAGTCAGTGAAACACAGGCATTCAGGCAGTTAACGCACTATACAAGACACCACTTGCAGTTTTTCTGCTAAGCACGAGGTCGTCGGTTGGATTTCCAGCCGTAGAGGCTGCATTCTCATAATTAATAAATGCAGAAACAACCATGCATGGAGGTTTGAGCGTACGTTAAAAAGAGGTATATGAAGGATTAGTCGAATGCGGCGTCTCTCGTAGCCAGATTGCGGTTTTATGGCATAAAACCGTGTAGATTTGCATTGCGGCAAGTTCCCAGAATTTACCAAAAATAATTTTAAGTGCACGCGCTAGGCATGCTTCTCGGTTGCTTGAGCTGCAGCCGGGAAGCCAGGACTTTTGCGTTCCTTGCACGTCGTTTGTTCGAAAGTTGGGGCAGCTGTCAAGGTTACCGCCTGCTAGCTCGCGAAGTCCGTAAGCTCAGTGCATCATTGATAGAACTGCGACATAACCAGAAGTCAGAGGCATTCCTACCAGAGTGCCTTGAACAGCTTTCGGTCTATAATGTACCAAGTCCAAACGAAATCTGTGTGACAGGGGAACTAACAGCATTACCGTTTCTGGAAAACGGCAATGTAGTTTTACGCGTTGCCGTTTCCCAACCAGGTACACGTACTGCTGTTCAACATACAGGCCAGCGCCGCGACCAACGAGAGAGGACCCAGGCACCCGCGCTGCCGTAATCCAACACACAGTGCCGCGACGATGTGACCACAGAAAGAAAGTTTTTAAAAACGGGGACGCTATCAACAGGCGCAGTAGCGTTGCCTGGACGAGGTTGTGAGGTCAATACTTCGTCAGGCACCTATATTTCGTCATCGTGTACCTGAAGCGGTACTCAGCGACACTTTGTGCAAGAGACATGAACTTTCTATATCTCATGTCCTTTCAGTCGCATTTTCATCCGAAGAGCATTTATTGTTGCTTTTAATTGCGTGGTGACTTTTCTTGCCTCCACTATAATGATAAACGATTGCATACTGTCGAGTAGGAAGCCATCTCCAACTTTTTCGGCGCCCACACTTCGAAAAACATTCCACGACGGAAAGAGCACGAAATAAATATTTCAAGATGACGACGATCACCGCCCTTTAAGATCCGGATCACAACATTAGACTCCGTTTTATGCGGACTCATGAATGGTTCCATTAACTGTATCGACAGCGCGGCGCTTCTTACCTGTACCCTTTCTGTGTGCTTAGTTCCAAACTGCACCCGCACCAGCGGATTTCCTCTCCCATCCCCGCACGACCTCAGCAGTGAGCTCGGTGGCATTCGTGGTTTGCTCCTCTATGTGCTCGGCGGAATCCTATTGCGGAGTGATAACTGTGACAAGAGATAGGGAGAGAGACAAATGACAGGAGAAAGGCATGGAACTTAACTAGAACAAAAATACGGTTTTCTACACTACACTGGGGATTGAGAAAAAAGGAGATAGAAAGGTATGAAAGATGTAACTTCGACAACACACGTGCCAGTGGAAACAAACCCCTGAAACTCACTCACAACGCTTGTACTATATAATCGTTGTTTCACTTCAAGCAGAAGTTTCTTGCTTGATTCATGGAGCTGACGGGGTGACTGACATTCGCTCAGTGTGGGTAACTTGTTGCGACGCAGTTATTATCAACCCCTGTGGCTGACGCAGAGCCATTAACCATTGCCATCTCCAAGAACGGCACATAAGGCTTGTGTTGTGATGGGTTGTGCGCTGTGGCTGTTAGCAATTTGCTTGAAACTTCACGCAGGTAAGCGTACTAAGCTTTCAATTGTTCGACCTTGCCTTCGCAAGACTTGCTGAATGCTTACATTGGACAGTTCATTTATTAATATACACCAATGTCACAAAAACCTTTTACACTTCGCTCGCCGATCCGGCTGCCAGACGCAAGCCGACGGAGCACAGGGGGTCCGCTTTACGCTTCGCCCCGGCCTACAAGCGAAGGGCCTTTGGACAACATTTATTTATTCAGGGTTGGTCAGCCCGAGCAAGACGCCCGTGTATCGGTGCGTCGGCAATCACGAAGCAACTCGTTGAAGGAGGATAACAAGCATTTAATCATACACAAAACTGATCACGGACAATAAGGTACAAAGAACTCAAAGTAGGAATGAACAGAATTGGCGAGAAGTACACACAATTGGGAACACGACCAGAACACACAATCAGGCAGGGTTACAACAACAGTAAACAAAGGAGTTTAGAGGCACAGGAGTCATTGAGAGTTAACAGAAAAGAAGAAGAGGACAAGCCGGCGGACAGACCATATCGTAGCTCAGCGAAGAACGGGGACGGCTCGTGTGGCAGTCGTTGCGGCGATGGCTCGAAGGCGGCGGGCCCGGTGCGATGAAACGCGCGCCTCGCCGTCAGGAATTCGGCCCCGCACGCCGCAAGGACTCACACAACCTTCTTCACTGCCTGTCTCCAACCGACTGTCCCCCTTCCCACCGAACTGCTAACGAGCTGGCGGCGGGAAGGCGCTGGTGACAAGAAGTGCTGTGCCCAGCGGTTATTTACAGGCGTTTTTTTTTTCTCGGCGCCACCGAAGACAGCATGCGCACAGTCGATTTATGGGCCGGCCGTCTCCGCGATCCCTACCAGCGGAAGCAACCGAACAGTGGAAACAGGGCGCACAACTTTCTTCACCGTGCGCTCTGCCTGCTCCACTCTTGTAATCTTACACCGCGGCCAAGCCCCCACTCCGTCGAAGGGGACAACGAAGCCGCCGCCGAAGAACAGCCGCTTGCGCCGCTCACAAAGGCGACCGTCTCCAGATGCCCCTCGACCCTGGGCAGTCCTCTCCGCCCTCTCTCGCGGCCTCTTCCCGTAGACTCGGAACGGGATGCCCGAAAAACACACTCTAAAGAAATATATATATAACATGGTTGGCGCCGGTCTGTGACAACCAATGAGATTTGCCACTGTTGTGAAGGCCTCGACGTCATGTGCAAGGAATGCTTCCGTTGGCGGTAACCATGACAGTGACTTTTCTCTGAGCCCAAGGCATAACCATCACTACGAAAAAGCGCGAGTTAGTTACACGCAAGCCTAGGTCGTCGTATCCCGTTTCGATCAAAATGAAAACTGTGTCTTATATTAAGACGCGCCGCATCCTGGGCGTCGTCATTGACCGCAACATCTCGTGGAACCCCCACTGCGTCTATATGAAAAGAGAGCTTACTGCCATTTTTCAGGTGTTGGAATTCCTCTGCGGGAAAACATGGGGTACACCTGTGTAATCTAGGCTTCATTTATACAAGGCACTAGTCCCGTGATTTATACGTTACAGCGTAACAGTCTTGTCAGATACATTAAATGCGCTCTAGAGTTTAGCGAGTATACAGGGTCGATCAAGCCCTACGCCTGCGTTCAGGGCTACAAAGATACACTAAATACCTGAACATCCGCACCAGTTATGATCGCCAGAGACCATTCGATACCAAGGTTTGCGGCTGTCGACACTCTGAGTGCACATAAGTCCATATTTAAAGGATCGCTGACCATCACGTGGCTTCCCTGCCGACACAAAGACCTCGATCTACATTTTTCTGTGTACTCTCAGCTTCTATACGAGCGGCAACAACGTTATACATTACAGTATGTCTATGGTATTGCATCTGTATAAGTATACACAGCTGTAACCGTTATTCGTTGCAACTGTGGGGAAGCCGCGGTCCCAAAGTCTCAGCCTGGCCAGCCAGGTCTCAGCCTGGCCAGAGAACACTTTGTCTCTCCCTCTAGTCACGATTTCAATGGCGCTGTGCTGCTTATGACGTTGACCTCCTACACAGTACAGTATTCGTCTCCCCTGTTCCCCTGTCGTACCTACAACCTTCGACAGCTTCAAGTGCGCTTGCTATTTCCGGGATTGCACAGAAGGCCGATCCTAGCACCTGAAGCAGCTGGCGCTAGTATTATTGGACGTGACATACGTACACCGGATGAATTTATGCGAACAGTTCGACCTCGCCTACCATTTCAGCATCTGCTGCTGCGCCTTCCATCAAGACAGGCCGCAATTAAATTTATGTCACACATAATGACATCAACGGCAACAGGACTTTCAGCCCGCCGTGCGGCTGTGGACTGTATCACTTATGAACCACCAGAAAAATTGGTCGTGTTCTGTGACTCAAAAGCAGCATTTTAGAGCCTTCAGTGTGCTTTACGTCCAAATACATGCGAGCAGATGGTATCCGATGTAAGATAAATGAACCATCATGCTCTGCCAAAAGATCGTGGCGTTATAATTGAGTAGCTTCCGGGCATTGTAATATACTCAGTAACGATTTCGCTGACTTAACGAGCCCGGTCAGCCCCCAGGAACGCTTGGCGAGAAAGGACGCTGCAAGGGAACTGCGTTTGATTTTTTTTTTCGCACGACCAGACAAGTTTCAGGCATTTTGAGTGTATCTAATTGCCGACTGCGTACACTGGACAATTTTCTATGTCTGCAAGTTCCAAATAATCTCTCCCGCTGCGATGCAGCGTTGATGTAGCACCTATCGCTGAGTGTATAACTTTACGAACGTTTGTTCTTGTCGTATTAAAATGGTCGATAAACCAACGTGCGACTTCTGTGATTGTGACAACATTGAGCGCCTGTTGTACTCCAGTCGTCAATACGACGTCCATCGCACCTCTATTTACACCGCTCTGTACCAGCTAGACTCCCGGCTTGTAACCCTCGCGCTTAGAGCCCTTGCGCCGTGTACGGCTAGACTACAGCATTTACTGAAACGAAAATGGAGATAAAAGCAATTCGCGCCCCTTTTGTGGTTTTTAAAGTGCCCCAACCTGAGTGACCGTTTGTAGTCAGCCTGACTATTATCTTGCTATGTGCAGTGTTTGTCCCTCTTTCCCACTTTTTATTTCATTTCCCTATAACACCAGTGCAGGGCAGCGAATTGACGTTCGCTTGATTTACTACTCAACCTATCCTATCCTCCCTTTCTGTCTCGCTGTCGGTCTGGGAACCGCGCAGGAATCTGTCAGGTGAAAACATCTTGACCGACCTTAAGTGAAATAAAAATAATTTACAACGTTCTGCATACCATGTCACTTTTTTTTTAAATTTCGGCGGGCTCTTGACATCTGTCGATATCTTATAAGCACAGAGCGCTCGTCGATGATTGTGACCCATCTGGTGCCAAAAGTTGCAACTCAACACAGATTAGATACAATTACTTCACGCAAAACAAGTACAACAGGCCATTCGATTGTTCTAGCTTCTGTATTTCTCGAGCAGGTAATTGCTGGGCTCCCTGCTCGCACTCAGTGTCGGTTTCCGTGGGCTACATGCTCTTGAATGAAAGTCTCAATCAGGCACGCGCCCCTTCGAAAAAAAAATCAGTTTTCTCAAAACTAATAATAAAAAGTTTTGAAGAATGGGTGGGTTCAGTTCTCTCTCTTTTTCGATCTGACGGTAGCATTGCCTACCTATGTATGCAAGTGGTTAAATTTAGTTCAAGCACAGGAAGTTCTAGTCAGAGTGAAAAAGCGCAACCAAGAGAAAACACATCGGCAATGCTTCTCTGCTTTAGCCAGAGCAATTACCTTCGCGAACCTATCCTTTACGGCAGCCGCGTTGTGAGTAATTGGGACGAGGTCGTCTGCCCGTGTACACTTCATGTACTGCTACTCAAGCTGAGAGAAGCCGGAAAATTTATCGACATTCGAAGCGGGGTACCTGTCACGATCCAAATTACAAGTCTGGACTTCTAGATATTCGTTTTCAAACAAATTATTCATACTAGCATGATTTAGTTCACTGTAAAATACATACCCGTCGCGTACCGCATGGATGAAAAGTCGATATGCCGAGGGCACACCGTGGTTGCTCATTGCCTCTTGCGCTCTTCCATCGAGCACAAGGTTCGAGGTTGGATTCTCGGCCGTGGTGGCCGTATTCCCGTGAGGATGAAACGTTGTAAAGCTCGTGTACCTGCATTTAGGCGCCATTTTAAGAAGCCTAGGTGGTCAGGCTAGAAATCCGGGCCCTCCATTTGCTACGTCTCACATGGCCTCTGACTGCGGGTAAGAAATCCAGTTAATTAAAATAGTTGACAGTGCCGTACCCTTCGCTTCATCGTTCTCTTTTTTTTTTGCAGCCAAACGCATTCTGCGTTTCTGAAGAACTTCTAATCTTCCGCACGCAAGCACCGTCAGCAGGACAACGACAGCGGGAGCGCCGATGGCATGAATGCGCCTCGAGCGTCTGTTTAATTGCTAACGCAGTCGCAATGGAAGGTGTCGCGGGAGGCGTGAAGACAATACATTAATTTTTTTATTTGGACCGTGGAGGGGGGAGATTGCAGAGAGAACAGCGCAACACTTAGCAGCTGTATATCGTACAGACACCGAACAGCTGTCACGCTTCGAGCTGCAGGGATGTCACGCTCTTAGACAAACAGACATGGAAGCGCTCTGGTCTGACAAAAACGCTAGCTGGAGCTTCCAGAAGAGGATGCTGCGCGTGGGTTTATTTTAGGGCGGAGACTTCAGTTCTTTCGCTCCCATTCTACAACCACGATGCCAGTTTAAGCTAGTAAGCTTTTTGCAGTACAGCTTGCGAGCATTGACTAACGCAAGCGAAACAAGCCTACGTGCTATGCAAAGTGTTCAGGCCCAGGCACTCTGGATTTGTCTAGGTCTTCCTCGAAGTGCGTCAACGGCGGAAACTATTGCAATCTCTAGAGATAATCTCGTCAAGACCCACATCGCAGTTGAAGCAGTAAGAGTGCACGTAAGGCACCTTAGCCGGACCATCTACCACCTCTACCTGCGGAGAGACCACGTGCCTCGTTCTATCGAGAGAGAGAGAGAATAAACATTTTTATTCGGTGAATGCAGCCTTGGAGAGGCGTCCTCATTCCAGAATGCCTTGAGCTCGGGCCGCATCCTCGGCCCTCGCAATCAGCCGTTGCTGATCCTCGAGGTCGGAGCTGGCCAAGGCTCTCTCCCAAAGCTCGTTAGTGGGGTAAGGGTTTGGAGGATTTAATGGTGCTGCTCTGCAACCCCCTACTATGTGCCTGAGGGACCCGGGCTCTGCGCAGAAGCGGCATTGCGGAGAGAATTGTGTAGGGGCTATCAGGTGATTTCTGGTTGGGTGTGGGAATGTATTAACCTGTAGAACTCGGAGGAATCGCTCCTGCTCTCTAGGTAGTGACTTGTGTGGGGGTGCATATGTTCTGCGGGTTAGCTTGTAGTGTTGTGTGATGTCTTGGTACGAGACTAGAGAGTGCATGCGCTCAGGTTCAGATTCCTCGGCGTCGGCTCGGTGGGTCAAATCTCGAACCACGTGGTTGGCGACCTCGTTGCCAGGAATGCCTTGATGAGCTGGCGTCCAGATGATCATGACTGATCTCGTTGGCGGCTTTTGATTGATGATCCGGAGCGTAGTGGTATGAATTCTGCCGCTAGCAAAGTTGCGGCACGCCTGTTGGGAGTCGGTCACTATGACTTCAACCTTTGTTTGCGAGAGCGCGAGGGCTATGGCCGCTTCCTCGGCTTGGAGGGGATTGTTTCGTGTGAGCGAAATGCTGCTGCGATCTTCTTTGTTGACGACTATGGTGGCTGTTGTGGCTGCGCGTCTGGGGTAAGAAGCAGCGTCCGTGTAGGCTCTATAGGGTAAAGTCCTATCGAGAGGTATCCGCACATCCTGAGGCTATATATCATCTTGCTTGACACCTGCCGCGAGATCTTCGACTCCTCCTTCGTGCCTTATTCAGCCAAAGATAAACCTGACAATACCTGGCGTCTGGAAAAAAATCAGGCATGTCATCGTCAGCTCTTGAAAAGCTTACGTTACTCCTATTTTATGAGAAGTCCCGGAATTATACCCGCATATACACTGACGGCTTTGTCCTGCCGAACAGCTCCACTTCAGCTGTCGTCATTCCAGCAAAAGCCACCACTATCACATTGTCTCAGTTGACAATGTCAAAGCAGAACTCGTAGCATTTCGAGTCGCACTACACTTTATTAATGACGAAGCAACGCACAAAGGGTCGATTTTCTGCGACTCGAAGCCGCTCTGCAGTGTTTGCTGTCAGCCTTACGGGGCGGTCCGCATGAACTGTTGGTGTTCGAAATCACAGATGCCTTGACATGAAATAATTTTTCAGTGGCTACCAAGTCGTTTTGGTATCATCGGCAATGAGCGTGCCAATCAAGCTGCTCGTCCTGCTCATGTAGAAGACAACCGCATACCAATCCCGCTGTCTATAGGACAGATGGTACAAGGATGCTCCACCCACCTACTCGCACGCCAGTGCACTACATCAGAGTGGAATTGATCACCGAGTCCACTTGTCGAAACGTTGACTCCTGCTGTCACTTTGTTCTCGTGTTTCTCAGTTACTAGTTAGATAGATATAAGATGCCGAAGATACCGTTTCAGATGTATTTATGCCAAGGTATAGGGGGAGAGACTCGAGCTGGAAGCTGTTGATTGCAAATGTTGAATCGCTCTCACATCGGCAAGAGACCCACATCGTTTTACACATTTTACCATTTAACTAAGTTAACGGCTAATATATGGTATTGCAAGAAACACAGACCGGACCCCCATTATAAGACATCCATAACATTTGGGCGGATAGTACGCAGTTCATATACCATAACAAATTTTGTAGTGCCTCCCAAAATGAAGCGTTAGATAGGATTTCTCTGAGTGCGCCCTTGGTATACGCTCACTGAAAAATAGACAAGATTTCTTGAAGATGCATACGGTGGCTGAAGACTGCTTAAAAGATACAGAATAAAAATCTAAGCATATTGAGAAAGCACCACAATTGCATTCCTAAGACACGATTGCTCTTGTATATAGTCATCATTCGGTTTATTTTTGAGCGAATGGCTTTATTTTTGACGCTCTGTAAGCGGCCACTGGGTCACACGCAACGCACTCCGACAACAAGTCCGGCGGGCCTGACGTCACATCTACCTTCAGCAGCGACGGGGTGAACTGAACGGCTGCGCGCTGTTTTGTATTCCCCGCGTTGCGCCGTGCACTATGCTTAGTGAGAGTGATGGTATCAGCGGAAATTGACTCCTACTTCGATGAGCGGCTTAATGAACGACCACACACGATCGAGTCTCACATTCAGCGTTCTTACCGGCGTTTTCTGGCGTTGCGTCTCTCGGCGTCGTCGCATGAACGCCGCCAGAGAGAGCGTGCAGCCACACGAGCTACACGCGAACCAGGCAGGGCTGATTGGTCTGTGCTCATGGAGCTGGCTCCGGGGGCAGCGGTGAGATCACTTGAGCGCGTCACCCTCAGCGTAGGCGGCGGGTGACGAAACGACAGAAAACGCCGAGAAAAAATGCTGAATGTGGGGCGGTGCCTGCCGTTTTCATCATGTGCATGCAAAAAGGGGAAACAAAACCACAAACCTCTTTTCGCCTTCTCTTTTCGAACGCGCCCCTGACGCCTTGTTGCTTGCGCTTTCTCGAGAAAACAGACGGCATAGCGTCAGGTTTGAGGCGCTGCCTTTTCAATGACATCCCGAGGCTTGTCTCGGGGTGTCATTGACACGCCGGGCTTGTCTCGTAATCGCTGTCCTCAAAGTGATCGGAGCAAAGAAAGGAGGAGCTTGACCGCATCCACGTTGGGAGCGCTGGTTGCGCTGCTCGAGTCCATATTCTCGGCAGCTTCTCATCTTCCGGAAAAGAGTGGAACGGCGAGTCTCGCCCGATAACCCTATTTCGGCACCGTTGCACGCAGCAGACCCTCGGCATTCTGCAGCGTTGACACGGCTGCTCCTCACATCAAACCACAAAACCGCGAGATGAAAGACGATATTCTTGAACTGCTCACAGGAGGAAGCGGTACGAATTGGACGGTTGAACAACAAAGCAAACGCGTCGCAGCAAACACGTCGCAGCAAACGTCAAGCTCGCCCTTTCGCGCGCTCAGTGCGGGCGATCGCCCGCAATGGGCAGGAAACAGTGAGGCATGTGAGTTTGACGCAATATCCGGTTTTGCCGGAGCTCTCAGAGCAGGCCGCCAGGTGCGGCAATTTTAGAAATATTCATTAAAATAATTACTTTTCGCTCATTTATGCTCAGAAGGAGTGTTGTTTTGGTCCCTCTCGGAGCGATAGCTATCATTGAAGCCAGAAGTTTCGGTGACAAATTCACAAAGTCACTGGCAGCCGCTTCGCTGTTGCATGCCTTGGGCCAGATTTTTTTTTTTTTAGCATATCACATTATACATATATAAGAACATCCAGCTCTATATTTTACGTCAGATAGCCTGAATCTGCCCGTCGAAGGCCCCGTTTTCGATTATTTTCGCCCGCCTGGGGTTTCTTAGCGTGCACGTTACGCGAGCGTTTATGCTCTCCACCCCGATCGGAAGGTGACCACCGCAGGCAGGAGTCAAAACCACCATCTCGTACTCAGCATCAGAATGAGCTATTGACTGAACCACTGGTGCGGGTGTTATTTCATGTTAAAATGAACTGGAAGCTAGCGCTCGCGCTGCTTTTTCCTGGTGTTTCTGTCAGGCTTACGTTGCCTACAGCTATGTACGCTAAGATAATCCCCGTGTCACTGCATTCCAATCAAATCATACTTGAAACACAGGAATGTTTGACTGAGTGCCTAGTTAGGGGCGAAAAGCCTGTGCCATGATCTTTAGCTTCGCCCTTCCCTCTAATAGCCAGCGACTCAGCATTCGAAGAATACAACGTTTGGTTTTCTCCTGGGCCTGCACTGCAGATCCTAGGGGCACTCTTGAAATCTTAAACGTTGAGGGCGGCCTTACCTTCAGGCTCTTGACAAGCGCTTGCACATTGTGAGGGGCTGCGCGCAAGTTTGCATATCGCATATAGATTACTGTACGCTATCATCGTCATCCGCACTCCCTATATCCCCTTTCGTTCCCCTTATCCCTTTCCTATACGTATGGTAGCAAGCCAGAGACGAAGCTCCTGGGAACCTCTCTGCTTTTCGCACATTAAAAATGTTATCTCTCTGCGAGGTTATGAACATTATCTTATAAACACCCACAAGAACATTACATAACCCCTCTAAATGCAACGACTCTGCACCGACCTTTTGTCTTCCTCTGACACTAATGACGCGAGCAAAGCAGGCCTATCTTACATTTTCGTATCCATATCTGCGTAACTGATATGCAAGGAAGCTATTCATTTATTCATTTCATTTTATTTGGGCCCATTTACAAGCAAATGGAGGGGGCCAAGGTAAAAGCTGCCTATTGGCAGCTGGAGTGGTCCCCAACCCTCTTCACGTATTGGCAGACCGGTGGCAAAGAACACATTCAGAAATGAAAAACAAATAACAGTTGGTTACATCGATTAAAGGGAGTAATTACATTTCTTCCACTGTGAATACACGTGGTTTCACTGTACCATGGTGATTTAAATCATAGTTTTCGCCAGACAGATGAGCTCCAATGGTGTCAAGGCATGGATGTCAATGCCGGCTTCTAGATAAGAATTTAGTAGCCGTGGCAAGGTGTTTGCGACCATCTGATGGCCATAATTTGTTCTCGAAAAAGGTATGACCGATTTTTCCTGGCTGCGCGTGTCATACGTGGGTGTATTCTCTTTTAAGTTTGCTATATTTGTTCTTAAGTTGCTTCTATCTTCTACCTGAAAGTAGTAGGTGCGTAGGAGAGTTTGTTTGTAGAGATGATGACTTTTTGTTATGTTGTACTTTGTGAAAAGACCTTCAGTGTGGGTTGTACGGCACATTAACAATAGCGCGTATTATTTTGTTTTGCATGAGTTGTATTTCAGAAAGATTAGAAGCTGATGTTGTGCCCCATACAAGATGGCAATAATTTACATGCGAGGCAAACAGTGCATTATAAATGATCAATTTATCTGACGTTGGTAAAAGGTACCGATTTCGATGTAGTATACCTGTTATGCGACTCAGTTTCTGAAGTATAAAATCCACGTGAGCGTCCCGTCCCATTGCGATGTGTCGGTAAAATATACGCCAAGTACATTTACCACGTCAACAACCTCTATATTCTCAGAGTTGTAAAATATGTCGTGGGTCAATGGAGTACACGTATCTCTTGTTTCAAAGATGACTGCTTGTGTTTTATTGGAGTTTACTTTTAAAATGTTGTCCTGGCTCCATTTTGAGAGATGGGTTAAGAGATTATTCGCTACACCAATGGGGCCTGTATAAGAGTTGTTTGACAAAAAAAAAACACTTGTATCATCTGCGTAGTTTATGAATTTTGCTTCTCGGTGGATAAGAACTATATCGTTTATGTAGATGTTAAATAGAAATGGACTAAGGATACTTCCCTGAGGAACATCTGCTTGTATTTGTCGTGTATGTGATATACTAGTGTTTATAGACACATTTTGCTGCCTATTTCTAAGGTAGGATGTCAGTAACTGAAGAGGAAGGCCCCTGAAGCCATATCTTTCAAGCTTAAGTATTAAGAGGTCATGATTAATGCAGTCGAACACTTTTGTGAAGTCTACGAATAGACCAATTACAAGTAACTTATTTTCGAGGTTGTGCAGTATATATTCTTTCTGTGCTACAAGTGCTAGTTCTGTTGATTTACATTGTTGAAAGCCGCATTGGGAGTCTGTTATTAGTTTGTTTCTTGCGGGAAGATGTTAAATGGTTAAGAATTATTTTTTCAATACCTTTAGAAAACTGCGGGACAATAGGTATCGGACGGTAAATTTTTATATCCAGCTTGCCACCTTTCTTGCATAACACCATTACTTTTGCAATTTTCATTTTTTCAGGAAAAGTACCTGATGTTATGCATAAGGGATAGATATAAGCTAACACAGGTGCAATGTCACAAATGGCGTGTTTGATAGGTCTTATTTGGAGGCCATCAGCCCATATCTCATCAGCGTCATATCTCTCAAGTGCGCTTTATTTTTACAGTCCCGTCCGACATGTCATAAATACGAATACACATTAATACATGCCCTTTCGAAATTAATACATCGGGCAAATTATTATTTTTCTACTCACACAACTCGAATGAGACCTGTTGAAGCTAAGTGTCGCATTCTCTGACACATTGTCCGTCTTTACAGATAAGTTAAAGGCCACAGATAAGGTATGACATAGCACCGTGTTGCTACGCACAGGGTACCATTTGTTAAGACTATATTTGCTCTCTTAACTACATGTAGCACTTTTTTATTGCCCACCCGCTCTGCTACACTGGTGGCCAGTGTTTGTGTCGAACTGCTTATATGGAGAACTCGCAAGTGTCCCACTGAAGCAGAAAGAACAAAATAACATCTCATATCTTTCCGATGCGGTGACATCGACGCCCTCAGCATGTTATATCAACCACCCACAACTTTCCGCATGCCTTTATGTATCTTTTTTCAGCCAATCTTTATTTTATTTTCACCCTCTCGTCGTATCGTTGTTTCTATGAAGGCACTGTTTCTTTCCCTAACTAAATGGGAAGAGTTCAGGCTCCGGAACGCTGGAACAGAGCAAAGAGCTCCGTGTTACGACACCCTCAGGCTATCATTCATTCATCCACAATTTCACACTACATGCCATAGCGGACAGGCATCAACCATAAGGGAGGCAGAAGAGGGCCGGGTGATGGTAAGGTGGAAGGGGGGGGGGGGTAGCTGACTGGCCAGGTTGCACCGTAAATCGACAATAACGGGATTTTATCGCTCGACTCGCTTTTGTGCCCCGACACTCCTCGGCCGAGAGGGCCGCCGCTGCCGAGGAGTGGGTGGCGCTTTATTCGCACCTTCGGGGCACCGAGCGCGGCGGCAGCGCCAGCAGCCTGTCGTACGCGCGGTCTCTTATCGCCGCGACCACCTGCGCGAAAGAGAGGAGACTTGTCCGGCCACCGCATGCGCGCGCGCACACACACGCACACAGGGACCAGCGATAAGGGTCGGCAGGGCGCTGCTATACCGTCCACGCCGGGGCCGGTGCCATGCACACGAGCCGCTGGCCGGCGGCGCTCTCGTGCCACGTTCCCGGCTGTGGCGCGGCGCCGTTTGGGGGATCGCCCGGTCGAGGTTTCCACCTCAACCTCCTCCTGCCCGTGCCGGCTTCCGCAGAGGCCGCGCTCGCGCGCGCCTCCCCCTTATACCCAGTGCAGTATTGATTCACAGCCACCCCCTCCGCCCATCCCAGTTCGGCGGCGCCCTTATCGCGCAGTGTCGTTTCGCGTTGCGTTTTTACGCCCGGAGAAACGCGACGCATTCGGAGATAGGATTTCGGCCGACGTGGGCACAGGCTCGAAGGGGAAGCTGCAAGAGAGCCGAAGAGGGAGGGGGGCGAGTGCGCACCCGGGCATATTACTCTGCGCGGCGAACTTCGACAGACGCCCAGCTGCGTTTCCGATATACGGATGTCACCAGGCTGCCAATAGCTACGTCGCAAATAGCTTCGGCGCGCTGCTGGTTGCGAATGTTTGCTTCGCCGCCCTTCTCCCCCAGCGCGGAATGAGAAAACCTTTGTGATGGGAAAGGCTTGGCGACGCATTGACGCGAAAAGACTGACCCCCCCCCCCTCCCTCGTGTCCGTGCGCGCTCGCCCTCACCCGACTTTTCTCACCGTGTTATGGGTAAGTGTCGCAGAGCCACTGTCTCTCGGCCTCTATCCTGCTCTCTCTGCGGATGTTGATCAGTTTACGTCGAATTCGAATGCGACGTCGTCTTTCCTAACTCCCGCCCTCCCGAGGTGCGTGTCACGTTGCAATTCTGCTTGCTATATCTTGATTTGAATGAGTTATATATATATATATATATATATATATATATATATATATATATATATATATATATATATATATTGTTGCTTCTATGAAAGACTTTTCAACGGAGGATCATGAGGGGGACTGCCGCACGTGCAAAAAAATAAAAAGAAAATCAGAGGGCACGTCGTTTTGCTCACAGTTGGTGATTATATTTCAACGTGTCCTTGTGGGCGCGATTTTTCGCATTATTGTATTTTGAACGCGCGTTGGGCGGGAGAAAATAGGATGCCAGTAAAGGCTGGAGAGCCTGAAACATACAGCTTAATTTCAACACGAAGAAAGAAAGCAGCTGTTCAATTTCAGAGGCGTATGGTGAGCATGCTTTGTTTGGTACGTCCCGATATCTTTTGGTCTTCAATTCAGCACCAACACAGACACGTGCGCACGCACGCACGTGTATGCGTGTGTTGGTGGTGAATTTCTTTCTTTTACCTTTTTTTGCGCTAATAAATGTACACTTGGTCACAGCGGTATGACAAAAGTTAAATTTAATTCGGGGTATAACTTGCCAGAACCACGAACTGTGATTGAGTCACACCGTTGTGGGGGGCTCCGGATTAATTTTGGCCACCTGGCGTTCTTTAACGTGCGCAGAATGCGCAGTACACGAGCGTTTTTGCAATCCGCCCCCATCGGGATGCGGCCACTGTGGTGGTGTCGAACCCACCAACCCATCAGCGTAGCGCGATGGCAATGTGCGCGTCTCGACGAAGGTTAATGAAGCGAAGCACTAAAAATTGGGTAGGCTGTATCAATGACGTATCATTGTAAATAAGTTAATAGCTAGCAAAATCATCGATGTCTGCTGCTTTTCTTTTAATTTCTTTCTTTCTGTCTTTCTTGCTTTAATTTTGGCAGCAGCTACAGTGTACTGAATGCGCCGGTTCTCGTTATCGGTGAAGCGAAGCAGCCTTACGTTTAATAGCTCAACTTCGAAATAACTACCGTTCTGTAGGTTTTCCATAAAAGGGAAGGCGCGTAAAACTACGATCACACGTTATATTGAGGCCTCTTGAGCGTGCTGCTGTGGACGTCGCATACGTGGGCTTCTAGCCGCGCTCGTAGCCCAGTGGTTAGAGCTCCGATTAGTGCTTCAGCGCGAGTCCCAGAACTTCAGCCGCTGCACCAGAATGGCGAGCGTCATTCTAGCTCAGCAGTGCGAGTTACTTTTTGTCTGCCTCCCAATATGTAGATCAGTTGGAGAGATGCAAGACGCTGAGGTTATGTTCGAGGTGCGCATTTCTGAACTGGTGTTCCTTAAGTTGAAACATCCGTAATGACAACTGAAAGCACTGAGAAGCTACCTGAGAAGCTACCTGAGAAGCCTTAAGAGACCCCTCAACCAGTACAGTTTCCGTTAATGAGGTTCACAGCATCGAAACTCTCTCTTTGGGAATCAGTAACCTGTGTTGCTGCTTTTTCGCTCGCCTGAAATCAATAGCTTAGTTCCCCGTGTAGCCCAAAAGTTCTTAAGAGTTTACGAGGTAACGGGGAAGATGTCTCGTGAAAAGCTTTTTTGAAGAATGGAGGCAAATGAAGTTCATAGAAGTAATAAATCCAAATCGACTTAGTGCATGAACTCTTATCGTTGCAGCCAGATAAAGTACATATGACACAGAGCATATGCGAATAAAAAATTTTGATCGATGGTGACTGGACATCCACGTGCTTTGTATTCACTTGCGGCGGGCAACGACAGATCATCGTTCGATCGGACCTCTGTAACCTAAATGGTCCTAATTCAAAACAGAAATCGGGCATTCACTAGGCTCGGGGTGCGACCTACACACTCCTTTAGCGCCAAGCTGTCCATCCAGGCCACGAAGAAATGAAGTTTTCTCGGAAGTGTCGCATTACAAAAACTAATGTCGGAAGGCATGCCGAAATCACCACGACAGGCTTGAGCTCGGTCACACTATTCTCGAATAATGTATACAGCAGCGGCTATGGGGTGGATCCTCCCTGGTTAAGAATCGTATATGAAATCGATGGTCCGGGTGCAGTTCTTGGCTTACAGACCTTCATCTGTCTGCTCTTGGTTTTGTATATTTTGCTTTGAGGAACAAACAAACAAGTAATATAACTTGCATGGTGCCTGTGATCTCCGAGAAGTGTCGCAAGTTTGATTTTTTATTATCTCTTTTGAATCAGAGAAAACAGGACAAAGTATGTACAGTATACAGCACGCACTCACTTCGGTATAATTGAAGTCCAAGGGTCGAATTCATGATGCCATTGGTTCACATTCTACATCACGTAACGTACATTCGATATGATTACATATAATCTGATTTGTCTTACCGAAGGCAATGAATGTTCATATGAAATGTCCTTGTATGCGAAGAGATATTTTATTTCTATCTGGGGGCTTAGATGCATGAAGTCGTTCACACGGAAGAGCTGAGGCCATCGTAACAGCGAGCGGGATAACAGCAAAGGCATCCATTGGCTAACGACAGACAGATCTTGAGAACGAATAGTTTCACCAGGGCGGTCATTGATACAGAAAACGTTCCGTACGTGGCCGCGTTTTTGCGTTTGTCTGGTGTACGAATGCCGACCAAAATAACAGAAAATAAAGCACTCTGCAGAGAATCAATCTACACAATGCTGACACCTACGCAAAAACCTATACGTCCTCCGTGCGGGCGGTTAAGCGGTCCATCCTCGAGATCACAGCCGAAAATTCATGTCATGCGCACGTAATTACGAAGTCCGTATGGAGGAATGGCTCTCACGCTCCCTATACACTGAATATTGGTCGAATGGGCGCAACATAGATCGAAGTGCGCGTGCTTAGGAAGCTTTAGCTCGGGTGCTCCTATCTAAATACGTGTAAAATGAGAATTCGTTTTTCTCGGCAACCACTGCACCAAATGTCACCAGGATTGCTGCATTTAAAAAAAAAATCTAAATTCTAGTGATTATTGGTTTCAAATGTTTGATTTAGACCATGAATTCTTTATTAAAAATTGGGAAAAAAATTCAGAAAAACTAAACTATACAACTCTGTAACTCAACAACGAAAAATTATATCACAGTTCTGTGAATTGCATATAATAGTACGTCTAAAGCGGTCAAAATTCATATGTTACACATGAACATAAAAAAATTTGGTTATATGGAAATACAGCTTTTGCAGAACCCTTGTAAACAACGTAACGAATTCACGTAAGATACCAAATGACGTGTCGAATTTGTCCATGTTCAATGATCTAATGGATGCCGTTTACAGAACCGCGATATCTGTTCTTGATGCAGAGCTATGAAATCTTTTTCAGAAAATTTAGCACCTAAATCAAAATGCTGCTTCCACAGTCACTAGATTTTAACTTTCTCTCTCAAATGCCACAAATTTCATTAATATCGGCCAGGGGTTATCTCAGAAAAAACTTTTTTGCGTTTTACATCTATTTGAATAGGCCGCGCGCCGGAGTTCGGCCCGAGCTAAAGCTTCCTCTTAAGCTTAACATCCACCAGTCTGACAGGGACACCTCATGGTATTGAAATCTATAAGCAGAGCTTCCACCAACTTTACATTTGGCACGCAGGATTGAGCTGAGAGCTGGCGATGCGCGCACAGAAATTACTTGCCAACCTGTGCGCACAGTTTTACAGTTGCTATCAGGCGCAAATGTACAGACTTAACGCAGAGCAACGGCCTATACTACAGGTGAATAACAGAAAAGTTTTGAGCGCAATCGCAGCGATCTTTTTTAATTATGGTGTTTTACGTGCCAGGACAACGATCTGATTATGAGGCACGCCGTAGCGGGGGACTCCGGAAATTTGGACCGCCTGGGATTCTTTAACGTGCGCTTATAAATCTAAGTACTCGCAGCGTTTCCTCGCGTCAAGCCGATTCTAATTCTGCGGAAGCATGCACATCCCAGCGCCATATCAGACTTGGTAACGCAGCATGGACGAGGCGGGATAACTAAAGAGCACCACAGCACTGCGATAGCGACACTAAAGTCCCACTCATACGGGCAGCCTCTCCAAAACATGCCGTCAGATGACTCCCAGGATTGTACAGTTGGGGGGCACGGGACAGCACTTCGTGCAGAGGAGTGTCGGCCTTTTCATTACCTTCAATTTCAACGCGCCGAGACGAGACCCAGTGAAAGTTCATATTGAATTCTCTGCTGTTGAAGTTTTCAAGCTGGGCAAGAGTTTGTCTAGCAAAGTTTTCACGTATCAGGCAACAATATAGTCGTTTTGGCGCTAATTTTCAATGCATGAGTACAGCGATAGCTTGTACAGAATAGGCTTTCAGTTTCCTCAGAGCTACGGTAATTGCACCACTTTGAACAGTTGTAGACGAAACTTAGCAATCTAGTTGGCCCCGCCATAACACCTCAAGGCGAGGGGAGCATAATGCAGCTACGCAGCTGTCTGTATGTGCGCACTCCGACCCATGTGTGTGAACATTTTATAGGCCGGTCGAACGCATTAAACTTTACTTCGGACGTTAATGCATACAGTTGCGGCACGCTCATACTGCAGGTAAGATCTCGAAAATAACATGGCTGCTCAAGGCGACTTCGCTTCGGCCATTTGAAGACCAACGCCCGAAATGTGTTCAGCTAGCGCCGCATGAAAAATGGGAACGAGTTCATCAAGGGAAAATTAGACATCCACCCAATCGTAGCACTTGCTACAAAAAAAACCCATACGGGTTCCTCGAAAGAAAAGCCTCCCACTTGAATAAAAATTCGCCCTGGTCCGGGACTCGAACCCGGGACCACCGCCTTTCCCGGACAGCCGCTTGATCGAAGTGCAATGATCGAAGAAGCGCCTTGCTGGCATTAGACTCACCAAGCCATATAAGTTGAGTCATTAGTGCTTGGGAGGCCAGTAGGTGGAGCGGAAGCGACTCAGGTTCGTTTGTAACCCTCTGGTTCGAAGCCGACTAAGGAACGCCCATTGCTAAGCCAAGTGTACTGCCTCAACTCATTCTCTTTGCGATGGTGGTCGTAACCCGTCTGCACTTGAAATGCAAGCGATTCGCGACGCGGTCAATTGCACCAGTGTTATATCCAACATCGCGGCTGTAATAACTTACAATGACTCGCTTATTTCTGTGGAACACCTGACACAATTTCCTACCATGTGTTTCTGCAACGACTGCTCCAGATTAATAAAAATAGGAGATTCCGGACAAGAATAACATTCACTTGCCGACCAAGCTTTATACGCAAGTGGCGGACATCACAATGAGCAATATTAATTCGCAATACAATTATTACAACACAATACATCACAATTAAATTAATAATTAACCAAATGTTGCCAATTTACTATTTGCAAAATGACTTACTCTGTATGTTGTAATTGTCGAAATGAACTCAGCTCGTACTCCAGCATAACATTTTGCTATAAACCCTGTAACGTGCATTACTTTTCAGAAATAAGCACTCAGCGTTCTGTAGCAAAGCGGAACTCCTGTTTTAGTTCATATTTTTCCGCACTACGGAAAAACGCAGGTCGAAGATATCTTCTCTAGAAGTGCAGTGCGTTTCACTGCACATTTCGAGTTCCCATTTCAAAAAAATTATTTATTTATTTATTTATTTATTTATTTGTCTGTCTATTTATTTATCTATTTATTTATTGTCAAAGAACGGCACTTAGCAGCCGTGCCATTGTGTATTAACGTGACCGGAGTCCCTTTCGTTCCCCCAACCCGCCTCTGCACTCGAGGCATGTATACCGAAAAAGCTCGGTGTGTGACAAGAGCAGATAACGGGCGAAGCGAAGGGAGGGGATCGCGAGCGAGGGGGGCAGAAGCAGGGAGAGAGAGAGTCAGTGAGGGCACCCTACGGGAAAGGAAGCAGCAGGGAAAAAGCTCTCCCCACTGTGTCAGCGAGTGAGAGGGACCAACCAAAGCACAAAATAAAAGAAGACCTGGCCGATAGAGACGGTGAGGACAGCAAGGGAGAGGGGCCGACAGCGGCAGCCCGCGACGGTGTGCCCGTCGCGCGAAAGTCACGCGCACCGTGACAGCGCGCGGGCTCCGCGATCGCGCCGCCAGCCGCGCGGCGGGGCGTCTTTTCCCACGGCGGCAGAAACTGGCGGCGCCGCTGAGGCTCGCGCGGGGCTCTCTCGCCCAGTTAACCAGAACATCTGTCCTCGTATGGGCAAATACAAGGCTTCCATTCGCAAACCGAATGAAGAGCCGCTACTTTTTCACATCTGCCCCGTGCCCCACTTCCCCCTCTGGGTGCTTGTTGCCCGGAGCCCCTGGCTGTCCTTGTGCCCTTCGTTATAGTGCGGCTTGCTTCTGCCAACCGCCCCCGTCCCCCTCCCGCCTTTGCTCCAGCCACGATCCGAGCTCGTCTCTCTTACCACCGCGTCCGGCGGATCTTCCTTGCTTTCTTTCCTTATCTCTTTTTTATTTTCTGGCCACTTTGAGAGTGGCAGCGTCGCTACGGCTTCCTGTCTCCCGCGAAAAGCCGAAGAGGCTTGTGTTTTATGTTCAGATCTTTTCGGCTGCTCTATGGAAGCCACCGATAAAAAGCAACAATACGCGGGGCTCGAAATGTTTCCGCGGCAGCAGCGACACACGAGCGTACCGCTCTTTGAGGAAAGGGGAAGAAAAGTGCACTAGGGAGGGCACGGGGAGAGGTGAGGGAATTTGGGTAAGGGCTTGCAAGGAAACAAAATCCAAGGATGGAAGCATTCGCGCCAAACGACATCGTAAAAATGGTGCTTTGCTTCTTGTTTTTCCGTAATAGTCCTTTCTGAGTTTTGCTTTAGGCGTCTTCTTATTGTTCTGTTTTTTTTTTCTTTTCGGGTCTCGAAAGAAAAGAAACGATAAAAATAAGGGCAAATGCAAGTGACGCACGCAGCTCAGATCGATGTGCAACGCTTCTTCTTCGATCAAAAATCGCATGTTGCCTGCTAGCGCTCCATCTTCACTTCGGCACGCATTTATCTCGTTTACTTGGCAACACGCAACAACATTTTTACCCTTCAATAACCAATAAGACGATCGGTCTGCTTACATAGACTTCAAAAGAAAGCAATGAATAAAAAATCCAATTTTTCCTTTCTGCGTTTTCTGCCACTGCGCAAATTTCTTTTCTTCTTTTATTTCCCTTTTTTCCTTGTGCGTTTCTCTTGCCGTTCCCTAAATCTCATAGTATTGTTTTTCCACACAGAAAACACCTGCTTTTGCTTTCTTGCTGGACATTCTTGCACGCAGCTGCCGGAAAGAAGCTGAGTGAGTGTGGAGTTGTATGAGCCGCACTTACTGAGGTCGCCAAAGCGGCGTCCTCTAGCAGCCAACTTAAGGGCAATAAAAAGGATTCACGCATAAATACGAGAAGATTTGAAGAATTGAAAGTGTCGTATGTTAAGTATGTATTGATGTTGAGTAATGCAATGTTTTTTAATATTAGTTCTATGACATTTTTTCATAGGTATGATCAATGAATAAGCTTCCATATTCACCACAAATGAGACAAGTCACATGCAGTCTAGATCATCTTATCTAAAGAGAGAGAGAGAGAGAAAGAGAGATAACTTTATTTACAACAAACTCCAGTCCGGGTCCCGAGAAGGAAGCTTCTACTAACTTTTGCGGTCCAGAAAAAAAATCAATGCCCAAGCACTCCGTACAGATGTTAACCAGCGAAGCTGAAACGTGTGGCCCCGGTGTTTATCATTGAGTTAATCCTGGCGGTTCGTTAAACGACGGCTTGGTAGGCTGGCGGATCCTCGGTACGCTGCTGCTTGCGCTCGGATCCGCGAGCCTGTTCTTGTGCCGGGACTGCAGCATCGGCACGGCGTAGACGAACTCGTTCCCGATTCTGATCGCGGCATTGTTGATCGAAAGCTGCCTGTTCCTCAGGAGTACGTATGACACGTCGCCTACCCATTTCGGAGCCGCAGAGAAACTGCTGCGCGCGCGATCGGCTGCGACGGAGAGCAACGATGTTACCACTGGCGCAGGTAATACAGCACCACTGTTAGGGCTGGCGTCTGGAACCACGTGCTGAAAGAAATTTCAACCGACCATCTCTCCCTGCCTCGTCGAAATGAAGCGTGACTTCCTAATTCGCCATGACTGTTTCGAGTACCTGCCTGTCTGCCGGAAGCCTCGCAGCGTACAGTCCTCTTATGTGTGTGTATGTGTGCGTGGGTGTGCGAGTTTAGAGAGGCCCTTTCCTCGAATTGGACCTAGAGGAGAACTTCCACGAACCCGCAACGCGCAGAAGAGACGGACAGGCGTTTACAATTCCAGGAGGCGTGACGAGCTCCTCTCTGCAGCAGCTCCTCTCTGCAGCAGCTCTTTCCGTGCCGGTCACGTGACGTCGACGGACGCAAGATCCCGCCCACGATTGTAGAGAGCCTATTTAAGGGGCTCTGAAATGTACTTTTAATCACTTCATGCTCTTCTCATTTTCTTTCATCTACCTTTGAATAAGCGGTGCAAGTTTCGCACTGGAAAATCGTCTCGCCCTTGCTCGGTCGCCATGGTCTACCGGATGCCTGCAGCCCGCCGACAACGCCATGCTACCCAATAGTAACGTCGGTCGAGCTTCGATAGGCAGGCGCCGCTACTTCTCGGCAGCAGTACGATACGCTACCCTGGAGTACGCAACACAACCTAGATAGCGCAAGGCCTTTTCACTCCGATCTATGAAGTCATTTTATCTGGCCCGACTGTCGTAGAATCTAATGGGGATGCTCCCACATAGGCAACAGTGATTTTGACGTTACCACTTCCAACACGCCAGCCTTGTAAATAAAAATTTCGGGCCAGGTAGCGTGACGTCATGGATCAGAGTAAACAAGGCTTGTGCTATCTAGCTGGTGTTGGCTAATCACGCGCCTTTCTTTCTCTTTCGTTTTTTCTTTTTTCGCGCATGCGCATGGGGTTGCGCCGGAGGAATTTTCGGTGTACAGGCGACCGACAGAAGGACGGACGGACGGATGGACTAATCGGCTAGCCGTATACAGCTTTTCTTTAAAAAGTTCGGCGGCATGTTACACTCCTGCAACACGTGAAAGCGAAAGCCCGCTGCGCACTTGGTAATGCGCCGTCTCTCATCGTCGCGTTGTATCTTTCGCAGTTGGGGTTCTTCGGCTCATTTTTGACGCTTAGCTGCGGCTTCGCGCGCTCATACAGCAGGGTCAGACTCGCGCCAACGACGTTTCTCATCGACATTACGTTGCATCTCTCAGCAGGGGATTGAAATGTATGCTGTTCTGTATGTTGTATGGGTTAGTTCAAAGAATATATGCGCTGCTTACTTCACTTTGCTGAGCACTTATAGCCTCAGCCTTACGGGCATGTCTCTCTCCATGGTAATGAACGCGCTAATGCGGTAGCCCGAAAGCTCGCTAACCGCGCGCCATTGGAAGAGCTCTACAACCCAGGCGACGCAACGACAGAACCATTGAACTAAACTGAAACTCTACAACATTACAGGGATGGCAGGAGACACTTCCCCCCACCACATAATTCCCTTAACTGAGGAGATGCCCTCACGTGGCGACACCTTCAAACTAATTCATTTCCCTGTCTCTTTTATCTTCCCCTCTTCCACCCCACACAATATCCCTCGTACTGCCCCTACTGTGGAGCAAAGCCCACAGTATATCATTGCACCTAGGAGTGCTCACACCCTCCGAGTTACTCCCCTATTCTTTCACCTTCACCTTCCTCCTGGGATACTGCGCTGGCAAGCTTAGACCCGCAATAGCAGCAACGGCTGATCCGGCGGGCACGCGGAGTGGCGCGAGCAATGGGACCCTGAACTGAGGGCTCCAGCCTACGAGGAAGTCATCCCACCTCATTAGAAATAAATGTTTTTTTTTTCTCTCTGACGGAGGTATGAGATAATCCATTGAAAAGGTCGCATGTTCTTTTCCTTTTTCCTTTTTTTTTCTTTTTCTTTACAACTCGACCAGACGCTGCGTTTCCCTACGTTGTATGCATGATTCCAATGAATGTATGCACTGTCCGCTTCACTTTGCTGAGTGCTTCTAGCCTCTGCATTACGAGAGGGATGAGCCATTGCATTTTTTGCTTACTTAGGGTGGGTATGAGCCATTGCTGATAATGATAACTTTTGTACCATTGGGCCAGACGACGCGTTCCTTTGAAGGTCATCGGGGGCATAAGCCACTCAAGGCTTTGGCCAAAATAACGTTGTAGTATCAAGGGTTGTCTATCTTGAGTCGTTTCGAAGAAATCCTTAAGAGTGGTGCCCTGCCATAGTTCGATAGGTAAAAAAGAAGTCACAGAGGTGCATTTGTGCGAGTGCCCCGCACGGTTTTCCACGTTGAACCTGCCACAGGCGGGGGTAGCCCATTCTTTGTTCTCTGCGCAAGATACGAATGCAATATCGTCGATATTCTGATAAGTCTTTTGGATTATTAATCACAGCAGGCAAATATGGCACAAATACTCAATCAAGTGGGCGGGCAGTGGTTCTTTATACCGTTTATTATTCTTCTTTTCTTTCTTTCTTTGAGGCATTATAGCTCGCGATGCGTTGTGGCAGTACATATGCATGTAGACACCGAGGCCATAGGGGCGCCTTGGAAACGTATTGCCAATGATGTAGTTATTTGGCTCTGTCGCTTATAAGCGACAGAGCGAGCAAATTCTATAGTTGGCGACCCGTCGCAGCCATGGCTAATCAGACATAAGGTTGTGCTGCTCGACAAAAGTTCGCAGGATCCATTCTCGCCCGAGGAAGGGGTCAGCATGTAGAAATGTCTCTTTGAACGCACCTATAGGAGCTGGCTAGAAAAGCACCCCAGTTTGTGAAAATTAGTCCAGAGGCATCCAGCGTGGCTTCCCTAAGACCCGCAAGATTAATCTCAGCATTTTTCTTTTTCTGACTCCGAAGCCCTACTCCACCTCTTGCCATTGCAAGCTAGCTGGGCAATGCGGGGCGGCATCGGTGCAGCCAATATAAGAGGCCCAGTTGTTTGTAAGATCATGCGCAACCTCTATGCACGTTTTTCATTATTGCTTTTTTTTCGTCAGTGCACTTGTGAAAGCTGACTCTTTTCTCCCGTATATCAGGAAACCTGCCAGTGGTGGCTTTCATCTTCACTGAATAAAAGGGGAGGTATCGTGTGGATAGTTCAACTTCTTTGAGAAAAGAGAGTGAAGGATCTAAACACTGCGAGAGTGGGAACAAATATGCTTCCGCGATTGCGTGTGTGTGTGTGTGTGTGTGTGTGTGTGTGTGTGTGTGTGTGTGTGTGTGTGTGTGTGTGTGTGTGCGCGTGTGTGTGTGTGTGTGTGTGCGTGTGTGTGTGTGTGTGCGTGTGTGTGTGTGTTTTCCTATTTGGGATATGCGCGTCTCGTCTGCTTCAGATAGGCTCTTTTATTTTTTGCACCAGTAGCGAGGGAGTTTAGCGAGGGAGCGTACGGAAGACTTTTCTGTAATTTTCACCGCATCGAAAAAATAACTAAAATAAATATTTCTGGTTAAACCAATGAATGGCTCTACGGTATTCTTTTTTCTTTTTTATCTTTTGCCATCCCACTCAAAGTAGCTTTTGCTTATTTTTTATGGATTGTGATGGTGATAACTATAACAATACTAACCATGCATGGTTAGAAATGCACCGGCTTCTTCTTTCCAAACCCGCCGTGGTTGCTCATTGGATATGGTGTTGGGCTGCTGAACAGAAGGTCGCGGGATCGAATACCGGCCACGGCGGCCGCATTTCGATGGGGCGAAAGCACCCGTGTACTTAGATTTATGTGCACGTTAAAGAACCCCAGGTGGTCTAAATTACCGGAGTCCTCCACTACTGCGTGCCTCGTAATGAGAAAGTGGTTTTGGCACGTAAAACTCCTTAATTCAGTTTTCCTTTCTTCTTTACTCGCCTGCTTCGACTGCTCAACTGGAGTGCTGAGTGCACTAGCCAATTTTTCTTTTCTCGTTTTTTTTTCATTTTTTTTCCGGTGATGGGCAGCACCAGCCGTTTTACTCACACAGGCGTTTTTTGTTTTAATTTTTTTAAGCAACGGCTTTCGAGTTGTGCGGGCGTGTTATTCGATTGTGTAGACGCTATTAAATGGCTAAGCGCAAGCTTGTAGCATGCATGAAATCGCCAGCCTGGCAATTAAATTGGTTGAAAGGCCCTTCCCGAGTCCCTATACAAAGTACCATGTCAGTGGCTGTAAGCATACCGGCAAAAAATTTCTGCCCTTCAGTAAAGAGCTTCTCTCTCTGCCAGCCACGGTGGCCTCAGAGTGGCTAGGACGTTCTGCTGACGAGTTCGCGGGTACGGTTTCCGGCTCCGGCAGCATTTCGATGGGGATGGAATGTGAAGATATTCGTGTACTTAGGCGCACGTTACAGAAACCTACGTTGTGAAAATCAGTCTAGAGTCCTTCACTACGGCGTCCCTAGATACCCACTGTGCAGTTTCGGGATGTTTAGACCCTCTCAGTCTCTCTCTCCCCTTCCCTAAAAGCTGTTGGAGTTGAAACGTTGCTGCCCTTCTGAACTCAAAATCTGACCTACCTTTAGTTCAGAAGGGGCTTGCGGCTGTGAGTTTATACGTGCTTTTTTTTTTATGAAGGCATTCGTTGAATCTGAAACGGTGTTCGACAAGAAATGATGAAATCGCTCTTCTTTCTACGCTCAGTCAAGCGAAGCACGCTGACTTTTCTTCGTTAAAGCCTCCAGAAGCTTTTCGTGCCCTGTTACATTGGCCTCGTCTTGCGTGGCGTGTAGCCGGTTTCGTAAGGGGGCGTCTGATTTCGGCCAGTAGGCCCCGACCGTCACGACCTGCTGAGCTTCGACGAAGAATCGGCGTGCGTGCTTAATCGCGCGCGAATCTGGTCACAATTTGTGAACAATTATGTTGTCGTTTGACACGCTTATCGAGGCGCTGCGCGCTCAGAGCTTTGTATGGGTTATGAGAGCGTTATATACGCTGAAGGAAAAAGCCTGGCCGCGTGTTCACGCAGGTGCGCGTGAGTTGTGGGCATTTTCGTTTCACATCCTATCTTAGTGAACCAAGCTCTGCAGCACGGTCTAACTCACCTCACCTCGAGCCAGTAAAAAAAAAAGAAAAAGCAGGTTACAAGGTGGCAGCAAACTAACGCATCACGTGAAACAAGAAATGAGCAGTAATGACCGAAAGATGCTGTTTCCTTTATGACCACTCCCCACCTAGAGATACTTACTGTAGTGTTTATATTAGCGGACACTCTCGGCTAAATACAGTAATTTTCGCATCTGATGCGTGGCGAAGCTTTGAGGTGCACTGAAGTGATTGTTCGGAATATTGTCACGTGAACGCTTGATAGTTACGACACTCTAGAATCATTGTGGAAATTCGCCACAGTGTTCTCCGGATTCCGTGTGAAGAGACACTGCGTACTCGTGACGTCAATTCTGGACAACCACGTGCGTGAAAAGAGGAGACTGGAGCAGGCCTTCCTCTTGCTTTGCTAGTCTTGTGCCACGTATCTGCGAACAAAGCCAGAGAGGAGTCCTTAAAAAAAATTATGTTATGGGGTCTTACGTGCCAAAACCACGATATTAATCTGAGGCACGCCGTAGTGGAGAACTACAGAAATTTTGACCATCTGAGCATCTTTACCGTTCACCCAAAGCACGGCATAGGGGTGTTTTTGCATCTCGCCCCCATCGAAATGCAGCCGCAGCAGCCGGGATTTGATCCTGCGACCTCGTGCTTAGCAGCGCGACGCCATAGCCATGAAGGAACATTCATGCCCGTTACCTTGCGTTACCATCTTTCGGTAGACTAATCAAGTCTGTTGCACCAAGATGCGTTTTCTGCCGTCGCGAATGACATATACCAGTATTGGCCATCATATGCATGACCGACGGAACATCGCCAATTTTGCACTTGTGTCGGCACCGTCATGCCCACACAGCACCAACTAAACAAAACAGGGCCTTGAACAACACCCGCATGCAGCGCATTTCTGAAGTATTTTCGACTTGGCTTTTGTCCGGCGTTGTGGTACTCATTTAACGTTCAGCGTTGACTGCAGTGGTAATGCCAGTCAAAATGTATATTCCAAATTCGTCAGCATTTGAAGCGGATAACACAGTGTATATACATTTTTGTCACGCTGTGCGGCGTGAGCTGGGCGCGCTGACGTCGAAGTCTGAAATGAGCTCTATTTGGTGTCCACTTTAAGCGCTCAAATCCGGAACGTCGCGCTTCGAGACCGAGAGCCCATGCATGGAATAAAAAAAAGTTACACCCACCAGTGACATTATCTCACATGTGTTTTTGTAGTGGAGTTTCGCGCTACGCGACCGTCGGCATCAATACGTGACGCCACTACGCTGATTAGTAAGGGCCCATTGCCTCTGTCGACTGCACGTAGCGAATGCGAGCGCAGCGTTCGCGCTTGCGCGTTTGAATATTTCTAGGTGAACAAATGTCTCTAGAAGACGTAGCAATGCTCACAGGAAGAAAATATCGAGAGGGATAATTGATTGCTTGATTCGGTTTGACGCCACGAATGAACACAGGGGCTATGAGAAACCATGCAGTGAGCTATAGAAATCGGTATTCTTCAAGGAGCACGCAAAGCTCGCTACACGAGTGTTTTTGCATTCTGCGTCATTAAAATCTGGCCAGCCGGGCGTCAAATAAAAACCATGACATATTGCTTAGATGCTGCAAGCAGCAAGTAGGAGCAAGTCAAGGAGAGAGAATACCACGCGAAGTCAGTACAACTGTTCTACGCGTCAATAGATAAGATCCATGACGCGTGTAGCGTAAGCCGTTCTCCGGGGGTTCGACTGGTCGCGTTCGGCAATGGCCGGCTCAAAAGATGCCAGCAATGCACTCCCCACATTTCCCTCTTCTCACAGTGAACGTTGGCAAACCGAATATTGCGATCTGGTCACCCTCCCTGCTGTTCCCAACGTTCATCTCTCTCTTTCTCTCTCATTAAGCGGGGGGAAATACAAATACGGGTAGCGCAAATACAATGAATTAGAGTGCATAGAACAAAAAAAATAGTAAAGCACATTGAGTACTGGCAGGCTAGTGTCAAAATAGAGGGAATAGGTGAGTGTAGAATAATTATGTGGTCGCTTAAGACACTGGCGAATCGACTTCACTCCCGGTTTACCTGCCATTTATACTTCGAAGCTATGGCCTGAGGGTACACCAACTGTAATAGACCACGAACGTAGCGAAGGATACATGAAGGCCCACATGCAGCAGCGAACTCGTCACGGCGCTCAGCGACGCACCACTGTTGAAGCATTGCGAACCGACGACTGAAAGAGATGCGAAATTGAGGAAACGCGAAGAAGACAGAAAGGGGGAATTAATTTCAAATAATTATCTCATGCAAGCGTTGGGCTGTCGTGGTTTACTATTCTCGCACAAAAAGCTTTCTATTACTTTGGGTGGCATTCGACGGAACACCATAACCCCTTTCCAATTTTTTTTTTCATGTAAAAAAGTAATAATAAAAATAAAGCGACGGTGGAACATACCGGAAACGAGCATATCCAGCAGCAGTGAGTGTAGTTTCGATGCGTTGGCACTGTAAAGTGCACCGCTATGTCAGCGGAAGTTGGCACCTCTGCCATTAAAGTGTCGCTATGCCCCTTTCAAGTCTCCCACTCCAGCGGAACAAGCGATGAGTCGAGGGCAACACTGATAACTGCCGTATATATAGGGCGCCCTTCTGTATTATTTTCGACTAGGTGAAAATCCTCTCGCGCAGATGTACACGAGAAATGGGTGCAGGGCCACAAACGTCAAAGAGACACTCGAGAAAGAAAGAAACAGTCACCACTGAGCAAGAACAAGCGATCACAGCTGGTGGCGTGTCCCCTAGCGTCGACGAGAGAAGGGTGATCGTCGTCCTCGGCGTGTACACAGATGACACGACCTGAACCCGCCAACGCGCACCATCGTCGGACGAGGCCCCATTGCTACGGAGGCATGGATAGATTGCTTGATCGGGGGAGGAACGCAGATTGGCAGCCGCCAAACTATATATAGGCCACAGGTGAGAAAAAAAGAACGCGCACGGGAGAGCTTGGCGCTCGCCGAGGAGTGCGCCGTGCTTACGAGGTTCGGTGTACAATTATAATGACCGTCGTTACCGAAGAACGGGCGCTGGAAGCGGTGCCCAAAGGGTGCGCGCGCATTATGCGGACCGCCCGAATGCGGTTCGGCTCCCTATCCCCGGCATGCGCTCATCCGGGTAATCGTCCGTTTTCACACGCGGAGTCGCACATTTTAGTGCCGCCACCCTCTTGTCGCTTTCTTTTCCGGCCGACAAGGGACTCCCTTTCGTTCTGCTCTTCACCTGATCGTGTTCTTCTCTGTTTTTCTTTTGCCTTTGTTCTTTTCTATATCCCGGCGCGCTCCGTGGGCCACCTTTGACTCGCCTAATGACGTCCTCTCGTGCAGCGGTCGGGCCATTAGGCCTCCTTTTGTGCCTGCGCGCGCCGTCGCCGGGCCTCAATGCTATACCAGCGGCGATAGAGCTGCTCGTGCGCACCCGCGGGCCTTTCCTTCCCGGCGCACCAACGACGGGCAGCGCTCGCCCAAGATCCTCGTTTGTTTGATTTCTTTTTCTTTTCTCTCTCTCTCTCTCCAACTGCGCCACGACGGCGGCGTCATGCCTGCCCGACGCAGCGTGCCCCACTCGTCGTGCTCTCGTTCAAGTTGTTGCAAACCCCGTGCTGCGCGCCCTTTTTTCCTTTCACGCTGGAGTCCGCGATGACAACGTGATGCATTCCTAATGGGGCCTCTGAAAACAGCAGCTCTACTCCGCCCACAGTTGCGATGGGGCAGCAAAGATGGTTGAAGCTATATTGCATGCGCGCGAAGGGGCATTCTTTAAAACGCAAGAAAAGAAGAAAGAAAGAGCAAGTTAGCTGGAGGTAGAAGTCGTTGCGCGCGCATCGTCAACATCGTTAAAGAGGGACCAAGAGAGAGAGAGAGAGATGCGTTTGTGGTTTCGCGACAATGTTGTCTTGCTATATAACTCTTTTGTTGGAGTTTAACTCGGCTATTATAAACGACATCACGCAAGTCCCTCCCATAGACCTTGCTCGGTTTTCATACCGTGCCTCCCTCGTGATGCCGCACGCCTGAGCTCGCTCTTCAGTTCTACCCGTGCATGCCGCATTGAGTCCAGGGTCGAAAATGACATTAAATCCTAAAAGGCCTTCCGTTCCCTTGCTTCCTTACTCCTTACGCTTTTTAAATGCCAAATTAATTAATTATAAAATAAGCACTTAGTAATACCATACGGATGGTGTCACTCCGCTAGTCGCTTCTCCATCTACGTCTCATTAAAGGTAAAAGTAATTAGGCCGATCTAATTAGCCAACAACCCGAAAATTCGCCTCTCACTTGACACATGTTTAGGAAAAATAGTGGCTTTTTCTCATGTACGTCCGGCACATGTACAACTTCATTAATTTTCATACCTTATCTTTTCATTTGAGATGTTATAGAAAACAACATTTTATCCAATATTCTGAGAGGAAAGCAAACAAAACATCCTGCGGCTTAAAGAACTGCGCACTTCCAGTGAGAGCGCCAGCAAACCAAAATGAAAGCCTGCTAAATCTTTCTCGCAAATTAGTTTCAATCTTTATTTTATGATCTGCATGATATCTACGGATGGACATAATTGGCAAATATTCTGTTGGGATATACATCTGCGCAACATAAGCCCTGGCTTTCGCGCAGCAAGTAACAAGACAAGAAAGATTTCTTTCTTCCTGTAACATTCTGTAACAGATTTCTGTAACAGAAATAAATAAAATGGCATCTGACTCGCATCTGACGCATCTCTTGATGAAAATATTCAGTGCCGGAACACCAGAGCCTTGATGTGCTTGTCAGAATACCTGCACGTGAATCTCTCGTTTCCATCGCTGCACCTAGAAACAACGGAAACAAAACCAACATAGGTGTATCGTTTGAGCACATTCGCCCTACATTCGGACAATTTTGGCTCAGCATATATGGCCAGCTGACGGTGTGTCTTTGGCAGCTCTGGGGCCTTGTAATAAGTACTTGTAATTGGCCAAGCACCTCTTCTGATAATGTGTCCACTGTCACAATTCGCTGGCACCTGCTTTTACCTACCGCTATGTAGCGTTTGTGAGCACAGGCCCCGAAAACGGTGGTCCTCGTGCGACACCTTTCATCGCCCCAACAAACACGAGCAGCTGCAACGCATCTTCTTGCAGACCTCCGTAGCAATGAGTCTATGCACCACTTGCTGCGCAGGACCACTGGTATTGGCAAGCGGCGCTAACGCTTTCTTCGGCAACTCCCGCTTTACAGACATGGCAGTACTGGTTCATCGCTTTCAGCTCCGTTTTTCGGGGGACCAGATCTTGATTTAAGAATAAAGTCACTCTCTTCGACCGCTTGTGAATGTAGTGGGCCACTCAACATTCGAAGAGATTTCGTGTTCGTGATGCCTCAGACTGTTACGACTTTTCACCGCTGCACCACGATTACGGCTTTGTGGTCCCGTAGCGCTCGTCACCCGTTTCGTGACAGAGCGTTGGTAGCGAAGACTCCGAGCCAGGCGTCGATGAGAATAACAAAAGGGACTTTATACATTATATACAGGTTATCATACAGGACATGAACGGGTCGGCACTGGGGCCGAGTGCTCACAACAGACGCGACTGTTCTCGCACGGCGACGTCCGGCGAAAACGCGTGACACATCTCACTCCAGTCGAGAGCGGCACTGGCTCCCGGTGGGTCGGCGGATCCTGTTTTTCAGGCAGCGCGTCGCTGCTTTTATAATCCCCGAGGAACCATTGTCACTCAAACGGCCCAATACAAAGTCAGCACACGACGGTCGTCCGAGGGGTCCAACCAGCGACCGCGCTGGCCACCCGGTTCAAAGTTCGCGCGCGCGGAGACCTCCATGCAAAAGGAGGTGCGGCGCCGGGCTGTCTGGCACACGCTGACACGTCCGAACACGCTGCTCGCCGAGGCTTCTCCCGCAGGACACCGCTGCCTGACGGCTCAGCATCTTGCCTTGTGAAGGGAGAATTAGGGCGCTCGCAGGATAGATTCTGCATCTTGCAGATTCAGAATCCGGGCTTGTGGTAATGGCACAACAAGACCACTTATGCAAACAACGAGGCCGGAAGCTAGCTGCATGGAATCAGAGGGAAACAATATTCTTCAGAGAGAGAGAGAGAGAGAAATCATAAGGGAAAGGCAGGGAGGTTAACCAGGCTGAGTCCGGTAGGCTACCCTACACTGGGGAAGGAGAAAAAGGGGACTGAAACAGTAGAAGGAAGAAAGAAGTTCACAGTTTGCACTGTTACACACACAAGCGCTCATCTCTGAGTCACTCACAGGTGGTCATACAGGCTGATGCATTTCAAGAAATGCACCAGTGCCTTTGTGGCCTTGCACATAGCAGACGCACGAAGACTCGAGTATTTTTCGGAAATGCCTATTGCTAAATGTGCAAGTATGACTGCATCATCAGTTTAAAGTTCAGGTTTATACTTCATTAGTACAGCACATTGCTCATTGCAATCCACAAAAAAGAAAGAATAAGACAAACGGTCAAGGACCATATAGGTCGAATTGGCATCGCACTCTTGATGAGCTTGAGGACACACATGCGGCTGTAAAGAAACTGCTGCTTTCTTTTTTTGTGTGTGTAGTAGTTACGTTCTTGTGTGGCAAAGCTTAAACACACGAGTTTGCAGCTAGGGACTGCTACCTCGTGGCACATAATATACTGTGACATTAAAACACAAAGGACAGTTTAGGCTTCGAAGGGACGTACGCTAAAGAGCAGCACTAAATCGATTTAGACGCATAATATAGCCTATCAAAACTTAACATTCTTCATGCTTTGGGAAAATATTCATTATTAATGGGGAAAATAAAACTAAGGTTCCATTTTTTTTATTTGTGTTCAAACAGCAACGCGGTTATATCACTGGGACGTCAGGGATTTCAATGTGTTTTCTCGTACTTGGGCCGTTTGAGCGCAGGAAATCTTCTCAAAGCTTGTTAGGTCGAGTGTTCGGCGTTTTCGGAATAGGACAATATCTTTCTTTCTTGATCAATAGCCGACCAAACCCGCACAGACGTCGTCAGAATTCTATCACGTCGCGGGAAGATGGTGCTGGGCGGGAACTTCGAGAAGAAATCGAGGCGCCGTACAGCACTGTGCCACTCCACATAATACGTCGCCAAACTTTCTCGTTTGTTTATAATAACTGTAACTTGAACAGCTCGGTGTTGATTCATAATTAAGGGCAGAACTAACAACACGGAATGAGCAAGAATTCAGGGTTCGTCCTGCGGAATCACTTCTCGGTCCTCATTGCTCGTGCTACCCTTAATCATTAATTCGCTCTTCGTATCGCACGACTGAGGTATCAGTCGGGGGAACTTTCTTTTTCTCTCATGAGGAGCGCTCCTTCTATAATAGAAGGGCGGTCGCCAGCGTGAAATGCTCGCCTACACTATGTAGGAGTGGGTAATCATTAAACGCTTAATTAATTGAGACTATTGCTATGCAAGAACGCGCTTCGCAAGGACAGAAGCTAGCGGATGGTTCTTGTGAATGAAAAGGTTTGAGAGTTCTACCGCAGATTTGGGAGCTAGTCTACTAAGCTATCTTAGCTATCGAGTACTCCCTAGTCTCTAGAACACTGTCTAGAACTACAAAACAAGAACTCGCCGTTCTCAGCCGCGACGTAACACTGGGGCCCTATAACGTAAAACTATTCCAACATGTTCCTATTCCAATCTCCTGACGTCAAATTTGCGTAACCACCGACGCAAGCAACGGGCGGTCACCCACAGGGTTGTCTGTACAGACCAATCAAACACTCTTCTCGTCCATAGGAGGTCACTTTTGTTTGCTTGAAAAACGAATAACATTGCCTACACTGAGCGGCTTGTCGTATCTAATTGGCTGACAAGAGGCGAGGAGAACGCTCAAGTGGAGAGGGATCCGCTGGGGCAGCGCCAGTGCACTGAAAATCGATAACCGGATGAAGAGGGTGGTACCGGTGTCTGCGATTGGTCGGCTTTCCCTTGCTTAGCTTGTGGTGGCTGGCCGAAAATCGCGGCGGCATGCAAAGGAAGCTTACGAATGACGCTAAAACTGACCCTCAGCAAAGAAGAGTTGGCAGAATGAGGTGGAAAACGTGCCGAAAGTGCTCGAAAACGTTACACGGCCACGCAAGAAGTTTTATCATACGCAAATACACCCATGCTCTCCGGCAGGTGCGAGTAGCCAGCGTCTCAGCGATCGGCAGCAGCCATCTTTTATTCCTTTCGGAACGGGGCAGCCTGCGGCTATTCCGAAAAAAATTCAGTTTTGTTCGGCATATTTATCGCGTACACGTCACTTTGACGCGGTGAGTTTGTGCGGTTTTGTGACGTCGCGTGACAGGAAAGGGAAGTGGGTGCAGCCCAAAAACTTTTTACCAATAGGCGAGGGCTAATGGCGAAAAGAGATCGATTCAGAAATAACTGTTTTTCTTTTTTCTGTCAAATCATGCATAATCAGTGTGTACACATCATATCAGATGGGGAGCTATCGCGATTTTCGCGACGTCGCGTGACAGACAGGTGAAGTGGGGGTGGTCGAAAATTGATTTTTGACCACCCCCGGTCGGTTTTTGACCAATCGTGGAGGGCTGACAGCAGAATTGGCTGACAGCAGAATTTTTGCAATGGTCTGACGTCATTCTACTTATCTGAAGCCACGGATAAAAGTACAAAGGCCGAGCGTTAACTAAGTGGTACAAACGTGCCAGCACACATGGATTAAAACATGCATGACAAACAGGGGCCGAATTTACAAAGCTTTTCATTCGTAAGAGATATTTTGCCGGCCACGTTCGGTAATGTTATGTCCGACACCACGACTGGCTGGAATTCGCTCTTACGAACAATCCTAGCGTAAGAGCGTTATTGTGAATACATACCCAGATGCGCGTGTTGTAAGTCGGAGGTAGCATTAGTGCACGCGTTAGCACAGTGTGGTCCTCAGAGGCTGGTCCCGCATGCGTCGCTCGAAAGCTAGCGCTGTCGGCCGCGGAGGAACGACTTTTATAATTTCGATTGCTTTTGTTTTTTGACAAAGAGATATAGAAAAGGCTAAGTAAGTTAGTGTCCTTCTTTTTGTTATGTTTGATACAAGTTTTAAAACTCTGTAACGCTATTGTCTTTCTTCGCCGTTTCTTGCCGAGTCACCAAACACTACGCCCAGGATATCACATAAATGAATAAAGGAGCTCGCCGACTGCGCGTCGTCCCTTAATTGCGAGACGACTAATCCTTTTTGCTTTGCTTTTATGCACGTAATGAGACTCATTAGTTCAATCTCCTCTTTGGAAGAGCTGCTACCTGATCCGGCGCAGATCATCTGATGACTAGGGGGGTCGACGCTGGAATCTAAAGTTTGTCCCTTCTTTCATTGGGCAGGGGGTGGCAACGTAGAGGGAGATGAAAATGCTGCGATGAAGAAATAGTCCGCCGTGCGAAAAACAAAAGAGTGAAAGAACAGGTAATGGTGTCCGAAACCTTATCTTATTACCGGAAGTGTTCCTTGATTGCCTCAAGAAAGCGAAGAAAAAGCTGGCGCCGGTGAAAAGCGCTCTTTTCCAAGGTACACAGCTTGGCTCTTTACTCCAGGACGCACCGAAGTTTGTCTCGCAGCGCGCTGGGCTTTCGCTACAATCGCCGCACGGCACTCGTGAGCTAACACGATTGAAACCTAGAGTGACACGCTTGTGGCTCGCCCCACGTAAGTGCCATCGCTTTTAAAGGTAGCCTTGTAGCGAAATGCCCCTGCTTGCCTTTTGCCTTTTCAGGGAGCGATTCAGCGAAGCTTTTTGTTCGTAGAAGCTCTTTGTCATTGCCTGGCCGCTGCCTTCGCTAATACCGTAAGGTATCGCTGAAGCCCCCGTCTCTTTCGCGCGTGTGTAAATAAAGGACGACATGTCCTCGGTGGAATCGCTCCGTGGCGAATGATGGGCAAGACGCTCCGTTATCGGTATATAGGCGGCGGTGTGTGTGTGTGAAAACATTTATTGTAATGAGGTCCGGAGGCTCGGCTTCTTAAGCCAAGGCGGGCCGCTCCCACGTTGGCACTGTCAGGCCAAGCCTTTCAGCGACATCATGGGCCCTCTGGACGGCCCTTAGTTGGTCCTGAAACAATGGGCTTTGAATCGTTTTCTCCCACTGTGTCTATTCTTCAACGAGGTTGGGGAGAGTCGCGGGACACCCCGCCAGCATATGTCTGATTCCAATGATGCCATTACAATCGTTGCAGTCCATCCTAATCTCCCTCTCTGTATATATATTATTAGTGGTGTACGGTGTGGGATATGTACCTGTTTGCAATAAGGGCAGGGAGACTTCCTGAGCCCTGTTCAGTTTTGAATGTGGCCATGGCAATTGCCTGCGTCCTAAATAGTAGTGTTTGGTAATGTCATTATATGTTATTAAATGATCTGTAGATTCCCTGGCTTGATGGTGAACGGCTCGGTTATGACTGTCACGGTTAGCAAGTCCTCGTGCCAAGCCATGAGCAACCTCATTGAGATTTATCCGAGTCTCGTCCACTTTTCCCATATGCGCAGGAAACATCGGATTTCAGTTCTCATAATCCCAATGTTTTCAAAAAGTTTAGCTGCAGTTGCATTTCTTCGGAATACAAATGTTCCACGAATGACGTCACCACCTTTTATTTTCGCGTTGGGAACGTGACCGTCGGCATTAGCGTCGCAGTGAGTTGGTTTCAAACTGGGCCATGTTCGGTGAAGGGGGAACTCACGACCTATTCTGCTCATGTGGACAGGACCTCATTCATTCAGGGTGGTTCCTGCGGAAGTAACAGCGCGATCTGCAGAACAGTCTTATCATAGCTGATAACAGCGCAGCACTGTCACTCTGCAGCCCTGCGGTACCATCACAGCACGATGACGTTGACGACTGGTGCTCTGAGAACTGTACCCGCTTCCAATGCAAAGTCTATAAAATATCTATAGAGGGGCGTCGGTATGGGCAAGTATATGTTGTATAATACAGGCCGCGGTTACATGAATGCTACAGGAGCCCATGGCGTTTCGTAGCGCATCATCAGAATTCCATGTGCCACTTCCTACGTGTAGCGCATGAACCCTCGCGTGATGGCGTCCGAAACGAGCTCGCGCCAATCTCGAATGCGCCTCGCGTGTAAGTGGAGGAGAGCAAACGCCATGACAGTCTTGCTTTCACTCTTCCCGGCGCGATGTGATGCGCTAGCCGTTTTCAATAATTCGCCCAAGGCGACTTCATATTCTTAGCACCTCATTTCCGTGTACATGAATGCGATGCACTAAATGAGGATGCGATGAGCTACTCTTTCATTCATGTAAACGCGACCTATCTTGGAGGGTAATATGTTTGCCATCGCAATTGGCCGGCGACCGCTTCAACAAACTGCACAAGTGTAATCGAACTATATATGCTTTATGAATTCAACCCCTGGGGTCAACTTCAGGAAGCCGATCGTGCACTTCAACGGTTCCCAGGAACAAGCGCCGATCAGTAATAATAACACTGATAAACAAAAAGGGAACATTGCAAGGGCCCGACGACTAACGAATAGTTCGCACGGACAGAATGCTTCGTAAATGCGGACCCAACCGTTTTCACTCATTCCTGAGCGCATTCGGTCCTAGGCGCGTATGAATGAGCTACGAAGACGCAATTGGCTCTTTGCATTCAAAACGCACTTGACTGGGCCCGGTAAACGGCTCGCAAAACCGATGCTGCTCCACTCTAATGCAACCATGCAGTGATTCTTTTCGCTTTGTTTTTTACAGTGAGGCTGTATACGTCTAGGTTATGGAAAAGATTGCGTCGAGAATTTCTCCCCATACATGTGCCGATCCCGAAGATGCCCAGTGCCGGGCCGACCCACGGCGACGGTGAAGCAGGCTTTAAGCACTCCACCAACATTCATATATATATATATATATATATATATATATATATATATATATATATATATATATATATATATATATATATATATATATATATATATATATATATATATATGTGTGTGTGTGTGTGTGTGTGTGTGTGTGTGTGTGTGCATCTTGATAAGGGCGAGTTGGTTCATATTTAGAACTAAGGTTAAACAGCGCGATTACAACAAGGATACGAGGAAACAAATACCACAGACAAGCGGTAGTTTGTGGCAAACCGTTTGGTGTCACGTGTGCGGTGTGTGATCGACTGTCAAACCACGAAATTACATGTAGGTGTCTTTACTCAATCAATATGGCAATAACCATATAAATCAATATAGTTGTCGATATAGTCATCCCAATACAGCTTCGTTAGTTATCCTTCTTCACAGAGTGGAAAGGCGCTCAATTTTTTTTTTCTGTGGTGCTCCTGCGCTCTCCCGCTCAAGAAATTAGGCGGACTGTGCATCGCTTACATTTTCGTAAGCTGTGAACATCATATAGGTCAAACCGGGCAAACGTTTTTGCTAGTTCTTTGGAAGTTTCAGTGTTTTATTGACTGATGTCTTTTCTTTTCGCTGTCGCGATTTATCGGGATTTGTTCTTACGTGCTGTTCGAACCGCTTGATGGCTTTAGAAATCCAGGGCCAATATTTTATGAAACTTCTATTATGTATTATGCAGTCTGAAATGAGCCATCTACCTGTGGCAATAATGTCGCTATTACTTTCCTTGCTATCATGACGACCGGGTGCCCGAACACTGACCAAAGAGTAAGCGTCCTTAAGAGGAGTTCTACGCTGCTACAAATCCGAGGCAAGGATTCATACATAGTTGCTTCTTAAGGACTTCCAGTTGATGCCAAATCATTCTGCTGACTTCACAGCCAGGGAAACGATTGAATTTTTTTTGTTTTCAAAATAGAAGCGGAGAGGCAGTGAACATCTATGGGAAGCAGCATGTGGCGGTTGAATATTGCAGTTGTAATCTTTCAGTAAGTTATTTTTCTTGTGGGCATTGAAGGGGCGGGGAGGTGTGTGGATGGCGCTAATGACAATTGTATAACAGCGAGTTCCACTGGCTTCGCATCCAGCAGGTGCTCTGGTTTTCTGCGAAGGTAGAGTGACCGCCCAAAAAAGACGTTGGTCGGGGGTTAGGATCATTTTTTCAGCATCGAAGCTTTCTTAGTGAGAAGTGCGTATGGGTTTTCTTTGTCACTTCGTGTTACATTCGGGTGGTTGACAACTTACATTTAAGGTCAGTGAAGTATAATATGTAGTCGTGACGGATTGGGAAGGTAGTCAACCGACGTGTCACCTGAGCTCACAGTTATTCAATACTTTTATTTTTTTACATACTGCGGCCCTACAATGAATATTGCAGGAGTGGGTACAACAGATGATTAACAAAGAACTAACATGAGCGCAAATGTTCCAAACATGCTAGGTAACAGAATATGACATAATAGAATCAACTGCTTAAATAAAGTAGTTAAGGGGAAGTAAACGCACATTGCCAGGTAACAAATTTCAGAGGTCAATTGTTCAAGGGTAAAAGCTGCACTTGAATGTATTAATTTTCGGTTTGTACTTAAATGGTATTATTGCGTGGGTAGAAAGGTTGCAGATTACGTTCGCTGTAACTTCTGGTTGAAGTTTTCTTAGTGAGTGTTAAGTGCGCACAGTTTGATAGACTAGAGCAATAATTAACGATATTATACAAACATTTTACGCATTCTACATTGCTGCGCGCCGAGAGTGGTGTAAAGTTCAAAAAAGTAAGAGTAGCAGAGGGTGAGAAGTGTCGGTCGTATATGTGGCTCGTAAAGCGCAGGCATCGTTTCTTCTTGGATTCAATTTTACTAACATCACACTGGTAGGAAGGGCCGCAAACAACGGAACCATACTCAAGTATAGGTAGGATCAGCGTTTTATATAACAGTATCTTCGTGTCATTAGGAGCAGCAGAAAGTTTGCGTTTTAGGTATGCAATTTTTGAAGTGCTTTACCGATTAGCATATGTACATGCGCTGACCATGATAGGGTTCTGATGCCGTGACGGTCCATGATAGGACCATGATAGGACAATGTCGCGTAGGAAGGACAGCAAGAACCTATAAAGAATTGCTGCCTTCGCGCGTGAACTTTGCAGCTTGGCATATTCTTTCTTTCCGCCATTTCAGTAACCTTACGATGGTGCTTAAGAGGAAGCTTTAGCTCGGGTGATCCTATTTAAATACACGTAAACGCAGAATTCGTTTTTTCTCGGCGACCACTGCACGAAACTTGCCGAAGTTTCTTGCATTTACAAGAAAAAATGAAATTCTAGTGAGTGTTGGTTTCAAATATCTTATTTAGGTCGTCAATTTTTTTATTAAAAATTGGCAAAAATCTAAATTTTTCGGAAAACGAAACTACCAAGTTTACGACTCTGTAACTCAGCAACCAAAAATGATAATACTATACTGTTAATTGAATCTAATAGTACATCTAAAGCGGACAAAATTGATATGTCACACATGAATCTAAAGAAAATTAGTAATATGGAAATACAGCTTTTGCTGAACCTTTGTAAACAACGTAACAAATTCACGTAAGATATAAAATGACATACCAAATTTGCCTGATTTCAATGATCTAATGGATGGCGTTTACAGAACTGCGATATCTGTTCGTGATGCATAGCTATGAATTTTTAAACTTCGTGCTTCTATTTTTTTTTCGAACTTCCGAATTTTTGAGAGTATGTTTAACAAAATTCAGGCCATGAATCGAAATTACGCTTCCAACAGGCACTAGAATTTAATTTTCTCTCTCAAATGCATTAAATTTATTTGAAATCGGTCCAGGGGTTATCTCATAAAACCGTTTTTGCGTTTTACATGTATTTGAATAGGCCGCGTCGGAGTTGGGCCCGAGCTAAAGCTTCCTCTTATGGAAGAGCGACATAGCCACGGATATTCGACAAATGTTGAACCTAACGTTCTCACACTCCAAACATTGGAATGTTCAAGTTTTCTCCACTCCTCCACAAAATATTGGCGTTCTAATTTGATATTTTTACAACCTATATAATTATTCCCATGGGTAGGGTTAACTAACCATGATTTTGTTTCACACTTGAATGGCCTTGTCATCTGTGCTATTGTTATTAGGAATAAGCAACCTTCCTGATAATTCGTTTCATATTTAAATTGATTCGTCAACTGCATTATTGTTGAGATAAGTGAACTCCGAGAACAACTGCATTAATGAATTTGCTGTATTGTCTATGGTAAGAGGACTTACCGGCACAGCCAGGTCGTTCGAGACGAAGCAAAATGTTTCTTCAAGAGACGGAGGAGCAAAAAGAAGCTGCGATAGGCTGAGTTTATGATTGTGCCGAAAGGGAATCTGGCTACGTGCAGTAGGGACGCTGCGCTTCAGCATGCTTTCACGCTTTTCCTCCCCCCTCCTCCTAACCCTACTTACACTTTTTTTTTTCGACTTTCACTTCATCGCATAGGTTTCACCGGCGGCAAGCCGACGCCGGTGCTAAATGACTTTCTAGACCAGCCGCACGCCAACCAACACTGCCATCCCCAAGGAGCACCGTGTTCGTACCGAAACGGCTTCGAAAAGCATTTTGTATACTACAAATCGCGCACAATTTCTGTCACCGTGAGACCCACCAGTAGGCTAGGCTAGCTGGTCACGGTGAGGACCGCAGGCCACGGTGGTGGCCACGAAGCGATGGGGTTGAGCGTGTGAGGAAACGCTGCTGGCAGGTGGACGATTACAAATGAGCCGCGTGCGGCAGAGGCAGCCTCCACCTGACGTGCGGCGACGGCGGCGGTAGCGGCGCCGCTGGGGACGCTGATAGATACGGGGGCCGCCCGACGGAAGCCGCAATACAGTATATCGCGGCCGCGCAACGCTGCCGGTCCGCCTAACAATAGGGCGCTCCTCTCGCTCCCCTCCTCTGCTCAGAAGGAGCCGATCGATGGCTGGAGAAAACAAGTTCGAACAGCCATCGATCCTGGACCGCGAGCGGCCGGAGAAAAGAACGCGCCGCGGATGTCCCCCGCCGCACAGTGCGCTGGACGCGCGTGCACCGGCCGAGAAAAGAGGAAGACGCGCCGGAACGAATGGCCTGCCAGCCCGTGCGGCCGAGATTTACCGCGCGCCGGCCGGACGCCTCCTTCCGGGGGACGCGCGCGCAGGCTGTTGCGCGCTCGCACGCCGTGCGCTCAGGTGGCACGCAGGCCTATGCATGCATTCATGCCTCCGGCAGACACGCCTTCCTCGCGTGAAATGGACGAGACTTGCAAACGGGCCATTAGAGGGCGAGGAAGCTGCTGGCGTTCTCGCTGTGCGCGTTTGCGTGTTGCGGGTGGTTGGCTCCTTAGTCACGCCAATTAAAAGGAACACTAAGGAGGGGCCGTACCTTCTTTGAAGCTGCAGCTGAGCGAGCGACAGCGGAGGCCGCGTTTTGACTGACTAGGATGTACTAACCGGAAGACAACTCAACTACAGTGGTTTGTCAACATTCACTTGCCCCGCGCGTTTTGTGCGCAAAACTGCAGTGCGCACCACAAGAACATAAGACGCATGGCGATTCGGTTAACGATATGATATGATCGCAGCTTTAACTATGCTTAAATAACTATACACTTATATTTCAACTACACCTTGAAAACAATGTACAAAAGAGCTGTGCCGATCGGTCTTTTGCGACAGCGGTGTCACGGGCAGCGGTCTTTTTCACCTATGGCTCGGCGTCACCTTTTCTTACACACTCGACAGAAATTATTACTCACAGTAGGTAGCGCAATTTTCATACGTAATAACGAGGTTTTGCAGTTCGGATGTAACTTCGTTTATTGTGCGTTCCATGCCATAGTAGCATTTACTATTCGTTCCGCTCTGATGCGACATTGTTATGCCATATCTGGATCGGGGTGGCATTTATACAGGCTTACTCATTCCGCCTTCACTGCTTATATACAAGCTTTTATACAGGCTTTTATATAGGCTTACTCATTCCGCTTTTGTGCTGCTTAACGACGACGGACTTGTGCGACCATCTATGACGATTAATGCTATTTCTGTAGGACCACACAGTCAGCGAACTCACCACAATTTCCTTCTTTCCTTCCCTCCTCTCTCTCCCTGTTATCTTTGTTTCCCGGTTTCCCATTCACCCGGTGTAGGGTAGCCAACCCGACGTTATTCTGGTTAACCTCCCTGCCTTCTACTTATCTCCTTCCCTCCCCTCCTACTCATACCGCATTAGAATAGAAGACACATATATGTGCGACTCTTGCGGGCCTGAAGAGACTATGGACCACGAAAAAACAGCGCTTCAACACACACACACACACACACACACACACACACACACACACACACACACACACACACACACACACACACACACACACACACACACACACACACACACACACACACACACACACACACACACACACACACACACACACACACACACACACGCACACACACACACACACACACACACACACACGCACACACGCACGCACACACACACACACACACACACACACACACACACACACACACACACATCGGCCGTTGCTAGAGTACCACAAATCGGCAAGTCTCTGCGATAATCTGTAGACTTTTGTGCTAATTCAGGTGTATGTGAACGTAACTAGTGCTCTTTCTCTCCACTTCTTTTTCTCTTTTCGCCCCTCTATCCACTTCCCTCAGTGTATAGAGTAGGTAGCAAAATGACTCTCGGAACTAGCGTTCACAAAGAGTGTTCCCATGGCCGAAGGCATGATGTAATCCTTCCGGAGTACATGAACATTCCCATTTCCCGCCTGAACGATGCCTAGCTCTTGACTCACTGCTTCAGTTTTTAAAAATCAATCGTCAATCGCGTCGTCTCAACCAACTTTCATTTCTACCTTCTATTCTACATTATCTTCCTGTACATGTAGCTTGCATCAATCATGTTCCTCCTGTAAAGCATGCATCGCTGCACATCGGGTCATCTTGAGGGGAAGATAATTGTGTGTGGGGGGGGGGGGGCAGGGGGGGTTCGTGCGCGCGTACGTGCGGCTTCTGACCTAACTTTCATGTAAGGTGATTTCAGCATTGTAATATTTTAATCATATTCTATCATAACATACTTGAAATTTTCCTACGTGTATCAAAGTAAATACTGGGCATTTATGTACAAAATGTATGACAGAAAGAACAGATGGAACAATATTCTTAGCAAAGCTTTCAATTTCTTTAGTATATGCAGTGATGATGGAACAAGTGTGCAACTTTTCAATGAAAACGAAACAAGATAACGTAAAAATGAGAGATGTTCACGTTTTGTGCAATGATATCAAAATAGTGACAATGAGGCAAATTCGATACTGAATCCAAGGAAACAGTTTGGTTTGCTATCTTCTAACTTAACGTTGAAAAGTGATTTCAGTAATAGTCGCGGAAGCACCAAGGTATAACACTAAACACCATAAACCACTTCAGTAATGCACACTTATTGAGATTCCCTAAAGAATGAAAAGTAAAATTGGCCATATAACGGAAAATAAATACGTGGACAATCCGAGAGACAGGTGTCCAGACGACAAAAATTTAGCGCGCAAAAATTAGCTGCTCTGCACGTTCGCGCAAGTAACCGGTGCCTCTCAACAGCAACGATGCATTCTGCAGGAAAACCATTTGGCGTAGAGATTGCAGGATGCTTCAGTATTTTGGCTCCATTGATTTAACAGTAGACTTGATGCGGCCAGTATATATACAACCGGCACTTGCAAGCGTATTTCTCACCAACGCCCTAAAGTACTGTGTACTACTGGGCAATAACTGACGTTTGTATAGTTCGAATATCAAAGTAAATATTGAATTAGGCATCAAATATACCACAAGCTATACCATTCGCATTCGAAATCTCCGATGCACGCACACCCACTTCCGTGAATTCATTCCACGTGGCGCTAAAAATAAGCAAATTATTATTACGTCAACTACCCGCCCTAATGAAAACATCTGCATTTTGACAATATTGCTTGCCTGTCCAAGCACCATTGACGCTCAGGGGCACCGCTTACAAGCCGTAAATTCAGTATGCATGGAAGCTGTTCCTAGCGCTGACTCGTCTTACTTTGTACTGTTACGAACGGCCTGCAAGGATACCGACCTACAAAATTTTCCCAGCCAGCCGCAGCTGCGAGGGTGGCGAGCTTCCCAGAAGCGACCATGGAAGCTTTCTCCACCTGCCATGGTGACTCATTTTGTAGGGACGACGGTGTGCCGCATCAACACCCCTCGGCGCCGCTATGACTAAACGCGGTCGGCGGACCAAGTCTTTTTCATGGATTCGCCGTGGCCGCCACGGGCTGTTTGAAGCAGGGGAGCTCCTGCAAGATATTTTGCGGTGCCGCCTCACGCAGCTTAGAAGTCATGGATAGACGCGGAGGCCATTGTAGGCGGAGTCAACACTGGGATGAAGAGGCGCCTGCTCGGGTCAAGCATTGTGCCTGCGAGAACACACTCACCTCGGCGTGGTCAGTGAAACCTGTGCGGAAGTGTATGTGTAAACTCCACCTCCTCAAAGGCGGGTCGACTGCGATTAACTTTGAACGCTCCGAATCGGTAGCAGGTTGAACGGCCGTTTTTCCCTCAACTAGGGATTTAGGGAGGAAAGAGTGTTTATAAGCAGCTGTTGTGTGGCTGCCGAGTGTGCATTCCTTTCAGTCATGTCAGACTGATGAACTGTAACGTTCTCATGTAGATACTGTAAATAAATCCCATATTCCTCGTTATCGATGAGAAGCAGTCCCTCCCTTCAACAACGTCCTCAGCGTGGATAAGTTGGACGACTGCATGGGCCAGCTACCATCTATTTCATGCCCGACTCCAAACATTACAGTACCCAGCAGTGAAATGAGGTGAAAGGGGTGAAATGCAATGTTCAGTCAGCTAACTTGTGCAATGTGAAAACTCGCTAAAGAAAAGACACGTACTTGACACCTTCCTTTGACTCAGTTCAGTTCAGACTCAGTTCCTTAAGAAATTACTGATTTGTGCAGTAGAACGATGCAGCCGGCGTTCCTTATTGTTTTTTTTTAATCTCAAAGGTTATCGCAAACACATGATTGTGAACTTTATCTAGACCGGCGTTAAGTATAGCAAGACGTCTGCCTAATCATAATGGCTGGAATTCCAGCGCTGAATGGCCACATTTCTTGCAAGGCCGGAACAGTGGTCAGAATGCGTCTCATCAAATTGTCCTGTAATCAAGCAGGGTCCATAATCAGAGAGCAGGTTCGCACGCTAAAGGGATTCGTGAGAACAGATTTATTTATTTATTTATTTATTTATTTATTTATTTATTTATTTATTTATTTATTTATTTATTTATTTATTTATTTATTTATAATTCCTCAGAGGCAGTGGCTTAGCCACAAATTCCGTTCGGTGGGGGGCGGGCTCATGTTGCAGCTCTGCCTCCTCCTTATAGAATTTCTCCATGAATCAAATACATTAATAATAACTGGATCGACGTTGCCAAAGATGCTGCAAACGAATTCTTGGACGCTACGCACTCTCAAGACTAGTAAAATATGTATTTTTCATAAAAGAATATGCTAGCATGTCTGAAAAAATTGTGCGCGAAATAACTGATATCAACGCTTCCATGTTTTCTGTCTATTTAATAACTAAAGGAAGTATCACACGAACTTTAGAACTATATCAGTTCGAAAGCAGCAAAGCAATGCATGCCAGTGATATAAAGAAATGTAAAGGCCATGAAATGAGCAGGTTGAGGACAAATATTTTAAAGAAACCTTGTTAACCTCCCTGCCTTTCTCTCATTTCCATTTCTCTCTCTCTCTCTCTGTCATTCAAGAATCTTGTTTACATTTTTGTAGATATGCAATGATTAGGTAAAAATCTCAATGATGCTATCCTTTGTTACAATGTATTGCGCACAAGCAGCTGTCACCGGTCGTGTATTGTGAGTAATTGCACCGAAATTATACTCACAACAAAGAGCACATCGAAAAAAGCAGGAGTTCTGCAAAATCTTCGAGGGTGAGTCAAATGAAAGTGAGCCAATGCGAATATATGACAAACGGGGTACTTTATTCAAAATTAGTCTCCACGAGCATTTACACATTTGTCCCACTGACTAACGAGTCACATGATTCCTGTCTGATAAAACTCCTTGGGTTGCTGTTCCAAAAAAGTCTGTAACTGACTCTTTACGTCATCGTCCGACACGAATCTGGTTCCCTTGAGCTGTTTCTTCAGTTGCCCCAAAGTGAGGAAGTCGCAAGGCGACAGTTCTGGGCTGTATGGCGGCTGTTGCAGTGTTTCCCACTTGAACTTTGCCAGTTTTGTATTAACCCCATAAGCGACGTGGGGACGGGTATCGTCGTGGAACAAGATGACCCCATTCCTCAATTTTCCACGTCGTTTGTTTTTTATTGCGACACGCAGCCGATCCGACCTTTCACAATATCGGAAGCGATTGATAGACTCTCCAGGTTTAGCAAATTCGATCAATAATGGCCTCTGATGATCGAAAAAAAGTCAACAACACTTTCACGGCAGAAATGACTGCCTTTGTTTTCCTTGCGGTGGTGAATTCAAATGTTTCCACCGTAAGCTTTGTCGTCGTGTTTCAGGCTCGTAGTAGTGGCATGATGGCTCGCCTCCAATCACAATTGCAGACAAAAAGTCGTCACCCTCATTGTGATACCGGATTCGACGACTCCAGGCAGCGCCGAACCTCTCCGTCTTGTGGTGGTGATTTAAAATCTTGGGCAGCCATTACGCCCACAAGAACCGATAACCGAGATGTTTATGGATTATGGTGGGTCCCGAACCTTGACTGATGTTCACACGCCCTGCCAATTCATCGATGCTTATCCTCCGTTCTTGTCTAATCAGCCTTTGCAATTGTCTTGGGGGTGATTGTACGGTGGCTTTGGCCCAGTCTTGGATCTTCTTTCACGTCCTTCTTTGAACTGTTTCCTCCAACGCTTCACAGTGGCCAATGAAATACAACGTTCAACGTACACGGCAGCCATACGGCGACTAATTTCTTTTTGGGAAACATCTTCAGCTGTAAAAAACCTCACGACACCACGCTGTTCAATTTTTGGAGTGTCTTTTATGTCACGCAACCATGTTCAACCCACTGTATGAGAGCAATAAAGAACCTTTATTCTCACACCTGCGTGTCACTTTTGTAAATGAGGCACGCCTCTGAGCTACGCGCATGCTTCGCATATAATGAACCAAACCATGATTGCGCGGGGTGGGTTGGCTCACTTTCATTTGACTCGCCCTCGTGCATTAGAAACGCGAATATAGAAAGGAATATAGAAATGTGAAGATACAGATTCATAAAGGGCAAGAAAGTGTCACTGGATACAAAGTTCACTGTACGTATACCCAAAACTTCGCAACAAGATATCTACATATACGAATAAATATTTTTAAATCTACTAATTGTAGAAAAAGTCACTGTATATAATGCGTCAAACAAGGCAAATAAACATGTCGCGCAATCCAAAATTCACAGATCACAGCCCCCTCTCCCTCCACTCTCCCTGATGTATCGCGCGTGACAGGACGCAGCACGCTTTTCTCACTTTTCTCCCTTGCACACACAAGACTGAGCCACCATCGTCGGCTCACACGTGCACCCCCACCCACCCATATGCTTTCACCCGCACATACTGAATGCGGCGCGCGGTCACGATGTTATCGCCCTTGGATTTTATACGGAACATGGAGGTGACGGCGACGGCAAGAATGCGCCTGGAATGTCTGCATAACTTCTATCGCCTTGAAGAAGACAAGTCCACTTGTCGAAACGTTGGCTCCTGCTTTCACCTTGTTCTCGTTTTGCTCATCATCTTCTATCGCAATAATATTATAAGAGTACCCGGCAGCTGAAGCGTCCTATGGCCCATTACTTTCCACAAAAGAAGTAACAAAATCGAACTTTCACCATGCGGGAATTTGCTGCGCCGCAACAACGTCTTTTTTTTCCTTTGTGGGGCGGAG